>NC_064614.1:875811411-877043554 GCF_023898315.1 Schistocerca nitens | reverse complement strand
GTGGGGAGCGATCTCCTACACTGGCCGTACACCACTGGTGATCGTCGAGGGGACACTGAATAGTGCACGGTACATCCAAACCGTCATCGAACCCATCGTTCTACCATTCCTAGACCGGCAAGGGAACTTGCTGTTCCAACAGGACAATGCACGTCCGCATGTATCCCGTGCCACCCAACGTGCTCTAGAAGGTGTAAGTCATCTACCCTGGCCAGCAAGATCTCCGGATCTGTCCCCCATTGAGCATGTTTGGGACTGGATGAAGCGTCGTCTCACGCGGTCTGCACGTCCAGCACGAACACTGGTCCAACTGAGGCGCCAGGTGGAAATGGCATGGCAAGCCGTTCCACAGGACTACATCCAGCATCTCTACGATCGTCTCCATGGGAGAATAGCAGCCCGCATTGCTGCGAAAGGTGGATATACACTGTACTAGTGCCGACATTGTGCATGCTCTGTTGCCTGTGTCTATGTGCCTGTGGTTCTGTCAGTGTGATCATGTGATGTATCTGACCCCGGGAATGTGTCAATAAAGTTTCCCCTTCCTGGGACAATGAATTCACGGTGTTCTTATTTCAATTTCCAGGAGTGTACATTGATGAGATCCACACTGCTGTGCTAGCTCTGGAGTTGCAAGAGTTGAAGGTGATGTGGTTAAGACCATATTAGAGGGCATGAAACATGAGGACCATTTATGTATAGCTTTTTCTAGGAAATTTACCACCTGTCTAGAATTAGATACCTTGGTTGCTGAGATGGAAGCATTAAGATTTGCTGATGAGCAACAGGAGGAGGTGGTGGTCACCTAGCTACTCCACCTGAGGGGAACCAGCAGGAGGCGGTGTGCTTTGTAAGGTTAAACCTAACATCTGTTTGATGTGTGGTGACAGTAAACATTTTGTGCGGTCATGTCCAATGTAGCAGGGCCTTTGTCCAAACATCTGATGCCATAGGACACCAAAAGGAAGAGGTATCTGTCTACCTGTTAAGAATTGCTCCCTCATTAGAGCCTGTATGTGCTTATTCGGATTCTGGAAGTTCTGTTTCACTACTTGATTATAACTGGTACTTCAGATTTGAGAATTTGTGCAGAATTCGTCCTGTATGCCCCCACCCCCAGTTTCAGAGATGTCATCTGGTCAATGGACAAAAGATACCTCTGGTAGGGGAGTTTCGGCACAAGTTAGGCATAATGGACTTCACATGGCCTGTCAACTTAGTCATTGCTAAGAATTTGTGAGTTAATTTGATACTGGGCTGTGATTTCGTTGAGTGTACCAGTCTGATTCCTGATTATCAAGATCATACCTTATATTTCAAATTTTGCCCTAATGAAAGGCTAGCTTTGTGTTCATGCTGGCACTCTCAACCAATTAGTAATGTGCAGTTGGGGTCATCTAGTTCGCCACTGATCATTTGGAACATGGTGAGGCTAGGCAACTGTTGAGCATGTCATACCATTTTCCCAATGTCCTCACTAATAAATTAGGATTTTTATAAAATGGTTAAACCATCAGCTGTTTATCTGCCCCATTAGTCATTTACTGGTTTCAGTTATAAGCCATCATCCAGGATGTAGGGTACATCAGATAAGTTAAAAGCATCCTATATTTCTTTGAAGCTGAACAATATTGAAATTATACAATGAAATTGTACAGACACCTGACATAATTTGTCTTAGAATACTGACAGTCATATCTCATGTCAGACAGACATCACAGGAAAAATAAGAACAACAGTTGTTTTTAACTAATCTGGTATACCCTGCATCCAGGATGATGGTTAATAACTAAAACTGGTAGATGACTAATGAGACAAATAAACAGCTGATTGTTAAAATACATTTTATAAAATAATTTACAGCTATTGAACCTCACCTTGTGGAAACATTATAACAAATTAGGTGTCACTTGTAAGATTTGCTTGGTTGACAATATACCTGTTCATCAGGCACCTTATTGATTATCCCTACCCAAGATGAAGATTTTGCATTGGCTAATAAATAACATGCTCTGAGGTGATGTCATTAGATCTTCAATTTCTTCCTACACTTCATCTATTTCTCTTGTTCCAAAAGGAAAGAGTGGTGATTACTGGCCAGTTGTTGATTAAAGGGCACCCAAGGAGAAGTTTGTCTTGGAATCAGTTCCGTTGCCTCACTTTCACAATTGCTTCACCTGGTTGGTATCTCAAGCAAGCCAACCATCAGATACCATTGACTGAAAGTTCTAAACCAGTAACAGCCTTTTGTGCTGATTGGAACCTTTACAAGTTCCTTTCAGACTGCCTACAGGGGAAGTTGTGTTGTATTGTCTTTTTGGCCATGTTTTGGAAGAGCTTAAGCTCAAATCCATTTATAACTATCTTGATAATGTGGTGGTTTATAGTGCTACATTCAAAGAGCATTTGGACCACCTCAAAGAAGGTTTGTTATGTCTTAGGGAGGCCAGTCTTATTGTCAACCCTTTTAAAATTACGTTGGCTCGCCCTTGTATATCCTTTTTGGGTCAGCTGGTTTTGGCTCCAGAAGTCAGCATTGTTCAGGAGCAGACATATATTCCTTGTGTCACTCTCCAGCCCCCCCAAGAGCGAGAAGGGATTTGCCAGATTTGTTGGAATTATGAGTTTCTTTTGGATCTTTGTCCCTAATTTCATCCAATTGGCAGTGCCCTTGAACAATTTGTGCAAGAAAGGTGAGACCTTTCTTTGGGGAAGAGTCATCAGGCTTCCTTTGAGACAATTAAAGCCACCTGTAGCAACCCTCCTGTGTTAGATGTCCTGGATTTTAGTGAGCCCTTTATTGTTCAGACCAACACATCCACTTCTGCGATAGCGGCAGTACTCCTTCAAGAACATGAGGGGCAGTGGCATCCCATTGCTTATGCATAGCACTACTTATCTCCAACTGAATTAAAATATTCAGTGTATTAGTGGGAAGCTTTAGCAGTTCTCTTCACCTCGGAGAAAAACAAGTTCTACCTAGAACTTAGGAAATTTGTGCTTGAGACTGATAACCAAGCACAGAATTAGGTATTGGCTGTCCCAGAAAAACTCGTAGGGTTACTTGTTGGGCAGTCTGCATTTTGTTTTAAACTTCATCATGTCAGGGGTCCAGACAACAGTGTACTCAAAGTTTTAAATCATATATATGAAGATTGTGACTCCCCACAAAACGTAGAGGATGGTGGACAACTTGCCTTGAGTGGTGCTGTGTTGACTGAAGTTCCTGAACTTTTTTGCCATCTCAAGAGGAGAAAGGAAGAAAATTTTCCAAATAAAATAAGGCTTTTAAATGGCGAGAACATAGTATGTTCTTATTAAAGATAATGTGTGTTTCAAAATTTCTTTGCCTCAGGTGTTGGTTCCCACTGCTTTTAAGGTGTTTTCATAGCTCTGTGGTGGGCAATCATCTTAGGCAGCATATTGTTTGGCTGTCTATGTGTAAGGACATAAGTCAGTTGGTGGGGATTGTCAGTTATGCAAACAAGGGAGAACCAATTCTAACTCGTGCAAGCGTCTTCTTGAGTCTACTCATGAGAGCAGATGCACGGCTCATCTCTTTGTGGGCTAAATAGGACCCCTTTCATGGACCTGTGTGGAACCATTACATCTTGGTGGTGGTGGTGGATGGGTTTACCTGTTTTAGCTGGTTAATTCCCAGTCACAGGGTCACCTGTGACCAATCTCTACAGCATCTTACCAAAATCTTTGCCGTCTTTGGACCACTGAGCACCCTAGTAAGTGATAATGCTCCAGTATTTATATCTGTGGAATTCTGGGCATTTTGTTTTGTTCACGGTGTTAGGCATGTTACCACTTCACTGCTCCTTACTAACTGCAGTCATACTTTGCTGAGTGCATGAACAGGAATTTGTAGGCAATGTTGATAATATTTCATTTTAGGTCCCCAAAAAATGCTGGGACTTTTCTATCCCAAGGTTAAATCTTGCTTTTAATGCTGCTCAGCGTGAGGCCATCAAGGTCACTACATCCTCATTAATCCTGGCCTTTCTGATTAAATATCCCTTGAGTAATATTTGGATAACTGATGAGCAGTTCTCTGAATGAGTCACCCCCCAAACCATACAACATAACTGGGAGAGAGCAAGATGCAATATAGAGCTCACACACAAGCATCAGGCACTTAGATACAATTGTGGGGGGTGCCAGTTCAAGGGGAAGATCAGGGACCATGTGTTTATGTGTAGGTTTAATGTTGGAGCCAAGGCTGGAGCAACCCCTTCAAATAAACTGGCTCACCATTTTATAGGCCCATGTAAAATTTTAAGGGGAGGAGATTAGTGCTTAATGTCCCGTCGACAACAAAGTCATAAGAGATGGATTAGAAGTTCAGATTAGGGAGGGACAGAGAAGGAAATCAGCCACGCCCTTTCAAAGAAACCATCCCAGCATTTGCCTGAAGTGATTTAGGGAAATCACGGAAAACCTAAATCAGGATGGCCGGATGTGGGTTTGAACCATCGTCCTCCTGAATGTGAGTCCAATATGCTAACCACTGTGCCACCCCGCTCGGTAAAATTTTAAGATTTCTGAGTTCAGTTAATATCTTGGTCCATAATGAATTGTTCAGGAAGATCTCAAGAGTACTTGTTAGTCAGGTTAGGAGGGTAACTAGCCCCATCTTTATCTTCTGCCCTTGGTGCTGAATCCTGGTGGGGCATCTTTGACTTTCAGAGGGGGAGGCTGAGGCATGTGGGCTCAGCCTTCTATTGATTTCACCCCTTGTTGACAATATTTGTCTAGACAACTTTGGAGATATGCCAGTTGCAAGTGGCACCATTGATGAAGGTGCTGAGCCCAGGTTTCACTGTCAGCTATTTCTTGCCCTGTGAAGCAGTTTCCATGAGTGGACATGGTATTTGGGAAAACACACCAGCGACTTGGAGGTTATTTGGCCAATTTGGCCTAGTATCTTGCAGGCTTACAGAGTGGAAGGATGGTGGCCATCCTGTTCCAGTTAAGTAACTTCGATGTATGTCCTTACCTTTCGCTCTACACCTTAAATTATGGCAAATACTGCCAGAGTTATCATATACAATTTGTAGGCAATGATGACAGCCACAACATTAGCCAACCGATAATAAAGATGAAGTAACAGACTTAAAGAAACTTGTGCGCAATAAAGGTCATATGATTTACTATCCCACTCTTTACAGGTGTTTACATGAAAAGCAGGTGTTATTAAGATATTTATTTACAATATTGAAGTTCACCCCCATGATGTATTTTGTCACAACACATATATGGTCCCTGGTCAGAGCAAGCAACTGTGGGAGATGAGATCAAGAAATGCTAGAATAGAACATAGTTGAACCATCTAGATCAACATACTGTAGTACTTTGTTAGCAATGACCAAACTTAATTGGAGTATTCATCTCATTAGATAAACAAGTCATAAATAAAATAATTGTACCTGCATACCCAAGACCTAAAGACCTTGATAAACACTTACAAAAATTCCATGATGTCAAATATCTCACAAGAACTGATTTAAGAAGTTTATATTGGCAGGTTGAACTTAACATCAGAATTTAGAAAATATATAAACTTTATTTTTGTTAGTTCTGGAGTGTTCATCACTGCTTTAGACACAATACTAGGTTGAGAACTCCTAGAAAGTATAACACTGTATGTTGGCAGCATTCTAGCAACAGGTACTTGGGAACAACATATACACTTTACAGAAAGAACTCTAGAGAATTTTCGACAAGCAGGAGTAATGGATAATTTAAAAAAATGAACATCTAAGTCTTCTAGAGAGGAGATCAAATTTCTAGGCCATATAATGTCCTTGCAAGGAATATGACCACATCCTGATAAAATTAGCACAATCAAGAATTTCTCATATCTAAACAACAACAAGCTGTTAAAAGCATTTCCTTGTCCCTGCTCTTTCTTCCACCATTTCATTCCAGACTAGTTACGAAATAGCACAGCATTGCTAGGTTTACTTAATATGGCTTTGGACAGAGGAATGCACCAATGATTTTAATGCAATCAAAGAAGCATTAGTTAATTGAGAAATCTTACATCACCCTGATACGAGCAGAGATTTTTGTGTCACTACAGATGCCCCATACACAGCTGAGGCTTTTGTTTGTTTCAAATTGACCAAGAACAGGGCAAGTATGAAATCAAAGTGATTAGCTTTGTAAGTAGAACACACACTGAATGCAAGTGCTCTTATTCAGTGGTGGAATTATAAACTCTATCAAATGTGTGAGCATTCAAAAAAATTCAGTTACTACATTTATGGTACAAATATAAAGGTGTACACAGATCAACAAGCTTTGATGTCCTGCAGATTATTATACTCATGTACAGCATGTTGGACATTGTCTTTACAGGAATAATCTTATGAAGTAATTCAAATAGCAGGCAAATAAAACATTGTAGCTGACATATTGTCTAGGTTGCCACAAGGTCTAATTGAAAATGCAGATACACTAGAACAAGTAACAGACTATCACATTTCACTCATAAAAGACAAACACAACCAACAATAATATATTGACGTGTGCAGAAACATGAAAGAGTTACAAGAAGCAGAGCTGTGTTGGCACGAGGTGAGAACACAGCTGTAAAACAACAACAAAAGCAGTTTGGGGCAGTATTATACCTTAGCCCAGGGGTTCTCAACATTCTTTAGACCATTACCCCTAAGTGCAATGAGATTAGCGAGTACCCCTGGCCTCCACCTCCCCCCCTCCCCTTCCCCTCACATTTTAGCACCTAACTGAACTACAGAATGTAAGACTTTTATTTTATGATAAAAGATGAATGATATTTGGTTCATGTTTGTGCATGGGGAGGTGGGCGTGGGGGGGGGGGGGGGGGGAAGGAGGGTTGTAATGAATGATGAAGGAATTCATGGTGCATTGCAAGTGCTACCCACAACTCTTTCTTGGATAAGAAAGCTAACTATCCACAGTGAGGGTAGACACTTGTTACAAGACATACTTAGCCAGCATTATTCCTCTTGGATGTGCCACTTACTCGACCTGCACACTGCAGCCCCTTTATGATCTGATGGGACTTCAAAGTCCCACTTTATAAAAATGAGTGTAGAACATTCTTCATCATTTGAACAGCCACGGAAATGTAGGCCGCCACTTAGTTTTTCTTTGGAATATCGTTAATGCATCGCAGTTCTTTCATGGCTGTGTTATATGTGAAGCCAAAGCAATTTCAATTTCAGCGCATGCAGTCCTTGCGGTATTTTGTTATATGCAGTTGCAGGGTGATCGTTCAATTTTTATTCCGTGCCTTTCCTGTGAGAATCCAATCTTCATAATTTTTTCCTGCTGCTTGGTAAGTCAGTTTATGCTAATATTTAGCTAGAAGCGGAATATATTACAAATCCTTAGAATAAATTTATAAAGATAAATTTGGTTCTTGTAAGTTCCGTCAGGCCTATAGATGTGTTTTTGCATAACAGGCTATGGCAAGAAAGTTGAAGGATGAAGAGATACTGTAGCCATTCCTGGAGGATTTTCCATCTGATGTTGATATGCCTGATGAGGAAAGTAGTGATTCTGATACAGAACAAGTATTAGAAAAATTCAAACTCAACAATGTACAAGTGCAAAGAACAAAAAAATATATCACACCATCCACCAGTCAACAAGAGAATATTACCACTTGTTCTCAAGAAGCTGAAGAAACACATTTTGAAGGCAGTGGTGATTTTGAAAATGACCTGACAGACGACAAATAAGAAAGCAACAATGTGTAAGTGCAACAAGCGGGAAATAACAAAAAGCATGCCAGTAGTAGTAGTAGTAGTAGTAGTAGTAGTAGTAGTAGCTGCTAGGTGCAAAGATAATACAGACTCTCACTCTGCTGAAAATGAATGAAATGCCAAAATTGTCAATCATAATTTAAAAGTTTCTCACAAATTTAGGAGACAAAACTGTGTAACACTTGTGAATTCATATGTTATATATTCAGATTTCATTGGATGAATATCTTTCCTTCAGCTCAAGCATATGGTAATTCAGGGACTTCTGACAGAAGGTAAAACAGTTTTGAAGAAAAGAGGAAAACCAAAGCAAGAATAAAAGAAGGAAGAAATGTTTTCCACCTTCAAATGAAATTCAAACCCAAAATCTTGGAGTTTATTGGCCAAATTTTGTTACAAATTGTGTTAGATGTGAAAACTGTGGGATTCATAATATAGAATCAAGGCCTCATTCTAAATGGTCTCATTGTAAAGTGTTTTTGTGTGCCAATGAAAGAAAAAACAGTTAAGAGTATCACTTTTCAAGAAGTAATGTTTATTACTGTCTGTACCATTGTGACCTGATGGGACTCTTTAAGTCCCTTTTTGAAAAAAATTAATAAAATTTGCATAATATTATTTCGTCTGGTTTTTCTTTATACTAAACCTATTTGCAAACAACTAGAATACCATAGAAAAATTTCGAAATGTCAAAGTCAAAAAATAAAAACTGCAGGCCATAAAGGGTTAAAATTAAACAAGTTAAAATGTGTGCACTTTACTTACTGTTCATAAATGACTTGATTGCTGCACTCCTTACTTCTGAACTGGCAGAAACTGGAAGATTTCAGACTGTTAATGCTTTGTGGCTGTCCATGGCCACTAGTATGAATAATAATAATAGTAATAATAATAATAATAATAATACTGTGTACAGCACTGTAGTAGCCCTTATGTAGTTACTGCTGTGTCATACTATCAATTAATTCATTTATCTGCTTCAAAGCGAGTAATGAAGCAATTTCTGGACTACTGCAGGTACTATCTACAACTTGGAGAAGTCATTTTCTTGAGATATTTAGCATTTGTTACTTATATGACTCCATTTTATTGTCAGTAATGTATGGGACAAAGCACAACACATGTATGTAGTGGGTGGATTATATGAGGAATCTGTAACCTTCATCACATTACAGCTACTAGCTACTAACTGAGTAATTTTTAATAACTTAAATAGTAATTATTAATAACTTACATAATCAGAATCAGAATCTTAAAAACTGTGATATAGTAATGATGTTTTGAAAATAATTTTTTGCGTGACTGAAACAGATTCAAATTGTTTACTGTTTTCCCCTCAGAAGTTTTCATTTTACTCCTCAGGCGGTAATTACCCACTGGTTGGGAGCCACTATTGTAGACAATAATGTATTGTTCTGTAGGAGACATCATAATACAGGCACTTAGTGTGTTTGCATTCTGTATTAAAGTGTAGGTAAATTGGCTTGATATACATATAATGCCCAGGGGCATTATGTTACTTTGAAGTGTGTAAGTAAACTTCACTGTTTTGCTAGTCTCTCAATATGTGACAAAAAGTACAGTGCACTCTATTTTGCCTAGAAAACACTTGAAATGATTGCTGTTGATATTGTTGATCCACACCAGACTGTCTATGGAAGCATCAAATATGATAATGGATTACTTGTCTTTTTACAGTTTTGTAAAACTGTATGCTGCTAAGTCCATTATGGCTGAAGCAATTTGTTAAAGTATTTCAAATGGTTACATTTCCACAGTAGGAAAATCCAAGTTACTTCTAACAGGCAATGCATCTTACTTCATTGGCTATAAATAGAGATAATACTTGCAGATAATAGCGTAAAAATAATTTGAATATCATTTTTTACCCCACAAGCAAATCCTTGCAAATGCATGTTCTGCCAATTGAACAGGTTCATATGCACTTATACACATGAGCAACACACTTAATGGGTGCAGTACCTTGATTTGTTTGAGCAGGTTGTGAACCATGTACCTATTTATAACACACAATATACTACTGCAGACTTGAAGTAGTATGTCCAAGAAAACAAGTGGGTAGACGCTCTTCTGTAATGTCCAAGACAAGCAGAATCCTATGAAGAAAAGGCAAGATCTGTGTTAACTGCACTCATTCATCATGCACAGCTTAAAAAATCACAGTATGCTAAAAATATTAGTAATACCCAAAATTATGAAATAGGAAATTATATTTTACTCAGAACTCACTGCAAATCTAAACACATTTAAAAAATAAAAAATAAAAAGGGGGAGGGGGGGGGGGGAAGAGGCACACAGGTACTGCTTTATGAAGGATCATGTATCATCACATGCACTCCACACCCAGGTTATTATTTGCTCAGATATCCTAGAACCAGGTTTTCACCCACACAAAGATTCAAAAGAAGTTTCGATATACATAAAACTAGTAAATAAAAGCTATGAAAGGTAGGTACCAGCTATTACATATTCTGACTTTGTTTGGAATGATCATTAAATTTCCAACGTGTGTTAGTATCAGTGACACAAGATCTACTCTAGCTGGAGTTGTACTTATCTGTTTGCATACACACACATTAATCTGAAGATGATGTACAGTAGCACTAACTCACTTTTATATATAGTTTTTGTATGTTTATTATAATGCTAAGTATTTTCACCTGTACAGCAATAAGGTTGTTTTCTCTGTGTGCAAAGGTGCACTTCAGACTTACACATTGCTGAATACTTTCCCTGCTTAGCGCATTTTAAGCCTATGTCATTTATTCTGTGAAGAATGTAAAAGATGTTCAAGAAGTGTTAAAAATAAATGAATAGTAAAATACCAGACAATGATATCCTATCAATAGATGAAACTCATTTCTGCAGATACACTGTTCTAGTGACATGTATCATTTAAACACAACATGCTCACACACTTATATGTAACATACTAGCTAATTCACAAAGTAAACGTTAGTAGTACACTCACACAAAATGCTGCTAAACAATGTGAATGGTAGTGCGCTGCTGATGTGAAACTTGTAACTGGAGGTTTCTTTCCTCTACTCCTGTAGGCGACCATTTGTTTGTTTTGTAATTGAATCATTTCTAAAAGTAGATTTTTTTTCCCACTCATGTACTTTAAGTAGTGATGTGTTGTAGTGATTTTTTTCTGAACTGACTTTTAAGTGAATATAAGTATATCAAATGTTAGCTTCATGACATATGAATCCTACAGTCAGGTTCTAAAGTATATTTTAAAATAGCAAAAGTAGGTTAAGTAAAGTTTGTAAAAACATGTGACTGGTTAATGGATAAAATGACTTGGACAGAAAATCAGTAAATGTAAAAGCCAATAGCAAATAAGAACATACATATGAAAGCACCTAGACTTTTATTATAGTGAAAAACAAACTAGTGGTGTGTATGTGGTCAACTGTGACCAATTGTGTGTTGGGGTAGAGAATTAGTGCATTGTGTGTAATGCTGATCCCTGGTGGGTGCTAAATGAACGTTGGGACAATTAAACAGCATTTCTGCTGGACACAGAAGTATGCAGCTACCTTGTGAAAAAACGGAAGCTTTTTCCTCGAAAAGAGTGCACTACGTAATGGGTGCCAATGGACACCACTGCACAGACTGCACAGGAGTTCAAGACACATCCCCAACAGCAATCCTTGATAAGAAAACTTCACATTACATACACTATGTGATCAAAAGTATCCAGACACATAGCTGAAAATGACTTACAAGTTCATGACGCCCTCCATCGGTAATGCTGGAATTCAGTATCGTGTTCGTCCACCCATAGCCTTGATGACAGCTTCCACTCTCACAGGCACACATTCAATCAGGTGCTGGAATGTTTCTTGGGGAATGGCAGCCCATCCTTGATGGAGTGCTGCACTGAGGAGAGGTTCGATGTCGGTTGCTGAGGCCTGGCATGGAGTTGGCGTTCCAAAACATCCCAAAGGCATTCCATATGATTCAGGTCAGGACTCTGTGCAGGCCTATCCATTACAGGGATGTTATTGTCAAATAACCACTCTGACACAGGCAATGCATTATGAACAGGTGCTCAATCATGTTGAAAGATGCAGTCGCCATCCCCGAATTGCTCTTCAACAGTGGGAAGCAAGAAGTTACTTAAAACATCAATGTAGTCCTGTTCTGTGATAGTGCCTTGCAAAAGCCCCCTCCACGAGAAACATGACCACATCATAACACCTCCACCTCCGAATTTTACTGTTGGCACTACACACGCTGGCAGATAATGTTCACAAGGCATTCGCCGTACCCTCACCCTGCCATCAGATCACCTAATTGTGTACCGTGATTCATCACTCCACACAACGTTTTACCACTGTTCAATCGTCCAATGTTTACTCTCCTTACATCAAGCGAGGCATCATTTGGCATTGACCAGTGTGATGTGTGGCTTGTGAGCAGCCACTCAATCATGAATCCAAGTTTTCTCACCTCCCGCCTAACTGTCATAGTACTTGCAGTGGATTCTGATGCAGTTTGGAATTCCTGTGTGATGGTCTGGATAGATATCTACCTATTACACATTACAAACCTCTTCAACTGTTGGCGGTCTCTGTCAGCCAACAGGCGAGGTCAGCCTGTATGCTTTAGTGCTGTACATGTCCCTTCGTGTTTTCATTTCACTATCATATCAAAAACAGTGGACCTATTGATGTTTAGGAGTGTGGAAATCTCACATTCAAATGTGTGACACAAGTAACACCCAGTCACCAGACCATGTTCGAAGTCCGTGAGTTCCGCGGAGTGCCCCAATCTGCTCTGTCATGATGTCTAATGACTTCTGAGTTCACTGATATGGAGTACCTGGCAATAGGTGACAGCATAATGCACCTAATATGAAAAACATATGTTTTTGGAGGTGTCTGGATACTTTTGATCACATACTGTGTAAATATGATGTGCTGTGTCAAGTGGTCATGCCTAAATTAAGCTGTGGGTGCACAAGAATTAAAATGTACATGCTGCATAAAAGTACATAAAATTATGGACACAGTGCTATTTGTGCAAATTTAACAACTTTTGACCTTTGCGAACAAGCAGTGTTTTATTCAAACAAAGAAGGAGCTTCCAAATTTGTCTGAATTTACATTGTTCTTGTTGTTGTGGTCTTCAGTCCTGAGACTGGTTTGATGCAGCTCTCCATGCTACTCTATCCTGTGCAAGCTTCTTCATCTCCCAGTACTTACTGCTTAGTGTATTCATCTCTTGGTCTCCCTCTACGATTTTTACCCTCCACGCTGCCCTCCCATGCTAAATTAGTGATCCCTTGATGCCTCAGAACATGTTCTACCAACCGATCCCTTCTTCTTGTCAAGTTGTGCCACATACTCCTCTTCTCCCCAATTCTATTCAATATCTCCTCATTAGTAATGTGATCTACCCATCTAATCTTCAGCATTCTTCTGTAGCACCACGTTTCAAAAGCTTCTATTCTCTTCTTGTCCAAACTATTTGTCGTTCATGTTTCACTTCCATACAAGGTTACACTCCATACAAATACTTTCAGAAACGACTTCCTGAGACTTAAATCTATACTCGATGTTAAAAAATTTCTATCCTTCAGAAATGCTTTCCTTGCCATTGCCAGTCTACATTTTATACCTCTCTACTTCGACCATCATCAGTTATTTTGCTCCCCAAATAGTAAAACTCCTTTACTACTTTATGTGTCTCATTTCCTAATCTAATTCCCTCAGCATCACCTGACTTAATTTGACAACATTCCATTATCCTCATTTTGCTTTTGTTGATGTTCATCTTATATCCTCCTTTCAAGACACTGTCCATTCTGTTCAACTGCTCTTCCAAGCCCTTTGCTGTCTCTGACAGAATTACAATGTCATTGGCGAACCTCAAAGTCTTTATTTCTTCTCCATGGATTTTAATACCTACTCCAAAATTTCTTTTGTTTCTTTTACTGCTTGCTCAATATACAGATTGAATAACATCAGGGAGAGGCTACAACCCTGTCTCACTCCCTTCCCAACCGCTGCTTCCCTTTGATGCCCCTCGACTCATAACTGCCATCTGCTTTCTGTACAAATTGTAAATAGCATTTTGCTCCTTGTATTTTACCCCTGCCACCTTGAGAATTTGAAAGAGAATATTCCAGTCAACATTGTCAAAAGCTTTCTCTAAGTCTACAAATGCTAGAAATGTAGGTTTGCCTTTCCTTAATCTATTTTCTAAGATAAGTCGTAGGGTCAGTATTGCCTCACGTGTTTCAACATTTCTATGGAATCCAAACTAATTTTCCCTGAGGTCGGCTTCTACCAGTTTTTCCATTTGTCTGTAAAGAATTCGTGTTAGTATTTTGCAGCTGTGACTTATTAAACTGATAGTTCTGTAATTTTCACATCTGTCAACACCTGCTTTCTTTGGGATTGGAATTATTATATTCTTCTTGAATTCTGAGGGTATTTCGCCTGTCTCATACATCTTGCTCACCAGATGGTAGAGTTTTGTCAGGACTGGCTCTCCCAAGGCTGTCAGTAGTTCCAATGGCATGTTGTCTACTCCCGGGGCCTTGTTTCAACTCAGGTCTTTCAGTGCTCTGTCAAACTCTTCACGCAGTATCGTATCTCCCATTTCATGTTCATCTACATCCTCTTTCATTTCCATAATATTGTCCTCAAGTACATCGCCCTTGTAGAGACACTCTATATACTCCTTCCACCTTTCTGTTTTCCCTTCTTTTCTTAGAACTGGGATTCCATCTGAGATTTTGATATTCATACAAGTGGCTCTCTTTTCTCCAAAGGTCTCTCTAATTTTCCTGTAGCCAGTGTCTATCTTACCCCTAGTGAGATAAGCCTCTACATCCTTACATTTGTCCTCTAGCCATCCCTGCTTAGCAGTTTTGCACTTCCTGTTGATCTCATTTTTGAGACATTTGTATTCCTTTTTGCCTGTTTCATTTACTGCATTTTTATATTTTCTCCTTTCATCATTTAAATTCAATATTTCTTCTGTTACCCAAGGATTTCTACCAGCCCTTGTCTTTTTACCTACTTGATCGTCTGCTGCCTTCACTACTTCATCCCTCAGAGCTACCCATTCTTCTTCTACTGTGTTTCTTTCCCTCATTCCTGTAAATTGTTCCCTTATGCTCTCCCTGAAACTCTGTACAACCTCTGGTTCTTTCAGTTTATCCAGGTCCCATATCCTTAATTTCCCACCTTTTTGCAGTTTCTTCAGTTTTAATCTACAGTTCACAACCAACAGATTGTGGTCAGATAATTTACATTATTCTTGTGCAAAGAGCATTGTCCAAGTCTTTCCAGTCAACAAAAATCTGATGAAAAAATGCATAATTGAACATCCTGACCTTATGTTCTTATCTATTGTTAAGAAACAAATCCAAATTTTTATCTTATGTGTATGTATTTATCTGTGGACTTTAATTCTGTATGCACCCTAGTAGCGTGCCCTTTCGAAAGACTGTTGCCACAGTACGGATGTTGAGTGAATCATAGAGTCTCAGCACTGCTCCACATATGTGAGTGGATACTGAGTTGAGAACCACACTGTGTGCATGGACAGCAGGCATTCTAAGGAAATGAAACCAGACCTCCTGATGCTGCCTGGGTGATGTCACACAACATGTGTCTCATGCAACAAGACACATATGACTTCAAGATCCCCATCTGATGTCATTCCTCTGATTGACTTACAGCCAGCATTGCATTGCATACCGACAAGTGTTTGGAATTATCACTCACCCTCAGACTATTTTGTTACTTATAGACCATGTTAAGACTTGCAAACAGACAAGCCTATGCCAAGGACATCATAATGTGTGGAATGTACACTTACTGAAATTGTTGTTACTGAACAAATAAAAGAAATGTATGCATGTTAACTTTTCCTTCTATATGTATAAAAGTTAAATGACTACTCACAATGAAGCAACAAGTAGTCTCATAGTCATTCATTGCATTTCAATACACCTCTCTAAAAAATTATTTTTTGTATGTGTGTAAAGATTTCCTGTCTTGTTCCAAATGTAAGATATTTTATGCATAAATGCTTTTGTGGTAAAAGAAGGCATGGCCTTCAAATATTTTAGAGAGCAACTAGGAGAATCCTGGAAGTTCACATTTGTCTTTCTTCCTCCATCCATCAGAAAGTAAGCATGATGGCCTGTAGCTATAAATGATTTCTAACATAAAGAAAGGATTATAGCTTATCAGGATGAGAGCAACTAGGAGAATCCTGGATGTTCACATTTGTCTTTCTTCCTCCATCCATCAGAAAGTAAGCATGATGGCCTGTAGCTATAAATGATTTCTAACATAAAGAAAGGATTATAGCTTATCAGGATGAGAGCAACTAGGAGAATCCTGGATGTTCACATTTGTCTTTCTTCCTCCATCCATCAGAAAGTAAGCATGATGGCCTGTAGCTATAAATGATTTCTAACATAAAGAAAGGATTATAGCTTATCAGGATGAGAGCAACTAGGAGAATCCTGGATGTTCACATTTGTCTTTCTTCCTCCATCCATCAGAAAGTAAGCATGATGGCCTGTAGCTATAAATGATTTCTAACATAAAGAAAGGATTATAGCTTATCAGGATGTTGTGCCTTCATTCATCCACTAAATCACATATTTATCACTATATTTATTTTATTACTAATTTACGTTGTTCATTTTTTCTTAGTGTATGATCAGAGCCAGCAGTCATTCAGAGAAGTTGTCCATGATTTTTTAAATCAGTGTGTGTGTGTGTGAATTCCTAAGGGACCAAACTGCTAAGGTCATCAGCCTTTTAATCAGTCACACAGCATAAAGTGGTTATCAAATCAGGATATGCAATTTACATTCTCTACAAAATTCCATCAGTCCACATCCTCTGTTGCACCACCCCCAAAACCAATCAGGGACACTTAAAAACCACGTTCTAGTAAAGTTTTATCCAAAACATTTGATTGAGTGAAGGTGGAAGCCAACTCACATAGTGAACAATCAATGATAGCGAGCCAAGTTTGTGGCCGATCTGTAAGAACAGAGACAGTTTTGGTAGTACATGCTGCACAGTGGAAACATTGTTGGGAAAGTGTTTACATGTCACTAACGTAGTCATTGTGAGGCATAACCCTTTCAATCAGTCATGATGTGGTAGAAAACCCAGAAGTTTTCCAATATGGCTCCACCAGCCAAGCTCTGACAATAGTTAAGAAAGGATTTGTTGCCTCAGAAACTGGCATGAAAGCACACATCAGGTTGGGAGGAGGAAGGAGGTGGTGTGGCACTTGTACATTAGGATCTAACATAGGCCCTGTTGTTCCTCCATTGGAGATAAGTCAGTCAGGTATGAGAAAAAGCTGCATTGAATCTTGCCATGTGAAATCAGCATGTCTATGTACATGTGTAGGAGGAAGGTGATAATAACTTCCACTAGCATTTTTGGACTTGTCTGTTCAATACAGTTCATAGCACTATGTAATCCATGGGAAAAAACAGTGAAAACTGGCAAAAGGTCCTAATAGCTTCTGGTGATTCACAAAATCCATTTTCTTGGCAGGAAGCAGTGCTGTGTGTTCAGCAAGTACTTGAAAACGTACAGCAGTCATGGGCTGACAATGTGGGAATTTGCTACACACTAAAAAAATGAAATTGCAAACATCTGCCACAACAACAGAGAAAATGTGACACAACTCTTAGGAGAGACACACTTTGTGTACAGGGTTTCCCTCCTAAGAGCTGTCAGGTGCATTTTCACTGGTATTTAGGCAGATGTTTGCAATTTCATTTTTGCAGTGTGTAGTTGGAGTCAGCCCAAACAAATAATGCTGTCTTTCAAGTGCCACCCTGTGTCGATGGAAAGTGTCAGTTTGTTTCCTGTTACAAACAAAATAATTGTTTAAAGCAGAATTTTACATGCCCATTCGATAGAGCAGTTATGAATTAGTCTCACATGATATTTGTTTTATCAATATGTATTAACAGGGCAGTAAAACATGAAGAATAACCAGTACTCCAGCAGCAACTGAGCAACACTGCTGTATGGTGGTAGCAGTAAGCATGGGCCAGGGCAGTGCTGTCATTGCTGGACCACTCCTTGTTCTTCTTATTTTATTGCCCCTGTTAATACATATCAATAAAACAAATATTGCACCATACCAGGGCTTCACAGCCAGTATACTCCACAAGTAGACGGTGAGTACAGACATGTGAGCAGTGAGTACTGTAACCTCGGCCCCCTCCATTGTCACATGGAATGTGGTGGGGAGCCATGTAGAGATTTGTGTAAATGAGGAAATTGAAACTGAGGGAAATGTTTGGACAAATCTAGACTATCTTTATATCCCCTGTCACATTGCAGATTAATTACATCAAGCTGCAGATCAGTGCAAAATCTCTACTGGAAGCTTTTTGATTTTTCTCATTCAATTACCCTACAAACTGTGGTACTCCACCTGTAGATGCATAAATTTCATGAAAGACCTGCATTTCTACATTTTCTTTAATGATGCTAAGAATGTTACATACAGTTCTGGTCCTATGATATCTACACTTTCATAGAGTGCTAAATAATATACGACAAACTGTTTACAAAGATTTCTCAAGTTACCTCTGAATATCAACTGTTGTTATCTGTGTGGGTCACATGACTGTCATATTTGATAATGACACCCTGCAAAATTGTTCTGCCTGAAGTGGATATAAATATTCAGCTACAACTACCAAGCATTCTTTTATTAAATCACCATCTGTGAATACGCACAAGGACTTTGCTAAAAGTAGTGCCATTTTGTACCTAATCTGAACAGCACATTCACTTGGTTTTTCTTTTCTTCCTCCTCTTCAGTGAACTTTCTTTTAAATTTTAAAACCTCTTGTACATGCTCAGGTACTTCACGCTTTTCATTTTCATATTTTTTTATGTGATAACACAAGCAGTGCGGTATCTTTGTAAACTGAATTTCCTGAAAGTATTCACTGTCTCACAATACACTAAATATTTTGCAAACCCCTCTTTTTTTTGTTAAAAAAAAAAAATAAAATAAAAATAAAAATAAAAAACTACTTCTTGCACAACAGATTCAAATGCAAAGATACTGTCAGTGTCGTAAAATGTTGACTCACCATTGCTGCTGTTAGATGGCACCACTATCAAAACTGACCATTCCTTGTTTCCCAATTGGCAATTCTCCCAAGTTGTCTAGACTACATGTTGCATGCTCATTTCCCTCAGCCCCAACCATGCTGCCACAAGTCCTCTGCACGTGTGCAGGAGCCTGAGCAGGTGTGATGCACATGCCCAAAATCAGCAAATTTTTAAGCTCTGCCCAGTGTACTAGATAAATTCGGAACTGCTCTATTGAGTGGACATGACCTGAAAAATCATTTTGTCTGTAAGAGGAAACAAACCATGCTTTCCATGTACATTGGACAAAGTATGAAAGGTGCAATGAGCAGTATGTTTTTGGGCTGACTCTGGCAACACATTGCAAAAAGGAAATCGTAAACATGTGCTGAAACACAATGAAAACGTACCAGATGATTCTTAAGAATGGTATGTCTTTTTAGCTGGATTTTCTTCTCTACTGGGGACACCTGGTATATATAATTTCCTAACTTTAAAATCCTACCCCCATCAACCATGGACCTTGCCGTTGGGGGGGAGGCTAGCGTGCCTCAGCAATACAGATGGCTGTACCGTAGGTGCAACTACAACGGAGGGGTGTCTGTTGAGAGGCCAGACAAACGTGTGGTTCCTGAAGAGGGGCTGCAGCCTTTTCAGTAGTTGCAAGGGCAACAGTCTGGATGATTGACTGATCTGGCCTTGCAACACTAACCAAAACGGCCTTGCTGTGCTGGTACTGCGAACGGCTGAAAGCAAGGGGAAACTACAGCCGTAATTTTTCATGAGGGCATGCAGCTTTACTGTATGGTTAAATGATGACGGCATCCTCTTGGGTAAAATATTCTGGAGGTAAAATAGTCCCCCATTCGGATCTCCGGGCGGGGACTACTCAAGAGGACGTCGTTATCAGGAGAAAGAAAACTGGCATTCTACGGATCGGAGCATGGAATGTCAGATCCCTTAATCGGGCAGGTAGGTTAGAAAATTTAAAAAGGGAAATTGATAGGTTGAAGTTAGATATAGTGGGAATTAGTGAAGTTCGGTGGCAGGAGGAACAAGACTTTTGGTCAGGTGAATACAGGGTTATAAATACAAAATCAAATAGGGGTAATGCAGGAGTAGGTTTAATAATGAATAAAAAAAATAGGAGTGCGGGTAAGCTACTACCAACAGCATAGTGAACGCATTATTGTGGCCAAGATAGACACGAAGCCCATGCCTACTACAGTAGTACAAGTTCATATGCCAACTAGCTCTGCAGATGATGAAGAAATTGATGAAATGTATGATGAGATAAAAGAAATTATTCAGGTAGTGAAGGCAGACGAAAATTTAAGTCATGGGTGACCAGAATTTGAGAGTAGGAAAAGGGAGAGAAGGAAACATAGTGGGTGAATATGGACTGGGGGAGAGAAATGAAAGAGGAAGCCATCTGGTAGAATTTTGCACAGAGCATAACTTAATCATAGCTAACACTTGGTTCAAGAATCATAAAAGAAGGTTGTATACATGGAAGAATCCTGGAGATACTAGAAGGTATCAGATAGATTATATAATGGTAAGACAGTGATTTAGGAACCAGGTTTTAAATTGTAAGACATTTCCAGGGGCAGATGTGGACTCTGACCACAATCTATTGGTTATGAACTGTAGATTAAAACTGAAGAAACTGCAAAAAGGTGTGAATTTAAGGAGATGGGACCTGGATAAACTGACTAAACCAGAGGTTGTACAGAGTTTCAGGGAGAGCATAAGAGAACAATGACAAGGAATGGGGGACAGAAATACAGTAGAAGAAGAATGGGTAACTGTGAGGGATGAAGTAGTGAAGGCAGCAGAGGATCAAGTAGGTAAAAAGACGAGGTCTAGTAGAAATCCTTGGGTAACAAAAGAAATATTGAATTTAAATGATGAAAGGAGAAAATATAAAAACGCACTAAATGAAACAGGCAAAAGGGAATACAAATGTCTCAAAAATGAGATCGACAGGAAGTGCAAAATGGCTAAGCAGGGATGGCTAGAGGACAAATGTAAGGATGTAGAGGCTTATCTCACTAGGGGTAAGATAGATGCTGCCTACAGGAAAATTAAAGAGATCTTTGGAGAAAAGAGAGCCACTTGTATGAATATCAAAATCTCAGATGGAATCCCAGTTCTAAGAAAAGAAGGGAAAACAGAAAGGTGGAAGGAGTATATAGAGTGTCTCTACAAGGGCGATGTACTTGAGGACAATATTATGGAAATGAAAGAGGATGTAGATGAACATGAAATGGGAGATACGATACTGCGTGAAGAGTTTGACAGAGCACTGAAAGACCTGAGTTGAAACAAGGCCCCGGGAGTAGACAACACGCCATTGGAACTACTGACAGCCTTGGGAGAGCCAGTCCTGACAAAACTCTACCATCTGGTGAGCAAGATGTATGAGACAGGCGAAATACCCTCAGACTTCAAGAAGAATATAATAATTCCAATCCCAAAGAAAGCAGGTGTTGACAGATGTGAAAATTACAGAACTATCAGTTTAATAAGTCACAGCTGCAAAATACTAATGCGAATTCATTACAGACGAATGGAAAAACTGGTAGAAGCCGACCTCAACAAAGATCAGTTTGGATTCCGTAGAAATGTTGGAACACGTGAGGCAATACTGACCCTACGACTTATCTTAGAAGCTAGATTAAGAAAAGGCAAACCTACGTTTCTAGCATTTGTAGACTTAAGAGAAAGCTGTTGACAATGTTGACTGGAATACTCTCTTTCAAATTCTGAAGGCGGCAGGGGTAAAATACAGGGAGCGAAAGGCTATTTACAATTTGTACAGAAACCAGATGGCAGTTATAAGAGTCGAGGGGCATCAAAGGGAAGCAGCGGTTGGGAAGGGAGTGAGACAGGGTTGTAGCCTGTCCCCCATGTTATTCAATCTGTATATTGAGCAAGCAGTAAAGGAAACAAAAGAAAAATTCGGAGTAGGTATTAAAGTCCATGAAGAAGAAATAAAAAAGTTGAGGTTTGCCGATGACATTGTAATTCTGTCAGAGACAGCAAAGGACTTGGTAGAGCAGTTGAACAGAATGGACAGTGTCTTGAAAGGAGGATATAAGATGAACATCAACAAAAGCAAAACGAGGATAATGGAATGTAGTTGAATTAAGTTGGGTGATGCTGAGGGAATTAGATTAGGAAATGAGACACTTAAAGTAGAAAAGGAGTTTTGCTATTTGGGGAGCAAAATAACTGATGATGGTCGAAGTTGAGAGTTATAAAATGTAGACTGGCAATGGCAAGGAAAGCATTTCTGAAGGATAGAAATTTTTTAACATCGAGTATAGATTTAAGTGTCAGGAAGTCGTTTCTGAAAGTATTTGTATGGAGTGTAGCCATGTATGGAAGTGAAACATGGACGATAAATGTTTTGGACAAAAAGAGAATAGGAGCTTTCGAAATGTGGTGCTACAGAAGAATGCTGAAGATTAGATGGGTAGATCACATAACTAATGAGGAGGTATTGAATAGAATTGGGGAGAAGAGGAGTTTGTGGCACAACTTGACAAGAAGAAGGGATCGGTTGGTAGGACATGTTCGGAGGCATCAAGGGATCACAAATTTAGCAATGGAGGGCAGCGTGGAGGGTAAAAATCGTAGAGGGAGACCAAGAGATGAATACACTAAGCAGATTCAGAAGGATGTAGGTTGCAGTAAGTACTGGGAGATGAAGAAGCTTGCACAGGATAGAGTAGCATGGAGAGCTGTATCAAACCAGTCTCAGGACTGAAGACAACAACAACAACAACAACACCAACAACAACAACAACTTTAAATTTAGAGCAGGCTCTTTGAGTAATGAGCCACTGAAGAGCCAGGGCTTTTCAGCCAAATACCAGGTGTGCTGGTAATGGGCAGAGGAAGTCCCAATTGGAAATATTTGGTAGGTGATTTCCACTTCCAGCATTTGCCTTACAGTAAAGGGAAACCTCCCCAGTGTCTTCCTCATAACTGGAGGATGGGAACTATTTTTAATTTAATTCTGTGACAATATGTCCCAAACAAAAAGTGTGTGTTTGCATGTGTGTAGACATGTACGGTGTACTAATGCTATCTTGTTTGTCTTTACATAGGTGATACAGTATGGTGGACCTCCCCCTCCCCCCTGCTTTCCCCACCAGCAATATACATGTGGGATGAGAGGAAGGGTCACAGAGAAGTCCCAATGTATTCGATCAAACTTCAACTGACATACTGACTGGATGTCTCTTGGGCGAGTGTGCTGATGGCGTATTGTGGCCAGTAACAGGTCACAACTGGATCTAATTTGGCAAATACCACATCTGTTTACGAGGCCATAATTAGTCTTCATTTCAGGGCTTCCTTTTTATTGTGCTGTCCCAAAATCCACTGGCCCTGCACAACACTCACATCTGTACATAATCAAACATATGACTTTCTTCCAAGCTGTGCTCAGCTACTGCCAGTAGGTGAACATACCTGATGTGCTCTGAGCAGTGCTGCCGAGTGCAAAGTTGTGTCTGTCTGATGGTACTGCAGCCCACACTCACACTGAACGCTGTAGATGCCAGACGTGCACAGCCTCACTGGACCCTTGGCTGAACCAACTACATCTTTAATGTTCTGTAGTGGTCACACAATTGTTTTGACATCATATTTCTTCAGAATCATTGTGATATTTGCCATTGGAGGTCCCACATATGATAGGAAGACCAGTTGCTTGCACTCTTCATGCATTATTTTGAGCTGCACATTTTTTGTATTGTCTTCTTAATTTTTGTGCCACATAGCCATTCCTCTAGCAGAATTTTCTAAGGTGTAAGTAATTTGGTAGGCAGGCTTTCTTGGTTGCTTACAGCTGAACTCTGTGGACAAGGATTTTGAAAACAGCACAGCATTGCTTCAGGTGCGGTTTGAATGGTTTTGTTTGCTTGCTTGGTTTTCCACTTTATTTTTAAATAGCAATAGATCTGATCGGAGGTCAAAACTTTGATGGTATTTATCATTGTCTGTGAACTTCTTGACACTTTCAACAGATTTTCATAAAGCTTCATTTTCCCTGTTTTTCCTATGTGAAGTCCATCTCTTGTAATATCCAGCCACTGCAGAAGCTTGTTTACACCAAGTACTATGATGTGGTTACTGTATGAGTTCCTGTGCAAAAAGTATATGTTCATTTAAAATATCCTGAAATTTCCACTTAGCATATCATATCTGTATTGTGTTATGTACAGTATTAATTATATGTTGATTTTTTCAGTGGGCTAAAAAGACATTTTGTGTTCCAGTGACATCGTTTGTCCTCATTATAGTAACTTCAGAGCCAGTGTTAACTAGAGAGAGTGATTTATTCTTGATATTGCTTGTTATGTCTTTGTGCATGGCATTATTCTTGTCAAAGTGACTGTCTGATGATGGTGGTGATGGCAATGATGATGGAGACGATGTGATGATGATGATAATGATATTTTACTCACAGCAATGCTATTAGTAATAAACTTATTTTCTGATTATTACTGTCTTTGAAATTTATCAGATTGAGTTCAGTTCAGTTTAATTTCAATCCAGCTTGTGTAGCATCCTCATATCCCACCATACACAATGATGCAGGATTTTCCACAGATGATGTTACTTAGAAATAATACACTATAATCATGTGCTAGCACTGTAGCATATTTACAATTTTTGTGTGTGTGTGTGTGTGTGTGTGTGTGTGTGTGTGTGTGGAGATGAAGTTATGTTACCTATCCATATTACTTCAACGTCCAAAGTTATAAAAATAAAGTGTGTCATTGGTTGACATTTGTTTAATTAGAAGACTAATGAAATTATGAAAATGATTTATTGAGGTTATGAATTACATCATGAAACCTATTTTATTACATTGTGAAGGTTGAATAATTTTAATAAAATATAATCCAATTTCTAAGAGAATTTTCTGCTCCAATTCTATTGTTCCTTCCTGCTCATTCAAGGCTAGTATCACTGGTAGAGCTGCCAAGAACTGTAGAAACCAAAACAAAAATATTTCTCCAACCCCACACTTTGCAAAATTTGAGAACAGTAGCAGAAGCACTTCAACATGTTTCCCCTTTTTTGTGGTACATTGTCTTACCTCTCAAAATCAAAATTTCACTATATTAGCTTCAATAACATTGGATTTTGCAACACTGTTGTATGAACAATTTAACATGTGTTAAACCAGAGTGTCACCTACAAAACAAATTATAACATTTCCTGGGCAGCACATGCTCTGACAAGGTGTTGACCACCTACCTCTATAATGCACATTGTTTCTGTATTCATTAATGTTCGTTTACAGGTAATGTAACATACTGAGACTGAGCTTGTAAACTTTGTATTTAATCCACCACTGACGTTGAACTGATATGTGTTACTAAAAGAAAAGTGAAAACATGTAATGCTGCTATTTAATGGAGCATGTTATTTAAATAAATAAGCTTTAATGCTTAAAAACTCTTATTTACTATTAACCAGTCACAACATGCAGCTTGGCAATTTCACTTCTTTACCATTCTATGTCAGAACAAAGATTAGTTATTTAGTAACTGTTTTACAGAGTAGAGAAGCAAATATGTCCTCCATACCCCCTTTTCTAAGTGGAAACAATGATTATTTATCAATCGCTGTAAGTTTAACCTGTATTTCATGCATTCCTAATTTGTTTTTCCTGCTTACCACATCAAAATAACATTAAATAAAACTGCCTTACAGCTACACATGGTAAGATCAACAGGCATACACTGAATGAGGCCTGCTTTGCACTCAGTAATCTCTCTTACTGTGCTAACCTGCAAACAAGATGGTTAGCATACTTCCACTCTGTTATGTTCTTGGTATAATTTTCTGGGGCATTGCAGCTAATACGGAAAAGTGTTTGTTGTACAGAAGTGTGCAAAAAGAATATTCTGTTAAGTTGATAACCAAACATGTTGCAGAGGTCTCTTCAGAGACTGGGCATCCTTACACTGACATACTTCTACTTGTATTTGTGGTTGAGAATGGATTTAAGATGAACTCAGCAACTCACAGCCACAATACTAGGCATAGAAATAATTTCCATGTAGACTATACATCCCTCTCTAGGGTTCAGAAATGAGTTTTATATCCTGAGACAAATGTCTACAACAGATTGCCAGCTGACAAGAAGAAGAAAATTGAAAATCTCCAAACATTTAAACACAAAGTAAAACAATACCTCATTGGTTAGTCCTTCTACAATATATCTGAATGCTTGGTTTCAGGAGTAAATTCTGCCCAGTTCTAAAGTTTGTATCTGACGGATCCTGATCTTGCCACTATATAGATAGCTAACAGTGATCTGTGTAAAATTAAAATGCTTAATTTGGAGTATTAGATAACAGCAGCAGCTGAGTAAATTAGAATGAACAGTGGCTTCTTTCTAATTAACCTGTTTTTATACCAATATATATAATAAAGCAATCTAGAAGCAATTATCATAATTATCCGTTTCAGCAGATCAGTGTAAGTCATAATTTGTTGTACATACATATGTGGATATTACGAGTCATAGATCAGTAATAAGACACTTTTGCAGTCAAATGAAAATTTATTTAAACACTGAACAAGGCTGTACGAACATAGCGCGCGGAGAGACATAGACAAAAGTAAAGTCAAAGATCATCAGGTGCAAAGACATAGTGCTTCAAGCCACAGGCACCAAAGAGCCCCCACCCTCACCCCTATCACCCTGTGGAGCACGGCAGGGCAAAGCTGGCTCACTTCAACACAAAATCTTGGTGTCAGTGCAGGGGATGAAGGCTGCATCCAGCAAGTGAAGTGAGCGCTTCGGAAGCTGCACCGACAGGGTTATGTGTGTCAGACTGCTGCACAGGCAATGGAGAGTCATTGGGGTCCAAGTCGGCAGTGTCAGCGGGTGAGGCGTTGGCGATGGTAGGCTGGCCAGGGGCATTGGGACAAGGCTCAGATAGGGACCACGCAGGTTTAATCAGTTAACTGAAACTGTATTTGGTCATCCATTCAGTAGTATCATGAACGTATTCAATCGGCGGTGTAAGGCGCGGTGCGGACCGGAGTAAGGAGGTTGCAGGGCCACACATATGGAGTCATCTCATAGCAAGAGGAATTTGCACGATGGCAGGTCTTTGTGTACAAACACCAGCAACGTTGAATGAGTGCGAGGCAGGGGTGGGTGAAGGCAGGCGATGTGCGCATGCACTCATTCTACAAGGGCCGGAAGGTCGATTGCGTTGGTCAGGGGTGTGTCCTCGATGAATTCATCTGGCAGGACAAGTGATTCTCCTTACAAGACCTCCGCCAGTGAAGCATTCAGGTCCTCCTTGTGGGCGGAGTGGATGCCGAGTAAGACCCAAGGAAGTGTCTCAGACCAAAGCCCACCACGGCACATGAGTGAAGCTTTTAGAGCCACGGCAGTTCACTGACCATGCCAGGCCAGAATGGCGTGTGCGGTGCGTCGGTGGCAGATGATGACTGAGGACGTGGCATGGCAGCCATGCGATGTGATGGATCCCACGAAGCGAGAACATGTTAGGCCGGTTACGGTTAAGTGGCCACTGGCATGGCTGGGACCAGGTAATTGTTCACTTTTAACCAAATGTACATTAGGAGCACTAGTAAAAACACAAGCACAGTTAATAGATTGCGAGGCACTGGCACAAAACAACACTGGTAGATCCATTGTTCCGCAGACAATGTGGACTGGCACACGAAGTTCGTTAATGATGAAAAGAAGCACAAAATAATTCCTGAACACATGACAACAATGTCAGGGTCACCACTGTGGATACTACGAGCTGTAGATCAGTAACAACACACTTTTTAAGTCGAATGAACATTTATTTAAACACTGAACAAGGCGAACACAATATGGCTGTACAAACATAGCATGTAGAGACGTATAGACAAAAGTAAAGTCAAAGAATACAGTATGGCTGTACGAACATAGCATGCAGAGACATATAGACAAAAGTAATGTCAAAGATCATTAGGTCCAAAGACACGGCGTTTCACGCCAGAGGTGCCACACATACGAGGTGCATTCAAGTTCTAAGACCTCCGATTTTTTTCTCCGGACCGGAAAGAGATAGAAACATGCACATTGTTTTAAAATGAGGCCGCCTTCACTGTCAATACGTCCCAGAGATGGCAGCACCATACGGCAGATGGGATTTTACCACCAGCGGCGAGAATGAGAACTGTTTTCAATACTTAAAATGGCGATGTTTTCCTTACTTGAACAGCGTGCAATCATTCGTTTTCTGAATTTGCGTGGTGTGAAACCAATTGAAATTCATCGACAGTTGAAGGAGACGTGTGGTGATGGAGTTGGGGATGTGTCGAAAGTGCGTTCGTGGGTACGACAGTTTAATCACGGCAGAACATCGTGTGACAACAAACCAAAACAACCTCAGGCTCGCACAAGCCGGTCTGACGACATGATCGAGAAAGTGGATAGAATTGTTTTGGGGGATCGCCGAATGACTGTTGAACAGATCGCCTCCAGAGTTGGCATTTCTGTGGGTTCTGTGCACACAATCCTGCATGACGACCTGAAAATGCGAAAAGTGTCATCCAGGTGGGTGCCATGAATGCTGACGGACGACCACATGGCTGCCCGTGTGGCATGTTGCCAAGCAATGTTGATGCGCAACGACAGCATGACTGGGACTTTCTTTTCGTCGGTTGTGACAATGGATGAGACGTGGATGCCATTTTTCAATCCAGAAACAAAGCGCCAGTCAGCTCAATGGAAGCACACAGATTCACCACCACCAAAAAAATTTCGAGTAACCGCAAGTGCTGAAAAAATGATGGTGTCCATGTTCTGGGACAGCGAGGGCGTAATCCTTACCAATTGCGTTCCAAAGGGCACTACGGTAACAGGTGCGTCCTACGAAAATGTTTTGAAGAACAAATTCCTTCCTGCACTGCAACAAAAACGTCCGGGAAGGGCTGCGCGTGTGCTGTTTCACCAAGACAATGCACCCGCACATCGAGCTAACGTTACGCAACAGTTTCTTCGTGATAACAACTTTGAAGTGATTCCTCATGCTCCCTACTCACCTGACCTGGCTCCTAATGACTTGTGGCTTTTTCCAACAATGAAAGACACTCTCCATGGCCACACATTCACCAGCCGTGCTGCTATTGCCTCAGCGATTTTCCAGTGGTCAAAACAGACTCCTAAAGAAGCCTTCGCCACTGCCATGGAATCATGGCATCAGCGTTGTGAAAAATGTGTACGTCTGTATGGCGATTACGTCGAGAAGTAACGCCAGTTTCATCGATTTCAGGTGAGTAGTTAATTAGAAAAAAAAATCGGAGGCCTTAGAACTTGAATGCACCTCGTACATACGTTTTGCAGTTACTACATCATATCTAAGAATTCATCTATTGAATAGAAAGAGTTGTCATTCAGAAATTCTTTTCATTTGTTTTTAAATGTTTCTTGGCTATCTGTCAGACTTTTAATACTATTTGGCAAATGACCAAAGATTTTTGTGGCAGCATAATTCACCCCTTTCTGTGTCAAAGTGAGTTTTAATCCAGATAGTGAAGAGCATCATCCTTTCTTCTAGTGTTGTAGCTATGCACTTTGCTGTAATTTTTGAATTGGGGTGTGTTATTAATAACAAATTTCATAAGTGAATATATTTACTGCAAAGGTACTGTGAATATCCCGAGTTCTTTAAATAAAGGTCTACAAGGTGCTCTTGGGTTGGCTCCAGGTATTATTCTTTTGTGGAATGAATACTTTCTCTCTTAATGACTAATTGCCCCAAAATATGATGCCACATGAAAGCAGTGAATGAAAATAGCCATAATAGGTTAATTTACTGATATGTTTATCGCCAAAATTTGTAATACCCTAATAGCGTAAGTAGCTGAACCTAACCGTTTCAGCAGATCATCAATGCACACACCTACAAATTTTGATTATTCTGCCTTAGCTACACACTTCTGTTTATAGTCTATATTTATCAATGGTGTTATGCCATTTACAGTACAGAATTTTATAAACTGTGTTTTCTCACAATTTAGTGAGTGTCCATTTCGAGAGAACCACTTAATAATTTTCTGAAAGACTTTATTTACAATTTCCTCAGTTGATTCTTGCTTGTTGGGTGTGGTTACTATACTTGTATCATCAGTAAAAAGAATGAGCTTTGCATCTTCATGAATATAAAGTGGCAAGTTGTTAATATATATTAAGTACAATAAGGGACCCAACTTGAACCCTGTGGGACACCATTCTTGATACCTCCCCAGTTATTACACTTTACAGAAGTAGCGAGCAGTGGTTGCTTCTGCCTGTTGATGTATACTCATACCACATCCTTTAAGGCTCTCCTTCATGACGGGTTGACAAAATATTAAATGTGAATTAATTAATTAAACAATCTGTGTTGCTAAGTAATGAAAGCAGTTAAGGCAACAGCTTGTATAGTGGTGGTATTGGTGATCAATAGGCAGATAAAGAAACTGAAAATTTTGCTGAGCTTTTGGACGATGTCCTGCTTCAGAACTAAATATGGTAGAGGGGGGTGTTGAATTTTTCCCATTTTCCAGCTGCCAAATCGTATAAAGCATTTTGTCTGAGAATGTTTTAAACCTCAATCAATTTTTATTTTTCTCTTGACAATATCAATACCTCTTGCTGTTTTATTAGTTAAACCTTTTCCATGACACTATTTTACTATATTATTGTCCGCAGCTTGTGGTCTTGCGGTAGCGTTCTCGCTTCCCGCGCACGGGGTCCCGGGTTCGATTCCCGGCAGGGTCAGGGATTTTCTCTGCCTTGAGATGACTGGGTGTTGTGTGTCTTTCATCATCATTTCATCATCATTGACTCGCAAGTCACCGAAGTGGGGTCAGCTAAAAAGGATTTGCAATTTCGGCGGCCGAACATCCCGCATGGGGTCTCCTGGCCAACAATGCCGTACAATAATTTCATTTCATACTATATTATTGTGCATTAAGCTGATGGCAGCAGTGCCACAAAATCAAATGGACATAGACTACACAGCCTGTTCTAGAAATCATGTTGTCCTTATTTTTAATGTCTAAAATTTTTTCCATCAAAAAATGAACCCTCAAATTGTTTTCACTTTCCTCCAACATCTCATATCAGCTCTGACATCATATTTCTGTTCTTATCTGATGAAACAGAAAAGTGTATGCTTTACATACTTTTTGATTCCCCGTCTGAGCCCATAACCCAATGAAATAACTTCAGATTTAAAAAAACAATAAAAAAAAACTTTGTCCTAAAGTATGTATTCACATGTAAAAAAGATTTTTCATTTACCATTCCAGAGTGTAATATTCAAGAAAGAAACCAACACTAACCTAAAATTAAATAAGGAAAGAGAAAGTAATTACTAATTAACATACACAGCTCTACAACACTTTATTTACTCTGAGAGGTACATAACACAGAAATGTCATTTTCAACACTGTTTGCACCACATAAAGACACTGTTTTTGTGCTCATTCTTTTAAGTTGCTAGGGAATTGTAGAGCTTCAGTCTTCAATGTATCACTTACTTCAGTTTTCATTTCTGATGTATCCTATCATTTATTTTTATTTATGTGTAGATTAAATAAATAATTTTTTTTACAGTGCAACTACCTAATTTCCTCAGTAGTTTTAAAAAATCTTTATGTATGTATGTCTGCCTGCAGCGTTTCTCCATTAATAACTCTCTAGAATACATGTGGATGAACCACACAGGAGCACAATGCCTGTAGCTTAGATTGCCCTGTAGGTTATTGTTCATGGAATATCTGCATTTACAGTTTTTATATATTTTCTTCACTAAGACAATAATTGTGATTGTGTGTTAGTAGATATTACATGTATGTTTCTCCCTTGCCTTGTACATATCAGCAATAGCATCCAATAATATGTAGCTCTCTACCTCATTTAGAATTGAATTTGCCAAAGACAGGTGTCATTTGACTTGTCTAGTTTGCACTGATCTGCATGTATGCTTTTTTACTATTTATAACTAATTATTATCAGGATATTACCATATAGCAGAGATGCTAAGTTGCAGATAGGCACAACAAAAATACTGTCACAAAATAAGCTTTCGACCGACAAGGCCTTTGTCAAAAATAGACAGCACACACACACACACACACACACACACACACGAGCACAGTCTCTGGCAGCTGAAACCAGACTACGAGCAGCAGTAGCACATGATGGGAGAGGCAGCTGGGTGAGGGTAAGGAGAAGGCTGGGACAGGGAGGGGAGGGATAGCAGGATAGGGGTGGTGGATGGTAAAGTGCAGCTGGGAGCGTGCAGTGATGAACGGGAAAGAGGGTAGGGCAGCAATGTGCAATTGAGAGTTTAGATGGAGGGCGGAGGAGAGAGGGGGGTAGTGAAAAAGGAGAAGTAAAAAGACTGGATACATTGGTGAAATATAGGGCTGTGTAGTGCTGAAATTGGAACAAAGAAGGGGCTAGATGGATGATGACAATTTTATTTATTTATTTAGCAGCTTATAATGTATATCTATGAAGTAAGTCCAAGTACATATTTGCTTTGTCAGTTTTCCAATAAAATACATTGCCTTTACTGATTCTAACTATAGTTTTGCTAAAATAACTAATAAATTTTAGCCACAACATTTCTGGAAAATAACATCATAGTTACACAATTTTAGATACTGTAAACAGAATGGATTTTATGAGGCACACATAATCTATGTACCTAAATTACAGAACATTTAATTGCAATAATTCTATGCTATGGGTCCATCATTTTATATCTACGGTATAATACAGTCACATAGCACATACATATTCTAGATCCCATTTTTTTACATTTATAAAAAAATTTAACAGCAATAATACTGTAGAAAAACAAAATCTTTAGATAAAACAATGCTGTTAAGAAGTTAACACATTTTACTTCTTCTTTTTCTCTATACCTGTGTACATTTTTCTTTTAGTGTTCTCTGAAATTCTCTGATTGAATATAAAGGGGTTTCTAATAGCAGTTGTTTGACTGACTGTTTGAACTTATCCTTTGATTTGGCATTAGTAATGTGTGGTGGTAAAGAGTTGTACAACTTTACTGCCATGTAACCATTGCTTCTCTCATATTGAGTTGTGTTATGCTGCAGAATTCTTAATTTCTTGGTGTTTCTGGTGTGATGGTGGTGCACATCTTCATTTTTGTTGAATTTATCTTTATGATTCCAAGCAAGGAGCAGAATTTTATATACAAGCTGTAGAAGATTAGAATCTTATATTGTTTGAAAAGAGGCTTACAACTATCCATTGTTCTTTTATTTCCTATTATTCTAATTGCTCTCTTTTGTAATTTGAATATTTTAATTGCCTCAGTCGAGTGGCCTCAGATTTCTATACCATAGCTCATTATAGCATTGAAGTATGCAAAATACACCATGCGCACATCATCTTCAGTTATTAGTGGCTTGATTTGTCTCAGAGCAAAAACAGCACTGCTAAGTTTATTGCTTATATTGGAAATATGACCTCTCCATCCTAAACAACTGTCCAAGGCGAACCCTAGAAATTTTGCAGTTTCAACTACTCTTACATCTAGCTCTTGCAAATTTGTTAGTACACTTGTTTTTCTTTTGTTGTTCCTAGACAGGATTGCATTAGTTTTCTCATAATTGGGAATTAACCTATTCACTTCAAGCCAGTGGGTGATAATTTCAACTGTTTGATTACTTTTACTTATGGCCTCCTGTAAGCTCGGTCTCACAGTTATGCTTGTTGTGTCATCTGCAAAGAGTATCAATTCACTGTCTATGTTACAAGGTAAATCATTTATGTATATGAGGTAAAGGAGTGACTAACAAAGATTGAGGCCAGGAGGGTTACGGGAACATAGTATATATTGCAGGGAAAGTACCCATCTGCACATTTCAGGAAAGCTGGTGTTGGTGGGAAGGATCCTTATGGCACAGGCTTTGAGGCAGTCATTGAAATGAAATGTCATGTTGGGCAGCATGTATAGCAACAGGCTAGTCCAGTTGTTTCTTGGCCAGAGTTTGTCAGTGGCCATTCACGTGGACAGACAGCTTGTTGGTTGTCATGCCCACATAGAATGCAGCACAGTGGTTGCAGCTTAGCTTTGGTTTCACAAGTAGCCCTGTCTTTGATGGGACAGGTTATGTTTGTGACTGGAATGCAGTAGGTGATGGTGGGAGGATATGTGGGACAGGTTTTGCATCTAAGTCTGTTACCGGGATATGAGCCATGAGGCAAGGCATTGGGAGCACGGGTTGTGTAGGGATGGATGAGGATACTGTGTAGTTTCAGTGGACAGCAGAATACCGGTGTGGGAGGAGGGGGGTTGGGAATGATAGTGGCATTTCAGGGCATGATGAAAAGTAGTTGAAACTCTGGTGAAGAATGTATTTCAGTTGTTCCAGTCCTGGGTGGTACTGAGTTACGAGGGAAATGCTCCTCTATGGCCATGAGACTTTGGGAGGTGATTGGTGACTCGAAAGATAATCCATCCTGGATTTTTCATTGTTTAATTATTGTCAGTAATGTACGAGTGTGAAGGATTTAGAATCTCTCTTTTCCAGCTCTTCTCTTGATCCAGCAATTGCTATTAGAGATGTGTCAGTTACATATATGGTTGCCATTGATCAAACCAATTATTTGACCGTTGTGCACTTTCTTTCAATCTCCAAGAAGGGGAAAAATTGTCCTCACTCCACTTCATATTGGACACTGCCTAGTGACACATGCTTATCTCTTGGACTGTGAGAACCCACCAGAATGCATTGTTTGTGGCATCACACCCATGATGCACCATGTTTTTAATGTTGTGTGTTTTCTATGCTGATACCAGAGTAGCCATTGGTCTACTGAGGGACTTACCCTCAGTTTTAGGTGATGATGAAGCAATTGCAAGAAAATTGTATTTTAGTCATGTCTGGACTCCTGTGCAATTTAATTCGATGAAGGGTTTAATGTGCTTTTGGGGTGGCTGGCTCATCCTATCAGTCCCATGATCAACCAGCTATCTGAATGGCATCCACTGTTTTATTAATATTATTAACAGATCACCACAGTATGAATAGATATACTAGGTACTGTAAGTGATTTTTATTATTATTGTGGCTGTAGTTATATGGCCTTTTATTTTCATTTTAACAAGAGTGACTATTTATACACCAGTACCACAAGCTTGAGAAAAGGCACTGATGAGTCCATGCTGTATAGTGTTCAATAATTTGGATTCATCCATCATCACATTGTCACTATAGAGCTTGCCACATCCCAAGGTGTACCCCAACACACACGTAGGGTGTGGCTCTCACAAAGTGTTGCTGCAGACAATAACGAGTGACACTACATTGTCGCTGAAGTAGGGCCACCAAACTGGAGGATAACAATTATTGCTGCACAGAATTATTCATGACAAGAAGACTAAATTTCTTGTATGGGAGTAGACACAGAGAACTGTTCAAAATTTGTCCATTCCAATCTGATGCGCACTGTAATTGCTGAAGATATATCACTTGCAAATTGGAATAATAAGCTTAGCGCCTGAGCTGATACCTCTGGCACATCATATTTTATTAGTTTAAAATTGAAGTATACATAGTCTGTACTGTTAATGGTATACTTAATGTGTATAAATTGCTCTATGATGTCCACATGTCAGTTTACAACAACATTAGCTTAATATGACATGCATAATCAAAGTGCTGGAAATATAAAGAAAAACACAAAAACACTATAAAATTTGCTATTGCTGTTTTTGTAAACATTCACCTATCCTTGCTGTGTTATTTTGCACTATAAAATGTGCTATTGTTTGCTGTAGCACTGTCCAGTATTTTAGACTAGATGATTACCAAGTGTTGACCAGTTACTTATCCAGTCCAATCTTATATTAGGAAAAGGAATGAAATATTTCTACAACGTAAAAGAAAAATTAGTTTATTTACACATTAAATTGTAAATTTATAAATGCTTGCTCTTGATAGTTTACTTACAACTCTTCTGATGTTGCCATAGCATGATGTACAGCAGTACTATCGTTACATATATGACACTTAACTACTAATATCACATGATGTTAAATAAACCTGTTTGTTGCAACATGCTCAAAGAAAATATTTGTTCTTTAATGAACTGTCGATTCAAACAAATAAGTACAAAACTGAACAGATTAAAGGAGACTAAACATCTAAGGTTATCTGTCTCTCTATTCACCCTCCAAGGTGAATCAGTGTACTCTACAGCCTGTGTCTATTGTAAATTCTATGTGCAAATATGAGAAAGTTTCTAAATGTTTGTGTAGCAAGTATCTGAGACAGGATGTGGATACCAGCCAGATATTCAACTTGTGTAGTCGATAGGTCACATCGACCACATAAAGCATGATCTTTGAACTCTAACTGCTCTGACAAACCACCATGTTAATGTTCCAATCAGCCTTTGTATCTTGTACAGTGTATACGTGTATCTTTCTTTGTGCTGAAATATATGTATGTATAGACATTTATGGGAAAAATTTGTTGCGTATATAGTTATCCATATTCCTGTTTCCCATATTGGTGATCCCGAAGTTTCTACATCTTCCGCAACTTCTGTGCCAGCTGTGTGGAATCAACAGGTTTTATGTTCGATGCCATGGCTGCCTCACCCAACATTTTATACAAGGATTTGGAGGCTCAGCTACTACTACCAGGCCCCTCCAATCCCATGCCAATGGTTGTTCCACCACTAACAAACAGTGATTTGCAATCTTCAATGAAGTTAACCTCAAACTCAGGAGCTCTACAATGGCCAAGTGCTACGAAATTACCTCAAACAATGGACTCTGGTTACATGTCACCGGACTGTGCACGCCAACATGTCAAAGGTGAAGTGGACGATTTCCAGAATTGTGTATTGACTGATCACTCGTGTAGTGTTCAAAGGGACCCAAATTCACACACATGCTTTGATCCTCTATGCGCCACAACGTCGGTCACAGTAGTGCCGTGTACAACGCCGCCATTCATGCAAAACGCACACACGGTCAACTGCTATCAAGCTATGCCAGTTTTGCCTTCCTCACAATTTAATAATGGTCATTTTTATACATCAATTTCACCAGGCTCAACCACCAGATCTGTCGCCCAGTTTCTTGACCATGTGGTTTCGCCATCCAGGAATGTTGTACCATGACAATGTGTCTGCCAGCAGGTTTCACCAGTGATTTATAGTCCTATCACATGGGGTGTGACTCCGATGTGCACAGAAAACTCTCACTGTTGCCACACCAAGACCAAACCGCCCCTTCCCCCACCCCCCACCCCTCCTATCCCCCCCCACTCACGCGGGCCCAGACTCCAACCATACAGCCACTCGCCCCTTCCGCGGCACCGTCTGTGCCTGCCGCACCAGCCTTCTGCGTCCTTTCCAAGATGGACAGTTTAAGTACTGCGCCTTTAACCTCCAGTCCAGTTTACGGGGCTACCTGATGTGCCACTGACCTGCTCATTCCCACGGTACCGACCGTACCAGCTGCGTTGTGCTTCCGTGACTCATCGGGGACATTGCAACCGACCGTTGTTGGGGGTGTGTTTGCTAGTAACACGCCCACACCAGTAGCGCCAGGTTACAGGACAGCCTATCCCACAGCAGGCCTTCCAAGATATGCCAAAGCCAAAGCCAAAGCCACCCATTCCCCCCCCCCCCTCCCCCCTGGCCATCTGCTGAAACTACCCCATTTCATGGTTCATGCTTGTGGAGCACATCAGGTGACTGACAACAACTCTAAATTTCTATGTCTCGTTACGCACCTCCGTGACCACTCAGATTTAATTTGTGACCTCCTTCTTTCGCCACTGCTGCCGCCAAAATACGAGTTTGCCAAGAAGACAGTATTGAACCGACTCACCTGCTCGCCACAGGAATTAATAATGAAGATCCTGTACGAGGAACACCTAGGGGACCACACTCCGTCACAACTCTGGTGCCGCCTTTTGATACTTGTGAGTGAACATACGATGCCGTACGTTACCCGGTGGGTGGTATGGTGTGCCAAGTTACCTACCAACCTGCAGATACACCTGCTACCGCACTCCTTCGAGGCTATTAGCTGTATGCACTACTGTGACAAAAACAACCAGCACACCTATCATCGCTGGTTGGCACTACGCCACCTGTTTACCAGCCTTCTGTGGCCAGAGGCAGGCTCATTCCGCCTCCATGCCATCTACACCACTGGGCAGTACTCGTTCACTCTCTCCTCTTTCCAAGCATTCAAGAATTGCACACGCACCATACGTCCCGGTTTACATTCCAGAACAGATCAACAAAGACAAACCTCCTCCACTGTCACTGCCACATCCAGCTCATCCGTACTGTTGGTACCACAAGATTTTCGGGGAAGAGGCCAAGAAGTGCAGATTACCTTGCCAGCACCCAAACGCCAACTGCAGGATCTAAAAACGCTGAGTCCTGTGGGGAACTTCACAGGCGTCCTCAAATATTTCTAAAATGTAGACTTTCACGGCCGGAAATATCATGTCCATTATAATTATCCGGGCTGTTATGCCATAGTCGGTTGATGAATTCTGTGTCAATTCCCAACGTTTCGTCTCCGACTGCGGGAGACATCTTCAAGGGGGGACCGTAGCTCAATGGAAGGTCCAACACACCCACTGGCTCGCTACTGACTGCCACTAAATTCCGAGTCCACGCGCTCCCATGCCGCGGCGTGACGTCATGTGTTTTGAAAACGTCAGTGCAATTGGGCACTGTCCGGTGCCGTCGATCGCTGTTGCCATCACCCAGTAGTGGACGGGTGGTACACATCTTCTTTAACACCGGCATCCATATACCGTTTAATTTCACGCCCTCCTCCTTTTGGTTGAAATTATTTGGGTGTTTAGCAATTTCGATTGCCTCCCTGTAGAGCCTTTCGTAATATCCGCTTGTGGCCGCTAGTACTTGCGTCTCCTCGAAACGAATATTGTGATTCCCTGGCTGGAAAGCATGCTCCGCAACACCTGATCGTTCTGTTTCTCCTCTTCTACAATTTCCCTTGTGCTCTTCCAAACGTTTAGAAACAGTTCTTTTAGTGGTACCCACATAAACATCTCCACAGCTGCATGGGATCCTATACGCTCCAGCTTTTTCCAATGCTTTGCGAGCGTCCTTGGCAGGCTTAAGGTATTCCTGTATCTTCCTGGTGGGCTTGTAAATTACGGTAATATTCTGCTTCGTCAAGATCCTCCCTATTCTTTCCATTACATTTTTAACAAACGGCGGTTCCACGAACATCTGAACAGTATAAACTCGAGAATTCAGTTTACAATGGAGGACGAGGTAGACGGCAAATTACATTTCCTCGATGTACTTGTTTTCAGAAACAAAAATGGTAGTTTGGGCCACTCAGTATACCGCAAACCCAAGCACACGGACCGGTATTTGCACCGGGATTCGAACCACCACCCACAACAGAAGCAGGGTGTTATCAAGACGTTAGCGGACAGAGCTAGAAACATTTGTGAACCTGAGATGCTCGACGCTGAGATGGAACATCTCCACAATGCACTAATGATGAACGGATATTCGTCCGCCAAAATAAAACGTGCGTTGAGGCAGCCACACAGAAATCATACCGACGTACAGGCTACTGCAAAATCTAAGGTTTTCCTGCCGTTTGTTAAAAATGTAACGGAAAGAATAGGGAGGATCTTGACGAAGCGGAATATTACCGTAATTTACAAGCCCACCAGGAAGATACAGGAATACCTTAAGCCTGCCAAGGACACTCGCAAACCATTGGAAAAATCTGGAGAGTATAGGATCCCATGCAGCTGTGGAGATGTTTATGTGGGTACCACTAAAAGAACTGTTTCTAAACGTTTGGAAGAGCACAAGGGAAACTGTAGAAGAGGAGAAATGGAACGATCAGCTGTTGCGGAGCATGCTTTCCAGCCAGGGAACCACAATATTCGTTTCGAGGAGACGCAAGTACTAGCGGCCACAAGCGGATATTATGAAAGGCTCTACAGGGAGGCAATCGAAATCGCTAAACACCCAAATAATTTCAACCGAAAGGAGAAGGGCATGAAATTAAACAGTATATGGATGCCGGTGTTAAAGAAGATGTGTACCACCCGTCCACTACTGGGTGATGGCAACGGCGATCAACAGTGACGGACAGCGGCCAATTGCACTGACGTTTTCAAAACACGTGACGTCATGCCGCGGCGTGGGAGCACGATGACACGGAATTTAGCGGCAGTCAGTAGCGAGCCATTGGCTGTGTTGGACCTTCCATCGAGCTACGGTCCCCCATTGAAGATGTCTCCCGCAGTTGGAGACGAAACGTTGGGAAATGACACAGAATTCATCAACCGACTATGGCATAACAGCCCGGATAATTATAATAGACATGTCCTCAAATATTGCACTCCGTCCAGTTGTCCTCTCGGCCTAGCGGTCATTTATACATGACCGACATTTCGTCACAGTTTGTTTTCCTAATCGACACAGGTGCTGACATGTCCATCATATCTAAATCCTTGGCTCCTCCCATTTTTTCACTGACAAAGTCGCTTCTAAGCGCTGTCAACAAATCAACATTACAAACTGTCGGCTCTGCTAAAGTTATGGTGCATCTATCTCCTTCTCTACATTTCCCATGGACTTTTTACATCATCAACATTGACGAACCAATTCTCGGCATGGATTTCTTGTCCCATTACAAACTCTCCCCAAACATATTCCAAGGTTCAGTGCTACACCACTCTTCTGACACTGAGTTACCGTGCTCAGGCACTTATGCTCGTTGTTCCATTTCCTTCACGACATGTGATTTGGTTCGCGAGTGCTCCACCCTCGGGGACAAAATTGTGACCTGTGTCACTAATCTGCTGTAAGAGTATGATGCAGCAGCACAACTCCATTGGCAAAACAACGAGTTAAAACAACACATTGCTCACACTTTCAACGAGCTCACCATGGCTTGTACCTCGCTGCTGCAACTGCAATCCACAGTTCCTTCACCTGATCGACCTTCATCAGCAGACACCAGCATGGACACTCATCAGGTTAGTTCAAAAACATTCATTGTGTGTGACAATTAGCGTTCAGTGATCTCTGGACCGGCCACACGCCCACTACGTGCAGTGCCAAGTGTTTCAAACAGTGCTTCTAATAACAGTCGCGCGTGCGATACGAACACGCCCACCATGCAGGCAGCCGCCTCGCATGTTGATAAACATTCCCCCCTCTCACGCACCAACCACATGATTCAGCAGCCATCGCCATTCCCCGTGCGATGCCAATACCTCTCTCGCCTGCGCCGGTTACTCAAGACAAAGCTAACAACAGACAGTCACTGTGCGCCTCGATCCGCTCTGTGCTGTGTGCGCAGCCAACCTCTCCAAACAAGCGCACGCCATGCTCATGTAATAGGCATGTGACTTTCATGCTGCCTTTTCCCACTCGCACTAATGGCTATGCCTCATCACGCACCATTTGTCCCAAAACTTCATGTCAGGACGTTACTCAGCCTCGTGTTCAGTTCTCAGTCTTTTCCATCACTGACGGAATGACACACAAGATAATTACCACTGCCAGCCCTCCTATTCAGCACAAGGTTATACTCCTCAACCCCATTAAGTTGAGCACGGCCCGGCAGCAAATTATCGAACTTCTGGAGGCAGGCACGCTACAGCCATCAGACAGCAATTGGTGTTCACCAATTCACTTTGTCACGAAACACAATGGTTCTTTTCGAATGTGTGGTGTTTACAGACGCTTAAATGCTCGTACCGTCATGGACAATTGCCCAGTGCTGAACATAAACGATTTCACCCATATGTTATCGGGCACCATAATCTTCAGTGTGATTGACAGTAAACATGCCTATCACCAGATTCCCGTAGCAACGGAAGACATTCCAAAGACTGCTATCATCACGCTGCTCGGTTTGTTACAATACAGCTTCATGCCATTCTGCTTAAAGAATGTGGCACAAACGTGGCAACGTTTCATTGACTCAATCTTACGACAGTTCGAGTTCTGCTTTGCATACCTGGATGACATCTTCATTTTTAGCAAGTCGATTGAGGAACACAAAGATCATTTATCCCAGGTCCTCTAGACCTTGAACTCCAATGGTGTTGAGGTCCACAACAATAAATTCCAATTGCGCCAGTCTTCTGTGACATTTTTGGGTTACTCTGTCTCCGTAGACAGAATACGGACTCCCAAATTCCGTGTGCAGACTATCACGCTATCATGCCATTGCCACCTCTGGCTATGTACAAAGAACTCCAACATTTCCTGGGTACTATAAATTATTACCGCTGACATCTACCTTCTGCCACCGCCATACTGTCTGGCAAACAGACTTCAGGCCTTAAGCCAGTCCGTTGGATTGAACCTATGCTAGGGGCCTTCAGGGCTCTAAAGACAGCATTAGCTCACGCCATCATACTCGCCCACCCCAATCTGTCTGCCAAGTTGTTCATCACTACAGATGCTAGTGACATTTCGGTTGGAGCAATATTACAGCAACGCAAAGGTGACACAGTTTCACCCCTTCATTTCTTCTATAAAAAACTGTCTACAGCACAGAAGAAATATTCCGCTTTTGATAGAGAACTTCTGGCGATCCATGAACCTGTCAAAAACTTTCGCCCTGACATTGAGGGCCGTTCTTTCTTCATCCTTACTGACCACAAACCACTGCTGTACGCCTTCTGCAACCCTTCTTAGGACCCACCCCCTCGGTGTTTTCGCCACTGGTCTCTCAATTTACTACAGACGCATGCTACATCAAAGGCACGGAAAATATCCCCACTGATTTCTTTCTCACATCAATGCTGTCTCACACATCGTCGATTTATCCGACCTTGCCACTCTCCAAGTCTCTGACAAGGAATCTCAAGCTCTCCTCATGGATTCTCAGAAATTGCTTGTGTTTACCACAGTCAAGTTCCCCGGCATTTTGGATGAAGTGTGGTGCGACTCTTCTACCGCCACTCTGCGGCCGTTGCTCCCTCCCACATTGCACCAACAAGCCTTCGACACCTTGCATAACCTTGCCCAACCTGGCGTCCTCTGCCATAGATATATCCTCTCCACAATCGACCGCATGTCTCGTTGGGTGGAAGCTATTCCTTTACCTAACATCACAGCAGAAAAGGTGGCCAAGGGATTCGTCTCATCATGGATCACTAGGTTCGATTGCGAATCCACCATCACCACCGACCAGGGTTGACTGTTTGAGTCTGCACTTTTCACAATTCTATGTAACCTTTGCGGTATTAAAAAAATTCATACAACAGCCCACCACCTGCAAAGCAACAGTTTAGTGGAACGACGGCACCGCATCCTTAAAACAGCCCTCAGGTGCCATGACTGCCACTGGTCTGAGGCACTTCCTTTTCGGCGAGAACCTGGGGAACTTATCCTGCCTCAAGCACCCGAGGATTTCCCCACCTCCCCACACTTTATTAGTAGAATGCGCACCCACTTTAGACATGCACGGCTACACCTGCCTGTCAGTCATTCCTCACCAGACACTTACGTGCCAATTGCACGCAACACATGCTCCCACATGCTCAGGGACGATTCCGTTAGACAACCCCAGCAGCTCCCATATCTCGGCCCCTTTGAAGTACTCCAGAGGGGCGAGACGACTTTTGACATTATGGTTAAAGATTGCCTGCAGACCGTTTTGCTACACAGGCTCAAGCCTGCTTTTGTGGACTCCAACACCCCTCTGCCATCCCAGTCGGACCATCCGGACAAATTTTCCATTTCTGAGCCCAATAATGAGTTAGCTCATCCCATGGTAGAGTCTTCTCCTTCTGATGATTTGTGACCGCAGTTCATGGGTTTCTCAAGCATGTCGTCATCAACCCAATGTGCAGGTTTTGATGATGTTTCATTGACTGGACAGACTTGGTCCCCGACTTTCAACTTGTGTTGCAATGTACCACCTAACCGCGTCGACGATGTGTTGATTGTTGCTTTCGACGACCGTGTGCTAGCACTCCTTACAGACACTGCAGACTCAACACTCAACGAGGAACCAGATGTCAAGATAGTGCATACCCTATCCCTCCCCCCAAGAGTGCGACCCATCATGAGTTCATGCGTTCATCTCCTCGGACGGCTCGATCTGCATTAGGGACAGGCATGCTCGCACGCTGCACCCCTCCCCACACCTCTACTCCTGGGCCGGCTGATGCATCATCTGCCCCTGCTGGCTGTCTGATTCCGATGTGGACCTGCAGCCCACCGCTGTGCCTTTGCTCGCCACCCTGACTGAGATGGAGCTTCTTCCAGTTGTGCGCCTGCCACTTCGCACTGCTCACTCCAACGCCAATGCCCACATGAGCTCCCCTCAGGCCTCACAGGCCACAGGCCATACCATACTCCATAATGCGAGGGGGGAGGGGGGCTGTGTGGCGTTGATAGGTCACATCAACCACATAAAGCAAGATCTTTGAACTCTAACGAGCTGCCATGTTAATCTTCCAGTCAGCCATTGTACCTTGTACAGTGTAAATGTGTATCTTTCTTGGTGCTGAAATATATGTATGTATAGACATTTATGGGAACAGTTTGTTGCTTACGCAGTTATCCGTATTCCCATTTTCCATATACTAATGGAATGCCTTGACTTGTTCCACATCCTTGAAGATTCTCCTACCTGACAGAATCTACAGAACTTGATGAACGGATTGCACACAAACTACATTATTGATAATGATTTTTGAGAAGCAAGAAATTCTAAACTTAAATAGTAATTCTTCAGAGTACACTTTCAAGTCCGCTGAGGTCACTGCACCATATAATAGGGCTATACTTTGGTTAAATATGTAAATTTTAACTACTGCTCTGTTATTACATTAAATAAATCTGTTTGTTATGAATTATTCTATGACTTCAATATGATAGACATCATAGTGCAGCTTTCCCTTACACCATAGATGGAAATACAGTGATGGTATTGATGTTGTGATCAGCACCTTCAACAATCAGCACTGTAGCTAATGATACGTTTCTAAAAGTAAATGATTATTCAGAAAATGCAGTTGTGGGAAAACGCATCCTTGCAATTTAGTTCCTTGAAGTAGGTTTCACAGAGTTCTGTTCATTCAACTTGACCAAAGTTTAACATAAATGTGATAGGGACCATCAAAAATTAGCGTGGTGATCCAGAAAATTGTGGCTTCCACTCTGATATTGGTATTTTGATTATTTTTACATGCCACTGGCTTCCCACCAAAACTCCATTCCTATTCCTGACGTCACTTGAAATATCTCACCCCCAGTGCAGTTTTTCCTAGTTACTAAGTTAGGTCAAAATATCTACAGTTATTACAAATTACCACTTTTTCACCTTTACTACCAAAGGGAAGGGTACCCTACTTTCACAATAATTTTGCCCTGGTACTAACTCATATGTGTTCAAGAGTAGTGGAAACTGACCCAGGTCTCCCTCCTCCTCCTCTTCCTCAGCCCCCCCTTCTATTCCAGCAAGATGCGTAGGAGAGATTGCCTGAATTTTGGTGATATGGAGATAGATACTGTCAACACTGAGATGCCAGGTTGTGAATAGTGCCTGAATAGCTCAGTCTAAAGGCAAGGTTCTGAGCTAAGTCCTGGTCCACCACACAGTTTTACTCTGTGAACAAATTTCAAACCAGCACACACCCCACTGCAGAGATAAAGATTCAGTAAAGAAAAATTGCAGATTTCTACTTTGAGGGTGACTAGCACTAGTGGAATGTATTTTGCAAAGAAACAAATTAATTTTGACGAAACTTGTTGCAGCACAAGGAAACAGTTTGAGCTCAAAAAACAGCTGTGTACTAATATGACACAATAATAATTTGTATATACATGCCCTTGTTAATAAAACATCCCACTCCTGTTTATGATTCCTGTTCTGTTCCTCTGAAGTAACAGACATTTCCTGACAGATATTTTATTTCACTTTTTTCTTTGTCAGTTTTACAGCTTGTTTACTTCAGCCTCCTGTGTCACTATCTATCTTCATTCCCTATTTTTCGACAGTTCATGGCCCTTTTATAGACAACAGTAGAAGTAGTGGCTTTTTTTAAATTTTTTTTTAAATCCAATAATACTTCAGTTTAATCGTGCATGATGTGAGTATACGAGTAGTTGGGTGTTTCATATGCACATCTAAATTACTCTGGCCCAATGAACTAGTACATGTTTGACAATACATACGTCTCTTGCAGTGCATATATAAAATGCTTTAAGTGAGGAACACTGAAACTTGAACTGTTCTTTATAATACCATAGCACTATTGAAGAAATTTAATTTTGTTTGGCACCAAGGCAACAAACAACAGCTTAGTCTCACACTTCATTCAAATGAAAAATAAGTATTGTTATTATTGCCTCATATTAAGTGTAGGGATACAAACTTAATCATTCATAATTTCAGTATGTCACAGGATACAACAACACCAGTCATAAAGGCCTATACGATACATTAAGGAGAAAAAAAATCAGCAGCATTAACTTCTCATTGCAGCACAATTTCCACCACTACAGGATTCTGGAGGGTTGTATTTACATACTTGGGATACAGGCATGAGATATCTATCATCTGTTTTTCCTGAACAGTAACAATTATGTCAGAGTTGTAATGTGTAATTTCTGTGCAAGATGGAAATTCTCTCTGTTGGCTGCGGTTGTTAGACACATGCTGCAAGAAATGTGCTGGAATATTGACCAGAAACATCAGAGCAGTGCAGCTACAACTGCAACTTAGTGATATTTATATTATAGCAGTTTCAGGTCTGCTAGTCATGTGTTACGAGTTTTTCAACTAGTTTGTACTGAGCAATTAGATAAACCCCGTGTTGTGAAGCTGATCTGTGTCTACCACATTTATTATGTATAAAAATTTATACTTTAATGTGACATTTGTGATCAATAACCAAAAGGACTGAATGCACCACCTGCAAGAATGTAATTAAGGCATACTGTAATTGCTTATACTTAAACAAAATATGTGTGTTTTAAACCACAGTTAAAGTGAGTGCAGTTACCCTTTACAAAACTTACTCTCATGTGTCTTTTTCCACAACACATTACAATTAAAAAAAATAAAACAAAAGTATTCCCATCACGTTAATATAGTGATTTCTGGGTCAATTTCCAGTATGTTAATTACAACTTACAGATTAATGTTCCATTAATCCACTGGGGGCTAGTCAATTAAGCAATTTTATACTTATCATTAGCAAGCATTATGTCATAAGTAGATACTAAGAGACTCTTACAATGATATTCATTACGTGGTGTCTGTTGCCAGAGTGAATTGGGCCATACGTCGCTCTTTTATAAGTAACTGGTAGCCACCGGGCTCAAAATCAAAGTCTGGAAGAATCTCCAAGCAGTTGTTGAAGTGGTTGACATTGGTCCTAGTAGCAAAGTAAAGGTTTGAGTCTATTTTAAAGTAAGTCCATAATTTTCACCAACATGGTAAAGAGGTAACAGCAATCTGTTCTTGATGATAAGTTGGTAAAAACAGTCAAGATCACTGAATACCTCTTTCATTAAAGTAACAAGTCTTGGCACATTTAATCAGCCATCTTCAGATTATGATCACCATTTGGTTGGAGCTGGTGGCATAGTGAACAGGTGAAATGTGCTTACAATGGTAACTGCTCAGTTCCCGTTGTGATGACCTGCAACTGTTCATCACACCACCAGCTCCAGCCAAATAGTAATCTGAAGACAGTCGATTAAAAAACAAACCAAAACCAGTCATTTCAAAACATGAGATATTCTGCGTTCTTGACTGTTTTTACTAACTGATCATAAAAGCTGGTTGTTTTTCTATTATCCCAGTCCAACAATTTGGACTGCCTGCCAGAAGGCATGGATGTAGAAGACAGTCACTAGGCAGCCCCCTATAACCTGCAAGTGCTACTGTCGCCGCCACAGTGCTGGGCATGGGTCACACCTGCCGTGCCAGCCTATTGGCACTAACTAACACCACCTCCTTTTTACTTCATTTTCAGAACTATACATAATGACAAGTAACATTCTCCTGCCATTTGCCAAACTCACACCCTTCCATCGGACTGCCACAAGGTATATTGTGATTCATCACTCCAAAAGGCTCATTTCCAGTCGCCCATGGTCCAATGGCCTCTTTACACTACCTCCAGTGTCACATATCTAGTAGTAATTTCTGGTGCCAAGTAACTCAAATCTGCTTTAGTCCAGCAGAATAAACACTTTAGGTACATACAAGAAAACGATTTTTATGCTAACAACTCCTTAGTAAGCTTACTGCTCAAAGAATATCATAATTTAATATCAACAAGTATTTCAATAGGCACACAGTCTCAAAACATTGCAGGAGACATAACAGACAGACAATTTCTATTGGCAAAAATTTTATTGGAAATTATTGCAATCAATAACAGTAAAATATTACAGTTTCTGAATGAATTCAGCTGTGTATAAAATATGAAATATTAGGAATGCTTTTTTCAAAATAAAATTCAGTCATCAGGTGCACAATTGAGGACCTGACAAGTGATTTTTATTTTGAAAAAAAAACAGGGACCACAGTTCTGAACAAATAACAGCTATGAATAAAATCTTGGGAATGATTTGGACCTGAGATTCTTAAAGCATTTTATGGAAGTAATATATCCCATTTTAGCACAACAAGCCTACTCAAAACTTATATTTTTGTAGCTACTATGGTCTGTTTTTAAAGGCACTGTGACATTTAAGCCATGGATGGATTTTTTGTATAATAAAAAATGATTTGTAGTATTTCAAAGTAAAAGAGACAGGAAGACAGCACGTTCTTAAATCCTTAGTTACCTTAGCCCAATAGCCATTGCAGTCAAGTTTCAACACCAAGTTATTATCAAATGAAAAGAATGTACCCTAAATTTTAACAAATTTCAGCATACTGAATCTAGATTGTGAGTTGGAATGAAACACTGTGTTTGTGAAATGAAAATCTATTGAAATAAGAATAAATTGTTGACATTTCATGAGTACAATAACAATGATAATAGTAGTAGCTACAATAATAACAATTTCAAGCAGATGCAAATCATTCCCTCTTTTTATGTGATATATTACAAAAATATGCACAATTTCTAACAATCTAATAAGTATTGTAAATTACTCATGTAATACATGGTCCATGCATGTTGTGCATTTAGTTATTATTTGTACTTCATGTGGAAACAATAGGAACTAACATAATAAACACTATATAAATACAAATATCTCCAAAACAGTAATATATCACAATCTTATATGAAGTGGAAGTACAAAACAACAACATCACTCCTTTCATAAAAAGAAGTTTGAACTCCCTTCAAATTTTAATATACCATAATCAGTTTCGATTTAATGCTGTGTTGCATTGATATAACTAATTTCTTTTATCTGCATTTCAAATCTGATAATTCAACTAACTTTTGATCCTTAAACTACAAATAAATCTTTTTTTAAATAAATATATGGAGGAACTAATTCATAACCTGCAATATCCACTCTCCCACGTATAGAATATTTTGGGAGTTCTTCAAGGTTTGGTCATATAACATACATTAACAATAGATAAAAATACGGTTGGATACACATTGAAAGAGCTGAGCACAGCTTAGCTCCAAATAACAAACGGTGTGATTTTCAGTCATACCAGTTACGGAAACTAACAACAATACAATTCAATACATTAAAAAATTGTTGTAGTTCGGCTTCACCCCCCCCCCCCCTCCGCCCCCCACACACACACAACCATGCACAGTGTGAAGTACAAGTGCAGCAATATGATTACACTTTTCATAAAAAGAAGATTCTGTTTCAGTGTGTGTGTGTGTGTGTGTGTGTGTGTGTGTGTGTGCGTGTGTGTGTGTGTGTGTGCACTTGTAACTAAGATATTTATGAAATTAGTGATACAAAAACTTTTCATAAAAAGAAGATTCTGTTTCAGTGTGTGTGTGTGTGTGTGTGTGTGTGTGTGTGTGTGTGTGTGTGTGTGTGTGCGCACTTGTAACTAAGATATTTATGAAATTAGTGATACAAAATATGGAAGACCTGTATAAGTGAGGATGCTAAGAACATACTGGTAAGCACAAATAGCTTACCAAACATTTGTTTATTGTACAGAGTGTAAGTCTGGAGATGGTTGCAATACACAATGAGCTAACAAAAAATTAAAGCCGAGTTTATAAAGAAAGCAATATACTTCTTACAGCACAGAACCTCCACAGTATTCCCTGTAAGGGAACAATATGCTAGCACGGACCAATAATTTTGTAAGAGTAAGGACTGTGACTACAAAACAAAGAAAAAATTATGAAGTTTAAGATTTCAATAACAGAAATTCTTCCATTGGGAGTCAAAGACAGACAGAAAATATCTGTTAATTACTGGTAAACAAAGCAATTTGTCAGTGAGAACCAAAAGATAAGAGAAGACTATGAGTCTGTTTTAAATCCTTCTGATATGTCATTTGCTGTTACTTGTTTAAAGAAGTGGTGGACTTTTTCTCACTGTGTTTGCTATATAATCTGATTAAAGGATTGTAGTGATTTTGTTTGTTATTGGTCTTCTGTTATGATAGTGAATATTGAGTAATTTATCTGTTACTGATTTATAAGTTCTTACATCTTAGCTTAATCGTAATTCTTTCTGGTCATTACCCCCAAAATTTATGCACACCTACAGCTCACCATTTACAGAATAAAAGGGCATGTAATCACAGCAACAATTAAAAATGTATTTTTCCAAATTTACTATTGATTGCAAGTAATGTTCACGCCTGAAACATTGATTTTCTGAAAATTAATGGTGGGAAGGAATCTCATTATATAATAAGTTTAAAGTCCAATAAATTAACATCATCAATAAATTTTTACTTTGACATTTTTATACAAAAATTGGCCATTAAATGTGTAACATGCATGATTTTGGTGAGAGAATAGTGGAGGGTGACAGAATAGGTGTTGTTTAAATGCTCCATCATTATGGGCTCAGACAGGCCAATTGGAACTGACCAGCTGCCATGTTATTCTCGGCCAATGATGTCATCTGGATGCAGTATGGAGATGTGTGGGGTCAGCATACTGCTTTCCAGACCATTGTCAGTTTTACAAACATTGGAACTACTGCTTCTCATTCAAGTACTCCCCAACTGGCTTCAAGAAACTGAGAGGACCCCGCTCCAGCCCTCCCACCAAGGAAAAACCCCTGGCAGTACTGGGAATTGAACCCAGGTCCTCTGCATGGCAGTCACCATGCTGACCACTCAGCAATGGAGGTGGAGGGTGAGAGAATAGGTGTTGTTTAAATGTTGCTGCACTGCTGTGTCTGAAGTTATAAACTGGATTTTGAGACTGTTAAATGTCAGTGACTGAATGGCATTCAAAGGGCCTTTAAAACTGGTAAATGTGATTCTGATCGGAGTTACTGGTGGTAATGGTCGTTTGCATGAGGAGCCCTTGCTTATGTGAATGTGTGTGTGTGTGTGTGTGTGTGTGTGTGTGTGTGTGTGTGTGTGTGTGTTTCCCTTGCTGAAGAAGACTTTGGCCAAAAGCTATAATACACAACAGTCTTTTTGTTATACCCATCTGTAACTCAATGGGCCAACTTTATGGTGAGTAGCAATCTGTCCTTTTCCTAATCTTGTTGATATTCCAACCTGGAGTTTCCAGAATATGATTTTAAATTTACAGGAACTTACTTTCCAGTTTAGTGAAACAAAGGATTAATAAATCTTTGTAGCACCTGGAATAACATTAGGCATGTAGGTTATGCAACATGCTGAAAACCTGGATTCAGATAAATCAGTATTTGTAAATACCAAAGCCTCTGTAGCTGAACTTATAATAAAGAATCTTCTTTGCTTCTGAGAAAATTAATTTTGAAAGCTGTGACTATAGGAACAAAGATGTTTCCGCTATAATAATGTGTGATATCTCTCAAACAGTAGGAAATAAATTTGTGTGTTAGCTTAACTGTATTAGATTCATTTTGTGTATTTGTCATCCCTGTCTCATGAAAGTCTTACATTGGAAAAATATTCCCTTTATTATGGCATAAGATTAAGTATATTTTAGATTACTGTACAGTAAAATCACAATTAGCACACATTATACTGATATGTTTAATTAGTGCTGCAGAAGATTAATTGGCACACAGTACTTATACTGCAAATTTTTATCAGAAGTGAGCACTAGAAAATTCCTGGACACTTCGGTCTTCTTGCAAAGTTGTCTTTCTTTATATACTTGAGGAAAAACAAGAAATTCTGTCAAATACTGAAGGAAGAACCAGTAAATGATATAGAACATGAAACCTACTGAATATCTTAGTTTGTGTGGGGAAAAAAAAAACAAAAAACAAGATAATGAATACTGCAGACTACAAAAAAATGTTCATTTGTGGTAAAACATGAGAGATAATCCAATAAGCAAATATATGACAGAAATATTGCATAGATTAAAGTGAAAAAGTACCTAACAGAAAACAGATACCCCCAAGATGAATAAAAAATAACGAATATGTGTTTTAGTTTTAAGAACAGTGTGTGATTTCATATGAAACACACTGTATGTCAAATAAAAAAGAGCAATGAGGATTCTGTAATGCATAACATGGTATACATCTGAGAACCATGGAACACTCACAGTTTTTCAGTTAAAATATGATAAGCCTGAAATGTTTTACAAAACAGTGAGTGATGTACCCTTCAATTTGAAGAGACACAAAGAAAGCATAAAAAACTGGTGGATAAGTGAGCTTATAGTAGATGACAACTGCCTAGAAAGGTTTCATTTGATCGGATCTAACAACTTGTACAGTGTCATTTATCTAAGTTCTGATAGCTGATCAGAAGTTGACATAAAGAGAGTGGATGGAATAATTTCACAACTTTATGGACTGAGAAACAACTGAAAAGTTTTTTTCCATGTGTTATCAAATCTGCTAACCATTAGAGATTACTATTAGACATTATTAAGTGTAGAGAACAAAGTAATATAAGATACTGAGCATGATGAGATGCCAAAATATTTACATGGAAGAAAATTTTTAACTGTAGCACTTGGTATATGAGTACTTGTCTTTAGAAGCTCGTAATGCTACATGAACAAGAATGGAAGACAGGTACAGTCATCCATTACATAAAGTTTTCTAATGCTTTAATGCAAACACATAGAACAGTGATACATGCTCTTCACGCACATCAAAACTAACTATGATGCTACATCTAATGACAAAATTTTAACAGGTCAATCAAATACAATCCTGTATAAATGTTGACAGGCAAGAAACTGGCAAATTACCTTATATTTTTGCTGCATTACAAAAGAACTATAAAACTATTTTAAAGCTTTTTAGGTAACAGTTTCCTACATAACTGTTTTACATACAGTACTCTGCTTTAAAATTTCCTGTTACAATATCTGAAGCACCTCAAGCTGTGAAGAAATTGTAATAAATACCAATGTCTGTTACCATACGAAATGAGACCTTAAGCTTATACCAGAACAAACAAACTCATATGCTGCAGGGGACAGCAGGGCATTAACAGCAACATTAACCAAAATGCTGATTTCCAGTCTCTCTGAGACAATCTTATACATTTTTATTTGTTGTCCTAAGAGAGCTTTAGCTAACAAAGGATGGATTAATGTCAGGCAAGGCTTTCTGGTGATCACCACTTGGCAAATGTATGAGATTATCTAAACAGTGAAACTAGATTACACAGTGATACATAGAACTGGTCACATATCAGAGAAATATAAAATAAAATCCATCAAAATTTGGCAAATGCATGAGATTATCTAAAAAATGAAATCAGATTACACAGTGATACATAGAACTGAGCACATATCAGAGAGCACCATGTGCAAATGCATGAGAGTATCTAAAAAATGAAACCAGATTACAATTTCATGATATCTTGACTCTTTCAAATAGCTGAGATCTGAAACAAATGAAATCATCTGCTATGACTATGTGTCACCAATTCTGATCACCTAGGAAAACTGTGTAATATTAAGATGTAACAAAACAAAAATTAAGAAAGGCAACCCGTTCACCTGAAGCAGATTGGTACATGGTGCATAAACAAACGTAATAGCAGAAACTTCACTAGCTTTCAAGCAACTGCTCTTGTTCTCTTGGAAGTACATCTGCCAAATTTACTACTTGTAACCTCCAATATTCACAAGCTTGATTGTAGAGAAGAAAAATCTCTCTGAAAATGCTGACCACACTCTGTGGTGAAAATCTAAATTATGTGACACTATGGCAAGATTTACAGCTGTATAAATAGTCTACCCCACTTAACCTTCTCTCATCTTCCATCCCTGCTCCACCCTCAAATCAAATCTGCATTTCCTGGTTATCTTACTGTTTTCTTGTACTCCCTTCAGCTCAGATAACAAAAGCTTGGTATTCATTATTGTTGTGCAGTTCTTAGAATGGGTTTAATTTCTCTGTTATATGAAAACAGCCAAATTTACTTTTTCACTTATAAACTTTCACATGCTTAATCATGCTTCTGGCCTCCATCTTGTATTCTTTTGATTGGTACAGTACATAACCTATTTCTGTAGTTAACTACTCCTCGACCCACCTTACATATCATGATATGTTTTTAAAATCAATATTACTGCTCAAAATATAGTTTGAGCAGATCTAACTAGCACTATCTTCATTTTAATTTCTTGGCCTACTCATTTCCATGCAAGCATAAATCAGGAAATCTGTATGACAAATGCCATACAAATTGCCTTTTGACAAAAAAATATTACTCTGACAGAGACTGTTTGACCAGTTACAGCTAAGATACAGACAAGGCTGATAAAGCCGCTCCCATAGCAGCATCTCCTCCAGATACAAAATCAATTGGCAATTGATACCAATGCTGAACTTCTGCCTGGAGAACTTTATTACGAGTTAGTGCAGAGCCAATACCTAATATCCGCTTTATACTTGAATCCAACAGCACTTCTCTTGGCATCATGCTATATTTTAGGAAGGCAAAGTGAAGAATTATAAATTTTGTATTATTAATTATCTATTCTGTAAGTAATTTATTAATAATGACTGTTTAAAAGTACATTTAATTTTTAACACCAGAACTAAGTCTATGTTTGTAAAAGGATCATCTTTCTAAATTACTATTCAATGAGAAGACAGGGTGAAAGGGAGAAAAAAAAGATAAAGAAGACAATCACACACAACTTTCAAAAACACAGATTATATGACAACAGTTTTAAAGAAGATATCAATTATTTTGAAAGGTATTATCATTTTTTACCTTCATTCTCCCCTTCCTCTCTGTTCCCTTAACATAATAGATCAACACTTTTATGATTAATAAGTTATTATTGTACTGTGGCCATTATTCCTTAAAGAATTTGATAAACATGATATTAATCAATAAGCAAGTAACAGCAACACATCAGAGATTTCTTACCAGCAGTACAGTACTTGTTCTACATAAGGAACAAAGATAATGTGAGGAAAGCAATTTCTTCTTCTTCTTTTTCATGAAACATTTCTGCTTATGACAGTTGGCCATAAAGTCTCTTCCAATATTTTCTCTCTCCCCCCCCACCCAGTCCACTGTTCAGCATATCCTGTCACTGTAGACCTTTCCAATTCACATTACCTTTTACCTGGTCGCTCCATCTCGTTTATGGTCTTCCAACTCATCTCCTTCCAGTTTCTGTTCACTCCAAGGCTGTTTCAGTTAGTCTCTCTTTTCCCATTCTTTTAACGTGGCCAAACCATTTCAGCCTATTCATGTCTATAGTTTCTTTTACAGGATTTATATGAAACATTTTTTGTATTGGTTCATTTCTTATTTTGATGATTCTCATATTACCCAGGCTTCCTTGTAGAAAGTGCATCTCTCTTTCATCTTTCTTTGTCCAGGTCCAACATTCTGAGCCATAGGCCAAAACTAATAGATAATGTGATTTGTTTATCATAATCTTTACTTTGGCAGATATTTTACAATTCCTGATTAAGTCTGATTCACAGTAATAAAATTTTGAGCAATTTTCTATCCTCTCCAAATTCTGGATGTTTCCTTTCCTGGTTAGCTTATTTCCTAAATATCTGAAAGCATTTGCTTCTTTAATAATTTTTCAATCGAAAATTACACCCTTTATTTCTTCATTTTCCCTACACAATTTAATTGCCTTACTTTTTGTTAAGCTTATTTCCATGCCTGTTTCTTCAGTTACCGTCTGCCAGCTATTTAGTTGTTCGTTCAATTTATGCTCATTTTCTTCTGATATTATCACATCATTCAATGATTTTCATAGCATATGCTCCTTATGACATTGTCTATGGCTATATTAAAAGTAAAGTCATCAAGTAAAATAGAAGTGATTTCTGGCATTCCCCAAGGTAGTACTATAGGCCCTTTGCTGTTCCTTATCTATATAAATGATTTTGGAGACAATCTGAGCACTTGTCTTTGGCTGTTTGCAGATGACACTGTCGTTTATCAACTAATAAAGTAATCAGAAGATCAAAACAAACTGCCAAATGATTTAGAAAAGATATCTGAATGGTGTGAAAAGTGGCAGTTGACCTAAATAACGAAAAGTGTGGGGTCATCCACATGAATGCTAAAAGGAACTCATTAAACTTTGGTTACATGATAAATCAGTATAATCTAAAAGCTGTAAATTCAACTAAATACCTAGGTATTATAATTATGAACAACTTCAACTCGAAGGCTAACCAAAGACTGCATTTCATTGGCAGGACACTTAGAAAATGTAACAGACCTACTAAGGAGACTGCCTACACTACGCTTGTCCGTATTGTTGCGCGGTGTGGGATCCGTACCAGATAGGACTGACGGAGTACATCAAAAAAGTTCAAAGAAAGGCAGCACATTTTGAATTATCATGAAATATGGTAGAGAGTGTCACAGAAATGATACAGGATTTGGGCTGGACATCATTAAAAGAAAGATGTTTTTCACTGCGATGGAATCTTCTCACGAAATTCCAATTACCAACTTTCTCCTCCGAATGCGAAAATATATTGTTGACACCGACCTACATAGGGAGGAACGATCACCAAGATAAAATAAGGGAAATCAGAGCTCGTACGGAAAGATATAGGTGTTCATTCTTTCCACGCACTACACAAGACTGGAATAATGGAGAACTGAAGGAGGTTCGATGAACCCTCTACAAGGCACTTACATGTGATTTGCAGAGTATCGATGTAGATGTAATGGTGAGAGCACACTTCAATGTCGAAATTCTCTATCTGTTCTAAATCATTCTGACTTTTGCCATTTGCCATTGCAGGCATTTGTCATACGTGTTTCTGATTCTGAGTTGCATCCTTTTGAAAGTTCAAGTCTATTCAGATCTTGCAATATCTCTTCCCTTCTAACAGTGTTGTAAGTATTTTGTGTAGCTCTGAATGTAACTAACTTTTCTCAATTCCCATTTTCTTCTAGTACCTGTGTAGCTCTAAAAATGGCATTGTTGATCTTCCAGGCCTAAATACTTGTTGTTTTTCTCTTAATTGTGGTTTTATCTTGTTCCTGATTTTCTGTGCAATTATCTTTTTGTAAATATTCATGCAATGTTGCAGTAACGCTATTACTCTGTAGTTGTTGCAGAACGAATTGTTACCATTGACAAATATAGGTACATAATTCCCTCTGTTCAATCATCAGGAATCTCACCATAGGTTCATATTATCCTTATTATTATAAACAGCATCTGGATTCCAATACAGACTATTACAGGAGGTTTGCCATTTTTCCATTTATAATATGCTTTCTCTACAACTACCTGCATATCTTCTCTTTCTATTTCACCATGTCATTTATACATCTTTTCCTCTGTTATGGTATTATTTCTTTCGTCTCCCTCCATTTCATTGTGCGTATTTGTTTCATCCTATTCTTCATACAAATTCTGGAAGTATTCTTTCTGTACTATCAAAACTACTTCTTACTCCGACATGCATTTTCCTTCTTTGTTGATGACTTGTAAACTCTTTTCTTTTTGCTTCTTCCTGTTACCTAATATGTGTAACAAGATCTTCTTGCCATCCTTAAAGTCCTCTTCTATTTCTTTTGAGAATTTTTCACAAGATATTTTCTTAGCCAATGCTATAGTTTTTCTTTTGTCCCTTTTATGTTCCATTCTGTTTTTGAACCATTCTTCCCAAAGGCCAACAAATCAACAGTGGCTGTCTGAAAGCAGACTACACTAAGTATGGCACCAAAGATTTACTAGTGTAAGAAAAGAACCCAACAGTCTACCATTTGTTACATTACATCATAATTTACGTCTCTTAGAGTAAAGATGAATATACTGTCAGCACAACTTCAGTATAAACTAAATATTAATGTAAGTTTAATATGCAGAATTGGCTAAAAATATAAGAAATAATATTACCTCCAACAGTAGGATATAGAATAGTGAACTAGTTTATCAGGAGTAAAGGTAACAATTCATGAAATAGTAGAGGCACTGAGTCGTCAGCAGGCACTTAACCAAGATTGCAAACTTCGCTAACTTCACACACACACACACACACACACATACACACACACACACACACACACACACACACACACACACACACACACAGAGAGAGAGATAGAGAGAGAGAGAGAGGAGGGGGGGGGGGGGACAATTCACAATGAACTTAAAAGTTGGAAATCAACTAATTAGCCAGGAACTAAATTGAATGAACACATTAATATATGTGCATTATTATTTGCAGATGATAAAGCAATAATTGAAAGTGAAAATGATCTCCATTTAGCAGCACCTTGGCCAGACTAAATATATAGAGAACTTAATCTAGAAATTTCATTGCATACGACTAAAGTCATGGTCATGAATTCCCAATGTGGTCAAAAATAGTAGTAAACAACAAGATAACTGAATAGCTGTTACAGTTTGAATATCTAGGCTGTGATATGAGTTACAATTATGATAACAATGTGGATGAAACGTTAAACAAATTTCAAGCAATGTGTGGGATAATAAACAAAACAATTAACTACAACACCCAAAAAGTTAAATTTTATAAAATTATGGAGATTACACCCCCCCCCCCCCCCCCACACACACACACACACCACCACCACCACCACCACCACCACCACCACCACCACGAACCATGGACCTTGCCATTGGTGGGGAGGCTTGCGTGCCTCAGCAATAAAGATAGTCACACCGTAGGTGCAACCACAACGGAGGGGTATCTGTTGAGAGGCCAGACAAACGTGTGGTTCCTGAAGAGGGGCAGCAGCCTTTTCAGTAGTTGCAGGGGCGACAATGTGGATGATTATTGATCTGGCCTTATAACACTAATCAAAACAGCCTTGCTGTGCTGGTACTGCGAACGGCTGAAAGCAAGGGGAAACTACAGCCGTAATTTTTCCCGAGGGCATGCAACTTTACTGTATGGTTAATGATGATGGTGTCCTCTTGGGTAAAATATTCCGGAGGTAAAATAGTCCCCCATTCGGACCTCCAGGTGAGGACTACTCAGGAGGACGCTGTTATCAGGAGAAAGAAAACTGGTGTTCTACAGATAGGAGCATGGAATGTCAGATCCCTTAATCAGGCAGGTAGGTTAGAAAATTTTAAAAGGGAAATGGATAGGTTAAAGCTAGATATAGTGGGAAATAGTGAAATTCGGTGGCAGGAGGAACAAGACTTCTGGTCAGGTGAATACAGTGTTATAAATACAAAATCAAATAGAGTACAGGAGTAGGTTTAATAATGAATAGGAAAATAGGAATGCAGGTAAGCTACTACAAACAGCATAGTGAACGTATTATTGTGACCAAGATAGATACGAAGCCCGCACCTACCACTGTAGTACAAGTTTATATGCCAAATAGCTCCACAGATGACAAAGAGATTGATGAAATGTATGATGAGATAAAAGAAATTATTCATTAGTAGGAAAAGGGAGAGAAGGAAACATAGTAGGTGAATATGGATTGGGGGGAAGAAATGAAAGAGGAAGCCGCCTGGTAGAATTTTGCACAGAGCATAAATTAATCATGGCTAATGCTTGGTTCAAGAATCATGAAAGAAGGTTGTATACATGGAAGAAGCCTGGAGATACTAGAAGGTATCAGATAGATTATATAATGGTAAGACAGAGATTCAGGAACCAGGTTTTAATTTTGTAAGACATTTCCAGGGGCAGATGTGGACTCTAACCACAATCTATTGGTTATGTACTACAGGTTAAAACTGAAGAAACTGCAAAAAGGTGGGAATTTGAGGAGATGGGACCTGGATAAACTGAAAGAACCAGAGGTTGTAGAGAGCTTCAGGGAGAGCATTAGGGAACGATTGACAAGCATGGAGGAAAGAAATACAGTAGAAGAAGAATGGGTAGCTTTGAGAGACGAAATAGTGAAGATAGCAGAGGATCAAGTAGGTAAAAAGACGAGGGCTAGTAGAAATCCTTGGGTAACAAGAGATACTGAATTTAACTGATGAAAGGAGAAAATATAAAAATGCATTAAATGAAGCAGGCAAAAAGGAATACAAACGTCGCAAAAATGAGATCGACAGGAAGTGCAAAATGGCTAAGCAGGGATGGCTAGAGGACAAATGTAAGGACGTAGAGGTACATATAACTAGGGGTAAGATAGATAATACCTACAGGAAAATTAAAGAGACCTTTGGAGAAAAGAGAACCACTTGCATGAATATCAAGAGCTCAGATGGAAACCCAGTTCTAAGCAAAGAAGGGAAAGCAGAAAGTTGGAATGAGTATATAGCGGGTCTATAGAAGGGCGATGTACTACATGGGAATATTATGGAAATGGAAGAGAATGTAGATGAAGATGAAGTAGGAGATATGATACTGTGTGAAGAGTTTGACAGAGCACTGAAAGATCTAAGTTGAAAAAAGGCCCCGGGAGTAGACAACATTCGATTAGAACTACTGACAGCCTTGGGAGAGCCAGGCCTAACGAAACTCTATCATCTGGTGAGCAAGCTGTATGAGACAGGTGAAATACCCTCAGACTTCAAGAAGAATATAGTAATACCAATCCCAAAGAAAGCAGGTGTTGACAGATGTGAAAATTGCCGAACTATCAGTTTAATAAGACACAGTTGCAAAAGACTAACACAAATTCTTTACAGATGAATGGAAAAACTGGTAGAAGCCAACCTCGGGGAAGATCAGTTTGGATTCCATTGCAATGTTGGAACACGTGAGGCAATACTGACCCTACGACTTATCGTAGAAAATAGATTAAGGAAAGGCAAACCTATATTTCTAGCATTTGTAGACTTAGAGAAAGCTTTTGACAATGTTGACTGGAATACTCTCTTTCAAATTCTGAAGGTAGTAGGGGTAAAATACAAGGAGCGAAAGGCTAGTTACAATTTGTACAGGAACCAAATGGCAGTTATAAGAGTCAAGGGGCATGAAAGGGAAGCAGTGGTTGGGAAGGGAGTGAGACAGGGTTGTAGCCTATCCCTGATGTTATTCAATCTGTATATTGAACAAGCAGTAAAAGAAATAAAAGAAAAATTTGGAGTAGGTATTAAAATTCATGGAGAATAAATAAAAACTTTGAGGTTCGCCGATGACATTGTAATTCTATCAGAGATAGCAAAGGACCTGGAAGAGCAGCTGAATGGAATGGACAGTGTCTTGAAAGGAGGATATAAGATGAACATCAACAAAAGCAAAACGAGGATAATGGAATGTAGTCGAATTAAGTCGGGTGATGCTGAGGGAATGAGATTAGGAAATGAGACACTAAAAGTAGTAAAGGAGTTTTGCTATTTGGGGAGCAAAATAACTGATGATGGTCGAAGCAGAGAGGATATAAAATGTAAACTGGCAATGGCAAGGAAAGCATTTCTGAAGAAGAGAAATTTGTTAACATCGAGTATAGATTTAAGTGTCAGGAAGTCATTTCTGAAAGTATTTGTATGGAGTGTAGCCATGTATGGAAGTGAAACACGGACGATAAATAGTATAGACAAGAAGAGAATAGAAGCTTTCGAAATGTGGTGCTACAGAAGAATGCTGAAGATTAGATGGGAAGATCACATTACTAATGAGGAGGTATTGAATAGAATTGGGGAGAAGAGAAATTTGTGGCACAACTTGACTAGAAGAAGGGATCAGTTGGTAGGGCATATTCTGAGGCATCAAGGGATCACCAATTTAGTACTGGAAGGCAGCGTGGAGGGTAAAAATCGTAGAGGGAGACCAAGAGATGAATACACTAAACAGATTCAGAAGGATGTAGGTTGCAGTAGGTATTGGGAGATGAAGAACCTTGCACAGGATAGAGTAGCGTGGAGCGCTGCATCAAACCAGTCTCTGGACTTAAGACCACAACAACAACAACTGTTGAATGGGAGCAAGAGTTAATTAAAAAAGAAAAAGAAAAAAAAAGGATAGCAAAATATAAGCAGCTGATATGAGATTCTTAAGGAGAGGGAAGGGCTTCACAAAAAAAGATTTAATAGAAAACATACGATTTGAATTGACTGTACATGCTATTAATGAGGAAATAACTGAATACAGAGGTGAAAACAACAAATGAATGGAATGAGAAATGAAAGACTATACCACAAAGTCCTGAACTACAACCTGAAAAGGAACATATGTCAACCACAGAAATGAAGGGCATATGTACATAACAGGGTATTCGGAAATTACTATTACAAACTTTTAGGACTTGTAGGGGACAGTGAGTAGATAATATTTTGAAGTGGGACCCATGTCTGGAAATGTGTCATTTCCATACTACAATCATTTGAAAACATGTTGGGAACGTGACCACTTTTACAAGTAACTGACTAGGTGTGACCAGGTACATCACTTGTTTTACAATTGCACTCATTAATAGACAAAGAAATTGCTCGTGTACTTATTGACGGGTTCTCTTCAACATGATGCAGTATGGTTCCTTCCTATTTGGGTGTGCGGCCTCTCCTTGGAGCACCAAAGTCGTGCCTGCTGATGGTGAAGATGCCATTTCTTGAAGCCGTTGAGTAATTGTGACAGGAAGGATATGTGATAGTGTCAGACATTGTGGAGAATGGTCTTTATAAAGGCAATGAGCAGCTCTTCCACTACCATGAGCTTTGTCATTCCGAAGGATCATGTCAATGTACTCTGCAAATGTGTACTCAACCATGTTGTTCTAACACTCACAGATACATGAATGAGGTTTGAACCAGGTCAGAGAGGTAGGACAGATATCAAATGACATCAGCCTATCTGACTTAACCCACTCCCCCGTGACTACCCTGTCGCATGACTACAGAAACGGTACAGTTCTGCCATGGTTTCCGATTCAAAATATTATGTACTCACTGCCCTCTAGAAGTCCTGGTAGTTTGTAATGGGAATTTCTGAACACCCTTTACATGTATGTGTACTGCAGCTTTGTAGAGGATTTGTCCAAAAGCTAGCAAAGCTTTTGTTCTTTTTTGTGTGCCTAACAATGATTCAACACCATTTCTATTCAATGAGCTGTTGGCTTTCCCCCTAAATTATTGACACTTCATAAGCTGATATTCACCAACTAACTTTCAAAAATTTGCCTTTAGAAAGTCTACGTCTACCCAAATAGCAATTTTCGAGTTCTTATATGACAGAAAGTTTGAGTATAAGAGATTTAGCACACAGTTAGTTACACACTTATCTGAAAACTGCATCAAACATGTCACTTCTGAATTAGTTCAGCCATAAGAACAAAATCAGCAACTGCATTTTCCTTACAGATGAATCTTCAATAAACTTGCAATTTCTCAGAACTTGATCCTAGACATGTGACTCTTTATGGTGTATGTAGATGATCTCATTGAACATATAATACCTCAAAAATTTCTCCTATTTGCTGATGACACTAATATATTACCAACTGAATGTAGCCTAGAAAGCCTGTAGTCCACAATTGAAAATTCTGTAGTAAAGCTTTCCAGAGTGGTTCATCAGAACACACTAAGTGTACATGCTGAAAAAGACGACAGTATATGCCAACTTTCATTTATACTAGGTAAAAAGAAAATACCTTTCTTTGCAACTTGTTTCAGATTTTATTTTTAGTTTTGCAGTCTAGATTTTGGATTACTATCCCACTGTCTAACCTTATGGCAAAGATATAACTGTTGAAGCAAGGACACCACATAACTCTTCAGAGAGACATTAATCAATGTGATAAGTTCTAAGAATATTAAAATCTACAATAAATAAATGAAAAGTGATGTGGCCATATCATGAACAGTTATCTTCATTGATTTTTGTGGAATAGTTTTCTTGGGAAATGCTATTCCTAGCACAAAGGACACTGATGATACTTTGTACCACAGGAAAGCAATGAAGTCTTTTAAACCTAAGCTGGAGTCAGCTTTCACGTTCCTTTAACAATGAAGCCATCTTATTCATTTAAGCTATCGAATGAAGAACTTTTACTAACACAGAACAATGTTACACAAACTTAGTACCAGTGAGGAGTTAAATATACATTAATAAATTTCCAGATGGTCCTGCAGTAGGCCCTGATAGTCCAGCATGCTAGGGGATCTATCAGTGCCAGATTATCAAATATCCTGAATTATCAAGATGATTTTTAAACACTTGGTTGAAAAGAGGGATATATGTGATACCTAGAGTTTTAACATACAAAAACAAATGACTGTTACTTTATTAAACACAACAGGAAATATTACATTATAAAAAATTAAAAGTATGTATTACTTTACTGTAAAAACAAAACTGAATTAAAAGTTTAGTACTGCACTGCTCTTTAAATCAGTATAAGGCTCCAAGTTTCAAAAAACTTAAGAACACACAAATAATTTTTTGTATGCCAGTTATGAAATAAAATAAGCACCAGTGATTTGAAAGGATCAAGAACAAGTTTAACACTTTAATATTGTTACCAAGAATGTGGTACAGTTTAACTGGAATCACTGTATTTAGGAACAGCACAGATATCTGACATTGTCAAGTGCATGATATACATTGGACTGGCACCTACCACTGATGCTATAGCTGAGGTTTTCTTCTGAGTCCTCTGGAACATTGCAGAAATGATAACTTGTTTTTTGGGTTGAGCTGTTTTTTGACAAAAATTACCTTATATGAAATACTGATTCATAATTCAGACCCATTGTATTGTTGGCAACTACCAGCAATTTTCACAAAAGTGTTTAAGTCTTCTGAGGCCTCAGCTAAAGAAATGAGAGTTTTAGTTATTCTGTCTTTGTTCTTGTTAAAATTGCACTGGTTTCCTCAGCTCTCACTACTAGGGTTGAATTTGGCAATGACTGCCATAACAGGCCAGTCTCATCAATGTTGTAAATTGGATGAGGTGGCAACTTATCCTCATCAACAAGTTTTTGAAATATTTTGTACTCATTTGCAACATCATCATCAGTGGATTTTGTTTCACCAGAAAAGTTTAGTTTATGGATGCTAAGACAAATTTTCAAATTGAAAAGCCATCCTTTCAAGAATGAAAGAAATTCATCTGTAGGCAGATCTAATTCCTTGTGAAAAAATTTGGTCTTTTCAACACAGACTCCTTTATTGGCATTCTCTCTCCTCTCTCAACACTGAACCATTTCTATAAAACTTCATCATAAGTTTCTAACTTAGATTTTTTTGGAGTTTGCCTAATGTCTAGACATTTAACTGGGACACACATTTTTCTAGCTGTTGTTTTCATTTTTTTAATATAATATATTGTTCAAATCCCGCTGCTGCTTAAATTTTGATTAATAATCAGCATTGGCAGCTGAACATTTCTGGCATAAGAAGTCATCCTAATTCTGCCAACGGCCTTGTCAAAGAGGGCAGAGAAGCGGACAGAGGTTCAGGGCACTCTCTTGTCATAGGGGTGGGAAACTGCCCCTAAAGGTGGAAGAATCTGCAATGATCAATGGCATGATGATGCAGAAGGCAACGGAAACCACTGCATTAAGGACAAGTAACGTGTATCTGCAGTACATGTGGCCTGTAATTGAAGAAGTGACACAATGATCTCTCCACTGGCAAAAGTTTCCAGAATAGTCCCCCATTTGGATCTCCTGGAGGGGACTGCCAAGGGGGAGGTTACATGAGAAAAAGATTGATTAATCAACGAAAGGATAACATTCTACGAGTTGGGGTGTGAAATGTCAGGAACTTGAACATGGTGGGGAAACTAGAAAATCTGAAAAGGGAAATGCAAAAGCTCAATATAGATGTAGTAGGGGTCAGTGAAGTGAAGTGGAAAGAAGACAAGGATTCATGGTCAGATGTGTATAGGGTAATATCAACAGCAGCAGAAAATGGTATAATGGGAGTAGGAGTCATTATGAATAGGAAGGTAGGGCAGAGAGTATGTTACTGTGAACAGTTCAGTGACAGAGTTGTTCTTATCAGAATCGACAGCAAATCAACACCAACAATGATAGTTTAGGTTGAGTTGAGTTGTTTGGGGGAAGAGACCAAACTGCAAGGTCATCGGTCCCATCGGATTAGGGAAGAACGGGGAAGGAAGTCGGCCATGCCCTTTCAAAGGAACCATCCCTGCATTTGCCTGGAGCGATTTAGGGAAATCACGGAAAACCTAAATCAGGATGGCCAGACGCGGAATTGAACTGTCATCCTCCCGAATCCAAGTCCAGTGTGCTAGCCACTGCGCCACCTCGCTCGGTGATAGTTCAGGTATACATGCTGACGTCGCAAGCTGAAGATGAAGAAATAGAGAAAGTGTATGAGGATACTGAAAGGGTAATACAGTATGTACAGGGGGATGAAAATCTAATAGTCATGGGGGACTGGAATGCAGTTGTAGGGGAAAGAGTAGAAGAAAAGGTTACAGGAGAATATGGGCTTGGGACAAGGAATGAGGGAGGAGAAAGACCAATTGAGTTCTGTAACAAGTTACAGCTAGTAATAGTGACTACTCTGTTCAAGAATCAGAAGAGGAGGAGGTATACTTGGAAAAGGCCGGGTGATATGACAAGATTTCAGTTAGATTATATCCAGGGTCAGACAGAGATTCCAAAATCAGATACTGGATTGTAAGGCATACCCAGGAGCAGATATGGACTTAAATCACAATATAGTAGTTATGAAGACTAGGCTGAAGTTTAAGACATTAGTCAGGAAGAATCAATACATAAAGAAGTGGGATACAAAAGTACTAAGGAATGATGAGATATGGTTGAAGTTCTCTAAGGCTATAGATACAGCAATAAGGAATAGCTCAGTAGGCAGTACAGTTGAAGAGGAATGGACATCTCTAAAAAGGGCCATCACAGAAGTTGGGAAAGAAAACATAGGTACAAAGAGGGTAAATGTGGAGAAACCATGTGTAACAGAAGAAATACTTCAATCGATCGATGAAAGGAGAAAATATAAAAATGTTTCGGGAAATTCACGAATACAAAAATACAAGTCTCTGAGGAATGAAATAAATAGGAAGTGCAGGGAAGCTAAGACAAAATGGCTGCAGGAAAAATGTGAAGACATCGAAAAAGAAATTATTGTTGGAAGGACAGACTCAGCATACAGGAAAGGCAAAACAACCTTCGGTGACATTAAAAGCAAGGGTGGTAACATTAAGAGTGCAACAGGAATTCCACCGTTAAATGCAGAGGAGAGAACGGATAGGTGGAAAGAATATGCTGAAAGCCTCTATGAGAGGGAAGATTTGTCTGATGTGACAGAAGACGAAACACGAGTCGATTAGAAGAGATAGGGGATCCAGTATTAGAATCAGAATTTAAAAGAGCTTTGGAGGACTTAAGATCAAATAAGACAGAAGGGATATATAATATTACATCAGAATTTCTAAAATCATTGGAGAAAGTGGCAACAAAATGACTATTCATGTTAGTGTTAGAATGTCTGAACCTGGAGACATACCATCTGACTTTTGGAAAAGCATCATCCACACAATTCTGAAGACAGCAAGAGCTGACAAGTGCAAGAATTATCACACACTCAGCTTAACAACTCATGCAACCAAGTTGCTTACTAGAATAATATACAGAAGGATGGAAAAGAAAATTGAGGATGCACTAGATGATGATCAGTTTGGTTTTAGGCAAGGTAAAAGCACTAGAGGGGCAATGCTGACATTCCGGTTAATAATGGAAGCAAGATTAAAGAAAAATCAAGACAAGTTATTAGGCTTTTTTGATCTGAAAAAAGCATTCGACAATGTAAAGTGGTGCAAGATGTTTGAAACTCTGAGAAAAATATGGGTATGGTATATGGAGAGACGGCTCATATACAGTATGTACAACAGCCAAGAGGAAATAATAAAAGTGTATGACCAAGAATGAAGTGCTCATATTATAAAGGGTGTAAGACAAGGAAGTAGCCTTTCACCCCTACTGTTCAATCTGTACATCGAGGAAGCAATGATGGAAATAAAAGAAAGGTTCAGGAGTGGAATTAAAATTCAAGGTGAAAGGATATCAATGATACGATTCGCTGATGACACTGTTATCCTGAGTGAAAGTGAAGAAGAATTAAATGATCTGCTGAACGGAATGGACAGTCTAATGAGTACAGAGCATGGGTTGAGAGTAAATCGAAGAAAGACAAAGGTAATGAGAAGTAGTAGAAATGAGAACAGCGAGAAATTTAACATCAGGAATGATGGTCACAAGCTAGCTGAGGTTAAGGAATTCTGTTACCTAGGCAGTAAAATAACCAATGATGGATAGAGCAAGGAGGACATCAAAAGCACACTAGCACTGGCAAAACGGGCGTTCCTGGCCAAGAGAAGTCTACTAATATCAAATATCGGCCATAAATTGAGGAAGAAATTTCTGAGAATGTACATCTGGAGCACAGCATTTTATGGTAGTGGAACATGGGCTGTGGGGAAACCAGAACAGAAGAGAATCAAAGCATTTGAGATGCGGTGCTACAGATGGATGTTGAAAATTAGGTGGACTGATAAGGTACGGAATGAGGAGGTTCTGTACAGAATCAGAAAGGAAAGGAATATGTGGAAAACACTGATAAGGAGAAGGGACAGGATGATAGGACATCTATTAAGACATGGGGGAATGAGTGCCATGGTACTAGGGAGCCGTAGAGGGCAAAAACTGTAGAGGAAGACAGGGATTGGAACACATCCAGCAAATAATTCAGAACATAGGTTGCAAGTGCTACTCTGAGATGAAGAGGTTAGCACAGCACAGGAATTTGTGGCAGACCGCATCAAACCACTCAGAAGACTGGTGACATAAAAAAAAGTTGATGATGCAATTTAAATTCACTCATAATATTGATTCAGTTTTCACTTTTTTCAATTTTCCTGTGATTTGCATATTTGGTGGATTGTCAATATCATATGTTTGCATTTTGCCACTTCAGTCACATTTCTGCTCTGTTTCGACAACATATTCACTGTAGGTACGAACTTTTACGATGCTGTATTCTATTTGACAGTCATACAAGTAGCTGAATACTGATATAGTAAAATGACTTTTTTAAATAAAATCTCACAGCCCTGTTATGAATGTAGTTACAGCAAATTTATGTCTAGTGAATGAAGGATCATTGATACTAGCAGAAAATTAACAGTGCAGCTGGCTTATCTTGGCAAGAATATAATCACTCAGTGAGACAGACAGTTGTTACCGATGAGGTGCCATGCCAAAAGGCTCCTATATCTCTCAGAGGCATCCTTCTGTACTGCCAACCGCACCAAGCTAAAATTACAGGAAAATTTCTGATGTATGTGGTACTATTGGATCTGCCAAAATACTGAGTGCGAGTTTATTGGTGTCTTGATTTACTACAAAAGATTAATTTTTCTTTAGCATCATATTGCACAATTACATACTGGAAACAATAAAATTCTTCCAGAGCCAAGAGTAAAAGGATGTCCATTATAAGAATTTCTGAATATGTGAAAACAGTAATTGTTCTTTATGTGCAGGCTGATATACAAAACTTAGGTTCTTACACGCATGCATGCATGTCAGAAAGAACAGACACTTTCGATGATTCAAGGCGGTACAAAACAATTTGCAATTAATTTGCTGAATGCAAATTCCTTGACATCAATTGTATTAGGTATAGAACTACTATCCAGTAGTGGCATATGAAAATTTATGGTGGATCAGGACTCGAACATAGAGTAGCCAGCTAGCGAAAATGGTTGAGGTGACTGCTCACAACAAGTGGGAAATTTAGGTTAGAGTACTGCTCTGGCATAAATTTTTGCACGTTACTGTTGGGTAGTAGATTTACACCATATACAAAACTTAGATTCTTACATGCATGTCTAAAAGAGCAGAGACTCTTGATGATCCAAGGCAGTACAAAACAATCTGAAATTAATTTGCTGAGTGTGAATTCCTTGACATCAGTTGTAGTCTGTTTGCATTCTGTGAATAAATTTTGAAGTAAATTTATATTGCAAGAATTTGTGTATAGAGAAAGAAAAGAAATATAAATGACATCAGAGTATGACAATTCGGGCGATGCATATTAAATAAGGTAGCAGATTTGGAATTGGCAGGGCACTGACTTTTGTGGTCTGTGTATTGACAATTATACTATACAGACTGGCCTAATGGATTGACTCAAAGCTTCAACTTGTCACAAACTTTTGTTCTTTTTCTACAATGTCTGCAGAGGCTCTTACATGGTACTGTGAGACTATCATTTTCAAGACAAAAGATACGCCACAAATTCTGTATTAACGAAGGAAATGGGAAGATCCCAAGTCAAACTGAAGTTTTGGGTCAGTCTGTGAGGTATACTTGGGTAGTGTAACTGGTAGTGCACTACTCACAAAAGGGTATCATCCAGGTTTAAATCCTAGTTCAGCACACAGTTTAATTTGTCACACATAATCAACACAACACAGCAAATACCCTTCACAGAGTAAAAGATTTCTGACTCAGCAACAACCTTGAGGCTGTGGATAAGCTCTGCTGTGTACTTTCTCCTGCAGGTGAGCCTATTACAAACACATGGAAATTCTGTCTTAATGTTACACTAAAAAGGAGGAATTTTATTTTCAAACATTAACTAGGTAATGATTTCATCCTAAGTGCTGTTCATGATAGCAGAAAAGTACTACAAGGAGGAAGAGAAACTCTCATTCTGGCTATGCTGAATAGTTGTCAGTATCACTTACTATTAATATAAAAGTCCTGGGCTCAGCTTAGGAATGGTCATTATTGCTGAAACAATTGATTTTCAGTTATATAAATTTTTTTCAATGCCAGTGCAACCTGGCCATTAAAACCATCCAAAATAACCTGTTTCTGAAGTAATCAATTTTCAGTTTTTCATTCCTATTATTTCCTGTATTAAACATAGAAATTGAACAAAGATTGAAAAATTTTGACTATCTCAGTTTCAAGAAACATGGAGTCAAAATATTACATTATACAGGTAAATAAAAGAAAATTTTGTCCATCTACCATTTGCCGATTTTCTCAAAAGTGATAAGTGGTTGAGTATTAAAAAAACAATATTCCCCTGTTGATTCTAATTTTTTGAAACTATGCTAAAAAATAATGGTGTCACTGGGCATCATATCACTGTTTGGGCATTATGAATAGTCAATGCTAAATGGTGAAAACTGAGGCTTAAGAACTCTGTTTTTCAGGTTAATTTGGTCCATTTTCAAGGGATACAAACAGATAAAGGCATATGCACACATAGACAGTAGATCAGCTACTTTCCATTTTGTTGTATACTATGAACGATTTGTTTTAAGTTTTTAATTTATTAATTTATTACACTTACCATAATTTACTTTCTCTTTCATTATTTCATAGATATGGCAAACAAATCTTCAATCTTTTAAAACAAATGAAGCATTGTACTTCATTGCTACATCACTTTATAAAAATATTTCCAGACTAGACTGCAATATAATGGATGTCTGGTGATGACAGCGAGGAACTACCGTATAGACCAGCTGGGGCCAAGTCTTGAACACTGCACTTATACCTGTACCTTAAGCCATGGCAGCGGTGATATTAATATCTCAGCAATGCTGTACAATTTCTTATATCCTACACCTGTTGCTTGTTTCTGTAGGCATTGTTTTTAAAACAGCACTGCTCATTTTTATTTTCTCTAATAATCCAATATTTCAAACCAACGCAAATTTTATGGATAAAAATCGCTCCTTTTTTAAACAAAAAGGTGTATTTAAAAATGAGAAAACAGCACTCCTGCTATGGCTAATTGATATCTCAACTTTTTTACTCAATTGTTAGTAAAAAATTAAATAAATAAATAAATACTGCAAATTACTTGTTATTCAGAGCTAAACTAATAATACTGGTTTTAGCCAGTTGGTTTTTACCATCCCTAGCTCAACCTCTGGTGAGCACCCAGTATTTTTCTACCATGGAGAAATTTAGAAATTGGGTCTGCTAACCTCACAAGACCACATGAGAAGCTGCTGGAGAAAATGAACAGTTACAGAAACATGAACTATGCCACTGTGGGATTAAAGTGAAAGGCTTGCACCAGTCTGGAGATGCTCTACATTTACTTAGTTTTATTGAAGTGTATGTTGATGGCAGTCACGGGGACAGCATATTTCACAAGCAACCAAACAGTTAAACTGCAGTATACAAGGAGTACTGTAGACTTCCACAGTTTCCATTAGAACTGTGTTTGTATTGTGAACCTGTGTTTGTATTGTGAACTGAGTGATGTTCTGAGTTTTCTCCTAAGTAGTTTAGTACAAAGACAGGACAAATCACATGATAATTTAAGGAAACAGCAACATACAACTTTGTTTTATGGAAAACAGAACACTGCTTCCATTTCTTAAAATCATCTAAAGTATGATTTTTTTTGTATCTCATTCTTTTTTCTAATCAAGAACTTTTTTTTATAATAATTTCATTGTAAAGTTGAAGCAGATGTTTAAGACATATCACAGCAGATCAACAAAATTTAAAAATCCAACTGTTATGGTTCAAGAAACCATTCCCAACAGCAGTGGTACTTTTTATGATATGTATATGCACTCAAAAACGCACAGCTCTATTCACTTTCTCTCAAGACGGTTACTGGAAGTCCTGAGATTTTGACTATTTTTGTTGAGACTCTTCTTGAGTGAGAGAAATTCCCATTCCTAGATATACAGGATGATTACAACTGAAGTCCTAGTATCAAAAAAGTGTAAAAAAGGAAACACTCCTCAGAATGACATCAAATTTGAACAGAATATTGTTGGAGAAGGGGGGAACATTATGGAAACAAAAAAAATTTAACGAAAATTTTCTATTAGAAAGTGCAGTAAGCATCATAATGTAAATGGGATTGACTACAATTGACAGATGAATCGCAATACAATGGCTATGGTGTGGGTTGAACATTGAACCAAACACACTGTGCAATGTGCATGAACACAGAGCTTCAGCATTCAATAGTTGAGGCACAATTAGTTTGGTAAGCCTGTCCACTATGGCAAGATTGTATGACACTGGAAGGGAAAAATCAGTTTTTAATTGTCCTGGGGCCAAAACCTGCATAAAAAGCAACAATGAAATTGGTTTTTAATTGTTGTGAGATGCACGCAAGACATTTTCACTATGCTGTCCACCATTTTCTGCCACAGGCTGAAACTGAGAAACGGCACCTTCTGCAACAGATCGGAGTGTCTCAAGCTCATGTTCAGAATGTGTTGTGCAGTGCATGCCTTCAGTTCAGCTATGTTTATATTCAAAGCAGTGAGATAGCTTCACAGCGAGAAATCACATGGATTAAGATCACATGATCTGGATATCCCAGAGGCTATAGGGAGATGATCGCTGATAATTCTAACATTTCTAAAATGCCTCTGCAGCTGCTGCTCCAATGACTGTGTAATGTGCAGAGGAGCATCATCTTGCAAAACATGATCCTATACACACAGCCACATTGTTGAAGGATTGCAATCACCTTTGGTGCATAGAAGACTCTCCTAGCATTTATAAATTACAGTACAAGTAGTAGGACTGATAGGATCCACTTCCTCAAAAAATATGGCCCTACGACAAATGAAGTTGTCAACTCACAACACACAGTTACCTCTGCAGAATGAAGTGATACCAATTGATGTGCAAATGGATTTTCATAGCTCATATTCTGAAAGTCTGTGAATTCAAATGTTCTTGGAGATGGAAATGGACTTTGTCTGTCCACAGAATGTTCCATGGCCATTCATTGTCAACTTCCATGTGAACAAGAAATTATAGAGCAAATGTTTGTCTTACTAGCAGGTCAACATGAAGCAACTCCTGATCATGAGTAATTTTGCATGGATAGCAATGCAGGATGTTTTGTAGAATTTTATGTACCAGGCTCACAGGCACATCCAAAGTTCAGGCAATTCCCCGAGCACAGTACACAACTGCTTGGCCCCTCTTGCAATGCTGTGGTCACTTCTTCTACTGATGTTTTCCTCTCTCTGCCACACCATTTAAAAAAAGAACCTGGCTTTTCAGGTTTCATAATTATTTTCTCCAGACCCTTGGCAGGAATGGCCCACCACCTTTTTTGATAACCTTGAGTGTCTGAAACTTCTGCAGAGTTACTGATGCACAGTCACGCGTCTTGTAATTTTTTTTTTTTTTTTTAACTGTAATCTGCTGCTTACAGCACCATCTAGGGGTTCCATTACAGTTTTTTTGTTTCCATAACGTTTCACCCTTCTTCAACAATATTACATTCAAATTTGACATCATTCTGAGCAGTGATTTGTTTCTTACAACTTTCTGAAACTTTAATTACAATCACACCCTGTACATACTTTCTAAAGGTACTTGCTGCATTTTTTTTTTTTTTTTTTTAGAGTTGCATGCAAATTATTCTCATTGAAATCGCTATGCTAGAGGAACTCTACAGTTTAATGAGTGAAAATGAGGTTTATATAATAATTCTCAGGAACTATGGCTGCTATACATACTATAAAATTCTATTACTTAAAAAGCTATTATTGGTGGAAAATTATCAAACTTCCAGCCAAGTAGCAGTGTTAAAATATTATGACACTTTGATGAGTGTCATGTTCATCATCTTCTGGTGATGTAAGCTGGAAACCAGAGAGCTTTTCACCACTGGTACACACCGAGAGGGCCTACATTCATGTACAACTATTATTATTTTTATAGGTGTGTTCTGATGATTTTAGCTTTGCTGTGCATTATCAGTATTCTAACAGACACTTTTCTAATTATGTGCAACTGGAGAATGCATATATCAACATAAAGCTTACCTGTGTAAATTTTCAATAACACCACTACATAATGCACGGAATACTTGTCCCAATGACAGATTACCTAAATCAATGTTTGTAACTGTTGCATTTTGTTCAGGACTATGCCTTTCTCCCAGCAATGTTGGTATCACTTTCAGTGATGAAACTGCATTTTCCTCAGCAGCCAAAACCAGTATTTTTTCCCACACTTTAGCTGTAAACAAAAACGTTTCAGCAGTTACAATCAGATGTATCATTCTAAGCTACGGCCATAAAGAACTGAACTATAAAGATAGTGTCAAATTTATACATGTAATATCTGGATGTTGAAAAGAGAATAGTGCCTCTGTTTAAATAGAACCAATCAACATAATACTTTCACCAATGTGATAATGGGGTTTTTATTTTATTACAAATAATAAAAGACTATCGTGTTTACAACTTTAATAATAAAAGATATAAAACTTAGATCTACAATATAAATTTGCTACACTATTATCATGATGAGTACCTACTAATTTATTGAAGTAACAATATTAATGTAATTTAAAACAACATGAAGGTAAGAAGATGAAATATTTCATGTATTACTCATAGATCATGAGAGATGAAAAACATTTTATATTTATACCAATGTTCTTAGCAGCGCTCAAATGATATCAAGCGAAATTATGGGAGACATCTGGTTGGTTAGATGATTAGTTAGTCTTGTGTTCTGTAAATTACATTTATGATAAATTTGATATATAGATTGTGCTAGATGAACAGAAATTCCACACATTCATTAAAATCCTGGGTGATGGAATATACCATAATTAAAAATGGGATTGAAACTAAAAGAAGCTATGACAGTATTTTAATTCATTTTGAACAGTTCCAGTCAGAAATAGTAGTGAATAAGAAATCACAAGATAAATGTGGTTACTGTATTCAGTTATTGCAAAAATTTTGATTCCGTCCCCACACTTTTATTAGCTAGGTGCACAATGGTAGCATTAAAGAATTAAATTTCTTTTCTGGTGCATTCAAATATTAAATGGGTTGTGTTCAATGCAGAAGTTTCAGACTTCAGAGTGTCTACAACTAGAGAACTGCAGGTACTGGAGGTAATGAGATGCAGACAAACACAATAAAAAGAATACTAAAAATATATATGCTTTCAGACAAAGTCCTTCCTCAGAAGTGGAACTGTCACACATTCACACAACAACAACAACAATTCACACACACACATGATTACTGTCTCCAGCTGCTACTTAGCTGCAATCACTGTGCTGCATTCTACGTGGGCATGACTACTAACAAGTTGTCTGTCTGCATGAATGTGCACTGCCAAACTGTGGCCAAGAGACAGCTGGACCATTTAGTTGCAGAAAAATCTACCCACAACAGGTGTACTTCACTTTAATGACTGGCTCATAGCCTGTGCCATCTGGACTCTTCCTAGCAACACCAGCTTTTCTGAACCGCAGAGGTGGGAACTCTCCCTACAACATATTCATTCCCGTAACTCTCCTGACCTCAACCTTTGTTAACCCCTGTGCTCCACCTGTCCAACACCTTCCCGATTCCATTACAGTACACGTGCCTTGTATCCCACCAGTGCACCTAGAAGTCCTTTCCTCTTCTCTACTTCTCTCCCTTGCCTTTTCCAGGGGCCAAAACAAATGGTGGAGGCGGGCTCTCCTATGTGCAGTCAGCCACACGTGGATGAAGTTATTCATAGTGTTGTGACTCTGAGCCATTGGAGTTGAGCATAACACAGAGAGGGTAGCCTCAGCAGTGATGGATGACCGCTGGTATGCACTTAGGATGCTGGCAAAACCTGCAGGCCCTGATGGAAGAGCACAGCTGGAATTGCAGCGAGGCTGGTGCTGGCAGGTGGGCATGTGGTGGCTGGAATAGATGAATCAGCATACAGGACTGACATCTGTGAAGTGGTTTTGCCAACTGGAGTGAAACCTATATGAACTGAAGAACCTACTGAGGGCTTCCTTGGGAGAAGATTGAGTGATATGTTTTCTCATCTGGGTTTTGAATGTATGAACCAGCTGCCCCGCTTCTCCATTGGACAGGGGATGAAAGGGAGGGGGCATAACATGCCAGATGCTGATCTTTGTACAAAAATATTCAAAATCTTGAGACACAAACTGTGGGACATTGTTCATTACCAGTGTATAAGGCAACCCTTCTAAGGAAAAAATCTTTGAAAGGGCCTAGACTGTGGATGTGGACAGGCAACAAATCACATAAGGAAATTCTGAGAATTTATCCACTACTACAATCCAAAAGAAGTTAAAGAATGGCCCCTCAAAATAATAATCACGCAAAGGATCTGACGCTCGATCCAGTGGTATGTCTAGCCAGCTGTTGTTGACAAATTGAACAATCTGACATAAGACAGGATTGGTCATGACAGCCACCAAAATCCAAGAATGGGAAAAGCATCCATAGTGTTTTGAGGTTCAACATGTAAATAGAAACACAACAGTTCATCTTGATCACATGGCGTATTGGGGCCAATCGGCAATCGAGAAAGAGCATCTGCATTAGTGTACTGTGCTCTGGGTCAGAAATGAATCTCATAGTTACAGCATGACAAAACAGAGTCCAGCATTGCAGGAAATGGGCCACTTTGTCTGGTAAAGATGCTGAACAACTGAAAAGAGAAAACACAGGTTTATGATCAGTAGTCAAATGATACATGGAACCCTATATGAAAACATGAAATTTTTGAGCATATAAATTTAACAAGGGCTTCGTTCTCTGTCTGCAAGTGGTGCTGTTGCACCTGATTCAGAGTTTTGGAAGTGTACACAAGAGGGTATACAGAACTGTCCACATATTTGTGCACAAGTACAACCTCAAGGTCATACTGGGAGGTGTCTGTGGCCAACAAAATCGTTGGCTTGGTTGGAAGGTAACCGAGCAAGGTCCCAGTGTAATTTTGACCTTAACAGGGCAAAAACTTACTAGCTAGTGGGCGAACAGTGAAAAGAAACATCTTTGCATAAGAGAACATTAAGTGGCTGGGCCAGTGGTTCAGGATCAACATAGGTTTAAAAATTTAACGGTCACTGCTGCACCCACGTCCACTTGCATTTTAAACATCTAGTCCATCACACGTACTTCAATGTAGACTTACTTTGGGGCTACCATCACTTGGGAAACACTTCTCATCCATGTTCATGTCTTGTGAAGGAGGCTGCGAGTTCTACACGGATGCACTAAGTATATTTTTTTTACAATGGTTGCATATTGACCAACTCTTCGGGCTTGCAGCCCACTCATGTTCAACAAAATAACAAGCTATGATAGAAGAGGAGCATGCGGCAGCAGTTGTGATGCTGACTGCTGTTGCTGCTTCGATGGTGCTGCCCCACACAGCATTGAGGCTGCAGTTGTATGATCACAAAGTCGTCTTACCCCCGTGAGATAACTGATTTCTTCATGCCAAAGATACTTCAAAAGACTCATCAGTGTTCACAATATGTGTGAGAGAGGGATTTTCACATTGTAAAGCACTTTCACAAACTTCCCTTTTAGGGGCCAGGTGTATTGTAGCATCACGAGCCATCAGTGATGCTGACTGCTGTTGTTGCTTAGATGGTGCTGCCCCCACACAGCATTGAGGCTGCAGTTGTATGACCACAACATCCTCTTGCCCCCGTGAGCTAACTGACGGCAGCCGAGGAGTAGAGGAATCAATGGCGGCCACTTCACACCACGCTTCTATCTGATTTCTTCATGCCACAGATACTTCAAAAGAATCATCAGTGTTCACAATATCTGTGAGAGAGGTATTTTCACATTATAAAGCACTTTCACAAACTTCCCTTTTAGGGGCTAGGTGTATTGTAGCATCACGAGCCATCAAATCAACATTAGAGTCCCAGTGGGCTTTAGTAACAAACGTAATTATGGCTAAGACTATAAAGTTCTGTTGTCCAAGCTCTGTATGATTGTTGCAGCCACTTCTGACAACAGTAGAAGCAGCAATAGCATGGATATGTTTGCAATGACAATTAGAGAGTAACTGACACATTCCATCAAAAGAGAGACTGATGGGTTCCTGAAGAGGAGCTAGCTGACCAAAATGTGATAAAAATGAGGAGAAATCAATAACCAAAATAAAGCCATACACGAACTTTGGTTGGCAAAAACTTGAAAATGTTGCCAAAGGCGTTTTCCGTAAGCATCCCAATCTTCTACAGACACAATATATGGAGGAAATGGTGGGGGTTGAGTCAACGATAGTAGAACCAGATGGATCAATGAAGCTGCCAAATTGTTTAGTGCCATGGAGAGAGCCTGATGATGGTTAGTGAGCACTCACTGTTGTTCAAAAATAAATTGAAGAATTTCTTCCACTGACATGTTGGCTGTATATTGCACCAAGAAATGAAACACATGGAATAGAATATTGCCAACTATCTTGTAACATTCTACAGACACAATATCAGAAGTAAAACCAACAAGTTTTATTCTTCTTCCACATGAAGAGATTCACAATAACACTGAATGAAGTACAGAATGATACAAAGTATCATAACTGTAAAACGCATCAATATATAGTCTCATTGGTGAGCATCAATAAGTAAATAAACGTAAGTGAGGCTGAAAGCCTGGCACACCGGGCTTATATTGGGTTGTTTGCACATGGCACTACACTTCCTACACCATCTGTCCAGGTTGCAAGGCAACCTCTCTAGGCCAGTTGCGGATGCACTTGTTTCGTGCGCTGTTTGATTATGCACACTCTCTCTATAGGGGTACAACACTCTCCATATCAGTGCTACACCTACTACCAGACAAACTTCAATATTAGCTTAAAGGATAAAATATGCAACCCAATAAAGAGAAATTTGCATTGCAAATCATGATTGATTATACTATACCTAAAGGTGACAAGAGAAAAAGCACAACATACATTCTTTCATACAATAAAAATAACTCACACTGTGGAACACTGAAGCCAAGTTCTAATGTCCATTGTTGAAGGGTACGAACAAAAGTAGCCAGTGCATTTCCACCATTTAACGATGCAGCCACAGCTAAGTATCTCCCACTAAAGTAAGGGAAATACAGCACTGTCTGTTTCTCTGAAACAATAATTAAGACTAATTAGATGAAGAGCACTAAATGATGTTGCAACATAACTACCTTTGACAGCTTATAATATGTTACTGAGTGTAAATGCTCAATGAACAACCCGATACACCTTAAAAAAATATATAAAAAAAAACATCCTGTAAGTTGTCAGTCCAGGGTTTCAGCAATAATTTTGAATAGACAGTAAATATTTCTGATTAACAGTCTGAGTATTTTACTTCATCTTGTGATTAATTAATGAAATCACTGAAATTAATATGGTTCAAATGGCTCTGAGCACTATGGGACTCAACTGCTGAGGTCATTAGTCCCCTAGAACTTAGAACTAGTTAAACCGAACTAACCTAAGGACATCACAAACATCCATGCCCGAGGCAGGATTCGAACCTTCGACCATAGCGGTCTTGCGGTTCCAGACTGCAGCGCCTTTAACCGCACGGCCACTTCGGCCGGCACTGAAATTAATAATTTCTGATAAAAATATGTATGCATGGGTAGTCCATTGTTTGGGTCAATTAAATTTTAAAGTTATTGTGAAATGTGACATTGCTGTGAAAAGGCAAAAATTAATTTTATATTCCAGTTCATGTTGACATTGAAACCATGTAAACATATAACAAACCTCAAGATAAACAAGAAATTTTATCAAATAAAAATAATATGTAAATCATATTAAAAAGATCACATATTTACATCCGAGATGTAAAATTTGCAAAAGAACCTAATGGTAATAATTTGGGGAGAAAATATTAAATAATGAAGTGCAGGAAGTCTACTGTAAATATGTCTGAGTATGACAAAGTTACCTACAAATACATTTTTAATAAAGTAAGACTTGTATTAACTATCAAAAGAATATAAATGTGATTGTGGCTGTGACAGCGTGGTTCATTGTCACTCAGTATGTGACTCAGTATATCTCAGTCTATGACTCAGTTTTTGGGTCAGTGCTATTGTGAGCTGTTATGAATTGTTTGAGAAGATTTAATACAATTTTCATGAGAACTGAAACACAATCTTTAAGCCATGCATCAAGTTTCCAGGATCAAAATAATCCCCTAACTGGACTAAGTAAAATAAGAGGTATATGGTGTTTGTAAATGTGCCTCATTGCAAATAAATAGAAGCACCACATTATCAGTCCCATTAACAGTTATAAAGTGCTCCAATTTGAGATTAATATTCCACAAAATGTATTTAGGGAAGTAGTGGGCACTTTATAAAGCATACACAATGTACTTTGCTGCCCATCGGAACTGCAGTACCATGAAGGCAGAATGCAACAAATGTCAAGTAAGTATAAAGTGTGCTACATACTTGGATGTGTAAAAGATTAGCATTTCAGCACAATTGCACGTGTAGTAGGAGCAATACCATCTACATGCTATCTGCATTTTATGCCATTTACATATACGGAAAGATTATACAGTTGTTTTCAAATTCAGAAATCACATCTGAATGTTGTTTGTTTGTGAGAAGATCTTTTTATTCCTCTTTTAAGTATAAGAAACATCAACCAGTACACATCAGAATTTGACAGCAGTAGGATTGTGGAACATTACGGCTATGGTTTATTGTTCTGTGATACTGCTGCTTGTATTCGTTGGGATATCATGAATGTCGTGCAACTTTGGAATTTATGGGTTCTGGAAGACCATACTCAACATGATGCAGCATCTCAATGAGCCCATGTGACTAGTACCTGAGAGGAGAAACATATTGTTTGTTTGTTTGTGCAGGCTCGTACAGCATCACATACGCAAGCTGTGACAGAGTTACAGTCACATACACTGACTCAGTAAAGGGGCTTGTTTGTAGCAACACAAGTATCCACATGGATAATGCAATGCCATCTGGAGCACCACAGGCTGTCAGCAAAGGGACCACTTTTGCGATTTTCCTTAATACAGCAGCAGAAAGAGGTGTATGAACAGTGGTGCACCCAATGATACCACAGAAATGACTACATGTTGTCTTTTTAGATGAGCCTCAATCCTGCATACTACACCACAGTCCATGAGTGGAAGCTCAAAGGAGAATGAAAACTGTCAGACTGCATTTGTCATTATCATCTGGCCCCAGCCTGATACCACAGTCACAACACAGTCAAATGGCTCTGAGCACTGTGGGACTTAACATCTGAGGTCATCAGTTCCCTAGACTTAGAACTACTTAAACCTAACTAAACTAAGGACATCACACACATCCATGCCCGAGGCAGGATTCGAACCTATGACCATAGAAGCAGCATGGTTCCAGACTGAAGTGCCTAGAACCGCTCGCCACAATGGCCAGCCACAACACAGTCAGCTCTGGTTCACACAGCCAGTAATTTGGACAGCAGCTATACATTTCTGATGTTTTAAGGACAATGGCTGTGCCCTACTTCTGAGGGCTGTCTGAAATTATCTTTCAACTAGATACCATAAGACCATATGTTTCCCACGTTGCCGTCACCTTCCTTGATACTACAGTGTTCAGTTGTTGCCCTGGACAATACAGTCTCCAGATCTCTCACTCACAGAGCCGAAGCAACATGACTGATGAACTCATATCTGTCATTCAAGCTCAGATTGACTCAATGCCTAGTCAGGCTGGAGCCACTGTTGCTGCCAGAGGTGGTAACCCTGCACACCTACAAAATTTAATTATGTATTATTGTTACTGGAATGTATATGTAGAATTTTTAAAAAATGTTGCTTGCTACTTTCTTGGTGTTGCAATTTTAAAGACCAGCAGAGTAACTGAAACACTTGAATCATAAAAAAAAATTGTTTCCTGTCTTCTGTGAGAAACAGTTTTTTCTTAAATGTACCTTCTGTACACACTTTTTAAAAGAGCTAAAGTTCTAAAAATTTCAATCTTTCCTTCAAGCACAGGGAAAGAGATAAAACACACACACACACACATACACACACACACACTTTAATGAAATTGTTGTGTGTCTCATACCATATAAGCAGTACATTATTTGAGACAAAAGTCATTGTTTCACAGGATTCACTGTCAAATTGTCATTTACTGAGTCAGTTTATACCCACTGGTTTATTTCCTAGTGACTACTCACAAACACAGTTAATACGTACAACTGCAATAAAATTGTTTTCATTTTAAGTAACATAAAATTATAGCAGTGTAATCATCATCATCAGTTTTCTGTTGTATTAGCAGGTCCTTTGCCTCTCCATTTTCTGTGATCCATTGCTTCCTTCTTACTGCTGCTGTATGTTGTACTGTCCATCATGTCATCCAGTATCTGAAATCTCTTCCTTCCTCGCTTCCTTTTCCCTTGTGCATAACCTTCTAAAACTGTTTTTATGTCTGTCATTCTTTCTTAATATATGCCCAACCCAATTTCTTTTTCTTCTTTTTATTACATCTAGTAACTGACTTTTCTCTCCCACTCTTCTCAGTACCTCTTCATTTTTTACTCTGTCCATCCAACTTATTCTTTCCATCCTCCACCATGTCCACATCTCAAAAGCCTCTAGCCTTTTTCTGTCTTTCTTCCTCAAAGTCCATGTTTCAGTGCCATCCGGAAGAACACTCCATACAAAACATTTTATGAGTCTTTTCCTCAGTTCTCTGTCCATATTGCTGCAGAAAATTCTCCTTTTCTTATAAAATGCCATCTGTCATTGCTACCCTTGTTTTAATTTCTGTGCTGCACTTCCAGTTGGTGTCTATCCAGCTTCCAAGATACTTAAAATTTTGCACCTGTTCTAATATTTCTCCATTAAGTATAATTTTTATTTCTTTATTTCCTCCTACTGCCAATACTTTTGTTTTCTTTGTGTTCATTTTCATTGCATAATTTTTTCTGTTATCTTCAATGGTGTCCACTAAATCCTGTAATTCTTTTTCCCCTGTGGCTAGAAGGACCATGTAATCAGCAAACCTCAAACACCCTAGTCTTCTTCCTCCAATTTCTATTCCTTTGTCATCTAATGAGCATTGGTCAATCATATTTTCCAAGTAGCAATTGAAAAGGGTAGGTGATAAACAGCATCCTTGACTTACTCCTTTGCCTAGTTTGATCCAGTTTGTACTTTCTCCTCACACTTTAAATGAGGCTTTTTGATTCAGATATAGTGAGTTTACAAGTCTTCTGGTTTTCCAGCCCACTCTCTTTTCCCTCATTATGGTCACCAGCTTTTCCCAAGCCATACTGTAAAATGGCTTTTCTAGACCAATGAAGCACATATAGTGGTCTCTTCTTTTTTCAATAAATCTTTCTCCCAAGATTCGTAGGAGCCCTATTGCATCTCTGGTGCCCGTACTCTGTCTAAAGCCAAACTGCTCCTCACCAGGATTCTCCTCCATTACTTTTTCAAGTCTCTTATTAATTATTCTTAACATCACTTCGGCTGCATGTGAAATGATGCTGATTGTCCTGTGCTAACTGCATTTCTTGGTTCTATGTTTTTTCGGTGATGGAATCATTACTGTTGTCAGAAAGTCCTCAGGCCATTCACCACTGTCATATATTTTATTACATAACCTCAATATTTCTCTTATTCCATCTTGGTTCAAGCATTTTAATACAGGCTGTTTATAAATGAATATTGGGGTTTTTACACTTTATAATATTTATTACATTAAACTTGCAGTTATAAATGATATGTCAAATGAAAGAGCAACTCAAACAGTTTTACCAAGAACCTTATAAATGTTTTATGTGAGCACCATTTGTCACACAGCACACATCAAGTCTATAGCCAAGTAGTGGATAGGCCGCAAGGGGCCCAATGACAGGGCTTGCTTTGCGTGGCCTCCACGTTCACCTGACCTATCACCATGCGATTTTTTTCTTTGGGGCTTCATCAAGAATTGTGTGTGTGTGCCTACGCTACCAGCAGACCTCCCTGAATTAAGAAACTGGATTGAAGCAGCTGTTGCTACTGAAGACACACTTATCAATGTTTGGGAAGAACTCAGCTATAGACTTGATGTGTGCCATGTGACAAAAGGTGCTCAGATTGAACATTTATAAGGTTCTTGGTAAAACTGTTTGAGTTGCTCTTTCATTTGACATATCATTTTAGCTGTAAGTTTAATATAATAAATATTATAAAGCATTAAAATCCCAATATTCATTTATGAACACCCTGTATTTCTCCTGGTACTTTATCTGTACCTACTGCTTTGCCATTTTTCATTGCAGCAATGGCAAACTTTACTTCTTCCATTATGATGGTTGGCCCTTTCTTGTCATCACATACACTGTTGAGTGATTCAAGTTCCAGAGTTTCTGGTTTACGATCTGTGTCATACCTCTTTTAGATATTCTTCCCATCTCTGGAGGACATCGTCACGATCTTTGTACACTACCTCTTCATCTATACTCAAAATTTTCATAGTAGCACTTCCTGCTCTGTTTTGATCCCATGTCATAGTCTTTCCCTGTTGTATAGTAAGTTGTATCTTCCCTTCCTGTCCAGTTCTTCAACTGCATCACATTCCTCTTTTAGCCATTTTTTCCTAGCCTGCTCTGTGTCTCTTCACAGTTCATTAATTAATCTTTGGTACATCTTTCTTGTTTTTAAATTTTCTTCTCTTCTCCATCTTGCAAATCATGTCTTGCATAACCAATGTTTTTTTTTTTTTTTGTTTTTTTTTCCCCTTTTCCCTTTTACATATCTTATATTTCGCTGTTGTGTTTTAATGATTCCTTCTTTCAGCATATTCCAGTACTCATCGACATTATCAGGTGTTTCTTTGTCTCGTAATGTGTTTAGAAACTCAAGTGACAGCATTTCTGTAATTTGTAATTTGTTGGATCTTATCTTCTCTAGATTCCACTTCTTCACCATGGTTTTTCATTCTTATTTCTATTTCTGCTGTAAGTAAGTTGTGGTTGGTATTAATATCTACACCTGGTAATGTGTGAATCTTCTTGATACCATTCCTGTATCTTTCTTCTATCAGTATAAAATCAATTTGGTTTCTGTATTTATGCCCTGGTGATTTCTAAGTGTAGGGCCTCTTGTTGTGGTTATTGAAACATGTATTTATCACTACCAGCTGCCTTTCCCTGCAGAAGTCAATTAGACATTCACCTCTATCGTTTCTCTTTCCAAGACCATGACTGCTTCCCTCTTTCCCTTTTCCCACAATGGCGTTCCAGTCTCCCATTACTATTTTGCAGCATTTTTTATTTTCATCCATTATTCTCTTATTACATTGTATGTTTCTCTACAATTTGGTCATCATGTTCTGAAGTTGGCACATACACCTGGGCAATCAATAAATCTTTTTGTGCTCCTTTCAGCCTTACACCAATAACCCGGTCATTTGCATAGTCCACGTATTCCACACGTTTAGCCAATTCCTTTGTCATAATCATTCTTACTCCATTCATTCCTTTTACTTCTCCACCTGAGTAGTACAATACATATTCATCTGACTGTAACTCTCCACATCCATTCCATCTTACCTCAGCAACTCCTAAGAGGTCCAGCAGTGTACCATGATTAATGCACAATAGTTTAAAAGTGTACAGAATTGAAAAATATTGAAACAATTCTTGTTATGTCCATGATATTAACCCTAACAGAGGATGTGATTTCAAGTTTATTTCAGTTTGTCAGTACAACTAGGTGTTAGCTATCCAAACAACTATAACTGTGCATTTGAGACCCTCAGGCAATTGCATAAAATATGAACTCCAGTGTACCAGGAGTAAATGACATTTATTAATTTATAAAAACAGAAAATACACTTGGTGATACTTGGTACTAGTTGGCACTAGAGAAGAATTTCACGAGACTGTTTATAACTGGCAAGAAATCATCACTCTATGTAGCACTTGTGGAACATAACACTGCACACAGAGAACAAACCAAAACCCACCACCTTAGTGGCTGGAGTGGGAACTCTTTGACAGCTCACATGAACACAGCAGCTGATGGTAACTGGTGATATTGTTCCCTACAAATTCACACCTTGTGATTCTACAAAGACTAAAATATTTCAAAATGAAGACACTACAGTTTTATTAAAATGAGCAGTACAATTACCTATTGTTTGTGTATGGTATTTCTGTACCTATGCAGTGTAAACTGGATGTCACTCTAGAATGTAGTGAATGAGTAATTAATGATAGCCATTCTTACCATCTTTTTCAAACCTAGTTGATTAATTATGTGTTACTTTCTTCCTGTGGTGTAGGGGACTACAACAAACCCATGGTAACTCCTGCCTGTCATAAAAGGTAACTAAAAGGAGTCCTATACATACTTAACCTTTCATGTTGAAGACTCCACTATCACCTGGACAATAGCCAGTGTTGTCAGAAATGCAGGCCATTTGGTGATGGATGCCTTCTTCCCCCCATCCTACTCCCACCACCAGCACCACCACTACCACCACCGTTCCTTCAGTCTTCTGATAGGCTCAATGTGGCCCTCCGCGAATTCCTGTCATAAGTCAGTCTCCTCATCTCAGTGTAGCACTTGAACCCTATGTCCTCAATTGTTTGTTGGATGTATTTCAATCTCTGTTTGTCTCTCCAGTTTTTACTCTTGGCAACTGGAATAAAATAATAACTGGATCCTTTTACCAACCTCCCAACTCAGGTGATACAGTTGTAAAAGGATAGAAGAAAACTTGAGTCTAATTTCAAACACGTAACTCATAGTCATGTTGACTTCGATTTACCCTTGATATGTTGGCGAAAATACATGATTAAATTCTTGGTCAAAATACACATTTAAATCTGGAGGTACACATAAAACATCATTCAAAATTGTCCTAAACGCATTCTCTGAAAATTATTTCGAGCAATTAGATTATGAGCCCACCCAAATAGTAAACAGTTGTGGAAACACACTTGACCTCTTAGCAACAAATAAACCATAGCTAATAATGAGCATCAAAATGGATACAGGGATTAGTGAACACCAGGTTGTCACAGAGAGACTGAGTACTGTAACTTCCAAAGCCTCCAAAACTAAATGAAAAATACATCTATTCCAAAAAACAGATATAAATTTGCTTGACAGCTTCCTGGGGGGAATCTCCACTCCTTCCAAATTGACAATCTAAGTGTAGACCAGATGTGGCTTTTAATTCAAAGAAATAGTACTGACAGCAATTAAGAGATTTATAAAAATTAAACTAATGAACAATGGCACCGATTCCACATAGTACACAAAACAGATCAAAACACTGTTGCAGAAACAACTAAAAAAGCATGCCAAATTTAAATGGTTGCAAGATTCCCAGGATTGGTGACCTTTTACAGAAGCTCAAAATTTAGCACAGACGTCAATGCGAGATGCTTATAACAGTTTCCACAATGAAACCTGTGTGATGACAATGGAAATACCATCAATGACAGTGCTGGCAAGGAAGAGTACTAAATGCAGCCTTTCAAATTACTTCATCAAAGAATGTGGAGAAAATATCCCACAATTCAAATTAAGATGCCACCATGAGTAACTGAGAATTAGATATACTTGAAGGATTGAAGCAATTTAAATCACTTAATAGAAGCAAGTCTTCCAATCCAGACTGTATACTAATTAGGTTTCTTTCAGAGTATGCTGATGCAATAGCTCCATACTTACCAATTGAATACAATTGCTTGCTCAACAAAAGATCCACACCTGAAGACTAGAAAGTTGCACAGGTCACAACAATATTCAATTATGCTCCCATATCATTAATGTTGATATGCAGCAGGATTTTGAAACATATACTGTGTTCGAACATTATGAATTGCCTTGAAGAGAAAGGTCTATTGGCACACAAGTCAACATCGACTTAGAAAACATCATTCTTGTGAAACACAATAGCTCTTTACTCACACCAAGTGCTATTGACAAGGGATTTCAAATTGATTGCATATGTTTGATTTCCGGAAGGCTTTAGGCACTGTACCTCACAAGCGGCTTGTAATCGAATTGTGTGTTTACAGAATATTACCTCAGTTATGCAACTGCATTCTTGATTTCCTTTCAGAGAGGTCATAGTGCATAGTAATTAATGGAAAGTCATCAAGTAAAACAGAACTGATTTCTGGCATTCCCCAATACAGTCTTATAGGCCCTTTGCTGTTCCTTATCTATATAAATGATTTGGGAGACAATCTGAGCAGCAGTCTAAGGTTTTTTCCAGATGAAGCTATAATTTATTGCCTAGTAAAGTCATCAGAAGATCAAAACAAATTGCAAAAGACTTGGAAAAGATATCTGTATGGTGCAAAAATTGACAGATGACTTTAAATAATGAAAATTGTGAAGTCATCCACATGAGTGCTAAAAGGAATCCATTAAACTTCAGTTACACGATAAATCAATCAAATCTAACAACAGTAAATTCAACTAAATACCTAAGAATTACGCTTATGAACAACTTAAAATGGAAAGAACACACAAAACATGTTGTGGGAAGGTGAACCACAGACTGCACTTTATTGGCAGAATACTTAGATGATGCAACAGATATATTAAAGAGACTGCCTACACTACTCTTGTCTGTTCTCTTTTGGAATACTGCTGCATGGTGTGGGATCCTTACCAGATAGGGTTAACGGAGTACACTGAGGAAGTTCAAAGAAGGGCAGCATGTTTTGTATTATTGAGAAATGGGGAGGGAGTGTCATGGTCATGATATAGGATTTGAAGTGGGCATAATTACAGCAATGGCATTTCTCATTATGACAGGATCTTCTCATGAAATTTCAATCACCAACTTTCTCCTTCAAAAGCAAAAATATTTGGTTGATACTGACTTCAATAGAGAGAAACTATGATTATAATAAAATAATAATGAAAATCATAGCTCACACAGAAAGAAACAGGTGTTTGTTTTTTCCCACACGTTGTCTGGGAGTGGAATATTATAGAATTATTGTGAAAGTGGTTCGATGAACTCTCTGCCAAGCACTTAAGTGTGATTTGCAGAGTATCCATGTAGATGTAGAGGTATCTTCTACAGCTCTCTCTAGCACTATGGAAGTTATTCCCTCACGCCTTAACATGTCATGTCATCCTGTCCCTTGTTTTTGTCAGTGTTTTCCTTATGTTCCTTTCATCACCTATTCTGCAGAGAACCTCCTCATCCCTTATCTTATCAGGTCACCAAATTTTGAACATCCTTCTACACCATCATTTTTTAAGTGCTTGGATTCTCTCCTTTTCTGGTTTTCCCGCAGTACATGTTTCTTTTTCATACAATAATGTGCTCCAAGCACACATTCTCAGAAATTTCTTCCTCAGGTTAAGGCTGATGTTTCTAGTAGTTGACTTCTCTTGGCCAATAAAGCCTTCTTTGCCTGTGTTATTGTGCTTTTTATGTCACCCTTGCTTCATCATTTGAATTTTGCTTCCAAGGTAGCAATATTTCGTCACTTTTCCTACTTCACAGCCATCAGTTTTGATGTAAAGTTTATCATTCATCTCATTTCTGTTCCTCCTCATTACTTTTATCTTTTTTTCAGTTTACTCTCAATCCATATTTTGTCCTCAAAGGCTATTCATTCCATTCAATATGTCCTGTAATTCTTCTTCATTTTCAATGATGACAGCAATGTCATCACCAGTGAACCTTACCATTAATATCCTTCCACCCTGAATTTAAATCTCTCTCTTGACCTTTCTTCCATTTTTGACACCACTTCTCCAATGTGTATACTGAACGGTAGGACAAAGCCTACATCCCTGTTTTAAACCCTTTTAAAACTAAGCACTTCATTCTTTTTTGCCATTCTAATTGTTCCACCTAGCTTTCTTGTAGATATTGTATATAATATATAACCTACTCATATTTTTCTCAGTATTTCGAACATCTTGCGCAATTTTACAATGACAAATGCTTTTTCCAGATTAATGAATCCTATCAATGTGACTTGATTTTTCTTAAGTCTTGCTTCCATTATGAAGTGTAACATCAGAACTATGTTTCTGGTGCCCTTGCCTTCCCACAGAGCAAAACTGATCATCATCTAACAGGTCCTCAATCTTCTTTTCCATTCATCTGCGTATTATTCTTGTCAGCTCTTGGATGCAAGTGCTGATAAGCTGAATGCCTGATATTTCTTGCACTTACCAGCCCTTGCTATCTTTGATTGTGTGGATGACATTTTTTTAAAAGTCTGATGGTATTTCTCCATACTCATAGGTTCTACACACAGACTTGAATAATCACTTGGTTGCTACTTCCACCAACAATTTCACAAATTCTGAAAGAATGTTATTTATTCCTTCTGCCCTACTTGTCACAAATCTTCCAAAGCTCTGTTGAACTCTGACTCTAATACTGGATTCTCTATGCCTTCCACATCAAATCTCGTTTCTTCCTCAATCACATCATCAGACAAGTCCTTTCCCCCTCTTAGAGGCCTTCACTCTCTCTTCTGTGATTCAGTGGAATTCCCACTGACACTTAATGTTGACACTCTTGTTTTTAATTTCACCCAAGATTTCCCATATGCTCAATCGGTCCTTCAATCTACCATTTTTTTTTATTTCTTCACATTTTTCCTGCAGCCACTTCACTGGGTTTCCCTGAATTTCCTATCTATTTCATTCCTAACTTAGAGCTGCTCAGTCCTCTTCAGGTGAGTTGCCTACTGTGGTACTCATTATTCTAATGCACCTCATCATTCCTCAGTACATCAGTATCCCATTTCTTTCCACACAGTTTCTTCCAGACAATTCTTTTAAATTTTAGTCTTCTCTTCATCATTATTAAATTACGATCCAAGTCTATATTTGCTCCTGTGTATGCCTCACAATCCAATATCCAATTTCAGAATCTCTGTCTGACCATGATATAGTTCCACTGAAATTATCCCGTATTTCCAGGCCTCTTCCATGTATATCTCCTCCTCGTGTGATTTTTTTAACAGTGTGCTATATCTAGCTGAAATTTATTGCAGTACTCAGTTACTCTTTCCCCTGTTTTATTCCTACTACCAAGCCCATATTCTTCAGTGATCCCTTCTTCTGCACCTTTTTCTAATGTCATGTTCCAGTCCCCCACAGTTATTAGATTATCATTTCCTTATATGGTCCATAATCTATTCACCATGCACTGTGATCTCATGCACTTATTATCAGAGTGTATTTATGCTTGCACCTGAAGTCCAGTGTGGTAATCAATTGAACATGTAGGGTCATCATGTACCCATGTGGTTGTAGCCCCCTGATAACACAGGATCCCACAGCTGATACCTGAACTGCAAACTCCATATGTATCGTGAGGATTAGGTGTATGTGCGATCAGGGTACCAGGACTCTGGGCAGCAGCTACTATGCCATGTAGCCTTTGCCATGGTGGCATGGTGCCCATGTGGAGATTCTTTCATCAGAGTGGACAATCCACAATGAAATAAATCAAACTTACCAGTAGCTGCGCCAACAAAACCTTCTCAATAGATAGGAAACAAGATTTCAGTGCAGAGACTTACAATACCATGGTATTTCCATCTTTGTTCAAGTTATGGGATGAGAGTCAGGATAAGAAGAAATGGAGATAGATAATTCAGGCAGTTCTTGGTATGCTCAAGAACTGATGGAAATTCTTTTGCAAAAATGAAGTAACTGTTTTTCATTGAAAGTACATGCTGTATCAAGAGCTGGTGAAGCTACTGGAACAGCTGCCTCCACCCTACCTCCTACTAGGCTCAAATGGCTCTGAGCACTATGGGACTTAACATCTGAGGTCATCAGTCTTACTAGGGGACTTCAATGGTTGCAATTCTCTGGGGGGAGGGGGGGGGGGCTAAAACACATCCAGCAGGGTGTCAAATAAGAGAGAAATTAATCTCAGGACTGGAAGTGTTCTTACTTAACATTGGAGCTCCAACACATTTCAGTACACCCTATGGAACATACTCAGCTATAGACATTACAGCCTGCAGCCCAAGCATCTGACCACTGATTCAGAGGAGTGACCATGGCAGTCTCTGTGACAGGTACCACTTTTTTATCACGCTGTCTTTCTCAACTCTCCAACCACTGAATGCACACCATGATGGTTGCTTTGGAAAACCAACTAGCAGTCTTTCACTTCCAATGCAACATTTGAAGGAGAAAGATCTCAAATGAGTAACAGCAGATACTATTGATACAATTATATGTGCTGCAAAAGCAACAATATCCCATTCTCCAGGACTTCCCCACAGGAAACTTTTGCTGTGGTAATTAGAAGAAACAGGCACAGCTGTCAGAGGGTGCTTCAATGACACAAATTTTATTCTTCTGAGGAACATGTAATAGCATTAAAGAGATTTTGAGCAAAGGCATGGTTTTTAATACAAAAAAGGAGAAAGCAGGAGTGTGGGGAACAGTATGTATAGTCCATGAGAGCCCACATCCCCTCATCTCAAGTATGAACTGAACGTTGCCACATTTGCACCCACTAGCCATCAACAGCAGCTCCTGACATCTCCTTAAATGGCGACATCTATGGCGACATCTATGCCAATCCCTCAGTTGTTGCTGAATTTTTTGAAGCGTACCTTGCCACGGCATCTGCATGCAGTAACTGTATGATCTGTAAACACCCAGCAGACCAAAACTAATTATCCATCTGTCTGCAAGGACTTGAGTCATACAATGTTCCTTACAGTGAATGGGAGCTTCATTGTGGTTTAACAATGTTGAGACACAGACCCTGGACCAAATAAAATCTACAGTCAAATGCTTAAACACCTTAGTAATGACAGCATCAAACACGTACTTGGTTTTTTTAGCAGTGCTGACAAGAAGGGGAATTTCTCTGCCAACGGAGGGAGAGTATCATTATTTCTATCCTATCATTATTTCTATCCTGAAACAAAGAAATTTCTCACAAATTTTGACTAATTATTGACCAATCTCTTTAGTGAATGGGATGGTGCCTGGGAGCCACAGGATATTTACCATAGTTTCAAAGCAGCTTTTGTGTACTCTGACCCACTACAGACCAATTAATATGTCTGGAATCTGCAGTGCAATGTTTTTGCACATCACCAACAACTGACCATCACGTTCTTTGATCTGCAGAAGGTCCAACTGTTCTGGGTCCAGTCCCTCATAACCAAAGTGTACAGGAAAATGGACTCTCTAGAGGATCAGCTTCAGGCATAGCCCTCTTTGCCATTGCAATCACTAGTATAGTGACCACCTTGCAACTCTGTGCGTCTTGTTTATGGTAAGTAGCAATCTATGTTTTCTTACATTGTTGTTACCCATGAGTTCCTTTTACATCAAGAGGACTTGCCCGTGCAGCTGTGGTAATCATACAACAACAATCTATATTCTCACAGTGTTATCCAGCTGACTAACCTGAGACAAGCCATGAACCTATCTACCTCTCCTCCTTGCTCCAGATACTTGCACATGATGTCACAGCAGCCAAAAAAGTTATACATTTTCTGAGGTAAAGTGAACATTATGACAAAATCTAATTAACTTAATTTTCAGGGGTGGATGAGGACAGAGCACCTCTCACTGTGACTCATACCCTGAGAGGCCTCAAGCAGCTTTCTCCCCCCACAGTATCATGCATTTTTAAATTTTTATGCACATATTTTATACATCCATTTAAGCTAATAAGCTCTCTACTTCATATAAATCTTCATTTTCTCACTCCATTTTGGTCATGCAGTGTACGATGACCCTCCTTGGCATATTATTCAGTGATGTTGGTATGGGATGGGTGAGAGGGTGCACTATCTGCTACAGAAATCTGCTGTGTAGTATCCTCCAGGTGTGGCCAATTCTGCTTCTATGTCAGCATCAATTCCTGGTGATTGGCTATAATTTCAGCTGCCTGGGTTTTGTCTCTCTTTCAACCATTTCCCTTTACTTGAATGAATTTCCAGTGGAATGAGTGACTGACAACTGAGATTTAAACCTATAATAATCATCACCACCATTACATTGTATTTTTTGTGGGTAATTCTTCTTCTAACCAGATCATTGCAGTGATGAATCCATCAGTTGTTCTACGCCTGTAATCACACTAAAGAGTGTCATCTCTAGTAAGTTAATAATTTTTATGTGAACTTTGCACAGCCTTATGTCTGAGTGCACTATTCATTGAAAACAGTTCATGAAATAGCTGATATATATGCAACAATTGATATGTTTTGTTTTGCTGAACATCACCTTGAAGCTACATGAATTATTAAATTATTTAGTTACATTTTAATTGGTTCTTGCTACTCTGTAGGACCAATGTGAGACAAGGAGATAAGGAAAAGGGGGGGGGGGGGGCTGATGGCAATTTACATGCCAAATGTTCTTGGCCACCTACAGGAAATACAGTATTCCACAGTTCTTTGTCCAGCTAAAAACAATTCCTTAAAAACTTTATAGGAACAGCAGTAAGAGCATATTATGTAGAAATTTTAATATTAATTTTCTTGCAAATAAAAACAATCATAAACACTTGGAATCATCATTGTCTACCTTTAAATTTATTCTCTATGATCTCATTTTCTGACATTAGTAGATGGGCCCAGCAAGATGATTATTGATAACCTGTTGTTGGACCACAAACATTATAATGAAGTATGATCAAACGACAGCCTTAAAAGTTACCAGCAGAGAAATGGTAAATGGTCAGATCCTAGTCAGACATGTTAGAATAATAAATACAGAATCTATTAGTTTGTTTGGAAGTAATTTACAACATGAACAAGCTTATCAGGCAGACACCTTGGATGAGAAATTAAATTCATTCTTGAACTTCTTTCTCAAACACTTTGAAGTCTGATTCTCCCAAATCAAGAGTAAAATCGAACCAACCCCAAGTGCAAGGAAAGAGGGGCTAACAACTGAAATTAGAATATCATATGGCCATAAAAGGGACCTGTGTATAGAACAGAGGGCTAGTGTAAACTTGTCAGTAAAATTATATCAAAAGAAATATTGCAAAATATAGACATGTGTAACCAAGAAGGCCAAAGACATGCACTGTGCACAAAAAATTAGCAGGTCAAACAATAAAGTAAAAACCATGTGGAACACCATAGAAGTGATACCAGCAGGAACAAAAAACCAGAATAAGCAGGATGTCCTAGTTCTCTGGTGATAGAATGGGCCAGAATAGTCAAAAGTTGCCTGATTAGAATTCAATGAATTTTTTTCTCACACTACTGAAAAAACAGGAAACTACAGTTATCAGCCTCTCATAGAAGCCATAGAGCTGCTTAATCACAAATACCAAACATAGCACTTCATTTCAAAAGCACAACCCCTAAAGAAGCTGTAAAGACCATAAAATTACTTATAAGTATTCAATCCTCTTTGTGTGATGTATCAAATAAGATTTTCATATCATGTGCAGACTTAACGAGTTACATATTGTGCTATATGTGTAACAAATTGATGTAAACCAGGATATTTCGTGATAGAGTAGAACAAAGGGTAGTGATGTTAATTCAAAGAAGTGGATAGTGGCATGTAATAGCCAACTGTTAGCCCATCTCTCTGTTTCCAGCATTCTCAACAGTTTTGAGAGAATAGTGTATGACAGGATTTACAGCCACACTACACAAAACACCTTACTGACACCTTTGGCTTCCTGAAGGGATTCTCCACACAGAGAGCTATATTTTGTTTAATAAAAATTCTAGCTGAACTAAATTTCCTAAACAATTTTTGATGTTGCTGAGCAACAGTCATACAATAATTTTTAAATGAACACACTGCCACTTGACTGTATTGTCATTTATTTAATTATGAGCCAGGTTTTGGCCTTTTATGCCATTTTCAAGTGACTGAGTTTATGTCATTAACATATATTGCAGGAAACAAAAAGTTGCCCTAACACGGACAGGTGTACCAATAAGGAGTCTCTCTAGACTTGTTTCTTGGAGCAATGATTTTGTTGATCTACATTAATGATTTACAAAGTATAATTTATAACAGGGTAAAAATAGTAATATTTGCTGATAACACAAGTATCCTGATCAAAGGGTTCAAAACACTATACATCCCTTATAGTCACTAACCATGTATATGAATAGTTAACAGCAAGTAGTCTAGCCTTAAATTTGTCAAAAACCCCTATTAAGCAATGTTAGAGAACAAATAAAACTTCAAGTTCCTGAAATGGATACTGACAAGCAGAAAATTAATATACAGTTCATAGGCATCCAGATGGACAATCAGCTACGAACAAATGAGCAAACTGATAAGCTGCTCAAGAAACATTGCTCAGCACGCTTTTAACTGAGCACTATTTCTCACTTCATTGCTGGAGAAATAATATTAGTGCCTTATTTTTCATATTTCTATCTATTCTCTCCTATGATACAAACTTTTGGACTATGGCTGTAGGAGCTGATAAAATATTCAGGCTTCAAAAACAAGCATCCATTTTTAATCATTCACACAAATTTATGCCAAAAAATTGCAGAGTGTAATATTATATGTAGCCAACTGTAGATAGAAACTAGCTAAAACAGTATATATATGATATCTAAAATGTTTGTGTAGAAAAATGTTCATGTCAGTTAATACTATATTCTTTAACTCAACATGTGCTATATTACTAGAACACTTCTGTACAACATATAATCTGCAGGAGCAAATAAAAAATCAAATTAAGGGAAATTAGTTTATATCATAAGTTTCAAGGGAAAAATATTTTGTAAGATGAGAGAGCTCTGGGATTGTTACAGTATCCAAATAGATATAGAACTGGATCGGGAACTTCATAACAGGAAGAATTCATTTCATCACACAAACTGTGCTATAACATCAGAAGTTAATGTCAGTAAATCTTGATTCTTTAGACCATGCTGTTGTCTATAAATATGGCATTACCCAAAAAGTTTAAGATTCAGGCAGATTTACAGATAAATTCCAGCAAGCAAATATAATGGTACTGTAATCATACGCATCCACAAGGGGGGGCACTCCACATTGCCCCCCCCCCCCCTCCTCCTCGCCACAGAATCTGGAGTATAGAGTTTTTATACGTTACAGAATTCTTGCACACTTCTACAAATGAGTGGAAGACCATCAGTTCCCTGGAATTTTTTGTGCCACCTATAAAATTTTGTTCTCGTGGCATGACATGTTTCAAAACTGACCAACTCATTTACAAAAAAACTGGTAATTTTAAGTCTTGTGCCCCCTCTCCTTCCCCCCTGGATAAATTTCTGTGGATTCCCACGACTATAGTACACATAAACACTTTTATTTAGAGCATCAGTAGTAGATCACAGGAATTACATATTTGGGAGTACTTTATATAAAGTAATTTATAATGGAATTAACACACAAATCTGGTTACAGATAAATAAAACACCACATTCAGTCACTGGGAACACTGCAAGAAGCTGTTACTTATTTATGAAAGGAAATCATTTACAAAAGTTGCAACTGGTGAACTGTATAGTCATGTTCTATGTCTAGGATTCTTATCAAAGGAGACTTGCAGAAGGGACTGAAAAGATTCAGAACAGCATTTTAGCTTTGTACAGTGCACAGCCATCACATAATTTTGGTGGGAAGAAACTACAAGGAGAGTGCTTATGTTCATATAGAGATGCACAGAGATTATAGTTCCCAAAGGGAAGACATGAAAATTAGAAGAATTCTGGTTCATATTACTGCACTGGGTTCTGTAGTACATAAACTTTGTCATTCGTAGTAGTGCTTCCCTGGATTTATGTTCCATTGAGCAATAGGCAATGAAACTGTATAAGCTGTGAAAACAATTTTAATATCTTCACATAATAGCAGGAAACACTATTCTGACAAAATTTTGTTGCCGTTGTTCTTACATTTACAATGCTCAACAGCACAGTTACTCTTTGCAAAAATATGCTGAAATTTGTATGAGTAGTTGTTGAATGTGTTCATCATATCTTGAGTGATCACTTTTCAAATGCCAAGTGATTTACCTGAATGACATTCTTAATTCTATGCTCATCAATCTCAGATTCAAACAGTTAAAAACTTTTATTCACTAAACAGAGGGTAAGTAAGTTTGTTGTGCTGCAAATGGCTGTGTTTTGGAATTTGAACCCTTGGATTAGCATATTTCTGCAGGTCTGGTTATTTTTTTAATCTTTCTTGGTCAGATTAAATATGTGAACTGGACTGGTCTTGAACCTCCTGTGAGTAATGCTCTGTAAGGACTTACTTAACACACACACACACACACACACACACACACACACACACACACACACTTTCCCCCCCTCCCCCCCCCCCCCCTCTCTCTCTCTCTCTCTCTCTTTCAAACACACAGCTGCAGTTGCCTTCAAATGCTGCAACTTGGATGGAGGGAATACCGATCTTGGATAGTTTTAGTGTGGGGAAATGGAAGAGATGAGGAGAGGGAGGGGGAGGAGGGGAGGGGCGAGAGAGAGTAGAATGAGATAGTTTTCTCACCCTCCTCCCCTTCCTTGCCCTGCCCCATCCCATCTGTCCAACATAACCCAACCCCAAGATTACTTTTCTACTCCATTCCAGATAATTTATTGAAATCTTTCCTTATCCCTCTATCTTTTTCTCCTGCTATGCATATTTTACTTTCCCCCTGTGCTCTCCCCCTTTCTCTTAACTTTGCTATACATGCACCCAATGCTTCATTTGTGATGGTACACACTGGTATCCCATACTAGTACCTCTGATGGAAAAAAAATCAGAATTTCAGGTTTTGAGATGTATGATTGAACTTCCATTGTGGCTGAAGCGATGTGAAACTAATGTTGTATTCACACTTTTAAGATGCTCAGGAAAGTGTTAAAATAATGTTTTAAGAAGTATAAATTTCAAACACACCCTCCTTCCAGGAAAATCACTGTACCAGAACCTCTTTTTTTCACAGACTGAGCACTGCATACACCTTCTTAATTTATAGTTCCTATCAGCTGCATAACTCTTTGACCTCAGGTATCAATGAATAATTTTAGAATATCTCCCAATTTTATACATTACAAAAATGCTGGGCTACTTGTTTCCTCATACCCACATACTTGATACATATCTGTTCATCGCAGCTAAGCACATATGATTCCCATACTGCCCAAGAATTGTCAGAGAAGTGCTCAACAATGACCATTTTAAAAGCAACAAATACCCCATGCAACTTTTCTGTAAAGCATTGATGCTAAATAAATCAACCTACCCCACACTGAGGTTGGGATCACAAGATACAGTACTCTTACAAACACTTAAGTTCAAAACTGACAATGGTAAGTGAAAATTACAGAAATAAGTGGTAGGTAAGAGGCTGCATTTGTTTTTCAGTCGTATTATGTTAATGAGATCTAAACTATTAATAAAAGTACCTGGAGATTGATGACTAGGTTGAAAATCTGGTTTCATAACAAATGCTAGCTGTGCAGATGTAGATATATTCATCACAGCATCATCATCTTTTTCCAGTGTGGCAAGAACTGAACATGGAAGATCCCCCAATGCTGCTCCTGGTATTGAAAAATTGGAAGTTAAAGAAGAATAACTTTTATGCTTTAATAATAAAAGTAAATTTACAAACCAACATGTAACAATGGGAAATGGCATTAAAGACTAGCTGAAAGCAGAACTGTAAATAATTACATAAAATTTGCAGTCTTTGAACACAGAGATTCATTGTTGACAAACTTTCTAGGTTATGGATATTTTTGTCAGTAATACACCATCTTCAGTTACAGCAGTTTATTTACTTTTTTAATTCCAATGCGTTTCAGAGATATAACTCTGTCTAGAGTTGTAGCATTTGAACTCCAACAATAAATTAAATATTTTGGCTTAAAATGGTATATAACTAGTAAGTACCACTAACATATGAACTAGTTGCAGATACTGCTTGACAAAATATATGCTAATAATGTGGCAATCTTTCTTCTGCCTGATCCTGATCTTCTCAACATACTGTTGGTCATAAAAACTGCAAGACAAGTTAGGATACCAAACAAAGAAATTTTACTAATGATAGTTATACAATATAGTACAGTAGGAAGACTACTTCATTAAATTTGTAGGTAATTTGGGTGTATGCATGGTAAAAATTTAGTACTCAGATATGCTGTCTCTGGCAGCAACAATGCCTGTAATCTTTGGGCAGGAGCTGAACAGAGATCAGATGACAGATGAGGGTAGGCCTACATCATTCCATGGTACTTCAACTCTGTGGCAGAGTTCATCAGTTACAGTAGCTGGCAAATGATGATGCACCAGTGTCTTGGCAAAGTATGGCCAGATTTTGTTAATTTCTTAAATAACTGGGAAGCCATCATTGCATTTCTCTTGCACATACTGCTTAACACACTGCTCCAATTCTTGAAACTTTCCCTAGTAATGCACTCTGCACGATATTCTTCATCTAACAACAGTAAAATATCTGGGTGTAAACATCTGGAGTGATATAAAAGAGAACAAAAACAAGAGGTAGCTTAAAACCTTTGAACTTATTCTTGACTATTGCTTCTCATGTTTGTTTTATGGGCATTAGGTCTTGGTCCAAGGCATATTTCTTTTCCTAACGTTTCATCTTCCAATGCTGGAGAAATATAGGACTCAGAAAGCAGTTACTGTCATAAACAGGTTCAACAAGCCAAACAGTTTATATGTATCCATGCAATGGCCAGTTCATGACATCATCAGACTGCTGCCTAAGATGGCGGAGCTTTTGTGGGGAAGAGTTAATGCTGTTTGTTTTATTTAGCACTAATGCCCTTAACTTGTCTAGTTTCAATCCTCTTCCTTCCCTGTTAAACTTTTATTTTTGTGCTTCTGAATTTCTATGGCCTTGGTACGAGGGCTATCCAGAAAGTAACAGATTTTTTGAAATAAAATATTAACAATACAGAAAAACTAAATTTTATTTAGTACATTTTTTTTCTACATAACTGCTATTCAAACTAAGGCACTTATCATACTGTGTCACAATACCATCTCTGTAGAAATCTACCACCTGCGACTGCAACTATCGATTTATACAGGCATGCAGTTCAGCATCAGTATCAAAGTATTGCGTATGAGACATGTCTGCATTGCTGGGAAGAAAATCCAGGTTGTATGGTGCATGATCAAACACCTCCCATCCAACATCCTGTAGGAGCTCTCAGGTACAATTGGCCATGCATGAACATGTCGTCACAGGGGGGGGGGGGGGGGGGGGGGGGAACTTTTGTGCTAAGTTTTGCTTGACACTTGTTTTGCATCACTCACCTTAACTTCCTCAGTGATTGTCAATACCTCTCTGAGTTAAATGTTGTGCTATGCCCAAGTAAATCAATGAGAATCACATCCTTAGAGTCCCAAAACAAAGTAGCCATGATCTTTTCTGGTGACAGCACTTGTATAAACCTCCTTGGTTTCTTGGGAGAATTTTTGTGTCTCATCAACTGGCTTTACATTTCACAACTGACATGCTTCACCCAAGTCTTGTCCCAGTCATGATAAGATTGATAACTTTGTTACCATTTTTCTTGTAATCTTCTGGACAATCAGTGCTGCAGCCAATCTGTTTCTTTGTGACCTTCTGCTAGGAGATTGGGAACACACATAACATAAAATTTGTGGTAATGAAGCTTCTCTGGCAAAATTTCATGCACCAAACTCCATGAAATTTGTGAAAAATGTTATGAAAATTCCATAATCATGAAACGACAATTTTTATGAATGTTGTTGATTTTCATCTCCAGTTTGTCAATCAGAAGGCTAGGCCAACCACTGCAGTCCTCATTGCAGACACTGATAGGGCCATTTTTAAAATCAATGCAACAGTCTCACTCGGCTTTCACTCATTATTCCTTTTCAGTACATATCACAAAGATTGCGATAAATTTTAATTGGTTTGTAGTTTTTTGGCGACAAAAACCTAATCACAGAATGCATGTCACAAGTGGCAGGATTTTTTAATGCAGCACACATTTTAATGCATCACAGAAAACAAATTATCAGAGACACAGACCACACACTAGCAGTGCTGGATGCATACTGAGTGTAGGAACACTATGGCTCCAAGATGGCACCTGTAGCCCTGCCCATAGCCATGACAGAGTGAAACATCTGTTACTTTCTAGACAGCCCTTGTACATTCTAGAGTAGTAATGATTAAAAACTTGAGAAAACCGTAGTATCAGAGAAATGAATTTGGTAGTTCCCTAGTTCCAGTGCATTATCTGCTACTGCTGATTTATCTGTGTTGCCCATATGACAATTGCTCTTGTTTACCTTAAAGTGAGTGTTTATGTTTCGTTTTGTAGTTCCTATGTATACTTGACCTCATGTGCAGGGGATTTTATATACTCCTACTGTGGAAAGCACAGAGCATAGGTCCTTTACAGCATTCAAATATTCAAGTGTCTTTCTTTTTGAGTTAAGTACAATGGTTCTCTGCTATGTCATCTGTAACCATTTAGTTGGTTCTTTTTCCTTATAAGCTACAGACCTTTTGGGTGTAGTGCTCTATTTATCACTTTGTCAAAGTAGCTGTTTCTTCTGAAAGCAATTCTTAAATGATCAAGCTCATCCCCCATGTATTGTGGTTTGCAGATTCTTTCAGCCTGGTACACCTATGTCACCAGCACTGGAAGACAAAACATTAGGTAGAGATACAATATGCTTTGAACCACAGCCTAATGCCCTTAAAAATCACAAAAAAAAAAAAAACACACACAAATACCAGTCATGAAATCCAGCACTGAATGGTTATTGCTTGTCATCCTGGACCCTTAATGTGTAGGATTAGTAGAGGAAAGAGAAAAGATCCAAAGAAGGGCATTGCATTTTATCAAGGATATACTTAACAAGTATGAGAGCATCCCAGAGATGCTCATCAAATTATAGTGGCAGAAGGCTCAAGAGAAGAGTTGCCTGTCACTGAAACGTTTGCTTTTAAAATTCTGAGTATGTTCCTGGAAGAATCAGGTAACATATTACTTCCTCCCATGCCAGTCTCACACAAAATGAGCAAGATGGGAATATCAGAGTAATTCAAGTAGTTTATAGGAGCTTATTGATAGTCATCATTTCCGTTCACCAATCATGACTGTAGTAGGAATGAAAGTAGATTACAGTGGTACCAAAAGTACCCATCAGATATGAAAAGTTGGCTTGTGGAATACAGGTCCTGATATATGCTTTGTATGGCAACACAGAAAAACATCATGGTCATAGCAATGTTTGGTATCTTTAATGTTTTGAATGTTTTCAGTTATCTATTTTTTTCACAAGTTAAGTAAAAAAAGTTTCCCCTCAACAAATCACAGCCTTCTGTCTCCTTTGATTGAAGTTCTTACAGTAACTGCATCACTTCCCTCTAGTAATATCCATTTTTGTCTTATTTTTCAGATGCACTTCTGCCACTGGTAACTTTTTTTTATACAAACAATTAATTTTGCTTCCATTTAATATATACCTGTTAACTAAGCAGTGCGATAAAACTAATATTGTGTGTAAATATGCTTATCACTTTGAGTATGACAGCAATAAATCACAACAAAAAATTTTCTGCTGTAATAAAATCTCTGAATTATAGAAAAAACAGAAACACTTTTCTATCCGAGTCTCTCAAATGCTTAACATGCTACTATATTAAAAATAATTTTTTCTATTCTACAGATAACATATGTTATTGAGAATCTAATGTAGGGTGGAATCATATGTGCCCACACTTGGCAACATACCTACAGGAGTACCACTGGGAATCCCATACCAACTGTTTGCAAGACTTCCCACAACTTCTCCACTTTTGACAATTCTTGGTAGTATATGGGTTGGAAATCCAGCATTTTGTAAAATATCAGTATTCCATTCAGATGTATTTGTGTCAAAATAGCCCCACATTGCAGCATTCTGCACAGACATAACAGGCTTATCCATATCACATAACATGGCCACTGCAAAATCCTGGACTGTTCCAGCACAATTATATCTGTCAAGTTTATCAGGTCTGGAAATAAATCAGAGAAGTAAGCCAGTTTTGAGAAAATAATACATCACCATGAGAAAGGACAAACTAGTACTGTTATAATCAATTGTAGGCTAAACTAAATTGTGCTCATTAATAATTTTTGAGGACAGTAGGCCCATCCTCATTCAAAACAATCTTTTTCTAATTTCACTGTACAATTATGTGAGAAATAGGTTAGTTGCAGAAGTTTTGGACGCTCACAAAAGTATATTTTCATAAGCTAGCAGTACCAGTGATTTGGATACATAATTTAATTTGTAGCAAATCAGCATTTGTGGTTCACAGTTCAGTCAAAGTATAAATCACCCCTAAATTTCATTGTATATCAACACAAATAAAAGTGTGTTTTTGAGAATTTTTGGGAGCTACCATTATCCTTTGGATAATCTATAGGCAAATTGTAACAAATCAGCATTTGTGATTAGGTCACTGTAGTAGATTTTCTAATATATGTATTGTGTTACATTTAGTTTCTCCTTTAAGAGAGGTAGTCCCATATATTATCTGCATTTATCATAAATTAACTCTGGTTTTGAGTTTGCTAACAAATATAATTAAGTTCACAAGACATGGACGGCACGTCAATAGGTATGGGAAGGTGAGGCTTGCAGAGCTTATAGGTGACAGTGTAGTGGGTGGTGGTGGGGTCACTCAAGGAAAAATTCCTGTAGTAGTTGGTGTTAGAGCTACAACTTTCTTTCAATTGAAGTCAGATGATAGGTATACCTGTTTAAAGGAAGTCCTTCTAATTAAAGGAAGTCCTTCTAACAAAGTAATCACCTTCGGAGGTGGTCAAGTACCCAAATAGAGATGGAAGTAGCATATTTCATCAAAGTAGAAGAGGTATTAGAGATTTAAGTCAGTAAACTGCTTACAGATGTTGACTTTGATATTATTGGTGTATCGGAGCACCACTTAATGATTTGGCAGATCAGAGGCTTTCTTTACAGGATACAGATTAGCTGGCTGTTTTTCAAGCAAGTCTTTGTGGAATGGGGGAGTGGCCATTTATGTAAAAAACAATATCCCATTTGAGTCCATAGACGTATCATGGCACTGCACTGGACAAGTATTTGAATGTTGCGCAGGGGCAGTTGAATTTAGTGAAACAAAACTTCTAATTGTTGTTGTTTATTGGTCCCTTATCTCTGACTTAAAAGCATTCCTGCTCAAGCTAGAGAGGGTTCTTGGTTAACTTTATATGAAGTATACCAAAAATTAGTTATATGTGGTGACTTCAATATTAATTTTGTATATGATTAAGCAAGAAAAAGGATGTAGGTAGAGCTCATAAACTCATATGATTTAATGCAGATTGTATTTCTTCCAACCAGGATGCAGGGGAACAGTAGCACAGCCATAGATAATAGTTTTATTCATTCTTCATTACTAGATGTGTTAGTACAGGGGTGAACGACCTTTCAGTCCATGATGCACAAATTTTAACACTAACACTAAAAGGCTTCTGTATTCAAATAAATGTTATATATAATTACAAATTATGTAGGAAATCTAATCCAATGGCAATACAGTTTCTTAACATTGTTAAGAAACAAGAGCACAGGATGTTTATAGTGCTGATAATATAGAAGATAAATACAATGCTTTCCTCAACCATTTCTCATGCTCTTTGAGAGTTGCTTTTCATTAGAATGCTCTAAACAGGTTACTAGCAGTAAAAGGTAGCCTGGGTGGCTGACTAGTGTGATAAGGATATAATGCAGAACAAAGCAGGAATTTTATCAAAATGTTAGACGTAGTCACAATCAAGCTACAGTAGCCCATTACAAACAGTATTTTAAGGTGCTTAAAAATGTTATCAGGAAGGCAAAGAGTATGTGGTACGCAAATAGACTAGCTAATTCACCGGTTAAAATTAAAACCATATGGTCAGTTGTGAAGGAAGTCTCTGGTCAGCAGCACAAGGTCAATGATATTACGTCAGTTCGCAGTAAAAATATTTCTGATATTGATAAGTCAGATATATGTACAGTATTTAACAATCATTTTCTGAGCATTTCTGGTGAATTAAATAAAAACTCAGTTTCTACAGGGAATCATTTAACTCTCTTAGAAAATGCCTTTCTGAGATTGATGTCTGAAATACTCATTGTGATACTGACAAGGGGGAAATTGAGTCAATTATTAAATCACTGAAGACTAAGGACTTTCATGGATATAATGGAGTGCCTCGCAGAATATTACAGTACTGTGCTGCACATGTTAGTTCTGTACCTAGCCATATTTGTAATTTTTCCTTTAAAAATGGTCAGTTTCCTGAATGATTAAAGTAGTCAGTAGCAAAGCTCCTTCATAAAAAGGGACAAAGGGATATTCTAGACAATTTTAGACCTGTTTCTATGCCATCTGTGTTTGCTAAAGTTATTGAAAAGGCTGTGCCTGTAACGATAATTGAACATTTTATATCACATAATTTGCTATCAAATGTACAGTTCGGCTTAAAGTAGTTTAACAACTGAAAATGCTATAGTCTCTTTCCTCTGTGAAGTACGGGATGGATTAAACAAAAGGTTCAAATGCTAGGCATATCTTTTGATTTAACTAAGGTGTTTGATTGTATTGATCACAAAATATTGCTCCAGAAGTTGGACCATTATGGAATATGGGGAGTACCCGACAACTGGTTCGCCTCTCACTTTAACATCAGACAGCAAAAGGTCATTATTCACAGTGCTGAGAGTGGCTGTGATATGGGGTCTGAGAGGGGCACAGTCAAAGGGGGGATGCCCCAGGGATCAGCGTTGGGGCCACTCCTGTTCCTTATTTATATAAATGATCTGCCCTTTAGCATTACAGATAGTGTAGTTCATGACATAAGTTCATGGCTTGTAGAAAATAAACTAATGCTAAATTACAGTAAGACTCAGTTTTTACAGTTTCTAACACGTAATTCAACAAACCCGACATTTTAATTTCACAGAATGGGCATATGATAGTGAAAATGAACAGTTCAAATTTCTAGGTGTTCAGATAGATAGTAAACTGTCGTGGATAGCCCACATTCAGGATCTTGTTCAGAGATTTAATGCTCCCATTTTTACTATTCAAACACTATCTGAAGTAAGTGATCGTTCGACATGAATTTGCTTATTTTCATTCGCTTATATCACATGGTATTATATTTTGGCATAACTCTTCCCATTGTCAAAGGATATTTTTGGCTCGGAAATGGGCAGTTTGTGCAATAAGTGGTGTAAGTTTACTACTCTGGGTATTCTGACATTGGCCTCTCAATATGTACATTCTTCACTGTTGTTTCTTGTTAACAATATCAACTTATTCCCAAGAATTAGCAGCTTTCACTCAGTTAATACTAGGCAGAAATCCAATCTGTATTTGGATCACACTTTCTTGACTCTCATGCAGAAAGGTGTGCAGTGTACTGCTGCATCCATTTTCAATAAGCTACCACAAGAACACAAAGATCTTAGCAGTAATCCACATGCTTTCAAATCAAAAGTGAAGAGTTTCCCCATGAATCACTCCATATTCTGTCAAGGAGTTCCTTGAAAAATTAAGCTGATTCCTATGTTAGACTGTCGATTGCATTTACTTAAACTTATGGCTTGACTTTTTTTGGGTTCATAAACATTTTATTTCATCTGTTCTAACTTTTATCTTGTAGTTTTGTGTACTGACACGTTCCATGACCTTGGACATTTGCTCCACAATTTAGTTCTATGGAACTAGATGTGTAAATAAATAAATAAAAAACATAAAAATGTTTTAGGAAACTAGAAATTTTACCAGAAGTTCTTGTGTCACCTTGATAGAAATCTTGTTTTGCATAGCTGCTTCAATTCTTACATGGAATTAACAACCTTTTAGCTAAACAGATTAAAAGATACTCAGCAGGTTCAATTTAAAGTTATTTGTACATTACACCAGCCAAAATGCAGCCCGACTGTGAATGCTGTTCTCAAACATGGGATGAGTTGGTTGACATTCATAACCAGCAGGAAATTGCCCTGACAACGGTCAAATGATTGGCACCTGCTTTGAATTGGTGTGTTGGAAGAACTTCCAAGGTTCGTGTACCATGATACCTGTACCAGAGGTACCTCCAGTACTATCCTCTCCCATGGATCCAGCCTCCTCTGCAGAAAGTACAGGATCTCTCATTACCCATCCACTTGAATGTGAGTGGCATGTCAATGGTAGATCTGGCCATCCTGTACAGTGTGGATGGGGAACATCAAGGACTCAGGGTGTGCTATGCTATATAGCTGAGGTGCTATGTTTCACTGAAACTGAGCCAGTGGGACTCACTTCACCTGTTTTGGGGAAACCTGTTTTGTCCAGTGTCAGGAGGAGGAAAATGCAAAAGCATAGGGGTCTATTAATCATTGGCAGTTCAAATGTGCAGCAACTGATGCCCTTAGAGAAATGGCAGCAACGGACAGGAAAGAACACCAGGTGCAAACAGTGTATATGCCTGGAGGCCTCATTCATCTTGCTGAAGAGGCTATTCTGGCATCCGTTGAGGGAACAGGGTGGAACTAGCTGCAAATTGTGGTGCATGTTGGAACAAATGATGCCTGTTGTCTGGGCTCTGAGGTCATTCTTGGATCATTCCAGCAACTGGCAGAGAAGGTTGAGAAGACCAACCTTGCGCATGGAGTTTCAAGGAAGCTCATGATTTGTAGCATTTTTCCCAGCACTGATCATGTTGCTCTGATTTTGTATATTGAAAGGTTAGGCAAATGGCAAGTGGAGGTGGTGTATTTATCACAGCAGACAAGAAACTTAAATCCACCAAGACAGAAATGGAGGCTGCACGTGAGATTGTTTGGACAAGACTTAGTAACAGGAGTAGGCATAAAATGATAAGTGGATCCTTCTATTGTTCACCAGGCTCATCTCCTGATGTAACCAAAAACTTTAGACATAACCTCAGTTCACTTACATGTAAAGTCTCCAGTCCTACCATAATCATCAGTGGAGACTTTAATCAACCAACAATTAATTGGGAAAATTACAGTTTTGCTAGTGGTAGGCATGATAAGACATCCTGTGAAACTTTACTAAATGCCTTCCCTGAAAACCACCTACAACAGATAGTTAAGAACCCCACTTATGGTGGAAATATATTGGATCTAATGGCAACAAATAGACCTGACTTATTTGAGAACGTCCACATCGTAACTGATATCAGAGACCATGATGCGGTTGTGGCAACAATGATTACCAAAGTACAAAGGACAACTAAAACAAGCAGGAAGATATATATGCTTAGTAAACTAGATCAACAATCAGCAGAGTTGTATCACAATGAGGACCTTGAAACTTTCAGCACAGGTCAAGAGCTTGTAGAAGAACTCTGGTTCAACTTTAAAAGAATAGTTGACTACACACTGGATAGATACGTACCCAGCAGAACAGTTCATAATGGGAGGGCACCTCTATAGTATACAGTCACTGTAAAGAAACTTCTAAAGAAACAGACATTGCTGCATAGTAGCTGTAAAACAAAGTGTAGGGCTATTGATAGAGAGATGCTGAATGAAACGTGTCTGGCTGTCAAAAGAGCAATACACAATACCTTCAGTGACTACCACGGCAGAATATTGTATAATGACATTTCACAAAATCCAAAGGAATTCTGGTGATATGTAAAGGCTGTTAGTGGCAAAAAAGTCAGTGTCCAGTCACTAATTAATGAGACAGGAACTGAAATTGAGGGTAGCAAAGCAAAAGCTAAAATGCTTAACTCCATTTTCAAATGTTACTGTACAAAGGAAAACCCAGGAGAATTGCCGCAATTTAATCCTCGTACCACTGGAATGATGAACGAAATAATTATTACTATCATTGATGTTGAGAAACAGCTGAAATCATTACAACTGAACAAATGTCCAGGTTCGGATGAAATTACTGTCAGATTCTATACTGAATTTGTGACTGAGTTATCCCCTTTTCCAACTATGACCTATAATGGATCCCTTGAACAAAAAACTGCACGCAGTTCTTGGAAAATGGCACAGGTCACATCCTGTATGGAAGAAGAGTAGTAGAAGTGATCTATAAAACTACCATCCAATATCCTTGATGTCAGTTTGTTGTAGAATCTTAGAACATATTCCCATCTCAAACATAATGATGCATCCTGAACATACTGACCTCCTCCATGCCAACCAGCGTGGATTTCAAAAACATCGATCATGCAAAACCCAACTCGTACTTTTATCATATGATATATTGCAAGTTTTAGATCATGGCAACCAGCTAAACATAGTGTTTCTTGATTCCCAAAAGCATTTGATTCAATACCACACTTATGTTCATTGTTAAAAGTTTGATCATACAGGGTATCCAGTGAAATCTATGACAGGATTGAGGACTTTTTGGTAGGGAGGACACAACAACTTATCTTAGGTGGAGAGTCTTCATCAGATGTAGAAGCAACTTTAGGTGTGACCCAGGGAAGTGTGTTTGGACCCTTGCTGTTTATGTTGTATATTTAATGACCTTAAGGATAGAATAATAGAAAAATCAGACTCTTTGAAGATGATACAATTATCTATAAAGAAGCACTAACTGAGAGAAGCTCCATAAATATTCAGTCAGATCTTGATAAGATTTCAACATGATGCAGAGATTGGCAACTTGCTCTAAATGTTCAGAAATGTAAAATTTTGCACTTCACAAAATGAAAAGTTGTAGTATCCTATGACTATAATATCAATGAGTCACTGTCAGAGTTGGCCAACTCATACAAATACCTTGGTTTAACACTCTGTGGGGATATAAAATGGAATGATCGCATAAGTTCAGTCATGGGTAAAGAGGTGTTAGACTTTGGCTTATTGATAGAATATTGGGAAAGTGCAATCAGTCAACGAAAGAGGTTGCTTACAAATCACTTGTGCAACCAGTTGTAGAATATTGGCCAAGTGTGTGTGACCCATACCACATAGGACTAAGAGGGGATATTGAACGTATACAGAGAAGGGCAGCATGAATGGTTACAGGTTCATTTAATCCATGGGAGACAGTCACAGAGATACTGAAGGAACTGAACTGCAGACACTTGAACACAGATGTAAACTATCCCAACAAAGTCTATTAACAACGTTTTAAGAACCGAATTTAGATGATTACTCTAGGAATGTTCTACAATGCCCTATGTGTCGCTCGCAAAGGGATTGTGAGGATAAGATGAGAATAATTACTGCATGCACCAGGACATTCAGCCAATCATTCTTCCTGTGATCTATACATGAATGGGACAGGAAGAAACCCTAACAACTGGCACAGTGGGTTTTATTCTCTGCTGAGCATCTCATGGTGGTTTGCAGAGTATAAATGTAGATGTACTAGATGCAAGAGGAAATGAGGTGTGTGTGTGTGTGTGTGGGGGGGGGGGGGGGATGGTTAGATGAGACAGAGAGAGAGAGAGAGATTATAAAATATTTCAAAATATAAATTTAACTCAAGAAATGTCTGCTTAATATTTTAAACTTATCACTCTAATTTAGACATTTCTTCAACAACAAAATGGTACAAACACTGGACGCATTGAGAAGAAGAGGCGTATGTACAAGAGGTGGAACATTATCTTGTGTTAAGCTTCGGAGGAAATACATACATCGAAAACATTAAGAACAACATGTTCAATTTCTGATGGATAGCAAATTAAACATGAAAGTAGCTATTAATTTTCAGTAATATTTTGTGTAAATGTCAAGAAGCATCACTTCAATTACTTCCAATAAATTTTAAAATGCATGGAAATCTGCAGAGTTGTTGGTGTGTTCAGTTCAATTTTCAAGATTGTTTGGAAAAAGGGGTAAAACCCCTCTCTAACCTTGGCTTTTTCCTGGGAAAATGTGTGAATTAATTTCTTTTGCATTTAAATTCATTAACAACACCTCATATTAAAAATGAGCTGAGATTTATCATCTGCATATAATACTGACCAAAGGATGGACCTAATTCAATATACACACACATATTCCACAGTGATCAGGAAGTTCTGAGATACCAAGACTGAAGAACAGTCATAACTGTCTTTTACCTTACTGTTAATAAACAAAGATGATGGGAGAACACCCCAGCTATACATGTATATTAATGTTGGAAAATTGATGCTTTTATCAAGTAGTTGAAGGCCACTTCCTTGGTGCTGTCAGTGCAGAAGAACCTGGGTTCAAATCCTGGAAGCTCCTTAGTCTTTTTCTGAGGCAGGGACATCTGTAATGGGATCCACTCAGCCTCGTGAGACAAAATGAGGAGCTGCTTGAATAAAGCAGTGGTGTCATTTGGATCGATCTACTGGTACTGGCAATAATGGCTGGAAAGACTGGTGACGTGCTGATCACACATCCCATGATCCCATAAAACTGTACAATTTAAAAAATGAAAAAAAAAAAAAAACATCATATCTTATGACTACAGTATCAACAAATCACAGATGGAATTGGTACATTCATATAAATACCAGAGCGTAGCACTTTGTAGTCACATGAAATGGAATGATCACATAGACTTAGTCATGGTTAAAGCAGATAGCAGACTTTGGTTTATTGGTAGAATACTGGGAAATGCAATTAGTCTATAAAGAAGATTGCTTACAAATCACTCATGTGACACATCCTAGAATATTGCTCAAGTGTGAGTTACCTGTACCTATAGGACTAACAAGGGATATTGAACATATACAAAGAAGGGCAGCATGAATGTTCACAGGTGTCTTTGACCCAATGGAGAGTGTCACAGAGATGCTGAAAGAACTGAACTGGCAGACACCTGAAGATAGTTTATGTATACCCTGAGAAAGCATACTTATTAAGTTTCAGGAACCGATTTTAAATGATGAGCCTAATAACAAACTAAAACTCACTACATATCACTTCCATAGGGATCACAAGGACAAGATTAGATTAATTACAGCACACACAGAGGCACTTAAACAGTCATTCTTCTTGCACTCCACAGATGAATGGAATAGAAAAAAAGCCCTCATAACTGGTACAATGGGATGTATCCTCTGCCATGCACTTTGCAGAGTATAGATGTAGACACTGTCTCGTAGGTAGCAGTTGGTCAGTTTGAACAGGCCTAAGGCCTAATTAGTGAGTGTTGTTCATACTTTGTTTATCGAAAAGTAACAACTTATCCATTCACAGGATGCTACGCACAACATTCTACAACCAGTTGTAGAATATTGGCCAAGTGTGTGGGACCCGTACCACATAGGACTAAGAGGGTAATTGAATGTATACAGAGAAAGGCAACATGAATGGTTACAGGTTCGTTTAATTCATGAGAGACAGTCACAGAGGTACTGAAGGAACTGAACTGGCAGGCACTTGAAGAAAAATGTAAACTATTCCAACAAAGTCTATTAATGAAGTTTTAAGAACTGGATTTAGATTATTACTCTAGGAATAGTCTACAACCCCTTATGTATCACTTGCAAAGGGATTGAGAAGATAAGATGAGAATAATTACTGCATGCACTGAGGCATTCAAACAATCATTCTTCCTGTGATGCATATATGAATGGGACAGGAAGAAACCCTAATGACTGACACAGTGGGTTGTATTCTCTGCTGTGTTATATTGTTACTGTTTTAAATCACTTGTTAGGCTACTGAATAATTTAACACTTGAGTGTGAAACACCTTTCTAGCACAATACTGTTTGAGACTGAGAAATGTGGATAGTACAGGTGCTACACGAGTTTTTATTATCTTTATTTTTTTGGTAGTTCCTTGGTTCCGTACAAAAGAAGCTTCATAAAGCAGTTGGAAAAAGTTTTAAAAAGGTTACAATTTTAAATGGGGAATCATTTTTTGTGGAAACTTAAATGTTTATTTTCTGCCAGGCCACCTAGAGAGATTTTTGACAAGCTCTGGAATATTTTCTGTTGTATATCAGCCACAGCTCGGCTACATATGCTGCCAGTATGTCTTTACCCTGCAGGTTTCCCTACCTGCCTACCCGTGGCCTGCAGGTGTCTCTCCTCTAGAGACTGATCACTAATACCAAACGAGCATTGTGTGTCATGGATGCAACACTGTATACAAACAGTCTGTTGATATGCCATCTGTTACAGGTGCCACCAGAGGGCACAAGCCACACATCCGAGCAGTGCGCGCATGAGGAAACAATACTGTCTACACATCACATGGTCGCACATATTTATTTCTGCCTGCTGGATACTTGAGGCCAAGCACAGCTTACAGCATCGGCATTCAACTGCTCCTTCACCCATCGCTCAGCAATCAGAACTCGCTGAGACCAGCCCTGACTCTCTGCTCTAAAACCACACCATCTCCATTCTGCTTCATGGCACTCCATGCAACATGGCCCTTCTAGACACCACATCTACAGCCACTCAGGATGAAGCTTTCCGCAAAAATTGGTATCATGGCAGTGAACTTTGTTTCTGTTACTTTCAAGTGATCATGAATGCTCTTTTAGTTGTTATAGGACTTTACTTATCTGTGAACTTGTACCTTGAATAAAGTGTTACTAACTTCATTCTGAGACTCATCGCCCAAATCGAATTTAACAGTAACAGGGAAGGCTTCAATATTTTCTACAGTAAAATTCCCTAAAAGGATTGAAGGACTTAATGCAACTGCTGCTGACAATTTGTTTGTGGACCCAACAACATGCAGTGACTTAGCTTGAAAACCTTAACTGTTTATTTAACCATGATGGTCAAACGTTAAAAATAAAATCTGCTGACCAATTAGGTACAGATCATACAGACTGTAGAAGGAAGGTACTACACTGTAGAATGATAAATAATGACTCATTCACAGTGTTTGGATAGAAATCAAGGGGAAGAAACTTGGAAGATATGTATAAAGGAGACAATGTAGATGTCACATTTAACTCTCTCTAAAGCAAATTTCTGTTACACTTAGAGTCTTGTTTCCCTCTAAAACAAATAAGGACATAATTAAACAGAAGCAGGGTAAGTGGCACTTTGCTCCTAGGATTAAAGTATCTTTTGCGAGTAAGTGAGAGTTCTACCACATTTAGAGAACAAGCTTTAGTCAAGATTTGAAATGCCATAACCACCAGTATTGTTAAACCATCCAACATGTAATCAAAAAAGAAAAACCATGCTCAAAAAAGAAAACACTGCAAAAGTAAGGGAAAAACAAATTGGAACAATATTAAACAAAAAACAAACAAAAATAGTAATCCAAATGAAACTGAACCCCCAAAAAATAACTCCAGCTGAAATGGCAGCACTTTCAAATCACTGACCACCAAATGTGATGATTGCTTCCACACAGGGCCAGAAAACTTTTTGTTTACTTGTAAACAACTGAATACAGTTGCATTACTTTTAGTTGTGCAGAAACTGCATGCACTACCAACAGATATTAGTTTCAAAAATATAAACCATAAGGAAAACACAAAAATTCATCAAGCCACTAAAAAAGAAAAAAGTAATTATGGTTGCTGTAATTTTTTTATAGCAGACTTTAGAGAATTACTCATAAGCCATCTTTGTAATCAATCAATGACTTGGAGCATATTTCCTGCCAGACATAAATATTCTGTAGAAACTCCAATCCACAGAACTGGAGTAAGTAAAGCAACTTTTTTTACAGACCTACATCACTTCTGTCCAATCTTTTCGAAAGGGTTGGAGGAAGTGGCATATGACTGAATAAAGTGTCTCTTTCAATTGAGTGAAAATTATTAGCTCCCCTGAATTTCACTTTCCCAAATCATTCTGCATAGAGTAACCAACACAAGACCTCACAAACAAAGTTAGACAAAAAATTATCTTGTTAGTTTATTCTGAGACCTTGCCAAAGCTTTTGATTGTGTGGATCACAAAATTCTATTTGACACAATGAAGTGTTATGGCATCAATGACATCACTCTTCCATGGGTGGAGTCTTACTTTGACAACAGAGGGGAACACATAACATGTGGTTAGTACTGCACCACTCTTGTTCCTAACCTACATAAATGATGTTCCAGTGACATAAAAGTGTTGTTGAAAACCTGTCATGTCTGCTGACAATGCAAGCATTATATTAGGTTGGTGCATAAGTCTGTAGTGTTTCTGTTTTGCATATTGGGTATTCTGGTTGCTATGGGTTTATTTATCAATTGTCACTTTTTATTTGTAGTTCACTGTTGCTGTCTGAGTTGTCATTTTGTCATCTGGAGATAGTGAGAGGGGCTATGGATACTAGAAAATGGCGTTCAATACAAGGATGATAGCAGTGAAGGCAGGCAGAAATATTTGTGCTATATATGGGGATAATTCCACTTGACAGAGCACAGCAAGAGAATAGTTTTCTCATTTTAAGGAGGATCATTTTCACATTAGTGACACTCCACATTCAGGAATAGCTTCGGGGTTCGATGAAGATCATTTAAATACATTAATCCTCAATGATCCAAATCAGTGTACTAAAGAATTGGCAAATGTGATGAAATGTGATGATTCCACTGTCATGCGACATTTGCATGCAATGGGGAATATTCAAAAATTGGGCACATGGGCACCGCATGCTTTAAGCCAAAATAAAAAACATCAGCAGGTGCCCATATGCATATCTCTTCTTGGTCGTCATCAGCTAGCTCATGAACAAACTGACCATTCCTATCCTGTATTGTTAATGGTGACAAGACATGGTGTCTTTATGCTAATATAAGGAAAAGAAGGGAATGGGAAAGGAATGGTTGAGCCCAGACAAAGCAGCAACTCCCCATACCAAGACCTGCACACACCCACAAAAGATAATGTTATGCAGCAAAGATAATGTTATGCAGCGACGGTGTAGTGTACTACGAATTGTTTCCACACTGTGTAATCATCATTGCTGACTTTATTGTCAACAACTGAGGCATCATGCACACACAGTCCAAGAACAATGGCCAGGAGGACTGCATGAAGTGATGCTCTTCCACAACAATGCCTGCCCACATTATGCTAGACTGGCAAAAAACACTGTCCATGAGTTGACCTTATTCATTCACCTCATCTTCTACCCTCAAATTTTCAGCTTTTCCACTCTGTACTGTACAACCTCCAAGGAACTATTTTTCTGGATGAAAAGGTCTCTGAACTTGGCTCAATAAGTTTGTCACCTCAAAACCACATGATTTCTACTGTTGTGGAATTGAAAAGTAACCAAGCATTAGCAGACTGTAGTAAATAGTGAAGGATAATATATTATTGATGACTAAAATCTCTGTTATGTGTTGATGTAAAAACACTATGAAGTTATGCGCCAACCCAGTAATTAAGCATCCACAAACTCAGCCTTAGTAGACACAGCTCAGACGATAGCTGAAGAGACCTGCAAGTGGTTCACAGCTAACAGTTCAAGTCTTTATCTCACAAAGACTCAATACACTTACTCCATACTGGTTTTTGTAGCTGATGATAAAAACCAGTTTCAGCTGTGTTATGACTGACTGGACATGTGCATGTGTGTGAGTTATGTTTTTATATGAATGTGTGTGTATATGTTGTCTAATTCAGAAGAAGGCCTTTTGTCTGAAAGCTTACTTGTTTAGCAGTCTTTTGTTGTGCCTGCTGCAACTCAACATCTTCTCACTTAGCTTACGAAATGTGAAGATAGTGCACAGTAGTGTAGAAACTTAATTTCACATTTCTGGCTATAAGTTTCTCATTAAAAAATGTTCTGAATTTCAACCTCTACAATCTCACAGGTTTTTAAAATGTCATTCTGCAACAACTTGTATACAGTACCTGAGGAGATTAAGTTTCCATGATTTGTCTGTGTTTTTTTAATGTATACAGTGATCTGTTCCACATCCCTGAAGATTCTCCTTCTTGATAGGTTTTGTGGAACACAATGAATGAATGAATGAATGGCCAGCACTGTCAATAAGTGTAACTTCCTAACATCATTGGTTCTGAGCACTATGGGACTGAACTGCTGAGGTCATCAGTCCCCTAAAACTTAGAACTACTTAAACCTAACTAACCTAAGGACATCACACACATCCATGCCCAAGGCAGGATTCGAACCTGTGACCATAGCAGTCGCGCGGTTCCAGACTGTAGCGCCTAGAACCGCTCGGCCACTCCGGCCGGCTAACATCATTGGCACTGAACATATTAAATCCATGGTTAATGTTTATATTTCATATGGTGCACTATTTTGGCATTCACAATGTTAATTATAGTATTTATCTTTCTCCTGTGAGCTGCTGTAGCAGAGTAATTCTTGTCATGTTCTTGCATTCAACTGCAGCTGCAATGATGCTTCTGCACTATTATATTCTGAATAAATGGGCATATTATTTCATTTATAAATAGCATCTACAATCATAAGCTGAGAGTTACCAACAGCAGATGCCAAAAAGGATATCATACCATCAATCACTAAACTTTTTGTTATGTTCACAAAGAAGCACAGAGAAAAATGGCCACTGGTGCATCTCCATGAACTCCCTAAACACCTTGCAAGTACCATGTGCTGTTCTCTTTGCATAAAATGTACAATTCAGGTAGCAGAAAGGTTTTTCAACCTGAATCAATTGTTAATTCCATGAATCTACTCAACAGACTTACTAAAGAAGAATTTTGTTTTCTTTGCAGTAATTTCCCTTAAATTGCTGAGCATCTTCCAGTATCTTGTCACTGAAAAACCAGCGGCAGTCACTGATATATCTAGGATTTTTACTACCAACAAAGAATGTCAGAAACAGCTTATAGTCTGAAAACCAGACTATCCTCAACAGTACCTGAGACGGTTTGTACACGGGTGAAGTGGTGACAAACACAGTTAACACTGTGTTTTCTAATGAACCTGTACTGCTGAATGAAATTCTGCTCAGATACGGCAAGATGACCAATGTTTCCAGGCTATCTGGTATTTTACTATTATTATTATTATTGTTGTTGTTGTTGTTACTATTATTTCTGGCTGGTTTCTCTCCTATTCAGAGTTTCAAGGCATACTCTGCTGTTAGGAGCAGTCAGTGCAGAAAAATGTGTCCTTAGATTATTTAGTTATTTTTGTAAAAGTTCTCAGAGTGATGGGTTGATCTCTATGTAGAACACCTGCAGTTCTCTGATGAGCTGAAATGAATGATGACAGATCGTTGTGCAAAGGTGCAGGCATGTTACTATGTACTAGTATATACAAAAAGAATGATTGTGCACAGTTGTCGGTCTCTATGATTAGCTGAATCTTAGTATGGAAGGAATTAAGATGTATAATTTATTGCAAAGGAGTCGATGATATTACCTAATTATGTAAAATAACATCAAAGTATCGCATAAAAATGGAAGGCATCAAATCTGACACATAAATTGTTCCTGCCTTGAAGTTTTTCTTGTAGTCTCCACTAGTCTACTTGACAGAGGGTTTCTCACAGTGACATTGTCAAATTATGCACCTTATTATCAGTTAAATAACAAATTAGTACTACTAAGCACATGTCTAAAAATTCACAAAAAAACTTGCTACTAAAGACATGTAAGAAGTCCTACAAATGCACTGGCACGAAAACGGGAATGTCATTAAGGCTTACAAGATTATTGGAAGTTCCAAGTTGGCACTTCTTCAGGTAATGTATAAAATCCTTTGGCTTCATGTACAATAATCAGACTTTTTTTACCTCCATAATGAAAGAGGAAATTTTGTGAAGGATACCTGTTATGCAGTCTTGTTAGCAATATAGATAAGCTACCAGTCCACCTTGCAAAATCCAAGAGTTCATTGCTGCATCATGGGACACCTCAAATAGTATGCTACAAATAACAAGCTATGGTTTCAGACTGAAGGCAATACCTGTATTGGCAAACTGGAGCTTTGAGTCAATCTGTCAGGTGTGCTTGTTTGGTACAGATGGGATTTCTTTGCATCCAAGAAGCACAAAGCAAAGTTCAAGTCCTCATCTGGCACTCTGCTTAAATCTATCAGGAAAGCCATATCTTAGGTTTTATATTCACATGGTTGGATAAGATATTTTCATATTGCTTAACAAAGTAATTAGAGAAACTCCTACATAATTTTATAAACTGTATGTAGAGGAAACCAACTCTCCAGTTTTGGATTTTCACCATACATTATGAAATATGTTCAGTTATGCACTGAAAATAAGACTGAACATTCTGCCACAAAGAGACACTTTTAGTTAAAATGTTTAAAGTACTAAAAACATCCTATTTTCTATATATGCAAAGAAAAAACAATTTGGCATTTCTATTTAGTTTGGTGAAATAATACCATTATCAGTATCAAACTCTAGTAGTTTGTGTTCATAAGGCTCTCTGAAGAACTCTGAGAGGCTCAAAATTGTAATTGGTTACTGTGTTTTTTTACATAGAGAAATGAACATATGTATGGTATATCTGCAGTATCACCATGTCAGTTTTTGACAAAATGAACTTCCATTACCTAAAAGCAGATGTTAATTGCTGAGTTTTCTTTTCAAATAAGGAATCTGTTGAAACTTGGACACACAGCACAACCAAGAAAGGCAGCACAACTTTATTAGACTGTGGCATGTGTGCCAATCACCATAACATACACTGAAAACAATAAGATAAGCCAAATGCATACAAGCAGTAATACCATGATAACTGAGTATGATCACAGCGCAGGAGGGTTTAAATAGGCACTTGCCCGAGGTGGGCTCTATCAGAAGTTCTCATTATTGCTTTTCCTTGGTGCACTCTTGGGGATGACGACACACTGCTAATCTGCATGACTTTCAAGTGCACACTTTACTTCATTCATCTTCCCTTGGGGAACAGCTTGGATTCGTGAGATGTAGATGGCGTCTTCCTCTGCGAGGCTCCGACCGAGATGATGTGCTAATACTGGGATCTATGATCGGAAGTACTTGGGGCGCATCGTCACAGTCCACCTTATCATGTCAACCCATATGGAGATATGGGTGATATTGGCATGAGCTCTATGGCCACATCAGGTTCAGCAGGCCCTGCTGGTGGTGGTGTCCCACAGTTGGCAGCTGAGGTAGAGAAGATGGCTCTGGTGTGGACGGCGGCAGCATCAGGTGATCCACATCAGGTGATCCTTCGAGTGATGCAGACTGGTGTGGCAACGTTGGTGTTCCCGCCAGGGTTGTCCAGTCATCTACACACAGGAGCAACTGGTAGTAATGACGTGCACAGAGGCCCTCCTCCATATGGACATCACAGAGACAGTGGCCACAGCATTGGGGGATCACTGCAGGAATCCATTTTGGGTGATGAGTAGACCCACGTGTCCAGACAGCCACCCTGGGCTGGAAATGGGACAACAGTTGCACGGGTTGGTGATCCTGGTCAGACCACAGGAGATGCAGGATCATCTGGGGTTGACGCCTCTGGGGCAGTTCAGTGGGGCTGTTGTCGCCAAACAGCATGAACTGATAAGAAGACAGAAATTGATCCAAGGAAACATCAAACAGGGAGTGAATCGCATACCTTTTCACCTGTGTTTTGAACATTCTAACTAACCTTTCAGCCTCACCGCTGGACTGTAGGTGGAAGGGTAGGGCAAAAATGTACGAATCCCGTGGGCATTGCAGGAGGAGACAAACTCCTGCAAAACAAACTGAGGGCTGTTATCAGAGACCAAAGTTGCCAGAAGTCCTTCAGTGGATAAAATTTTCAACAGGGCTGCCACGGTGGCAGAGGCTGAAGTTAGCAGGCAATGAACAACATAAGGGAACCAACAGAATGCATCAATTAGTATTAGCCAGTATGCATTAAGGAAAGTGCAGGCAAAATTGATGTGGAGAGAGTCTCAGGCCTGTGAAGTTTGTGGCCATGGAGACAACGTTACCCGCAGGGCAGCTGGCTATGATGTGCATTGAGTACACGCCATAACCATATGAGTGATGCTGCTGTCCAAACCAAGTCAGAAAACATGAAAGCAGGCTAATGCCTTAGTGCGTGACATGCCCCTGCACCCCAGTGGTCAGTGTGCAGGAATTGCAGGATCTCTGAACAGAGAGCAGAGGGAATGACTACAAAAGGAGCTGAATAGTCTGTATCAAAGAGTAGAACACCATCAATGACAAGAAACAATGCTGAAACACATAGTAGTTACAGAGGGGGGTTAGATGCCCATAGTGGAGGTGCCTCAGGCCAGCCACATTGTACACAATGTATCACTTTCTGTAAAATCAAATCATTAGTATGAGCCTGCAAGACCCAAGCACTAGTTATTGGAAAACCATTGACAGTCTGTGGAGCACAGTCATCAATGTAGAAACAAAGTAACCCTTCCTGATCAAAAAGTGGGTTCAGACTGGCCGGAAGACAGGAGAGCAAGTCAGCATTCACATTTTTAGCTATGGGGCAGAAGTGAATCTCGTACTTGAGCTGAGAGAGGAACAGCGCCCAACACTGAAGACAATGCGCTGCTTTGTCCGACAATGGCGCTGAGAGGTTAAGCAGCAAAGCTAATGGCTTGTGCTCCATGATTAAATGGAATTTTACACCATACAGGAAAACATGAAATGTCTTTAAGGCATAAACAATGGCAAGGGCTTCTTTCTCTATTTGCGAGTATCTAGTCCGAGCCAAATTAAGTATTGACGTGCTTATGCAACAGACTGCTCGGAGCCATCAGAATATTAATGAGCTAACACTGACCACAGGCCATGCTGGGATGCATCTGTTGCTAACACTAAATGTTGACCCGGATGGTAGGTTATGTGGCAAGGTGCAGATTGTAACACAGACTTCATTTTGGAAAACCCCATTTCGCATGCTTGCAACCAGTGGATAGATGCCCCCTTATGCATCAAGGCATGTAATGGTTGTGCAACGAACACCGCCTCTGGCAAAAACTGACGATAATAAGCAATCCTAACTAAAAGCACCTGGAGTTCCTTGACTGATGTAGGACATGGAAGAGCCACAATGGCAGAGAGATTCTGATGAAGGGGTTTGATATCAGTACTACAGACCTCAAACCCATGATAAACGATAGAACGCTTAACCCAGCAACCTGTAACACCAAAAAGAGTGTACATAAGTTATTGAGATGCTCAGCAATGGAGAAGCCAGAGATCACAATATCATCAACATATTTGGCACAGCCAGGTTCAGACTCATATGTTGTTCAAGAAACTGTTCAAAAACCATCGGGATGCTGGCCACACCAAATGATAACTACAAGTATTGGCACATACCAAAAGGCATGTTAAAAACGAAGAGCCACTAAGAATCACCATCAATGGGAAGCTGCAAATATGCAACATGAGAGGTCAATCTGGGAAAAATAATGACCAACAGTGAGCTTAGCAAAAAGTTCATCAGGGCACATCAAGGGACACATGCCAATAATAGACTGATCATTGACAGAAACTTTGAAATCACTGCAAAGGTGTAACCATCCTGATAGCTTCTTGACAATGACTAGGAGGGTACCTCATTCACTGGATGTGATTGGTTGGACAACACAAGAGGCTGTGAGAGGGTCAAGCTCCACCTCGACTTGGTCACAGCCTGAAAGGAACGGGATCTGGCTGAAGGTTTAATGATAATTTGGGCTTTGAAATTATTCGCACAACCCAAGCCCACATAAAACAGAGCAGAAAATTCAGAGCGTAAGGAGTTGAGTTGTGTATAAGGCACCTGATCAGAGACAAGATTAACTTCATTGGAGACAGTAACCCCAAAAAGGCTGAAGGTGTCCAAACCAAATTTTTTTGTGCATGCACAGTTCACCACCAGGAAACTCAGCGGATGAACCACAGATTTATATATGATGGGCTGATAAATCATCTAACATCAGCATGCTTTGTTTATTGTAGGTGACATATGTACATGACACAGGTGCTAAAGGGGGAGTACCAAAGTCAATTTACATTAGAAAGTTGAGTAATGACATAGCAGCAACAATGTCAATTTGCATATGCAAAACCTTCTGATAAACCTTGATATCAATAAAAAGCTTACTGGGTGCAACAGAGATTGCTGATACACAAATGACATCCATGTCAGCGTCTGCAATAGGCTGTTGGAATTTTGCATGACAAACATGTGGCCCATTTTGTTGTACTGGTGGCAAACGGTCCACCAATTGGGGCATCCTGTCTATCATGAGTGACAAAACATGATGGACAAGAGGGAAGTGTGGAGCACTTGCATTGTTGTTCATTACTGGTCTAGCTGTGCTGCTGCTGCTGCTGCGACTGTGGCTGCCACAGTGAGCTGACCCAGCTTTCATGATATTCTGCTCACACACAGACCACTGCCACCATATCACCCCCTGTGAATTGTCCAACAAACAGCAGGGGGAAGTGGGTTCAACTTCTGCAACCTCACTTATTGATTCAATTTAAGTACCAACAGCCCTCAAAAGGTCAAAATATTGTGCAATATTCAGAACATTGTAGAGGGGAAGGTTCTCACATTGAAGGTCCTGCTCACCAACCTCATGATCGGGAGTCAACCAAATGATTGCATCACTAACTATTTGGTCAGCATATGACTCCTTACGTGCACCAGTGACAAAGTGACAACAATGGCTTAAACCGTGAAGCTCAGCTGCCCATGTTTTATAGGAATGTTCTGGTTTCCTGTGACACCAATAGAACTCAGCTCAAGTGGCAATGATGTTGAATCCGTTTACAGTAGTATTTCGGAAGAAAGTCACACACATTACCAAAAGAGAGTGAAGACAGGTCCTGGAGGGGGGGACAGTTGGCACGGGAGTTGATACATGCGAGGTGATAACAGAGACAAAAAAGGCATGTCATAAGGTAACATGAGTCAATCCAAACACATGAAAATGCTGTCGCAACAGTTTTTTGTGGGCTTCCCATTCTTTGGCAGACTCATCCTAAGTCAGAAATGGTGGGGGATAAACAAAAAAGGGAAAGCAACAGATGAAACATGAGGTGCAAGGGGCAACACGGCAGGTGATGTAGATTAAGATGGAACTGAACAGATCAAAACTGAGGCAAGATTTTGCAATAAGTGGCTTTGATTGTGTTGCGCTGTGGTGAATGCCTCTTGCTGTGGACTGAGACGCTGCAATGCTGCAGTAAGAACCACTTGCTGATCAAGCACCCAGTGTAAAAACTCATCAGTATCACCATCAGACATGGTAGACGCAATGGAGAACCAATCAGAGACTGAAAACCATGTGGAGAACAATCCTATACTCGTCACTTGTGTTGCAACTTGGATACACTACATAGCAAAAAATGGTAGCACAATCTTATTAGACTGTGACGTGTACACTAGTAATCTTGACATACACTGAACACAATAAGATAAGGCAAATGTATGCAAGCAGTAATTATATGATAACTGAGCACAAGCATAGCATGGCAGGGTTTCAATAAACACTTGCCTGTGGCGGTCTCTGTCAGAAGTTCACAGTATTGCTCTTTCACAGCGCACGCTCGTGGATGACAACAAACTGCTAATACACACTTTATTTCAGAATCACTTGAATTTATGGTGTTCTTAGCAAAACATTATAAAATATGTATAATGGCTATATTATAATTTCATTCATTCTCTTCCGTTCTCACTGACAAGCGTACCGATGCACAATTTGTTTTGCGTAAGACGTACTAATGGGACAAAATCAAAATAAGAGATGACCAGTTTTGGCTTTCAGCCATCACTAGATCTTACAAAGAACAGTGATGCACAGGATGCATAATAGAGAACAAAATCAGTCCTAAACCTCACTGTTAATTTTAAAATATGATGATGCTTTTAAAGCCAAAACTGGTCACCTGTTTAAATAAATCAAAATGTGACCAGCTTATCTAGATATCAAGTCACTGGTCTCTTCCATAGGTACAAAAGATCTCATTTAATGAATAGCGCATTTTCTTGGCAGTAACCAGTCATGTGCTTCAACAGCATGCAAAATGGCATATAATAAGCCACTGTAGATATGATATAGGACTTGTCAGATGCTATATTTTCAAGACCATTTCCCTGAATGTAAATTTGCTCTGCTGTCTTACGCAGTGGATGTTTCTTTTTCTTGCTGTTGTAGGTGGAGAGGTTGTCACTCAACATGTTGGACTGATGTTCTGTTAAGTACATGCTGTGAACAGCTTGAAAAGCACCAGGGAAGTCAAAACAGGTTAAAGTTTACTGCCATAATCTGACAGCTTTTGCTATATCTTGAAGATTTCAACAAACACTATGAATTCTTTTTACAAGCGTACATTAACGAGATGTTAAGGTAGAATAATAGAGCACCCTTGCTTTTGGTTCATCTGTGTATAGTGCAACATAGTTTCAGCAATTATATGATAAAATAATAATTCAAAAATATATTCTGAAGAGAAAATACATCTAATAATCAAATAAACTGAGAGCCCTCTCGATGACTACATAGGGATTGTGGGGACAAGATGAGACTAATTACAGCAAGTACAGAGGCATTTAAGCAACCACTCTTCCTGCACTCCGTATGTGAATGAAATGGGAAAAAGCCATAATAACTGGTACAATGGAACATATGCTCAGCTAGGCACTACACATTGGTTTGCAGGGTATGGCTGTAAAAGTAGATGTAGATGTAGAAACAACTAACTATGTAGCAACTGACTGAACATCTAGAAAAATACTGCTTGGCACTGACAAAAAATGCTTCTATGTTGCACTTTGTCCAGATACCAAGTAGTTTTCTTGTTTGCAAATGATTAATCAAAATCTAACTAAGGAATACAAAGCAAGTATACCATTGTAAGTTACATTTTTCAGTGTCTTGCAATGAGAAATATGCTCCACAATGTCACTCCCGCATATCTCAAAGTAGTGTTCTGCCATCTGCCAAATCAATGAAAAGTCATTGTGCATTATTATCTAATACCTGCTTCCAACAATCAAAGAAGAATTCAAGTGCAACTCCTGTCCACCTAACCAATTCCAGTCCTAGCCTGTTAGAGCAGGCTCTTCCAACACTGCCCCCTGGAGCACCCATCAGCTCATCCACAGGATGACCCTGACAGTATGAACTAACATGTATCTCAGTGTTACGCTACTGGCCAGGTGACTCCACTGCACTGTGTTCATGCATTGTTCTGTTGCATGTGTGGACCTTCCACCCACCTCTGGTGATGGACATTTTGTCCAAGCTATGATTATGTAGGCTGCAGCCCAACTCCCAAACAGCTTGTGCATCATGTGTCGCCCACCCCTGCACACATATAACTGCAGGTACCTGGCTTTGATCATCCTTATCCTGAATCTGCTTCTGCCCCCTTCCCAGAACCTATCCCCAAACCTTATTTCAGTTATAGTTTTAGTGTGTATGTTCACATCTGACTGCCCTTGGACCGCTTGTATCTCGTTATATATCCTCTACCCTAGTATATGATGTTTTCTACTCAGTGCCCACATGCAAGTGTATCACTATGTTCAGATGTGCCCCACATATAGGCGATTTTAGGAAGAATGGAAGTTGCTGACACATTGTTTCTACATCATTTTTACATGTCTATCTACTGCTCAGCATTTGCGCTATGCTGTGAGGGATTGTCTTCTTCTCAAACCATTGTTATTATACAAATTTTGTTTGATAAACAGTGAAAATATCCCTACATGTTTCATTCTACCTCAACAATGAGGTGTTGTTTGAGTGGTATTGTGGATGGACGTAGAGCAGGCACACCTATAATTCAGCTGACTGCCTGCTGTGATCTAGGAAATTAATACTTAACATTGATCAGGTACATCTGAGGATGAGGCATAAAGTCCCAAAATTGATCATGAAATAATAAAACAATTCTAGCAGCCTGAGGCTACTTTATTTCTTTTTATTACTTAAATGCCCGCGTTCCATCAGTCCACTACCTGTAAGATGTGGGCGCATAATACTTAAGATGCTGGCTTATCCAGGGCATAATTGTTCCAGTATGGCTTATCACAGAAAAATTTAACTTCAGCTGACAGCCCACATTTTATCAGGCAAGTCTACATTGTGAAACTATGAAGATTTTCTAAGGAGTTCTGAAAATACTTTAAAATCTACTAAGTCTAAAATTAATTAAAACTACTAATGTTAAAACAACAACAAAGTTAAATCCTTTTAAAACAACATAAAAATATAGGTATGAAAAAACAGCTTATTCTGGTACCTGTTGCGAGCAATCCAGAACAGTGTAGCACATCCATAGCCAGAATAAACATGAAGATGTGACTGAGGCTTTGGCAGTGTAGCCAGGAACTGTGGGTCACAACGAGAGTCTTGCCATGTATATAGTGCCGATACAGCTTTGGCATTAGCTTCATATCTACAACCGGTAAACACCTCTGTTCGTTCCCAAGCTTTTTCTCCTTCCTGACTAGTCCACAGCATAACACCATGCATCTGTCCACAAATCCCAATACGCTCCACCTTAAATGTCAATAAGAACAATAAGTGAATCTCAGAAAAACGTAGAGCACCTAACCTAAAAATTATGCACATTCTCACTATTAAAGCACTACTCAAAACACTATATGCAAGCCAATGGCACAGTAATCTGTCTGCATTACGTGTATATGGGTAACAGCTTTGTGTTTAGTAGTAGGATATTGGCTGGTGCTGTGAGAATGATGGAAGACAACACAGATACTTAACTTGGTTGGACTGTGCTGAGATATCATCTACTAGAAAAATTGTGATGGATGGCCATTTAAAAATGGAAGGCAAAGTTAAACAGAAGTGGTCAGGTGGTTAATGTATATCCTTCTGTTGTCCATAATATGTTGCAACAATTTTTAAAATCCAGAAAATTCAGCCTCAAGTGGAAAAGGACTGCAACAAGTTCCAGCCCTTTTCCAAGTTCCAGTCTCCAATACGTCCAGCTGTGCATTCCAAAGAATAGAACCACACCCCATCCCAGTATTAGCCTTTTCTCCAATTCAAGAAGTGTATTATCAGAAAGAAGAATGCTTCATGAAGTTAGTGTTTATGTGAGGTGACCAGTGAGATCTGTGTCATTCATCACAGTAGGGAGTATTTGCAGTACAAACACGGACACTAGACAGAAGATCAGTACTGGTGTATCTTCTTCACAGATGATTCCCTATTCAGCTTTAATACTGATTTGGCAATTTCATCCATCAAAGGACTGTCTCTAGGCACTACAGTGTCTGCATGCAAGTTGATATATCTTTAGATACACGTACATAGCTCAATGTCTTTCCACGTAGAACTGGCAGATGTCTTTTTTGACAATTTTTTCACATTTTCTGGATATCCTCATGCTGTGGCAGCAGCCGATTACATTAACCAACCAAATAAAATCAGTGGACCCATTGGTTGGCTTCAACATGACTATCTTCACAAGCAAACAAAAAGTGCACCCCTTTGCCAGCTTGATCTCTTGATCTGGATTGCTTACAGCATGCCAGAGAAGCTGCCATGTGATGCACTGGCATTCATAATACTTCTCCCCAAGCTCCTGACTCAGTGGGAATAGCTCTGCTAGACGACTGGAGCTTAAAAAAATCTTTAACTGTGTCACATATGGCTATTTGGAGTAATCACACATTACATGGATATGATTTATGCTCTAACAAACAGACACATCAGTTTTTTTCATATGTTTCAAGTTAAAAAATAAGTTTTTGTCTCATTTTGTACTTTCACATGTCATCATTGCCGTTTTGTGTGGTCCACATTTTGATTAAATTTCATCACACTCAAGAGGCTACTTCTGAGTCATTTGTTGAAATAAAACGACTTCCATTGCCAACTAAGCTGTATTTTATATAAACAACAAGGATTCTTAACAAGTGTGTTACAACAGTATGCCGCAGACAGCAGGATTACATATGTAACATGTGCTGTTGGCTGACAGTCACTGTTGTCAGTTAGAATAACATTTTTGAGTTGTAATTATTTTTGTTTTTCCTTGATTTTTAGAAACCAACATACAATATCATACTCATAATTTACAATCAGTGTACAAAAGAAGATATAGAATATATTGTACTTCTGATTAGATAAGTCTTTAAAATCTTAAACTGCATACAGAGGCATCGCTGTTAGAAGTAATTCAGCATATTATGATTACCTAACAAATTCACTTATATACATTTGAAACAGTAACTCATTAATTTCTAGGGGCAATATAATTGCTAATACACCCATAAAATAAATGAAATGTACACAATTAAACACTCACATCTTTCAATTGATCCTTTGGGAGCCTAGATATGCAAAAATTCAATGCAGAAATAATTTTAGGTACATTTTGCTTGTTTCCTTCTGACCCTTGGTCGCTAGGCACATTTGCTTGAGTATCTTTTGCCTGCTTAGACAATGTCTGTTTCGTGGCTGCATCAACAATGCAGACTTTTATAGATGTTGTTCCAATATCAATACCCAAAACTAATTTCCTTTTGACTTCAGACATCACGATTATTCTCTCTGGACAGTCTATTGATCTGTTAAACAAAACAGAGACTTTTAAGAAGCACCATAATACAATATATTATTGTTGAACTCACAAATGAATGGCTGTAAACAATAGATATAAAGTTTTTTTTCATCTGGAAGAACTACTTGTATAAACAACAAGATACAATTTTTCACTGAAGAAACTGAAAGTTTCTACATTTCTGAGCTTAAGAGGAAAAGGAAGGTAAGAAAGAATATAAGGAGCTAGAAAAGGCAAGATTCAGTGTAACTAAAAAAAACTATAAAATATAGATTTTACTTAGGTAGACACTACAGGCACTGCTAATAAATAAGCTTTCAGGGCACAACCAGTAAAGGCATTTCTTAAAATATTAAATCAGTAATAATTATCCATATTAGAAATGTTTGTGAGACTCATTCTCATTTTGAGCTATCACTGCAACTGGTCGAAGACTGTTATCTGTTTATGAAATGAGGTCATATTTTACCTTTGGAGGAGATATGCAACCATGATGTCTAAATAAACTATACAATTGTCACATTTTAATTTACCTGGACATAGAACTGGTTTTGATTTTACGGCCATCACCATATCATAAAAATTCAGCAACACACAGTCAAGTTTATGACTACACACTCTTTCTGTCACTGAATTTTTAACTGATTATGGCTGCAAATCTGTAACAGGTTCTATTTGTTCAAATAAATTAAAATGTGAGCAAGACCACACATTTATGTATGTAAAGATAAGCATATGACCACAATTACAGTTCTCTATGATATAGTAGAGATCATACAACTCACTTAGGAAACTAGATTATTACTAGCAAACCCTGTAATTGCTAAATATGTTTTGGAATTGGTTGTACGTCATAGTCTGCTTTTCCTTCCCCCTTCTCCCTGTCCATCAGCTCCTCATCCTCTCTCTGTCCATCTCCCCCTCCCCCTATCTCCACAGCCTTCTCCCTCTTCTCTCTGTCCATAGCCAACAAAAACTTGACTGGGAATTTAAGTTGCTTAAAATAAATGGGTAAACTTGTGGGGATCATTGGATCATTGGTATACTGGATGTGAGAGATCTCTCCTGCTGCTGGAAATATGAGGACAGTAGTTTTATTGAGAGTATTTTGCATAGTTTTAAACTGCAGATGGATAGCATTACAGACTTTCACACAATAGAGATTCCATAGTAGTGTCCTAATCATAAGGCAATAAGCCATACATACCACTTTCACATTTTGTGTTAAAAAGTGACTATGATAGAAAACAAAACAGTACACAGTTGTGTTCAATTTTTATTTAAAATTATATATAGGGAGGAAGAATGTATATGGGAGAAACAATATGTCTAATGGTTTAAATGCTCTACTGTTGTAGTTAAAACTGAAAGTGAGAAAGAAAACAAAACAGCACACTTCCACAGCACAACATTTTCTTTCTCATAGTCAGTTTCAACACAAAACCTATACATTATTGTCTAAGAAATATACATAGCCTATGCCCATTTGAATCTTTATTAGAATATTGTGTACAAATTTGAAGCATGTTGGCTAGCAATTTTTCCTTAGTTTCAGATTAAAAAACAATACTCGACCAAATTTCTTGGCCTGACACTTGATGCAGAGTGAAACTGGTCTGATCATGTAAATGAAATTTGCAAAAAGCTATGTACTACCATATATGTCCTAAGAAAACTGACACCTTTTTGTAACATCACCACTCTCAGGCAAATATATTTTGCACTATTTGAATCCCATCTAAGCTGTGGGATACAGGTATGGGGATCCAGCAGTAAAGGTAATATGAAAAGTGTACTTATCTTGCAAAAGAAGACACTTGGAATTATGGGAAAGAAATGTGCCAGGGAGTCCTGCAGAAATTTGTTTAAAGAATTTAAAATACTAACTATTCATAATGTGTATGTACTGAAGATAGTCATTATGGCAGTAAACAGTAACAAACACTTAATAAAGAAATACATGATCACAACACTAGAGGTAGAGAGAGACCCCACATCATCTCTCATAGAACAACACTTTATGAGAAAAGCCCTCGCTTTGCAGGCATAAAACTACTGAATTGTTTCCATCCTAATACCTCCAAATTGCCCATTACAAACTAAGAAAGAAATTAAAATTGTGGCTCCTAAAGAATCCTTCATATTCAATAGATGAGTGTCTAGATTTAGTACACTCATATAATGGAAGACCATCTATCTAAAAATATATGTAATCTCAGATCATAGACTGTGCCACAAACTGTAGATCCCTTAATCTAAGTATTGCAATAATAAATTGTCCATATATGTAATATTGTTCTCTCAACTAAATTCAGAAAAAGTTGTGTAGATAAAAATGCCAGGCAATAATATATAACTCTAGTAAGTAAGGCTCTGACTTATCTAGAAGACTGGACAAAAAAAAACTTTTTTTGTGTTGATGTTGGGTCAAAATAAATAAATAAACTTCTCTATATTTTAGCTAAGACCCATATTATATATTACATATATTTTTAGATAATAAAAATATATAGTATATACACATCCAAATGTTCATTTGAATATCGCATAAAAATTTGAAGTAAATTGGTCAAAAACTTTTTCAAGACTTTTGCTAAGAACATTTCCTGTCTATATACTATTAGATACATACTTTATGTCATATACAGGGTGGTCCATTGATAGTGACCGGGCCAAACATCTCACGAAAAACTACAAAGAACGAAACTCATCTAGCTTGAAGGGGGAAACAAGATGGCGCTATGTTTGACCCGCTAGATGGCGCTGCCATAGGTCAAACGGATATCAACTGCGTTTTTTAAAAATAGGAACCCCCATTTTTTATTACATATTCGTGTAGTATGTAAAGAAATATGAATGTTTTAGTTGGATCACTTTTTTCGCTTTGTGACAGATGGCGCTGTAATAGTCACAAACGTATAAGTACGTGGTATCACGTAACATTCTGCCAGTGTGGACGGTATTTGCTTCGTGATACATTACCCGTGTTAAAATGGACCGTTTAGCAATTGCAGAAAAGGTCGATATCGTGTTGGTGTATGGCTATTGTGATCAAAATGCCCAACGGGCGTGTGCTATGTATGCTGCTCGGTATCCTGGATGACACCATCCAAGTGTCCGGACCATTCGCCAGATAGTTACGTTATTTAAGGAAACAGGAAGTGTTTAGCCACATGTGAAACACCAACCATGACCTGCAAGAAATGATGATGCTCAAGTAGGTGTTTTAGCTGCTGTCGCGGCTAATCCGCACATCAGTAGCACACAAATTGCGCAAGAATCGGGAATCTCAAAAACGTCGGTGTTGAGAATGCTACATCAACATCGATTGCACCCATACCATATTTCTATGCACCAGGAATTGAATGGCAATGACTTTGAACATCGTGTACAGTTCTGCCACTGGGCACAAGAGAAATTACGGGACGATGACAGATTTTTTGCACGCGTTCTATTTAGCGACGAAGCGTCATTCACCAACAGCGGTAACGTAAACCATTATAATATGCACTGTTGGGCAACGGAAAATCCACAGTGGTTGCGACAAGTGGAACATCAGCGACCTTGGCAGCTTAATGTATGATGTGGCATTATGGGAGGAAGAATAATTGGTCCCCATTTTATTGATGGCAATCTAAATGGTGCAATGTATGCTGATATCCTACATAATGTTCTACTGATGTTACTACAAGATGTTTCACTGCATGACAGAATGGCGATGTACTTCCAACATGATGGATGTCCGGCACATAGCTCGTGTGCAGTTGAATCGGTATTGAATAGCATATTTCATGACAGGTGGATTGGTCGTCGATGCACTGTACCATGGCCTGCACGTTCACCGAATCTGACGTCCCTGGATTTCTGTCAGTGGGGAAAGTTGAAGGATATTTGCTATCGTGATCCACCGACAACGCCTGACAACACGCATCAGCGCATTGTCAATGCATGTGCGAACATTACAGAAGGCAAACTACTCACTGTTGAGAGGAATGTAGTTACATGTATTGCCAAATGCACTGAGGTTGACAGACATCATTTTGAGCATTTATTGCATTAATGTGGTATTTACAGGTAATCACGCTGTAACAGCATGCGTTCTCAGAAATGATAAGTTCACAAAGTTACATGTATCACATTGGAACAACCGAAATAAAATGTTCAAACATATCTAAGTTCTGTATTTTAATTTAAAAAAACCTATCTGTTACCAACTGTTCATCTACAATTGTGAGCCATACGTTTGTGACTATTACAGCGCCATCTATCACAAAGCGAAAAAAGTGGTCCAACTAAAACATTCATATTTCTTTACGTACTACACGAATATGTAATAAAAAATGGGAGTTCTTATTTAAAAAAAAACGCAGTTGATATCTGTTTGACCTATGGCAGCGCCATCTGATGGGCCAACCATAGCGCCATCTGGTTTCCCCCTTCAAGCTAGACCAGTTTCGTTCTTTGCAGTTTTTTCATTTGACGCTTGTTTGGTGAGATATTTGGCCCGATCACGATCAATGGACCAACCTGCATATTAAAAATATGTAGCCTATGTCTGTCTGAACCTTTAGTAGAGTATCATGTCAAAATTTGAAGAGAATTAGTCAAATACTTTTTGAATTCTTTGATAACAATGTTAATCAATGACTTGTCTTTATACAGCAGTACTGATGATACTAATAGTACTCCACTTGTATTGCTGGAATCTGTAAAAAATATATAAAATATGACACTGCACAGGATTCGTGCTTCCTCTGTTCCTGATTTTGACCTATCACAGCATTTAAAAGATATTTTGAAATCTGCAAAGTTCACTGAAATCACAAGTTCATAAATAAGTGCCTTGAACATAATCATTATTGACACAGGGAAGGCAATAGCTGAATAGGCAAGTAAGTAGTTTACAAGAAATAACTTGATTACTTGCAGGGTTTATAAATACATAATTTTGATCATTGTTAAATGAAAATTAATGGTAAAATTCTTTGTAGTACAGATGAATGGTAAACTAAACCGGAATCGGCACATCAAAAAAACATATTTCAGCCTTATTCTGCTCACTACTCAGGCCTCCAGACAAAAGTATTGGCTTACAAGATACTTTCCTGGTATGATGTTGCTAATATCAAGAAAGCATTCATTCTGAATAAAAAACTATTTAAATTTTATGCAGAATTGAAAATTGAATGTCTTGCAGGTCTTATTAAAGACCTCAAAATTAATACATTTATTGATGACTAACTGAAACCCTCAGCTGCCGACAGGTGTTGTTGATATACCTCGATGAGGACAGCTGAAAATGTGTGCCCCGACCGGGTCTCAAACCCGGGATCTCCTGCTTACATGGCAGACGCTCTATCCATCTGAGCCACCGTCGACACAGATGAATAGCGCGACTGCAAGGACTTATTCCTTGCACGCTTCCCGTGAGACTCACATTCCAAACTGTCCACAATTCTGCATATGTAATGTACCTTATAGACAGCTGAGGGTTTCAGTTAGTCATCATTTATTCCAGGGAAAAGCTGCACAGTCATCAACAGTATCTGTTCTTTCGAGAACAGTTACTGTCTTCATATATATAGTTAAAGGCTACCCAGCCATTGACTTTCGTCTGTGCGAATGCGCACAGGTTGCCCAAACTCTTACGGGAACTGCCAAAGTGTGCGCGAGTAATGAGTGGATGGGCAAATGTCTGTAAGGTACATTACATATGTAGAATTGTGGACAGTTGGGAATGTGAGTCTCACGGGAAGCGTGCAAGGGATAAGTCCCTGTAGTCGTGCTATTCATCTTTGTCCTTGGTGGCTCGGATGGATAGAGCGTCTGCCATGTAAGTAGGAGATTCCGGGTTTGAGTCCCGGTCGGGGCACATATTTTCAGCTGTCCACATCGAGGTATATCAACAACACCTGTCGGCAGCTGAGGGTTTCAGTTAGTCATCATTTATTCCAGGAAAAAGCTGCACGGTCATCAACAGTATCTGTTCTTTCAAGAACAGTTACTGTCTTCATATATATAATATATTTACATTCTATAATTTTTATTCTTTTCACTCAGCACATTCTATAGATGTATAATGGAGGAGATGCCATAACGAACTAATGAAGGTGGCATTAAGAGAGAGACATGTTTTCAGTACTTAATTGTCTACAGTTCAGTAACAATTAATCACAATTAAACTGATGTATGCAGTTTTCATTTAGGCTACATCAGGAAATAAAAAAGATAATGCTGCTACATTGCAGAAGGCAGTAAATATTTCGAGCCAGTCGAAACCTTTTAACAGGCACTCAATCATAACAATAGAAACTTTTAAAAATAATAACGACAGCTGTAGGAAACCAAGAAATATCACTGTCAGACAGAAAGGAATGCCTCCCACTGGTGAGAGTATTAAACCTTGATGGTAAACTGTCAAAGATGAAAAGCAGTGAAGCTATCATAATACTAGGTATAGAAAGATGGTTGAACCCTGAAACTGACAGCAGTAAGATTTTTGGGGAAAATTTAAGAGTATACCAAAAGGATAGGCAAAGGGGAAATGGAGGTGTGTATTTGTCGCAGTAGACAAGAAACTTAAATCCACCAAGACAGAAATTGAAGTTGCATGTAAGATTGTATGGCCAAGACTCAGTATCAGGGGTGGGCATAAAATGATAATTGGATCCTTCTATCACCCACCAGACTAATCTCCTAATGTAACCGAGAACTTAGAGAAAACCTCTGTTCAATTGCATGTAAGTTCCCCAATCCTACTGTAATCATTGGTGGAGATTTTAATCACCCAAGAATTGGGAAAATTACAGTTTTGTTAGTGGTGGGCATGATAAGACATCCTGTGAAACTGTACTCAATGCCTTCTCTGAAAACTACCTATGACAGATAGCTAAGAACCCCACTAATGACAGAAATGCACTGAAGTGGCAAAGAAACTGGTATAGGCATGCACATTCAAATATAGAGAGATGTAAATAGGCAGAACACAGCACAGCAGTTGGCAATGCCTATATAAGATGTCAAGTGTCTGGCGCAGTTGTTAGATTGGTCACTACTGCTACGATGGCATATTATCAAGATTTATGTAGGCTTGAACAGTCGGCGCACGAGCGATGGGACTCGGCATCTCTGAGGCAGAGATGAAGTGGGGATTTTCCCATAAGGCCATTTCATGAGCGTACTGTGAATATCAGGAATCCAGCAAAACAACAAATCCCTGGCATCAATGTGGTCAGGAAAAGATCCTGCAAGAACGGGACCAATGATGACTGAAGAGAATTGTTCAACTTGACAGAAGTGCAACCCTTCTGCAAATTGTTGCAGATTTCAATGCTGGGCCATCAACAAGTGTCAGTGTGTGAACAATTCAACAAAACATCATTGATATGGGCTTTTGGAGTTGAAGGCCCACTCGTGTACCCTTAATAACTGCACGACACAAAGCTTTACGCCTCACCTGGGCCTGTCAACTCCAGCACTGGACTGCTGATGACTGGAAACATGTTGCCTGGTTGGATGAGTCTCATTTTGAATTGTGTCGAGTGGATGGAGTACAGGTATGGAGACAACCTAATGAATCCATCAACCCTGCATATCACCAGGGGACTGTTCAAGCTGGTGGAGGCTCTATAACGGTGTGGGGCTCGTGCAGTTGGAGTGATATATGACTCCTGATACATCTAGATATGACTCTGATAGATGACACGTAAGTAAGCATTCTGTCTGATCACCTGCATCCATTCATGTCCATTGTGCATTCTGACGGACTTGGCCAATTCCAGCAGGACAATGCAACACCCAACACATTCAGAATTGCTATAGAGTGGCTCCAGGAAAACTCTTTCTGAGTTTAAACAAATCCGCTGGCCACCATGCTCCCCAGACATGAACATTACTGAGCATATCTGGGATGCCTTGCAACATGCTGTTCAGAAGAGATCTCCACCCCCTCGTACTCTTACGGATTTATGGACAGCCCTGCAGGATTCATTGTGTCAGTTCCATCCAGCACTACTTCAGACATTAGTGAAGCCCATGTCATGTTGTGTTGTGGCACTTCTGCATGCTCGCGGGGGCCCTACACTATATTAGGCAGGTGTACCAGTTTTTCTGGCTTTTCAGTGTATATTGCACTTAATGGCAATGAACAGACCTGACCTCTTCTCGGCTGTTCACATCCAAACTGGTATCAGTAACCATGGTGTGGCTGTGGCAACAATGATTACCAAATTACAAAGGACAACTAAAATAAGCAAAAATACATATATGCTCAATAAATTAGATAAAAAATTAGTGTCATCTCAATGAGGAAGTTGAAACTTCCAGCACAGGTCAGGAGCATCTGGAGGAACACTCTGGCTCAGGTTTCAAAGACTAGCTGGCCACGCACTGGACAGATATGTACCCAGTAGGTCCAATATAATCACACACTGTGTTACATCACAAAGTAAAAGTGTGTGTGTGGTGGTGGTGGTGGTGGTTAGTGTTTAACGTCCCGTCGACAACGAGGTCATTAGAGACGGAGCGCAAGCTCGGGTTAGGGAAGGATTGGGAAGGAAATCGGCCGTGCCCTTTCAAAGGAACCATCCCGGCATTTGCCTGAAACGATTTAGGGAAATCACGGAAAACCTAAATCAGGATGGCCGGAGACGGGATTGAACCGTCGTCCTCCCGAATGCGAGTCCAGTGTGCTAACCACTGCGCCACCTCGCTTGGTTGTACCCAGTAGAACAGCCCATAATGGGAGAGAACATCTATGGTATACAGTCCCTGTAAATGAACTTTTAAAGACACAGAGATTCATGCATAATAGCTGTAAAACAAAATGTAGGGCTATAGATAGAGAAAAGCTGAATGGAACACATTCCTGACTACCATAGCAGAACTTTGTCAAATGATCTTTTACAAAACCCAAAGAAATTCTGGTCATATATAAAGGTTGTTAGTGGCATCTAAGTTAATTTCCAGCCACTAGCTAATGAGGCAGGAACTGAAATTGAGGATAGCAAAGCAAAAGCTGAAATGCTTAACTACATTTTCAAATGTTCCTTTACAAAGGAAAACCCAGGAGAATTGTCCCAATGTAATCCTCGTACCTCTGAAAAGATGAATGAAATAGTATCCATGGTGTTGAGAAACAGCTGAAATCGTTAAAGTTGAACATAGCTCCAGGGCTCTTTGGACTCCCTGTCAGATCCTATACTGAATTTGCAGCTGAGTTAGCCTCTCTTTTAACTACAATCTATCATAGATCCCTCGAACAAAAAACTGTGTCCAGTTCTCGGATAAAAAGCACAGGTCACACTCATCTACACAATGGGTAGTAGAACATCGATCATATGAAACCCAACTTGCACTTTTCTCACATGACATACTGAAAGCTTTGGATCAAGGCAATTAGGCCAATGCAGTATTTCTTGATTTCTGAAAAGTATATGTATGATACCTATACTTATTATCAAAAGTATGATCTTATGGGGTATCAAGTGAAATGTGTAACTGGATTGAGGACTTTTTGGTATGGAGAATGTAGCCTGTTGTCTTGGATGGAGAGTAATCATCAGATGTAGAATTAACTTCAGGAGTCCCCCAGGGAAATGTGTTGGGACCCTTGCTTTTCATGTTGTATATTAATGACCTTGCAGACAATATTAAACACAACATCAGGCTTTTTACAGATGATGTAGTTATCTATAATGAATAGAATTACCAGATTTTCTAATATAAATGTAGGACACATGGTAAAAAATGTAGGACATTTTTCAAAAATGTAGGACATTAACTCTCAATGAAAAAAAAAAAATTTAAATTTCAAATTTAAATGCTATTTATAATTCCCACAGGTATAGACATAAATATTTTTTTAATAATTCTGACACATACAATGTTAAATATGATAATCAACAGCAGTCAGTTATATTTCTCTGAAGAACTAATCTTGTGCAAAACATTTAGCTTGTTTGAAATATAATCAAAAAATTCCAAACAACTGAAGTTTTTAAAATTATATTTTACAAAAACAATACCTTTGACCAAATCAACAGATAATCTGTTCCTTTCATCTGTCCACTGTGCTCTTATTAGTGAAAATACTCTTTCAACATTAGCGTTATGTGTAGGAATAGCAAAAAAATACTGAATTAGTTTCAACAGTTCAGAATGCCAGTCCTCATGCCTGCTACCACTTAAATATCTAACTCACTTACCATTACAGGACTTCTCAAATTCAGAGCTATGATGCTGCAAAAACTGGTTTCCATTACATATCTCATCACAACACTTGACATAATTTATTACAATGCCTTTATCACTCAAGAACTGTACACACTTTTGTACATCATCCATGCATACTTTATCATTTAAATTTAACCACCTAAAACAACTGAGTTCTGAAAAAGACACACACCATTTATCTAAATAGCCCAGACATTTGCCATACAATGAAACAGCCTCCTGCTCAAAATTGTCAGCTTCTTTATCAAGGCCCTCCTCCCTAGCACTTATCAAGACCTTTTTCATCTTTACTGACATGAAATTACTCTCTAATCAATTCTTAAGAAGACAACACACATTATCTAAAATTGCAATCATCTCAACAGTGGATATTTGTTCACTTTCAAGTTGTATCCCACGGTGGAACACAGACATCAATGAATGTAAGTGATACAAATAAGCCTTACTCAAACTGTTTTCAAAGAAAATCTTTAGAACTTTAGGAGCATTGTACATAGACAAAAAGTAAGATTTTAAAGCCTTATGCATTTAAATTATTCTGTAAAGTGCAGGGAACAGAGATAACCATCTGGTTTTACTGTGATTAAGAAGCTGTTTGTAACTTGCTCTCAATGTTCAGAAACATAAAACTATGCACTTCACAAAATGTAATATCATATGACATTAACAGCAATGAGTCCCTTTTGGAATCAGCCAACTCATACAAATACCAGGATAAGAAATAGGGATAAGAAATGGAATGATTACATAGGCTCAGTCATGGTTGAAGCAGGTGGTAGACTTTGTTTTATTGGCAGAATACTGAGAAAGTGCAGTCAGGTTACAAAATAGATTGCTTACAAATCACTCGTGAGAGCCAACCTAGAATACTGCTCACGCGTGGGGGGACCTGTACCAAATGGGACTAACAGACGATATTGATGCACACCAAGAAGGGCAGCATGAATGGTTACAGGTTCGTTTAATTGGGAGAGTGTCACAGAGATACTGAAGGAACTGAACTGGCAGACTCTTGAAGACAGACGTAAACTATTTTGAGGTGGTCTATTAACAAAGTTTCAAGAAACAGCTTTAAATGATGATTCTAGAAATATACTAGAATATCTTGCAGACCGTTCACATCGGGATCGTGGGGATAAGATTAGAATAATTACAGCATGCACAGAGGCATTCAAACAATCATTCTTCCTGTACTCCATAAGTGAAGGGAACAGGAAGAAACCATAATAACTGGTCCAATGGGATGTACCCTCTGCCATGCATCTCACAGTGATTAACAGAGTATAGATGTAGATGTAATGACACTAAAGCTACTACTGTGCCATTGCATTGGCAAAGCTCAGCAAAAACCAAAGACAATAAACCAAGCACCCAAAGCTTTTGACTTCTGCCAGTTACATCTGAGGAAACCTGCAGCTAAAGATAAAGTGTCAAATAATAGTATTTATTCATTAAACTCACAAAAACTCACTTCATGACTGAGAACTGTCAGGATTATCATCTTCAGGAGTTAAAATATCAGACAGTAGTTTTAGCTTATGGAAAGAACACACAATTACATTAAACTCTATAGAGTATTTTCACATACAATTTTTGCTACAGTAAGTCTCCTTTATAAATAAGCCTTGTATCATTAGTTGGAACTGAATGCTACAGAAGAGGTTTATCATGATGCATAAACTCTCATTCATTCCAACTTGAGCTTTCATCTTCAGTTTTACTCATTCACTTTTCTTTCATTCTTTCATTTTTTTTTATTTACTAGATTTTCTGTCTACTCTATTGTACCATTAGAATACCCACATAGCAGTGGGGAATGTCTATTCCTCAAGAGTTAATAGAAACAGCCAAATTCTCAATAATTTCATAAAGAATGCAAGAAGGGGGGAAATAGTGCTATACACGACTGAAGATAAATACAAATCGTGACATAAATTTAGTGGCAGAACTGTTTTTCCCAAAAATCTTTCTGCTGTCAGTTTCAGGTTTCAACTAGCTTTCTGTACCTAGTATTACGTGAGCTTCACTGATTTTCAGGAGTGCTTCAAACTCTGGCACTCTGTTGCACATGCTTTGGCAGTTAACCATTGGGATTTTAATACTCTCATCTGTGGGGGGCATTTCTTTCAATCTTACACTGATACTTCTGGGTTTCCTACAGCTATTGTTATCTGGATTGGATGGAGAGTTGCCTAATGTAAGAAACCCTTAGTGCACCCCACACACAGTCAGCTACCTGACTAGCTGCCTCTGACGTGTAGTGCACACGTGACCTACTTAGGGGGAACCCTACAGTTCTCAGCCTTGTTATTGCAAGTCCAGGAAGTCGCAGCCTCACTTGTTACAGAACCTTTGAAGTCTCTGGTTCAGTCCTTCCACTCCACTCCCAACCAAGAGGCTATGATCAGTTCTGGAGACAATGCTACAAATTGTGAACTTCATCGAAACTCCATGTGCAAGGCTGGTCTACTCATCTTTTCTGCCAGTCGCTGGAATGACCCAAGTATGCCCTCAGAGCCCAGGTAACAGGTATTGTTTGTTCCCATGTGTGCCACAATCTGCAGTGGTTGCATCCTGCTCACTCAATGGCTGCTGGAATAGCCTCTTCAGCTTGTTGATTGATGCCCCCAGGCACATACACTGAGTGCACCTGTGTCCTTTCCTGTCCCTTGCTGCCATTTCCCTAAGGAACACCATCATTCGCTGTATGTATGAACTGCCTTTGATTAATAGACTCCTGATACACAATTTCATACTTAAAAGCCAGAAAAATCATAATCCATCAAATGACAAGATCAACAGTCTACCAAAATGTTCATGTACAGTCAACGGACAGGACTAGCAGTCAAAGTGTTAAAGGACATCAGTTGGTCTGAATCTCCTGCAAAGAACTGAAAAGAATATACTAAATTAAATTTAAATATGCAAAGTTATTTTGCCATAGCCATTGTGTTGATGCTTAGCACTAATTTCATGTTGATTATGTACCTGTTGAGTGCTCAACTCCTCAGATACTTTTACCACTTCCATTATTTATACTCGTATTACACTCAAGACTACCCAGCACCATATTAACACATCAAATTTATATACTTCCTGTCACAACAAAGAAAGTGAAAATGGTTGGCAGAGAACTCAAAAGAAAACTCTATGGAATTGGGAAATGTATCAAAATACTGAAACACTAAGTAAAATTCCCTGAAACACATTTAATAGCTCTCTGAAACTAGGAACTGTTACCAACAGACCTAAATGTGTAAGTATTAGACAGTTGTTCCATATGGGAAAAGTTTTTTTTTTTTTTCTGTCCACAGAACAAAGTTTCCCAACTACCATCTGATTTCAGTATTAACAGCTCTTTCTGAAGCTCTAGATAAGCTTAGCACAAGCAGAGTCCATTTCACATGTTCTTGTAGACTCTTAGTCAAGCAACTGAGTCCTAATCTTTTCATGTTAACATCATCTTCACTTACAAACTTCATTCAAAATGATGATATAAACAAAATGAAAAGTATATACCATGATACAGCTGTTAAACATGATTCACATAGGTAGATAAAAACTCTTGGCATGGTGAAGAAAGGAGTACATTATTCAAGCAAAAAGCTGTCTAATGCTCTAATGGATCAAATCTGTTATGAGTGACATGATTAAAATGTAACAACAGAAAAAAGAAACTGCCAAAGCATTATCTTTTAGAAAACCTTTTATGTGTATTTGTTGATATTATGTACTACTTAATGAAATATTGTGTGATAATGGTAAAGCAAAAATATGTACATGTTATTAAAGCATTGTTTGATCTCTTTGTGTATGAATACGATTGTAAACCTTAACAAACGATGCATGATTTTCATTGTAAAAACTTGACCAGTCATAAGTCCTAAGGACATTATTATCCCATGGTTTCACTGAACTCTAAATAAAGTAAATCAGAACTAAGATTTAAATCTTGCTTGAGGTATTATGGATAACAGAGATCAGGTACTTTCTCGTGGAAAACTTCCATTTCTTACTTGATAGATAACACAACATACTGACTTGCTTGCATGTGAGGCACTGCTTAATTCCCATGGCAACTGACTAACCTCACTGGGAAAAGATTAACACTAATTTACTTTGCAAAGTGTGATTGTACAGACAGATATTTGTAAGACATATGAGCTTATTAAGATACATATAAGCAAATAAGATACATACAAAAACCTCTCAGGTTTCCAGCCAGGTGATAGCATTGATACCATAATGCTACCATCCAGCCAGAAGCTTGGAGCTTTTCATCAGTAGCACACACTGAGAAAGTCAGTTATATATGCCAGAAAAGTCTACATTCACACAAATCAGATATGCCTTAACTTATAGACTGTACCATCTTAGTGATCTGAACTATAATCTTAGGTTCATAGCAAATGACTTAAGTACGATAATGGAATGTCCAGTAGAATGTAAATAATTTAGGACTAAAGATAACAAACAATTCACTGGATAGCAGAGACATTAAGCCATTGACAGAATTTGTCTAAAAGCTAACAAATTTTTTAGTCTTGTTGATGTGTCTGTCAATGACTCAACACATCTATGATTAAGTGATTTGTTACATTTACTCCTAAATTATTTACAAACACCTGTCGTCATAGGTTATCTGTCTTGAGCTGACTGCAATCTAATTAAAAAGAATTACAACAGATATGTTTTGCTTTTATTTACAAAGCATCTTCTGTGGTGTTCTGTAAATTGGATATACACATTTGTACCGGTACTTTTTTTTATTGTTTTGGGTCAAAAACAGTGTTTTCTTTATAAAGTTGGTCTGCAAGCTACTTACGGTGTTTCTTTACATAATCTGCTCATTCCCTTCTTGCTAGCGGTGGTTGGTGTCGACAGGCTTCATTGCACATCTGCACTTGGCAGTTTTTGTCATTTTGCTTTATTTCCTGCACTGCACTATTTACAACTGACTTTCTTAACTGTTTTTCATTTATCACTGCAACAGTGTTTATGGCTATTTGTTTAGTTTTGTTCACATTGTGAGTGTTATCAACCTATAAAACAATTTTGTGTATGTGTGTGTGTGTGTGTGAGAGAGAGATGTGTGTGTGTGTGTGTGTGTGTGTGTGTGTGTGAGAGAGAGAGAGAGAGAGAGAGAGAGAGAGAGAGAGAGTTTTTTGAATGTGTGTGTATTTGTGGTTGTATGTCATTGTGTACCATCTTTTACTTGTTTCTGTCACACTTTATGTTGTTTCTATTCTTGTATTTTGTGTATTTGTTTGTGTGTGATTTTGTCCTTGTGTTGGTGACAGATGGGTGTTTGCTCTTTTTTGTTTCTTGATTTTCTTGTTCAGCTTTGTTACTATGTTCTCTTTGTATCCATTGTTTGTGGCTATGTGTATTATAGTATTCATTTCTTTTTTGTAATTGTCTGTATCTAATGGTACCATGTTTAGTCTGTGGAGCATTTATCTAAGTGCTGCCTGCTTTTGAGAATTGGGGTGTTGTGATGTCTCATGTATAATGTTGTTGTCAGTTTTCGGTATATGGCAAATGTGTGTTGGTTGTTTTGAATCTTTATGGTGATGTCCAAGAAATTTAACTGTCTATTTTGCTCTTTCTCTATTGTAAAATGTATCTTATCATGAACAGAATTTATGTCTGTGTGTAACTGGTCAATTTTATTGTTTGGTTCATCTATCAGGCACAAGATGTCATCCATATATCTAATCCAGCTTAGGATGTTGTACCCATTTGACACTATTTTGTTAAATATAATCTGCTCTACATGATTCATAAATATGTTTGCTATGGTTCCAGACACTGGAGACCCCATTGGCAATCCTTCACTTTGTAAATAGAATTCATTAATGAACTGAAAATAATTCTATTCTGTTATTAGCTCTAGAAGCTTGGCTGTTTCTTTGATATATTCATGTGGAAGTGTACTGTGTGTCTTAAGATTTTGTTCTAAAATGTTTATTGTTTCGGTTATTGGTATATTGGAATACATATTCTCCACATCAAATGACAGGAGGGTGGCTGTGCCTGGAACTTGTATGTCTTTTATGCACTGAATCAATTGTGTGGCGTTTCTTATAGTCCTGTCTTCTTGTTCTCTGTAGTTTTCTGATTAGACTTTCAACACGTATCTTGCAAACAAACATATTATTTACAAACAGCTTAAGTCTAAGACTTACAAATAGTTATATGTGTGACACAGTAGGACTGTATACATTTTCATGTTACTGTATTACGGTTTAATTCTCCTTCTCCCATGGCAATGCAGTTAAGGTTAAGTGTTTATTCTATGGACTTCTGTGGTACTTCTCTTCATGGAACCAAATTTGTGAAAAGGAAAGTCACTACTCACCATATAGTGGAGATGCTGAGTCACAGATAGGCACAACAAAAAGACTGTCACACGTAAAGCTTTCAGCCAGTAAGGCCTTCATCAAAAATAGATGACACACACGCACACACGACTGTGGTCTCAGGCAACTGAAGCCACACTGCAAGTAGCAGCACCGGTGCATGGTGGGAGTGGCGAATGGGTGGGAGTAAGGAGGAGGCTGGGGCGGGCAGGGATAGGGATAGGAATAGTAGGATAGGGGTGGTAGACAGTGAAGTACTGCTGGGAAGTGTGCAGGGACAAGGTGGAGAGCAGGTAGGGCAGCTGTGTGCAGTCGGGAGGTTAGGAGGAGGACAGGGGAGAGGTGGGGAGTGGAGAGAAATAGAAATATTGGGTGTGATGGTGGAATGAGGGTTGTGTAGTGCTGGAATGGGAAAAGGAAAGGGACTGGATGGGTGAAGACAATGACTAACGAAGGTTGAGGCCAGGAGGGTTACAGGAATATAGAATATATCGCAGGGAAAGTTCCCACCTGCACAATTCATAAAAGCTGGTGTTGGTGGGAAGGATCCATATGGCACAGGCTATTAAGCAGTCATTGAAATGAAGGATGATATGTTTGGCAGCATGGTTGTCACATCTGCAGTGATGAGCACTCCCTCTCAAAATATATCGAGGGTTTCAGTGAAGTTTTCACAGACTGTAGTTATTTTCTCAACCTTGTACTAAAACAAATCCCATGCCATCTCTCTCCAGTCTCTCACCACCTCCCAAAGTCCCACCGTCTGGCCACAGGGGAGCATTTCCCTCACAACTCAGTACCACCCAGGACTAGAGCAACTGAATTACCTTCTCTGTCAGGGTTTTGATTACCTCTCATCATGCCCTGAAATGAGAAATGTCCTGCCCACTATCCTTCCCACCCCTACCATAGTGGTATTCCGCCACCCACCGAACTTAGACAATAAACTCATCCATCCTTACGATATCCCTGCTCCCAGTCCCTTATCTCATGACTCAATGGACCTATATGCAAGGCCTGTCCCATCCATCCTCCCACCACCACCTACTTCAGTCCAGTCACAAACATCATCTACCCCATCAAAGGTAGGGCTACCTGTGAAAGTCATGTGACCTACAAGCTAAGCTGCAACCACTATGCTGCTTTCTATGTGGGCATGACAACCAACAAGCTGTCTGTCCACATGATGGCCACCAACAAACTGTGGGCAAGAAACAAGTGGATCACCCTGTTGCTGAGCATGGTACTAAATATGACATCCTTCATTTCAATGACTGATTCACAGCCTGTGTCATATGGATCCTTCCCACCAACACCAGCTTTCCTGCACTGCACAGGTGGGAACTTTCCCTGTAATATATCCCACATTCCTGTAACCCTACTGGCTTCAACCTTTGTTAGTCATTGTCCTCACCCATCCAGTCCCTTTCCTGTTCCCATTCCAGCACTACACAGCCCTCATTCCACTATCACACCCAGTCTTTCTACTTCTCTCCTTTTCCACCAACACCCCTCTGTTCCCCACCTCTCCCCTGTCCTCCTTCTACCCTTCCAACAGCACATAGCTGACTTACCTGCTCTCCATCTCGCCCTGCACAATCCCCAGCAGCATTTCACTGTCCGCCACCCCTACCCTACAACCTACTATCCCTCCTCATCCCCACTGCAGCCTCCTCCTTAACCCTCCCAGTTGCCACTCCCATCATACATTGGTGCTGCTGCTCGCAGTGTGACTTCAGTTGCCTGAGACCGCAGTCGTGTGTGTGTGTGTGTGTGTGTGTGTGTGTGTGTGTGTGTGTGTGTGAGAGAGAGAGAGAGAGAGATCTATTTTTGACGAAGCACTTACTGGCTGAAAGCTTTATTTGTGATAATATTTTTGTTGTGACTATCTGAGACTCAGCACATCCGATATACGGTGAGTAGCAACGTTCCTTTTCACAATATTGTTACATTCCATCCTGGAGTTTCCATTGTTTGATCTTCATGGAACTAAGGGATTCTTCCATTCATACTGACCTCCAAATGGAATTTGTAGTTAATAAAAAAAGCGAATTTAGAATGAACTGTGAAATTTACAGCTACAATACTAGAAATATAAATAATTCCTAAATTGATTTACATCCCTGTCTAGAGTTCAGAATGATGTTTTATAATATGGGGAAAAGTTCTGTAACAGGCTGCTAGTAAGCCCCAAGCAGGAAATTGGAAACACCAAGCCATTCAAAAATAAAGTAAAAGAGAACCTTATTCGCTACTCCTCCCATAATTTATCAGAATGTGTGGATTAGAGCACATTAGAAGAAAGAGATTAGTGTTTAGCATCCCATCAACAATGAGGTCATTAGAGATGGAGTACAAGCTCGGATCAGGGAAGGGTAGAGAAGGAAAGCAGCCACGCCCTTTCAAAGGAACCACCCTAGCATTCTCCGACACCAGCAGAGTTACAAATACAGTGTTAATAAAAGTGTTCCATATTCTGAGAGGTGGTAGTATGGACCAAAAGAAGACAAAAATGTCCAGTAAACAGATTTCTGAAATGCATACCATAAGAGCTATGAACACTTGTACTGCAAGTTCTTTGCTGCTATGAATGACTTACAAATTGCAGAAAACAAATGAGGACACATTCCCCTGTTGTGCTCCATGGCCACATTTAGAGTTCTGGGTAAATGCAGTGTATACATTAGTTTTAATGGAACCAGTCTGTATTTTCATAAGTTTGTGAAATGTTTTTAAAATGTATGAGAGTGATCCCATAAGTACCCGACCCAACAAAGAAAACACAAAAATTTTGGAAACAATGTATATATTTTTAACAAAATCTTTCAGTTCTATACACTTTTCCCAGCAATGTTCAATAAGTTCAATACCCTTTTTATAATTAAAACTGTCTAACTCCTCAAATTAGCCATTAACTGCTTTCATCACATCCTCATTTGTTGAAAATCTTCGACCACCTGGCTAGCACTTGGAGGGGTTTTTATTACTGACAGCTTTCACACAACTTGGCACTACAACATGAGTTTTTGCACTAATGTGTTCCTATGATTCTCGCTTTGGTGAGGAGACCCCAGTCTACCACTCAGTGTTGTCAATCCTCAAGAAACAAAAAACCATTGCCCACTATGCTCACAGTGTACTTACTTTCTGAAAATGCTATGTATCTGTGGCTTGTCCTGCACAGTCCTGAAGAAAATTATTGTAGAGCCTGCCCGGCCATTAGCCATAGTAATCAACAAATGATCATCCTTTGGTGTGGTCCTGAATTTCTGAAACTAGCACAGACAGTACCAGTCTACAAAAAAGGTGACCCAATTGAAATGTCCAGTTTTAGATCAATTTCAATAATCCCAATATTAGTTTAAGTAATAGAGTCTGTGATAAAACGCCAAATACTAAGTTACTTTGAAGACAATAACCTCTTCCAGGACATGCAGTATGGCTTTTCCAAAGGAAAGTCAACAATTATAACAACAGTTAAATTACAAAGATAAGGCAGGGATTTGAGGACAGAGAAAGTGGGGCACTGACACTCTGTGACACCAGCAAGGCATCTGACTGCATCCCACACAAGATTCTGCTTAATAAGCTGAAGTGTTATGGCACCTCCTCACTCTTATCTTTAAAATTGAAGGCAGTTATTATCAGTCCATGGAACAATCTCAGAAGAACAAAAATTGGGGCATGGCAAATACCAAGGGATCTGTCATGGGATCTCTTTCATTTCGTTTTGATGTCAATAATATAGGCTGCAACAACCAAATGTTAAGTTTGCTGATGACACCACCCTTTTTGCCAAAGGAAAAACTGCTGCACAATCTCTACAAACAACAGATGTGCCCTTTGAAACATCAAAGAGTGGTTTCTCAAAAATAAAATGAATGAAGAAACAATGCATCTGATATGCAGCCTCAGCTGAATGCCAGGATAATAGGAGAGCTGTCAAACTGCTGGGCTCCATGATTAACAGCAAACTATCAATGAATGAGCACACAGTTTACACATGCTTCAAGCTCTCCAGTGTAATATACCTACTGACCAATACCTGATAACAGTGTATTATGCACTATTTCACAGCCACATTAATTATAGCTTGCTGTTAAAGGGAAACACTCCAGGTTGCAAGGACATGTGATTGCTTAAAAATAATTAATAATAATAATAAAAGACCAAAGAATTTACATTCTGTCTGCTGCCAGGATTATTCAAAAGAAAAATTGCACAGGATTTGAAACAGCATCCATTATACTCTGTTAGAGAATTTTTCAACAGTGATCAAAGTTGACTGGACAAAACAATGTTGTTTTCACCTGTTATATACACTGATGAGCCATAACATTATGATCATCTGCTCAATAGCTTGTCTGACTGTCTTTGGAACAAAATACTTCTCTGGTTCTGTGTATCAGGGATCCGACAGTTTGTTGGTGGGTTTCTGGAGGTATGTGGCATTAGATGTCTACATACAGGCTATGTAATTCACTTAAACAATGGGTTGCTGATTTGCATACACAGTTCATTATCTATATAAATGATATGCCCTCTAGTATAACAGGTTGATTCTGTTTGCTGATGACACTAGCTTGGCAGTAAAGGATGTTGTGTGCAACATTGGCTCAGTTTCAAATAGTGCAGTTCATGACATAATTCATGGCTTGTAGAAAATAAACAATGGTAAATCACAGTAAGACTCAGTGTTCACAGTTTCTAACACACAATTCAACAAAACCCAACGTTTTAATTTCACAAAATGAGCATATGATTAGTGAAACTGAACAGTTCAAATTTCTATTCATATAGATAGTAAACTACCGTGGAAAGGCACACATTCAGGATCTTGTTCAAAGACTTAATGCTGCCATTTTAACTGTTCGAACGGTATCTGAAGTAGGTGATCGTTCAACACGAAAATTATTCTACTTTGCTTATTTTCATTTGCTTATGTCGTATGGTTTTATATTTTGGGGTAACTCTTCCCATTCTAAATGGATATTTTTGGCTCAGAAATGTGTGATTCGGGCAATAAGTGGTGTAAGTTCACGAATCTCTTATCGACCCCTGTTCATGAGTCTGGGTATTTTGACATTGGCCTCTCAATATATATATTCTTTGCTGTCATTTCTTGTTAACAAATAGCACCTTATTCCCATGAATAGCACCTTTCCCTCAGTTAATAGTCAGCAGAAATCAAACCTGCATTTAGATCGGACTTCCTTAACTCTTGTGCAGAAAGGTGTGCAATATATTGCTGCATTCATTTTTCAATCCGCTACCACAAGAATTGAAGAAACTTAGCAGTAATCCATGCACTTCAAATTGAAACTGGATGGTTTCCTCATGGGTCAATCCTCCCATTCTGTCGACGAGTTCCTTGAAAAATTAAGCTGATTCTTTTTGTATTATTGATTGTGTTTATTTAAACTTATGGCTTGACTCTTTTTTCTTTCATAAACCATTTATTTATATCTGTTATTACTTTTACATTGTAATTTTATGTACTGACACATTCCATGACCTTGGAGATTTGCTCCACATTTTGGTCCTACAGAACTTTATGTGTAAATGAAATAAATAAATTATGTTGCCTGATAGCGACCCAGATGGGTTCCAAAGAATTTACATCCAGTGAATTTGGTTGCCGAAACATCAATATGGATTCACTAAGATGCTCCTCGAATCACTGGTGCATGGTTCTGGCTCCGAGACATGGACAATTATACTGCTGAAAGATTACATTGCTATCGGGGAAGACATCAAGCATGAAGGGATGCAGGTGGTTCACAGATGTCTGTGTGTCTTTGATTACTACCCCAGGTCCCATGGAAGCACAGGAAAGTGTCTCCCATAGCGTAATACTGCTCCCGCCAGCATGCACCCATGGCATGCTGCATGTTTCTAATTACTGTTCACCTCAATGATGACATTTGTGGAGATGACCATCAATCTAGTGTAGCAAAACTGTGATTCACCCGAAAGCCGATACGTTTCCATTAATCGACTGTCGAACTCTGGGTGGTCCCTTGTCCACTCCAATCATATTGATGATGATGTTGGGTCAACATGTGAACACATAGGGGTGGTCTGCTGTGGAGCTCATGTACAGCAATATATGATGAATGGGGTGCTCTGACACACCTGTAAGTGCACCAGCATTATGCTCTTTTGGCAGAGATGCCACACATCACCGTCTATCCTATTTTTCAGAGCACACAAGCCTCTGAACCCCATGATCTGTAAAAAGTCATGGTAGTTTCACTGTCCTTCTACCTCTTTCTGTAAGTGCTTACAATAGTAACACGTAAACATTCGACATGCCTTGCTGTTTTTGAGGTACTCATTCACAGGCTCTGTGTAATAATAACCTGCCCTTTGTCACAGTCACTTATCTCAATGGATTTCCCCATTTGCAGCCCATTTCTTCGCTAGGGCAATCCCCCATCCATGTTTGCTCCACCTTACTTACTTTTGTTACTATGTCACATGTCCACAATATGGCATTTGAAGTTTCAGTGGGCAGTGGCCATAATGTTTTGGTTTATCAGTGTATGCCGTCATTGTGAACAATTCAGTGTATGCCATCATTGTGAACAATTTTCTTGGTATGGTATTTGAAAAAGTGTAAAAACTCATGTGTTTGTGTGTAATCTTGATGCAGCCTATCCAATCATGACTGGTGAATAATACAGATCTAGTAATAAGATTATAATAGAGGGAAACATTCCACGTAGGAAAAATATATCCAAAAACAAAGATGATGTGACTTACCAAATGAAAGTGCTGGCAGGTCGACAGACACACAAACAAACACAAACATACACACAAAATTCAAGCTTTTGCAACAAACTGTTGCCTCATCAGGAAATACGGAAGGAGAGGGAAAGACGAAAGGATGTGGGTTTTAAGGGAGAGGGTAAGGAGTCATTCCAATCCCGGGAGCGGAAAGACTTACCTTAGGGGGAAAAAAGGACAGGTATACACTCGCATACACACACATATCCATCCACACATTTAGATATATTTTTCCCACGTGGAATGTTTCCCTCTATTAATTTATATCATCTTTGTTTTTAGATAGATCTAGTAATAAAATAGTAATAACAGCAGACAGGTTACATTAGAAGTCCTGCTGTTTTGCAGTTACAGAAGAATGTGTTCCATTTGTTTACTGCATTCTGTAGGTCATTCATAACAGCCAAGAGATTGCAGCAGAAAAAAATGTGTTTCACAGTAGTTATGATGAACAACTCTTAAGGTATGCATTTTAGAGCCACTGTTTACTGAACATTTTTCTTGTTTTGATCCACTCTACCACCCCTCAAAATATGCAATACTTGTCTTTAACACACTGTATACGCTGTTGAAGTACCAGATAGAAACAGCAACTCAGGAGTGTAATAAAATCATCTGCGACTTTTTTGCTCGTAGGAGCTACTTTCCTCCTATTATAAAAATCTTATAACTGGTAATGTGTGTAGTTGTCATCAGTTGTGACTGGTTGTTGATATACTTAATTCATGTGGCTTGCACTGGATTCCCGCTAATGTACCCTTGAATCATTCCACATCCCTGAAGGCTCTGCTTCTCGACTGGATTTAAGTAATAAAATGTGTGAATGAATGAATAAAATGAGAACTTATTTAGCTCCAAATTCTGTAACATTACAACAGTATTGTATAAAATGTGTTTACAAAGTTATGTATTAGCTACAAATAGCCGAAGGAGTATATCTGTATGTTTTCTATTTTACATGCAAATTTAATAGCAAGAATGCCTGTATATAATGCTACTTTTGTCTTTGTGTGATCAGTGTTTCACCAATGCATAGTTGAACTAAATTTAGAGATGAACTGTAATGAACATTTTATCATCACTACCTTGCATTGTTGCATGTTCATAACTGCCGAACACAACACCACCAAATTCACAATGAAGCATCTAGCATTTAATAAACATTCAAGCAGTGGTTAAATTTGGCAAACATCAGTAAAGTTTCATGAATATTACTGGATTCCGGTAAGTCTAGGGCCTGCACCTCTACATCACTTACAAATAAAATGTTATGCAGTCAGCATGTGTATCATATACCACCAAATTTACCATGTCTCATAACAGTCATTATACAATAAGCTTTTACCCTCCACTTTCCAGAAACAACTAACTGACATAGTTCAAATCATTTCTGAAGATATTTAATGATGTATAGCTTCCATTTTCTTAACTTAGTTGCTAATCTGTAATCTTATACTCAATATTTTGTTAAGTACAATGTCACTACCAAGCGAGGTGGCACAGTGGTTAGCACACTGGACTCGCATTCGGGAGGACGACGGTTCAATCCCGCGTCTGGCCATCCTGATTTAGGTTTTCCGTGATATCCCTAAATCGCTCCAGGCAAATGCCGGGATGGTTCCTTTGAAAGGGCACGGCTGACTTCCTTCCCTGTCCTCCCCTAATCCAATGAGACCAATGGCCTCGCTGTTTGGTCTCTTCCCCCCAAACAACCCAACCCAACCCATTGTCACTCTATACATATCACAGATACCTGTGATATGATCTACACAATGTAGTGAAAGCATTAATTTATTTTTTGAAACATAGTGATAGTACTCTTTTCCCCAGTTTCATCAAATATAAATATTAAGCACTGGTTTTTGGTAATTGGGTTATTCCCCATTTCTGATTAAAAACTGGTAGTCAGTACCCTTTTTGGACATTGCAATATGGGATAAACACTACAACACAGGTGGGCAGAATGCAGAGAACTTCAATGACTTTTTCTCATTACAGAATAGCCATTCAATCCACTTTTTAAGGTTTTATATATATTTAAATTACTGCAGTTATCATTATTTTCTCATCTGGAAATACTATAACTAATTCAACATTATTCTGCTGACAAAATGTCATTTCTGAGGTGGCAAGATAAATCAGTGCCAAATCCATTTTTGATGATCACCAGAAGGCAGCTTGTCAAAAGACATTTATTTGACTGGTGAAACATTATTGTACTACCTACCTTGTAAACATGGCAGCAACTTATTGGAGGGGGGGTGGGGGGGTGGGGGGGGGGGTGCTCACAACCTCTCTGTGGCTATATTGTGGCCAATGCTGTAAAATGATAAAATTGTGTTTGTGTATGCACTGTACATCTGTATGTTGTATTTATTATCATAATGTGTATTCAATAGACCATTCACACAGTTTTGTATACATACTCTACTTACTCTTTCCATATGCATTCCACTAAATCTTCCATTTTGACTATATGCAAAAAAGCTACATCTAGTCTGCCAAGCCAAATTATTGTGGTAGTGTCAAAAGTGCCATTTGCAGTGCACACAACTAGACTACAAGAAAATCACTCAATCAGGTGCCTGTAAGAACCTGGAACCATGCTCCTCACATGCTTCCCTCGTGTAATGAAGAGTATGTGGCAGAATATACACAAAGTGAACACCACATTTGAGGTTATCCACAGATTTTCATTAGAGTTAAGAACAGGTGACTTTGGAATCTGACATAGCACTAGGAAGTCTTGAACATGCCCTTCCAGCCATTTGTGTATACTTCTGCACAGTTGGGTTACTTTTCTTGCTGAAAGATCCGATTATGCATCGAGATGGCAATTACATGCATGGATGAATATGACTGATCATAAAATCAGACAAGCATATTTTCACATGAGTTGGTAGTCCTAGATGATGCCAAAAAAATATTCCCATGGACAGAACTCTGCTTGTGCCATATATTGTTCTTCCAGCATTCCACAAACTTCTTTTCTTACCTATTATTTCTGATTTCATTTTGTGCTTTGTCTGGTAAATTAACTTTTACTATTCTTCTAAATCGTCTGATTAAACGGCTTTAACTTTCTTCTTCTTTTTTTATATATACACTAACTTTCTTGAGGTCCATGTTTTACTTTCATATCTACTGCTGCATTTCAAGACACAAATTTTCAGTATTTACTACTTCAACATGTATTCTGTCCAATAAATTTTCCTTCACTTGTATCAACCAACTTCTGATTTCTTTCTTGCTTCAGTCATTTCCTCTACAACTGGATATCCCTCAATTCTGATCATAAGCAAGGCACTATTCTGCTTTTTATTATTCTTTATTACTCTCATCTCAGCTTATTTTTTATCCTTAAGCCATATTTGTCTTGTGTTTGCATCCATCATAATTAGTATATCTTCTCCGAGTCTTTAAATTTACCAAAAAATTAAAACTGTGATCTATCTAGGACTTGAACCAGGGCCCTTGCCTTTTGTGGCCAATGTTCTTACCACCTGATCTGTTCAGGCATGACATACATCCCATCTCCACAGCTTCTTAGCAACTGTTCTGTTCAGGTGTGATGTAAAATTCATCTTCACAGCTTCAAGTTGGCAAGTACTTCTCTCCTACTGTTCTCAGTAACTCAGTCAGTAACCGCGTTTTCCACAAAACTCAGTCCCAATCCAACACACAACTTTAATAAGCACCACACTGCACAATTGAGAGTGAAACATTCATTTTCTACATATTTTATGTCTTTCTAACTTTCTCGAAAGATGAACAATATAGTTCACAAATCTTACCATTGGTATCTGTTCCTCCAACACTTTTATCCTGAGTTCGAGTCTCGGTCTGGCATACAGTTTTAATCTGCCAAGAAGTTTCACTTTTTTCCTCCTTTTGATACTTTCATGTCCCTCATTACTTTTCAACATGCAAGTTAAATAACATTTTTTTGCTCTTCATATTTATTACCCTATTTTATTTTGGTAAGCGTAGATCACTTTCCTCCTCCTGTTCTTTAAGCTATGTCCACCTCACTTTTTTTTTTTATCTTATACCACCTTACATTGTTGAAGGCTTATCTACGTCCACAAATGTTGTGATAATATTCTGATTTTCTTCCTAATGTCAGCAAAAATAGGGCAACTGTTTCTCAGGTAGGTTTAACTTTTTGAAATAAAACTGGTAGGCCTATATGACCAGCACCTCTTCAAATTTTTTTTCCTATTCTGCATACTACCATAGGCAACAAAGTGCAAGCATGAGATGTCACACTTACTGCCCAATAGTTTTCACTTTTATCAGCTAATTAATACTGTCTTGGGCAAGGTGCCAATAATGCTTTGTATGGATATTTGCTGATGTCTTACATGACAGTTTTCGACATTAGCTCAAAATCCTTAAACATTCGACTGGTTTGAGGAACTCAGAAGGTATGTTGTGACTTCCTGTGCTCTCAAGTAGTGCTATGCTCTGTCCACACTTCATCTCATTACTGAACTGATATTTTGCCTGAAGTTTCTCTTTCACATCCATCCCACAGTGGAACAGTCCTCATACATCACACATACCTTTGATTTACTAGAGTTATCTACCTGCCCTCTCTTCTACACTTATACAATTTGGTAAAAAGCAGCCTTCTGCAAAGTTTACTCAACAGTATTTCATAATCACCACAGTAAAAATTTTGGACAAGTGTTAAAAAGACTAATACTAATAATAATAACAATAATTTATGAAGCTTAATGACTAAAATTTTAATGTCTTTTGAGTTAACAAGCCACTCCTGACCTCTAACATTAGAGTAACAACTATTTTATCTGCACAGTATAATTGTAAATTTACATGATAAACTACAGAAACAATACTGAAAATGGAATATACTGTAACACACTCAGAGGATTCTGTTTTGAAGTTTTAGATAACTGGAGTACACAAAGGTGAAACTGGATGCAAGGGCACCTCAGTTACTAACAAACCTAAAAATTAACAAAACTCAACTTCTTTTTACAAACTGAGCACTATACGTTAATCTGGCACCTGCAGCAGTTCTTTACACAATTTACACTTGTATTATTTTGAACCAATAGAAAGATTCACTTATCTCTGAAGCAAAATAAATTAAAAATTTTGAGGTACATTTTTGTTAGCATGGGGCCAATAAGTGAGGAGAAATCTGCAACAATCACAGCTGATTCAGATGTTTGATCAAACAAGATGGTACGGTGGCAAAAAAATTTGTCATGCTTGGGGAAGAACATGACTCCAAATGCCTGCAAATCCAGACTAGCATGTGGTTTCTTAAGTCAAAAGCATTTTTTACACAGTAAGCACTTTGTCATCATCAGTTTGGAGAAATAGTGTGGAGAGAGGGGAAAAGGAACTCGGACTCTAACATACAGTGCCATGTAGAGAGAAAAACAATGAAGGGAACAAGCCTGTGCCTCCCATACGTAATAATATCAGAGACAAGCACAATGCAATTAAGCTGTATATGTTCCATACAGTCAAAACTGATATTGCTTTAGGGAGTAACATAATCACACAATGGTATACATTACTACATTAAAAATATCAGTTTTCAGTGTTGTGTTTCCTCATGACTGACATAGTCACCCTGTTTCTGAACATCTCCAGACTCCTAAAGACAGAAGGTTAGGGAGCTGAAGGGTCAACAAAAACTTGCAGACTGTGCAAGGTTGCATGCAGATACCTTTCACTACACTCTGGTTAAAATTGCTTTGCGGCTGATGTTTCAGCAAGTCGAGTGGTAGTGGCCAACGACCATCTAATCACAGTTCTTTCTTGAGTGCAAAGTGCTGGCAGTGCTGCCTGTTTTGTAGGTGCGTGCAGTTCCTTGTGAAGCATGGATGGCTGTACATTGGCAATAGTACCCCCTGCCACTGAAATCACAAACCAATTTTAATCAGACTATAACTTCGCCTTCAAAAAAGGACAGTCATCAGACAATTCTCCCCAGTATTTTGGCAGATACTTGCAGTTTTCATTTTGTAATGTGTAAATGGAGTCAGTCCAAAAATACTGATCACAAAGTGTTTTCTGCAAAGCTCATTGTCAATGGGAAGTTTCTTCCTTGTTAAAAAAAAAATTAAATGAGATTTTGTATATCCATCTGGCAAAGCAATCCCAAATCAATCTAGTGCAATACCTGGATTATCAATATGTATAACAGTTAAGTGCAAATAATCCAAACAACAGTGACCAAGTTGTGCTGCTAGATGAAGGCAGCAGATGGCACAACTGATGCTGCCAAGTCAGGAAGGAAGACACTAAGACCAGTAATATTAACCATTAATTTGGTAAGAAATAGTCACTTCAGATGTAATCTCCTTTTACTGTTAGGTAGTACCAGTTTCACAGATCTTACAGCTGCACATAAACGAAAAAAAAGTTATTATGTAGAAAAATATATAATTCCAAGCTAAGATGAAACTGTAATGAAAAAGGTACTCACTAGAATCAAGTCATGACATTCAAAGCATATTATGAGAAGACCCAGCTTTCATACCAGTCCCATTGAATAGCTTATCCACAAAAAAGGGTATGTCCTAAAACCTTTGGAGAAGGGTAAAAACAATGAAGAGAAATTTTATATACTGCCATAATGGTTAAGGAAGAGGTGTAAGAGGCATTCACCATATGTCATGATGCAGAGGCAAACAATCGCTATCAGACACTATGTAAGTGACAGTCAACTGGCTAAAAACTACTGACTATGATGATAGCAATACATCAATAAAAATAGACTGCCATGTATGGGTTCTCATTAAAACCTAGAATCAAACATGCACGGTAACAAGCAGGTGTAATCCATGTCAAACACAAATAAATTGCACATGGCATCAAAATGGGTATGATGGAAATTTTGTTACTCCATTTATAACTGCATCCTTGAAAACAAAAAACAATTGGTTACCATATATGCTTTTCAAGACTCTTTACAACAGATCATAATACTCACCAATGCTAATCAAGACAGAACTGGCAGGCGTACATATAACAGAATACCATATCTTAATAAGATTTCTGACAAAGTTGGCAGATGCTTAAGACTGAAGAATACTGAGGCTGCGTACTTTATACCCATGACTGTAGGTCAAAAATATAGGCACAAAGGACACATCACTTGTGATAAACTCAAAACTATGGCTATGTACGATACCACATGTGACAACTGCTCACTGAGATATGTGTCAGATGGGCAGAAGCTTTGATGTTAGATTCGAAGAGTATGTCAACTTGGCACATTAAAAATCAGCCTTAAGTTCTCACCTTTTGGAACAGTGTCATTCTTTTAAGAATCTTTCAAATAATTTACAGATTTTGCACAGGGAAAATAAAGGTAATACCTTAAACATTCTCGAAGAAGTAGATATCCTATGCATGTCATCCTAGATTCACTCTGGGACATATTGACATTTGTACTTCAAGTTAATTGCAAGGGATCCACCCAGCCTTCTTATCTACCTTGCAAGAGTTTGACACATAAGTTCCATATTGTTCCCACTTCTGTGTCTGCGTGCACATTCCATCGCACATGCCCCTGCTGCTCGCTGGTCGGTTCCTGGTGTTTCTCAGTTGTGCTTGGGCATTCTGGTTTGCACTTTTGCACAATAATGGCCACCAGTATTTTTGGTAAGTTCCTTTCTTGGAATCAGTCATTAATGTCCCTTCGATACCTGCAGCATGGCAGCCTGTTTCTTTGGTACAATTTTGTTTACATGTTGTCATTCTTGCACTACACACAGCTTCTCCCTTTCCATCTGCCTAATTTTCATGCCATGTGAAAGTTATTTGGGTTGCTAGCTAAACTTCAGGTTATGGATTATACTTGCTTTCATGTTCGATTATAGATTTTAATGGGAACCCATACACAGCAGTCCATTTTCATTGACATGATGCTATTACGGCAATCAAAAACTTTTTAGCCAGTGAAACAGTCACCTAGATAGGAAGTGACAGTAGGTGATCAGCTCTACATGGTGACGTTTGTTAGCTTGGGATTATACATTTTTCTACATAATTGTTTTTCACTTATATGTATACAGATTAGCACCACCAGTAGCGCCTAACGATAAAAGAATATTACAGCTGAAATGATTTTATTTCTCAACGACTTATTGTGGCTGTGGTTATCCAGACTATCAAGTTTTTTGCATTTTATTTTGGTATCAGCTGTTGTCAGCTGCATTAGTGACTGATAGTAAGCCAAGTAGGTATAGTACTAACACACCCCTGTGCGGTTTGATGTTCAATGTTTTCATAGAATGCCCTTATGTTTCTGTTTCCCTATGCTCACTTACCCTACCTCACATACAAGCTATGTCTGTAACCAACATGTAGCTGCACTACTTAGGCACTGCTGGAAAGCTCTTATGTAATGCAATTCCTGTTAACACATACTTTTAAGCCAATGTAACACTAGACTAATTTGGACCACTCTTTTGATCAGTTAAAATTATAATTTTAAAAACATTTCCTGCAGACAACAGCATCATCAGCAAATGGATATTTCTACTGATCCCATTTGAACATTATTTATACAAGGTGTACAACTTTGCTTCCGGCAATAGGTGGCAACAACAGTAAGTAGTGGTCGAAAGAAACAGATCGCAGTCATCAGGCAGTTAGCTTGGACCTCGGTCAACATAACCTCATTCAAACATTAGTCGATTTGTGTCTGCATTATGAAGTTGTTCTTGATTGAAAAGGTCAGTTTATGAGCCTAATTCTTGTCATTTGCACGAGGTGTTACTGTTTTGTTTCAATCTGAGGAAAACAGAGGCTGAGTCTCATCGAATGCTCTCAAGTACGTGCAGTAAGGACGCAATTAATGAAAGAATGTGTCATGAGTGGTTTCAACACTTCAAGAACAGCGATTTTTAACGTTGTAGACCAGCATAGTGGTGGCAGAGAGAATGTTTTCGGAGAAGCAGAATTGGAGACATTAATGAGTGAAGACTCACGTCAAACTCAAGAAGAATTGGCACGATTAGTGGGAGTGACACAACAAGCCATTTCAAAATGTCTTAAGGCAAGTTGTGCTAGTCATAGGGTAAAAGGAGGATATTGCGCAGGAGATTTGTCTGTGAATAAGATTTGTAAGATAGCTGCACAAGAGGTAAACCTGGGAGAGGTGGTTGTTGTATGGGTTCATGGATTTGGTGTTGGGGTTAGAGATGTTTGCTGTTCATGCCTAGGCTGTAGGGAAGGGAGCATCTGATACAGTATGGGTTGCTGATGTCAAACAATAGGTCTTGTCACATGTGGGCTGGTTTATATGGACTGACATTAGAATGAGAGCTTCACTGAGGTGAAGATCAATGTTGATGAAAGACCTTTGTCTTATACCAGCAAAACCGAGAATTTTTCTACCTCATGGTAAGTATTGGCCAGCCTTTCGGTGACATAGCTGTATAGTTTTCTCAAGGGAATTTTCTTTTTGATAAATATTAGTGCGTGCACAAATTAAACAGTCCTATTACATTTCCTTGAGGAACTTCCAATGTTATTTTCCATTCTGCCGAAAATTCACCATCCAGTATAACATATTGGGATCTAATGGTAAAACATCCTTTACACCAACTGAATATTAGCCAAAATGCTCTGTAAGAGTGCAACATTTTTGCACAGTGCCAGTTACCTTTCGGTAACATACAAAGGCAAAAGTCTACCTGTTCAAGGCATCTACTATGTGCAAGATACAGATTGTGCAAAAAGGAGGCTATGTTTTATGCAAGTGGCTTTTCGTTACATGGGCTAATTTTCCATGAGAAGTTTAATGTCATTCAAGAACATTACTTTAGGAGGTGGAAGTATGTTCTTGGATCCTGCAACAGGACATTATCTCATGCTGTGTCTTCATTATTTTCTTCTTTATAAATTTGGGTGCACATCTTTATTTTACCATCACACAGGCTGTTCATTGTGTAAGAAATCTTTGATAAAGATGACTGTGGTGCTGTTCATTTCTAGTTAGAATGATAGTCACTGTTTTCACTACATTTTTTAAATGGTATGTTTAAGCTGACATTGTTCTTTGTAGTCTTTTAACCTTCATATGTTTACACAGAGTGCAACTTATGATCACTTTAGCTTCGGCCACAAATATTTATAATTGTTGGATCTGATCTAATTGTCCCAATTTAATATTTTAAGTAGAATGTCAGTGATGATTTATTAGTTCTACCAAATCATGGTCACTAAACATTGTATCTTAGGTGATGCTCAGAAAACAAGTGCCTTTCTAATCACGCAGTCTAAAACAATGGGGAAAAAAAAAAAAGAAAAACGGACTTCATAAGTTTTACATTCATTTACTAAACAAATATCTATTTAGAGATTTCCCAAAATAAACTTTCAACAGAAGAGCCCAATCCAATTTTAACTTACTGAAACAGTAGCTACATACAGTATACAAACTTTGTGTCAGATTGTTCTCCACTCTTGCTGGGATCTCAATAATCTAACGTACATAAAATATAAAATTGGTTAAAGATGCTGTGGAAGACAAGAAATCAAACCTTGATGCTAAACAATATTTTAAGTGTATTTTTTTTAAAGCTCTGTACGAAAAGATAATAGTAACTTAATAGAAAGTTTTATTAGTTAAGAATATTCTAGCAAGTTTCATAAGTACAAGTCTTAAATCAGAGCACAATTACCCACTACCACTATTATTTAGGTGTCACAGATTTGGTTTACATGGCTGTATTTATGGTCTGCTGCTGCGATGTGGAACTGTTTCCATCTATATTTGACTGCAGTTTCATGTAGCACACAATTTGTATTATAAATAAAACCAACAGGCAGAGAATGTTGGTATGAATCTTTCACAATGTCTGGCAGGCTTATCTATCCACGAAAGTTGTTCCGAGTTTTACAATTCTCTGTTCATCTTCTTTAATTTTGATATTTATCTTACACGATATCAAGATTGTTATTCATATTCTAACCATGATTTTTAACGGAGGAAAACTTAAGGCATCAAATAAGTAGTATGTAAACAGCAACTTATATTATGCACAGTTTCTGAATCGCGTAAGGAATATCTGGGTTTAAGTCCCAATGTCGAGTGGTTACTGATGCAGCACAGGCTCGGACAAGTTGGAAATCGGCCGGTCGTTGGCAAACGAACTATTCCAGCATTTTACTTAAAACGATTGAAACAACCGGAAATCTAAAGTAAATGGCCAAACCGGTAATTTTAACCGCAGTCCTGCCGAATGCAAGTGAAGTCTTACCAGTGTGTTACCTGGATCGGTGAAACGCGTTCTAATGCGCACATTCCGCTCAATGCGGAAATACATCATCATACCTTATGCATCATTAACTGAAAAAGGAATGAATAGGTTCGCAGACATCCGATTCAAAAAGGCTAAGTAAAACTAACATTCCCAAAAAAATCATTACTGCACAGTGGTACAGACGCACTTGGTCCTGGTTGATTAAAGGACATGGAGGGTTTTATAATTTAAACATTTTGCTTCAACTTTTTCTAAGAGCGAAAATGATAATTACCATCAACTTCAGTGATTCACAAAATTACATAACGTTCTTCACAAACAAAACAGAACCGAGTCACACAACCCGCTCACACTAACAACCATGAAACGCGTCAGTCAATTTACTATTGGAGCGTAAGCATCGAAAGATTTAGTATTCTCCTTTAAATGTACAGGTACATCAGCCTATTTCTTCACTGACATTTGTCATTACTACCTTTCAAGCAACCCGCACCAAATGCTTCTCCGCGCAACACGTAATTGTACTGTCGTAGGCAAAGTTATCTTGCACTCTGCTACTTCTGAAGGCCGCAGCTTTTTGTTCCCGTATATCCTAAACACCTCCAAGCGAGTAATTACTACAGAGATACAGGGCTTTCATAGGATCAATAAACCTCTTCTCGTCGAAGTTCAGCAGAATAGCTGATAGCACAAAGATACAAGAACCACCAAATATTTCATTCACTACATTCACATTCGTATTTTGCTTTATAAGGCGTTACATGTTATCTGCCTATATCATTGTTAATTTTCTCAAAATATCCAATCTCTCTTCTTAACTCATATAACAATAAAGCAGTGGTTTGTGTCATATGGTACTTCTATATCGATAGAACTATGTCGATAGAGATATCCACAGTGAGTAATATATTTTTAATGCACAACAGTTCGCCAGTTAAGCCGGGTAGACACATGCAACGAAAGTGTCACCACAAATAGTGACACATTGGATTTGCGTGTAGACCCACTTTTTAGTGGGGCATCTCCACAGATTGAAATTTTGCCATGCCACAAAAAGTTCAACTTGATTGTATGACATTGTTGCGCCGCTTTCCTTCCACCACTGCTTCCTGGTGGCTATATTGCGAAACACAATCATTCTGTTGCAGTTATCGTGGAGTAACTGCTGCTGTAATGCATCCGAAATAAGTGTGTCTTCATCTTATTACTGAAAAAAGTGGAAACACTGATCGGCAGGTACCCTTTCGCAGCTTCCAAAACTACAAGAACAACAACTTACCTTTCATTATCTGTAGGCACATTTGTGGAAAATTTGAGAAGCAATGATGTATCCCAAAAATATTAAAAGACTTTTTGGATGAATAAATAAATAAACTTAATATGTAACCGAAAAATAAATCGTATAAACATCATGGTTTGTGATATCAAACAGTGTCCGTGAATTAGCGAGACGAGACGAGAGCTGTTATTTGTACTCAAGGTGATTTATGTGAAAAGGTTTCCGACGTGGTTATGGCCACACGACGAGGAACAGCAGACTTCGAATGCAGAATGGTAGTTGGAGCTAGACGCATGGGACATTCCATTTATGATATCGATGGGGAATTCAGTATTCCGAGATCCACAGTCTCAAGAGTGTGCTGAGAATACCAAATTTCGGATAATATGTCTCAGCACGGACAGCACAGTGGCCAGCGGTCTTCATTTACTGACCGAAAGCAGCCACGTTTGCTTAGAGTTGCCAGAGCTAACAGACAACAACACTGCATGAAGTAACCACAGAACTCAACGTAGGACGTACAACGAAGATATCCGCTAGGATATGGGCTATAACAGCAGACGACCAAGATGAATGACTTTGCTAACAGCATGACATCGCCTGCAGCCCTTCTCCTGTGCTTGTGACCATGCCAGTTGGAACCTAGACGAACGGAAAACCATGGCCTTGTCATATGAGTCGCAATTTCAGTTGTTGAGAGCTAATAGCAGGGTCAAGTGTGGCACAGACCCAACGAAGCCTTGAACCCTGGTTGTCAACAAGGCGCTGTGCATGCTGGTGTTGGCTCAGCTGTGTTTACATGGAATGGACTGGGTTGTCTGCTCCAACTGAACTGAGTGTTGACTGGAAATGGTTATGTTCGACTGCAGTCATTCATGGACTTCATGGTCCCAAACAATGATGTCATGTCACTGGGCCACAGTTGTTCATGACTGATATGAAGGACATTGGACAATTTGAATGAATGATTTGACCACCCAGATTTCCTAACATGAATCCTATTGACCTTATGGGACATAATCAAGATGCCAGTTTGTGCACAGAATTCTGCATTGGCAACACTTTCGTAATTATGAACGTCTCAAAATTTCTGGTGCGGATTTCCACAGACTTGTTGAGCCCATGCCATGTTGAGTTTTTGCACTACACCAGGCAAAAGGAGGTCCAACATATATTAGTGGATATCCCATGACTTCCATTACCTCAGTGTGTAAATTATGGATTATTCTAAATATCTTGGAAGAGTGGTGTGTCCACAGATGACATTTAAATCCCAGCTGTTGGTTAGTTTGCTATAGCAGACAGCATTTTTGTCTCCGAGTGTCACTTGCCTTATAAATGTGTTTGTGGCCCATTATTTGTCTCGATGTGAAATCTATTTTTAGATTGGACATTTGGATTTCGTCTTCCTTGTATTTGACTCTTTTCATAGTTCTAATGCCATAACCTGCACTATAACATTGACACCCAGCACTATGATTTCAATTGACGCCATACTTAAAGCTGAGCAACTACATAGAATTTTTATTTACTACATGCTCCAACACAACATTAATAACATGACATGTACATAGCACGCGCGTGTGTGTGTGTGTTTGTGTAGAGCGAACTGTAATGAGAATAATGTTTGTTTTGTATGATGTTGATGAGACAAAGGAGAGGGTGAAACCTGGTGCCGGCATATAACCTACTCCTTGCGGGGCCTCCAAACTTAATGTCCCCATCAGATGAGTGGATCACCATCAACAATGTCACATGCCCTAACTTCATGAGACACTGCAGAAGGGCTTGGTATTTAAACCAGGATATTGGCACAAAGTCTGATGACTACGAACTTCACACCACCACCGCTCCTTTATTGCTGAGCAAATACTGGCAGTGAAAATTTTTCCATCGCCAGGATTTGATCTGGTTACTCTGAGTCGAGTGTCACTCCACAAGCTTGTGTTATCAACCTCAGCCACAGTGGTGGGTTTTGTGCCATTCTGTATGAATGGTAACCTGCAATGCCGCTACAGAAAACCAGATGCTGTGGCATCACATTTGTTGCATTGTGAACCCAGCTTCAGTTCCATGCCATGGATATCTTCACTATCTAAGGACAGATGTATTTGTATGTACCTTTTTCTACATTATATATTCTTAACATGGTAGCAGTCCGTGGTTGTAAACTAAAAAAGAAGAGTGTAATTGGGAAAAGCAGTAGTCGGTTTTTAACTAAAAAGATGATTGTTATTCGGAAAGTGTACTTTGTGAAATTGGACATGACTGATATTAAGACACCAGTGTTTGATGGAGAAGACTGAGGGAACTGGAAACAAGAATTGATACGTATATGAAAATGGAATAATGCTATACAGTGGCTTCAAGAGAGTAAACAAGCATAGACAAAGCAGATACTTGTGATAAAAAAAATGTCTGAAATGAATTACATACATGGAGCAATCTCAAACAAGCAACAAGAATTTGCGAGTGATAAGGAAACTGCATTAGAAATAATGAAAAAGTTCGAAGACTTATAGTCCAAAGAATCAACAACAGCACCAATTTTGAACAGAAGCAAGTTGGATAAACTGAGGTTAAAAGAATATAGTGACATGTCAACTTTCTTCAGTATTTTTGAAAAAAACATTGAATGAATCGAAATTAGCAGGTGCGAAAGTGACGAAAAAGGAAAGATAAACTACATGTTGAGAACCTTTCCAGAATCCTTGAGCTGCAATGGGAACAAGATTGATGTTTTGCAGGAAGATCAGACATTCGAATATGCTAAAAGTAAACTTCAGATGGTGGATTAAAAGGACAAAGATACAATGCATTTCATACTGAAAGGAAAACCAGTACGAGCTACCACGAGATGTTGTGTTATGGATGTGGCAAACCAGGACATTTCTATAGGGATTGTCACCAGTTAGGAACAAACAGAAATTTATGGACACATGGTGGCAATCATCAAGGAGGTGGCCACAGTAGTTGGAAACATGGGCAAAGCGATCAGCTCAGTGGGAACAACAACAACTGGTCACATGTTTGGAGTGAACATTATGGTTCAAGAGGCAGTTATCAATCTGGATGCTGAGGATATCAACAATATGGAACCAGCATGTACAGCCTACAGTGCTGTGTAACAATGTGTCAGGTAACACATCGATTGGTTATTGGGTAGTGGTTGAACAGATGATGTTGTTAATGATGAAAATTATTTTTCTGTGCATAACCTTAAAAGAGCTGTGAATGTAAAAACTGCGGATGGCGGAGTTTTGCAAGCTACAAAAGTAGGAAATATGTCTCGTTATTTTGCAGTTTATGATGACAAGATTCCAATCAAAATGAAAAATGTATTTTATGTCAAAGGAATGGGCAAAAATTTGCTTAGCTATGCAAAAAAATAATAATAAAATAAAAAAAACAGGAAAACACAAAATTGTATATGCAGGCAATTTCTCAAAGGTTTTTGATAAAGACAATAACTTACTTGCAATTTCTTTGAAAGAAGATAGGCTGTATAATATGTCAAGTATAATTTACAAGAAAGGGATTAATGTAAATAGTGTCAATAACAAGGTTAGCATGTCAGTGAAGGAGAAATGGCAGTATAAACTTTAATGATTTGAATACATTGTGTAAACATCAGTTAGCAAATGGATTTCCAACAAAGTTAGAATCAGAATTTATGATGCATAAAGACTGTACTAAAACAAAATGTACAATATATTTTTTGAAAACAATAGAAGTAAAGTAAAAGAAACACTGGAGATTTTTCATAAGGACCTGAAAGTGCCTCACTCAACTGATGGTTTGCATTTGGAAAGACATTTCCTCACTTTCATCTATGTTTACATAAAACAGCTAGAATCTACACTATCAAATTTAAAAATCAAGTTTATGATTGTTTTTTGGAATATTTTAATGAAATTGAAAATTTAACTGGTAAAGCTATTGAGAAATTGAGATGTAACAGTGGGAAAGAATATTTAAATGCAGATGTCTATCAATTTATAAGACAGAGATGAATATTTTTAAATGTATTTCCTCCCTATGTACATGAATTAAATGGTACAGCTAGAAGATACAACAGCTCAATTATGAATATGTCAAGATGCTTGTTAGCTGAAGAGAGACTAGACAGGAGATTCTGACCTGCCATAGTTTGTGCCATTGCATACTAAAAACATAACTACTGCTATCATTATTGAAAGGGAAACTCCTTAAGAGATGTTGTTTGGGAGGAAACGTAATTTTAAACATTTACAGTTGTATGGAAGTATGGCTTTGTATGTGTGCCAGAATAGCTGAGAAAGTCAAAGTGCATTTGCCAGACTTGACAATTTGAAAAAGGGCATAGTGAAGTTGGATACAGAGTATTTATTATTAACAAACCTATCATTACCAGACATGTTGATATTGTGGAATATGACGTCAGATGTATTGATAGTAAAGATTCTGATTCAAGGGGCGAACATTTTTAGTGATTCTGGATACAAAAGCATAAACAATGAAACAGTAAATAACCCAATGGAAGAAAGGGACATCGAAGGATGTCCAAGCAATCATAAGCAAAAACAGGAACAAGTGTTGAGCTGGATACAAAAGCATAAACAATGAAACAGTAAATAACCCAATGGAAGAAAGGGGCATCGAAGGATGCCCAAGCAATCATAAGCAAAAACAGGAACAAGTGTTGAGCAGGTCAGCTAGAGAATATACGATGCCTGATAGATTTAATGATTATGTCATGAGTAACTTCATTTATGTATACTTCTGTAGTGCTGATAGTCCAGAAAATTTTGACGAGGTGATGCATAGTAATGAGTTAGAAATTTGGAAGTGAACAATGGATAAGGAAATTGAAAGTTTAATTAAAACTAAAACCTGGAAATTAGTAACTAAACCAGCGGATATAAATATTCCTGAGTGTAAGTGAGCCTTTAAGAGAGAATCAGAAAACACTTGTAAAGCAAAATTAGTTGTAAGGGGCTTTCAACAAAAAGAAATTGTGAATGATGTCTACTCACCAGTTATTATGATGTAAACATTGAAAGTTTTGTTGTCATTCTGTGGTGAAAAGGGTTTAATTGTAGAACAAATTGATGTACGGGCTGCATCTGTTTCTCAGAAATTTATGTGAAGCAATATTTTGGATACAAGGATGGAACAGATTGCGTTTGTAAGTTATTTAAGGCATTATATGGCTTGAGAGTAAGTCCTAGAGCTTGGTATGATTGTTTAGATAGGTTTTTAACATGTCAAAAGTTTAAAAGAAGTAAATATGGTTATCGCCTATATGTATTGAAGACTACAAATTATATGATCTATATAACTTTGTTGATGATTCCCTAATATGTTGTAAAAGTAAGGGTGAAATACAAGAAATAAAAAAAAAGCCGTTATCGAAGTGATTTCAGATGAAAGACTTAGACGAAGGGAAGAACTATCTATCGATAAATATTAACTGTAATTATGCAAAGAATGTAATGACTCTGAGTCAGGGAAGCTATACTGAATCTCTAGCTAAGAAATATTAGTCTGAAAATTAAAAGTTGTACAGTACTACAATGGAAGTATATTTGAAAGTAGAAATAGCACAAGATTAAAGTCTTGATATTAAGTACAGGAAGTTGACATGTGCTCACTTGTACTTTTTTTTAGTCATCAGTCTTCTGACAGGTTGATGTGGCCCACCATGAATTCCTCTACTTTGCCAATCTCTTCATCTCAGAGTAGCACTTGCAACCTTCATCCTCAATAATTTGATAGATGTATTCCAGTCTCTGTCTTCCTCTACAGTTTTTGCTCTCTACAGCCCCTCTAGTACCGTGAAAGTCATTCTCTGATGCCATAACAGATGTCCTATCGTCCTCTCACCTCTCCTTCTCAGTGTTTTCCACATATTCCTTTCCTTGCCAATTCTGCACAGAACCTTCTCGTTCCTTATGTTGTCAGTCAACTTAATTTTCAACATGCATCTGTGGCACCACATCTCAAATGCTTCGATTCTCTTCTGTTCTGGTTTTCCCACAGTCCATGTTTCACTGTCATACAATGCTGTGCAACATACGTACATTCTCAGAAATTTCTTCCTCAAATTAAGGCCTATGTTTGATACTTGTAGACATCTCTTTGGCAGGAATGCCCTTTTTGCCAGTGCTAGTGTGCTTTTGATGTCCTCCTTGCTCTATCCATCATTGGTTATTTTACTGCCTAGGTAACAGAATTCCTTAACCTCAGCTAGCTTGTGACCATCATTCCTGATGTTAGTTTTCTCATTGTTATCAATTCTGCTACTTCCCATTACTTTCATCTTTATTTGCCTTACTGTCAATACATGTTCTGTATTAATTAGGCTGTTCATTCCTGTCAGGTGACCATGTAATTCTTCTTCACTTTCACCCAGGATACCAATGTCATCAGTGAATCATATCATTGATATCCTTTCACCATAAATTTTAATTCCAATACTGAACCATTCTTTTATTTCAATCATTGCTTCTTCGATGTACAAATTGAACAGTAGGGGCGAAAGGCTACACCCCTGTCTTACACACTTTCTAAACCAAGCAGTTTGTTCTTCGTCATCCACTTTCATTATTCCCTCTTTGCTCTTGTACATGTTGCATATAACCTGTCTCCCTATTGCTTACATCTGTTTTTCGCAGAATTTCAAACATCTTGTCGAACAGTTGTCGAACGCTTTCTCCAAGTTGACAAATTCTATGAGCATGGAGGCAGACTAATTGAGTTATGTAATAAATTTCGGCTAATAATAGTGGATACTCTGTTCAAGAATCACGAAAGGATGAGGTATACCTGGAAAAGGCCAGGTGATATGGAAAGATTTCGGTTAGATTACATCATAATCAGACAGAGATTCCGAAATCAGATATTCGATTGTAAGGCTTATCTAGGAGCAGATATAGACTCAAATCATAATTTAGTAGTGATGAAGAGTAGGCTGCAGTTTAAGAAATTAGTCAGGAAGAATCAATATCCAAAGAAGAGGGATCTGGAAGTACTAAGTCATGACGAGATACGCTTGAAGTTCTCTAAGCCTTAGATACAGGAATGAGGAATAGCTCAGTAGGCCATACAGTTGAAGAGGAATGGACATCTCTAAAGAGGGCAATCACAGAAACTGGAAAGAACATATATAGAAAAACGTAATTGTGAAGAAACCATGAAAAACAAAAGGAATACTTCAGCTGATCGATCAAAGAAGGAAGTACAAAAACGTTCAGGGAAATTCAGGAATACAGAAATACAAGTCGCTGAGGAACCCTATGAATGTGTGTGGATTTTTGTTTAGTCCTGCTTCCACTATCAACTGCAGTGTCAGAATTCCCTCTCTAGTGCCTTTACCTTTCCTAAATCCAAAATGATTGTCATCTAGTGCATCCTCAATTTTCTTTTCCACTCTTCTGTATATTGCCAGCAACTTGGATGCATGTGATGTTAAGCTGACTGTGCAGTAATTCTCACACTCGTCAACTCTTGCAGTATTCGGACTTGTGTGGATGCTATTTTTCTGAAAGTCTGATGGTATGTCGCCAGACTCACACATTCTACACACCAATGTGAAGAGTCGTTTTGTTGCCATCTCCCTCAACGATTTTATAAATTTTGATGGAGTGTTACCTATCCCTTCTGCCTTATTTGATCTTAAGTCTTCTAAAGCTCTTTTAAATTATGATTCTAATACTGGATCTCCTATTTCTTCTAAATCGACTCCTCTTTCTTCTTTTATCATATCAGACATATCTTCCCCTTCATAGAGGCCTTCAAGGTACTCTTTTCACCTATCCACTCTCTCATCTGCATTTAACAGTGGAATTCCCATTGCATTCTTAATGTTACCACCCTTGCTTTTAATTTCACAGAGGTTGTTTTGACTTTCCTATATGTTGAGTCAGTCCTTCTGGCATCCATTTCTTTTCGATTTCTTCACAGTTTTCATGGTGCCATTTCGTCTTAGCGTCTGTGCACTTCATGTTTATTTCATTCATCAACGACTTGTATTTCTGTATTCCTGAATTTCAATGACCGTTTTTGTACTTCCTTCTTTGATCGATCAACGTTTTTTGTATGAATGTTTTTCTTTCCAGCTTCTGTGATTGCCCTCTTTAGAGACGTCCATTGCTCTTCAACTGTACAGCCTACTGAGCTGTTTCTAATTGCTGCATCTATAGCCTTAGAGAACTTAAAGCTTATCTCGTCATCCCTTAGTGCTTACATATCCCACTTCTTTGTATATTGATTCTTCCTGGCGAATTTCTTAACTTCAGCGTACCCTTCATCTCTAGTACATTGTGATCTGACTATATCTGCTCCTGGGTGTTCTTACAATCGACTATCTGATTTCGGAATCTCTGTCTGACCTTGATGCAATCTAACCAACATCTTTCCATATCACCTGGCATTTTCCAGTTATGCCTCCTCCCTTCGTGATTCTTGAACGGAGTATTTGCTATTACTGTTGTTGTTGTGGTATTCAGTCCTGAGATGCAGCTCTCCATGCTACTCTATCTTGTGCAAGCATCTTCATCTCCCAGTACCTACTGCAACCTATATCCTTCTGAATCTGCTTAGTGTATTCATCTCTTGGTCTCCCTCTACGATTTTTACCCTCCACACTGCCCTCCAATGCTAAATTTGTGATCCCTTGATGCCTCAAAACATGTCCTACCAACCGATCCCTTGTTCTAGTCAAGTTGTGCCACAAACTTCTCTTCTCCCCAATCCTATTCAACACTTCCTCATTAGTTATGTGATCTACCCATCTAATCTTCAGCATTCTTCTGTAGCACCACATTTCGAAAGATTCTATTCTCTTCTTGTCCAAACTATTTATCGTCCATGTTTCACTTCCATACATGGCTACACTCCATACAAATACTTTCAGAAACGATTTCCTGACACTTAAATCTATACTCGATGTTAACAAATTTCTCTTCTTCAGAAAAGCTTTCCTTGCCATTGCCAGTCTACATTTTATATCCTCTCTACTTCGACCATCATCAGTTATTTTGCTCCCCAAAAAGCAAAACTCCTTTACTCCTTTACATGTCTCATTTCCTAACCTAATTCCCTCAGCATCACCCGATTTTATTCGACTACATTCCATTATCCTCGTTTTGCTTTTGTTGATGTTCATCTTGTATCCTCCTTTCAAGACACTATCCATTCCGTTCAACTGCTCTTTTAAGTCCTTTGCTGTCTCTGACAGAATTACAATGTCATCGGCGAACCTCAAAGTTTTTATTTCTTCTCCATGGATTTTAATACCTACTCCGAATTTTTCTTTTGTTTCCTTCACTGCTTGCTCAATATACAGATTGAATAACACTGGGGAGAGGCTACAACCTTGTCTCACTCCCTTCCCAACAACTGCTTCCCTTTCATGTCCCTCGACTCTTATAACTGCCATCTGGTTTCTGTACAAATTGTAAATAGCTTTTCGCTCCCTGTATTTTACCCCTGCCACCTTCAGAATTTGAAAGAGAGTATTCCACTCAACATTGTCAAAAGCTTTCTCTAAGTCTACAAATGCTAGAAATGTAGGTTTGCCTTTCCTTAATCTAGCTTCTAAGATAAGTAATAGGGTCAGTATTGTCTCACGTGTTCCAATATTTCTACGGAATTCAAACTGATCTTCCCCGAGGTCGGCTTCTACTAGTTTTTCCTTCGTCTGTAAAGAATTCGCGTTAGTATTTTGCAGCCCAAAAATATATTACAGAACTCAATTACTTTTTCTCCTCTCTCATTTCTTGTCCTAAGCCCATATTCCCCTTTAACCTTTTCCTCTAGTCCTTCCCCTACAGCTGCATTCCAGTACCCCATTACTATTATATTTTCATCTCCCTTTACATACTAGATTGACCTTTCAATATCCTCATATTCTTTCTCTATCAGTTGATCTTCTGATTACAACATTGGCAGGTATACCTGAACTATTGCTGTTCGTGTTGATTTACTGCCAACTCTGTCAAAAACAACCCGATCACTGAACTGTTCATGGTAACACACTCTCTGCCCTACCTTACTATTCATAATGAATCCCACTCCCGTTATGCCATTTTCTGCTGCTGTTGATATTACATATACCAGATATGAAGAGGGGCAAATAGCATTAAGAGTAAATGATACATTGATGACGGATGTGTATAGTGTTGCAGAACTTTTTAACAAACATTTTATATCTGTCACTGAAAGGATAGGGTTGTCAAGTTGTGTAGATGCTGCCATGGGATACCTCAGACTAGATATTTCAACTTTCACAATATGAATTTGACCCTCACTACCCCAGCAGATATAATGTCCATCATAAAATCTTTAAAATCAAAAATATGTAGTGTGGTGTGATGATGTTTGGAACATTCATATTTTACTCTTTTATGTGTTATATGTATGGTAGTTTATGTTTTCTTCTTGATCTTCGTTATGTACATCGCTGAATAAATGGTCTCTAAATATGTGTGTTCCTGGCAATATGATGTATTGCATATCTGATTAAAAGGTCAACTTTATAATCTCATAGAGGACTAATTAGAGTCAATATCTAATAGATGTAATATCAACAAACGTAATTAAAGAATGTGATTCTGAGTTAAGTAAAATATTAAACTATCTGTGCAACCAGTCAGTTAAGTAACACATTAAACTATCTGTGCAACCAGTCAGTGGAATACTTCCTGAGTGGTTGAAATATACTGAAATTAAGCCACTGTTTAAGAAGTGGTATCTTATCACAAATAACATACTGTCAAAGTCGCAGTTTGGATTTCTAAAGGGTTATGACATTGAGAAGCCTATCTACACTTAGAGTGAAAATTTACTTAATTCATGAGACAAAAAATTCATGAGACAAAGTAGATTATAATATTATGGTGTAACGGAAAATGCTGCAAAGTGGTTAAAATCTTATATCACTGGCAGGAAACAAAGCGTGTTATTAGGAAAGAGACATGTATTAAGCTATCAGGCATGATCCAACTGGGAACTAATTACATGTGGGGTCCCACAATGTTCCATCTTAGGGCCCTTTCCTTTTCTTGTGTATATCAATGACCTTTCATCAGTAACATTACCAGATGCCAAGTTTGTTTTGTTTGCTGATGATACAAGCACTGCAATAAATAGCAAATCAAGTGTAGTCTTAGAAAGATCGGCTAATAAAATATTTCTGGACATTAATCACTGTTTCCTAGCCAATTCTTCGTCATTAAACTTTGAAAAAACACACTACATGCAGTTCAGAACTTGTAATGGGTGTCCCACAAGTATATGACTAACATATGATGACAAGCAGACAGAAGAAGTGGACAGTGTTAAATTCTTGGGATTACAGCTTGATAATAAACTCAACTGGGAGGAGCACACTGCAGAACTGCTGAAGCATCTAAACAAATCATTATTTGCAATGCGAATTCTGTCAGACATAGGGGATATAAAAATGAAAAAGCTAGCATACTATGCTTACTTTCACTCCATAATGTCACATGGGATTATTTTTTGGCGTAATCATCAAGCCAGGATAAAGTTTCCCAGGCACTAAAATATGCAATAAGAGTTATATGTGGTGTGAACTCAAGAACATCCTGCTGAGGCCTGTTTAGGGAACTAGGAGTACTAACTACTGTTTCCAAACATATTTATTCCTTAATTAAATTTGTCATTAAAAAAATTACTTTTTCAAACTAACAGCTATGTAGAAGGAATCAATACTAGAAATAAGAATAATCTTCAAAGGGTTTAAAGTCACTTCTCTAGTACAAAAAGGTGTGCTTTATTCAGGAACACACATTTTCAATAACTTGCTAGCAGTCATAAAAAGCTTGACGACCATCGAAATTCAGTTTAAGAGGAACCTTATGGATTTATTGGTGGCCAACTCCTTCTACTCCATTGATGAATTTATCATTAGGACCAACTTATTATATACACTCCTGGAAATTGAAATAAGAACACCGTGAATTCATTGTCCCAGGAAGGGGAAACTTTATTGACACATTCCTGGGGTCAGATACATCACATGATCACACTGACAGAACCACAGGCACATAGACACAGGCAACAGAGCATGCACAATGTCGGCACTAGTACAGTGTATATCCACCTTTCGCAGCAATGCAGGCTGCTATTCTCCCATGGAGACGATCGTAGAGATGCTGGATGTAGTCCTGTGGAACGGCTTGCCATGCCATTTCCACCTGGTGCCTCAGTTGGACCAGCGTTCGTGCTGGACGTGCAGACCGCGTGAGACGACGCTTCATCCAGTCCCAAACATGCTCAATGGGGGACAGATCCGGAGATCTTGCTGGCCAGGGTAGTTGACTTACACCTTCTAGAGCACGTTGGGTGGCACGGGATACATGCGGACGTGCATTGTCCTGTTGGAACAGCAAGTTCCCTTGCCGGTCTAGGGATGGTAGAACGATGGGTTCGGTGACGGTTTGGATGTACCGTGCACTATTCAGTGTCCCCTCGACGATCACTAGTGGTCGGCCAGTGTAGGAGATCGCTCCCCACACCATGATGCCGGGTGTTGGCCCTGTGTGCCTCGGTCGTATGCAGTCCTGATTGTGGCGCTCACCTGCACGGCGCCAAACACGCATACGACCATCATTGGCACCAAGGCAGAAGCGACTCTCATCGCTGAAGACGACACGTCTCCATTCGTCCCTCCATTCACGCCTGTCGCGACACCACTGGAGGCGGGCTGCACGATGTTGGGGCGTGAGCGGAAGACGGCCTAAGGGTGTGCGGGACCGTAGCCCAGCTTCATGGAGACGGTTGCGAATGGTCCTCGCCGATACCCCAGGAGCAACAGTGTCCCTAATTTGCTGGGAAGTGGCGGCGCGGTCCCCTACGGCACTGCGTAGGATCCTACGGTCTTGGTGTGCATCCGTGCGTCGCTGCGGTCCGGTCCCAGATCGACGGGCACGTGCACCTTCCGCCGACCACTGGCGACAACATCGATGTACTGTGGAGACCTCACGCCCCACGTGTTGAGCAATTCGGCGGTACATCCACCCGGCCTCCCGCATGCCCACTATACGCCCTCGCTCAAAGTCCGTCAACTGCACATACGGTTCACGTCCACGCTGTCGCGGCATGCTACCAGTGTTAAAGACTGCGATGGAGCTCCGTATGCCACGGCAAACTGGCTGACACTGACGGCGGCGGTGCACAAATCCTGCGCAGCTAGCGCCATTCGACGGCCAACACCGCGGTTCCTGGTGTGTCCGCTGTGCCATGCGTGTGATCATTGCTTGTAAAGCCCTCTCGCAGTGTCCGGAGCAAGTATGGTGGGTCTGACACACCGGTGTCAATGTGTTCTTTTTTCCATTTCCAGGAGTGTAAATAAAGTACAATCTAACTTTTGCGCCATTTTAGTGCAGTAATGTGTTCATTGTAAATAAGTGTTGTAGTAGTTCTATTATATGTTTATTACCTTATAAATAAAATGAACTTTTTTTTAAATTTTAAATTCGTGCATTAATACAATCTTAGTGAATTAGTGTTGTAACATGATCCTTTCATATAGTGTTTATTTAAACAAAATGACGATCATTCCACTTGGGACCTGTGGAAGGTACATTAGCTTAGTTGTTTTAGTTGTAAATATTTGTCATGTATTATTGTTTTTGTGACATGTTCTACAACCTGTAGAACCTCCTCACTACAGATTAATTGTAATGAAAGTAGATCTAATCTAATCTAAATCTTAGGGGCAGTTTCCTAGGCCAAGAACAAGAGAGTGCCCTGAACTTCTGTCCACTCCTCCACCCTCTTTGACAAGCCCGCTGACAGAATAAGGGTGACATTAGCTCAGGCTGGTTCAAATGGCTCTGAGCACTATGGGACTTAACATCTTTGGTAATCAGTACCCTAGAACTTAGAACTACTTAAACCTAACTAACCTAAGGACATCACACACATCCATACCCGAGGCAGGATTCGAACCTGCGACCGTAGCAGTCGCGTGGTTCCAGACTGAGCGCCTAGAACCGCGAGACCACTGCGGCCAGGCATTAGCTCAGGAATTTGACCAGGAGTAAGTTGTAGTGTGAACTATTTGAGTAGAGTTCAAAACTTGGAAGGTACTGAAATAATTATGTCAAACAAAGGGTTTGAAGTTAACATATGAAAGTGCTGAAAATAATGATTACGTAGATTGTTTTGTAGATGTGGATTGGACAGGCCATTCTGTAGATCGTAAGTCCACATTAGGCTATGTAATAGGGTATTTGGGAATGTATATTTTGGCAACCTAAGAAACAAGGAAGTGTTACAAAATCTACTTTTGTTGAGTGGGTAGCATTTTCAAAAGCTGTAACTGAGATTAAGTTAATTCTAGATAATTTGAATATTTTTGATACCTAGTCTGACAAACCTATTTAAGTATTTGAAGACAACTCAGGTCAGTTAGTATTGCTAGAACTGGTAACCTTACTAACAGTTCAAAGAATGTACACTACCTTTTTGTGAATGACTGCTATATGAGTGGAATTGTAGATGTTTGTGAAGTAGATTTACATAGAAATGTAACAGGTGTTTTTTCCAATTTATTGTGTGGATAGGTACCTCAACAATGAGTATTATACTTTTACTGCATAACAGTGTCCGGCCCCGGTAGCTGAGTGGTCAGCATGACGGAATGTCAATCCTAAGGTCCCAGGTTCGATTCCCGGCTGGCTCGGAGATTTTCTCCACTCAGGGACTGGGTGTTGTGTTGTCCTAATCATCATCAATTCATCCCCATCGACGCGCAGGTCGCCTATGTGGCGTCAACTCGAAAGACCTGCACCAGGCGAACGGTCTACCCGATGGGAGGCCCTAGCCACACGACATTTTATTTCACTGCATAACAGTTAGTCAGTAATTTCCATGTCATGAATGTGTTGACTGTGTAAGGGCAGTTGTATTTGTATTTATGTTTTTCTGAATAAATAATCATAACAGTATGCACTGAAAAAGCCAGAACCACACATTCAACAAAATTCAGTTCCATGAATAAAAAAAGTATGTTCAGTAGTAAATTCTCCAATGTTTTAATAGTAAGTGAAATAATCATCTGGAAATAACAATACTATTATTGCTATGAAAAGCAGACTGTTCACCATCTATACCATACCGCATCTTCATCGACCACAAAAAAGTAAGGAAACCATTGTGGACTCGGTCATGGTGGTTCTGGCAATACAGGCTAGACTGTCAATTCAGAGGTTGTGTTTGGTACTACATTTTATGTTAGGACATAAAAACCGGGTTTCCACAAACAAAAACTTGCAAATGCATACGGCCAAAAACCGACTTCAGAAACCAGTTAAGGATACCCACTTCCCTCAATTTATGAATGACTCGAGGATATTTTGAAATGCGAGTGATACTATTTGGTTCCCTCCTCTCCCCAGTCTTCTCTCAAACATTACTTGCCTCTCATTGGGATCTTCTCATTGTAATCATGTCATAAGAGTAACAGTCCTCTTCTATAGCTGAAAGCCTTCATACTTTTTATGCAATGGCATCGATTCTATTAACGGTAGCAACATCCATGTAAACTGACATGGTTCATAACTAAAATAGTGTCAGACAAAAATACTTGCACTGAGCTGGGCACCACCCACGATTTATTATTTACTTATCTATAAATGTTAAAAGTAAATTATAAATCTTTGGCGGCACAAAGCACAGTGCATATATTTTCGTTTGAAGCGAGTGGAATTCGGTGCTAGGAAATGGAAGAGAAGGAAAAATTGTAGTCGAATATGGATAAGGGGAAATGAATGAAAGAGGAAGCTGCCTGGTAGTATTTTGCACACAGCATGATTTATTCATCACTAACACTTGGTTTAAGAACCATAAAAACAGTTTGTGTAGATGCAAGAGACCTGGAGATGCTAGATAGTTTCTGATTGGTTTTGTAATGGTAAGACAGAGATTTCGGATCTAGATTTTAAGCTGTAAGACATTTCCAGGCCAAATGTGGACTCTGATCACAGTTTATTGGCCGTGAACATATGGCAATCCTGCAGCAACAGGCCAATACACACTGCCCGTCAGGCATGTTTTGTCACATCACATCACGTCAGAAGATTTTACAATGCATGTCACATGGCGGCATTCACTTTGATCATAAACGAGCCATCACTTCATGTCAAGGTTTCACAGGAATAATTTTTTTATGGCATTATGGACTGTTAACATTGGAACTTAAACTGGGTTCACACATGCAACATATGTGGCGCCACAACTTGTGACTTTCTGTAGATGCGCCATGAGCTAGCATTCACACAGGACACCACAACTTCTACGTAGTTGCACAGGTTCCGTCATGGCATCAACTGAAATTATATGGGTGGAAATTAATGTTATAGTGCAGGATATAGCTTTAAAGCAATTATAAGAGTTGAATACAAGGAAGATGAAACCCAAATGTTAGATATGAAAACAGATTTCGTGCGGGGTTAAATCAGGGGTAACAAACACATTTATAAAAGAAATAACGCTCTAAGACGAAAAAGCTATCAACTATGGCAAACTAATCAAGAGCTGGTATGTAAATATCATCCACAGGCACACCACCCTTCCAAGATTTTGGAAACTTTTATTCATTGATAGTGTTTAGATTAACAACTGCCACATCACATTCAAGGGCTAGTTCCCACATATAACGTACATTTACTGTGTTTGGGTTACACAAACTCCCAAGTTTGTACAAATTGCTTTTTGGTTGCATATTAACTTTATTTCTTTTATTCATCCAAAACTTTGAAGATTGTGGGATAGTCTTACATCATTGGTTTGCACAACACACACACACACACACACACACACACACACACACACACACACACACACACACACACACACACAGAGAGAGAGAGAGAGAGAGAGAGAGAGAGAGAGAGAGAGAGAGAGATAGAAAATTCAACAGGTCCTTGTTCTTGTTACATTACATTACATAAATACTTGTTCCTTAGATCATAAATATGACATTTCATAATGGTGTGGAACATCTCACTTAAACATGAGGTTTCTTTACATGATGTAATTTTTTTTACAATTATTGCTTCATAACTAAAAGTGCATCCAATGAAATGAAGGAGTTGTCACTCAGAAATTCTTTTAATTTGTTTTTATATGCTGGTTGATTGTGTATCAGGCTTTTAATGCTATTTGGCAAATGACCAAAGACTTTTGTGGCAGCAACATTTTACCCCTTTCTGTACCAAAGACAGATTCAACCAGAATAGTGAAGATTATCCTTTCTTACATGTTGTTAATAACAAATTTCATAAGTGAATATATATATATATATATATATAGTGGAGGTACTGTGAATCTCTCTAGTTTCTTAAATAAATGTCTACAAGGTGATCTTGGGTAGGCTCCTGCCATTATTCTGATTACATGCTTTTGTGCAATGAATACATTTTCCTTAAGGATGAACTACCTAAAAATATGATATCATGCTAAACCAGTGGATGAAAGTATGTATTATTGATATGTTTATTACCAAATTTGCAATAACACTAATAGCATATGTAACTGAACTCAAAAGTTTCAGCATACAATCAATGTGTTTCTTCCAATTTTATTTCTCATCAATGCAAACACCCAGAAATTTTGAATATTCTGCCTTAGCGAAAAGAATTGCCATTAGCAAAAAGAACTAGTTTTGAACCCACATGAATATAGGCTAGCAAGTCATTAATATATATTACAAACAATAATGGACCCAAGACTGAACCCTGTGGGACACTGCTCTTGATACCTCCCCAGTTAGAGTACTCTCCTGATTTTTGCAGACTATCTGTACTGTTGATTTCAGCCTTCTGTATTCTTAGAGTTAGATTTAAATTAAACCATTTGTGCAGTGTCCGATCATATCACAATACTTAAGCTTATCTAGAAGAATTTCAATCAAAAGCCTTTGAGATAGCAAAAACTCCCAAATGGTTGATGTTAGGTTATTCAGAGCATTTAATATCTGATTAGTGACAGTATATATAGCATTCTATGTTGAAAAGCCTCCCCAAAAACCAGCTGATATTTTATTAGCACTTCATTTTTAGAAATATGTGAAGCTACTCTTGAGAACATTACTTTTTCAAGGATTTTGGATATAACTGTCAGAAGTGAAGTTGAGTAGTAATTGTATCAGATCTATCTCCCTTTTTATGGAATGGTTCAACAATAGCGTGTTTAAGTCTTATAGTTCCGGAAGCTGCGGTATTATACCTGCTGACCACTGTTTTTACTTTTTACAGCTATAAAATGGAAACACACTGAAATCGAATGGAGTACAGCAGCAATTACTGCACAATAACTGCTCGTGTTTCGAAATACAGGCACCAGGGAGTAGTGGTGGAAGGAAAGTGGCGTAACAAAGTATAAGCAAGTTGAATTTTTTGTGGCATGACAAAAGTTGCGTCTCTTAAGTAGCAACACTGAATACTGGAAGTTCACACATGCAACTGCTTTGCAAGTGCAGTATGGGACTAGCTGTGGCGACGCTTTTGTTATGTGTGTTAACCTATTTTCGCCATGCTAATTCAAGTTATAGTAGCGAATTTCATTATATTGTGTGTTATTTTTCTTTATTTCATTATTGTACTTTTCGTAGCAAACTGCAAATGTTCCTTGACGACTTAACAGAAAAATGGTGTAGCCCGCACTGTGTTTAAATAGGAACATAAGTTGATGAAGCAGATTTTCATTAGACAACATTTTAAGTGAAAAACTCAACTGTTTATGACTTTAGTAATTACATAAAAAATAATGGTCAAAGTGTAAGGGCTTTAGTTATTCCCTTATAAATATTGTTTAATATTTTGGTGTGTATATATTTTTATTAGCAAATAAACACATTGTTTCACTTCTCAGCACTTTACCACACAAACCTTTTCAGGAACATGCATTATTAAGTTTGCTTGGATCATTATTGAACTTTATCATTGTTAATTCCTCAATTTGCATACTATACTCTGGCTCTTGGTGTCATGGATTTTAACTCATAACTTCACTTTTACTTTTTGGTACTGGGCACTGACATGATATGAGGTGGCAAAGAGTGTGAATACTCTCTAAGGTGGTGGTGCTGTGACGTGACATGACAGCCAGTGTGAATTGGTCTTTGTGTGATAGTATAAGAAAACTCTCTGGACAGCAGCACAGCTACAATACAGTTTGTGCTGAGCTTTGGTTGTTTTCATATGCACTCTGTTTTATTTCTACCAAGCAGTCAAGCATTCATATTCTGTATTCATAGTGTATTCATTGCTAGTGTTCTCTCCTTGTTCCCCTAAAAAAACAGATTAAAACTTAAGAAATTGCAAAATGGAAGAAACCTAAAGGGATGAGACCTGGACAAATTGAAAGAACAAGACTCTGTTGAGAATTTTCATGGGAGTATTAAGGCAAAAATTGACTGAAACAGGGGAAAAGAATATGGTAAAAGAGGAATGGGTGGCTTTGAGAGAAGAAATTGTGAAGGAACCGAAGGATCGAATAGGTAAAAGGATAAGGCCTAGCAGAATTCGTTTAATATCACAGGAGATCTTAAATTTAACTAATGAAAGAAGAAAATATAAAAATACAGCACATGAAGGAACTGAAAGGGAATATGGATGTCTACTAAAGAGACTGATAGAAAACGCAAATAGCTAAACTGAAATGACTCAAGGACAACTGCAAGGCTATATAAGCATATATAAAGAACAGACAGGTACCTTTTATAGGAAAATTAAAGAGACCATGAAGAAAACGGATGCAGCTGTATAAATATTGAGAGCTCACATTGGAAACCACGACTAATCAAAAAAGGGAAAGGTAGAAGGAGTATATAGAGGGGCTGTAAAAGGGAAATGACTTTGAAGGCAATATTATAGAAAGGGAAGAAGTTATAGATGTAGATACACTGGGAGATATGATACTTCAAGAAAAAATTGAAGCAGCGCTGAGACACATAGGCTGACACAAGGCCTCTAGAGTAGACGAAATTCCTTCAGAATTAGTGATACCTCCAAGACAGCCAGCTATAACAAAACTAGTCCATCTCGAGCACATGATGTGTGAGACAGATGAAATACCCTCAGATTTTAGAACAATGTTTGTGATAGGACGCATTTTGGGGCGTCAATCAACTGTCAATTTAGTGTTAGAAGGATGTGTATGGAGTAAAAATTGTAGAGGGAGACTAAGAAATAATACAGTAAGCAGATTCGAATGGTTGTAGGTTGCAGTAGTAATTAAGAGATGAAGAGGTTTGCACATGATACAGTATCACGGAAAGATGCATCAACCATTCATCAGACTGAAGCTAAATAAGGAAATATTAAAATAAAATTTTGTTTTTATATATATGCAGGATTGATCACAGCTAATAGCGAAAACTATTATGGATAAAGGTATAACATAACTCAGGCAATAGCATTCCAGTACACATAAGACCACAAAAGAGCAATACTGTGCAAGATAACTGCAAATGTGAGCTTATAATAAAACTCTCATCTTGGGCACAATAATTGTTTTATTTTTTTCATCATTATACATTTCAGCATGATGCCATTTTCAAATGAACTAACTATAATAGAAACAGCAAATAATGGGAAGAGCACATAATGAGAAACATAATAGCATCAGTAACTAAATATAATATTCAAACAGCAGAACTTGCACCTACCAAAATCCTGTTGATACAATGTATCACATCCAGCTCAATAGTATTAAGTGTAAGTGTAAACTGGCTCGAAAGTGGCGTAGTCCAATAAGGAAAACAGCTCTGCCTGATGGCACTAACATACAATAGATGACTTTGTGTTGCAACAAATACATGTTTTTTGCATTTACAAAAGTAGTAAGTATATATTTTACAATCATTTAAGAACACACACACACACACACACACACACACACACACACACACACACATATATATATATATATATATATATATATATATATATATATATATATATATATATATATATATATATTCACTTAATGTCACACAAACACTTTCTCTCTCTCTCTCTCTCTCTCTCTCACACACACACACACACACACACACACACACACACACACACACAAATATATATATAGTTACAGCATGGAAGTTCTGTAACAATTACATACAAAAAGGCTGTGCACAGAATTGTGGTATTCAAGCTAAGAGCTTGGGGCAAAGGGCTTTTGGTTAGCCCAGACCAATTGGCATTTGCATAGCCACTTGAACATCTGCCTTACTGTCCCTATGTTACAGTAGACTAAGCAAGCTGGGCTCAGTGAACGGGAGCTCAGGCGCAGGTAAATTGTGTGAATCGATTAATTTCTCTAGCAAAAGATTTTTATTGGTTTGAAATATATGCTCAGCTAATAGCATCATTTGTACATGCAATTTCGGATTTTATGTGCAAAAACAGTCATCTTTAAATAACTCCTGGCTAGAGTGAGACGAATCGTTCAAATATGGTTCACTGGTGTATCAGACCTTAGTCTAAGATAAATTTTAAGCATTCGAAAAACCCTTGCTTCGTTTGGATTTAATTTGCAAAAAACATGTTTGTGCGCCACTTCTCTACTTTAAAATTTTACAAATCGGTTCAAACTCTGCACAAAGGTAAACAAATGGATAAAGTCAAAGCTATGTTTTTGTAAGGTAATTTTGATCCATTCTCGATGTACAATGGTTTGAAGTCAAGATGAGTATAGCGTGTAAAATACGTTCTTATGTGAGTTGAATGCACAGGAACTGTTTAAAGTAAAGCCAGATAAATGAAAAATGCAGTCTTACAATGAAACTGAAATCTAGCTTCAATCGGATTTTATATGCAAAAAACTCGTTTTGTGAGTTTTTCATGTGTGCCTCTTCTATGTTTCAGACTTGTGCAAATTGGTTCAAATTTTGTAAGAATGGAGAAAAATACTTTTAATTAATGAAAGACCAGTGCTGTGAAAGCTTTCCCCATTGGCATGATATAGCAGTCTAAAATTGCATACAAAAGGGAAATAAAATTAGGGTTTGTGGGAATCGTACATGCTGAGACGGAGTAAAGTGATAAGTGTAATAATAAAAAGTACAGGGCGTCTCACGAGAGACGCCTGGGATGGGTCTATGCTTTGCACATATGTCGGTTGCCGCTATAGCATAGTTCTCGGACACCAATACTTTGTGTGTGCCCCCTACACTGTGCGACTGTGTACTGGTGTTTTCTTTTGAGTTTTTTTGGGTCAAGTTTAATCGCTTCAGATATTGTTGCTAGACTTCATTACTGTAACTGCGCCAAGGCCGGTGCTTTCTTAACCCCTATATCGCTGGTCCCAGTCCTCAGACAGAAACACCGTGCATGTGTTTCCTGCACCCTGCAATTGAGTGTTCAAGTGTTTTGTTTTGTGTTTCGTGTTGGCTTTCCATTTGGTATGATATAAAGGAAGAATCAACGAGTGTTTATCGCGTTGAACTATGCAAAAACAGAATCATATGTGCAATGTTGTTTTGAATTCACACGAAAATTTCCCACTGTGCACGTTCCCAATGATTCGACGATACACAGATTAGTGAAGAAATTTCAAGAGACTGGATCTGTCTTACTCAAACGAAGTCCTACAGAATTTAGTACTTTAACCAAAAACAAATTAGAAGAAAGAGGGGAGGCCTTAGAAAGAAGTCTGAGAAAATCTCTGCGCTGTTTGGCACTTCAGTCTGGTGTGTCAAGAGAATCTGCTCACAGAGCTGTGCACAAACTGAAATTGAAACCATACAAAATAATGGTAGTGCATCAGTTGAGGAATACAGATACTGTTGCCTAACATCGTTATTGCAGCTGGCTGTTACAGTCTGTGCGCGATGGGGAAGTTGATCCTGAGATGCTTTTTTTTCTGATGAAGCATGGCTGCATTTGTCAGGCCACGTGAATTCTCAGAACAGTCGACGCTGGAGCTCCGAAAATCCTTGTCGATTACATCAACAACTTCCGCCTTATGTGAAAACAGGAGTGTAGTATGCAAGAAGTTCAAGACGAATTATCGGACCATCTTTTTCCACGAAACAATACGTTCTGACAGGTATATTGACAATGAACTGTATTCTCTTTTTTCGAGAACTAACCTAGCGAAAAGATGTACGGTTACTTTATGCAGAACAAAGCAAGACCACAAATCACCAATGCTGCTATGACAGCAGTATGGAGTGTTTTTGATGATAGAATAGTTGACTGGCCTCCTCGTTCTCCAGATCTACGTTCGTGTGATTTTTATCCTTAGGGAATGTTAAAAGACAAGGTGTATGCAACCATTCCCCTAACGCTCGAAGAGTCGGAAGACAAGGTTCGGCTAGTCATTTCCCAGATTTCGGCAGCCGAAATTCGTCGAGTGTTTGCTAATGTGTTCAGGAGACATCAGGCTGCTCTTACCACAGAGGAACATCATTTTGAGCACCTACTGTAGGTAAAGGGAAGTTCAAGTTAATCAGGTAGCAACGTTGTTTATGCTCAACTCAGGAGAAGCGCGTGCGCAGCCGACTACCAGTAGATCAGTGTCCGAGAGTCGGGCACGGCAGCGGCCAGCGGACGCGGTGGCGGCGGCCGTGCAACACGACCCAGAGACCACTCCTGGGTGTCTTTCGTTCTTATGGTAATTACAACAAGCGTTTGCAAAAATCTTTCATTGTTCGGGTTTTATGTGTGAAAAATGTCAGGTTTGCACATGAAACTGTGTTTCGTAGAAGTGCATTGCATTTTAAGTACTGAATTTGCATATAATTATAAAAACTGATATATTACAGTTGCTTATCGTTTCGTTGTTTGTATGTAAAAGATTTTATTCAGAAGTGGCTTAAAATCATTGAAAAATCTCTGGATGTGCAAAGCAATGCATATACCGAACCAGAATTCTGCACAGCCCAATACAAAATGATATACTCTTAAAGTTTTGTCAGTGACCATGCAGAAAATTAAAGTAAGACGAAGGTTGCTACAAAAATAGTTGTCGTAAAAAGTTCACGATATTTCTAACCAATAGAGAATGTTTTTCTGCGTTCTCTTCAAAAACTACTATACTGTCTTGTAGAAAATTTATTTTCCGATAAAGTAAGCTGAAGTTCGTCAGTTTTCGTACAGGATTGAGAACTTGATAGCATTTTGTTGTGTTTACATTGTTTCACAATTCTTCTGTTTATTTCAGTCATTACTGCATTGCAGCTGAATGATTTGTGCAACAAATAATACACTACCGAAAAGTACACATCTATACGTTTTATCTTCAAAATCTAGTAATTGTTTATTTGAAGTTTGCAAAAATTAAAATTGAAAATTAACATCCAGCCATGAGAAAAACTTGGGTGGATAATTTAGTGCTAAATGTTGCAACAAAACATCTGAATTAAGTATCTCATACTTAATTCTGTTGTTTTGTTGCAACAAAACATCTGAATTAAGTATCTCATACTTAATTCTGTTGTTTTGTTGCAACATTTCGCACCAAATTATTCACCCAAGTTTTTCTCATGGCTGGGTGTTAATATTCAATTTTAGTTTTTGCAATAAACAATGACTAGATTTTGAAGATAAAAGGTATAGATGTATACTTTTTAGTAGTCTATTATTTGTTGGCAAATGATTCAGCTGCAATACAGTAAGTTTTAAGTACGTTTATCTATGTAATATGCTCATATTGTAAATTTGTCTACATAATATAAACTATTTACAAACATTATTGTCAGGCATTTCGCTCAGTATTTCATATTTTTTTCGGTATTATTTTTATGTTTGCTGTTATTTTGGGCACTCTATGAACTATTTATGGTTATTTGCATTCAGAGACTCATACATATAAGAGTAAAACGTGTGTTAAGTATAGAACAAAAAATTAAAAAACAATAAAAACTTAAAAAAATTTGTAAAAAATTAAAAAATAAAAATAACAAAGACTAAAAACATGAAACAAAAAATAAAATTGAAGAGGTGGTGAGGCTTTTGAGCTCTGAGGACACAGTATGCTAATAACAGACATGTTCAACAATATCAGGTAGGTAAGGATAGAGGAGTCAGGCTAACGATGGCCAACTCAAGCAACATGGTTTGAAAGACAATAAGAAAACCTGTACCAGACCTGTCATCACCTGAGTCAACAAATATCTACATTGATTGCAAAGCTTAGGCAGCCTAATTTCAAAATACAACAAAAATTCTCCTATCATGGCAAAAAAGGCGAATATGTCTTGGGCAGAGTTAGGGATATGAGAGAAAGGAATTAGCTTTTCGACTTGTTTGGCAGTTTGAAACACATTTAAATCAAAACATCTTGACATATACACACTTTTTAATGAGTTAACCCTACTTCTCCAATGTGGTGACCTCTCTTAGCTGCAAGGTGTTGGCACACCTGCATCTTGCAATTTATAGGCTAAAGTCCCTAATCATGTGCCCAAAATGCAGAAGATTTGTCAGCCATAGTAAACAATATATAGTATCATATGGCTAAAGGACATACATGCAATAGCTAAAAAAGTTTTTCTGGAGGACATTCAAACAATTTATTGATTTCTGGATGGGGAGGTTGATTTTTTCCCAAGGGGAATATTTCTCCTCCAAACCTACCATGCCCATTACTGGTATGGTGAGGAGTGTAAGAACAAGTAGAGACAAAATTATGTGCTTCTAAAGTGTGGGATGCATCTGTAATAGGAAATATACAAGAGTGAGGGTACATATGTAATAGGTATCTGAAGAATGTAAACTTTAATGAGACATATACTAACTAGGACAATATTTCCTATTGAAGGTAGTGCTGGATTTTAACCACACACTCGCATTTATCTCCTATATACCTTATCTGCACACCTGTGTTTACTCTAACATTTTTGCTTCTGTTATCATATACTTTGAACCATGTCGGTGTCTGCTATTAATTATGACACGTCCTGTGGACAACTTTTGCCTCTGGTTTCTCTCACAGCATGGTGCCCCCAGCAGCCACTTGTGTCACTTGGGCCTTAAACTGCCCCTGTGCCAGCAATCAGATTCTCACTTAGACCTCATAACACACCAGTCAAGTACAACTGGTTTTTCAACTATTCTGTGTGGTGAAATTCTAGAATAGAAATGAAACTGTTCTGTTAAACAGTGCCAATTGTTGTTATTGTAGTCTTCAATTCAAATACTGTTTTCATGCAGCTCTCCATGTTACTCTACCCTGTGCAAGCCTCTTTATGTCCGAATAATAATTAAAACCATCATCCATCTGAATCTGCTAACAGTATTCATCTCTTGGTGTCCCACTACGATTTTTCCCTCCAATACTAAACTGCTGATCCCTTGATGTCTAAGAATGTGTCCTATCACCTGATCCCTTCTTCTAGTCAAGTTGTGCCACAAACTCCTCCCCAATTCTATTCAATACCTCCTCATTAGTTATGTGATCTACCCATCTAATCTTCAGCATTCTTCTGTAGCACCACATTTCTAAAGCTTCTATTATCTTCTTGTCCAAACTATTTATTGCCCATGTTTCACTTCCATACATGGCTACACTCCATACAAATACATTAAGAAAAGACTTCCTAATACTCGAATCTACATTCGATTTTAACAAATTGCTCTTCTTCATAAATTTTTTTCTTGTCATGGCTGGTCTATATTTTGATCCTCTCTACTTCAGTCATCATCAGTTATTTTGCTGTATAGCTAAACTCAGCTACTACTTTAAGTGCCTCGTTTTCTAATCTAATTCCCTCAGTATTTCCTCATCTAATTAAAATACATTCCATTATCTTTATTTTGCTTTTGTTGATTTCCATCTTATATCCTAATTTCAAGACAATGTGCATTTTGTTCAACTGTTCTTCCACGTCATTTGCTGTCTCTGACACAATTACAATGTCATCGGTAAACCTCGAAGATCTTATTTCTTCTCCCTGAACTGTTATCATATACTTTGAACCATGTCGGTGTCTGCTATTAATTATGACACGTCCTGTGGACAACTTTTGCCTCTGGTTTCTCTCACAGCATGGTGCCCCCAGCAGCCACTTGTGTCACTTGGGCCTTAAATTTCTCTTTGGTTTCCTTTACTGTTGTTCAATGTACAAATTGAATAACATCAGAGTAGGCTACAACCCTGTCTCACTCCCTTCTTACCCATTCATGCCCCTCAACCCTTACAGCTGCTCCCTGGTTTCTGCTATCTTCAGAATTTCAAAGAGAATATTTCAGTCAACATTATCAAGAGCTTTCACCGAGTCTACAGATGCCATAAACGTAGGCTTGTCTTTCTTTAACCTATCTTCTAAGATGAGTGGGAGAGTTACTATTGCCTCATGTGCTCCTCTTCTGAGTCTTCCCTGGGGTCGGCTTCTACCAGTTCTTCTATCTCCTGTAAAGAATTTGTGCTAATATCTTGCAACCATGACTTTTTAAACTGATGGTTCAGTAATTTTCACACCTGTCAGCACATATTTCTTTGGAATTGCAATTATTACATTCTTCTTAAACTTTGAGAGTATTTTACCTGTGTCATAAATCTATCATACCAGATGGAAAAGTTTTGTCATGACTGGCTCTCCCAAGGCCTTAAGTAGATCTGAGAGAATATCATCTACTCCCAGGGCCTTGCTTTGACTTAGGTCTTTCAGAGCTCTGTCAAATTCTTCTTGCAGTATCATATCGTCCGTACCATCTTCATGTATGTTCACTCCCCTTTCAAGAATATTGCCTTCAAGTTTATATCCCATGTATAGACCCTCTATATACTGCTTCCACCTTTCAGCTTCCCCTCATTTACTTAGGACTGGTTTGCCATATGAGCTCTTGATATTCATACAGCTGCTCATCTTCTCCCCAAGGACATCTTTAATTATCCTGTAGGCAATATCTATCTTTCCTCTAATGAAATATACACCTAAATCCTTACATTTGTCCTCTAGCCATTCCTGCTTAGCCATTTTGCACTTTCTGTAAATCTCTTTACGCTTATATTCCATTTCACATGCTTCATTTGCTGCATTTTTAAATTTTCTCCTTTAATCGGCTAAATTCAATATCTCGTGTTATTCGACGATTCCTACTATGTCTTGTTTCTTTTTAACTATTTGTTCCTGTACTTCATCTCTTAAAGCTATCCATTCGTTTTCTACTGTATTCCTTTCCCCTGTTCTAGTCAACTATAACCTGAAAATCTCAACAACCTCTGGTTCTTTCATCTTATCCAGGTCCCATCTCCTTAAATCCCTACTTTTTCCAGTTTGTTCAGTTTTAATCTACAGTTCATAAGCAATAAATTGTGGTCAGAATCCACATCTGCCCCTGTGCAACTGGGTAACCTCTTTTGATGCTAGTCAATTGTCAGGATGAGCATTACTGCAAAGGGCATTTGGTTCTAAAGCATTATGTCAGGGTGAAAAACACTAAATAAATTACTTTTTCTCTCTTAACAACATGTGGGCAGGGTGGGTTCTTCCTTGGCTCGGGTAGGAGGTAGAATGAAACAGCATTTTTACATAAGATAACTTTTATTGAGAGTTTTGTACAATGGTTTCCTTACTGGATTGTTCTGATTGGGAGAGCGGCAGCTGTGTCGTTTAGCGAAGCCTTCTGCTGCATGGGCGCCGGCGTCTGATTACACCTGGTGGTGTATATCTCGTGTCGCTGTTTTGCCCAGTTGACTGGAGATGCGCATCGTGAGATGGCCCGTTTAATTATTGAGAACGAAGTCGTGAATCGGAAGGTGATACCTTGGATGTGGCGCCCCAGTGTTTCTCTTCTCTAAGCGGCCGCGTGTGTTGTACATCGGCCAGCGGAGCGGCGTGGCGGGGGAAGGCCAGTGTCCTGGACTCAAACAACGGACTCCAGCTTCCCAGTCTTTGGCTGACAGATCTTCACCACCAGCTCACAGGTGACTGCTGATGTGAGGCCGTCTCCTTCCTGTCCTCACGAGTCACCCGGGTACATAAAAATCAGTCTTCAAATACCTTCTAACTTCTGTCTTCTGGCGGCGAGGCTGCTGCTTGCTATTCCATAACAGCGGCGGACTTGGTGCTTCTGTGTACGATGTAGTGTCTTCCTGCATGACAGTCTTCAGCACCGACTGAACTGTACTGGAACTGAACTCGAACTGATACTGAACTGCAAACCACTGTCGGGCCCACTGTGTCTCGCATATTTATTTACTTCAGTTCACTGGAGGTTAACGACTTCACGGTCATTGCCTCTTCTGTCACTTTGAAAAGCTTCTCGAAGAATATTCTTAACGTCGGTCATTGGCTCTTGGAATGTGAGCGAGGGCCTTTGATCACATATTACAATTGAGAAACACATGAGCCGGTCGGGCAATGCCCTGACGGCTGAATCGACAGCTTCCGCTTATTTGGGGAGGGCGATGGCTTCTCCTGAACGTGCTGACTTGCAAGCGCCGGCCGTTGGCACTGCTGCTCTGCCTGCTGTTTGCCAGTTTGTAACTCTTCTAAACTAAACTAAGTTTTCCATTTATTTTCTAATTTCTGCTTCACTTCACATTGATTTCACTAATTTATTTACCTATCTTAAGTACCACTCAACACCTGGAAATGCTTTAAATTCGAAACCTAGCTTCTAAATCTGTCTTACCATTATATAATCAATTTGAATCCTTTCAGTGTCTCCAGGTCTCTTCTACATGTACAACTTCTTTTATGATTCTTAAATCATGTGTCAGCGATGATGAAATTATGCTCTGCGTGAAACTCTACCAGGTGGCTTCCTCTTACATTCCTTTCTCCCAGTCCATATTCACCTACTATTTTTCCTTCTCTTCTTTTCCTATTATCGAATTCCAGTCCCCATCACTATTAAATTTTAGTCTCCCTTTACTATGTGAATAATTTCTTCTATCTTGTCAGATATTGCTTCAGTCACATTATCAACTATGGATGTAGTTGGCATATAAACTTGTACTCCTATGGTGGCTGTGAGCTTCGTGTCTATCCTGGCTCTAATACTGCGTTCACAATGCTGTTAATATTAGCTTACCCACATTCCTATTTTCTTATTCGTTATTAAACCTACTTCAGCGTTACCCCTACTTGGTTTTGTATTTATAAACCTGTATTCACCTATTTTCTTATTCGTTATTAAACCTACTTCAGCGTTACCCCTACTTGGTTTTGTATTTATAAACCTGTATTCACCTGACCAGGAGTCCTGTTCCTCCTGCCACCGAAATTCACTAATTCCCACTATATCTAACTTCAACCAATCCTTTTCTTCTTTTAAATTTTGTAATCTTCCTGCCCAATTAAGGGATCTAACATTCCACACTCTGATCTATAGAACGCCAATCTTATTTCTCCTGATGACAAAATCCTCGTGAGTAGTCCCCACCCAGAGATCCGAATGGGGGTTTATTTTATCTCCAGAATATTTTACCCAAGAGAATGCCATCATCAATTAACCATACAGTAGAGCTGCATGCCCTTGGGAAAAATTATGGTTGTAGTTTCCCCTTGCCTTCAGCTGTTTACAGTGCCAGTACAGCACAGCCCTTTCGATGATGTTAAAGGCCAGATCGGTCAATCATCCTGCAAGTACTGAAAAGTCTGCCACCCATCTTGAGGAACCACATATTTGTCTGGCCTCTGAACAGATACCCTTCCATTGTGATTGCACCTTTGGTATAGCTATCTGTATCTCTGAGACACGCAAGCCACCACATCAATGCCAATTTCCATGGTTCATGGACGGAACAGTGCCCACAGTTTTGTGTAACTCTACTTATACTCGTAAAATAAGAACCTAGACCAAGATATACCCTTTAAAGAAAGAAAATTATCTCATACCAATTTTTTGAGAGAATGAAGATTTCACTCGAACTACTGGCATACTAAATGCACATGAGTGAATGTGCTTATGTGGAGTGAATGAAAATAATTACACTAGAAATATAAATTACAGTTCTTACTAATTGAGTTATCTCATGAAGGCCTTAAATTTCCAGTACTGATTTCGCTGCAATCCTTAGGAATGGAATTACTGAAATAAGTTTACTTATTCGAAAACTCTAAAGAATTATTGTAACGTGGAAGGAAAAAATCCAATTTTGTTATACACACTTCCAGAAAAAAATTAGTAAACTTGGAAAGACGACATCGATTTTGATTCGATGACAGCATATACCACCTGGGTGATAGTAGATGTGCTGACAATGGTTCAACATAGTCCGCCAAGAGATAGTGTAGTGGCATAGCTATCAGAGCGCAATCTGTGCCTACCATTTAACAGAAATTACTCACATCTAGAAGGCTCAGTGTGGTGCAAACATGTGAAGCAAGCAGGCAAAAATGCCAGAGATGCACTCGTGCCTCCTATAGTCAACTGAGTGAGTTTGAAAGTAGTCAAATTGTGGCCTTCCGAATGGCAAGATGGTCCTTCTGGATCAATGCCACACAAGTTGGACGTGTTGTGTCAGTTGTGCAACGATGCTCGCATGATCATGTGAACATTCTCACACCCATAGACGAGTTTCTGGTCATCCATGCAGCACAGACGCCCGCCAGGATTGTCATATTGTAAGGGCAGCAGTGACTGGTCTTACAGCTACCATGCCCTAGATAAGAGGGCTTGTGAACCGAGATATGTCAAAACGAACTGTCGTGAATCGATTGTTAGCAGTGGAACTATGCGCACACGTACTTCTGTCCCATCTTCCACTCATGCCGTAGCATCGATGAGCATGCCTCGACTGCTGCTGTTTGTGGATCCATTGGAAGACGGAATGGCATGCTGTGGCCTTCAACAATGAAAGCGGATTCTGCCTGCATGCAGTAATGGTCTATTGCACGTATTACATGGACCTGGTGAGGGCTGTCTCATAGAACGCATTCACCCAAGAGATATTGGTTCCATCCCAGTGTTTATGATCTGTGGTGCGATAATCTACAAATCTCTTTCACTTTTGGTGTTTCTGGAGGGGACGCTAACCAGTACTCGGTACATACAGAATGTCGTTAGACCTGTCCTTTTGCCATTCTCGCAACAGGAAGGTGATGTGTTGCTTCAGCAGGATAATGTTGGTCCACACATTGCACGTGAAACTCAGTGCGCTCTGAAAGGCGTGCTGCAACTTCCTCTGGTCAGCTCCATCTCTGAACTTGTCTCCAATCGGGCATGTGTGGGATATGATGGGACGAGAAGTGACTCATGCGACTCATCAGCCAACAACTCTCACAGAACTATATGAACAGGTCAAGCAGGCGTGGCATAGCGTATCGCAGGACAGTATTTGTGACCTGTACTATCAACTGGAAGACAGGGTCTGCACCAGCATTGCCGCCCGTGGAGGCTACAGCATGTAATAATGCGGGTGTTTCAGCGTGGGTCGATACCTGGTACCTCAGAAGTGCTTGTGCTATTGATTCGTGAATGTAATCATTTTATGTACTCTGTATGCACTGTTGCAACAATAAATCTTGAGTGAATTGGAAACCTCTAAGAGGATTATTTACAGCTTTACATTTATTTTTAAAATGTATAGTTAAAGAAATGAATCGTTCTGATCATGGGGCGAACATAAACACAAAATTTTGAATAACTGCACTTATACTTCTGACTATTGTGAGCATACCATGCTAACAAAGCAATTATTCATCGTTTTATTTGTATGTTACTGTACGCCTGTTAATGTTGTGCAGACATGGTCTTGTAGAAGAGTGGTGCACCAGCGAAATCTACTAACCCTGTTAACAGTAATTCCAGGACTGATTTTAGAATTTAACAATAGCTGTATAAGTTCTGCAGTGTTGAACTCGATAGACAGAGTATGGTATTGATTCTCAACTGCCATACACTTAGGATTGCTCTCGCATTGATGAATGTAGTACTGATATTAAATTAATTAAAGATCACATTTGTCATTAATAATGGAATTTACTCTTAGTATAGCACACAGTATTCTCTTTTACGTTGTTTTGGTAAAGGACAGTAATGTTCGTCGACTTCTCTAAGCTACAGTCGCTTCTGTCATTCTAGAAGCAACCATTAATAGTCATGTCCAGATCAACAAGACTCAGTTAATGTTGATTAGAATGGACACAATATTTAGCAATAATAGTGTCACTTGTTGCACATTTGCATACAAGAAAAGATGTAGCCAGGTGGTCGGTAGTATTACATTATCTGCGTATTACTTGTTTGCAGTTTGTATCTAGAACACAAATTTCCTACCTGAACCTCGAAAGTCTGTCTGCATACTGTGATATTATTGGATTTCAGACATTTTGCATATGAGAGAAGGACAGCCATCGAGCTGTAGTTTGTAATGATACTAAGCATGACAACGCGAGAGTAAAGAAACGAAATCTGTTCATAACGTGCGCCTATACCCAAGACGCGCGGCCAGCGTTTAAAAGGTACTTTTAAACACTATGACTCGCCGGGCGCAGATATTTAAAATCATTGCTGCAGCGCTTGATAGCAAGAAGCTGCGAAACAGAAGAAAGAACAATTTATTATTTGTTAGGAAAATTCTAGAGTCTTTATAGTTAGTTGTACTTCTGGTCGCCGATATGTTAACATGTACTTCATTACCTTTGATGTTTGGTCGACCACTTGTTAAGACGTGTTGTGTAGCACCGCTAAAAGTTATATTTCATTTAGTGTGTAAAACCACGTTATTACCGAGGAAAAAAAAAACCCTTTTGTAAACCTTGTGACGATAAAAAATAGTTAGGCGCACGCCAGGACATTTATTTTTTACAAAATATCACACATACAAAAGCAGCGATTGTTGGACTGCTCCATGTATGAGAAAAACATAAAAATGTAAGTTTTGTATTCATTGTAAATTTGTTAATGTTTATAGTTTAACGCCTTTGTTCTTTGAGAATATATTGATGCTTCATTGTACAGAAAATCTATGCTTATTCTTTCTTTAAATTAACCACAAATAATGTTTATGTTTAAAAGAACTTTGTTACAGGTTCGCTCTTTATCGCGGTGCCTCGATTGTATTTGGGAGACCATTAATGTGTTCAGTTTCCGATCTGACAATTTTTTTTACAAAATTTCACCGTTTTGCATTCATTTCCGTTTTTTTTTATTATTCAAATAGGTCCCTTAGGTAATTTCATTGAAGAGTCTGATTGCGTGAAAGCAATCCGGGTTAAGAGGTCATTTGAGAAACTAATTTCGCGCAATCAATCAGTACGTCTCCTGAACACAATCGAGAACCGACGCATCGGCAATCATTCATTAATTTTTCTCTCTTTCCAAGTCGTACCAAAAAACGGCCAGGAAGAACTGCCGTGAGTACGCAATCTAGTGTTAAAGGTTGCATTCTTTATCTTGTCGGCAAACATTGCCATAAATTATCACCATCAATGTTATATTTGGTTAAATGTGAAAAGCAAAACCTTTTTTACGCTAGATGTGGCGCCCGAACAGGGACTTGACTAAAAAACTAATTTGTTCTTTTTATTTTCATGCTACCATCTGGAGAAAATTGGAAGCCAAAACCAGTGATAAAAAAAAGGACGCATATGAAGAAAATCGCAGTAAGAATCCACAACAGCAATAAATAGCAGCGCGCAAGACAACTAATGTGAGTACGATTTTTCATTACGTTTGAAGCTTTGCGTACCGAGCATTCAGTCGGCTCGTGACATTCACTCTTTACGCTTTTTTCCTTTTCCTCAAGCTATTTAATTTTAAAATTTCTGTTTCCTTTTGCTGTTAGATCTGCCTCTATCACATCATTTCGCTTATAATAGTTGGAAATAGTTAGCAAGAATTTCCATTGTTGTGCATTTTAGTGAATCACAATGGCCGCTATCTGTGCCAGTTTCAGTGCTCTATAAGTGTCTTTCATTTATTTTATCACTCCCGTTGCCATATTGGCATTTTCGTGTGTCACAGTTTCAATTGTTTATAACGCGCAAGCAATATCTGAGAAATCAGGACGCGAAATCCTTGACGCACCTGACAAGTGAAAATCATAATTAAAAAAATTATCTTTTCTAGCTCGTGCAGTGTAACTACTTTAAATTTACGATGGCTGATGAGCAACCAAGGCAACCTAGACCGCGAGCGGGTGTAAACAAACCGGAATCTCGTAGTGAGGGAACAACAGACGACGAAGCGACACGTGAGCTGTCGGCGCCACAGACCGCGTCGCAGTCACGTGAATGCTCGCTGTCCGATATACTAAAATTGTTTGCTGATATGAAAACCAGTTTTGAAGCAAACATGGCACAGCTTACAAACCACAGTAACAATATTGAAGCGCAAACCAGTCAGTTAGCAAATCAAAGTGACAGCAGGTTCGACAGTTTAGATTCAAGGATAGAGGACACTCAAGTGCGAATGAACAATATAAATTCTGTTATTACCGACATGTTGTTGTTGTTGTGGTCTTCAGTCCTGAGACTGGTTTGATGCAGCTCTCCATGCTACTCTATCCTGTGCAAGCTTCTTCATCTCCCAGTACCTACTGCAACCTACATCCTTCTGAATCTGCTTAGTGTATTCATCTCTTGGTCTCCCTCTACGATTTTTACCCTCCACACTGCCCTCCAATGCTAAATTTGTGATCCCTTGATGCCTCAAAACATGTCCTACCAACCGATCCCTTGTTCTAGTCAAGTTGTGCCACAAACTTCTCTTCTCCCCAATCCTATTCAATACCTCCTCATTAGTTACGTGATCTACCCACCTTATCTTCAGCATTCTTCTGTAGCACCACATTTCGAAAGCTTCTATTCTCTTCTCGTCCAAACTGGTTATCGTCCATGTTTCACTTCCATACATGGCTACACTCCATACAAATACTTTCAGAAACTACTTCCTGATACTTAAATCTATACTCGATGTTAACAAATTTCTCTTCTTCAGAAACGATTTCCTTGCCATTGCCAGTCTACATTTTATATCCTCTCTACTTCGACCATCATCAGTTATTTTACTCCCTAAATAGCAAAACTCCTTTACTACTTTAAGTGTCTCATTTCCTAATCTAATCCCCTCAGCATCACCCGATTTAATTTGACTACATTCCATTTTCCTCGTTTTGCTTTTGTTGATGTTAATCTTATATCCTCCTTTCAAGACACTATCCATTCCGTTCAACTGCTCTTCCAAATCCTTTGCTGTCTCTGACAGAATTACAATGTCATCGGCGAACCTCAAAGTTTTTACTTCTTCTCCATGAATTTTAATACCTTCTCCGAATTTTACTTTTGTTTCCTTTACTGCTCGCTCAATATACAGATTGAATAACATCGGGGAGAGGCTACAACCCTGTCTCACTCCTTTCCCAACCACTGCTTCCCTTTCATGTCCCTCGACTCTTATAACTGCCATCTGGTTTCTGTACAAATTGTAAATAGCCTTTCGCTCCTTGTATTTTACCCCTGCCACCCTCAGAATTTGAAAGAGAGTATTCCAGTTAACGTTGTCAAAAGCTTTCTCTAAGTCTACAAATGCTAGAAACGTAGGTTTGCCTTTTCTTAATCTTTCTTCTAAGATAAGTCGTAAGGTTAGTATTGCCTCACGTGTTCCAACATTTCTACGGAATCCAAACTGATCTTCCCCGAGGTCCGCTTCTGCCAGTTTTTCCATTCGTCTGTAAAGAATTCGCGTTAGTATTTTGCAGCTGTGACTTATTAAACTGATAGTTCGGTAATTTTCACATCTGTCAACTCCTGCTTTCTTTGGGATTGGAATTATTATATTCTTCTTGAAGTCTGTGGGTATTTCGCCTGTCTCATACATCTTGCTCACCAGATGGTAGAGTTTTGTCATGACTGGCTCTCCCAAGGCCATCAGTAGTTCTAATGGAATGTTGTCTACTCCCGGGGCCTTGTTTCGACTCAGGTCTTTCAGTGCTCTGTCAAACTGTTCACGCAGTATCTTATCTCCCATTTCATCTTCATCTGCATCCTCTTCCATTTCCATAATATTGTCTTCAAGTACATCGCCCTTGTATAAAACCTCTATATACTCCTTCCACCTTTCTGCCTTTCCTTCTTTGCTTAGAACTGGGTTGCCATCTGAGCTCTTGATATTCATACAAGTGGTTCTCTTCTCTCCAAAGGCCTCTTTAACTTTCCTGCTTCATTTACTGCATTTTTATATTTCCTCCTTTCATCAATTAAATTCAATATTTCTTCTGTTACCCAAGGATTTCTATTAGCCCTCGTCTTTTTACCTACTTGATCGTCTGCTGCCTTCACTACTTCATCCCTCAGAGCTACCCATTCTTCTTCTACTGTATTTCTTTCCCCATTCCTGTCAATTGTTCCCTTATGCTCTCCTTGAAACTTTCTACAACCTCTGGTTCTTTCAGTTTATCCAGGTCCCATCTCCTTAAATTCCCACCTTTTTGCAGTTTCTTCAGTTTCAATCTGCAGTTCATAAGCAATAGATTGTGGTCAGAATCCACATCTGCCCCTGGAAATGTCTTACAATTTAAAACCTGGTTCCTAAATCTCTGTCTTACCATTATATAATCTATCTGATACCTTTTAGTATCTCCAGGATTCTTCCAGGTATACAACCTTCTTTTATGATTCTTGAACCAAGTGGCTCAAATGGTTCAAATGGTTCAAATGGCTCTGAGCACTATGGGACTTAACATCTGTGGTCATCAGTCCCCTAGAACTTAGAACTACTTAAACCTAACTAACCTAAGGACATCACACACATCCATGCCCGAGGCAGGATTCGAACCTGCGACCGTAGCAGTCGCGCGGTTCCGGACTGAGCGCCTTAACCGCGAGACCACCGCGGCTCTTGAACCAAGTGTTAGCTATGATTAAGTTATGCTCTGTGCAAAATTCTACAAGGCGGCTTCCTCTTTCATTTCTTCCCCCCAATCCATATTCACCTACTATGTTTCCTCCTCTCCCTTTCCCTACTGACGAATTCCAGTCACCCATGACTATTAAATTTTCGTCTCCCTTCACTACCTGAATAATTTCATTTATCTCGTCATACATTTCATCAATTTCTTCATCATCTGCAGAGCTAGTTGGCATATAAACTTGACTACTGTAGTAGGCATGGGCTTTGTGTCTATCTTGGCCACAATAATGCGTTCACTATGCTGTTTGTAGTAGCTAACCCGCACTCCTATTTTTTTATTCATTATTAAACCTACTCCTGCATTACCCCTATTTGATTTTGTATTTATAACCCTGTAATCACCTGACCAAAAGTCTTGTTCCTCCTGCCACCGAACTTCACTAATTCCCACTATATCTAACTTTAACCTATCCATATCCCTTTTTAAATTTTCTAACCTACCTGCCCGATTAAGGGATCTGACATTCCACGCTCCGATCCGTAGAATGCCAGTTTTCTTTCTCCTGATAACGGCGTCCTCTTGAGTAGTCCCCGCCCGGAGATCCGAATGGGGGACTATTTTACCTCCGGAATATTTTACCCAAGAGGACGCCATCATCATTTAATCATACAGTAAAGTTGCATGTCCTCGGGAAAAATTACGGTTGTAGTTTCCCCTTGCTTTCAGCCTTTCGCAGTACCAGCACAGCAAAGCCGTTTTGGTTAATGTTACAGGCCAGATCAGTCAATCATCCAGACTGTTGCCCCTGCAACTACTGAAAAGGCTGCTGTCCCTCTTCAGGAACCACATGTTTGTCTGGCCTCTCAACAGATACCCCTCCGTTGTGGTTGCACCTACGGTACGGCCATCTGTATCGCTTAGGCACGCAAGCCTCCCCACCAACGGCAAGGTCCATGGTTCATGGGGGAACCGACATCCAAGCACAAATAAAAAATTCGAATGACACCATGGAGGAAAAAATTAAAGCCATTACCACTGCTTACGCAAGCGAGCTAAACGCAAGCGTACACGCAAAAATTGATAGTGTTCTTTCGATGGTGGAATCCGCCGAGACCAATATTGGTAGCAAGTTCACAGATATGCAGGCCCAAATACATCTACATCTACATTTATACTCCGCAAGCCACCCAACGGTGTGTGGCAGTGTGTGGCGGAGATGTGTGTAAATCAACTGCGAGTGACTCTTTGAAACATTACAATGATGTTTCCAAGAGAGTAAGCCAATTGACAGAAGGTGTCAACCACGTTGGCGAGCGAGTTGAAGACCTTGCTCAGCAAATATCCGATGTCAATATTGACAAAAAGATCGCAGATGTCAACACCGGTATAAGCAATACACTTAATAGGGAATTTGAAGAGTGGATGCAATCCAAAGAACAGTACATTGTCAGCAAGGTACACGCTGAACTAAAGGGTACGGTTAAATCTGCTACAGCAGAAATCTTAACCGCTCCCGGTACTTCTGGTGACACTTTAACCAGTGAATTAGGTGAAATCAGACGAACATTTAGCCACGATCTTCCGGAATGGAAACGTCAGCTAAGTAATGATATAGATCAACTGAAACGACAAGTTACGGAGTTGCAAGGTGACAATCAAAGTGAGTATTCGCTACCACCAGAACACGATAATCGTCAATATCCCGAGTGTCAGGTACAATTCTCACCAACAGTAAATAATACGCGTGACGAAACTTCTACGTCACGTAGTCATGCCGATCAACTAACACTCGTTGAACTAATGCGAGACGAGAGTGTGCTAAAACACAGAGTTTTTCAGCCTTTTATACCTGAAAAACGAAATATACATCCCATGGTATTTCTAAAATCATTCACAGGTGCTTTTCCAGAATCATGGAACGACAGGCAGCGGATACAGTTCATCTTAGGCTATGTACACGGTGAAGGATCAATTTGGGGTACAGAAATAATAGACAAATGTCACACCTATGCAGATTTTGAAAAGCATTTTTTGAATAAATTCTGGAGTTCAGGTATACAACAAAGACTCCGAAAGGAGGTTTACAACGCCGAACCTTTTAACACCAAAGGAGGAGGTTTGAGACGTTATTTTGAAAAATATTTACGTAAAATTCAGTATTGGGACACGCCCATTTCAACCAAAGATGTAATCATGATCTTAAAGTCAAAACTTCCTGTGTCAATAAGAGAAAAACTAGTTAATGTGAGTGAAGAAGACCTAGAAGCCTTTCTTTCTGTTCTTGACAATTTGGATATGATCTATGTGGATGTGCGTGCGAGCGCGCGGAATAATTATAATAATGGACCGCCCGCTCCGCAGCAGCACATAACAAATTGCGTCAATGGAATGTCGTACCAACATAACACAGGACAACCAAACGCTCAGCCTTACGGCAATCATAACAGTTTCAACCGCCGTAATGGAAAACAATGTAACAAATATCCACACCAGAATAGATACAATCCGATTTATCAAAACACACAGCAACAATACGGTAATTCAACGATAAATCACAACGGTAATTACCAGTACCAGAACAACAAGACGAATAATGGAAATCGTCACAAGGGAAAGAAATGGAACAATTATAACAGACCACAACAGTACAGTCAGCCGAGTCACTTCACTCCCCCTCACCAAATGAATTTTTCACAGCCGAAAAATGCGACATTTTCTCACCAACCCAACCAACAGTTCAGGAACAATAGTCAGGACAATTCGTCGCATGCTTTTCCTAACTCCGCCGGTCATAATAGCCAAGGAAATCCGACCATTTTCTACACACAGGCGAACCAAGCACCAAACGCGATGTCAAATAACACGCAATCAAGAGATGCATAAGTCGTATGGGATACGAACGCAAATTTTCGACCTGGTATGTCGCAAAATACTAGTCAAGTAAAAATAACTGACATTTCAACTCCACCCAATTCAGTGCTCTGCTGTTTGTTATCTGGTAGCATTTCCTGAAACATATAGTAACAGAATTATTATTTTCTTTGAAAAGGGAAAAATTTCTCTCTATTCTGTGCGGCGCTCTTTAGTGGCAATTAAAAAATAAATTTTGATGAGAGGAAATTAACTGAAATGCCGTTAAAGGAAGCAGCCAAGTAAAAAAAATGGTGATAGGTTTATCACACGATACTAATAAATTTATCGCTAAGAGAGAGAAAATTAATAATTCAAGATTTTGTCTAACCTGCTTTGATACCGCTGGAGTGTTGGCCGTATGCCGATAGTTACAAAATGGCTCTGAGCACTATGGGACTTAACTTCTGAGGTCATCAGTCCCCTAGAACTTAGAACTACTTAAACCTAACTAACCTAAGGACATCACACACATCCATGCCCGAGGCAGGATTCGAACCTGCGACCGTAGCGGTCACGCGGTTCCAGACTATAGCGCCTAGGGCCGCTCGACTTCCCCGACCGGCCGATAGTTACAACTACGCGTTTTGCACAGAAGTGCTGCATTTACAGATCGGCTTAACAGATTTCAGGGATGCGCGAATGCCTGCTACAAGTTAGAACGTCAATGATGTTCGACAGCGGCCAGTAAACGATATGTCGGCCGTCTTGCAGTTCTCCTACCTGAAACATAGAAAGGTTGGCAGGCAAGGTTAACGTTATTGAAACATTGATAAACAGTAACAGTTATTCATATATTGGCGATTTCTTAGATAGATGAATGCCTTACACACCTTCAAAATATCTTTCTAGTACAAGAGCGACAAGAGCGGAGACATCAATAGAGAGCGGGCCTCATGAGCGAGCGAGATTTCGAGAGAGAGCGAGCCAGACGCCGCTCGTGTTTATATAAAGTAGATAACTGAAGACCACTTTATTATAATTTTCCCTCAGTCTCTGCCTGTTCTGGAAGACTCTTGCATGGAAAAATGTTCGAGAGGCTTCGCTGCGCTCCTTTCTGGCGTAGCTGATCCGTTAAAATTTGACTGTTGTCGCCACTTGCGCTGCATCTGATGCACTATTTGCCAATTAAAAAATACAATTGCTCTCTTTTGCTACTTTTAACAACTGTATTATCTAGAACATTTAAGAAAAATTAATTGACATTTTACATTATAAGATAACTTAAAGACAATACACAGAATTAATAAAAAAAATACAGCGTTTCTGACGTAGGTTTAGATAAATTATTTTAGTTTTTGGAGCTTAAATTTATTAACACATAAAAAGAAACATTTCATAACGGTACTGTATGTTGCATTTCTGTGGTTCCCATCTACAGAGCAAGGATGGTAATTAACTGTGTACGTGTTTCAAATAAATGGAATTTTCCCAACTGTCTGGCAGGAGCCGACAGAAAATACACTGAAGAGCTAAAGAAACTGGTACACCTGCCTAAGATCGTGTAGGGCCCCTGTGAACTAGCAGAAGTGCCTGTCAGGTACCTGAATAATGTCTAAAGTAGTTCTGGAGGGAACTGACACCACGAATCCTGCAGAGCTGTCCATAAATCCGTAAGAATACGAGGGGGTGGAGATCTCTTATGAATGGCACGTTGCAAGGCATCCCAGATATGCTCAATAATGTTCAGGTCTGGGGAGTCTGGTGTCCAGGGGAAGTGTTTAAAGTCAGAAGAGCGTTCCTGGAGCCACTCTGTAGCAATTCTTGACGTGTGGAGTGTCGCAGTGTCCTGCTGGAATTGCTCAACTCCGTTGGAATGCACAATGGACATTAAGCTGTGGCGGGACCGGCGCCAGTAGTATCTCTGACATGAGTACGACCGATTTCCTAGTGCAGAGGTTTGTCTTTGGGCTTGAGCTGGCTCGAGATATAAGTAGAGGTCTGCACGGATAAGGAAAGTGCAATCCGCATCCGCACCGCATCCGCAAGGTCCTAATCCGCAACCGCATCCGCAGCAATTAATCCGCATCCGCAAGTTCCTTATCCGCATCCGCATATATTTAAGTTTTGAATGAATAGTTAATAGTAATAGACAGTAGAACTTAGAATTATGATATGTAATGACATAGTTGTTTTTAGGGTGCCATTTCTGCGACAACTTAACTACTTTTGACTTCTTAAATCACAGGAAATGCTCTATACCAACTCTAAAGCAGACCATTCCAAACAGGAAAGCATTGGCGCTTCGGAGCACACACAGTAGCGGCTCGGATCTCGTGAGATTGGAAACTATATTTAAAAAAATAAAAGTCAATGTAATAGTATTAAATGATGAAAATACGTGTATAGAAACAATTATATTTCGCTGCTCTTGTGACAAGGCAGCTGAAAATGACGATGGTTTTAAACTTTTACTGGCACATTGCATCATTTACCGACAGTTTTTTTGTACTCACTGCTTGGATGTGTCAAATTTTGAAGCCATTCATGTCAGCTGATGATTATATTATAGCTTACGCGTTCAGTCCTCGTCATTTCCAGGTGAAAATATTTACAGTATAAGGACTACACTGCAAAACGCTGGCTTCCTGTGAAAAAGTTAAACTGCCAGCAATAATTGACATTGTCTGGAAGAAATAACTCGTCTTCCGAGAATGACAACAAAATCAGTGGTTATAGAAATTAGGAGTCCATTTAGCTTTAGCTAAAAATACGATTGAAATTTCGAACCTCACCTTTTGGCTGATTTATCGAATTAAGACATAGTGATAAATGAAATATCTGTTTCATTCTCAACCAAACAAAGTTTTTCACACTTTAAAACATACTCATTATTGGTCTAAATTACTAAGACAAAATTTGCATTAGATTTCGCAGTTAATACTTTCAATTTTAAAAAAAATTAGAGTTGAATGGAACTGCAAACGATTTCAAGATGTCTATATAAAAACCACTGTCCCATAACTTCAAATGTTAAGCACTGTTCCCTGTTAAGCAATAACGAGTTACAGTTAAAATGTTCAATTTTGTTACGAATTTCAGCCCTTATCTTAGATAATTGGCTGGTAAATTAAAAGACACATTATTATTTTGGATGATTTGAATGTTTTGTAAGTTTTCAATGTGATCAGAATAATCTTTCACTGGCTATCGCAGTCACAGCTTGTTGGTGGTCGTGAGCCGTAGTTTGAAGTCCCACTTGTAATTAATTACAAGGCCCGCCGTGCCAACGCTCCGGCCAGGCTGTTTCACTGTTCACAAAGAGCGACAATGCTCGGCGGCTGCAAATGTTACTGTAGTGCACGCTAAAATTTAGGTAGGCACTTATGAGATCATCATTACCTAGTTTAATAATATTGACGTGTTAGCTGTTGAATGTTCTTGTTGCGAAGAGTAAAAACATAAAATTGAGCTCTTTAATATGAAAATTACAACAAAACAAATTGCTTGATAAATATTTCCTTCTTTTACCTAATGCTACTTAATGTTCTTGATGGGAAAAGTAAAAATACCAACAACATGTCGATGAAATTCTTTACTATAAATATTACAATAAAAACTCACAGGCTTCAGATTAAATATTTTCATCTTCTGCTTGCTTCTGATTCAAATTCTGTAAAAGAAACAATCAGATGAAAAAAATTGTAACGAATTCAGATAAGCCCAAAAAATACAGTGAAGTAAGAGAAGCTGTACAAGTACCTTTTTTCTTTGGAAGATAGCTATGCAGGAACATGATGTCATCAATCGTCTGTGGCTTCAAAGACGTGCGTCGGTCCTGCATTATTTGTCCCGCAGTAGAGAAGCTTCGCCCGCATCTCGTGGTCGTGCGGTAGCGTTCTCGCTTCCCACGCCCGGGTTCCCGGGTTCGATTCCCGGCGGGGTCAAGGATTTTCTCTGCCTCGTGATGGCTGGGTGTTGTGTGCTGTCCTTAGGTTAGTTAGGTTTAAGTAGTTCTAAGTTCTAGGGGACTGATGACCATCGATGTTAAGTCCCATAGTGCTCAGAGCCATTTGAACCATTTTTAGAGAAGCTTCTCTCAGATGGCGCGCTGGACGCTGGGATGCAGTGCATGAAGTATGCGAGTTTGGAAAGACGCGGATAGACGTTTTCACGTCCATGCCACCAAGCTATCAGGTCGATGCCTTCCGAAAATTGGACTTTATCATTCGTATATCTGAGAATTTCATCTGACGCAAAGTCAAGATCTCTCGTCGATTCATCTTCTGAGGAATCTTCAAATTCATTAAAAATTACGTCAGACTTCTGTTTTTTTGCAGGAATTCCAGATGTTGTTTCCTCCTTATCTTTTAACTGTGGACAATTTCTCGCAACATAATTTTTCGCTTCCTTTACAACTTCATCTTTTTCGGCACTGCTACGAAATTTTAGGTTTTTATATTTTGGATTCAAAAACGTTGCAAGTTTATGGGTTACTGTTATGTCCCATTTGCTGATTAAAATAGATTTGGCTGTACTCTTTAAACCTGTCAGAAATGGGCTGTCGCCATCATTTTTTTTTTTCAAGGAAGGAGAGAAGTTTTAACTTCCACAACACACATAAATAAAGTGTAGGGGTTTTGGAGGCTTCGAGATCACAAGAAGCTATTTTAAATGGTGTCAGAAAGGTTATTATATCTTCCAACATCCTCTTGTCTATAGAATCAATCAAATTACCTTGATTTTTCTCTGACAAAATTGACAGAACTTCAAACCATTGTGAATTAATAGACTCAAACATATCCAATTTACTGTTCCGTCGTGTGTCTATATCTCCTTTCAATGACTTCTGAAGGCGATTCTGAAGACCAGATCTTTTAAAGAAAGTTGTGACAGCTCGGCAGGAATTTATTAGTCGCTGCACGTCACTCTTCTCATCATTCGCGTCTCCTCGAGTCGTGTGCTCCGGCACAGTATTAAGATGTGTGCTGAGCATGAGAGCCTCTTGTATTGGCGAAGTGCTGCCACAATATTTGGACCTCTATCCGTAACGAACACGATGTTATTCACAGCACTGAATAAATCGAACGACCGTAGTATCTTAATTAATTCAAGTTTAATGTTTTCTCCTGTTTTTTTAATCTCACTCTCAAAATTTCTGGTGCACAAAACTCGATCCTTAAGTTTCACTTCTTCATAAATAACATAATGTGCAGTCACTCCCATATAGTTTATTTTACGGTACGAATCAGTCTATAAATCGACAGTTAGTGCTCCACCTGTATCTCTGAATATATTCTTCACTTCTGCGGAGACAGTTTCACGCAGACGATCGGCCGTTTCCTTCAAATTTCTGGATATGGTGATTGGATGAGGTAGCAGTTCCTCAGCACTCACTCCACCGTACTTGGTCCCCACATCAATAAGAAACTGTGCTCTTCGAGAAACCCAGATCCACACGCTACTTCGAATGGTAAAATGTCTTTGCTGACAAAATTGATAAGTTTTTCTGTCGCGGCTGTCTTCAAATTTGGTGGAACTACAGGAACTTTCACGTCTCTCTTGGTATTTAAATAAGTAATTATGCTACTTTGTCCAGCCTCATACGAATGTTTTAGCAAATTTGAAGTTCCAATTTTGTGTCCAGTGTAGGAATATACTTTTTTACATGCAAAAAAGCCACTATATCGTTTATCTTTTCGTTGCCATCAAATACGTATCCGAATTTTTTCCAAATTGGCGATTTCAATTTGTTTTCTTTCACTAATGTAAAATCACCCCTTTTTTCATCTTACACGAAATTGTATCCATCGATATGGTGTTCATTTGAAGAAAGAACTCTCACTGATATTTGCTACGATGCACATTGTCACTCGGTCACTACAAAGCGCTAACTGAAGGCAGCGGAAAATTGCAACAGGCACCTGTCTGGTAGACAGTGGGCAGGTTTGCCACCCAGAGAGCCTTCACAGGCCACACAAAAGACACGGTCGCGGAAACGGATTAGGCGCAGGTCTCTTGGGTACAGATACGTCGGTCGTAACCAGGGGCTGAGGAAAACAGACATCCGCTCTACCCGTGCCCTGCAAGATTCCAAGAATGTCAACAGACTTGAAGTTTTCAACTAACATTGCAACATACGTACTGGGCAGATGCCTTGCTCATTATCCGCAGATTACCCGCGGATATCCGCGCCGGTCGCGATTTTATCCACCAAGTAACAAATACCGCGGATATCCGCGGATATCCGCATCCGCGCAGACCTCTAGATATAAGGGAATGCCGACCGCGAGTATGGGGAGAGGACACAACGCTTTGAGCACGGAACGTGGCGGTGCGCGAGTCGGCCATTGGCTGGCGGACAGAAGCGAAGACGGCGTGCCTGAGGCCGGGCGGCGGTTGTAACGTGGTTGTACTGGAGTCGGCGGGAGTTGGCCGGCGCTGTGCATTCTCCGGCAACCTCTTGAGCTGTGGATGTGCCCGCTTCCTTGGAAGGACACGCTGTAATGGTCTTGCAAAATGATGGTCTGACATCTTCGCAAAATCGCCCCAGCATCAAGACACCCAGTTAAGTACGCTAACTAATACGAGCGCTTAGTTAACTGTGATTGTGGTCGCTCTTTGTACAGTAAGACGTTGCAAGACGTGTGATGTTACGTCTGTTGAATTTCATTTTAGGCCTCTTATTAAGCGTGTGCTCTGCTTCTGCTTAATATTGATGTATTTGCAGATGTGTGTCATTAAGTTCTAGTGAGTGTCGGTTCTCGTGAGCCAGTTAATTTTCCACTCTTAGTGTTTGTTTATCAAGTACTGCTTCACTTAAAGGAAGCACTTCCGAGTGAAATTAGTTGTTGTTTAGCCTTGATTTTATAGAGCTAATTTACTGGTCAATCTTAAATGTTATAGTTAAGAAAAGTTTTTCTGCCTCCTGTTGATGGGTGTGGTCAGTGTTTCAGTGAGCTGAGGCAGTGGGCAACCGAAGCACAGGGCTTCCCTTTAGATTACAGGTTTGGCTTATGGGCGGTGGACTTCGCCTGAGCTCGCGTGGTCCTCTTCGGTAGTGTTTGCTTGGTTCACATTTTGGTGGTTTACTCGACGTGGGGTTGCAAATGGAGCCACGTCTTAGTTCAAAGTTAAGTATTACTTCTCTCAGTCGGTTCCACTATTTGTGGTTAAACTTCAGCCTTACATGTTTGGACCTTGCTTCTGTTGTTACACATTTACGATTGTACAAAATTATAACTTTCTATGCCCTAAAGGTCCATTTTACAAGTAATGGGCATTTGAATAATTTCGTGGTTCGTTCTGCAAGATTGCCCAAGTTATGTTTAATAAATATGTTTTAAGTTTTTGTGTTAAAGTTGAGGCTGTGTGTAGCTAATTTAATAGTTTAAGGAAGCTATGTATGTTCCTTGGGACTACAATTTTTGTCCCACTGGATAGGCAAGTAAACTGTCATCACATATATTTGTTTACACTTCTTTTGCATGGAGCCCCAAAAATAATGGTTTTTACAAACATCAAAAATGTTGTTTTACATGTAATGTTAAAGTTTGGGATTGAAGGGGTCTTAAATAACGTGTCTTAACTAGAGCTGTTTTGTTAAAGTTATGGTTAAATTCAGCCTTAGTAGCCTTTATCAATTTTGGTGGGAGATTGTGGGCTAATGATTTATTAACTTGCTTATGATTTTATGTAATGAGAGTTTCTTAAATATTTTGCCTGAGTGGCGGTTCTCAATGTTGGCTAATGATTTATGAAATTGTTTATGATTTTATGTAATGAATGTCTTTTAAATAAACTTGCACGAGTGGCGCCTGTTACGTGAGATTGTTTTGGGAGTTAATAAGCCCATTGGAATTGAAATGTTCACTTTATTGGGCCAGTCCTTCCACCTCCTTTAAATTTAAAGGTTAAACAAAACGTATTACGTAAAATCGTTCCAGACATGCAGGTGATCAGACAGTTCTAGGGGACTGATGACCTTAGAAGTTAAGTCCCATAGTGCTCAGGAGCCATTTGAACCACTCTATTGGCGGAGTGATGTTTCCAATGTCATGGAGGGAGGCTGTGCATTGGAATGTTTATGCGATTGGTATAGAGACAGCGTGCCCTTATCAACTGACACTGTTTATTTTTTGTGGTAGCCCACGTGATGTGCTTTTTGGAGAATTAGTTTTTTTCGAGAGAATTTTGAGGAGTGTTCGTTCGGGGTGCTGATCACCCAGAGAGGTGGTCTGAGGACAGAGCTAATTGGAACCAATCTACACTTAATTTAAGCAGAGAAGTAATGTTTTGTTTTAGAGCCACTTCACTTATAGAAATTGCACGGAACAAAGAAGTTGTATGTCGTGGAAGAACAAAAAACAGCATAGCTGGACACTGAGGTAAATCTTTAGAGTAGCAAGTCTGAATATCTACACCAATCTAATAAAGGAGTGTTACGGTGGCTGTGTTACGTGTAGGTGCATGGAGTACTAGGTCTATAATCGACATTGATGAAGCAGTCAAAACATCGCCACAATAGCAGGTCAGCCATCTAATAAACACTCCACATGGCGACTGTATGGTTATAAATTAAAAGTGGCAGATAGAAAACAAATTGAAAGGAAGAAATTCCATAATAAATCAGCAAAGAGAAGACGAGTTGCCAAGGGCAACAGGAAGCATAACTAACAACGTCGATGTGCCTGGGCTAAGAGCGTCCACACCGACGTGCACACAGCCGTAGACGACCCGCCAAAAGCGAGCATACTGCCAGTGACGCCCGGAGAACACACAGCCATCGAAGAGTGATGCAACTCCAGCACGGAGCATATAGCCCACACAGGATACGATGGTCGACGTGCAGTGACAAGTTTTCGTCCAAAGCGCTGGGCGAGTAAATACGTTTGTATGGAAGGGGAGGCCGACTCAAACCTTTCGGCCGTTCGGCGACGAGAGAATCGAGGCGCACACACTGCAATCTTTCTCAAACAATTTCACAGAAACTATTCGATAAAGAAAAAAAATTTTTTGCTTTACTTATAGCTTTATACGTCAGTTTCATTAAGGCGTACCCATCATTTCCTTAATGGTCATAGTTACTGCGATATTTACATGGTAGTAGGCTAAAACATTGACGAAATTCGAAAATGTTTGTAATGAAAAATAGATGCCTTGCGTTTGTTGTATATTGTATAATATGTTGCAGTGAATGGAATTTGTCTATATTACATTTTTTTAGACTTGGCTGGAGGTCTCTGTCTGTCACCAATCTCGAGAATCTGCCAGGAAGTTTCAATCTCGAGAAAATTGATACGCGATCGCACCGCGCCAGCGATAAAGCCACAGTGAAATATCCACAATATTCCTCATATTTCATAAACGGTTTGAGATACCAAATGAGATTTTGACAAATAAGAGCATGCAAAGAGGAGAGTATTTGCGATATGTTTGTTATGCAAAACTTCACTATCTACCGTGTTATTCCAGTAACTACAGACTTTTTCGATGAAAGAATGCAATTTTTAAGCGCCATCGACAGTTGGTGAAATGAGAAATGCTATGGGTTTTGGAACAATACAGGTGAAGACATTGTACGTTTATTATGTACTGATAGGTTTTCATAAGCCACTGACCTTACTTTTCCTCAGTTCCTCAATAAATTTAACAAGCTGCTTTTTCAGAATTCTTTTGCAACTGCATCTGCACAACATGTTAGTGAGGTGAGACTGTGCAAACTCTGCTACGTTTGGCAAAAGAAGCAAATTTTAACATGGTAATCAAATAAATGCGTAGTTTTTACTCAAAATTCGCCACTCATGATGCTTCTCTGAAAGTGACATTAGGTTATCAAGCCAGGCGAAAATAAATCGCTGCATTTTCGGCGAAATTCTTTTTAGATGCTAACCAAAACAGAGGCGACAGTAGATCTTTTCAAATTGCCTCCATACAATTGTGGGCATGGAGGGCCCCACTTAATATTTACAGGAGATGTGAGTGTAGGCTTCAGTTTAGAATGGCACTTCCCCTCCAGTACTCGGCATTTCCCATACAGCTCCCGCCCATAACCCCCACATGTGCCCTGCCCTCTGCACATCTAGCAGCCACAGCATTCTGCACACACTATACACCAGCAGACAGTCTACACCATCGTGACACTAGCATACAGTTTACACCATCGTGACGCCAGCATTCAGTGTGACTGTAGTGAGATACACCACTATTTCACTTCAAAATTGTTTTGTGTGTATTGTGCAGTGATTCGGTAATATTTGTGAGTTTGTTAATGCTGGTCATAACAAGGAAAATGTCAACAGAAGTCAGTATGGAAATGTTATTACAAAAACTGGATGATAAGTTTGTGCAACTATGTCAAGAGTTAGGAAATCAGATTAAAGACACTCATGAGCAAGTAACAGAAAACTAAAACAGACTGCAACAAGAATCAGAAACTCAGATTAATGACACTCTTGTAGCGTTAGAGCAGCGTTTTGGCCATAAGCTAGAAGAGATACATGAACATATGAAAGATTTGCATATGGACGTAAATAGTTTATGTAATTTTGCGGAAACTTAATGTAAGTTGGTAAAAGATCAGATGTCAAGTGCACAATTGCACACAGTCTGGAACCGAGAGACCGCTACGGTCGCTGGTTCGAATCCTGCCTCGGGCATGGATGTATGTGATGTCCTTAGGTTAGTTAGGTTTAATTAGTTCTAAGTTCTAGGTGACTGATGACCTCAGAAGGTAAGTCGCATAGTGCTCAGAGCCATTTTTCATGCACTTTACGAAGTGGGCAGTTTTCTGGGGAGGAAGTTCTGATGCAACAGCACTATTGGAGGAATTACAGTTGGAAAGCGGAATGAACTTTTATATGCATTTGCCAAAGTGTAACCCAGATGGGGAAGTACATCCAATGTACTTCCTGTGAGTGTTTTACAGGTTATTGCCTTAAAAGTGGGAAGACTCTAGAAAGATATATTTTTTAGATAGATTTGTTTTGTAGAGTAAAGACGCTAAACAAAACTCCGACCGAACAGGCCATGAAGGTCCAATGGTACTGACTAGCTGCTATGTTATCGTCATCCCACAGGCACCACTGGATGCAAATATGGAGGGTCATGTGGTTAGCACACTACTCTCCTGGCTGTATGTCAGTTTATGAGACCAGAGCCGCTACTTCTCAATCACATAGCTCCTTAATTTGCCTCACTCCACTTGCCAACAGCACTCAGCAGACTGGATGGTCACCCATCCAAGTGCTAGTCTAGCCTGACAGCATTTAACTTTGGTGACCTGACAGGAACCAGTTTTATCACTGTGGCAGGGCTATTGGTGAGAGTGAAGAAAATTAGATTAATATAGAGATTGCGTATACCACAATCTGTAGAACCTGATTTAATAACGTTCATACATAAAGGGTAGGGACACTTAGGGGTACGAAAATGTGTTCAACATATGGTAAAATTTTACTACTGTAAGAACTTAAGAAAAAAGTACTGCCTGTACTATGTACATGTGGAACTTGCCAAAAGATGAAAGACAACAATCAAGTGACGATGTATAAGCTATACCCAATAATACCTAAAGGCTTACATGACCTCATGGCTGATGATTTCTTTGGCCAATTACCAACGAGTAGAGGGGGGGGGGGTAACTTATATATTTGTACTAACTGAGTGTTGGTCCAAGTATGTTAACCTCTATCATGTTAATCAGGCCAACACAGAGACGGTGATCAGATGTCCACAGGAATATTTCTCAGAGGTAGGAAAGCCACTTAGATTGTTGACAGACAATGGGCAACAGTTTGTGAATAAAGCCTTTAAAGAGTTTTCAACATTGCTACTTCGAAAAATCACCTGCAAAATAACCCTTGTGAAGGTATCATGAGAGAAATCGTTATGTTATTTAGGACATACAGTCCAAAAAGACATACAACTTGGGCACAGAAAATACCATAATTCCAAGTAATACTTAATGAACTTCCTCATTTAACTACTGGTGTATCTCCCATCAAAATGACGCAAGGTAAATTCATAGGTGAATCACTGTTGAAATTATTTAAATGGCAGACGATGATAATAATGTACAAGGAGACAACTTAGACAATGCTGTGAAAGAAAATTTACAATGAGCAGCAGATAAGCAGCTGCATAAACATAATGAAAAAACTACAACACTTAACTTTGATGTGAACGACTTAGTACTAATTAAGGAAATAATTAATGATTCAAATATGAAGAAAGAAACACAAGTTTTTCCGTCAATATAGCAGTCCCTACAAAATTTTAGATGTATCACATCCAAAGGCATCTTGGGCGATTCAGAAACCGGTCAAGAAATGGGATTATGTAGTATTGATTTGTTAAAGCAATATAAGACACCTTTAAATTAAACTTGGGAAAAGATCACAGTAACAACAAATATCGTTCTTAGTGGCGAAAGTGTGTAAACAGATACTGTCCACTGTTATTTAATCAGTAGTTAAGTATTCCGTTAGTGTGAGATCGCTGAGCAATGAGGTAGGTTACTTATCATTCACTATGTTTATTTGCAACACATCTTCTGGAAGACAAAAACCGACTTTCGTAAACCATTTTACAAGTTAAGCCCTGAAGCGAATTTGCTAGGCCAGTTAAATATGGCGCCTGGAAAACGGCTGTTACAGTTTATGATTTAGTCAGCACAATCGCAAATTTTTTTCAATTAGATGAGCTGTAAATAGCTTCACTCTAATATTTCTACTTATCCTTCGCTGTGCAAAACGCCATTAAGTCCATATTAGCCAAAAACAAGACGAAATCTGACAGTCCAAGCAGTTTTCAAAAGCGGCTGCGATTACATGGGAGCGAAAATCGATTGCGGAATTGGAACACCGACATCCAGAAGCGAATTCCCCGAATCGATTTTCAGGTGTTTACGCCAGCACCCAGAAGTGGTATTAGGAAATCTGCTTAAGAAATCCGGTTTTGGGATCCCCATGTAAACGGGGTAATTATATGGTAAAAGCGAGGACTGGGTTTGTATCTGAATTTTTTAAGGGATATTAATCGTGGGTAATAATATTACTTCAATCGAGTATTGACCGATGAACAGATCGACTACAGAAATTATACTGACAATTAGTGATGACGTACGTGAATATAGGCCTACTTGCCTGTTGTATTGCATTTCATAGGAGTTTGTTAGGATCAATTTTCGATGTTTCTGCGATGGTGGAGCTGTGGCAAGTCCGTTCCGTAGGGAATGACGAACAACTTCTCCCTCCGGCACCACGGTGAAATACATTGCAGGTGATGTCCCTGGGATCAGGGGTGGTAGGGGAATCCATCTATGGGGTACTGCCTTATTTTCTTCTTCGATCCTAACGTACTTGTCTCTCTATTTCCTTTCCTTACATCCAAAATAGGAGTAACAATCTACACTACTGGCCATTAAAATTGCTACACCAAGAAGAAAAGCAGATGATAAACGGATATTCATTGGACAAATATATTATACTAGAACTGACATGAGATTACATTTCACGCTATTTGGGTCCTGAGAAATCAGTACCCAGAACAACCACCTCTGACCGTAATAACGGCCTCGATACGTCTGGCCATTGAGTTAAACAGAGCTTCGATGTCGTGTACAGGTACAACTGCCCAAGCAGCTTCAACAAGATACCACTGTTCATCAAGAGTAGTGACGGGCGTATTGTGACGACCCAGTTGCCTGGCCACCATTGACCAGATGTTTTAAATTGGTGAGAGATCTGGAGAATGTGCTGGCCAGGGCAGCAGTCGAACATTTTCTGTATCCAGAAAGTCCCGTACAGGATCTGCAACATGCGGTCGTGCATTATCCTGCTGAAATGTAGGGTTTCGCAGGGATCGAATGAAGCGTAGAGCCACGGGTCGCAACACATCTGAAATGTAACGTCCGCTGTTCAACGTCCCGTCAATGCGAACAACAGGTGACCGAGACGTGTAACCAATGGCATCCCATACCATCACGCCGGGTGATACGCCAGTATGGCGATAACGAATAAACGTTTCCAATGTGCGTTTACCGCGATGTCGCCAAACACGGATGCGACCATCATGATGCTGTAAACAGAACCTGTATTCACAGGAAAAAAATGACGTTTTGCCATTCGTGCACCCAGGTTAGTCGTTGAGTACACCATCGCAGGCGCTCCTGTCTGTGATGCAGCGTCAGGGGTAACCGCAGCCATGGTCTCCGAGCTGATAGTCTATGCTGCTGCAAACGTCGTCGAACTGTTCGTGCAGATGGTTGTTGTCTTGCAAACGTCCCCATCTGTTGACTCAGGGATCGAGACGTGGCTGCACGATCCGTTACAGCCATGCGGATAAGATCCCTGTCATCTCGACTGCTAGTGATACGAGGCCGTTGGGACCCAGCACGGCGTTCCATATTGCCCTCCTGAGCCCACCAATTCCATATTCTGCTAACAGTCATTGGATCTCAACCAACGCGAGCAGCAATGTCGCGATACCATAAACTGCAATCGCGATAGGCTTTAGCCTATCAAAGTCGGAAACGTGATGGTACGCATTTCTCCTCCTTACGCGAGGCATCACAACAACGTTTCACCAGGCAACGCTGGTCAACTGCTGTTTGTGTATGAGAAATCGGTTGGAAACTTCCCTCATGTCAGCACGTTGTAGGTGTCGCCACCGGCGCCAGCCTTGTGTGAATGCATTGAAAAGCTAATCATTTGCATATCACAGCATCTTCTTCCTGTCGGTTAAATTTCGCGTCTGTAGCACGTCATCTTCGTGGTGTAGCAATTTTAATGGCCAGTAGTGAATCTTCCCTCTGTCCATATGCAAAGTTCCTATCGCAGGATCCCTTCTTTTTACTGTCTGTACAGTAGAATTCACAACCTATAACAGTTGAATTGCACTGGGCAGTATTTAACGTATGACGACGACAGTGGACAACTCTTGTGACATGGCACAAGATGTGTTATGTCATGATTATTTGGGATGTAACTGAGGACTTTTTTCGAACTTTTGTCGTAATTTGATGTGTTGTGGATGGATTTGGTGTAACTTTTTTAGGAGAGGTGTGGGATTTGTGAATATTACACACACACACACACACACACACACACACACACACACACACACACACAGGCACGCACGCACACAAGCGCACACACACACATACACACACACACACACACACACACACACACACACATATATATATATATATATATACATATACAAATACTCACTCACTTGCACAAATACACCTTCAGATCATGCACAAACGGAGATAATTTAGGGATATTCCGTTGCTAGGGTTGTCACTGCTTCAAGGGGACGGAGGAATAGGACAGGAAATCCTACTAATAAGCTTGATATGGAAGTGACAAGCCAATGTGAAGAAGGAAATGGAGTTTTGGAGAGAGAAAAATAGACAGGAGAACTTGTGGTGGAAAAGTGGGACATAGCTGAAGTTTCGTGAAGGGTGCAGCCTTAAGATAAGGTGAAGTGAAAGGGGAGAAGTACTGAAGTATTCAATCAAGTAGTAGAATAGGAGGGTAGGTACTTCAGATAGGGAATTATGGGTAAGTAATCCCCAAAGAAGGGAGCTTATGCCACGTTCTGGTAGATCTGTGGGAGAAAGGACTAACCATTTTAGAAGGAGAGGTTCAAAAAATGTTCAAAATGTGTATGAATTCCTAAGGGACCAAACTGCGAAGGTCATCGGTCCCTAGACTTACACATTACTTAAACTAACTTATGCTAAGAACAACACACACACACCCATGCCCAAGGGAGGACTCGAACCTCCAGCGTGAGTGGCTGCGCAATGTGCCACACCAACCAGGCCTGCGAAATAAGAGGAAAGGAATACTGAATGCCCAGAAAGATAGCCTTCAACGATGGAGAGCTACTTAAAGGTAATATTTGTGAAGAAAAAGAGTGAGGACCCTGCTTATGGGAGTATCTCCTCCAGATTGGGTAGTAAATTGAGAAAGTAAAAAGTTAGCTAAATTTGTAGTTTAACATGCGTATTCGAGTCACTGCAAAATCTGAATTTTGATCTTGAAATTATGTACAACAAGTTCTTCCTACGAATGCCAGAATACAAAGTAATGAGATTAATGGTTAAAGAGCTGAAAGTGGGTTAAAAGAAAGCAATATAATTATGGTTCACTCTATGTGACTATGCTAACCAAAGTAGAGGAGCTATTAAAAATAAAACAACCAAATTAATGAAAATTATAGTTAGAGAATATGTATGTTTGTAGTGATTGATTGTTAAATGTATGATCATGACATCTTTTCTCTTACAGGAGGGATATATAGCCATCCATGCCATTGATGGAAGGGCATCTGTGACGTACGTCAGATGTAGAAATCAGAAAAGATATGCATAATCACAAGTAGTTTGTAAGTGTTGGCCCTTGTACTGTGGGAAAGTGATACTGAACAGGTGCGGAGTCTACCAGCTAGAGAGCATTTGTAATCTCCGTGGAACAAGGAGGAATGAAGGAGCTCTGGCTCTGGTACCATGGAAGATCTCTGGCACCACGGAAAAAGTATATGATGTATATAAGCGATTGTTGTTATATACTATTCACAGAATGTTAACGATAAATCTTTGAGCCAGTAATATTAGTTGGTTCTCATGTCACATTTTGTGAAAGTTTATGATAATGTACGAAGTTAATTGTAACTAATCTACACTTCATTTAAGGAGAGAAGCAGTGTTTTGTTTTATAGCCACTTATAGAAATCTGCACGGAACAAAGAAGTTCGACACAGAGGAAGAAGAGGGCACAGCATGGCTGGACCCTGGGGTAAATCACAAGAGTTGCAAGCCTGAATATGTACACCAACCTAATAATGGAGTGTTAAGGCGGTGGTGTTAGGTGTAGCTGTATGGAGTAATAGGTCTAGAACAGCAGTCAAAACATAGCCACACTAGCTAAATACAGCAGTCATCAGACGCAAATAAACACTCCAAGCGAAACAGTTAGCGACATGTGAATATCCTGGATACAGCCGAGTGGAACTAACGAAGTGGCCCTAGTAGCCAGGAAACATGCAAAGAAAGCTCGCAACACCGTAAGTCAAATTATGAAAGTTATAGCCATACTGCAAGACTAAGATCAGAAGATAGTGGAGTTAACCCAGGACGAAATACTGAAGAACTCAGAGAGGATAAACAAGATTGACACACTTCAGTGACATACATAACAATGTTTGATAAAAGAGGGTTCAGGTAGAGCACTTGGAAGATCAGATGTTAAAAGAAACTTAAAGAGAGCGAATACTTTTTAAAGTGTATGGAGCAGAAAATGAGAAAGGAAGGATCGCAATTTGATACCAGAGCCAGTGTGTGTAGTAGAGTCCCCAGTAGGTCGATCTATACATGCTTGTTGCCTGTAAGTCGGCGCACTGCAAGCTATGCGCCATGAGACAGAGATCGACCAGTCAATTATGTATCAGTCAGATCTACATCTACATATATACTCCGCTAGCCACCAAGCGGTGTGGCGGAGGACACAATTCGCGCCAAAATCGTATTTCCCCCCGTCTGTTCCACTCGAGGATCGCGTGAAGGAAAACGACTGTCTGAATGCCTCAGTACGAGCTCTAATTTCCCTTATCTTTGAATGGTGATCATTGCGAGATTTGAAATTTGGTGGTAATAATATATGCTCTACATCCTCGGCGAAGATCGGATTTCGGAATTTAGTGAGCAGCCCCTCCAGTTTAGCGCGCTGTCTATCCGCAAGTGTGTCCCACTTCAAACTTTCTATGAGATTTGTAACGCTCTCGCGATGGCTAAATGTACCAGTCACGAATCTTGCCTCTCTTCTTTGGACCTTCTCAATCTCTTAAATCAGACCCAACTGGTAAGGGTCCCGTACAGGCGAACAATACTCTAAGACTGGACGAACTAACGTATTGTAAGCTATTTCCTTTGTTGAAGGACTGCATCGCTTCAGGATTCTACCAATAAGCCACAATCTAGAGTTCGCCTTGCCCGTCACTTGTGTAATCTGATCATTCCATTTGAGATAATTTCGAATAGTCACACCCAGATACTTGACGGATGTTACCGCTTCCAAAGACTGGGCATTTATTTTGTACTCGTACGTTAATGGGGATTTTGGCCTTGTTATACGCAGTAGGTTAGACTTACTAATATTGAGAGATAACTGCCAGTAATTAAACCCCACATTTATTTTCTGCAAATCCTCATTGATTTGTTCACAACTTTCGTGTGATACTACTTTCCTGTAGACTACAGCATCATCGGAAAACAGTCTAATGCCACTGTCAATACCATTAACCAGATCGTTTATGTAAATCGTAAAAAGCAGCGGACCTATTACGCTGCCCTGGGGCACACCTGAAATTACACTTGTTTCTTTTGAAGTCACACCGTTCAGGACGACATACTGCTCCCTGTCTGTTAGAAAACTATCTATCCAATCGCATATGTCATTGGATAGGCCGTAAGCGCGCACTTTTTGGAGCAAACGACAGTGTGGAACTGAGTTTAACGCCTATAGAAAGTCGAGAAACCTCGGAGCCGGTATCTAGAGCCTGTTGTATATCATGCATAAAGAGGGCCAGCTGTGTTTCGCATGACCGCTGTTTCCTAAAACCGTGCTCGTTTCTGCAGATGAGCTTCTCAGAGTCTAGAAAGGTCATTATGTCTGAATACAAAATATGTTCCATGATTATACAACAAATTGATGTCAGTGAAATTGACCGGTAATTATGTGCATCCGATTTTCTACCCTTTTTATAGACTGCTATGACCTGGGCCTTCTTCCAGTCTTGTGGAACTTCCCGCTGTTCCAATGATCTCTGATAGATGATGAATAAGAACGGTGCTATATTTGTAACATAGTCAACATATAATCTCATGGGGATACCATCTGGGCCAGATGCCTTCCTGGCATCTAAGGATCTTAACTGTTTTATAATCCCAGATACACTAAACACTATGTCAGCCATCCTTTCATTTGTTCGATAATTGAAACAGGGAATGGTGCTGCAGTCCTGTCCCGTAAACAACTTTTTGAAAGCTAGGTTTAGAATTTCGGCCTTCTGTTTATCATCATCAGTTACATTACCCATTACCGTCAGCAAGAGAAGGTATTTAATTATTTGTATCGTTCATAGATTTTACATACGACCAAAATTTTATCACTCAGATTATGTGACACATGTCAGTTATGAAAATAATGCAATGTCGGTTATGAAAATAATGCTGGACAAAGTTTTAGCAATCCAAGTCGCAAGGTTATGCACAATCTGAAAGTGTCAGTATATCTAAAATGAGAATGGGAATGAATGCAAGAGAGGACATAACATTTGACTATGAATACTTTATGTCAGTGGAGAACTTTCAAAATTATCGGCATAGTGGGAATACACTACACCTAAAGACTTGGATCACTCAGTTTGATAGATCAATACCACCACCCTGGTCATTGGAATATAAATTAGAGTTTAAATGTGGTCATATAGGAGGGTTTTTAACCGAGGATTTATGAAGTATTGTGACCATCTGAATATCATACAAGTGATCTGAGAACCTTTCCTCACCAGCTATTGGATACTTGAGATGCAGGCTCAGATTAAAGAAGAAATAATGAGTAGTAGGGCAAAGGCGGTATCAGCACATTTTGTTAGAGTAGGTTGCATACATTCAGGTGCAAGTATACATTCAGGAGCAAACTTCATTGATTTATGACTCCTTCCCTCTCTCCTTAACCTGTTGTTATGCTTATAGATTTATGAACCCCTTATGGATAATCTGTCCTTCTGAGAGACCCCCTCCCTCTCCTACTCACCCACCTTATGGGAAATTCCCAACCTTCTTGCCTCTTCCTCGCGTTTGAAAGCACTCTTTTGGTATCAAATTAATTAACTAATTAATTAAACTGATCAATTGATTACCCTCTTTCTCTCTTGGGGAATCCTCCAGCTCTCTCCTCCCCCACTTCCCCCTCACTACATAGAAAAAAACTGTCGGGAAAAACGCTGTTTCTGCAGAGCTGTTGGTGTGGATGGTTAAGTATTACCCTACCCAGCAACTGAATGTCATAATTACATAATCACACTGTTGCAATTTGGAGGTGTTGACTTGTTAGAAAATTTTTGCATATGTGCTCACCTTGATGTGCAGGGATCCACTGAGCTAGTGCACAATGCTACCACCAGAGGAGTGTCCCACCCCTCATGGTGGGAAAAATCTCTGAGGTGGTAGACTAGAAGGAACTCATGATATAAAACTGAAATCAATGCCAATTACAAAGCAAGGAAACATTGTTTATTTATAAAGTTCAGTTCACAATGGATGGAGCCCTATTTTATTTGGCAGGAAAAGCTCGTCATTTTCTTCTACATGCTGATCATGTAAAATACATAAAAAAGATGTAATTAAATACATGAATAGGTTGTTTTTCCGATAATGCAAAGAATATCGTCATGAAATCGATGTTGAGATACCTAAATGCATGACGCTGTTAAAAACCTTGCAATCACATCTTCACACCGACCACAAGGCAGATGTGCTAGGGGCCATGCTGGCCATGACATTGTGTCATCACATGCCCAAGTGTCAGCATTGTGAATGCAGAATGTGCCACCACCTCCAGCTGTCTACCATTAAGTGCGCATCTTCTCATACTAGCATGTTGACCATACAGAGACTGTCAGTCAATATTGAAATTATGCGATGCATACTCAGTGCCCACAGAGCTCCACTGCCCATGACAATGCATGCAAGCTACATTTTTTGTGATCTTCTGGCAGCCAGGGCGCCCTACATCCATGGACCCCTTTGTTTGTGGCGGTGTCCTTTGCTGGGGGATTCGCACAAGTGGCTACTTCTGGTTGTAGCACCTGTGCCATCTGTTCTCAAACAAACACTTCCATACCAGGTCAGTGGAAGTAGCTGCTCTATGTGCTCGCCCTGCTGTGCAGACTCTGACACAGTTAGTTCATAATACCACTGACAGAGGACGCTGGGAGAAGCAGCCTCCCTACCCCTCTTCCCTCCAATCCCCTCCCCAAGCCCAACTAGTTACTTCCTGTTGGACAAAGCGTCAGTTGGTATCAACTCTTTGATAGTGATGACTGGGAAACTACTGTCGAAACACATGCTCTCCCCCCCTCCTCTCTCTCTCTCTCTCTCTCTCTCTCTCTCTCTCTCTCTCTCTCTCATGGCTACTTCATGCACAGCAAGTGTTTGTCATGTACCGCACTACCCCTCTTTTGTCCTGAACAAAGTTGTGGATAGCTGGTAAATCGCAGCCCTTCATGCTACCCCCACTCTATCAAATTGATTAACTAATTAATTAGATCGATAGCCTGTGTATGGGATAGCTTTTTCTCGCCTCCTATGGTGGATACTAGGACTGGAATATGTCGTGGTAAATTTTGGGATTCGATCCTGCAACTGCCCTGTTTCCTGACCCTACTCTACCCAGTTCCAGATTTTCCTTTCGTTCTGTTGGTGAATACTGGCACAGGTGTGTCGTTTAGCAGAAAGTTCATTACGCTGGAGGTAACAGAAAATTTCAAATTTCAGCTCAGTTACGCTATGTCCCTTACACAATTTGCAGGAGATGGGGATAGGAGTTTGACTGGAGTTTGTGCTCACAATACCACCATCAGAAACAATAATCTGATCAATCGGAAGTCTGAGGTAGCTGTAGATTATTACAGCACTATATAATCGCTAAGTTTGTTTCTCTCAGCTACACTTGGACGAAGAGAGAGAAGGAGGAGGGAGGGTCTACTATTGATAAGATAGCAACAAAAAGGAATACAACTCCCAGCTTTCCACTGCAAGACAGATTCCACTGCACTGTTTTGAGAAGCAGGAAACACCACACACTTAAATCACGTTCCATAAACGTCAGAGATCGCTGAAACACTTCCATATCCTGCGTGCTTATGTCACACTCAGCGACCCAAGCCAGAAGTCACGCAGTGCTACCTGCCACTGTGGACGCACGTCTCAGCGATTACGCCAGGTCTGAAGCTGGACTTGGCCCACTGGAGAGGACATCCTGGCCGTGGAGGGAGTCAATAATGAACAGAGTGATAAGAATTTGGATGTTATCAATACGTCTAGAGCCAACACTTGTCAGTGATCGATACTGAATCTTCTCAAATATCCAGTAAAAGTCGGAGAATACTCACAACACAGGTGATCACAAAGGCTGCTCAACACATAGTGATCATTAATTCGCTAATCACCCGCTCAGAGGGCGACACAATGAGGTCAACTGCTCCTGACCAGTTCAGGAGGCTCAGAGGGGGCTCGAGCTAGAAATGTCCATTTGTTCCAGTCACCAGCAACCTCTGCCATGGATCTGGACTCCAAGCAGAGTCGTCCTAGGAAACCAAAAACGTTTTTATCAGCTAATTACAATTAAATATTACAACTGCAGCGCCAATCATGTGATATTCAACGAGCAAAGTATTGGAAATACATCCTCCTTACAACTGTGGCTCTGCAAATATCAATTTCCCACATAAATCTATATCTTTCTTATGATAGGATATAATTTTCAATGTAAAATCTTTCAGCCCTCTTATGGCTATTGATACGTTGAAATTGCAGTTTCCCACATGAAATCTATAACTTCCTTATGAACGGACATAGTCATTTTATCTGCACATTTCAGAATACTGACCACAGCAACTTTACATCCCAACACATACACATTTCTGATTGTCATTTATATGTGTATAGTGTCTGAAAAAATTGTGATACATTCACAAACACACCAGCTAGAGGTCTCAATTCTCCTCAGTTCTAGTAAATTATTTGACATTTAAGTCTTCCAGACAATCAGATTCGAGAATAGACTGCAGGTATTTTCAGTCAGCACTTCCAGAAGGTGCTGCATCCAGCCAAGACTCTATCAAACAAACATTGTAAGGGACAGGCGACCAGCAGTATGTGACAATTAGCTCCACTCCCGCCAACGAAAGTGTTGGAAAGACATCACCGATATGGTTTGCTGTAAATAGTGGGGTAAGACCAGCATCATGGTATTTTATTATCATGCGTTTGTAACCTCCCCCTCACTTATCGACCTTAATGACAGTGAAAATTTAAACCATGTGCACCTAATGGAAATTTGGAAAAACAATCGTCACCGAAGTTAATTTGTCGGTAAAGAGGGAGGAAAGGGTTACATCTAAATGAAAGGAAAGATGCAAATGAAATTGGTGAAAATTAATTTTGAGAAAAGGGTAAAATTAATAAAGAAAGTAAATGTGCGGTCGTTACGTTAACAATTAATTGACGTTAATTAGATATTTGAGATTTGGGGAAAATTACGATCGCCAGTCCTATGGACAACTACTATAATAACTGAAAATGAAAGATTAATGCACATATAATTAACACTAAAAGCGTGGCAACTGAAGGTTGACACGTGTTGTGTGAAAACTGAATGTTTGTCAGAAGTAATAAATTTCACTACACTCTGACTTAATTTAGCAAAAGAATTAATAAAACCGGAAAATTGAAAGTGCCGAAAGTGCAGCAGGTCAGGTCCATATGTAGGAGGATAAGAGTGGAGAAACTTCAGGATAAGGAAATCAGCCACAAGTACATAACAGTTATCTCAGAAAGGTACCAGTTAGTTGAATGTAGTCAATTACAGTCATTCGAAAAGGAATGGACAAGGTACAGGGACACAGTACTAGAAGTGGCTAAAGAATGTCTTGGAACAGCAGTGTGTAAAGGTTGGATGAAGCAAACAGCTTGGTGGAATGACACAGTCAAGGCAGCCTGTAAAGGAAAAAGATGACGTATCAAAAATGGCTACATACTAGAACTCAGGTAGACAGAGAAAGTTATGATGAAGAGAGAAACAAAGCCAAACAGATAATGGCAGCATCCAAGAAGAAATTTTGGGAAGACTTTGGAAACAGGTTGGAAACTAGGTCAAGCTGCTGGAAAACCATTCTGGAGTGTAATTAGCAGTCTTTGAAAGGGAGGTAAGAAGGAAATGACAAGTATTATGGACAGGTCAGGAAAACTGCTGGTGAATCCTGTTGATGCCTTGGGCACATGGAGGGAATATTTTGAAGAGTTGCTCAATGTAGGTGAAAATACGATCAGCAATGTTTCAGATTTCGATGTACAATGGGATAGGAATGATGATGGAAATAGGATCACATTTGAGAAAGTGGAGAAAATGGTCAATATATTGCAGTGCAATAAAGCGGCTGGGGTGGATGAAATTAAGTCGGAACTCATTAAATACAGTGGAATGTCAGGTCTTAAATGGCTACACAGGATAATTGAAATGGCGTGGGATTCAGGATAGGTTCCATCAGACTGGATGAAAGCAGTAATCAAACCAATCTTTAACATGGAAACAGAAAAGATTGTAACAACTACAGAGTTATCTCTTTAATCAGCATTGTGGGTAAAACCTTCTCAGATATTGTTGAAAGGAAAGTGCGAGTATTAGTTGAGGACAAATTGGATGAAAATCAGTGTGGGTTTAGGCCTCTTAGAGGTTGTCAGGACCAGACCTTTAGCTTACGACAAATAATGGAGAAGTGTTACGAGTGGAACAAGGAATTCTATCTATGCTTTATAGATCTAGAAAAGGCATATGACGGGGTTCCTAGGAAGAAGTTATTGTCTGTTCTACGAGATTATGGAATAGGAGGCAAACTTTTGCAAGCAATTAAAGGTCTTTACATAGATAGCCAGGTAGCAGTTACAGTTGACGGTAAATTGAGTTCATGGTTCAGAGTAGTTTCAGGGGTAAGACAAGGCTGCAACCTGTCTCCACTGTTGTTCATATTATTTATGGATCATATGTTGAAAACAATAAACTGGCTGGGTGAGATTAAGATATGTGAACACATTAGTTGTGATGGCAGATTCGATTGAAAGTTTGCAAAGTAATATTTCAGAGCTAGATCAGAAATGTAAGGACTATGGTATGAAGATTAGCATCTCCAAAACAAAAGTAATGTCAGTGGGAAAGGGATATAAATGGATTGAGTGCCAAATAAGAGGAACAAAGTTAGAACAGGTGGACAGTTTCAAGTACTTAGGATGCATATTCTCACAGGATGGCAACATAGCGAAAGAACTGGAAGCGAGGTGTAGCAAAGCTAATGCAGTCAGCGCTCAGCTACGATCTAGTCTGTTCTGCAAGAAGGAAGTCAATACCAAGACTAAGTTATCTGTGCACTGTTCAATCTTTCGACCAACTTTGTTGTATGGGAACGAAAGCTGGGTGGATTCAGGTTACCTTATCAATAAGGTTGAGGTTATGGATATGAAAGTAGTTAGGATGATTGCAGGTACTAGTAGATGGGAACAATGGCAGGAGGGTGTCCACAATGAGGAAATCAAAGAAAAACTGGGAATGAACTCTATAGACGTAGCAGTCAGGGCAAACAGGCTTAGATGGTGGGGGCATGTTACACGCATGGGAGAAGCAAGGTTACCCAAGAAACTCATGGATTCAGCAGTAGAAGGTAGGAGGAGTCAGGTTAGGCCAAGGAGAAGGTACCTGGATTCGGTTAAGAATGAATTTGAAGTAATAGGCTTAACATCAGAAGAGGCATCAATGTTAGCATTGAATAGGGGATCATGGAGGAATTTTATAAGGGGGACTATGCTCCAGACTGAACGCTGAAAGGCATAATCAGTCTTAAATGATGATGATGATGATGATGATGAATTGAAAGTTAATTTAGTGACTGTAATTAATAGTGAATTTTGTTTCTAAAGCACTACGAAATTCAGTAAAATAAGGTTAATCTTGGGCTACCTCAACAATCATTTTAAAAGCTACTTGAATCTACACAATTTACAAATAAAAGAACTAACTTTGAACTTGAATTAAATGATTCTGAACAATTAACAATAATAGAATTTAATACGTACCAAGCTGAGATACAGTCACAGGTAAGCTAAAATATGGTAACAAAACTCGCACTCTTGATTTGTGCTTGTGTAATCTAAATATTGTAGCCAGCTATGAATACCTTAACTGAACTTTGAAATTAAAGCAGTGAAATCGGATGATATTACTTTAATACTGGCGTTTGAATTTCAATGACACTTGGGTTCATTCCGGAAAAGGAAGGGACCCTGCTTGGTAATGCAATTGGGACAATGAGCAACAAAGGTTCATGCTAAGTTGCTGTATTTTTTTTGATGCAACAGTTTGAAAAGCTGAGGTCTGCCATACCGTTCTAAAACTTTACGTGCTTTTAGTCATCCTTGTTGGTTGATTGAAGGTTTGCAGTCGTCGATCGGAGAGGTGGCGACAGTCACTCATTGTCGGCCGTCGCTGTTGCAGGAGCTGGATGTTGGCGCGCCTTCTTCTCGACACGGTCACCAGGTGAAATGGGCTCTTGATGTGCGCCAGCTAATGCTTCTCGTCCGCGACACCGTGTCAGAAACTATCATAGCAAGTCGAGCGCAATTACATGCTGCCAAACCCCGAAAGTGCGGCAACTCGCAGGAGCGTCACATAACACACCTGCTCCACCGCCCTACTCCAGCCAGACTCTCTCTGCCCGCGCTCCATGCAGCAGAGTTAACACTACCAAAGATCCTAAACACTTTGGTTCTCCACACGACCTATCGATGTAATCGTTCAATAGCATAGTTATCCCTAGGCCAGACCCAGCGTAAAAATACAAATAATATTTACAAAACAAACCAATTATACATCGACATAAATGCATATACAAGGTGAGTCACCTAACGTTATGGCTGGATTTATTTCGTAAACCACATCAAATACTGACGAACTGATTCCACAGACCGAACGTCAGCAGAGGGGCTAGTGTAATTGTTTAATACAAACCATACAAAAATGTACGGAAGTATGTTTTTGAACACAAACCTACGTTTTTTTGGATGGAACCACGTTAGTTTTGTTAGCACATCTGAACATATAAACAAATACGTAATCAGTGCCGTTTGTTGCATTGTAAAATGTTAATTACATCCGGAGATATTGTAACCTAAAGTTGACGCTTGAGTACCACTCCTCCACTGTTCGATCGTGTGTATCGGAGAGCACTGCAACATACATCGCGTTTCTACAGAATGATCTGCCAACGTTGCTCGAAAATGTCCCACTGGAATCGGATCGACGTATGTGGTATCAGCATGATGGTGCACCTGCACATTCCGCAATTAACACTAGGCTGACCATTTATAGGATGTTCGACGGGCGTTTCATAGGACGTGGAGGACGCATAAATTGGCCAGCCCGTTCTCCTGATCTTACACCTCTGGATTTCTTTCTGTGAGGTATGTGAAAGGAGAATGTGTACCGTGGTGTGCCTACAACCCCAGAGGATATGAAACAACGTATTGTGGCAGCCTGCGGCGACATTACACCAGATGTACTGCGGCGTGTACGACATTCATTACGCCAGAGATTGCAATTGTGTGCAGCAAATGATGGCCACCAAATTGAACATCTATTGGCCTGACATGTTGGGACATACTCTATTCCACACCGTAATTGAAAACGGAAACCACGTGTGTACGTGTACCTCACCCCTCATGGTAATGTACATGTGCGTCAGTGAAAAAGACCAATAAAAAGGTGTTAGCATGTGGACGTAATGTGCTGTTCCAGTCTCTTCTGTACCTAAGGTCCATCGCCATTTCCTTTGGATCCCTACGTAATTTGGTGCTCTCCGACACACACGATCGAACAGCGGAGGAGTGGTACTCAAGCGTCAACTTTAGGTTACAATATCTCTGGGTGTAATTAACATTTTACAATGCAACAAACGGCACTGATTACGTATTTGTTTATATGTTCAGATGTGCTAACAAAACTAACGGGCTTCCATTTTAAAAAAACGTAGGTTTGTGTTAAAAAACATACTTCTGTACATTTTTTTATGGTTTGTATTAAACAATTACACTAGTCCCTCTCCTCACGTTCGGTCTGTGGAATCGGTTCGTCAGTATTTGATGTGGTTTACGAAATATATCCCGCGGTAACTTTAGGTGACTCACCCTGTATATATACAAACAGTAAACCCATTACAATATATAAAGACACAGAAATGTCATACCTTCAGGTAACAAAATAAGGAAAAAAAGTAATAGTACAATAGATGGAAATAGAAGGATATGCATTTCCGGTGTTACACGTTGCCTACATTCAATGGCAAGCATATATTCAAGGGGCAAACCCATTTTTCTGTTGTAATTGACAGGTCATTAAGATTCATATTTTATCTCAGTTGCATGGTATGTCCTTAAACATTCTGTGGAGGATTTGGACTGGTGTGTGTGCTCATAATTCCACTATCGGAAATAATGAATTGATCAGTCGAGAGTTTTACATCGCGAGTGGGTTTTTAAAGCACTATAGAATTCCTAAAAGGACTCCCTAATTGGGTAGAGCTCACGTCTGCGCCCCCCACTCTCACTTCCCATGATGTAATAACTGTAATCACCGAGGAATGGAATGAAGTGCGGTATAGTATCCCCCATTTGGGGTGTCCTACGAGTATGTATGTAGTTAGGGTGCAGCGGTGAAGGTAAAAACAGGCCAGTGTCCTAATTACAGATCACGTTACTATATTCTACCAACCAAGGACTGGATATCAGCCTCATTTGATCTCACAGCCCCCAAACGAAGCATCAAGCCTCTCTGAAGAGGCCTCTCCCTGTTTGTCTGTGTGAACCAACGCCTGAAAAAACACAGAAGAAGGTATTCGTTTCTCCTCAGAATACTGTTGGTTCGTTGGTTGATTTGAGGGAGTGGTCCAAACAGTGAGGTCATCGGTCTCATCGGTTTAGCGAAGGATGGGGAAGAAAGTCTGCCATGCCCTTTCAAAGGAAACATCCCAGCATTTGCCTGCAGCCATTTAGGAAATCCTGGAAAACCAAAGTCAGGGTGGCTGGACGCAGGCTTGAACCATCGTCCTCCCAAATGTGAGTCCAGTGTGCTAACTACTGTGCCGTCTCACTCAAAGAATACTGCTTCCCTATGGGCTAATGCTGGGGACAAAGGGAGAGCTGACGAAATTTCCATGTCAAAAATAGAGTGAAATAGTCTGTTTGTATTGCCCTATCAAATTAAGTGTTTAACTATTTTCAGAAGCCAAATAGATCGCTTAAAACACCCATCTCCAACTTACGATGATCCTTCTTCATAATGAAACATATTTTCAACATTTAAGTATTACACACAAACATCATGCAAGTCAGCAAATGGAATTTCCCCCATAAATTGACCATAGTGGTAAATATATCTGAGGTCTTATATTCACTGAAGTTTGACAACACAAGAACCCTCCTCCACCTCAGCATTTCCACTAAACATATCAGGTGAAAAAAATTCATCAGATCACACAAACTCGCCACGGTGTAGAATGTACCGTCCATCATCTGCAGGAGCCAGGGTCACGCTATCTGCCACTGTCAGTGACATCATACCACCTCGTGAGTGCTGGTGAGGAGAGACTGGCACATGTATTGGTTAGGCCGGCAACTACACGCCCATTCCCTCGCATTGACGCACCCACCATACCAAATGCTCAGAGATCGGAGAAAGGCTGTTACCAAGTAGTTAACTAATTTTATGATGACTGTTCTTATGTTGTCTTACATGGCTGCAAATGGCACACTACTCTGTGTCGACATGTTGAAATGTCTGCATAGTTACATCAAAAAATCAGACAAAAATATTGTGGTTGTGGATACAAGTAAGTTTATCAATCAGTGTTTCGTATACTCATGACAGAAGAGGGCCCAATAAGCTGGCCAAATAGAATGAGCTGAAAGCTGTGGCAATTTGTGAAGAGATGTCAGGTTTCGGCAGGTGTACTCACATGAGGCCTCAAAGTCCATCTGGTAGGAACAGAGTGGGACTAGACACCCTCTCCCCTAACTCTCTGGCATCTCCCACTAACTGCCACACATGAAATGATCCACGTATTCCCAACAACCTACATTAAAACTAAGTATTATGAAACGAGAAACGAGTTCATTGCACCTTCGAATTTGTTTGTATGACCAACATTGTGGAAACTGAAATGAACTATGTTTATGATTCCTGAAATTACACAAAAATATTTAAAGCATTGTTGTGTGTAAATGTGTAAAGCTATGAACGAGATCTAAACGGGGAGAGGCAGTAGACAGTTGCAGCAGTGGCTGGTGGAAGTCACATATTTGCATCATGTGCAGGTGGAGCATGAAAGCAATTTTAATTAACATATAATCAATCAATTGAGCCAACTCACAAATATAAGGTGATCAACACATTGTATGAAAGCAGATATGTAATTACCTATGCCTAACCTCCATTATCGTGGATCACAAGAGTAGTTCTAAGTTAATGTTGTTGATAACGAATTATTAGTCAATAATAATAGTAGTTGTTGCACAAATTTTGGGCCGTTTAAAACAAATCTGATTACACGTTCAGGGGTAGCAGAGAAAGGTGCACAAGTTGGGTAGCCATGTATGTCATAATAGTTTTAATTTGCTCTTTGTATTTTTATGTCTTTTGTGACATCACATTTAGACATTTATGTTTATTTAAGTACTGAATACAGTGTGCAGATCTGAAATGCGAGAAAGCGACAAGCATCAGAAGATGCATTTTTGAGGTACATTACTTACAGGCTTTGTGGATTACATTTAAATGTTGTTCCAAAATTTTGCAGGCTACAAGTCTATATAAGCCATGGGAAATTTGTGTGTGTGGTGGTGGTGGTGGGGGGGGGGGGGGTGGAGGGGCAAGGGCAATCTTGGATAGACAGTCATGGCAGTCAATCTTTACAAGAGAGGTTAGCAGTAGTGAGACCATGAAATCTTAATCAAGCAAATGGCTCTAAATTTACTTAACTTACTTGGACACTTTCAAAAACTAATTAAGCTCTCACCTTTGATTTTTGTTTTTATATTTAACTGTTCTTTTATTCAATTATTTCTGTTATAATGTCTCAAATGGGCATATGTCACTGTCTGCCCACAACAGACGGCGAAACTTGTGTCCTGTTTTCGTCGCAGCAATGTAAGCCACTGGGCCAATCAGTGTATTGCTGTTCATCGCAAGGCATCCATACCAAAGGCTGGATCATTTTTTAAATTTTAAGTCTTGACTTGAGATGTCTGCCTTAAACTTTGACTATGGCCTGTTTGCAGTGTAACTTTACCAAGGTAACCTTTCTACAGTATGACATTTTTCATCTTTGTTAAGGTTTCTGTCAGACTTATTTTTCTATATATTATTTTATAGTGTTGTTAAAATTTCAATCTGATGAAGACATCCTTCAAGGTTTCGAAACCTACGTCAATGTATTTAAAAAAATATTTGCAACAGTTGGCTGTATTATTTCTCCATTGAAACTTATATATGGTTGCTAAAGGACAGCCATATTCAAAACTAAAAGATACTTGCTTTCACTCCACCCACTGTTTTAGGAAATGTAATGCAGGTTCATAGTTTTAGTTTTCAGATGCAGAGACTCTAGCATAACGCAGAACAAAATGTTTGGTGACAGCATCTGGGTCAGTGAAGAGAGTGCCATTCAAGGTATTACCAGGTACACCTGCAGGTGTCTGGTATCCGTAGGGATGTCTGATCTTTGCCCAAACCTGTGAAGGGGACGTACGTGGTCCAATGGTTGAAATGCAACGTTCCCGACATTCTTGTTTCTGTCGTTTTATTAGGTGGCAGGCCTGGATATGGAGTCATTTAAAGGAAATGAGGTGCTCAATTGACGGGTGCCACTTATGGTGCTCGAGAGCCTGTTGTGTTCTCTAATGGCCTCTGAGATTTCTTATGACCACCAAGGTACTGTCTTCCATTGGGGTACGCCTGAAGAACAGGGGATTGCCACATCAGCTGCCATAAGAATGGCTGTAGTTGTATTCTGGACTGCCTCATCAATGTCTTCATATGACAGGGAACCAAGGGTGACAGTAGAAACGAAAGCAGCCCAGACAATGCTGTTGAGAGCCCATCTGGGCAGGGTTCATGGGAGTGACGCTAACAGAGGGACAGGAAGATAGGGAAGTAGTCACTACCAACAGGTCGTCGTGGACTCTCCCATTGATGGGAGAAGACAAGGGCTGCTAATGGGAAGGTCAATGGCCGAGAAAGTTCTGTGCACCACATTCATCTGTGTGAGGATACCAATATTCAACAGGCAAAGGTGAAGCTGTGCCAGTAAGTTTTCAAGGTCTTTACTGTGGCCAGTGATTGTGTTCCATCCCAAAAAGAAAGGATTATGGGCTGGGCGTTTATTAGGAAATGTGAAAGGGCCCGGGAAGGGGGGTTGAAAAACAAATGCAAACAATATATTCTGATACACTTCACCATTGGGAGGGAGGTAAAGATTACAAATGGTGATATCCTGAAATGCTCTTACCCCAACAGTCAAGGCCTCCAAAGGGTTATTAAGAGGCATAAGGTACCTACTAGTAAGTGTACAGAACATATGTGCAAACTCTACCCAACATCCCGTCATAAGTAACATGATTCTTATAATATCCCTGGTATCCACAAATGACCGTCATCTGCATTGGTAGGAACCATGTCTCCTGAAGAGTACTGCAAAAGGCAGGGGAAATGGTTAAAAGATGTCGCAGCTCAGCCATTGGTGGAAAAAACCGTTACAATTCTACTGGAGAATAATGGTGTCGATGTACTGCAAGGCCATGAATGGACTATGGAGGCACGCTATGCCCTAGGGTCACATGCTACCACTGGCTGAGGGGTTATGGCATCAATATACAGTGGAAACTCACTTAATGAGTACCTCTCATATGCAGAATACGCATAATGAGAGCAAAACAAATTGCATAAAAATGAGTTGCTTAACGAGCTATGTTCGGCATAACGAGTGAGACCGATTTATTGTAATGTCACCAGCCATTTGCGCAGTGTGGGAAAAGTTCAACAATACAAACACCTTTCACTGTCGGTAGCAGCACATAAACAATGTCTTTAGTACGTACTGCAGTCTGGGTTTCTGCCACTATCCTAGTGCAGCTTGTGCTGACACATTCTTCTAAACTTGTATTCACACTGTGGTTTTTTGTGCAAATTTTAATAACATCTACATCTACATCTACATCAATACTCCACAAGCCACCTGACGGTGTGTGGCGGAGGGTAGTTTGAGTACCTCTATCGGTTCTCCCTTCTATTCCAGTGTCGTATTGTTCGTGGAAAGAAAGATTGTCGGTATGCCTCTGTGTGGGCTCTAATCTCTCTGATTTTTATCCTCATGGTCTCTTCGCGAGATATATGTAGGAGGAAGCAATATACTGCTTGACTCCTCGGTGAAGGTATGTTCTCGAAACTTTAACAAAAACCCATACTGAGCTACTGAGCGTCTCTCCTGCAGAGTCTTCCACTGGAGTTTATCTATCATCTCCGTAACGCTTTCGCGATTACTAAATGATCCTGTAATGAAGCGCGCTGCTCTCCGTTGGATCTCCTCTATCTCTTCTATCAACCCTATCTGGTACGGATCCCACACTGCTGAGCAATATTCAAGCAGTGGGCGAACAAGTGTACTGTAACCTACTTCCTTTGTTTTCGGATTGCATTTCCTTAGGATTCTTCCAATGAATCTCAGTCTGGCATCCGCTCTACCGACGATCAACTTTATATGATCATTCCATTTTAAATCACTCCTAATACCTACCCCCAGATAATTCACGGAATTAACTGCTTCCATTTGCTGAAATGCTATGTTGTATCTAAATGATAAAGGATCGTTCTTTCTATGTATTCACAGCACATTACACTTGTCTACATTGAGATTCAATTACGATTCCCTGCACCATGCGTCAAATCGTTGCAGATCCTCCTGCATTTCCGTGCAATTTTCCATTGTTACAACCTATCGATATACAACAGCATCATCCGCAAAAAGCGTCAGTGAACTTCCGATGTTATCCACAAGGTCATTTATGTATATTGTGAATAGCAACGGTCCCACGACACTCCCCTGCGGCACACCTGAAATCACTCTTACTTCGGAAGACTTCTCTCCATTGAGAATGACATGCTGCGTTCTGTTATCTAGGAACTCTTCAATCCAATCAAACAATTGGCCTGATAGTCCATATAATCTTACTTTGTTCATTAAACGACTGTGGGGAACTGTATCGAACGCCTTGCGGTAGTCAAGAAACACCGCATCTACCTGCGAACCCGTGTCTATGGGTCTGAGTCTCGTGGGCGAATAGCGCGATCTGGGTTTCACACGCTCGTCTTTTTCGAAACCCATGCTGATTCCTACAGAGTAGATTTCTAGTTTCCAGAACAGTCATTATACTCGAACATAATACGTGTTCCAATATCCTACAACTGATCGACGTTAGAGATACAGGTCTATCGTTCTGCACATCTGTTCGACGTCCCTTCTTGAAAACGGGGATGACCTGTGCCCTTTTGCAATCCTTTGAAACGCTATGCTCTTCTAGAGACCTATGGTACACCGCTGCAAGAAGGGGGGCAAGTTCCTTCGCGTACTCTGTGTAAAATCGAACCGGTATCCCATCAGGTCCAGTGGCCTTTCCTCTTTTGAGCGATGTTAATTGTTTCTCTATCCCTCTGTCGTCTATTTCGATATCTACCATTTTGTCATCTGTGCGACAATCTAGAGAAGGAACTACAGTACAGTCCTCCTCTGTGAAACAGCTTTGGAAAAAGACATTTAGTATTTCGGCCTTTAGTCTGTCATCCTCTGTTTCAGTACCATTTTGGTCACAGGGTGTCTGGACATTTTGTTTTGATCCACCTACCGCTTTGACATAAGACCAAAATTTCTTAGATTTTTCTGCCAAGTCAGTACACAGAACTTTACTTACAAATTCATTGAACGCCTCTCGCATGGCCCTCCTCACATTACATTTCGCTTTGCGTAATTTTTGTTTGTCTGCAGGGCTTTGGATACGTTTAATGTTTGCTGTGAAGTTCCATTTGCTTCCGCAGCAGTTTTCTACCTCGGTTGTTGTACCACGGTGGCTCTTTTCCATCTCTTACGATCTTGCTTGGCACATACTCATCTAATGCATATTGTACAATGGTTCTGAACTTTGTCCACTGATCCTCAACACTATCTGTACTTGAGACAAAATTTTTGTGTTGAGCTGTCAAGTACTCTGAAATCTGCTTTTTGTCACTTTTGCTAAACAGAAAAATCTTTCTACTTTTTTTTAATATTTCTATTTACAGCTGAAATCATCGATGCAGTAACCGCTTTATGATCGCTGATTCCCTGTTCTGGGTTAACTGTTTCAAATAGTTCGGGTCTGTTTGTCACCAAAAGGTCTAATATGTTATTGCCACAAGTCGGTTCTCTGTTTAACTGCTCAAGGTAGTTTTCAGATAATGCATTTAAAAAAAATTTCACTGGATTCTTTGTCCCTGCCACCCGTTATAAAAGTTTGAGTCTCCCAGTCTATATCTGGCAAATTAAAATCTCCACCCAGCACTATATAACATGGTCGAGAAATCTACTCGAAATATTTTCCAAATTTTCCTTCAGGTGCTTTGCCACAACGGCTGCTGAGCCAGGGGGCCTATAGAGACATTCAGTTATCATGTTTGAGCCTGCTGTAACCACGACCTTCACCCAAATTGTTTCTCCGTCAATTTCCTTCGATACTATTGCACTTTTTATCGCTGTAAACACGCCTCCCCCTTCACTGTCCAGCCTGTTCAAAAAATGGTTCAAATGGCTCTGAGCACTATGGGACTTAACATCTGTGGTCATCAGTCCCCTAGAACTTAGAACTACTTAAACCTAACTAACCTAAAGACATCACACACATCCATGCCCGAGGCAGGATTTGAACCTGCGACCATAGCAGTCGCGCGGTTCCGGACTGAGCGCCTAGAACCGCTAGACCACCGCGGCCGGCTGTCCAGCCTGTCTCTGCGGTATACATTCCAATCTGAGTTTAGAATTTCATTACTGTTTACATCTGGTTTCAGCCAACTTTCTGTCCCTAGTACTATGTGGGCATTGTGACCATTTATTAATAAGAGCAGTTCTGGGACCTTTCTATAGATGCTCCTGCAGTTTACTATTACCACATTAATATTGTTATTCCCTGTTGCACTTAGCCTACTAATACCTTGTCGCGTCTCAGGATGCGTCTTGTCGGGCCTAACCTAAAAAACCCACATGTGCACTCCACACGTACTCCGCTACCCTTGTAGCCGCTTCCTGCATGTAGTGCACGCCTGACCTATTCATGGGGACCCTATATTTCTCCACCCGATAGCGGAGGTCGAGAAATTTGCACCCCAGATCTCCGCAGAATCATCTGAGCCTCTGGTTTAAGCCTTCCACTCGGCTCCAAACCAGAGGACCGTGATCGTTTCTGGGAATGATACTACAAATAGTTAGCTCAGATTCGACCACGGCTTCACCAACTCCGCCTGTATGAACTGAGGATAACCTCTGAACCCAGACGGCAGGAGTCATTGGTGCCGGCATGAGCAACAATTTGCAGTCGGGTGTACCCAGTGCTTCCTATCACCGCCAGCAGTGCCTGCTCCACATCTCAGATGAGACCCCCCGGCAAGCAGACAGAGTGAACACTGGCCTTCTTCCCTGACGTTTTCGCTATTTCCCTAAATGGCTCCATCACCCGCCTAACGTTGGAGCTCCCAATCACTAATAAACCACTCCCCCTGTGTGCCTGCTCGGACCTTGCTGAAGGAGCGGCCACATGTCCACTCACAGGAAGAGCGTGCCACGCCACATGGCCAGTCTCCAGACTGGCCCTCCGCTTCGTGTGCCACGAACGCCGCTGAACCCGCCACTCCCCTTGGGGAGGGGGTGGCCCAACCGCGCCCGGTACCCTCGAAGATGTCTCGACAGCAGGGACCGTGGGTGAAGCATGTAACACCTGGGGTGTACCTTGCGATGCACCAGACTCCCCACTGCCGCCACACTCCGAGGCAGCCATCAACACTTTCAGCTGTTCGCGAACAGTGGCCAGCTCCTCCTGCGTCCATACACAGCAGTCACACATCCTATCCATCCTAAGAAATCAATTTACTGTAGAGAGTTAATCAGCTTTTAACTAGACTGCTAATTCACTAAAGGCGGCTGATAGCTGAAATGCCATCTACAATATTCTCAAATTTGTTGAGTGTGAGAATGTTTATGTATATATCATCTTTCACTATTAACGTTGCGTAAACAAATAAAATACTAATGACGCATTGAAAGTTAATTCGGGAGGACGACGGTTCAACCCCGCGTCCGGCCATCCTGATTTAGGTTTTCCGTGATTTCCCTAAATCGCTTCAGGCAAATGCTGGGATGGTTCCTTTGAAAGGGCACGGCCGAATTCCTTCCCCATTCTTCCCTAATCCGATGAGACCGATGACCTCGCTGTTTGGTCTCTTCCCCCAAACAATCCAATCCAATCCATTGAAAGTTAAATAACGTTCACGTGTGACTAAAAACACCGCTTCGGCATTTCCCAGTTTCAGGGGTAATCACAGAAATGCTTTGGCTTAAAACGGGGAATACATAGTTCAAAACTAGTATGTAGGTCACCACTCAATACCTGGCGAAATTTTAGTGCCAGCCTTAGGCTGCAGTTTCCCAAGCAGAAAATCAAAAATCTCGCTGTGACCTCCTTTCAAATTTGCGGACAAAACGTTGTCATCACTTCATATTTTACGTACTTCTGTTATTCATATACTTTTTTACGTATAGTAGCTTTTGTGTTTTCTTTATCTGTCACCTTGCCATCACAATAACGCAACAAAATCTACAAAGCAAAGAAGGGAATTCATAGCAGACTGCTTGCACAATTAGACAACGCGTGGACACGAGAATGCCCTAGTATACATGCGTTCTTTTCACAAATTATTTGGGTGCCCTTTCATATTCGTAGGTCTGCGATTGCGCACGGCGTAAGAAGCATCGTGTGGACATACCGCTACGTCGATATAACCTCAACTGCGTGATATTTGTATGAGAACCGTTTTGAAATTTATTGTTGTAGTGATTGGTGAACATTCATGTTATTGCTTTTGCGTCTCAATCCAGTTTCTCACCCGTCGTAATAACAATGCACTGTACTCGTGAATAGTGCATCTGCAAAAAGTAAAAGTGAGAGGCAATCACAAATGGATTCAATGAACTGTCAAAACATTGTTCCAGTGTGCTTTCTGTCAAACGCTCAGGTTGAAGCAACAGCGACATTCGTGTTCATAGCGCTGCATTAATCGTCCGAAAGTAGCTTTTTCGCAGTGAGTGGAATCAGTGATACATTATAGTCGTAATTTTGTGTTTCTCTGAGGATTGCTCGTTCATGTAATTAACAAATTTCGTAGTTACAGCTTAGCACGCGAGGGGCGTATGCGCTATTAAAACTAAGTATGTGTCACTGCAGCTGAATGTTGTGACTGGGTAGAAAACTAATGCGCACAAGAAGGTAAGGAATTGGAAATATACAAAGCGGCCGGTTGGGGTGGGATTCTTTGTTGTGTTCGAAGGGAGGTATTTACTAGAAATCACTTCCCTTTCGACTCTTAACCATCTATTTTATTCTCACGAATCTTTCCCACTTCAGCTATAAGCCACTGCCCGTTTAGCGTTAACTATCGCTTCCATTGTTTGTACATGATTTGGCTGTTGATGTATAGGACACAGATTGTTATTAAATAATTAAAAATAGTAATTCGGGATCATTAATGACCTACTTCCATATATTCGTATTATCACTCGCCTGCAAAGTAGATGTGATGCATTTGCACTGTCTCCAGTTAAACAGTTTTTATGGCTTAGCAGTAAAAGAAGAATAAAGGGAACATGTTATGTGTCAAAAAGTTGTAGTAGCATGCACGTAAGCATAGTTCCAATCGTAGATATTTACTGTGTTCCTAGCAAGTCGGGGGTCGGTTCTTTCAACTTGTTCTTCTTGCCTCGAGTCCAGCCAGTTTGAATCACGTAAAATAATTATTAGGAGTGTTTTTTTGACTGAGGTACATCATCCCAACACTTTTTCAGTCCTTCACTCCGCTGTTTTTGTTATGGGGTGAAGACTATTCCATGTTAATTCTATTTTTGTGAAACGGTCGAAGTTTTTCTGTTGATTATGAATTTTTCTGTTCTCGAAAGTAATTTTCAGTTCTTTCTCATTGCCAGGAACGTAAAAATTGTAAATAACTGTTCCCCTTAATTGCTGACAAGCCCTGAGTAACTTGCAGCGGTTGTCTGCTGCTGCTGTAATTGTATACTTTCCTCAGTGTATTCACAAAGACGTCAAGTGCACACCACGTACAATAATTAAACTCAGAGACTAGATCAGAAAGAATATGAAACACTATTCTACTGGCGGTATATACAAAAAAGAATCAGTTAATTGACTGAGGCAGTTGATGCCAGAGTTAAATAATATGCAAATACTGGCTGGTTGAACGAAAGTGTCTTAAAAGTAAAAGGAAGAGTAGCTACTAAAAATATATTATAAAATGTACTACTTTTTCTCGAGCTGTACCCAAAGGCCACAGAGGATAGAATCATTGATAAATAAAATGTTTAAATCACTGAACGCAGTGTTGTGGTTATGCAAATAAAGTACTGTATTCCTTTCCCGTCTGGATAGGACTTCATATGTTTACAGTCAGTCTTTGATATAAGATAACTTATGTACACTGGAAGACTGAATATCCATTTTAAGCCTCGTGTAACATACTAAAGATGAACAAGCCAAGCCTGATTTAAGATCCATTTCACCATGGTGGTAAACTTGATTTCCTTTCTGGCACCAAATTGTTTCAGTTACCTCAGTTTGGCTTTTGTATTGCCTTCTGGATAAAGATGTATTTTCACTCTTAAATGAAGTTGTCAGATTCGCTCTGAGCACGACGGGACTCAACATCTTAGGTCATAAGTCCCCTAGAACTTAGAACTACTTAAACCTAACTAACGTAAGGACATCACACACACCCATGCCCGAGGCAGGATTCGAACCTGCGACCGTAGCAGTCCCGCGGTTCCGGACTGCAGCGCCAGAACCGCACGACCACCACGGCCGGCAGTTGTCAGATTCTAAAACCGTTCCCTGTAACCTTACAAGACTGGTGACTGCTCAAAAAATTAGATGGAAGAAAGTATATACAAAAAGTGTATGGTATTTATGGCACCCCATTTGCTTAGTTAGAGATTTATCTTAATAATAGAAAACAGGCTGTACTGCAAAAAATTTGTGGATAGACCTTGCACACCCAATAAATCAGTGTATATATAACTGAAGGGCAAGGAATTGTTTTATTTATTTTTAATTTTTTAATTTCTTGTAATAAAAATACCCCTTGTATGGGAGGTAACATACCATACATTAGTCACTTGCTGGATTGACTGTTCCTTCCAAAATGGGGACCCTTTGCCCCCTTTCCCAATACTCTGGCATACTTGAGACACAAATCAACTATAACTTTATTTGTTGGATTGCTCATATGTGAACTGCTGGGTTTGGTGTCAGTGCTGATTCTGACTACAAGGATGCGGCTGTTGAAGGAGAGTGTTAACTGCAGATGATATCTGCATATGTGGGTCTTGGTATGGCGAGGCTTACGGTGTCAGTGCAGTGTCTTGTAGGGATGGTGTAAGTAGGACCCATGCTGGCTTGACCTGCTTGATAGACTTTTGTGGTTGTGTCATTTTGCAGGAATCCAATGTTGTGGTCTGGTTGTTGCAACACTGTGAGGGGACCAGTGTGCTGCAGCTGAAGTGGCAATTTGAAGATCTATGGGGAGCATAACTTGATTAAAGTTGTCCAAAGCTTTTTGGACTCTTTGGACAAGAACGGATTGTACACCATTGTGACTGATCTTGGCTATATGGTCTGGGAGCTGTTGTACTAACTACAACAGTTCCACTACAGGAAGCAACAGTGTGTGTGTGTGTGTGTGTGTGTGTGTGTGTGTGTGTGTAAGGGAAATAGTCTGCCAGTACTCGGTACACAGTTTCTGCAAATGATGCTTCGATGAGGGGATTATGCAGTGTGTGAACTCCTAATAGGATGAAGGCAAGGGCCTATGTCCATTTCTTCTAATGACACATGAGTTCTCTTTAAGGTCCAACACCATCTCTCTGCCCCCCCCCCCCTCCCACTTGCTGGCGGGATGGTAGATTATTGTATGATCATGCTGAATGACATAAAAGTTGGTCAATTCTTGGAACAAAACTGTTTCAGATTGTTGGCTCTGGCCTTCAAATGGCTCTAAACACTATGGGACTTAACATCTGAGGTCATCATTCCCCTAGACTTAGAACTACTTAAACCTAACTAACCTAAGGACATCACACACATCCATGCCCGAGGCAGGATTCGAACCTGCGACTGGAACGGCAGCGTGGTTCCATCGGACTGAAGTGCCTAGAACCGCGTGGCCACAGCGGCCGGCTGGCTCTGGTCTATATTGATGTGGAGGGGTAAGTGGATCATGTCATTGAAGCTATTGGCTGGCTGTTTCAGCAGAAATGTGCATTTCTGCAGATGGACTACAGCTGTTCAACACTCAAAAGGGAAAGGGGATGTACAAGATTGATGTATATATGGGCAAATCGTGCTGGAGAGCCTTGAATTGTCCAATGTTGGTGTGTACATGTTGCCCCACTTTGCACTGCTGGCACTAAATACACTAACATGCTCATGCATTGTCATCTTTTTAATCAGTATGACACAAAAACTTAGGGTAGGAAGATGATGGTTGTGTTTGCTTCTACAGGTGATGGATTGTGAATGCTGCAGAAAGCAGCTTTGCAGAGGTTCAGCAAAATGTAGGGCCATGGGCTATGCTGAGAGATGTCAGACTATAGTGTTAACTTGATTCCTGGCACCAGGGTTTGGATGAGTTGCAGCCCTGCAGAAGGGTTGACCGGCAGATCTTATAGTTGTGGATCTGTCACAGTGGCGAGTTTTTTCCCCCCAAGCCACAGATGGGCAAAACATAATCAACCAAAAAGTTTTCTGCTCCTTTTATGTGGTACAAATCTGTCGTAAACTGGTTGACAAGCAGTACATGTCTGAACTGCCAGGGGAGACATTTTTTGCTGGTGTTATGGACTAATGTAAATTGTTGGAAGACGAGCTTCAGTGTGGGGTCGAATATTTAACTGCTTCATAAATTGCAAGAAGTTATGTCATGTGCAGTCCACCGCTACTGCACTGTTTGCATTCTTTTTTTTGGGGGGGGGGGGGGGGAAACAGTTGCCAAATTCAGTCAATTTGTTAGTATAGTTTGTCACCTATTGCTGTTTGGCTAGCACCTACAATTATATCAGGTATGCATATTGCTCTTGGAAAGGCTGTAGCACTGCACTAATTAGGCTCACCTGGAGTTCATGAAGAGCTTTTTCCATTTCTGGGGTCCACTTGCAGGATTACCAGTATGTGGTGTCATAATGCGAGACCATCTGAAAGTGGTGTTTGTGTAATCACCATTGCTGTGAGATGGCATCAACAAAAATGCCAGGAACTAAGTTAACACTATTGTCTGACATATCTCAGAATAGCCCATGGCCCTACGTTTTGCTGAACCTCTGCAAAGCTGCTTTCTGCCGTGGCGTGTTTGATTTTAATCCCAGAGTCAGTGCGACAGCTTACTCACCTGAAGAAGGTGGTCAGGAGGACCACTAAATATTGTCAAGATGATGTCACGTTCTAGCTTTTGACGCAACATGAAAATCATCAATTACTATGCCAGGAATGTTTACAGAGCCACAGCTTACTGTAGGGCTGCACGATATAAATACACCACCACTGGTTTTGGCACTAAATCACAAAAATATAATTATTAAAAAATAAAACAATCAATTTACCACAATTATAACAAAATACAAAAAAAGTAACTTACCTGAGGGGCTACTGAAAGTGTATATGTGGAAGGTATCGTACAATAGAAAATAATGTTAAATTAATAGTTTGCAACTTCACTGAGTTAGTCCTTTTGTACCAAGTAAATTAAACCACAAGAAATTAGAGATGTAAGTTATTATGAAGGTGCAGTGTATGCTACCACTGCTCATTTTTATCTTTGTGACATCTCAATAACTTAGCACTATAGTTAGACATGTACACAAGAATTGTGCACAGGTATTACTTTTACATAATGGATGTGGGTAAAGGTAAAAAAGTTCCCGTGTTTGCATGCCATGGTGTATTTTCGTATGTTATTTAGTATACCTGACTGAAATTTCGATCTCACTAGCTCACTGTTAGTAACTTTAAATCGTAAGTTTAGCTGTTCTTATAAGGCCCCAGTACATGCTTGCATGGGTTTTCCTCCTCACATTGGCGATGCCAGCATACCTGAGCTGCTGGCCACTAAGTACTTTCTGCCCCACCTCCATACAATAGGTAGTGCTCAGCTGTATATTCCTGTTTCCATTCATACATTCACAGGTAACTTTTCCTAGTTCTTTCCTAGATAGAAACAACTTCACTCACTACACTAAGCTCCTTATAACTGGGCTGGGCACTCATAACTATGTGGCACAGATAACGTCTGTGTACAAATTCCATTGCTGGAATTTCACAGTATGCTCAAAAGCAACATGGGTGTTCACTTTGGTACATCCTTTCAAAGTCCAAACTCTTCAAAGATAGCTATAAAATTGCCCATCTCTTAAATTTTAAACTTGGGAACCTCTCCATACTTACAAGGGAACCTCCCCATCGCACCCCCCTCAGATTTAGTTATAAGTTGGCACAGTAGAAGGGCCTTGAAAAACAGAACACAGATCAATCGAGAAAACAGGAAGAAGTTGTGTGGAACCATGAAAAAATAAGCAAAATATACAAACTGAGTAGTCCATGCGCATGATAGGCAACATTTAGGATAATATGCGTTCAGGAGCACTGTGGTCCCGTGGTTTGTGTGAGCAGCTGTGGAACGAGAGGTCCTTGGTTCAAGTCTTCCCTTGAGTGAAAAATTTAATTTTTTATTTTCAGTTTATGTGACAAAGTCTTACGTTTTCATCACTTTTTTGGGAGTGATTATCACATCCACAAGAAAACCAAAATCGGGCAAGGTAGAAGAATCTTTTTACCCATTCGCCAAGTGTGCAAGTTAGGTGGATCGACAACATATTCCTGTCATGTAACGCACACGCCGTCACCAGTGTCGTATAGAGTACATCAGATGTGTTTTCCTGTGGAGGAATCGATTGACCTATGACCTTGCGATCAAATGTTTTCGGTTCCCATTGGAGAGGCACGTCCTTTCGTCTTCTAATCCCACGGTTTTGCGGTGCGGTCGCAAAACACAGACACTAAACTTATTACAGAGAATAGAGACGTCAATGAACGAACGGACAGATCATAACTTTGCAAAAATAAAGTAAGTAAACTTTTCGCTCGAGTGAAGACTTGAACCAAGGACCTCTCGCTCCGCAGCTGCTCACGCTAACCACAGAACCACGGCACTCTTATGCCCACGTCGTCCTTGATGTTGCATATGTTACCCATGGACTACTCAGTTTGTATATTTTGCTTATTTTTTCATAGTTCCACACAACTTCTTCCTGTTTTCTCGATTGATCTGTGTTCAGTTTTTCAAGGCCTATCCATTGTGCCAAATTATAACTAAATCTGAGGGGGGTGCGATGGGGAGGTTCCCTTGTTAGAACATTATTCCAGGTGCAATACTGTAATCTCTTGAGTGCCAGAGATTCCATTTTGGTTCATACTTTTTCAGCACTCCATTTGTATATTTTTCCAGTGGAATGGGATTCATTCCTGTTGTCCATTGGTTAAAGATATTTCTGTTTGGAGTGCATGACTCTTCAATAGATTTTTTTAGGTTAGCATACAGACTTTGCAAATGACTGATCAGTGATTTTATAAATATGGTAAAAAACTCACTTGTGTCCACAACGGCAGAAGATTTCACACACACCTAAATGATCTTGCTAAATTATATATATGCGATGTTATTACTAATTGTATTAAAGTAATAGTACACAATGAAGTAATGTGAGGTAATACAGAACCCATAAAGCTGAGTTGGCCTTCAGAGTGCAAAAATATTTTTATGAATAGGTGTGATAGGCCTTATGGAACTAATGAAACCCGTACTTTTTATCAAAGCATGCAGTCTATACAAAATAAATTCTAGAATTTGAAATATATTACTTTTCTGACCTTCCCACTGTGGATATTATATGCCTTGCTAGACAGTGGATAAAAGCTGATGAGCTCTCATTTTTTAATTTTTCTAAGTATGTCATGGGTGCTAGCTACTGCAGATCCACTAAAAGTGATGGTAGCCGCCTAATACGTGTAAGAGATGCATTCAGTCCAGTGAAATCAATAAAATGTATCATCTAAATGTAGAAAAACACTTTGGACATTGTGTACTTGAACTGAAACAACTGTAAACAGCCAGTATTTGCAGCTACAGATCACAAAGTGGAACCATGTTTCACTTTCTACAAAATCTGGACTCTGCAATCAATTATTATGTTTCAAAAAGGAAAATAGTTATTGTGTGCTCTGATTTTAATGCAAATTTAGCAGTGGCTTCACATGAAGCCAGTGGTTTAAGAAATGTGTTAGCAACATTCTCAGTGGAAAATATTGTGAAAGAACCTACTAGAACAACTTCCACGTCCTCTTCTACCACTGACACAATTTCTGTAAACCCTTACACTACTCCAGTAATAAAACTTGAGAACTTGTCAAATGGTCTCTCTGACCACCAAGGCCTCCTGTTTGATGTAAACCTATCGTTCCATGTGCAACTCATCTGAAATAATTAATGGCAGGTACATTAATGATCCTCTTGTTTACAATTATTTAAAGATTTGCTAACACAACAGTCTTGGTAAAATGTTACCTGGAAAAAGACACTGATAAAAATGCTAAGAATTGCCTTCCCACTTAAGAAACGTGTAATTAGGACCTCCAGGAAAAATGAATACAAAAGTTGGATAACACAAGGGATACTCACCTCCTGTGAAACTAAGGAAAGACTGTTCATGGAAAGTAAAAGTAACAGATTCTAATTTTCTTAACTATCTCAAAAATATACTGAAAAATTCTGAGAAAGTGGTAGCCCAGGCAAAAGAGCTCTGTCAACCAGTACATTACAAATGCAAGCAACATAAGTAAAGCTGGGTGGAAAGTTGTCAGTGGTACTAGAGGAACATAGGCTAAACAACTACTGCCTGATTTTGTAAACAAAAATGGGAAAAAAGATAAGATTTTAAAGAAGTAAATGAATTGTTTGGTGCACATTTCATAGGTAACAAAAGCAATCTTTCTTCAGGAATGAGCAAACCACAAAAAACTTTTGAAATAGTGCTAAAAAAATCAGACAGGGCACTCTTCTCAACACCATCATCAACTGCAGGGGTTATAAAAATTATCAGAGAAACAAAAACTCATACTCCTGTGGCACTGATGGTTTGTCTGACCATTTAATGAAAACTATTACCACAGAAATTGCTGGAGCCCTTTGTGATGTAATAAACAGTTCATTAAGCAATGGCTGCCTTCTGAAACTCTTCAAAATCTTAAAAGTCGCCCCAGTTTTCAAAAAGAGTGACCCACATGACGTCAATAATTATCAGCCAAAATCCCTCCCACCAACAGCAGCAAAGGTAATTTAAAAAGTCATGTGTTATAATTCATCAATAAAGAAAACTTATTTTCTGATTGTCATTATGAGTTTCACAAGAACACATCTGTTAATGATGCCGTTTGTGCTCTCTGTAACCAAATCTTCTCTTCCTTCAATCACAGAGAATTCTCCTCCAGATTTTCATTGACCTGACCAAAGCACTTGATATCACCAGATATTGCTTCAGGAACTAGGCATATATGGCATCAGAGGCATATGTAATCAATGGTTTCAGTCATACGTAACAAATAGGATGCAGGTAGTTGAAGTCTCCAACACTAGCAAAGAAAGAACTTGCTCTAACACAGCCCTGATTACTTGTGGTGTGCCACAAAGCTCTGTTATGGGTCCCCTTCTTTTTCTGCTTTTTATTAATGATCTTTCTTGAACCCTTCCAAAACTTCTCATATACTATTTGCTGATGATACAAATCAGTTGTTTAGTAGCACATCAGTGCAACAAATGAATGACCAAATATCAGATAGCCTACAATGAGTAGACTGCTGTCCTAGTTTCTCAGAAATAAACTGTTGCTGAAAGCAAATAACAGCTCACATGCTCTTTTCTTCATCAAAAAATCGCCCTACGCAAGTGATATGAATAATAATAGAAGGCCATGAAATCAATCAAATTGAAGCAATGAAATTTTTGGGAATATGCGTAGATAACACTTTGAAGTAGGATGTGCACAGAGATAAAGTACTGAATAAGCTGAGCAGCCTCTGTTATGCATTTAGAATCCTCATGCAAAGATGCAACATAGATACATTAAAAACAGTGTACTTTGGCCTAGTTCATTCCATTTTAACATGGGTCATAACACAAAATAATCTTTATAGTGCAGAAAAGGCTATTAAAGATAATGGAACAAGAATATCCCAGATTGTCAGCAAAGACAGTTTTCAAAGCCGGAAATTTTACCAGTACCCTGTATTTATATAATGGAAACAGTCTTATTTATTAAAAATACATGCACCTTTTCACAATAAAAAGGGATATACATGATCACAATATGAGATATCTGAACAATCTGTTGCCACAGAGATTAAGTAGATGTCAAGCTGGTGTCTGAAATACAGGCACTCAGCTGCACAATAAACTTCCTATGACCATAAGAAATAGTGAAGGACTGTCATTCAGAAAAAAGTAAAAGAACTACTTGTCACACACTCCTTTTACTCTGTTGGTGTACTTGCAGGCAAATTTACACTAGCCCTCCAAAAATCTTTCTCAAAAAAATAAAAACACAAGCTCATTAATCATCAGATAACATATTAAATTTATATTTGCTTACTCTTAATGTTGTTTTATATACTGAAATAAACTGCACTGTAAGTTAGGTAAATTAGAACTGTACGGGATTAAGTCTATGTGTTTGTACTTACTCTTAATTCCCATCATGCATTGTAAGCCCATGTACAGGGTGTTACAAAAAGGTACGGTCAAACTTTCAGGAAACATTCCTCACAGACAAATAAAGAAAAGATGTTATCTGGACATGTGACCGGAAACGCTTAATTTCCATGTTAGAGCTCATTTTAGTTTCGTCAGTATGTACTGTACTTCCTCGATTCACTGCCAGTTGGCCCAATTGAAGGAAGGTAATGTTGACTTCGGTGCTTTTGTTGACATGCGACTCATTGCTCTACAGTACTAACATCAAGCACATCAGTACGTAGCATCAACAGGTTAGTGTTCATCACGAACGTGGTTTTGCAGTCAGTGCAATGTTTACAAATGCGGAGTTGGCAGATGCCCATTTGATGTATGAATTAGCACAGGGCAATAGCCGTAGCGCGGTACGTTTGTATTGAGACAGATTTCCAGAACGAAGGTGTCCCGACAGGAAGGTGTTCAAAGCAATTGATCGGTGTCTTAGGGAGCACGGAACATTTCAGCCTATGACTCGCGACTGGGGAAGACCTAGAACCACGAGGACACCTGTGACAATAACCCTAATGTCAGTGTCAGAGAAGTTGCTGCTGTACAAGGTAACATTGACTACATCACTATATGGAGAGTGCTACGGGAGAACCAGTTGTTTCCGTACCATGTACAGCGTGTGCAGGCACTATCAGCAGCTGATTGGCCTCCACGGGTACTCTTCTGCGAATGGTTCATCCAACAATGTGTCAATCCTCATTTCAGTGCAAATGTTCTCTTTACGGATGAGGCTTCATTCCAACGTGATCAAATTGTAAATTTTCACAATCAACATGTGTTGGCTGACGAGAATTCGCACGCAATTGTGCAATCACGTCATCAACACAGATTTTCTGTGAACGTTTGGGCAGGCATTGTAGGTGATGTCTTAATTGGGCCCCATGTTCTTCCACCTACGCTCAATGGAGCACGTTATCATGATTTCATACGGGATACTCTACCTGTGCTGCTAGAACATGTGCCTTTACAAGTACGACACAACATGTGGTTCATGCACGATGGAGCTCCTGCACATTTCAGTTGAAGTGTTCATACGCTTCTCAACAACAGATTCGGTGACCGATGGATTGGTAGAGGCGGACCAGTTCCATGGCCTCCACACTCTCCTGACCTCAACTCTCTTGACTTTCATTTATGGGGGCATTTGAAAGATCTTGTCTACGCAACCCCGGTACCAAATGTAGAGACTCTTCGTGCTCGTATTGTGGACGGCTGTGATACAATACGCCATTCTCCAGGGCTGCATCAGCGCATCAGGGATTCCATGCGACGGAGGGTGGATGCATGTATCCTCGCTAACGGAGGACATTTTGAACATTTCCTGTAACAAAGTGTTTGAAGTCACACTGGTACGTTCTGTTGCTGTATTTCCATTCCATGATTAATGTGATTTGAAGAGAAGTAATAAAATGAGCTCTAACATGGAAAGTAAGAATTTCCGGACACATGTCCACATAACATATTTTCTTTCTTTGTGTGTGAGGAATGTTTCCTGAAAGTTTGGCCGTACCTTTTTGTAACACCCTGTATATTACTGTTGCTTAATGTTCTGAGCACCCTCATATAAATGTAATCTGTCCCCTACATGTAGCTGGCTGTTGTGGCCGAGCGGTTCTAGGCGCTTCAGTCTGGAACCGCGCGACCGCTACGGTCGCAGGTTCGAATCCTGCCTCGGGCATGGATGTGTGTGATGTCCTTAGGTTAGTTAGGTTTAAGTAGTTCTAAGTTCTAGGGGACTGATGACCTCAGATGTTAAGTCCCATAGTGCTCAGAGCCATTTGAACCAACCCTACATGTATTTAGCTTTATGTCAAATTTAATTTAGTCATACATGTAAACGTGTCCCCTATGTGTGTTTAGCTTTTTGACCATTTTAATGCCACCATATATTTGAGTTTATAACTTTTAATACTGTTTGTATTACGTCTAATAAAAAATGAAACAGTCACCACACAGGTTATGTAAACCATGCCCTATATCTTTGTACATTGTTCACCACAAGATGCCAGGGACAATAAATAAATAAATGTATGTTTTAAATACCATCATTCTTCAGTTATACCACACTGGCTTGCAGTGATAAGTGACTTGTGGCTGTCGTTGACAAGGCTGCTCATAAAGTAGGAATGTTGTGTTCATTTCTTATGTAATGCTTTAATTTCACTGGTAATCACCCCATTTAAAGTCTCTAGTAACCTATCTCTTGAGGGGAGAAAAATCCAAGAATTAAAAATATCAAAATGTGTGTCTTATTCTGAAGCACAGGAAAGCCACAAAGTCTATACAGACAGTGGTAACTGTACATAAGGTATCATGTCCTGTCCTGATAGCTCTAGTCTTGTACATACAATTTTGACTGAATATGTCTCAGAAGATTTATGTATTCATTTTTTCTGAAGATGTTATGAATGTGGTTATTCTTATTTGGGTCATTCCGTGGCAAGTGGTCTAGAGGCTCCCACATGACACTCATGGATTTTGATGAAATTTTGTATGAACATTCACACATGTTCTCAATGAACACTGGTAAAGTTTCAGTTTCATAAATTCAATACTTTCGGAGATACAGTCACTTGTTTAAGACCATAGCACAGCTTTCTATAGTGCGTCCTTGAATTTTCAGCAACTTTGAGATGAGATATCTCTAAGTATTTTCATGAAAGAAACAAAACTTGGCCATCTTATGCAACTTTTAGAGCTCTTTAAAGTAAAATATTAAGAAAAGGATTTCTGAGCAATTTTCGTATAGATAATTTGAAGCAAAGTTGGGCGAAAAAATACCTGTTTAAAAAAAATGCGAACTTTAGTTTTTTATATCTCCAAAAGTAATTGTGGGATGTACATGAAACTTTGCACACCATAACTCACCAACACAAGGTCTTATAATATAAAATTTCATTCTCCTATTGCTTTCCATTATTTCACAAATCTAGGGTGAAGTTGACGATTTTTCAAAAAGTGCTAAAAATGGGTATTTTTAGTCAAATTTTTCAAAAAAGTGTTTTCTCCAAACTCTTCTAAACTATGGCCATTAGAAAGAGCATATTCTAAACTATCTAGAAAAGTGGATTTGGTTTTGCAATGCAAGCATATAAGGCCCTAAAAAGTAGCATCATCAAAGAGGCGCACTGGAAGTTTGAACACATTTTTCTGGCACTCAAATTATACCTGAAATCTTTTATTTTGCCTGATACATGTTTGTTAATGTCTGGGATAAGTGAAATAAGAAGTCCTGATGATGAATAGGACCTAGCTTAAGTCCGAATAGCAAAAGAATAAAAATAGAAACAATGTTATTTCTTAATTGTCACCTCCCCCCCCCACCCCCACTCTCTCTCTCTCTCTCTCTCTCTCTCTCACACACACACACACACACACACACACACACACACACTTATTATTAAGAATGAATGTAAATCGTAAAATTTATTTGCATAATCATCTAATTATTAGTTGCCTGTTTAATGAACAACACCAGTTTACTGATGGAAAAGAAGTGTCTAAATGAGTTGCTATGGTCCATGGTGACTTAACCACTGCTAGTTTCATTTCACGTGAGAAAACCAGCATTCCCATTGCCATAGGGGCCACACCCGATAGCTTAGCAACAACAGCCACGGGTGGGTTTCTGTACCACAGGATCCCAAGCCTGATAGCAAAATTATTTAAGTGCCCTGTGTAAAATTAGAAGGCACTCTTGGGTTCCTTAGATTGTTTCCTCTAACCTATTTCAATTTTTGATATGCTACATTAATTTTCTGATGAATATCAAGAGGAATGGTGTATTGCCGGCCAGACGAATTTACTGATGGACCTGGGATAACTGCAATATGTGGTGTTCTGGAACCCAGCACTTGTCACTTCTTGGTGGCCAATAAAATGGGTTTGCTGGACCATGTGGGTGCATAAAGTTTATTAATGCATCCCTTTGCTCTGTGGAGGTCTCACAGATATTCCCAATCCACCACATGTTTTCATAGATGTATGCAAGATATTGTCCTGGTTGGAGAGCAGACATTAATATGCCTCCTTCATTACTGTGACCCATTTTAGCTAGAAAATATGAACAATCATTTGAAACTCTGCTGACCTGAATTGTTGTTTCAACAATAGGTAAAAAGTTATGATTTTCTCTAGTGCCTGCTAGTTTGTCCAAGTTTAATCCCCTCTTCTTGTGGCACAATATTGTTTTCAATTTCAACTTTACTGACGAAAACAAATTTAATTCCATTAATATTTTCAGAGCAGAAGTGAAACAGATCCAGGGGAGTAAGAATTTGTCCATTAAGTGGCCGTTGCAAGCTTGCTCTTGCTGCTAATTACCACTTTGTTGTACCTCCAGTCCCATCACAAGGTGATTTCCCATGACTAGTAGCAAAAAAAAAAAAAAAAAAAAAAATATATATATATATATATATATATATATATATATATATATGGCTGTCATTCCAAAATCACTCTTATGACAGCACAAATTTAGGAAATTCTTGAAATTTTTATTTTGAGTGCTGGAGTCATCACTGAAATAATGAATGTGGGATATCTGTGCAAACTGTGCTTTTATATATTTGATGAGCTCCTTGATAAAAACGTGAACTGTAATAGTGTCATGCCACAAACAATCACTGATAATGCAAAAACTTAAAGATTCTACTTTCTCATTTTGACGAAAGTAGATAACAAATGGATGAATTGTTGCTTGACTATTGTCCCAGTGGAAGCCTTGCACAGCAGCCTGAATGGTAAAAGAATAATTTTCTGCAAAATCCATTAGGACAACAAGCTCTTCGTCTTTCAGATGACATTGAAGGCCTTTAAGATGCAAGCTTTGATGCTTGTCAATGTAATGATGGCATGACGGACTCCATATTTTCTTTTTTACATCTTCAATAAATTCATCCACTACCATTTGCTTAGTGTCCAGTGTGGCCCGATCGGTATGTATCCATTGCTTAAACACAGTAACTTCCTGTGGCTCATGATCTAGGAAATAGCTAGCAATTTCAGATGCTATAGCTTCGGGCCCAGGACACCTTTCTCAGTGATGTAGCATGCACTGTTTAGAGTTCAAACTGCAAACTGCCTTGCTGAGAATCTCCTTATAATTTTCACATATACCAGCTCCACTAAGCATAAGCTTAACATTTTGGTGAATTGCACAGACGCAAACTGCATGCATTCCAGCTGATCCTACTGTTACACACCATTTGGGTCTAAGTTCACAAAACTTTGAGAACCCTATTTCTGGACCATTTATATTCTTATAGATAACATACATTTCCCGTAAATTGCAAAGTAACAATCTTTTCTGCATGTATGTCTTTCTATCTAAAAGTCTAACTGAAATACTATCTTTTTTTTCAGGGCACACCCTACTATACTCATCATCTTCAAAAAAATTTCGCACTCTACTAGCAACTTCTGCTGGTAATTTCCTGCTTTGCCTATTTTCGGGAGCCCGCATCTCGTGGTCGTGCGGTAGCGTTCTCGCTTCCCACGCCCGGGTTCCCGGGTTTGATTCCCGGCGGGGTCAGGGATTTTCTCTGCCTCGTGATGGCTGGGTGTTGTGTGATGTCCTTAGGTTAGTTAGGTTTAAGTAGTTCTAAGTTCTAGGGGACTGATGACCATAGCTGTTAAGTCCCATAGTGCTCAGAGCCATTTGAACCTATTTTCGGGAAGTGCCAGAATGCCCTTCTCTGCCTTAAGCTTCCGAGCATTCTTCACCATTCTTTCGGATACGCCGAACTGAGCTGCTGTTTGTCTGACTCTCCAACTTACAGGTGCCAAGGTTAAAATTTGCATCTGTTCTTTATGAATTGCATTCTGCATCTTGGCTTTCAGTTCAGTCAGCAAATGTGCGTAGTCAGCACAGTTTCCACATTCCTCAAATTCACTAGCATGTTCAATTTGTCGCTTTACTCCCATTGCATTTAAAATTCTGTTTTTAATCACATTGAGCCTTTTGAATTTTCTTCTTCACATATTGGGGATTATCTTTGTAGCTTACTGTTCTCTTCAGGGATGAAATACTGATAGACAATGAGCTACTATTTAATTCTTCTTTTGGTGTAAAGTTCTCATCAGAATGTGATGATGAGGCTGATAAAGCTTCGTCCAAGTGTCCTGCAAGCTGGACAAATTTTCTGACCTGGCTTTATGTTATTAACAAGCTGCTTCTTCAACATATCAGAAGCCTTATTAGCTGATTCAGTATCAAGAATTCCTGCCTTAACATTATGGTTCACCTTCCCAAAGGGATTGAAGCATTTTTTTTTGTAACCTCTCATATTGTGTCAATAACAGGGCTTCATGGTATAGGCAAACTTGAGAGGTATTGTCCAGCTCTGCTTCAGAACGTTGGACCAACAACTCTTTTTCCTCATCACTAAAATCCGCAAACCATTTTAAAGCAGCTTTTTTGGCAAAGAAAGTGACATGACACTTTGTTCCACTATCTCCTTGCCCAATTGAGCAGGAAGGTATACTGTTCCCTTCTGCATCCATCTCTAATCAGTAACTAAATAATGTATTTGGCCTCTAAGTGCAAATTATAATCTGCTTAAATTTCAGACAAATTGCTACTGAATGAAATTATACACAATGTACAATACCAATGAAAAAATCTAAGAACAGATATATGCTATAAAAGACACAATCAAAACAATTTTTTGTAAATTAGATAACAAACTTTGATGGTCTTACGAATCACTTAACAAGCCACACTCAGTCAAGAGAACCCACTCACTATGCTGCAAACACACCACTGAAATACTGATTGCTCAAACAAGGCTCACAATAATGAAACAATCTGATTGTTAAAGTAATTGTTGCCATTATATTTTCTATAAACAGTGAATCTTGTGAATTTTCTCTGTGAAATTAGTGATTACATATTTACCAAGGTAGTAGGCTACATTTAAATGTGATTAAATACAAAATTAAAACTCTTAGATGTTTAACCAACCAATTTCACATGTTTCCCTAATAACTTCAAGACAAAAATTCACAGGTTACAACACCTAAGTATTAAAATCTCTGCAATATTGATTGGAAAATTTACATCACTTGATGCATGATTCAAGCAAACCAATTCTTTTTTGGAAAAATGTTTTATACAATTGAATCCAAAAATTAGGTCTTCATTTTCCACTTGTAAATATTTACAATTTTGAGAAGTACAAAAATATGAAGCTATTATTCATTGAATTCTTTATGATCTCTTCTTTTACAAATGGGAAGAGTTTTATGCAGATGAACACTTATGATAAAAGCAGAAGAGCTACTTCTCATAGTTTTCAAGTTTTTCTGACAGTCTCATTGCCTATTTACCAGATCTTTTTATTTCAATTACTCAAGGCACTAATAAACATTTATTAGGCATAATAAATGGTTTCAGGTATAATTTGAGTGCCAGAAAAATGTGTTCAAACTTCCAGTGCGCCTCTTTGATGATGCTACTTTTTAGGGCCTTATATGCTTGCATTGCAAAACCAAATCCACTTTTCTAGATAGTTTAGAATATGCTCTTTCTAATGACCATAGTTTAGAAGAGTTTGGAGAAAACACTTTTTTGAAAAATTTGACTAAAAATACCCATTTTTAGCACTTTTTGAAAAATCGTCAACTTCACCCTAGATTTGTGAAATAATGGAAAGCAATAGGAGAATGAAATTTTATATTATAAGACCTTGTGTTGGTGAGTTATGGTGTGCAAAGTTTCATGTACATCCCACAATTACTTTTGGAGATATAAAAAACTAAAGTTCGCATTTTTTTTAAACAGGTATTTTTTCACCCAACTTTGCTTCAAATTATCTATACGAAAATTGCTCAGAAATCCTTTTCTTAATATTTTACTTTAAAGAGCTCTAAAAGTTGCATAAGATGGCCAAGTTTTGTTTCTTTCATGAAAATACTTAGAGATATCTCATCTCAAAGTTGCTGAAAATTCAAGGACGCACTATAGAAAGCTGTGCTATGGTCTTAAACAAGTGACTGTATCTCTGAAAGTATTGAATTTATGAAACTGAAACTTTACCAGTGTTTATTGAGAACATGTGTGAATGTTCATACAAAATTTCATCAAAATCCATGATGGTCATGTGGGAACATTTCTCGATATTAGACCACTTGGCACGAAATGGCCCATTTTGAATTGTTTTGTACAGTAACGTGCTGCTGTCTTTTGCGTTCAATTTACTAACCACCGCGCTACATGCTCTGCTTGGAAATTTTTGTAACTGTGGCATGCAGTGTTCTTTGAAAATGATGTTCATCTGTAGTCTTTGTATCTTAATTAAATACACAGGCAAATTAATTTACAAATCTGATTTACAGGTGTGCCCTGATACAATGCTGCTTCAGGACTTCCCTGATGAAATACTGCTTGAAATTTTCTCACGACTTCCAGTTAAAGATATAGTTACATGTGCTCTTTATGTTTGTAAACGCTGGAAAGCCCTGTGTAGGAGTTCAGCCCTCTGGAAAGGGCGAGAATATCGGTTAACAGACAAAAAAAGGAAATGTGAGATTGTGGAAGTAGCCAAACTTATTCCACACCTGACAACACTTTTTGTAGGGACAGGTACAAAATTCTGTGTATGGTTTACGGGTTGCAATGTGCTTCTTTCATCAGATGTTGATTTTGAAATAATTACGGATTTAGTTAGAAGTTGTAATATTAGTAACATAACAGTTCCAAGAGGTCTCTTCAGTCCTGATTTGTTTCCAAAGCTGCTTGATGATGATAAGAAACTCAGATATTTAACTGTGAAACATGATCCAATGATGTATAACACTCCAGGTGAAACTCTACCACTTTTACTAAGACAGGGGTCACTGTCAGAGTTGAAAATACTTCACATACATGGTGCCCGAAGTATTACTGTTGACACTGTCCTTCAGTTGTGCCAGCACTGTCCCCATCTTGAAGAACTGGCGTTACATGAATTAAGTCAGGCCTCAGACCATGTGTTACAGAATTTACAACTGTGCCCTAAACTTCGCTTGCTGGAAATCACACAGTCTAACTCGCTCCGTGATCTTTCATTTTTAAAATGTTGTCCAAACCTGTTGGAATTGGATCTTACTATGTGCTACTCTTTACAGCCCTCCTCATTCCAGCATTTGCTACACCTGAAAAAGTTGAAATCGTTTCATATGAGGCACTGTAGAGCAATTGGTTTACCACTTGCTGCCATGGCTGAATATCTTGTTCACTTAAAGATTATTGACTTGTTTTATTCTGCTGGTTTTAGTGAAAGTGAACTGAAAAAACTACAGATGATAGCTCCACACATAATTGTGTTACAGGGGCCTTTTGACCATAGATAGATTCACATATAATTGTTACAAGAGTCTTTTGGTCTAATGTTTGAAAATACAATTAATTGTATCCTTCATAAATGTCAGTACTTGTGCTAATGATCTGCTAAAAAGTTGTCATGTAACTTGTAAATAAAGGAACATATGTTCATGGTAGTGAGTATTATTCAGTAATACCAGCTTAGTATGTAAAATTTGAAGGAGGAATTCGGCAAGATATGTATGTAGGAAAGGATATTTGACACTAGCCTTGTGAAAGATGCTGTATGCAATGAAGAGATTGTATTAGAAGTAATTAGACTAGGTAAGATTTAAAAAAAGGTTTTGGTTTAATTTATTGTTTCCTTACTGGGCTGTAGCATTAGAAAAAAGCTATATTTTGTCTGCTCATCATAGGGCAGTTCTGAACCATATCTTACTGTTTCCTATGTTATCTTGAGTAACATAATTCTTTGGGGCACAGCAAATTCAGAAATATCACAACCCCTTTTATTAGTATAAAAAGTGGAGGCATATTACCTAGCCTAGACAGTGTGTCATAGAGACAGATGTAGGTCAAGGTTAATCACATAATAGGTGGCTCACAAATGTTGAAAATGTGAAGTTAGAAAAATTATGAAATCTAATATACAGATATACACCTTGCAGTGTGGCTTATTGATGGATGTGTGTCTGGGAGGAATGCAGTTCAACTCCACATCTGACGATGCCGATTAAGCTATTCTGTAGTTTCACCCTCTTGGTTAAGGCAAGTGCATGAATTGTTTCGTAGTAAAGGATGTGACAGAGTTGCTTCATGTATTTGAACTTGTGCTGCCTCTAATGACCTCATCATTGATTCAACCATAAACCATCTTTCTGAGCTTCCTTTATAAAGTACATATTTTTAAAAAGGAAAAAAAAGAAAAATCTTGTTCACTAACAAAACAATTTTGTGAAAAATGTGCTCTCTCTTTCTGATGTAGATTAACAGATTCTTTGGCAGCTGATCCCACCACTGACAGTGGACTGTGCAAAGGTGCTGAAGTGTTCTTGATGGGCTGCAATTCATCTCCACTATGCCTGCTGTGAGACGAGGTCTACAGGATTGAGGTAGAAAGACCTCTATGGCCATTACATATGGTAGAGATCTACAGCAGTGAGAAATTTGTACACAAAGCATCTCTATGGGGGTAGACATTATTATGCACAAAGCAGTAGTCTGGACCAACTGTAACAACTCTTGAAAAGTTACAAGTATTGTAATACTATTGCCCCCGCCCCCCCAACAAAGATGTGATGTTCTGTACACACATCCAGTGTCCCTTAAACATTAGTTTGTACACTGGAATGGTACTCGTTAAGGAAGAACACATTTTTCTATTCAACATGGGTTCAGTCTCAATGTTCCTTCACAATATACATGCCCCTCTCTGTACTACTATGAAGAGGAAAAAATTATTGGTCGCATGGCATACAGACCATTTGCTCTGAGTCTCTGGTACAGATTCTTGATAAACTGCAAGTCCTGAGGCAGACAATTCTCTTGCTGTCATTGTTGAATTTTGTCGAGCAGTTACGTCAATGTTGGTTGATGTGGCACTGGGCTGTGGCAAACATTTCCTATTTATAAGAACCAACCATGTCTAGTTTAGTATCCCTAGTATGCAAGATATATGAAACAGGTGAAATACATGCAGACTTGAATAAGAATGTGATAATTCCAATATCACAGAGGGTATGTGCTGACCTTTGGATTCTTCTGCAACATCACATTCCAGAAGTTCCTATTCTGTTATTGTTCATACCATTTATCATCCACATTACACTTCCAAATAAGGCTACATGCCAGAAATATTTTCGGAAAAGGACTTAATAACAAATTTATATCATAACTTTTTCTCAAGAAAAGCTTTCCTTATTATTATCTATCTGCATTTTACATTCTCTTTACTCTGGCCATTGTCAGTTTATTTTGTTGCCAAAATTTTCCCTGCTTAGTGTCTCATTTCCAAATCTACAGTGCTGGCCATTGAAAGTTCAAAATCAGGAAAAAAGGAATTTTTACTTTTTGGGTGTACAGAGCATAGAAGGAAGAAAGCATGATCAAATTTGTAAATGATTTGGGGGTATATGGAGTGCAAGATTTAACACACAGAGCTGCCGCCTCTGGCAGCAACAATGGCAGTAACCCTGCTGGGCAACAAGTCAAACTGAGATTGGCTGACATATTAAGTTGGAAGAATGGGGGCGAGATGCTGACAGTCCCAGTGCTTTAGATATCACTGCATTGTCCATGTGGATAGTTTTCTCGCTGTAAACATGTTCATTTCTTGAATCTAGTTACATAAAATAACTGTACGAACCAGCACCACAAACATTCATCTTAGATACATAATGAGGATGGCATTAATTCCACCTGCTTTATGGGGTCACACTGAAATGCATCACTTGCACTTCCAAGCAGGTGGTACACTTCATGCCAGTTCGTCATTTCTTGTATGCAATTTTCACAGTGTTATAGTATTAATGGCCAGCTGTGTAATTCCTGGGCATCACTAGATTTAACTTCACTACCCTTCATTACTCTATTTTTACTTTTCATCTACATCTGTATCCATACTCCGCAAGCCACCTGACGGTGTGTGGCGGAGGGTACCCTGAGTACCTCTATCGGTTCTCCCTTCTATTCCAGTCTCGTATTGTTCGTGGAAAGAAGAATTGTCGGTATGCTTCTGTGTGGGCTCCAATCTCTCTGATTTTATCCTCATGGTCTCTTCGTGAGATATACGTAGGAGGGAGAAATATACTGCTTGACTCTTTGGTGAAGGTATGTTCTCGAAACTTTAACAAAAGCCCGTACCGAGCTACTGAGCTTCTCTCCTGCAGAGTCTTCCACTGGAGTTTATCTATCATCTCCGTAACGCTTTCGCGATTACTAAATGATCCTGTAACGAAGTGCGCTGCTCTCTGTTGGATCTTCTCTATCTCTTCTATCAACCCTATCTGGTACGGATCCCACACTGCTGAGCAGTATTCAAGCAGTGGGCGAACAAGCATACTGTAACCTACTTCCTTTGTTTTTGGATTGCATTTCCTTAGGATTCTTCCAATGAATCTGTCTGGCATCTGCTTTACCGACGATCAACTTTATATGATCATTCCATTTTAAATCACTCCTAATGCCTACTCCCAGATAATTTATGGAATTAACTGCTTCCAGTTGCTGACCTGCTATTTTGTAGCTAAACGATAAGGGATCTATCTTTTTATGTATTCGCAGCACATTACACTTGTCTGCATTGAGATTCAATTGCCATTCCCTGCACCATGCGTCAATTCGCTGCAGATCCTCCTGCATTTCAGTACAATTTTTCATTGTTGCAACCTCTCGATACACCACAGCATCATCTGCAAAAAGCCTCAGTGAACTGCCGATGTTATCCACCAGGTCATTTACGTATATTGTGAATAGCAACGGTCCTATGACACTCCCCTGCGGCACACCTGAAATCACTCTTACTTCGGAAGACTTCTCTCCATTGAGAATGACATGCTGCGTTCTGTTATCTAGGAACTCCTCAATCCAATCACACAATTGGTCTGATAGTCCATATGCTCGTACTTTGTTCATTAGACGACTGTGGGGAACTGTATCGAACGCCTTGCGGAAGTCAAGAAACACGGCATCTACCTGTGAACCCATGTCTATGGCCCTTTGAGTCTCGTGGACGAATAGCGCGAGCTGGGTTTCGCACGACAGTCTTTTTCGAAACCCATGCTGATTCCTACAGAGTAGATTTCTAGTCTCCAGAAAAGTCATTATACTCGAACATAATACGTACTTTTGTTATAACTTAATTTCCATGGCATTATCCATGCCATTAAACTGGCCTTCCAAGTAATTTTCTCTGTCTGATACAATTACAGTGTCGTCAGCAAACCATGAGTTTTGTTCTGCCGAAAATAATTTCCTATCCAAATTTATGGTTTCTAGTGCCATTTGCTCACTGTGCAAACTGAACAACACAAGGGGCCACTCTACAACCCTGTCCTATCTCCCTAACTAATATCTCCCTTTCATGTTCAACTCAAATAACTACTGTCTGGTTTCTGTATGAATTTTATATTTTTCTCTCTGCTCCCTTCTGAATTTCAAACAGTGTATTCCAGTCAATTCTGTCAAGCTTTTTCTACATCTACAAACCCTACTAATGCAATCTGTTGTCTCAGATAACTTGTAGTGTCTGTATTTTCCTGAGTGGTCCTGCATTGATTCTGAACCCAAAATGATCTTTTCCTCAGTTCAACTTATACCAGTCTTTCCATTCTTCTGTTGATAATGCATTCTTCCATATAATTTAATCTAAAAACAAAGATGATGTAACTTACCAAACGAAAGCGTTGGTATGTTGATAGACACACAAATAAACACAAACACACTCACAAAATTCAAGCTTTCGCAACCCACGGTTGCTTCATCAGAAAGAGGGAAGGAGAGGGAAAGACGAAAGGATGTGGGTTTTAAGGGAGAGGGTAAGGAGTCATTCCAATCCTGGGAGCGGAAAGACTTACCTTAGGGGGAAAAAGGACAGGTATACACTCGCGCGTGCGCGCACATATATATATATATATATATATATATATATAACAGAGGGAAACATTCCACGTGGAAAAAATATATCTAAAAAGAAAGAAAGATGATGAGACTTACCAAACAAAAGCGCTGGCAGGTCGATAGACACACAAACAAACAAACACAAATATACACACAAAATTCAAGCTTTCGCAACAAACTGTTGCCTCATCAGGAAAGAGGGAAAGACGAAAGGATGTGGGTTTTAAGGGAGAGGGTAAGGAGTCATTCCAATCCCGGGAGCGGAAAGACTTACCTTAGGGGGAAAAAAGGACAGGTATACACTCGCACACACACACATATCCATCCACACATACAGACACAAGCCATAACATAGATATATGTCTGCTTGTGTCTGTATGTGTGGATGGATATGTGTGTGTGTGCGAGTGTATACCTGTCCTTTTTTCCCCCTAAGGTAAGTCTTTCCGCTCCCGGGATTGGAATGACTCCTTACCCTCTCCCTTAAAACCCACATCCTTTCGTCTTTCCCTCTTTCCTGATGAGGCAACAGTTTGTTGCGAAAGCTTGAATTTTGTGTGTATATTTGTGTTTGTTTGTTTGTGTGTCTATCGACCTGCCAGCGCTTTTGTTTGGTAAGTCTCATCATCTTTCTTTCTTTTTAGATATATATATATATATATATATATATATATATATATATATATATATATATATATATATATATCCATCCGCACATATACAGACACAAGCTTGTGTCTGTGTGTTTGTGTTTATTTGTGTGTCTATCAACATACCAACGCTTTTGTTTGGTAAGTTACATCATCTTTGTTTGTAGATATATTTTTCCCATGTGGAATGTTTCCCTCTGTTATATTCATACTTCCATATAATTTATGTGATGTCCCCATTTCTTCTCCTTCCTCATTCCAACAAACAATATTGTCATTACTAATTCTGTAACTTTTCCTGCCATTGTAGAAACTTATTCTATGGTTAACTTTGCTAATCCTGCAGAATCACAAGTTCAGCTATCCCATGTATATTCTCGAATTAGGCGGTATTAAATCTTTGTGCAACATGTTTCACGTGATATTGTGTGTATAGAACTTAAGCAACTGCTAATTGGGGAGTGTACAACTGGCCCTCAGTAGTGTAGCCTTCTGCTGTTAGTCATTACTTTCCACTCTGGTAGTCTGAATCTATGGATTTCACTAATCTTTTGCACACCCAATCAATCATATAAACAAATAGTGATTGGCATTCACCAGTTTGGGTTTATTCAGCTTAGCTTGTATAGCCCTGTCCCCTTTTGTCTGCAGGAAAGTATTTTTATTTGTAGATGGGATAGGGATTCCCCTGGAAGAGACATCACATACACTATGCACACATTCAAAAATGAGCTTATGATTTGTTCAGAAATGAACTTAGAATGTGTTCAAAAATATTTAAAAACCAACAGGAATGTGTTTCAAAATCATATGAATAATCAATAGATCAACAGCTCTGGATGTAGGTGCTTTGTGAAACATGATGGTTTTCTTTAACAACATGAATTTGGTGCCCTCTGAAATTGCCAACCTGGCAGATACCCCAGTTTGCCCCCACTCCCCTAGATCCAGGCCTGGAATGGAGAGCAGCATTAGATCAGGTTTTGTAGTGAAGAACACAGTCATGTCAGTGCAACAACGCTTAAAATGTAAAGTGGCAAATTGTGGCATGTAACACTGTTGTGATTGCAGTCTGACATTGTAAATGTCACCAAGAGGCTGTAGGCTGTTCATAAGAATAGCGCAGGCTTGAGTTACAAGAGTCATCCATCTTCTAGGATGGCAGATTTTAGACGTGGATTATGATGTCCATTTAATGTTTCAGGTATTTACAAAATTTTGTGTTCACAAAACTAATATTGAATGTTATTAACATTACAGATTCAACTGAAAAGCAAGATAAACAAAAAACCAAACCGTTAGCAAATCTGCTGGTAAGAAATTTTGATTTGAAGATGAAAATTCCATTACTGTATAAAGCTGTCATGATGAGGCACATTGTAACCATGAAATATCAGACTGCTCTCTCCAGCACTAGTTTCTCAATTTCTACACCATACGTTCCAGGTACTGTTAACCTATAACCTACAATACAATTTTTTTTAAAAAGTTACTAATGGCTCTAGGGTTCCTATTCTATTAAAAGTACTTTCATGGTTCAAGCCATAAATATAATGCATTGTGGCTTCTAAGCATCAATTTGTTTAAAATGTTGTACAATTTGGAGATATGTAGAAGTTCTCTTCCATCACTTCTCTTCGAAAATATTTTCCTTTTGCTTTTGGCTACTCATTACTACTGCAAGTGTAAGAATAGCTCATATAGCACAAAATCCCTGAGTCGTCAAGTATTTGGGGGATACCCTACCTTGCACTCTCTTAATTCTGGTATAAATGCTTGTCATAATCTTGTACTTGAAATAGTTTTGCAGTAGAAAATGGAAGTATATCACCTGTATTACCAGTTGCAGGTCATTCATCAGTCATTTCTGGACAGACTGCGCCAAGATTAGAATATTATCAAGATAAAATTGAGACATTTACAGTTTAAACTATGATGGTGAAATGGATATTATAAAATACATTAGACTGTGGAATTAGATTACAGTATACTTTACAGTAGTAACATAACTATAAAATCAATAACATAAAATAGTGTAAAGTGTAATTAAATAGCAGAATTGCTGTTGTCAGGAAAGGAAATGGGAGTAACCTGTTGAATTACACATCCATGTCGGTAACATAATTTGTGGATATTCAGGCCTGCTATGTTGGAACTTCATTAATTCAGAATGAAATTTTTGCTCTGCAGCGGAGTGTGTACTGATGTGAAACTTCCTGGCAGATTAAAACTGTGTGCCAAACCGAGACTCAAACTTGGGACCTTTGCCTTTCGCGGGAAAGTGCTCTACCATATGAGCCACCCAAGCAGCACGACTCTCACCCTGTTGTCACAGCTTTACTTCTGCCACTACCTCGTCTCCTACCTTCTAAACTTCACTGAAGCTCTCCTGTGAAACTTTCAGAACTAGCACTCCTCCCCATGCGGGTCCGGGGGTTAGAATAGGCCTGAGGTATTCCTGCCTGTCGTAGGCGACTAAAAGGAGTCTCATGATTCAGCCTTTATGTGATGGTCCCCTATAGGGTTTGACCTCCAATTTTCAAAATTTTCCCGAAGAGCGAGCCAATTAGGAAAGGGCACCTTGCATGGTGCATAGTGTCCATCATGCGCTGAGACCTCTCGCATCCTTCGTCGACGTGGATCTGCACTTCCATTCCTTCTCCAGCTGTTGGGCGAGGTCACCCTCCTGAGTGTGTTTTCCTCCATCCTCTGTGCAGTATTGCTTTCTGCACTGTTGACGATAATGGACTTCTTAGCTCGTTTGCACCTGATATCCAACACAGTGTTGTGGTGGGGCCGCCATGTACCCTATTGGTTGTAGCCCCCTGACCACACAGTGATCGCTCTGCTGATGCCTGTACCGTTAACTCCCCACATATCCACATATGCCAAGGAGTAGATGCCCATCACCCTGCGGCATCGGGATTGGGTGGCGGTCATGGGGAGGGCCCCTGGTCAGAGTGGGTGGCATCAGAACGGATGACACGCCATGAAGCGTAGTACGTCATCTCTTGCTGGTGGTCAAACACCAGCAGTCTCTAAGCGATCAAGGTCTAACTTCAGTGCTAAGAAATATGACCCCAAATTGTATCCCCCCCTTCCCCCTCGCCACACCATGGGAAGAACACCAGGCTAAGGATGGCAGCGAAGCTTATTCACCCTGGTACCTCGTATGTACGAGAGTTGGTGGGGGAATCTTGTCGATGAAACCTCAGTTTTTTTGTGGAGCTTTTAGAGGACAAGTTTGGGAGGTGGAGGGCTTGTCTAAAATGCAGTCAGGGTCGGTCTTGATCAAAACAGCATACTCTGACTAGTCATGGGCACTATTCGCCTGTGACAAGCTGAGGGATGTTTCTGTTTCCGTCACGCCCCATAAGAGCTTGAATATGGTCCAGGGTATCATATTTCACAGGGACCTTCTTTTGCAGCAGTCTGGTCCCTTTAATCCCCCAAACCAACCAACCTTCTTTTGCAGTCTGACGATGAGCTGCATGCCAATGTAGAGCAACAAGGTGTCCATTTCATGTGGCGCATGCACCGGGGTCCAAGGGTTAATCAGGTTGCCACCAGTGCCTTCATCTTGCCCTTCAAGGATGACACAGTACCCGAGAAGGTCAAGGTGATGGCCTACCGCTGTGATGATGTAAACCCATATGTCCCTCCCACGATGCGATGCTTTAAGTGCTGGAAGTTCAGCCATATGTCCTCCCGCTGTACTTCCAGTGTCACCTTTCGGGATTGTGGACGTCCTTCACATCCCAATACTCCCTGTGCCCCGCCTCCCGTCTGTGTCAACTGTGAAGAGCACCATTCACCTTGCTTGCCAGACAACAGGATTCTCCAGAAAGAAAGAAAGAAAAATAAGGGAATACAAGTCCCTGGACCAACTGACCTACACTGAGGCTAAGAGAAAATATGAGAGCCTACATCCCATGCATATGACATCAACCTATGCCGCCGCTATGACAACGGTTCTACCATCTTCCGTTCTGCTGCATACAGTTGGCTCTCAGAGCCGTCAGACTCCACCTGCCCCTTGATGGTGGGGGCACTTCCCTCCCTGTTGTTCCTGCACAACCTACTTCAGGAGCAACACCCCCCCCCCCCCCTCCCCATTGGGGACATCAGTCCCCACTTCTCAGGTAGAGAAGCGTAAGTGTTCTTCAGCTCCTCTTGCCAGGAAGGGATCCCTTGGGTCACTCCCTTCCCAGGTTCCTTTTTTTTTTTTTTGGTCATCAGTCTACTGACTGGTTTGATGCAGCCCGCCACAAATTCCTTTCCTGTGCTAATCTCTTCATCTCAGAGTAGCACTTGCAACCTAAGTCCTCAATTATTTGCTTGACGTATTCCAATCTCTGTCTTCCTCTACAGTTTTTGCCCTCTACAGCTCCCTCTAGTACCATGGAAGTCATTCCCTCATGTCGTAGCAGATGTCCTATCATCCTGTCCCTTCTCCTTATCAGTGTTTTCCACATATTCCTTTCCTCTCCGATTCTGCGTAGAACCTCCTCATTCCTTACCTTATCAGTCCACCTAATTTTCAACATTCGTCTATAGCACCACATCTCAAATGCTTCGATTCTCTTCTGTTCCGGTTTTCCCACAGTCCATGTTTCACTACCATACAATGCTGTACTCCAGACGTACATCCTCAGAAATTTCTTCCTCAAATTAAGGCCGGTATTTGATATTAGTAGACTTCTCTTGGCCAGAAATGCCTTTTTTGCCGTAGCGAGTCTGCTTTTGATGTCCTCCTTGCTCCGTCCGTCATTAGTTATTTTACTGCCTAGGTAGCAGAATTCCTTAACTTCATTGACTTCGTGACCATCAATCCTGATGTTAAGTTTCTCGCTGTTCTCATTTCTACTACTTCTCATTACCTTCGTCTTTCTCCGATTTACTCTCAAACCATACTGTGTACTCATTAGACTGTTCATTCCGTTCAGCAGATCATTTAATTCTTCTTCACTTTCACTCAGGATAGCAATGTCATCAGCGAATCGTATCATTGATATCCTTTCACCTTGTATTTTAATTCCACTCCTGAACCTTTCTTTTATTTCCTTCATTGCTTCCTTGATGTACAGATTGAAGAGCTACAGCCTTGTCTTACACCCTTCTTAATACGAGCACTTCGTTCTTGATCGTCCACTCTTATTATTCCCTCTTGGTTGTTGTACATATTGTATATGACCCGTCTCTCCCTATAGCTTACCCCTACTTTTTTCATAATCTCGAACAGCTTACACCATTTTATATTGTCGAACGCTTTTTCCAGGTCGACAAATCCTATGAAAGTGTCTTGATTTTTCTTTAGCCTTGCTTCCATTATTAGCCGTAACGTCAGAATGGCCTCTCTCGTCCCTTTACTTTTCCTAAAGCCAAACTGATCGTCACCTAGCGCATTCTCAATTTTCTTTTCCATTCTTCTGTATATTATTCTTGTAAGCAGCTTCGATGCATGAGCTGTTAAGCTGATTGTGCGATAATTCTCGCACTTGTCAGCTCTTGCCGTCTTCGGAATTGTGTGGATGATGCTTTTCCGAAAGTCAGATGGTATATCGCCAGACTCATATATTCTACACACCAACGTGAATAGTCGTTTTGTTGCCACTTCCCCCAATGATTTTAGAAATTCTGATGGAATGTTATCTATCCCTTCTGCCTTATTTGACCGTAAGTCCTCCAAAGCTCTTTTAAATTCCGATTCTAATACTGGATCCCCTATCTCTTCTAAATCGACTCCTGTTTCTTCTTCTATCACATCAGACAACTCTTCACCCTCATAGAGGCTTTCAATGTATTCTTTCCACCTATCTGCTCTCTCTTCTGCATTTAGCAGTGGAATTCCCGTTGCACTCTTAATGTTACCACCGTTCCTTTTAATGTCACCAAAGGTTGTTTTGACTTTCCTGTATGCTGAGTCTGTCCTTCCGACAATCATATCTTTTTCGATGTCTTCACATTTTTCCTGCAACCATTTCGTCTTAGCTTCCCTGCACTTCCTATTTATTTCATTCCTCAGCGACTTGTATTTCTGTATTCCTGATTTTCCCGGAACATGTTTGTACTTCCTCCTTTCATCAATCAACTGAAGTATTTCTTCTGTTACCCATGATTTCTTCGCAGCTACCTTCTTTGTACCTATGTTTTCCTTCCCAACTTCTGTGATGGTCCTTTTTAGAGATGTCCATTCCTCTTCAACTGTACTGCCTACTGCGCTATTCCTTATTGCTGTATCTATAGCGTTAGAGAACTTCAAACGTATCTCGTCATTCCTTAGTACTTCCGTATCCCACTTCTTTGCGTATTGATTCTTCCTGACTAATGTCTTGAACTTCAGCCTACTCTTCATCACTACTATATTGTGATCTGAGTCTATATCTGCTCCTGGGTACGCCTTACAATCCAGTATCTGATTTCTGAATCTCTGTCTGACCATGATGTAATCTAATTGAAATCTTCCCGTATCTCCCGGCCTTTTCCAAGTATACCTCCTCCTCTTGTGATTCTTGAACAGGGTATTCGCTATTACTAGCCGAAACTTGTTACAGAACTCAATTAGTCTTTCTCCTCTTTCATTCCTTGTCCCAAGCCCATATTCTCCTGTAACCTTTTCTTCTACTCCTTCCCCTACAACTGCATTCCAGTCGCCCCTTCACATACTGCATTACCCTTTCAATATCCTCATACACTTTCTCTATCTGTTCATCTTCAGCTTGCGACGTCGGCATGTATACCTGAACTATCGTTGTCGGTGTTGGTCTGCTGTCGATTCTGATTAGAACAACCCGGTCACTGAACTGTTCACAGTAACACACCCTCTGCCCTACCTTCCTATTCATAACGAATCCTACACCTGTTATACCATTTTCTGCTGCTGTTGATATTACCCGATACTCATCTGACCAGAAATCCTTGTCTTCCTTCCACTTCACTTCACTGACCCCTACTATATCTAGGTTGAGCCTTTGCATTTCCCTTTTCAGATTTTCTAGTTTCCCTACCACGTTCAAGCTTCTGACATTCCACGCCCCGACTCGTAGAACGTTATCCTTTCGTTGATTATTCAATCTTTTTCTCATGGTAACCTCCCCCTTGGCAGTCCCCTCCCGGAGATCCGAATGGGGGACTATTCCGGAATCTTTTGCCAATGGAGAGATCATCATGACACTTACTTCAATTACAGGCCACATGTCCTGTGGATACACGTTACGTGTCTTTAATGCAGTGGTTTCCATTGCCTTCTGCATCCTCATGTCGTTGATCATTGCTGATTCTTCCGCCTTTAGGGGCAATTTCCCACCCCTAGGACAAGAGAGTGCCCTGAACCTCTATCCGCTCGTCCGCCCTCTTTGACAAGGCCGTTGGCAGAATGAGGCTGACTTCTTATTCCGGAAGTCTTCGGCCGCCAATGCTGATTATTTATCAAAATTTAGGCAGTGGCGGGGATCGAACCCGGGACCGGAGACGTTTTGATTATGAATCAAAGACGCTACCCCTAGACCTACCAGTTGAAAAGCTGACACCTGCCAGTGGCTGAAGCAACCACAGGTAGCTGGTCGTAGGGCTCCATGGTCCTCCTCAGTCCCTGAGACTGAATCAGTGAAGCCCTCCCACCTGGACAAACCTAAGGAGCAGTGAGAGAAACCTAAAAAGAGAGAGACCCCCAAGAACCAAGGCGCTACACCCACATCACCACTACCTACAAGCTCTGTGTCTGAGGATGAGGTGGAGATTGTGATGTCGCTGGGCCCTCAGACACAATGGATATCAATTGCACAGGTACTCATCTGTTGGCAGCAGGTGACCCTGAGGCGTAGATTGCCTCATTGAGTGTTTCATGCGTTCCCAGTCTCACGATCACATAATCCTCCAGTGGAATTGTGGCGGTTTTTTCCACCACCTGGCTGAATTATGGCAGCTGTTAAGCTTTACACATGCTTTCTGCATTGCCCTCCAGGAAATCTGGTTCCCTGCAATGCGGACCCCTGCCCTCCACGGCTATAAGGGATATTACAGGAACTGTAGCGACTATAATCAGGTGTCAGATGGAGATTGTGTTTATGTCCTAAACTCAGTATGTAGTGAAACTGTGCCCCTTCAAAGCCCTCTTGAAGCTGTTGCTGTCAGGATAAGGGTGATGCTGGAAATAACTGTCTGCAGTGTATATATTCCTCCAGATGGTGCGTTACCCCTCAATGTATTGGCTGCACTGATTGATCAACTCCCTAAACCTTCCCTACTTTTGGGAGATTTTAATGTGCATAACCCTTGTGGGCTGGCACCATGCTTACTGGCCATGGTAGAGAGGTCAAAAATTTACTGTCACGACTCGACCTGTGCCTCTTAAATAAAGGTGCTCCCACACATTTCTGTGTGGCACATGGCACATATTCGGCCATTGATACCTCAGTTGCAGGCCTGCCCTCCTCCCACCTATCCACTGGAGAGCAGATGACGACCTGTGTGGTAGTGACCACTTCCCCATCATCCTGTCACTTCCCCGGCATCATGCCCATGGACACCTACCCAGATGTGCTTTAAACAAGGCAGACTGGGAAGTCTTCAACTCTGCTGTCTCCACTGAATCTCCCCCACATGGTACCATCGATGTTGTCATTGAGCAAGTCAATATAACGATCGTTTCTGCAGCGGAAAACACGATCCCTCGTTCTTTAGGGTGCCCCCAGCGAAAGACAGTCCCTTGGTGGTCGCTGGAAGTTGCTGAGGCAACATACATGGCACCCTTCCCTAGAGCACCTAATAGACTTTAAGCAGCTCCATGCCCGCGTCTGCCAGCTTATAAGCCGATGGAAACAGGAGTGTTGGGAGAGGTATGTGTGCCATGTCACCTTCCCAAATCTGGATGCAGATCAGACGTCTTTCTGGGTACCAGACCCAACAGGTGTCCCTGGCATTAACATCGATGGCATGTTACCTACTGATGAAAACGCGATTACTGAACATTTTGCTGAGCAAATGCTCGAGCCTCTGCGTCTGAGAACAACCCCCCCCCCCTCCCCCTCCCCCAGCCTTTCGCACCCTCAAATGGTGGATGGAAAGGAAAGTCCTCTCGTTCACTACCCACCACAGTGAACCCTATAATGCCCCATTTACAGTGTGGGAGCGCCTCAGCGCCTTTGCACATTGCCCTGACACAGCTCCTGTGCTGGATCATATCCACAGTCAGATGATTAAACATCTCTCATCTGACTACAAGCGACATCTCCCCCTCATCTTCGACCAGATCTGGTGTGATGTCATCATTCCATTGCAATGGTGGGAGAGCACCATAATTATGTGCTCAAATCTGGTCAAAACCTGCTTGATGTGGATAGCTACCGGCCCATCAGCCTCACCAACTTTCTTTGTAATCTGCTGGAATGTGTGGTGTGTTGGCAGTTGGGGTGGGTCCTGGAGTCACGTGGCCTACTGGCTCCATGTCAGGGCGGCTTCCACCAGGGTCACTCTACCACTGATAATCTTGTGCCCCTCGAGTGTGCCATCCGAACGGCCTTTTCCAGACGCCAACATCTGGTTGCCGTCTTTTTTGATTTATGTAAAGCATACGACACAACCTGGCGACATATTCTTGCCACATTGTATGATTGGGGGTGTCTGGGGCCTGCTCCCGGTTTTTATCCAAAACTTCCTGTTGTTCCATACTTTCCGTGTCCATGTTGGTGCCTCCCATAGTTCCCCCATATCCAGGAAAATGGGGACCTGCAGGGCTCTGTATTGAGTGTCTCTCTATTTTTAGTGGCTATTAATAGTCTAGCAGCAGCTGTAGGGCTGTCCATCTCACCATCTCTGTATGCAGATGACTTCTGCATTTCATACTGCTCCACCAGTACTAGTGTTGCCGAGCGGCACCTGCAGGGAACCATCCACTAGGTGCAGTCATGGGTTCTAGCCCACAGTTTCCAGTTTTCTGCCGCAAAGTCGTGTGTTATGCATGGCGCCATTCATCCAGAACCAGAACTTTACCTTAATGACGATCCACTCCCTGTAGTGGAGACATACCGATTGTTAGGACTGGTTTTTGATGCCTGATTTACTTGGCTTCCTAACCTTTTGCAGCCCTCTCACAGCGAATCAGTTGTCCTAACACATGGCTACCTCCTCTGTTGCGAGGACCCACCTCGTCATCACTGTGGCTCACATATGATTGTTGTCCAAACCTTGCTGGACTGCCCCCTTTTAGCCACTCTGTGGCGGAATTCTAACCTTCCCAGCACCATATCTTCGGTGTTGGGCGACAATGCCTCAACAGCATTTTTAGTTTTACGTTTTATTCATGAGGGTGGGCTTTATAATTAGATCTAAGTTTTATCACATGTCCTTTGTCCCTCTGTGTCCTCCACCCTAGTGCTCTTAGGTTGGAGGTTTTAATGTGTTGGAGAGTGGCAGGCTTCTCCTTTTTATTCTCATGGTCAGCCAGCCTTGGTAATCTGCTCTCTTGTTTTGATCTCTTCTAAATGTCTCTTGTGTATCTCTGTGGTTTTCTTGGCCGGTTTTGTCCATTTTAATATTTGTTGCCCTTCTGTCATTCTTGTGGTTTTCTCCTTTCTTCCAGCTGTGTTTTGTATGTCTCGATTAATTTACTCCCACCCTTCTGGAATTATTTTAATCGGAACGATGGACCTATGACCTAGCAATTTGGTCCCTGCCCCCCTCTTTTAAACCAACCAACCAACTAGCACTCCTGGAAGAAAGGATATTGCGGAGATATGGCTTTGCCACAGCCTGGGTATGTTTCCAGAATGAAATTTTCACTCTGCAGTGGAGCGTGCATTGATATTAAACTTCACGGTAGATTAAAACTGTGTGCCGGACCAAGACTTGAACTCAGGACCTTTGTCTTTCGCTGGCAAGTGCTCTACCATCTGAGCTACCCAAGCATGACTCATACCCCATCCTCACAGTCAGTACCTCGTCTCCTGCTTTCTAAACTTCACAGAAGCTTTCCTGCGAAACTTGCAGAACTAGCACTCCTGGAAGAAAGGATATTGCAGAGACATGGCTGTACCACAGCCTGGGGTTTCCAGAATGAAATTTTCACTCTGCAGTGAAGCGTGCATAGGTATGAAACTTCCTGGCAGATTTAAACTGTGTACCGAACCGAGACTTGAACTCGGGACCTTTGCCTTTCGTGGGCAAGTGCTCTACCAGGTAGAAAATACCGTTCTTCTGAAACACAACTAGCTCGTCATTCAGACAAAGTAATGAGTGCTATCAATGGATGAACTCAAATTGATTCCATGTTTCTAGATAGTGTTTGACACTAATCCTTACTAGTGGCTTTTAATCAAACCGGGCCTATGGAGTATCGTCTCAGTTGTATGACTCGATTTGTGATTTCCTGTCAGAAAGATAACAGTTCTTAGTATTTAATGAAAAGACTTTTATATTAACAATGAGGAAAGAAGGTTGGACTGAAACGTTGTATGCATAAAGCATGAATGAGAAGTATGATGCATTTCTTAACACACTAATATCATTTTTATACAGTCGTCCCCAAAATGAAGTGTCAGGAAGGTCAAAGCAGGAATAGATTGCCCAATAAATAATTGAACTCAGGGCTAAAGCGAAGGAACTTAGACAAACAGGGAACATGGAGACACATAAACAGTATCAGTAGTAGTACAGGCAATAAACAAGAGAGGCAAAAGTCAATTCAAGAAACAGAGCCATAGCAAATTTCAATCGTAAAACTAAAACAGCATGGGATATATTAATCACTGAAAGATGTGGTCAAAAGAGTGTAAATAACAGAAATTAAATGAAGTCAGTGAATATTGAGAATAATACTGTTACAGATGGAACAAAAATTTCTTATGTACTAACAATAATTTATAGATATTGTGCAGAATTTAAAGAGAGAGAGAAGTCATCGAGGATTAAAGCGTCCAATAACACTTGGGCAACTGCCCCACTGTGTTCCTGGAATGAGTAAGAAAAGCGGAACTCATAAAACATTCCAAAATTAAAATCTAAGAAGTCTGCAGGAGATGGTGATATGCCAAACTTTCTAATAAAGCATGCAAATGAAAGAATAATCTAACCTCTTCTGGAATACAGCAGACTGCTCATTCAGAGGGGGACTATTTCCAGAAAAATAAGCGAAGTAGTACCAATATGTAAGAAAGATGACTCAAATAACTACAGACCAGTATCTTAGATCTATGTTTTGTCAAAAATTCTAGAGACACTCTTGCATAGTAGGATGACCATATTCCTAGAGGAACGTATGATTGTGATTACAACACATGATTTCCAAAAAGTGAAATCTACAGAAACAGCTATTTCAAGCTGAACAGAATCTGTTATTGATGCATTGGACAAGAGAAACTCCACATCTGCTATGTTTCTGGATTTAAGGTAACTCTGATTTATTGTTTCGTCTCAGTTGCACTTTTTTAATGAGATTACATGTTTTGATCACTGGATCATCTTTGGATCTAAAACAAAGTAAAACTAGATAAGTACCATCCAATATTTTGCCATAAGTAGAAAGATAAATAATTGTATGTAAACATAGAATTTATCTAAGTAGCTGCATCATTTGGCTTCTGGATTTGTTTCAAACTTTTGACACAATCACCCATACATCAGTAATAGAGAATCCTTAGAACTATAGCATACATGGACATGCAGGGCACTGGTTTAAAAACCATATGTCAGTTACAGAAAGCAGCACGTGACAACAGAAAAAGGATGGAGATCTGAAATCAGCAATATTAAGTACAGTGTGAAATTTTGGCGTTAATGTTTCTTTGGAAAGTTGACCACTGATTCTGCTTGGTGTGTGAGCGAACAGTTGTTGATAATTTTCAGAAGTCGTTGGACACTGCGTGTGATGGAGGGAAGCCATGCGATATGAGATATCTTCGGCTGCCATGACCGTGCTAGTAGTGACAGAGGAAGCTTTGGTATTGATTGAGGATTTTTGGTAATTGTCTTTTTTGTTGCTTACTCGAGAGATTTTGTCAGCTTTGTGTATGCATGCATTGAGAGTAATATATCTTTGTTGTGACCAGAGACGTGATTATAGACACTTTGGAATAATTAAAGTTGTTGCTAATAATTAAAGTTGTTGCTAATCATGCAGTTGAATGAACGAAAGATCTATATAAAGTTTGGCGGTGTTTAAATCATCAATTTTCTGATTATTGTAAATTAAAATTTTTTATTCGTTTCTTTCATGGTTTACACTACTTAAGGCTTGTTGACAATACACTTCCTGATCATTCAATTTCTACATAAAAAATGACAGTAGTTGTTTCAGTGGTTGTGACCCTGTGTTATACTGCATGGATTGCAGAATTATTTTAGCATGTTGTTGGTTACGCAGTTGCAGCTGCAAGACGAGGTAAGCTGCATGTTGCATGTACAGGAGCATTACAGTATAGTTGTTAGGAGACGTTAGAGAATATTTTAAAACACAGTCAGACACTAGAAAATTGATTTGCTGTGATTGATAGTAAGAGCAATTACTTTTTGCTCCGTCAATTAGAATACTCTTATTGTCAGTAACTTCACACGTTTCTGTACATCTTTCACCCAATAAATAAGTACAAATGGATTGAGTTTTTATGAAAACAAAACAACTTTCAGGTGCATCTCAAGGATCCGTACTTGGTCTGCGTCTGTTCAACACATTTGTAAAGAACATTGAAGTCAGTGAGAAGGATTAAAAAAAATACTGTATGCTAATGACATGACACCGATGTATGTAGAAGAAAAGCTCAAAATATTGAAAACAATGTGTCTATGTTGACAAATAATACAGTACAGTGGTTCATACAGAATGGCTTAATTATAAATCTAAAAAAGACTGTTCGTGGTGTTCACAAATAGAAATAAGGAAGATCGCAAAGATGAAACAAAGTTGGAAGAAGTCACTTCCATAAAATATCTGGAAATTGCAGCTGACAGTAACCTCTAATGTAGAAAATATACAGACAATGTCTGTTGCAGATTAAGCACCATAATATTTATTATGAAACAGCTTGAACGTTATGCTAAAAATAACTTCTATATAACATGTTCTATTTGAACTATACTTACAGTATGGACTTAGTGTTTGGGGATACTCCAGCAGCAATAATAATTTAAAAAATTCTTGTCTTGCAAAAAAAGCCATTAGGACCATTTCAAATTAAAAAAAAACTCATCCAGAACTGCGTTCGGTATAAAAAAGATATTGACTTGTCCATCTGTGTACACATACAGAACAATAATTTCACTAATTGTAAGCAACACATAACTAGAAAAATGTAGATGTTCATTTACTTGACACAAGAAGTAAAGATAAGCCAAGAACTATACCTCGCAGACTGAGGCCGGTTGAAAAAGGTTCTCGATACTCAGGAGTACAGTTGGTAAAGCATTGTCGTATGAGTCTACAGGACAGTATGAACGATAGGACATTCAAGAAGGTTGAAAGGATAACTCAACAGATAAAGAATTTTATAGTGTAGAGGTACATATGTGTAAAGAGTGACGAATGATGTTATTACTTGTATCGATGTATAGTAATCAACTAAAGACATTATAGTATTATGTATGTAAATAACTTGTAATACATGTTTCCATATTGTAATACGTTGGCTATGACTTGCCCTATATTACGAGTGCACACACTCTGTACCTAATGAAACCAAATGGGACCAAATATAAATCAATTGATCAGAAAAACAGAAGTGATACCCGATGTTCCATAAGGAAATGTTATAAGGCCTCTACTGTTCATGATCTATATAGAGAGAGACCAGCCGAGCAGCCCTCTTAGACTATTTGCAGATGGTGCTGCCATTTACTGTCTGGTAAAGCCGTCAGATGATCAAAACCAATTGCAAAATCATTTAGACAAGATATCTGTATGGTGTGGAATGTGGCAATTGACTTCAAATAACAAAAAAATGTCAGTTCATCCACATGAGCACTAAAAGGAATCCATTAAATTTTGGTTACTGTAATACCACAACCCTTTTGGGATCCTGTATCCTCTTACAGTCTCATCCCCACTCTCCCGAAGAGGGCATATGTGTAATATCGGTAATTTACAGCAATTTCAACTTCTGCTTTGACTTAGTCTTTTCTGTTGTTGTGTTTTTTTTTTTCTTTTTTTTAAGCAAATTGGTAATTTGCACTAATTTAATCTATTGTTTTGGCATTGATTGTGTTGTGTCTCACCAGTATGCAGAATGAAGGAAACATGTTGGATTAGAAGTTAATGTACCACCACAATTTGTACACAATGCAAACTACGGGCACATGGTAGGAATAAATTTGTTATTGTAATTATGGTGTAATTAACAATTAAATTTCCGATATTTCTAGTCATCCATAGAAAGCTACTTTTATGTTTTCAGGCTAAAAACTGTTTGTATCCCTAATAGAAATATGATGTGATGATATTTCAGTCAGAATTGAGCATACTCATATTTAAATTGGTGCGGTGTTAGTTAATGGAATTGTGATTACGACTATGTAGGAATGTAAAGTTTTATTCGTACAAAATTTAGTTAATTGAATCTAGGCCTTTCATTCAATAAAACTAATCCCTCTGTTCACCTGAAGATGGTGGGGTGATTATCCTTTAAGTAAGTAAAATGATGTGTGCAAATTAACAAAATATATTGTTGCAATGATAAAACATGTAATTTATGGTCTTAATAGAAACAGATTCATTCCTGTCTTTGTAGAAATTAGTCACTTTTATTTTATGTAAATTTCTATTTATTTTAATTATATAAATCTAAAAATTTAATATATAACAATGACAGTAATTGTTTAAATCATATAAATAGAGACAATTTGTACACTACCAAAGGTTCACCATATGTCGGTGTGAAGAAGTCGGTGTGAGACAATTTTACACATGTAGTTCGCTGCTGAACATGTAGCGTGCTAAGTAAAACTCTTTGTGAACAAGAAATACTGGAACTTATTGCAACCATTGCATGATTCTCGTGTGGCGATGCAGTAATGTGAAAATGAACATACGGCAGCATTAAGAAACAGCACCCCAGATTACACAAGATATGAATTATTTATTTGGTGGAGGATATCCGTAATATGACATAGTATATTTTTTATCTTGTGTTAAGCAATAATAAACATCCCAAACTTCACACAAAAACATTTTCGCCACATTACGTTACAAAGTGGGGAAAGGAGCTGGGATGTGTATAAAACTGCATTATATGCTAATAGTTATTAAGTTTCAGGTGAAATAATTGATTACAATATAATGTGGCATATACCAGTATTGGGACATGAATGGAAACAAGGACCTCCATGGAACTTCCTGGCAGATTAAAACTGTGTGCTGGACCGAGACTCAAATGTGGGACCTTTGCCTTTCGTGTGCAACAAATCCTCTACTAACTGAGCTACCCAAGCACGACACATGACACCTCCCCCCCCCCCCCCCGCCCCCCTCAGAGCTTCAATTCTGCCAGTATCTTGTCTCCTACCTTCCAAACTTTACAGAAGCTCTTGCACTAGTTTCACAGAAGCTGCATGCACCAATGCAGAATCTAAACACTCAAAGCCATGAGAATTCATCAATCAGTTTAACTGCATCCTTCCACGAACTTAAACAATCGGGAGAAATACTAGAAAAATTTACTAGGTAGTAAACTGGCGGAGCAAAATAAAAAAGAAGAGAGGACACCGAAAACAATTTTAGAAAAATAGACACTATTCTTGTAAAAATGGATCACAATCTAGAAGCAATTAGGGAATATGTTAATAGGGTAAATATACAAATAAACAGTGTAAATGAAAGAGTAGACAAAGAATCTAAAGTGGATTGTTTGAAGAACCTTGCTGTTACTGAATTACGGCTACTTACCGAATGTGTTTTTAATTTTGATAAGTACAGATTTTAACCTTGACATCTACGTATTTTAATTAAGTATTTTTTAATTAAAAAAATCTACTGAATATAGTATGTGCAAATAGAATGTAACAAATGTACCAGACGCCACCTGTCGGTAATAGTGTTATAATTAATATAAATGACGTTTACTGTGCCAACCAATTTTTATGTGACGGAGGATGTGAAATGCTGGATTTGGACGGGTTACTCCTGTTACTGAAATATCAGGTACGTTCTGGTACATTTGATGTTGATTAAATAGGATGAAAATGATTTGCTTCTGGAAAATAGTAAATTAGTATCATTATTGTTACAGATCTGAAGATGGTTCTGAGTGAACCGAAACCATGAATAAAAAATTTGCAATCAAGACTGATTATAAGTAACATTATAAAATCACTGATTGCTGTTATCCCAATCAGACATTGTCTGTTTTTGCAAAATACCTAATAACGATAATATCACCATCTCCACTGATTGGGTCTAGAGGAGAGGAGGGGTGGGGTGGGGGGGGGGGCAGGAGCAGACCGGTGTATTTGCCCTGGGCAGCAATTTCAGGGGGAGCCAAAATCAAATTCTTTAAGAAAAAAACCTTGTTTCATAAAGCACCTAGCATCCACCGCATGTTGATCTGTCAATTATTCATATTTTGAAACGCATCCATGATGGTTTTTGAACACATTCTAAGTTGATTTCTGAAGTAAGTTGATTTTTGAATGCGTGCAATGTGTACATGATGACTCTGCCAGGGGAATCCCCATTGTATCTAGACATTAAAAACTTTCCCTCAGGATAAATGGGACAGGCTATACAAGCTGAGCTGAATAAACCTGAATGGGTGACTGCCAATTGCTGTTTATTCATGTGATCGATTGGGTGTGCAAATGATCACTGCTAGTGAAATCCTTAGATTCAGACTACCAGAGTGGAGAGTAATAACTAACCGGAATAACAGGTAAGAAGGATTACATATTGTGTGACATTGTAGGCGTTACCGGCGTAATAAGTCTTGAGAGTCTCTTTGGTTTGCTGCCGGATCCTAAAATCAACTCAATTCGATATTTCGGCGATCCAGCTGGTCGCCATCTTCAGGAGAATGTTGCTTCTGCTGAGAACACAGTTACAAATAATGCCATCCAGTATAAATTGTGAGTTTTTTTTAATGTGGAGTAGGCTATCAAACTGGCCAACTGGGAGTAGGAGTGGCACCACAGGAGTATTAGGCCAAGGGCTGCATCAGGACAGTTTGTTTGTGCGGGTTGCCTGCATCAGGGGCAAGTATACTTCATGGGCAAACCTATTGTTCTCCTTTGATTGATAGATCCTTAACCTATTGTTCTGCTAAGAGCAGTAAGACCCCCTTGGGATAATTCAACCTTTTGATTGACAGGTTTTGATCCCCTGGGGATAATCCTTCCTTTTGATTCACAGATCCTTAACCTGTTGTTCTCCCACCGTGAAAGCTGCTCCTCCCCCATTCCTCTGGGAACTCCCCTCGCCGATACAAGCACACTTATGATATCAATTTGATCGATCACTTAATTAAATCCACCCTCTTTGATACCCCACAGCCCTCCCCCTCCCCTCCTCCTCCCAGAAATTGGCGGGAAAGAGACTCAGTTGATCGGTTACTTGGAGCGAAATCGATTGCCGTGTATGCAATATTTTTTAAACAATTCACTGTGTGGAATAGTGTTTATTTAAAAAGTTTATGGGATTCCAGGTGGCATATGGAATATAGTTTATTTAGTTAAAGAATTTGTCGGAAAATTGACAGCAGTGTATGGAATACTGTTTATTTAAATAATTTACAGGATATGAGATGGTGTTATTTGAACAGTTTGTCAGGAAATCGATTGTAGTATGGAACATTTAAACAATTGCGACCTTTTTTTATTCTGATCGTGCTTGAAAACGCTGAGTATGCTTAGTTTTTATTTGCACTGGAGTCAGGGATGTAAAGACTCTTATTATTTATTTTCCTCACTTTTTGAAGCTCACTGGTGTCTAAGCGCAGACGGAAAAATGAGAGAGATTACGTATCTAAAAGTTTATGACATATTTCGAAATCCACCACCATTTTCTGCAAACAGACATACTACTAGAATCTCAGTGACAAACTATTTTGTACCAGCAGTCAAACCCTGCCAGAGCGGTCTACAGATCATGAATGGAATGAAGTGCAGTATCGTAGCCGCCATTTGCGGTCTCCCGTGCGTGCCTCTAACGTCTTGGTACTGCAACGATGGTCGAAACCGCCCACTGTCATCAGGTGGTGGCATTCTGTTGATTGTGAAATTCCAGACTCGCTTCCTGTCTCTGTCTTTCTCAAGAGGCCACTCCCCTATTGTCTGTAAGAAACAACATCCAGACAGAGGTTTGAGTCTCTCCTCAGAATACAGTGTTTCTATTGGCTAACGCTGGAGACAAAGGAAGAGCTGATACAATTTCGATATCAAAAATAGAGTGAAATAAGCCATTTGCACTAACTTTCAGATTTATTGTTTAACAATTTACAGCAGTCAAATAGATCGTATAAAGGGCGATGATCCTTCTTCACAATAAAACATATTTTCAACATTTGAGTCCTCACACACAAACATGATGTAAATCAAGTAATGAAATTTCCACCACAAATAGATTTTAAAGCTAAATATATCCGAGGTCTTGATACGCACCAACGTTTGAGAGCACAAACACTCTCCTCCAACACAATGTTCCACTAAACATATCTGATGGAAAAAAAAAAAATCCTACCGATTACACAAACTAGAGATCGAGGCATGCGCTGTACACCATCTACAGTGTAGTCCCCGCCCGCCACACCTGGGAGAAGACCCACACCTTTATGCACGCCTGCACGCAATGCAACTAATGGAAAGAATAAATTGATCAATTGAGAATTTGACGTCGTGATTGGGGTTTTAAAAGCACTGTAGAATTCCTAAATTAGTTTTCTCCGCTACATTCGGAAGGAGGGAGGAAGCTGTGTGATACAATAGAGACAACAGCAAATACCACTGCAAGACAGAATTCAGTCCAATGTACTGAGAAGCAGTAAACATGACAAAAATTAAACCAAGATCCAGTCCGTAGGAGTAGTTGCCATGTCTAGATGTCAGAGGTAGCTGAAAACGCACACGCTGCTCGCTCCCGTCCCGAGGTTCACACGCAGCGCACCCGCTTCTATGCACATTGCCAGAACCGTGTAAAGAAGTCAGTGATAATTTCCTCTGCGGCCACAGTCGTGGTCGCACGTGTATTCCAGAGTACACTACCCCCAGCCAGTGATAGGATAGCGAGGCGCGGCGACTCGAGCGCACCGAGAATTTCTCGAGCCTCTAGTTCTCAAGCAATTCTCGAGAAGCTCACGAGAAACGGCTCGGCGGCGTGTGCCGCTGCGCGCCAGTTGGCTGCGACAACATACGCCGCGCCGCTGTTGTTTTATGAATTGAATGCCGCCGCTAGACAAACACGCTCGCTGTGCTAGTAACTAGTATGTCTCAGGTTTCATTCGAGTAAAGTTGGTATTCAAATCAATATGGACACTCGAAAACGAACGTCATGGTGCTGGCAATACTTTACGGAGGATGGAGATAACGTTACTTGCAACATTTGTCGTAAAAATCTCCGTGATGTATCAAAAAATACAACGGGCATGATTAGACATCTTAAACTGCACAATTTATCGAGCAATAAAACAGCGACGTCCGTGGATACAGAGGCTCATTCTTCTAATAGTGCGAGGCAGACAAAATATCCAGGTACGTGTGGTACAAAAGGTGAATTCCGTGCAAAAGTTCGGATAGTGTCCGAAGCGGTCCGCCACACTTAAAAAAATTGATTTTTTAATCGTACTCCGATAATCTACAACATACCCCAAAATCAAACGTATACTATCCTAGCTTTTGCACGATACGATATGTAATTTTATTGGACTAGTTGTCGAACATAACGTATCCCCTCGCAGAGCACTGATCTAAATCTGACGTTTCTCTTCATAGAGGGAAGTAAACGGCAACAACAGCTAGATGAAGCACTAGTGGCCACGATAACAGACGATTTTCAATCGTCGAGGACACTGGTTTTCGACGTTTTGTTTCACTGTTGGACCCACAATACTCGATACCAAATCGAAAAAAGTTGCGCCTCATTATTGAGGACGATTACCATGAACAGAAAGAGGCTGTAAACTTGGCCGTGTAAGACTCTACTTGTATTTCTTTAACGACCGATATTTGGACCTCACCCAGTAGTGAGGCATATATTGCTGTAACTGGTCATTTAATTAACACTAATTGGTGCCTGAAAGCTGTAGCTCTCGAGACATTCCGTTTCCCGGAAAAGCATACAGCGCTAAATACTAGTGAGGCGTTAGATAACGTGATTTCAAAATGGAACATTGAAAACAAAGTTGTAAGCATCACAACTGACAACGCCAGTAACATTAAGGCGGCCCTACAACTTATTCACAGTGGCAACATAGATATGCAACATGTACCTTGTTTAGCACACAAAATCAACTTAGTTATGAAAATTTCTTTGAACAGCAACAGTGAGCTCTGCATAATGCGGGAAAAGGCCAGAAAAATTGTTAGCTATTTTAAAACAAGTTGCAATGCTAATGAAAAACTCCATGAGATCCAGGATCTAATGAAAAAACCTGTTCATAAATTGATTCAGGAAACCGAAACCCGATGGAACAGTACGTTTTATATGCTACAACGTCTAGTGGAGCGCCGGCCGCGGTGGTCTAGCGGTTCTAGGCGCGCAGTCCGGAACCGCGCGACTGCTACGGTCGCAGGTTCGAATCCTGCCTCTGGCATGGATGTGTGTGATGTCCTTAGGTTGGTTAGGTTTAAGTAGTTCTAAGTTCTAGGGGACTGATGACCACAGATGTTAAGTCCCATAGTGCTCAGAACCATTTTTGTCTAGTGGAGCGAAAGGAATGCATTGCAGCCTGTTTATCAACTTTGTATTCAGGTGTAGAGAACCTCACAGCTGACGAGTGGCGAATTTTGAGTGAATGTTTATGTGTACTAGAGCCATTTGAAGTGGTAACAAGTGAAATCTCAGCCCGCATCTCGTGGTCGTGCGGTAGCGTTCTCGCTTCCCACGCCCGGGTTCCCGGGTTCGATTCCCGGCGGGGTCAGGGATTTTCTCTGCCTCGTGATGGCTGGGTGTTGTGTGCTGTCCTTAGGTTAGTTAGGTTTAAGTAGTTCTAAGTTCTAGGGGACTTATGACCACAGCAGTTGAGTCCCATAGTGCTCAGAGCCATTTGAATCATTTTGAAATCTCAACTGAAAACTACACCTCTCTTTCGAAAGCTATTCCAATAATCAGACAGCTAATCTTAACCGCATGCAATGGGAAGTGGGCTACCACGACAGCGCAAGAGCTACAGCAACGTCTGCACAACTCACTAATAGCACGGCTAGGCTTAATAGAAACAAAGTACATGCCGTTGCCACAGTTCTCGACCCAAGATTCAAAACTTTACCATTTACGAATCCCATTCATTCAAAACACGCCGTTGCAAACATAATTGCAGAGTGCAAAAACGTGGTAGAGACCGTACGATCTACTCATTCGGCTGCTAACGACACTATCCACGAGTACCATGTCGTACAAAACAGCAGTAGTTCCTTATGGGCTTCTTTCGATGAAGAGGTTTCCAATAAAAATCTAATGAAAAGCGGTTGTGATAGCATAGACTGGAGGTACAACGATATTTGGAAGAACCGTACCTACAACGCACGGATAATCCTTTACACTACTGGAAAAAAAATGAAAACAGTTACCCAGGTCTATCTGTCGTGGCAAAAAAATGTCTTGCAATACCTGCAACTTCTATTCCCAGTGAAAGAATATATTCGAAAACAGGACTACTTACAAACAAACAAAGAAGCAGACTAAAAGGCCAATTGGTTAATAAAATCATATTTCTAAACAAAAATCGACGGCAGTGTAGCAATGCGATGTAAAAATGCCTTCTGCTGAACAACTTTTGTTTCCTTTGTTTCTTCTGTAAGTAAACTCATGTACGCAGTTTCTGTATATAAAAGGCTATAGTACTTCTCTTTTACGTTTAAGCATGCATGCATACATGCAGAATGTACAAGGTAATTTATTTTGTAAGAATAAAGCTGTTTTATGCGAATTCTGTGCTTTGTTTTAAACAACAATTCTATGATTTTTGTCTTATGAGACACATACTAATACTTCAGTAAACATTGATAACGGTAGTACAGTTGATATCAATCATAGAATTTCAAAGTTTTCCGAGCACGTACGTACGACGATTAAGACCGCTGCGGCTCAGTGCTTCGTGCATTGAAGGTTTGCGCAATTTCTCAGAGAGCGCAGCACTGTCAATTTCTCGAGCGTACCCGAGAAATTCTCGAGAAATTGCCTTCACGTCGCGCGTTTCTCGAGCGCGATCATAGCCCATCCCTACCCCCAGCCATGGAGGGCATCCGGGTATGATTGGACTGGCAGGAATTCGAATGTTATCAGTACATCCAGTGCAAACGTCCATCATTTTGAATCTTCTTTTACGCAACACACCACACGTCCACTTCTGTTATGCTCACCCAGCACACTGGGTCACTTTGCTACCTCTCGCTGCTGTGGGCAAGATCAGAAAGGTAGGCGCATTCTTTGTACATGTCAAATGCTGAGCTAATCCATTACTTCCGGTTGCCGACTCCTTCTGACCACCCTTGCAAGCAGCCATGGTGCACTGCGCAACAAGCAGCTGCAGTTTGGATGCATAACCAATCCGAGGCAACGATGTTGTTAGCCGGCCGGAGTGGCCGAGCGGTTTTAGGCGCTTCAGTCTGGAACCGCTACGGTCGCAGGTTCTAATCCTGCCTCGGGCATGGATGTGTGTGACGTCCTTAGGTTAGTTAGGTTTAAGTAGTTCTACGTTCTAGGGGACTGATGACCTAAGCTGTTAAGTCCCATAGTGCTCAGAGCCATTTGAGCAACGATCTTGTTGACCATGCAACTCGAATTTCTCGCGTTTATACGAGTTATTTTGGAAGATAGAAGAAATCGGACAATGCATACGTTTTCACATCGCCAAAGTTCCGTTACTTGTTGTGAAAATCCTGGACTGGAATGGCATAGACTATATTCCCTCTAAGTATTCTTTCATCAGGTAGAAAAATCTCTTTCCTTATCTGTCACGTCATGCATCACAGGTCTAGAATATTAAACTCATTTTTGGCTCATGACGGAGTGCTAAGACCTACTACTGTCATAGGACGCCTCCTCACTTTCGAACTCTCTCTTAAGGTAACCAAATGTCTCGCAACATAAGAAGTCTCTTAAGGTAACAGCACAGAGAAGCTGTAAATGTAAGTTTTATACTACATACCACTTTATAAATTCGGTAACACATCTGATTTTATTACGATGGTTGATCATCATAATAAAATAAGAGAAATCCGAGCTCGAACGGAAAGATTTAGGTGTTCCTTTTTCCCACACGCCATTCGAGAGTGGAATGGTAGAGAAGTAGTATGAAAATGGTTCGATGAACTCTCTGCCAGGCACTTAAATGTGAATTGCAGAGTAACCATGTAGATGTAGATGTAGATAGATGGAGGATTGAAATATCGTTAAGTGAAAAATTAAATCCGTGGTGGCCCAGCCATCGCCTACACTCTGCAGGCGGCATGTCACTGATATCAAATTGATAGGCTAACTAATTAAATTGATCATGAAGGTCATTCTGCAATGCGAGTGATTTTTCATTTTCAGTAGTCGGATTACACTCAACAGGTTGTTCAAATGGGAATGCCTGGAGGGAAGACGAGGTTCTTTTCGAGGAACACTAATGAGATTCGACATTTGAAGCTGATCACTGAAGGATTCTACAGCTGGCTACGTACATACATCAAAAAAGTTTTGCATCACCTCGGTTCCGAGAATTCAGGAACCTGTACAGAAAACTGGAATAGAGATAAACACAAGCATCATTTCCGCCCTTTTTACTGCTCATGAACACCACACATTGCATGTTGTGCCACCGTACAACGAGTCCTTCCGAGGTAGTGGTTCAGATTGATATACACACTGGTACCTCTAATGCCCAGTAGCATGTCCTCTTTCATTGACGCATGTCTGTATTCGTTGTGGCATACTATACACAAGCTCCAGAGTGTCCCTCTCCTCAACGGCGATTCGGCGTAGATCCCTCAGAGTGGTTGGTGGATCAGGTTGTCCATAAACAGCCCTTTTCAATCTATCCCAGGTATGTTCGATAGAGTTCATGTCTGGAGAACATGCTGGCCATTCTAGTTGAGCGATCTCTTTATCCTGAAGGAAGTCATTCACAAGATGTGCACGTGGAGGCGCGAATTGTCGTCCATGAAGACGAATGCCTCGCCAATATGTTGCCGATATGGTTGCACTATCGGTCGGAGGATGGCAGTCAGGTATCGTACAGCCATTACGTCGTCTTCCATGACCACCAGCGGCGTACGTCGGCCCGACATAATGCCACCCCAAAAGATCAGGGATCCTCCACCTAGCTGCATTCGCTGGACAGTGTGTCTAAGCCGTTCAGCCTGACCAGGTTGCCTCCAAACACGTCTCCGACGATTGTATGGTTGAAGGCATATGCGACACTCATCGGTGAAGGGAATATGGTGCCAATCCTGAGTGCTCCATTCGGCATGTTGTTGGACCCATCTGTACCGCTCTGTATGGTGTCATGGTTGCAAAGATGGACCTCCCCATGGACGTCAGGAGTGAAGTTGTGCATCATGCAGCCTATTGCGCACAGTTTGAGTCGTAATATGGCATCCTGTGGCTGCACGAAAAGCATTATTCGACATGTTGGAGTTGCTGTCAGGGTTCGTCCGAGCCATAATCCGTACATAGCGGTCATCCACTGCAGTAGTAGCCCTTGGGCAGCCTGAGCGAGGGATGTCATCGACAGTTCCTGTCTCTCTTTATCTCCTCCTTGTCCGAACAACATCGGTTTGGTTCACTCTGAGATGCCTGGACACTTCCCTTGTTGAGAGCCTTCCTGCACAAAGTAACAATGCGGACGCGATCGAACCACCGTACTGACCGTCTGGGCATGATTGAACTACAGACAACACGAGCCACATACCTCCTTCCTGGTGGAATGACTGGAACTGATCGGCTACCAGACCTTCTCTGTCTAATAGGCGCTGGTCATGCATGGTTGTTTACATATTTGGTCAGGTCAAGTGACATCTCTGAACAGTCAAAGGGACTGTGTCTATCTTCAGAAGTTCTGGGAACCGGGGTGAGGCAAAACTCTCTTTGATGTGCGTACATTATGCGTAAGAACCACTCTATAAAAAAAGAAAATCACAATAAGAAAAACAATCACAATTACTATGTTACCGTCACCTTGTATAAAAAGGGGCATTGGTTCTACAGGCACACACAAGAGTCGCTGATAGTGTAACGCTTTCTGTTAGTAATGCTGTCAGCGATTTGGAATCAAGTCTCTCCATTCAACCACATACTTGCGTTGGATCCAATGGAGACATCTTTTAATGATTACAACCACTGGTGAATAATATTCATGCCACTCTCATATCTTGAAACTAGTCACCATTTTCGAACCTATCTGCTGCTGCAAAAGTCCAACGTGGTGTAGACAGTTCCTCTACATCTTGTAATTTCCTCAGTCTCTGTCCCAGCATCCCTGCACCTTCGTCCATGTGGTCGTCCCAATTTAAGTCGGAACTGAATGGAAGTCAGAGAGTGCTATATTCACCACCTTCTGCAACGCGTTTAGGAACAGACTGAGCTGAGTTCATGCAACAGGACCTCTTTTGACCACTCTGTGGAAGTGGGAACATGTTATTGTAGCTCCGCCAGTGAAGCTGACAACAGAAGGATACTACTGCTGGCAACACACATTATGTGTAAGGTCCGCGCTATTAAAAACACGATCGCAGCGACTGTGTTACCGTCACCCTGCATAAAAAGTGGTCTTGGTTCTACAGGTACACACAAGAGTCGCTGATAGTGTTATGCTTCCTGGTAGAAATGCTGTACGCAGTTTGGAATCAAGTCTTTTCATGCAACCACGTACCTGCGTTGGATCCTATGGAGAAGTCTTTTAATGATTACAGCCACTAGTGAATCTTATTCATGGCACTCTCATACCTCAAAACGAGCTACCTTTATTGAACCTATCTGCTGCAATAAAACTGCAATGTGTTTTTTGACAGTCCCTATGCACCTTGTGACTGCTCCTCAGCCTCTCCCCGCCACTCCTGCAGCTATGCGCATGTGATCGTTCCAATTTAAGTTGGAACTGTAACCTGTATAGAAACAAGGTAAGCGGATTTAATACGACAGGACCGTGTTTTGACCACTCGATGGAAATGGGAACAAGTCATAGCTCTGCTAATGGTCTACGATGTGTAAGGCCAGCGCCAAAACGAAGCTTTCTCGTGCAGCACGAGGTAGTATAAAAGACAGTACGAACAGTTATGGTGCTGGGAAAATGAGGAACACTCCACATCATACAGGAACTGGAAGAATGACGAGGATTTTGCTACTGAATTGCAATGCGTTTCCAAACTACGTACAGGTACTACAGTCTGAAGATCTGCGGCCGTCAGGGTGTATTCACATCTGTCACCCAAACATTCTATCAGCGTTACTTTGTACCTTCCAACAGAGAAAAACCACGAACTATGAAAGCTCCGCTAACCCATCCGTCAGAGAACTCAATAAGATTTTTACTGCATCTTCCTCTTCCAACATTTCAAAAACAAATACTGTCTGCATGCCGGCAACGAGCATATGTGGAAATCCTATTAAATATACAGGTATTGATCCATTGGTCGCCAGTGATGAAAGTTGCTTGCATATCCCACAGATTATCAGTTGCAAGAGATGATCCCTGTTTTGTTGGTTAATACATAGTTTCTTCATGTTGTAACACACTTTGCACACCACTATACTTTTTTTTCTGCCATGACGTCGAGGTCTGTGTCAGGTTCTAAACTGACATTAACACATTTCGATCCATTGGCTCTCACAGAATCTGGACATCGCACGATGTAAATCATGTTGCCACTGCTCCAACCACACACATGCTGGATGACTGTAATAAAATTCATCACAACATAAGGAAACTGGAAGAGTTTTGCGGCGTTGTGGACCGTTTCCAAACTGCTGTCCGAAGGTGACTGACAACCTCTACATTTAAACTCATCTTTCGCAGTGATGGGATAGCTGATGTCTTTGTGTGGCGTTTCGATTGATTCCTCATATTGCTGTCATGTACGTGATCACTGTTCAGGCGCTAGCCATCCCCAGAAGGTGTTGCCCTTCCATCAAGACTCTGTCTCCATCTCAAACAAGTGATGTCGGTCGGTCATTTTGTTGCAATCAACAGCGTAGCAGTGGACGGGTGGAATGCTAAAGACTCCACCGACGTAACGCAATAAGCATCACAGTTGATAGTGCGAGCGATTTTAGCAATTTTATCAGTTTTTACGATGCCAACCAGTGACACGGCAGCATGCATCCCAATTTATGTATCATCACTAAACTGCCCCTACTCTACCTTGTGAGTACCATTGTGAATGTAGATAGATGTCTGTGCAGTATGTCCATTCATTGTTAATTCTCAAACATATAAATGAAAAGTATACCACACAGTGGTCTACGTACTTCTAGCACTTCGATCATAGTGCGTAATTTACGATTACGATTGCTCATCTTTCCCTATGTGGATGGGAGTCACAGAGCATTCTCACATTCTTACGATAAAGTTAGAGACTGAAAGATCTCCTCGCATTGTCTTTGACCAATGCTCACAGCAACACTGTCACCGATTTAATTTGCTGCTTACCAGAAGTAGGCCACTACATTCCACGTTCCGTGAAGGAACAGAGTGAACTGAGTCCATAACTGCTGTCCCACACCCATCAAAGAGCATAAGATTTCTTCAGATGTGCGAATGTCAAGGAGGTTAGCACCCCTTATCGGTGTATAGTAGATATGAAAGTGTTCTGATGATATAATAAACGGTTATGAAGAAGAAACGGCTGGTTTTCTGCAAGATGGAGCTCCATATGGACAGAGTTTAAAGCACTTTCCATAAATCAACTGCGCTATCAATTGTAAGGTATTGTTCTAATGGCTGGAGTCAGTACCAAGAAGGTATTGGTAAGAGAGAATATAAACACATGCACTCCTAAGGCTACACAATTCTGCACTTAAAACATGCTATAATGTTAGATCGTCGCAGTTTCCGACCTACTATGTTGTGCTGTTACTATCCCAATCTAAGAAATATATTTCCAGTGCATGACATACATTCTCCTGACAGGTTTCTCTGCGATAAACTATGGTGACAAACTGTAAAATGAAAAAAACTACTTCCTTAAAATATCGATTCTTTGTGCTACGTGCATAATATAGCTTTCAAGAGGTGTGTAGCACCCACTGCTCACATCCGATCATGGTTCAGATATCAAACTATGTTCACATCAGTTCTATATAAAATGATTTTTAGTAACAGAGGATACCTCTTACAAAGAAAGAGACTAATGCATTGCAGAGGTGTTTGACATGTGAAATTACGTCATGCTGCCACTAACTCTGTAAACAGGACATCTGTCAAGCAGATGTATAAACATTGATTGCTTTGCCTCACAAGCATCTATCGGTAACGTAGAATCACCGTAGTTATGAAACTACATGTACATGGGAACGAGTGTGGGGCAGCAAGTGGAATATGAGGAAACATTGACATGGAATCACCAGAACCAGGGAAACAGTATTTTTTTTCGTCAAGGCAACATTCTACTGTATGTCTATTGAGGTAATAGTGGTACATGGTGACTGCTGTCTTTGATGCTTTCCTGGGAAAAAAGTCATTTTTTTATCGAGGCAATAGCCACGACACCTTGTCATGAACTGGATCGTGGTTTCAGTGTGTCATATGTAATGTTTCTCAATACATCACAGTGGGCTTTGTCTTCCAGTGGTATTTGCTGTTGTCTCTGTTGTATCTCGCACCTTCCTCCCTCCTTCTGAATGCAGCAGAGAGAACCAATTCTATAGCGCTTTTAAAAACCCAATCGCAATGTCAAATTCCCAATTGATCAATTACTCTTTCCCATAGTTGTATTGCATGCACGTAACTAAATAAATAGTTTATTTTATATTCTATATGGCGTCTTGAATCCCATAAACTTTTTAAATGAACAATATTCCACACATTGTCTAAATTGTTTAAACAATATTACATACACTGCAGTCGATTTCCCAGCAAATGACCGATCAACTGTGTCTTTTTCTCCCCAATTTCCAGGAGGAGGAGGGGAAGTGGAGGGCTAGGGGTTTTCCCAGAAGGTGGATTTAACTAACTGATCGATTTAATAAATTAATCAATCAAATTGATATCAATAATGTGCTTGTATCATCAAGAGGAATTCCCTGAGGGATGGGGGAGGTGCTGGAGGGGTGGGGGATAATAGGTTACAGACCTTTTAATCAAAAGGAAGGATTATCCTCAGGGGTTCATAATCTATCAATCAAAAGGATGGATTATCCCCAGGGGGTCTTAAAAAATGCTTTTAGCAGAACAATAGGTTAAGGATCTGTCAATCAAATTATACATATTTTAATTCCATAGAGCGAAATACAGTGACGTGCAATAGAAGAATGGTGAGTGAAGACGTGTGGCGTTGGACTTTGGCACACTTAAGACCAAATAATATGTCTTACATCTCCTCTAATATATATGTTTTATATATCAAACTCTTCAGCAATATGTGCGCTACAAAATGAACATATTTTTGAAAAATCGATTTCATTTTATAATTTTTGGCAGCCTATTTGAAACGCTTGAATGGGAGGGGAAAGGGTCCACTATCAAGTCTTTACACCGATTCAAAAATATCGTAGATGTGGGACTGCATCTCTGTAGCCTTCACATGAATACGTAACATCAGTGTGAGTACTGTCAAATGATAAGGGACTTGGAGCAAAACCCACGGATCTACAGCACATGTAAAACACAAGTAATGACGAAATAGGCGCCATCAAACTAATACTTATCTAATACAAAACCAGAACTAATAAAGGTTGCCATAGATCGTGATATCAGATGAACAAAACGAAAAATATATTAGATCAACTGACTATGTAAGAACAAGAGAGAAAGTTAGATTGCCCACAGAATCTCCCAAAGAACAAGACTGAGCAGGGTTCGCCAAATTATGCAATATCCATGGTGTCCAAGACTGTGAATCTTATCAGAGTAATGAACTTACCCAGATTCCATCACACCCTAGTTAAGAATGCAAGTTAACTGTTAATAATGCAATGGAATCGGTATTTTGAAATACCCTAACATAGAATCATAAGGTGGAAAATTGCAATAATCCTACTAATCTATCCATTCAATCAATAGAATAAACCACTGACTTGAAGAGAATTGTGTACACCTTCAAATAAAAAAATTCAAAAGCCTATAAACGGATTATTTATTATATTAACCAATTACAAAGTATTTGTCTCAACATTCTGCGAAAAAACGAAGTTAAAAAGTAATTGCTTATGACAACTAACAAGATAGGCAAGCATATGGATGGCTACCATGTCCTAGCTGCACATTAAATCATTAAAGCGTTACGACCCAACTAATTAGAAACTCTAGTAATCGACTGAATACCACACCAAATAACTAAGGCTTGAAAATGGTTCACCAGAACTGTGGCAATAGTATGCTTCCTACATAAACATCAACCTCCATCTAGTGAGCTGCTCTGATGTATACTCTCACCAATCTGCTTTGGCAGTAAGTCGGAGGACAGTGTCTGTAGTGGAGAATCAGAATCTCGTTCGTCAGGACTTGGACACCTGCAATCGCCATGACGTCTCAAACCTGTGACCTGTCTCCATCCACAATCAAACTAAGAGTGCCCCTTTTTTTCCCACCAGATCCCAACCCGTCAATTTACGCTGGTCAGGAAAAAGTTACTGTTACCTGACAATAATGTGTCAATGTTACACTTTACAAATTCACACCCAGGAATTTAGTTATTCACGGGCCAATCAGAGCACATCTTCCTCGCTCGTTTGTCACAGAAATTCCTATCTGATGTCAGCCGGTGATGGGTAACTCAGAGTGTTGTTTAACACTTCTGAATTTTCTGAGGTCCCTGTTCTCACTGTGTGGTTTGCTCCAACATTCCAAGACTTGTACATTTCTGCCATAGATTCTAGTGTCCCAACAAGCACTTGAAACTGTTGCCCTCAGCCACAGGCCACCAACCCCAACTTAGTGAAAAGGACCGGTAGGTTCCTTAAGTTTCCATCAGTTTCCACTTATCATGCACAAGTGAGCACAAAGCTCTAAGTGCCCACGACACACCTGCCACATTCAGAGCAGCGTGCGAACTGTACATTTCTCATATATACACAGACTGGAACTATTAGCCCATTTACCGAGGACCACAGAAACTTTTATAAAATACATTTCCCTGAATAAATTAACGTAATGAGACTTTGAGTAGATGAAACCAAGTGTCCTGCTTATCGCCAGTCATGACAAGGGGCAGATAAATGTAGTGTAAATGGAAAGAGGCAAGCCAGACAGCTTTTGACCTTTTAACACCAGCGGCCGAATCTCGTATTTAAGGACCAGCAGCTAGCTGCTCGTCATCAACTGTCATGAGGCGTTGGGGTGACGCACAGCCTGCGTCACTCAGCACCGCCACCAGTTTGGGATCGTCACTTTCATCACAGTCATCGTAACAGTCACCACTATAATGCAGGTCGTCGCCTAGGAGGCGCAGATTGATGCTGGTGCTATAGTCATCTCTGTCATCAGATGTAGTCAGCAGGCAGCCGCTTGTAATGGGAAATGGTTGGGCAGTTGATCTGGGGGAGGGTCATCGGTTCCATCAGATGAGGGAGGATGGGGAAGAAAATCGGCCTTGTCCTTTCAGAGAAAACATCCCAGCATTTGCCTGAAGCGATTTAAGGAAAGCACAGAACACCGAAATCAGGATGGCCGGATGCGGGTTTGAACTGTCGTCTTCCTGAATGCGAGTCCAGTGTGCTAACCACTGCACCACCTCGCTTGGTGAAATGGTATTCATCGTGTGGGGTGCGTTGTAGTAATGCACTATCGCCGTCGTTCTGGGACGCTGCCTTCATGCGTACAGCCACTGCAGTACGACCCACCAATGCTGTATCGCCGCTGCCGAGTCAGCTACAGTCCAGGTAGCGGGTGTGTGAGCGTACGCCGGCCACCTTCGTGGCCACCAAGAATATTATGGATGGAAGCAAACCTCGCCCAGAGAACCAAATACCAATGTATTGCAAGTAATCAATAAATGATGTTATTGTGTCATCAGGAGTCATCTGTGGACACACCCCAATCATTCTGTTCCTCACATCTTGCAGAGAACCCCTTATCATCATCATCATCATTATTATCATCATCACATGAGCTATAACATCATGTCACATGGGATTTTCAGTGATGTGTTAGATTACATTGAAATGCATCATAACTTTATCATATCATATACTGTATATAAAAATTGTTCTCTATGTTCAAAATAGCACCAGTTTCCAACTTCTGTTGTCTTTGCTAGTCACAATCTTTGTTTTCTCTTTTAGAGCATCATATGGCTATCTCAACTGTTCACTGCTGCTTGATCTACATGTACACGTTAGTGAGCTGAAAATCTGTCTTTCTTTTCCCCCTTTTTATTTTTTTATTCTGAGCTTTCGAAATACACATATCTTATTGGCCTTACAGTGTATATCTGATTCTTTATTTAACTATGTTACATGATTTAACCGTTTTATGCATACACAAAACTTCCAAAAAAGTTCGGCAAAATTTTTCTCATTAGTATTTTCATTAGATATGATGACATAAACTCCCTTGTTTTCCACAAATTTCGTATAGACCATAACGATGTCTACTAGTTTCAGTGTCCCCAAGAATGTAATTGGCACATTTCAGGTGCTTGTCAGCCATGTTTTTTCCACAGACAACAACAAAATCCACTGAATGTTGTGTGAATATCGTAACAGTCTCACAGTCCAATACTGCACGAATTCAATTTGTGTTTCCAACTTAACTGAACTAGAACGCTATCCCAGGAATAAAGCTGATTTCCAGAGACATGAACTAAAGCCTATTCACACTGGCTACCATCTCACATTGCATAACAGTACTGTCACATCAGTTCTTTTAGCACAGTACTGAATGGTAAAAGTGGAGTTATGAGTTACCATCTGTGATACAAAAAGTCATAGTATAGTATCAGAATTGAGAACATAACAACGCAAAAGTTTATTTTATTAATGGCAAAGGAAAACTTCATAACGTGTATTCTTGTTTCTGTGTGTGGTAAAATCCTGAGAAGTGAAACATTTCCAAGCACAGATATCTTTTTGCTAACAGAAACATATAGGGGAGACTGGGGCACAATGGACACATTTTTTCTTTTATAATATTTTGAGATGAAATTTGGCAATATTTGTGGATTATTTTATATCATGTAGATAGATTACATCATCTAGTATCTTTATTACTTTATTTGTTTGTTCAAATAAAAACCTTACAAACAGAATAAGTGACAGCAAAGTAATGTGAAAATGTCCACTCTATCCTCATCATGGGTCACCTGGTGCATCACTATGGAGCACTGTGGACAACAGCGAAAAATCGACAAATGCACTGGGAACAATTATTTTTCTTGATAAGCATTGTGATGCATTGAATTTGTATGTAATAGGAGCACTGGACATTGTAAGTTTCCATGTCAATACAAAATACACAAATTTCTACAGTTTGTTTTGTGCCACTGACTGTGGAAAGCTTTGGTAATCTGCAAATGATGTCTATGAAGCTAATGTTATGTGCTTCTGCATCTGCATGAAGCGAAAAATTTCTGTCAGGCTTGCATGACTTCCGTGATTAGTCATAATTGCAGTGCTTTCATTTTTGCTAGCTGAACTGATAATTGCTACAAAGTGGCAAAATGGTATTTATTTCCTTGCCACTTTCGCAATCACATAGTTATTCTCTTAGAGCTCACCTTACATGTTAAATGCTTCTTCTTCATGGAGACTCGAATTATCACCACTGTTACTCAGTTGAAGAATAGCAGAATCTTTATAATTTTCTCACTGCCTGAAGTTGCCTTTTGACATTTTTAGAAATGGGATTATTGGTTGTTTCAGTTTGATAATTCGGTCAATTTTTTCTTCTTACGTTGCCATTCTAGAAGTTTCTGCTTCTCTGGGGTATCAGAACGTTTTTTTTTTGTTCTTCCTCTTTTGCTTCCATGCTGAATTGTCTTACTGGTGGTGGCTTTTGGAAGAAGTTGAATTTATTTTGGTGACACCAAGGCTCTTCAATTTTTTAAATAGTTACTAACCGCACATAGTCTTACAATTGCGATAGTGCTTGTGTTATTGGTCTCTGTCGTATCTACGCTGTTGGTATCATTATCAGTAGTTTCTGCTAGACTACCAACTACTGAACCTTTTTTACCATCATATTGCCAAGATAACTACACTTTCAAGAATCAGTCTAGGGATGTACTTTTTCTCTCTCTGTAGCGAACAGATTTGGTTTTCTGAAAGTTATGGAGTAGCCTACTTACTACAAAAGAAACAACACATGGGGCACAATGAGCACATACGCTCTGGAAAAAATTGCTCACTCTGCCCCATACTCCATCAACAGAACTAAATACATTTATTCAGTCACAAACAGACATTATAATTCAATGCTTTATTTGGTATGTACAGTCAATACCGACGATAATAGCTTGCTTTCCTAATATTTGGCTTCTACAAAATGAAGAAGTACAAATTCTTGCTACAAACAAGGCATAATTTGCTGAGGAAGATAGTGAAATACAAGTGTTACACTTTACTTATTGTCAGGAATAGCTTGACCAGAAACAAAAATAATGATATTGATAGGTCACATGACATCTCTCCATTTGGATAAAATCAGGACTAGGTCATGTGACGCTTCTCGCTCCCACTGTGGTGTGATCTTTTACTTGACTGACAAAGTTAGCAAAGCATTGTTAAGGATTCGACTACAGCTAAATATTTGTGACAAGCAAGACTATACATACTATTGCTACTCTTTACATTCGCAGCAGTTTAAGCTTTGCTCTTAGCTTCTTGTGTATCGAGGCCGTCTTAAATCGTGACATACTCAAAAATAAACACCCACATATTTATGACAGCCAAGAATGCAAATGTCATTTAAGCTGTACCCTTAGATTCCTGGCTAACCGCACCCTCGGAAATCATGAAACATTCGAAAAAAAAAACGGCGTAACTATTTGTGACAAGATGGAATAAAAATGCCATTGCTGTTGTTTCACTCACAACAATTTCATCTTTCGTTTTTTAAACGGACTGATGCCACGAAATGGATGAAACTCATTACTGAGAAAGCACACTCTTTAATGCAGATAACATCGAATATCGCAGAACACACCTTTATCACAGGAATAATGTATCACAAATTCAAAGATGGGAAAGAATATTTGTATGCTCCAGGAAGTGAGCCTATGACTCTTTGTTCCACAACTGCATGTCTCTAAATCACATGACCTCATATTATTGTTGCTGTTCAACTCTCCTTATGGCTTTTATAGCCAAAGTGACATTAACTTACTTTTAATTATAACATATCATACTTAGATGTGATAAATCTTCATTGTACTGCTACGTTGAAATGGCATACTGTTATAACACGCAAGTTATACCCAAATACGATGTACTGAATATGGTGTCTCACATGCAGGCAATCTAGGTACATAACGAGCAAGGGACGTCAAGTGAATTGAATGCCAGGGGTGCGCCATGGTACTTTCGAAGCAATTCTATTGACTCTCGCTACCCTGAAAAGCTCTTCGTTATTCTTGTTTCAGGCGGAGTTGTATCTTAATGATAAGTCGAAGTTTCAATACTCCAGCGTCATTCAGCCATCTAGTTTTCCCAGCTTTCGTAAATGCTCAGAGAGTATAGGCTAGATGTGCAATACTCTGATGGCATACTGACAGTCACAGATTTTATATAATCAGTTGCTCAGCATGCTTAATTGCTCAGTTTGTCCTTGTCTCCCCTGCATACATAAACATCAAACAATATTTATAACAGAATAAGTAGAGGTTGTTTACCATATCAATTATGTTTTTTCCTTACATAACTAATAACGTCTTAGAAAACTATGTATTTCTCCTTCATCAGCACTGACCTTTTCAGTTAAAATGTTATTTCATCAAAATTATGGTATTCACTTATGATCTGATTTATATACAGTGTGGGTGTCAGACCTGTTCTGTTCTGTGAAATCCAAACAATTCTTCACTTTCAGATATCCAAGATGTAATGGAACAATTGTCACGAAAATAAAGCACAATATATATATATATATATATATATATATATATATATATATATATATATATATATCTGAAGGCTCCTAAAACGTAATGATACTGAAATCGAAAAGTATGGAGTAATAGAACAACTCATATTATTTTGTTACTCATACTCTTTGATTATACTATCATTATGTTTTAAGGACATGTGTGCATGTTATTTACTAAAATAAGCCTGTTTTTACTAAATATTATAGGTTCCCATGATTATTTAGTGATCTGATACAAGATGATGATTTTACATCTGGCATTTCGCAGAGAGCCAATATTTTTATTAATTTATGGCTAAATTTGAGCTTGAAAACTTGTTCAGTGCCCTCCAATATATCTAAAGACATAAAATCAAACAATTGAAAATGACATAAAAGGCCAAAACAATAAAACACTCAAATAGTGGTGTGCTCCTTTAAAAAAATAATAAAACACAAGTCATTTCTGGCGTTCTCCTAGATAGTGTTGTAGGCCCTCTGCTGTTCCTTATATACATAAAAGATTTAAGAGACAATCTGAGCAGCCATCTTAAGTTGTTTGCAGATGATTCCGTCATTTATAGTCCAGTAAAGTCATCAGAAGATCAAAATAAATTACAAAACGATCCAGAAAAGATGTATGTGTGGTGTGAAAATTGGCAAGTGGCTGTAAATAATGGGAAGTATGAGGTCATCCACATGAGTGCGAAAAAGAATCCGTTAAATTTCGGTTACACAATAAATCAGTCAACTACGAAGGCTGTAAATTCAACTAATCACCTAGGAATTACAATTATGAACAACTTAAATCGGAAAGAACACACAGAAAATGATGTGGGGAAGACGAACAAAAGACTGTGATATTCTGGCAGAACACTTACAAAATGAAACAGATCTACTAAGGAGACTGCCTACACTATGCTTGCCCATCCCTTTTTTGGAGTACTGCTGTCCCATGTGGGATCCTTACCAGCTAGGATTATCAGAGTACATCGAGACAGTTCAAAGAAGAGCAGCACATTTTTTAGTATTGAGAAACAGGGAAGAGAATGTCACACATATGATAGAGGATTTGAGGTGGACATCATTAAAAGATATGCATATCTCGTTCCAGGGGGACTTTCCATGACATTTCAATCACCAACATTCTCCTCAGACTGCGAAAAAATTTTGCTGACGCCAACCTACATAGGGAGAAACGATCATCATAATAAAATAAGAGAAATAAGAATTCGCACAGAAATATACACGTGGTCGTTTTTCGGTTTGTGTGAATGCCGCCATTTCAAATGCCTTATCGAATGTTTTCGCCTGATGTGATGTGACATGATGGCCAATGTGAACTGGTCTTTACTAGAGCACATGCATCCCCCACCATCACCCTTACATGCAAGTTGGGCCATCCATACACAGAGTGACTGAAGAGGAATGCAATGGGCAGGCCATCTAAATTGGCAGCTGGTTGCTGACTAACTGGCAGAGAAGTTCTGCACAAAGCACAACTTCAAAATGAGAAACTGCAGTTGCCATGTGATGGTATGGAGGAAAAAGAGTATTGTTTGTAAAGCCAAGCATCTATTGGTTACAATCAGTGAGTCGACCTTAGAGGATGATGTGGTTCTTTGTTATTATTGCACACAAATGAGAAAACGAAGGAAATCTGGATTCTACCATTCTAGAAACATAAACTAAAGGCTATATGTAACATTCAAAGATGAAATTCATAGATTTTTGCAGAACGACTAAACAGTGCTACAGTGATTTGGCAAAGTTGATTTCTTTTGCCATAACACAATGTTATTTTTGTTTTGAAAACCCAAATGTGTTAAGATTTATATACACGGATGTGTGGTAATGACGGTTTATGCATTTTAAATCAGTCGTTTGTGAACATCGTTCTGTTTACACCTGTTGGAGATTTGTGGTTTTTCTAACGGTTTCCCATTGTTTCCACTGTTCGTTTCCATGTGACAATGTGATTCTACAGAACAACATAGGCTGCTAGTTGCACAAGAGAATATTCCTGATATTGTTTACATTTTTTGCATATTTGCTCCCATTGAGGTACCAGCAGTTTTATTTTGAACGGTAGATGTGCAGTACTGTAGAGCAGATGTAAGTGAGCTTGCTCCAGGTTAAATAATGGAGAGCATGAGTGCCATGAATCTACACTTCATTACTCCATGGAGACAGGTCAGAGAACGTGAATACAACACAGAAGCTCAGAACAGACTAACTCCAACATTGCCTCATAGTGAAGCCCTAGCACTGGCCAAAGAGATTCCTCAGATGCATCATGCAATCACTTTCCTCCCTGCGTGGGAGTGTGGAGCACAGGGGGCGCGGGGGGGGGGGGAGGAGGAGGAGGGGGGGGGCTGTTGCAGATCTCATCTTTCCACAGGTGCATGTGACCAGTAGTGCCACGGCTGGCTGCTTACATAGGGGCACAGCTGGACCATTTCTAGCTGCATTGAGTAGGTGGAGCGTGCATGGTCATTAGCAGTCAAAAAAGACAGTACTGTACAAGGTAAGGGGGCAACCGATGAGGTTGTCTGAAATGGGAGTGGAGGTTGGCGTTGGTGATTTTTGGAGGCTGAAGTAATGGATGCTACAATGCCGCAGCACTGTAAGTATCTTGTTCTGGTGACAAATGCTGGAGATGAGCGTGGTTTTTAGTAGCTGTGAGGATGAGCATTATGTCTGCTGAATATGTGGAATAGATAGAATTCAGACTGACAGCCGAAGACAGTCTGTATTGCTGGGAGAATGTTCCTCGCCAGTTTGGACGCGTTGGTCATCTTGTTGACCTTTCATGACAATAAGGTCATTGATTAGTTTGAATGAGATCTCCTTAAGTCGGAACTAGTGTAAATCCACTCCCACTGTAATTCGGTCGTTATACAGGCCAGTAGTATTGAAACAACCGTCACTTTTACAAATCTATACCCTATCATATTTTATATAGCAATAATATACATCGATACTTCACTGCTCACTGGATAGGCAGCGGTATTACTAGCGACCACCCAGCATTTCTGGTGAAAACAACAATGTACTATTCTATCAATATTCAACAAAATACAAAAACGATACATGATTTTAAAGAAATATGGATTATAAAAAATATCAATTATCAGTTAGTGAGAGTTTAAAAAAAACAGATCAACATAACAACAATTGAAGATTTAAACCAATGTAACGACTCTATCGTAACAGGTTTAAAGCAAACAGAATATGAAAACGCCCCAGCTAAAAGAGCAAAATAAAGTTTAGAAAGTATACCAGTAAATATTTTGGCAACTATAAACTAAAAACGAAGGACATATCGACAGTTAAAAAGACTTAAAAGTGACGAATTGAGAATAGAATGGATTAATTTGAATCTGCTTGTAAAAATACAACTTGCAGATAATCGTTTGCAAAGATGGGCCAAAACGTTTGAATCGTTAGACCACAAACAGTCGAATAAGTCCTGGAATAATTTTAAATACATGACAGATCCTCCACTGCAATATGGCGGGAATATAATAACAGACAGTCAAACAAAAGCGCAGATCTTCAGAGATGTATTAGAAGAAACTCATAAAATACCCAACGATCCTCTCTTCAACAGCATACATAAAAAGAATAGAAAAAGAGATGTCAGTGACTCTAACAGCCCCAGAGGTACTGAATGAAAGACAGTTAATGCTTATTCAAGAAATCACAGAAGAGGAAATAGAAACAGCAATAAACACTGGTAAAAACATTGCACTGAGAATGGATGGAATTAGTAGATTACGTGTCAGAGCAACCGCAAGAAAATAAATAATTAGAAATTACGGTGCTTCTACAATAATGCTCTAAACTTAAAATGACTAACGCAACAATGGAAGACAGTAAAAGTAATCATGATATCAAAGCCTGGAAAACGATTAAATAATCCGACATCTTATCGACCCATAATGTCATTAGCAACTACTGGAAAGTGCTTTGAGTCCATTTTAAACAGACAGCCTCATAAATTTGCAGAAGATCTAAAACTAATACCAAATATACAATTGGGCTTTAGAAAGCAACATTCAACTACAGACCTGATCATAAGAATATGTAGTATCATCACCAAAGCATTACAGCGTCAGCTTTGTCTCTGGACATAGAAAGATCGTTCGATGGGGTGTGGCAGCAAAGATTATATTACATGAGGGCTTGGTCCTTTATGCAGACGATACAGTTTATTAGTGTCATGGAAAAACAACACAAGACCTGAATTATACTAATAAACAACACCTTTCAAAATTAGAAAAAGTGCTTATCATCTGGCATGTTAAACCTAATGCTCAGAAATGTCAACTGGTGATATTTAGACATAGAAATTTCATGACCAACAAATCACAAACACCAGACAAAATAAAATTACTTAGGTCTTACAATGGATACCACTCTATCATGGAAACTCATCTAGATAAGATCATAGTAAAGGCAAGGAAAATATTAGGCCTTCTAAAGCTAATTAGAGGATCAATAAGAGGAGCACCTAACAACACTCGAATCTACACCTATAAAACGTTTATAATACCAGTTCTTGAATATGGTGCACCAGTATGGATCTCAAATAAATATCAAACAGAAAGTGTTTTAAGTACAGAAAGGAAAATTCTGCAAATTGCCTCCAAGTAAAATTTATATACTACGAATCATGACAGTACAACTCTGCAAACATACTATCACTACAGCGCCGACTCATCGATCTTGCCAGCAATACAGGACAGAATAGACTTCATTTCGACAAGCTGACAACCAAAACGTTAAAAGAAGAATTTACACGTTTCAACTTTCCACGTTATTCACATAAATAATCATCACACACCATAGTACAATGCATTAGAGAAATTAACGAAGAAACTGACGAAACCATTCTACTTGGACCATCCAATAATATTAGCCATTTACTTACTGAAAGCTAAAATGCAAATATGAAGTACTATAACACACTAATAGAAAATTAAGTTAAATACCAGGACAGAAATATAAATATGATGTAAAGCAAAACAGAACATAAGACAGATTATCCCAGGTGGAGTTTTAGAGGGGTTTCCCCTACCTGTAAGTCGAATGCCAGGACAAAACACCATTCCTCTCAAAAAGAAGAAGATAATAGTTAACAATAACAGAAGATATGTCTTGATGAACTTAAGAAGAATTTGAAGCTAACAGATTGGAGAACCAAACAAAATAGGAAGTATTAATCCTGCTCTAATTAAAATGAATCTATATCTGTATCTGTACTCTGCAAATCATATTTAAGTGCCTGACAGAGGGTTCATCGAACCACCTTCACAATTCTCTATTATTCCAATCTCGTATAGCTCGCGGAAAGAACGAACACCTATATCTTTCCATACGTGCTCTGATTTATCCTATTTTATCTGGTGATCGTTCCTCCCTATGTAGGTCGGTGTCAACAAAATATTTTGTTATTCGGATGAGGAAGGGCAACGGCCTTGCCACAGTGGATACACCGGTTCCCGTGCGATCACCGAAGTTAAGCACTGTCGGGTGTGGCCGGCACTTGGATGGGTGACCATCCAGCCGCCATGCGCTGTTGCCATTTTTCGGGGTGCACTCAGCCTCGTGATGCCAATTGAGGAGCTACTCGACCGAATTGTAGCGGCTCCGGTCAAAGAAAACCGTCATAACGACCGGGAGAGCGGTGTGCTGACCCCATGCCCCTCCTATCCGCATCCTCACCTGAGGATGATACGGCGGTCGGATGGTCCCGATGGGTCGCTTGCGGCCTGTAGACGGAGTTAGTTAGTTAGTTAGTTAGTATTCGGATGAGGAAGTTGGTGATTGGAATTTCGTGAGAAGATTCCGTCGCAACGAAAAAGGCCTTCTTTTAATGATATCCAGCTGAAATCCTGTATCATTTCAGTGACACTCTCTCCCATATTTCGCATTATACAAAACGTGCTCTCCTTCTTTGAACTTTTTCGATATCCTATCTGGTAAGGATCCTACACTGCGCAGCAGTATTCTAAAAGAAGATGGAAAAGTGTAGTGTAGGCAGTCTTCTTAATAGATCTGTTACATTTTCTAAGTGTCCTGCCAATAAAACACAGTCTTTGGTTAGCCTTCCCCATAACATTTTCTGTGTGTTCCTTCCAATTTAATTTGTTCGTAATTTTAATTGCTAGGTATTTAGTTGAATTTACGGCCTTTAGATTTGACTGATTTATCGTGTAACCAAAGTTTAACGAGTTCCTTTGAGCACTCATGTGGATGACCTCACACTTTTCGTTATTTAGGGTTAACTGCCAATTTTCACACCATTCAGACATCTTTTCTAAATCGTTTTGCAATTTGTTTTGATCTTCTGATGATTTTATCAGTCGATACACGACAGCATCATCTGCAAACAACCGAAGACGGATGCCCAGATTGCTCCCAAATCGTTTATATAGACATGGAACAGCAAAGGGCCTATAACACTACCTTGGGGAATTCCAGAAATCACTTCTGTTTTACTCAGTGGCTTTCCATCAATTGCTACGAACTGTGACTTCTCTGAGAGGAAATCACAAATCCAGTCACATAACTAAGACGATGTTCCATAAGCACGCAATATCACTACAAGCCACTTGTGTGGTAGAGTGTCAAAAGTCTTCCGGAAATCCAGAAATACGGAATCGATCTGAAATCCCTTGTCAATAGCACTCAGCACTTCATACGAATAAAGAGCTAGTTGTGTTTCACAAGAACGATATTTTCTAAACCCATGTTGACCGTGTGTCAATAGACCGTTTCCTTCGATGTAATGCACAATGTTCGAACACAAGATATGGTCCAAAATCGTGCTGCGTATCGACATTAATGATATGGGCCTGTAATTAAGTGGATTACTCCCACTACCTTACTTGAATATTGGTGTGACCTGTGCAACTTTCCAGTCTTTGTGTACGGATCTTTCGTCGAGCGAACGGTTGTGTATGATTGTTAAGTATGGAGCTAATGCATCAGCATACTCTGAAAGGAACCTAATTGGTATGCAGTCTGGACCAGAACACCTGCTTTTATTAAGTGATTTAAGTTGCTTCGCTACTCCGAGGATATTTACACCCACGTTACTCATGATGCCAGCTGTTCTTGGTTCGAACTCTGGAATATTTACTTTGTCTTCTTTTGTGAAGGCATTTCGGAAGGCTGTGTTCAGTAACTCTGCTTTGGCAGCACTGCCTTCGATAGTATCTCCAATGCTATCGCGCAGAGAGGGCATTGATTGTTTGTTGCCCCTAACATCTCTTCGGATTTTCTGCCAGGTTTTGAGACAAAGTTTCTTGTGGAAACTGTTATAAGCATCTCGCATTGAAGTCCGCGTTAAATTTCGAGCTTTTGTAAATGATGGCTAATCTAGGGGGATTTTGCGTCTGTTTAAATTTGGCATGTTTGTTTCGTTGTTTCTGGAACAGTGTTCTGACCCGTTTTGTGTACCAACGAGGATCAGCTTCGTCGTTTGTTAATTTATTTGGTATAAATCTCTCAATTGCTGCCGATACTATTACTTTGAATTCAAGCTACATCTGGTCTACACTTATATTATTAGTTTCGAAGGAGTGTATTCATCTCTTGGTATCCTTCTACAATTTTTCCGCTCCACACTTCCATCTAGTACTAAAATGGTGATCCCTTGATACCTCAGAACGTGTCCTTCTTGTGCCACAAAGTTCATAACCAATAAATTGTGGTCAGAGTCCACATTTGCCCCTGGAAACGTCTTACAATTTAAAATCTAGTTCCTAAATCTGTGTCTTACCATTATATAATCTATCTGAAACCAAACCTGTGTCTTACCATTATATAATCTATCTGAAACCAAATCTGTGTCTTACCATTATATAATCTATCTGAAACCTTCCACTGTCTCCAGGTCTCTTCCACGTATACAACCTTCTTTCATGATTCTTAAACCAAGTGTTAGTGATGATTAAGTTATGCTCTGTGCAAAATTCTACCATGCGGCTTCCTCTTTCAAGCCTTCCTTACCCCAGTCCATATCCACCTATTACGTTTCCTTCTCTTCCTTTTCCTACTATCGAATTCAAGTCACCCATGACTATTAAATTTTCGTCTCCCTTCACTATCTGAATAATTTCTTTTATCTCATCATACATTTCATCAATCTCTTCGTCATCTGCGGAGCTAGTCGGCATATGAACTTGACTACTGTGTAGGTATGGTCTTTGTGCCTATCTTGACTAATGCATTCACTATGATGTTCGTACTAGCTTATCCGCCTTCCTATTTTTATTCATTATTAAACCTACTCCTGCAGTACCCTATTTGATTTTGTATTTGTAATCCTGTATTCACATGACCAGAAGTCCTGTTCCTCCTGCCACCGAACTTCACTAATTTCCAGTATATCTAACTTTAACCTATTCATGTCCCTTTTTAAATTTTCTAACGAAACTGCCCGATTAAGGGATCTGACATTCCATGCTCTGATCCGTAGAACGCCAGTTTTGTTTCTCCTTATAACGCCATTCTCCTGCGTAGTCCACGCCTGGAGATCCGAATGGGGGACTATTTAACCTCCAGAATATTTTACCCAAGAGGACGCCATAATCAATTAACCATACAGTAAAGCTACATGCCCTTGGGAAAAATTATGGCTGTAGTTTCCCCTTGCTTTCAGCCGTTTGCAGTACAAGCACAGTAATGCTGATTTCATTGATGTTACAAGATCAGTTCAGTCATTCATCCAGACTGTTACCCTTACAACTACTGAATACACTGCTGCCCCTCTTCAGGTACCACATGTTTGTTTGGTCTCTCCACTGTGGTTGCACCTATGGTACAACTATCTGCATCGCTAAGGCACACAAGCCTCTCCGCCAATGGCAAGGTCTATGGTTATCTAAAAAGCTAAAATACGCCATAAAAATCACATTTCCTTGGATAGGCGTAAGTTATGTATTAATTATTTATTTCTAATTTTTAATATTTAAAAAAAAGAGAGATTAAAAAGGAAAAAACCACAACTACTTCTATCACCACAAATCTACATTAAACCCTTAACAAATTACTCAGCTACTAATGCACTACAAACTCAAGAATTTGTTCTCTGTTTCCTCATTTATTTTGGTGCATTTAACTTGTAAAAATTGTTTCCGCTACTGGATCCGCCCTCATGGTACCTCAGTCAACAGCCATAGTCTGCTAGATTCTTTGGGCGTCGGGCACCACGTCACCAGCGTTTGCACTGCAGCGAGTAATTTCATCCATCATTGTTACTTCTTAAAGTCCAACGCAATATACACATACAAATAAAATTTTGCATCACCCCAGTTCCGAAGGTTCTGGAAACTTTACAGAAAATTGGAATATAGATCAACATAACTATCATTTCTGCCCTTTTTATTGCTCATGAAAACCACACATTGCATGCTGTACCACCATACAGCGAGACCTTCAGAAGTGGTGGTCCAGATTGCTGTACACAGTGGTACCTCTAATACCCAGTACCACGTTCTCTTGCAGTGATGCAGGCCTGTATTCGTTTTGGCATACTATTCACAAGTTCATCAAGGCACTGTTGGTCCAGATTGTCCCACTCCTCAATGGCGATTCGGCGTAGATCCTTCATAGTGCTTCGTGGGTCACTTCGTCCATAAACAGCCCTTTTCAATCCATCCCAGGTATATTCGACAGAGTTCATGTCTGGAGAACATTCTGGCCACTCTAGTTGAGCATTGTCGGTATCCTGAAGGAGGTCATTCACAAGATGTGCACGATGGGGGCGCGAATTGTCGTCCATGAGGACGAATGCCTCGCCAATGTGATGCTGATATGGTTGCACTATCAGTCAGAGGATGGCATTCACATATCGTACAGCCGTTACGGCGCCTTCCATGACCATCAGCGGTATACATCAGCCCCACATAATGCCACCCCAAAACATCAGGGAACCTCCACCTTGCTGCACTCGCTTGCAGTGTGTCTAATGCGTTCAGCCTGACCGGGTTGCCTCCAAACACGTCTCTGACGATTGTCTGGCTGAAGGTATATGCGACACTCATCGGTGAAGAGAACGGGATGCCAATCCTGAGCGGTCCATTCAGCATGTTGTTGGGCCCATCTGTACCACAGTGGATGGTGTCGTGGTTATAAAGATGGAACTCGCCATGGACGTTGGGAGTGAAGTTGTGCATCATGCAGCCTATTGTGCGCAGTGAATAGTAACACAACATCCTGTGGCTGCACAAAAAGCATTATTCAACATGGTGGCGTTACTGTGAGGGTTCCTCCGAACCATTGTCCGTAGGTAGCGGTCATCCACTGCAGTAGTAGCCCTTGGGCGGCCTGAGAGAGGGATGTCATCGTCAGTTCCTGTCTTTCTGTATCTCCTCCATGTCCAAACAACATCACTTTGGTTCACTCTGAGACACCTGGACACTTCCCTTGTTGAGAGCCCTTCCTGGTGCTGTCGGTTAGACGGTCAGCGAGGGCGCACCGCTAGTTCCTGCTACTAATAAGGCAAGTACACTGTTCGCTTGTTACATAGTTTTACGAGCTTCAAACAGGAGCGACTTATTTTCAGTTATCTGGGTAGTTATTAGTTTACTTTTGTATTTTAGTGCGTGTTTGAGTACTTACTAGCCACAACCTTTTATTTCAACAACAGTGCAGTGTACAGTACCGCCATTGCTATCAACCGTTGTATCGACCCTCGTATCGTACAGGCTTTTGTTTGTTTGGTTAGAACAGCTCAGTGGTTAGACTGTCAGCGAGAGTGCACCCCTAGTTCCTGCTACTAATAAGGCGAGTACACTGTTCACTTGTTACATATTTTTACGAGATGCGAGCTGAGTTGGCGACCCTTCGCTCACAGCTCCAGGCTGCTTTGGCTTCTGTCAAACAGCTTGAGGCTGCTGCCAAGGGGCGTCACTGTGGGGGATTGGATGCGGGGATGCGAGTGATGTCGACCACTTCCCACATGTTCTCCGATCGGTCCACTGCTGTGATCGCCCCGGGCGCTACCTGCACTGAGGTTGACCCCTCACCTGAGGTTGATTGGGAGATCATTCTAAAGTCTGGCAGGCAGTAAAAAACTTTCCAAGGGGCAGATGGTAGGGCCTCACCGGTTCGTTTGATGAACAGGTTTTGGGCGTTATCTGTGGCTGACGATGTCTCAGAGCTGGATGCAGTCATCCACCCTGTTCCAGAGGAAGCTTCTTGGTCTGTAAGGTCTGGGCATTCACAGAGAGTGGGTTTGCTGGTAGTTGGGAGCTCCAACGTTAGGTGCGTAATGGGGCCCCTTAGGAACATGGCTGCCAAGGAGGGGAAGGAAGCCAGTGTGCACTCCATGTGCATCCTGGGGGGAGTCATAATGGATGTGGAAAGGGTGCTTTCGGATGCCATGAAGAGTACAGGGTGCAGCCAACTGAGGGTGGTGCCTCATGTCGCTTATGTGTCTTTGGATCAGAGCAGATTCTGTCTGGTTTTGGGCGGCTAGCGGAAATGGTAAAGACTGCCAGTCTTGCTTCCAAGATCGAGGCGGAGCTCACCATCTGCAGCATCGTTGATAGAACCGTCTGTGGTCCTTTGGTGCAGAGCTGAGTAGAGGATCTGAATTAGAGGCTCAGGCGGTTCTGTGACCATGTAGGCTGCAGATTCCTTGACTTGCGCCATCGGGTGGTGGGTTTCCGGGTTCCGCTTAATAGGTCAGGAGTCCACTACACACAGGAGGTGGCTACACGGTTAGCGAGGGCTGTGTGGAAGGGACTGGGCGGTTTTTTTAGGTCAGAGGGTCTCAGGGAACCACAGAAGGGACGTCCGTCTAATCCGTCTAAAAGTGGGCAGGTAAAGCACAGTAAGGTAGTTGTAGAAACGATTTGTATTGTAGTTGTAAATTGTCGTAGCCCTAATAGAAAGCACTGAAGCTCAAATAGTTGTAGGTACAGAGAGCTGGCTAAAGCCGGATATAAGTTCAGCCGAAATTTTTTCAAACGATCTAACAGTGTTCAGAAAGGATAGATTAAATACAGTTGGTGGTGGAGTCTTTATTGCTGTCAGAGATAGTTTGCCTTGTAGCGAAATAGTATGGGTAGAGGTTATACCTGACAATCTGACTAAACTATTAATTGGATCGTTTTACCGACCCCCGACTCAGAAGTTATAGTTGCTGAACAGTTCAAAGAAAACTTGAGTCTCATTTGAGATAAGTACCCCGCTCATACAATTATAGTCGGTTGTGACTTCAATCTACCCACGATATGCTGGAAAAATTATACGTTTAAAGCTGGCAGCAGGCATAAAACCTCATCCGAAATTGTACTGAATGCTTTCTCAGAAAATTATTTTGAACAATTAGTTCATGAGCCCACTCGAAGCGTAAATGGTTGCGAAAGCATACTTGACCTTTTAGCAACAAATAATCCTCGACAAATAGTGAGTATTGTGACGAATACAGTAATTAGCGACCACAAGGCAGTTGCTGCTGGGCTGAATACCGTAACACCTACAACCATAAAAAAGAAACGCGAAGTATATCTATTTAAAAAAAAGCTGATAAAAATGCTCTTAACGCCTTTTTAAGAGACAGTCTTCGCTCCTTCCGATCTGATCATGTTAGTGTAGATAAGTTGTGGAATGTGTTCAAAGAGATAGTATCGACTGCAATTGAGACATATATACCACATAAATTAATAAGTGTTGGTACTGATCCCCCATGGTACACAAAACGGGGGTCAGATCCTTGTTGCAGAAGCAACGAGAAAAGCATTCCAAATTTAAAAGAACGCAAAATCCCCAAGATTGGCAAAGTTTTACAGAAGTTCGAAATATGGCGCGTACTTCAATGCGAGATGCTTTTAATAATTATTACAACGAAATTCTGCCTCGAAATCTGGCAGAAAACCGAAAGGGATTCTGGTCATACATAAAGTACACCAATGGCAAGACGCAATCAATACCTTCACTTCGCAATAACAACGGTGAAGTCACTGATGGCAGTGCCACTAAAGCAGAGTTATTAAACACGGTTTTCCAAAACTCCTTGACCAAAGAAGGCGAAGTAAATATTTCTGAATTCCAATCAAGAACAACTGCCAAGATGAGAAACATAGAAGCAGATATCTTCGGTGTAACGAAGCAGCTTAAATCACTTAATAAACGCAGGGCCTCCGGTCCAAATTGTATACCATTCAGGTCCCTCTCAGAGTATGCTGATAAAATAGCTCCATATTTAGCAATTATATACAACCACTCGCTCACAGAAAGATCCGTACCTAAAGACTGGAAAATTGCTCAAATCACACCAATACCCAAAAAGGGAAGTAGGAGTAATCCGCTGAATTACAGGCCTATATCACTAACGTCGATTTGCAGTAGAGTTTTGGAACATATACTGTATTTGAACATTATGAAGTAGCTCGAAGAAAACGATTTATTGACACCTACAGCATGGTTTCAGAAAATATCGTTCTTGTTCAACACAACTAGCTCTTTATACCCATGAAGTAATAAGTGCTGTCGACAGGGGATGTAAAATTGATTCCATATTTTTAAATTTCCGGAAGGCTTTCGACACCGTTCCTCACAAGCGTCTTCTAACCAAACTACGTGCCTACGGAGTATCGCCTCAGTTGTGCGACTGGATTCGTGATTTCCTGTCAGAAAGGTCACAGTTCGTAGTAATAGACGGAAAGTCATCGAGTAAAACAGAAGTAATATTCGGCGTTCCCCAAAGAAGTGTTATAGGCCCTCTATTGTTCCTGATCTATATTAACGACATAGGAGACAGTCTGAATAGCCGTCTTAGATTGTTTGCAGATGATGTTGTCATTTACCGTCTTGTAAAGTCATCAGATGATCAAAACGACTTGCAAAATGATTTAGATAAGATATCTGTATGGTGCTAAAAGTGGCAATTGACCCTGAATAAGGAGAAGTGTGAAATACTAAAAGAAATCAGTTACTAAAAGAAATCAGCTAAATTTCAATTGCGCGATAAGTCACAGAAATCTGAAGGCTGTAAATTCAACTAAATACTTAGGGATTACAATTACAAATAACTTAAATTGGAACGATCACATAGATAATATTGTGGGTAGAGCAAAACAAAGACTGCGATTCGTTGGCAGAACACTTAGAAGGTGCAATAGATTTACTAAAGAGACTGCTCACACCACGCTTCTCCACCCCATTCTGGAGTATTGCTGTTCGGTGTGGGATCCGCATCAGGTAGGACTGACGGATGACATCGAAAAAGTACAAAGAAGGGCAGCTCGTTTTGTATTATCGCGAAGTAGGGGAGATAGTGTCACAGACATGATACGTGGATTGGAGTGGCAATCATTAAAATAAAGGCGTTTTTCGTTGCGACGGGATCTTCTCACGAAATTTCAATCACCAATTATCTCCTCCGATTGCGAAAACATTGGCACTCACCAACATAGGAAGAAATGATCATCACGATAAAATAAGAGAAATCAGGGCTCGCACAGAAAAATTTAAGTGCTCGTTTTTCCCGCGTGCCGTTCGAGAGTGGAACGGTAGAGATACAGCTTGAAGGTGGTTCATTGAACTCTCTGCCAGGCACTTTATTGTGAATAGCAGAGTAATCACGTAGATGTAGATGTAACAATACGGACGTGATCGAACTGCGGTACTGACCGTCTAGGCATGGTTGAACTACAGACAACACGAGCCGTGTACCTCCTTCCTCGTGGAATGACTGCAACTGATAGGCTGTCGGATTCTCTCCGTCTAATAGGCGCTGCTCTTGCGTAGTTTTTACATCTTTGGGCGGGTTTAGTGACGTCTCTGAACAGTCAAAGTGACTGTGCCTATGATACAATATCCAGAGTCAACGCGTATCTTCAGGAGTTCTGGGAACCAGGGTGATGCAAAACTTGTTTGATGTGTGTAGATTTTTGGAACAGTATTTCACGCGGTGATCGCAAACCTCAGTCATCTTTTCTCCATCTGCAGAGTATATCTAGCCTGGATGGAAGCATGATGGCTTATGGTTGAATGCCTTGTGAAGTCTTCCTTGGCCTTCCTAGATACTGCATTGCAGTGTCGTGCAAGATGTGCCAGGTCGACTCGCTCCTTAGTGCTGCTTTGGAATCCAACATCCTTAATACCTGACGTCCATTAGCCGCTGCAACTTCATAGAGTGCACAGTCCCATAATGTGGGTTCTGGTGAGCCCACACTGCCATGGGTGCAGTTAACATTCATCTGTCTTCTGATTTTGTATAGATACATGGCATAAGGTCTATGGCCAGTATCAATCAACTCGATGGGTTAAGAAATCTCATTTTTAATCTCTACCTGATGTTAGGGAGAAATTCATGTGTTCTTCTGCCAGTGTCTGAAAGGTCCCACTCATTTTGCCACAGCTGTAATATGCTTTCTTTTATTGCCTTTTTCGAACTGACCCCAGTTCCAAGCACATTCGTACTTCCATCTGATTGCTTTTCTTTAACCAGTAAAAGGTTCCCCTTTTCCTAATTTCAAAATCCAGTGGGCGTATTACTACAATTACTAACACAGCATCATTTGGGGTAGTGCTGTAGGCCCCCTTTAATCTTAGTAGCATGCCTCGTTGAACTCTTTTCACTACTGAGGCTGGCTTCACTGGCTGCCCAGATGCTTGCGCCATACCCTACGACTGATGCTAAAAAAGGGTGGTATACTCTAATTGTCTTCAAGGGAAACTGAAATTGCCTACTTGCAATGGTTATAATTTCATTCGTTACGTTGGTACGTTTCCTACCTACTTCTACATGACGTGCAAATTTACGATGTTCATCGAGAAATACCCCTCAACTTCTCGTCACTGCGCTTCTTCTAGTCGTTATATCGTTGAACTTTATTTTAGGGTTTATTATTAGGTTCCCTTTCAGCAGGAGGTACGTTGTTTTGTGAGGTGCTAGTGACAATTGAACACTTCGACACCAGTCCTCAAGTTTTTGAGGTGCGCAATACATTTGTCTTCTATAATTCTTCTGGAGTCACCACTCACAACGAACAGCATGTCATCTGCAAAAGCCATCAGATAGGTTTTGTTACTGCTGTCATGTAACTTCTGTAATATAGGCTTCAGTGCTATGTCCAAAAACTGTGGACCATACACTGATCCCTGAAGACAGCTTTTGTTATTGTCTTCGTTATTTTCTTTCCTGGGCATTTTAAGAAGCATGTTTCCCATGGCAATAATCTCTCAGGCAATTATACAGCGCTTCTGGACACTCCAAATCCCTAAGGCGACCAAATAAAGATGGTCACCACAAGTTATTGAGTGCACCAGCCATATCAATCATCATTGCGAAAGTGTACATAGAATCAGTATCTGTCACTAGCGAAATCACCTTGTTAATAGCGTCTTCAGTTGACTAGCTTCTTCTAAACCCATACTGGTGAGGCTTCATCTCACATAGCAGCATGTGACCTTGTAATATTTTAAATAATAGTTTTTCATTTTATCTTGCTGAGAACGTTCGAAAGACAGATTAGTATGTAGGATCTGGGTATCATTGGATGTTTATGTTTCCCTTTACTAATTATTACCTCTTCAGTGTTCTTCCACGATGCACAGAACTTTCCATTCCAGAGACACTCATTGTACAGATCGCACAAGTAACTATGTAATTGGTGACATAAGCCTTGTTTTACTTCGGCAGGGATCCTGTCCAGTCCTCAAGCTTTTTTCTTTTTCAGTCTCAAAATTATGTGCCTAATTTCTGCTTGTGCGGAGGGGTACACAAGTTTATTGTTCCTATATTCTTCCCATAACACATCAGTCACCTACACTGATAATCTGTCTTGCGTTCTTCTCTCAAGAAGTAGTGTTTCCATTAGTAGGGCGACTGACTGTTCCCAGCTTTCTGTTACCGTCCCATCAATCCTTCTGAGAGTCGGTAAGACTTTTGGTGATCGTATTTTCTCGCAGACTTTTTTATATGGCACAACCCAGGTATCCAGGTGGCCAAGTTAGCCTCCACGAGTTGCTTCCATCGTTCTATTTTTGATTTCCACAACTCTTTCTTAAAACGTTGTATCTATGCAACGTTTGGACTCTTTTTTCTTGAGTCATGCTGCTGTGGTACAGCTTCCTGGATCTTCTTGTTTCGGATTTTAATTTTTGCAATGCATCGGTCCAGATGCAAGGTGCTCTTTTAGAATGACCTCTGCTGATAGTTACCGATGCCTCTATTGCTCTATGTGCAGCCACTGCCAGTTCTTGCACTTTCACATCTACACTCCTGGAAATTGAAACAAGAACACCGTGAATTCATTGTCCCAGGAAGGGGAAACTTTATTGACACATTCCTGGGGTCAGATACATCACATGATCACACTGACAGAACCACAGGCACATAGACACAGGCAACAGAGCATGCACAATGTCGGCACTAGTACAGTGTATATCCACCTTTCGCAGCAATGCAGGCTGCTATTCTCCCATGGAGACGATCGTAGAGATGCTGGATGTAGTCCTGTGGAACGGCTTGCCATGCCATTTCCACCTGGCGCCTCAGTTGGACCAGCGTTCGTGCTGGACGTGCAGACCGCGTGAGACGACGCTTCATCCAGTCCCAAACATGCTCAATGGGGGACAGATCCGGAGATCTTGCTGGCCAGGGTAGTTGACTTACACCTTCTAGAGCACGTTGGGTGGCACGGGATACATGCGGACGTGCATTGTCCTGTTGGAACAGCAGGTGCCCTTGCCGGTCTGGGAATGGTAGAACGATGGGTTCGATGACGGTTTGGATGTACCGTGCACTATTCAGTGTCCCCTCGACGATCACCAGTGGTGTACGGCCAGTGTAGGAGATCGCTCCCCACACCATGAAGCCGGGTGTTGGCCCTGTGTGCCTCGGTCGTATGCAGTCCTGATTGTGGCGCTCACCTGCACGGCGCCAAACACGCATACGACCATCATTGGCACCAAGGCAGAAGCGACTCTCATCGCTGAAGACGACACGTCTCCATTCGTCCCTCCATTCACGCCTGTCGCGACACCACTGGAGGCGGGCTGCACGATGTTGGGGCGTGAGCGGAAGACGGCCTAACGGTGTGCGGGACCGTAGCCCAGCTTCATGGAGACGGTTGCGAATGGTCCTCGCCGATACCCCAGGAGCAACAGTGTCCCTAATTTGCTGGGAAGTGGCGGTGCGGTCCCCTACGGCACTGCGTAGGATCCTACGGTCTTGGCGTGCATCCGTGCGTCGCTGCCTTCCGGTCCCAGGTCGACGGGCACGTGCACCTTCCGCCGACCACTGGCGACAACATCGATGTACTGTGGAGACCTCACGCCCCACGTGTTGAGCAATTCGGCGGTACGTCCACCCGGCCTCCCGCATGCCCACTATACGCCCTCGCTCAAAGTCCGTCAACTGCACATACGGTTCACGTCCACGCTGTCGCGGCATGCTACCAGTGTTAAAGACTGCGATGGAGCTCCGTATGCCACGGCAAACTGGCTGACACTGACGGCGGCGGTGCACAAATGCTGCGCAGCTAGCGCCATTCGACAGCCAACACCGCGGGTCCTGGTGTGTCCGCCGTGCCGTGCGTGTGATCATTGCTTGTACAGCCCTCTCGCAGTGTCCGGAGCAAGTATGGTGGGTCTGACACACCGGTGTCAATGTGTTCTTTTTTCCATTTCCAGGAGTGTACATTATCACCCAACGATGAAGCTCCTGGACACTGAAATAGTCTTCTTAGTTCTTCACAGTTAGCGTCCTTGAGCTTATATTTGGGCCTTATGCGCATGTTTTCTGTGTCGTCTTGGATTTCCCTTCCAGTGATGGTGTAGTGTATGATATTGTGGTCACTCGATGTTATTCCACTCGGAACCTTCCAGTCTTTCACACGGTGCGCCACTGCCATATTTGCTAAAGTGCAGTATTTGATGTTGCTCCGACCCTCCCTTGGTAGATTGGCGGATTGTAAGATGCATTCAGTACTTGTAGGTTGAGTTCGATAATGGTTTCTTCTAGCTGTCTTCCACGGTCATCAGTCAGTTGCCTACACAATACTGACTTCGCATTTGCATCAATGGAGTACACAAGAGGCTTAGTTCGTCCTAGGTGACTAATATACTTTAGTCTTCGCAGATGCTCTTGATCTCATCACTAAACTGAAAATATATGGAAATCTGGATGCAACTCTCCCTTCCAGTTAACATTTCCACGCAGATACGTGTTATTTATTTATTTTTTTATTTACACGTCACGTTTCTTAGGACCAAATTGAGGAGCGAATCTCCAAGACCATGGAACGTGTCAGTACATGAAATTACAACATGAAAGTAATAACAGATAAAAATGAAACGTTTATGAAACCCAAAAATGTCAGTCCATAAGTTTAAGTAAATGCAATCAACAATGCAAAAAGGACCAGCTTAATTTTTCAAGGAACTCCTCGACAGAATAGGAGTGACCCATGAGGAAACTCTCCAGTTTCGATTTGAAAGCGCGTGGATTACTACTAAGATTTTGAATTCGAGTGTTAGCTTATTGAAAATGGATGCTGCAGTATACTGCACACCTTTCTGCACAAGAGTTAAGGAAGTCCGATCCAAATCCAGGTTTGATTTCTGCCGAGTATTAATTGAGTGAAAGCTGCTTATTCCGGGAATAAGCTGATATTGTTAACAAGAAATGAAAATAAGGAATATATATAGAGCGGCTAGTGTCAAAATACCCAGGCTCGTGAACAGACGTCGACAAGAGGTTTGTGAACTTACACCACTTACTGCCCAAACCGCCCGTTTCTGAGCCAAAAATATCCTCTTAGAATGGGAAGAGTCACCCCAAAATACAACACCATACGACTTAAGTGAATGAAAATAAGCAAAGTAGACTAGTTTTCGTGTCAAACGATCACTCACTTCAGTTACCTATCAGCTGACTTCAATCTAAAAAAGGTGCATCTCTAACACCAACTACTACAGGAATTTCTCCATGAGTAATCCCACCACTATATTGTCACCTATATGCTTTGCCACCCTCCCCTTCCCATACTTATTGAGGTGCAGGCCATGCCTAGTGAAACCTGATCTACTGACAGCCCCAACTGGCACTACTGATATGTGACCCATGCCCCCCTGCCATCAGTGCCATCTCCAGCCCCATGTTAACGCACCTAACAGCCGCATTAATAGGGGGCCGATCATGACGGTGAAACAGTTGCACGAAATGCACATTAGTGCCACCAGTCTGAGTAGCTAACTTTACCAGGTCACCATCTACATCGTATTCCCCGTCCCTATCAAGACCATTCCCTGCTCCACCCACTATCACTACCTGATCTTCCTTCGTAAAATACCTACATTCCTATGCTGTCAGTCACCTGAGCCAACCCTGCACTAGGCTTCACAGTGCAGGTAACTTGGTACTCATTCCCCCACACTTCCTGGAACTGCTGGCCCCCACCTCTACCATGCGAACTACCTAGCAGCAGAACATTCTTCTTTCTGTTAGAGTTTACAAATGACCTAGGCCTCCTAACTGCTGAGAACTGCTGCGTGTTCTCTACATCTACGGATATAAGAGGCTCCTCTCCACTCAGCTCTGACTGTTGGCCAAATCTGTTGCTTATACGCAAAAGTATAACTGTCTGAATACCTCCTTCTCCTACCTGCCTTCTTGCCAACTGCCAGTTCCCATTCCCCACCACCCTTCAACATCCTCAACCTATCTAGTTGCCTCTCTGCGCGTTGCAACTGCACCTGAAGGGCACATATCTTACGCTCCTGCTCCTCTATTAACTTATTTCTACTGCAGGTTCTGTATTCCCAAGACAGGATCTCGCTAGGAGGCCCACTGGCTTCCCTACTTCATTCCCCTCAATGAAAATACTTTGAACAAATCGCACACCGTAGCCCACTACTCACAAATCTACGACAAAGTCCACACTTGTCACTCATGGTAAAATTTTACAGTTACTGAAAAAAAAACTATGCGTCTACATTACCTAAGTTCAGTTACACCAGAAGAACTATTTATAGAACTAACAATAGGGGTCTCCAAATTCTGTCTACTGAGAAAGCAATTACTTGTATTAATACTACTACACCACAGCTAATACCAATACGAACAAAACTTCACAAAATTATTAGCTAAACCCAAAAATTCAATCGGCCACTGGAACACTCGACGAAGTTAAAACAGTGAATGAAAATTTTACTGAAATATTTCACTAGAAACAACAAGAAACGTCAGATGAAAACTAAAGCACGAAGTTTACTAAACGACTTCAACGCACAGAAAACTCTAAAAATCGCAGCGAGCGAACGTTTCCAAAAGTTTATGAAATCGTTATTTCGCCACAAACAGCACGAAACACCGCTGAAAACTATTAAATTTAGTAACTGTTTAACAGTGCACAAAGAACTTTATCAGTACTTTGCTTTATAACCGGTACAGCTGCAACTGCACGCCGCAAAATGTAAACACACTACTCTGTTCTGAACAGTATTGAGATATTTTTGTCACTGTTATGGCGTAGTTAAGTACCATTATGCCTGCCATAGGACGCTGCTCTTGTGCGACTATCTGGGCAGGTATTGGCATACTGCAGGTCTTTCCTTCCTTCGTATACGGTGCTTGGAGGCACAATACATCTAACTGCAGCTCCTCCGCCACTCTTCTAGCCTTATGGAATACGCTGACACTTCTCATGGCATTAACCTGCCCTATCCTTACCTGCATTTGGGGTGAGGGGTATATACTCGACAGTCGTGGCCTACTCGCCTGTAATCGAATGCTATACGACCATGCGTCATCACAAAGTGCTTGTACAAAGTATCTAAAGAGAACGATTCATTTCTTCTGGCAGAAACCGGCTTCAGTTATTTCTCTAGTTTTTGCACTCCTGTTGGCAGACTGTTCACTCTGAGGTGAATTCTATCCACGAAATCAGGTACAGGAAAAGTAATATACGCCCCTTCTGGATGTTTGTACCTTACTAGATGTGTTAACGCTGTAGTAAGCGTCGTCGGCTCTTCCAGCATAACGTTATCTATGCTTTCATAAATCTGTCGCGGTTCTGTTCTAGTCTGTGTTTTATTGTTTACTTATTTGCAGAAGGTATTTGTTTCCTGCACGAGCTGGCTCTGTGTCTCGTACTGTTTTTGTTACAGATTAGCTTCCTGCGTTGGCGAATCTTCTTTTACTTCTTTGTGTAGCGCAGTGTATTCCTGAGGATGTGTGCTGTCGCTTCTATGTACATACAACTGCCCAGCTTGTGTCACCAAATTCTCTTCGCTTATATCATATGTCACTCCCAAATCCGTCTCTGATCTTGCTTCTCTGTTATGCCATATAGTTCTGAATTTTCGCTAAAAACTTCTTTCTTACTTTTCCATAGGTGCAGTCCGTGTTGCATGCTCTGTTCTATGGTACTTACTGCTCACTTTTTGCCGGAAATTCCTCGTTCTTTCGCCGTCCCTCCTCCTCCTCGATGGTGATATATGTTTCTTACATAGACGACACTTGATGGTGTCATTACAGTCCTCACTGCATTCTTAAAATCTGTCTTGTAAGGAGGGTTTGATACGTGTGACATTCATTTCTGTTCTCTGATGCATTTGTTACCCCTATATTTACATGGCACACGTTCTGCCACTTGTTTGATTTTATTACAGCCTTTCCTGATATGACCTTCTTCCCCACAATGTCCACAAATTACTACTCGTTTATCGTAATGTCTTTCCAAATGACCAATGTCTTGGCATTGAACACACCACCTGACTACCAGATAATCTTTCACTGAAACCGAACGAATCCCAAGATATACTTTTTGTCACTTTATGAGAGCTGTTATAGCCTCAGGACTCACTTCAACAACTTGGTGGCCCACTTTTCTTCCCTATAGTCCTATCCTGAATCGTACTGCACAGACGCTTTCGAATCTTTCCTTAGTCGGTTCATCTTCATGATTCTGCATGTAAATTGTTTCTTTTAGTGCCTTTGGCTCTATTTCCTCTGGGATGTCGTATAGTATCATAAAAGGTCTCTTTTTCTTAGGCTGTTCACAAATCAGTATCTCTAGAACCTTTATGTTATAGTTTATTAAGGTCGTTAGTTTTTGTTGCACTACTTTCGCCTCTTCATTTGTTCTTGCCTTTATGAACAATGTATTTTGTTGCGTTGTTTGTACTGCCGCTATTTTAGCTGCAGGAGCTGTTTAGGTTGCATCTCTCCTAGGTGACGTCGTTAGCACCGCAGTTGCATACGTTTTCGCTTGTTTTTGTAAATTTTCTCCATGTTGTTGTTTTTGTTGTTGTTGTTGTTGTGGTCTTCACTCCTGAGACTGGTTTGATGCAGCTCTCCGTGCTACTCTATCCTGTGCAAGCTGCTTCATCTCTCAGTACCTACTGCAACCAACATCCTTCTGAATCTGTTTAGTGTATTCATCTCTTGGTCTCCCTCTATGATTTTTACCATCCACGCTGCCCTCCAGTACTAAATTGGTGATCCCTTGGTGCCTGAGAACATGTCCTACCAACCGATCCCTTCTTCCAGTCAAGATGTGCCACAAACTTCTCTTCTCCCCAATCCTATTCAATACCTCCTCATTAGTTATGTGATCTACCCATCTAATCTTCAGCATTCTTCTGTAGCACCACATTTCGAAAGCTTCTATTCTCTTCTTGTCCAAACTATTTATCGTCCATGTTTCACTTCCATACATCGCTACACTCCATACAAATACTTTCATCAACGATTTCCTGGCACTTAAATCTGTACTCGATGTTAACAAATTTCTCTATTTCAGAACACTTTCCTTGCCATTGCCAGTCTACATTTTATATCCTCTCTACTTCGACCATAATCAGTTATTTTGCTCCCCAAATAGCAAAACTCCTTTACTACTTTAAGTGTCTCATTTCCTAATCTAATTCCCTCAGCATCACCCAACTTAATTCGACTACCTTCCATTATCCTCGTTTTGCTTTTGTTGATGTTTATCTTATATCCTCCTTTCAAGACACTATCCATTCCGCTCAACTGCTCTTCCATGTCCTTTGCTGTCTCTAACAGAATTACAATGTCATCGACGAACCTCAAAGTTTTTATTTCTTCTCCATGGATTTTAATACCTACTCCGAATTTTTCTTTTGTTTCCTTCACTGCTTGCTCAACATACAGATTGAATAACATTGGGGAGAGGCTACAACCCTGTCTCACTCCCTTCCCAACCACTGCTTCCCTTTCGTGACCCTCGACTCTTATAACCGCCATCTGGTTTCTGTACAAATTGTAAATAGCCTTTCGCTCCCTGTATTTTACCCCTGCCACCTTCAGAATTTGAAAGAGAGTACTCCAGTCAACATTGTCAAAAGCTTTCTCTAAGTCCACAAATGCTAGAAATGTAGGTTTGCCTTTCCTTAATCTAGCTTCTAAGATAAGTCGAAGGGCAGCTTCTACCAGTTTTTCCATTCGTCTGTCTCCATAGCATTCGTTTTATTTTTGTAATACACTCCTGGAAATTGAAATAAGAACACCGTGAATTCATTGTCCCAGGAAGGGGAAACTTTATTGACACATTCCTGGGGTCAGATACATCACATGATCACACTGACAGAACCACAGGCACATAGACACAGGCAACAGAGCATGCACAATGTCGGCACTAGTACAGTGTATATCCACCTTTCGCAGCAATGCAGGCTGCTATTCTCCCATGGAGACGATCGTAGAGATGCTGGATGTAGTCCTGTGGAACGGCTTGCCATGCCATTTCCACCTGGCGCCTCAGTTGGACCAGCGTTCGTGCTGGACGTGCAGACCGCGTGAGACGACGCTTCATCCAGTCCCAAACATGCTCAATGGGGGACAGATCCGGAGATCTTGCTGGCCAGGGTAGTTGACTTACTCCTTCTAGAGCACGTTGGGTGGCACGGGATACATGCGGACGTGCATTGTCCTGTTGGAACAGCAAGTTCCCTTGCCGGTCTAGGAATGGTAGAAAGATGGGTTCGATGACGGTTTGGATGTACCGTGCACTATTCAGTGTCCCCTCGACGATCACCAGTGGTGTACGGCCAGTGTAGGAGATCGCTCCCCACACCATGATGCCGGGTGTTGGCCCTGTGTGCCTCGGTCGTATGCAGTCCTGATTGTGGCGCTCACCTGCACGGCGCCAAACACGCATACGACCATCATTGGCACCAAGGCAGAAGCGACTCTCATCGCTGAAGACGACACGTCTCCATTCGTCCCTCCATTCACGCCTGTCGCGACACCACTGGAGGCGGGCTGCACGATGTTGGGGCGTGAGCGGAAGACGGCCTAACGGTGTGCGGGACCGTAGCCCAGCTTCATGGAGACGGTTGCGAATGGTCCTCGCCGATACCCCAGGAGCAACAGTGTCCCTAATTTGCTGGGAAGTGGCGGTGCAGTCCCCTACGGCACTGCGTAGGATCCTACGGTCTTGGTGTGCATCCGTGCGTCGCTGCGGTCCGGTCCCAGGTCGACGGGCACGTGCACCTTCCGCCGACCACTGGCGACAACATCGATGTACTGTGGAGACCTCACGCCCCACGTGTTGGAGCAATTCGACGGTACGTCCACCCGGCCTCCCGCATGCCCACTATACGCCCTCGCTCAAAGTCCGTCAACTGCACATACGGTTCACGTCTACGCTGTCGCGGCATGCTACCAGTGTTAAAGACTGCGATGGAGCTCCGTATGCCACGGCAAACTGGCTGACACTGACGGCGGCGGTGCACAAATGCTGCGCAGCTAGCGCCATTCGACGGCCAACACCGCGGTTCCTGGTGTGTCCGCTGTGCCGTGCGTGTGATCATTGCTTGTACAGCCCTCTCGCAGTGTCCGGAGCAAGTATGGTGGGTCTGACACACCGGTGTCAATGTGTTCTTTTTTCCATTTCCAGGAGTGTAGTTCCAACCTGCCAATTAATAATGCCTGCTCTATCGCCCACTGCGATATTTCCTCCTTTAATTCCACTTTCAGTCCGCTTGCTGTTGCCTGCGTAATCTTTTGCCCAGAAAATTCATTTTCAGTAAATGTCATCAAGTCTTCGAATTGCTGTTGTACATTCACTGCTTCTCTAACTGTTGCAGTTTTCCCTTCGGCACTATTATTATTCAAATTAGCTGTGTCAGTCGCCACTGTTCCTTTCCGGGTAGCCAGCCTGACTACCTCTGTTTGTCCATTTGATGTGCACGCTGCAGTGCACGGCCTCTCCTGTTAAGGCCGGTTCCCACTAGGGCTGCCACGCGTCAAAACCGCGCGTCAGCGGCGTGGTTGCCATGGAATCGGCGTCAGCGGCACGGCGCGGCGGGCTCTGCGTCGCGGTTTGACCATGTCGAACAGCTTCTGCTGCCGCGTGCCGCACTCCAGGTCCGCGCCGCCAATCACAGAAAACGCTGAGCGTGACGTCAGGTACGGAAGCCCGGGCCACACGAACTTTCGCTGAACCGCTGGCGCGGACGCGGCAGCAGCTATGAAATACGTATCATCCGATTGCAAGGAAACTATTCGGCAGAAAAATTTGATTCTTGGGCATGTTACAGCCTGATATCTTCTCTCGATGAAGGACCGGATTTCTTTTCGTTATTCATCGTGGTCACTTGCTGTATCGCATTTACGTAAACCTTTACACGAAATTTTAATGAGTGTGCAGAGGTAAAAACGCATTGCGTGGACTTTGCGTACAGTTCATTTTAGGTAATACATTATTGCGTATGAAATTTAGTTAACATATCGAAATTGTTTTTAAAGCTGAGAGCAGATCGATAGCTATCACCGTTCTCGAGATATTGAATGATATGTCGGCGGACGGGCTGTGCTGTGTCGCGCGCGGGTTGCTCGTGACACGACCGGTACTTCGTCCTGTTCATCGTAAACCATGTGGTTGTATCAACCGCAAATTTCGTAAACCGTTCAAGAAATCGAAACGTGTTTTTTTGCAAACGATAACTTGTGAAAAGTCATGTATTTCGTCGCATGATAAATATCCCAAATATGTTTATCTACCGAGATATGAAAGTAACTACAGTTTTTCAGAAGGGATAGATGAATTTTTTTAAACAGCATTTAATATCATGTGGAATGAGAAGTTAAGCCGAAACTAATTTTTGGTATGTCATAAGATGTAATTTAGTAAATATCTACAGCTATTGATTATTTCCTTTGGTAAGTAACAAACTTTTTTTTCTTTATCCAGTGTACTTTACTGATTCAAGACACGTTTCACCTTTTACTTTAAGGCATCTTCGGTGGAATCTACAATGATTCAGTTTTGTTTCGATATGTGATACCTGCAGATTATAAAACAGTTCACATATTTTTTTACGTGAATGACTGATTACTTACAGTGAATCGAGTTTTTGGTGGACATATACGTTTCCCCTCACCTGGTCACGTGCTGGAGGTTGAACTAAAACTTAGATTATGGAACATAAGCACATTTTCATGTTCGCTCTTTTTTCTTCTCACTAGCAGTAGACGTTTTACCGAAAACTCTGATTTGAAGTGGTAACTACAGTGTGTTCACCTCATGTCCCTTCCTGTCTGGTTTGTTTATGTACACGTTACCAACCTGCAGAATTATATGGTGAAAACTAATGTTCGTTTATTTTTGTTCTCCTTGTATCTGTTCGTGTGTATGGCTAGCCAGTGATAGTTATAGAAAGTTGAAAGTGAATCCAGTAGTTGTCAGACAGTGGTTGAAAGATTTGGTGTTCAGCTGATTTCAGTTTTGGTTTAAATGTTTTGTGGAGGAGTGCATGGAAGAGTAAATTCACTGCTTACGTTAATAGATGAAATAGTAGAATAGTATTTCAACATATGATTATTATCAGAATACTACCACCCAACCCCTTTGTCCTCACTCTTTGACACCCCATGATACGTCCTGTCAACTATCCCCTATTGTTGTCAAAGTTGTGCTGTAATTTCGTCTTCCTCCTCTATTTAATTCCGTACCTCTTCTTTAGTCACACGATCCTCGTATCTAATCTTCAGCATTCTTATTGATCACGACGTTTTGAAAGCGTCCATTGTCTTCTTGACAGAACTGTTCATCGTCCACGTTTCACTTACATACAAGGCTGCACTCCACACAAATACCTTTGTAAAATAGTATCCAATCCTTAGAACTTATATTCGGTGTGAACAAATTTTCTTTTTCAGAACGCTTTTCTTGCTATTGAGAGTCTTCAGTTAGGTTTGCGTCTGCACCAGGAAATGCCTTACAATTTAAAATCTGATTTCGAAAACTCTGTTCCAAATATAGATTATTCTTTCGTGATTCTTAAGCAAGGTGCTGGCGATGATTACATTATGCTCTGTGGGAAATTCTGTCAGGTGGCTTCCACTTTCATCCCTTCCACCAAGCCTTTGTGTTCTTACTGTTTTTGTGTACCTGCTACCGTATCACATTTTAAAATTTTGTCTCGCTTAACTACCTGAATAATCTCTTTTATCATACATTGTTTCAATGTGTTCGGAGATAGTGAACAATCATGAACGATAGTCATGAAATCTGTTTATGTTGTAATGAGAAAACATGAATAATGAAATATGTGAAAGAGTACATTGTACAGAAAATGATAAATTGGTATGTCTTCACCCAACTTTGTCTTTCCTTCATGTAGGTGTAAGATATAGTTATTTAAAACACACCGGTCGTTTCAGTGGGTCCCGCCCCGTACCTCAGTGGCTGTCCGTCATTTGCTACCGCTAGCGTCTGCCGCTTCCAGATGGGAACGCCAATTCCGCGAGCCTCCGAGTCAAAGCGGAAAACGCTTGCCGCTGCCGTTGCCGCATGACGTGCTGCCGCACCCTAGTGGGAACCGGCCTTTAAGCTGCGCCGCTGTCGTAACGCCTCTTTCCGCTGAGTCGCGAGAAGCGTCAAGGTCGGTTCCCACTAGAGCGCGGCAGCGCGTCATGCGGCAACGGCAGCGTTAAGCGTTTTCCGCTTTGACGAGGTGGCTCGCGGAATTGGCGTTCCCATCTGGAAGCGGCAGACGCTAGTGGTAGCCAATGAGGTACAGCCACTGAGGTACGGGGCGGGACCCACTGAAACGCCCGGTGCATTTGATTAACTATATCTTACACCTACATGAAGGAAAGACGAAGTTGGGTGAAGACATACCAATTTTTCATTTTCTGTACAATGTACTCTTTCACATATTTCATTATTCATGTTTTCTCATTTCACCATAAACAGATTTCATGACTACCGTTCATGACTGTTCACTGTCTCCTAACACACTGAAACAACATACGACAAAAGAGATTATTCAGATAGTTAAGCGAGACAAAAATTTAAAATGTGATACATAGCAGGTACAGGAAAGCAGTAAGAACACAGAGGCTTGGGGAAGGGATGAAAGTGGAAGCCACCTGATAGAATTTCCCGCAGAGCATAATGTAATCATTCCTGCCACGACCTTCTCCAATACCGCAGGAGGAGTATCTAGATTCTCATAGCCCTATTACATGACCTTGTTAAACAATCTCAAAAGCAACTAACGCTCTAGTCCGTTACAACGTGAATTTAAAGGAAACATGATTTACATCCTCATATTGGGGCTACTAGCATCGCTCTTATGTGAGTATTATGGAATTTGTATATACATCATCTTTCAGATATAGAAACATCCCTTCCTAGTGTAGTTCACATCGATAACTCCTTCTTTATGTTTCGCCTTTTTTCCGTCAGTTTATATTGACGATAGATGAACATTACCATTCATAATCAAAATATCCACGGGTGTACTGCCGGTCTACAGTGTCCAACAGGCACAATATTTCGGCGATCATACATGTCGCCATCATCAGGTGAACTGACGGACTGAGCTCCTGTGAACGTGCCGGCACGGAGATCCGTACACTATGGCTGCTCAGGTGGAACTGGGTTCGGTCGCGGCGGCGGCGGATTTAAATACCCTCCGCCCGCGGCGCGCTCACTCCGCCGTCCGCGCCCCGCGCCACGGTCGCGCGGTGGAACAGATTGCGACGGCGTCTGAGATGACGTCGGTGTGATGGCTCCGTCCGCCGTGGTCGTCACAACTATACATTTGCTCGATTTACTCTTGATTAACCCAATCGCTGGTTCCCAAGCCTTGCTGAGATTATAGCCACAGTCACGATTTATGAGGTCGTCATTGGTGCGAATTTCGATGGCCTCTCTAACAACGCTGTCCCAGTATCTCGACGTCTGTACCAGAATCCTCGTGCGTTCATACTCCATAGCGTGATTTTCCGACAAACAATGTTCAGCGACCGCCGACTTGCTCGGATACATCAGTCGAGTGTGCCTCTGGTGTTCACGGCATCGATCCTCGACGGTACGCATCGTCTGACCAATATACGACTTGCCACATTGACACGGAATCTGGTACACGCCGGCCTTCCTCAAACCGAGGTCATCTTTGGCGCTCCCCACCAGTGCACGAGTTTTATTCGGAGGACAAAACACCGTTCCGACCCGGTGTTTCTTCAAAATCCGGGCGATCTTTCCCGAGAGTGCGCCTGTATATGGGATAAACGCTGTGCCTACCTCCTCCCTCGTGATTTCATCCATATCCACAGGTTGTGCTGTAGTGGTTGGGCGGAGAGCACGTTGAATCTGCCACTCTGAGTACCCATTTTTTCGAAATACAGTTCTCAGATGTTCCAATTCCTGGGGTAGACTCTCTGCGTCAGAGATAGTGCGCGCCCTATGTACTAGAGTTTTAAGTACCCCATTCCTCTGTGAAGGGTGGTGGCAGCTGTCTGCGTGCAAATACAGATCAGTGTGCGTTGACTTCCGATACACCCCATGACCTAGGGTGCCGTCAGGCCTTCTCTTGACCAAGACGTCAAGGAAAGGTAGTTTACCCTCCGTTTCAGTCTCCATAGTGAATTTGATGTTGGGGTGTATGGAGTTTAGATGTGTAAGGAAGTCAAGGAGTTTATCCATACCATGTGGCCAGATGACGAAAGTGTCGTCCACGTAACGGAAAAAGCAAGTAGGTTTCCATTCGGATGACGACAGGGCTTCCTCCTCGAAGTTCTCCATATACAAATTCGCTACCACCGGTGAGAGTGGGCTACCCATGGCGACTCCCTCCGTCTGTTCGTAGTATTCTCCATTAAAAAGAAAATACGTGGAAGTCAAGACATGCCTAAAAAGTTCAGTGGTCTTCTCGTCAAACTTCTGACTAATCAATTATAGTGACTCTCGCAGGGGTACCCTCGTGAACAAGGAAACGACGTCAAAACTCACCATGATATCTGACTCACCCAACGTGAAGCTATCAAGGCGTTTAACAAAATCCACGGAATTAAGGATGTGATGAGGGCATTTACCCACGTAAGGACTTAATATTCCCGTCAGGTATTTGGCCAACAAATATGTAGGTGCCCTGATGTTGCTGACAATGGGGCGTAATGGTACCCCCTCTTTGTGAACCTTCGGGAGTCCATATAGTCTAGGCGGTACCGGACCTTGGGGTAACAATTTCTTAGCGTCACCCTCCGGTAATTCTGCGTCCTTGAGAAGCGACCTCGTCTTGTTGTCCACCTTCTTTGTAGGGTCAACGCTGATCTTCCGGTAGGAATCGTCATTTAGCAGGCTCTGCATCTTATCAGTGTAGTCCTTATGGGAGACAACAACTGTAGCATTGCCTTTGTCAGCCGGTAAGACAACAATTTCAGAGCGCTCCCTCAGATCACGAATGGCCGCCCTCTCTTTACTAGTGATATTTGACTTCATCGGCTTGGATTTCGTCAACGCACGACAAGTTTCACGGCGTATTTCCTCAGCTGATTCAGGCGGAAGTAGAGCTGCAACCTGTTCAACAGCACTAACAATTTCTGCGACCGGAATGAACTTGGCGGTGGGAGCGAAGTTGAGACCTTTCTGCAAAACCGAGACCGCATCATCACTCAACACCATGCCACTCAAATTGATGACAGTCTTGCCCGGAACCTGCAGAGATGGTTTGTCAAGGAGACGTGAGAACTTAGCTGTTTGACGTCCCGTTGCCTTCTTATGGGCGGAATCAGCTGCAACCCAGGTGACACCATCAATCCAATCCCAGGAAAAAGAAGTGAAATTACTAGCCAGTTGCAAATGTAGTTTGAGTAATTCCTGTGAGATAAACTCAAGGCTCCGGCTGGTGAATTGCACTCTCTCACGTACCAATGCGAGGCTGGCTCGTTTCTTGATTCTCTTAGCTGCTGCAGAATCGATGTGATGCATAACCTTAGCAAAATTTGGAACAACGTTCTCGGAACGACATCTCTTTAGAAAGGCAAGAGTACTTAGCAAACGGCATCTACGGTGGCGCAACTTTTCAAATTTCTTCATGCTGCGATACATCTCCTCCCCGTAAAGGTGTATGATGTGATTCTTGAGTTTCTCCCGGCGTATTTGATAATCAAAATATCCACGGGTGTACTGCCGGTCTACAGTGTCCAACGGGCACAATATTTCGGCGATCATACATGTCGCCGAAATATTGTGCCCGATGGACACTGTAGACCGGCAGTACACCCGTGGATATTTTGATTATCAAATACGCCGGGAGAAACTCAAGAATCACATTACCATTCATAATTATCTGGAAATATTTAAAGCAGTACATTTTAATATAACATATCCATATGCACTATGCTTTGACAAGAAAACAACTGACTGAGCAGAGAACTACTGCAGTACTAAAAATTGTCTGGAACATGTATACAAACACCTTGCACAACTAACGTAAAGTGGGAATGTCGTTTTGATTTTCGTAAGTTATCGATGTGCACGTCCAAGAGAGAGCAAGTTATGTCACTGTTAAACAGTCTTTGGTTTGTGGCACAGTCTTTGCCTCTGTGTAGTCTGATACATTCTTAGTTGAAGTGTGGTAGGTGATGGATGTGTTCTGTAGTGCTTTGTTACCATGTGATAGAATGTTCATCAGAGCACCTCAAACTACTGCCTAACCTAAAAAAACCTCATGTGCACTTCACAAGTACTCTACTAACCGAGTAGCTGCTTCCTTTGTGCAGTACACCCCTGACCTATCAAGGGGAGATGTACAAATCTCCAAACGATAACACAGGTCTAGAAACCTGCAGAGAAGACCGTCACAGAGTCGACGAAGCCTTTGGTTGAGAACCTCCACTCAGCTACAAATCAAAGAACTCCTATCAACTCTGGGAACGATGCTGAAAATTACGTGCTCTGCGTGCCCCCCATGTGCGAGACCAGCAGTCTTCACCACCTCTGTCGGTCACCTGTACGAACTGAGGATCTCCTCAGAACCCATGCAACAGGCGTCTTTGGTGCTAACATGAGCCACAACATACAGACAACTGCATCCTGCACACTCGATAGCCACAGGTAAGACTGAAACCACATCTCAGATGAAGCCCCTTGACAGACATACCGAGTACACATTGGCTTTCCTACCAGCCCTGAATGCCATCTCCCTACGGGCTCCACAACAAGCCTAACACTGGAGCTCCCAATAACTCGTAAACCTCTCCTCCCATGTGCCTGCTCAGACACTGCTGAAGGAGGAGCCACCTGTCCACTAACAGTGTGAATGGATGAGGCCAGGCGACTGGTCTCCAGAAAGCACTCCACCTCAAGTGAAGTGAATGCATTATCACCCACCAATCATCCTGCTGTGAGGGTGGATCCACCATTGGGTGCACTAGGAGGTACCTTGAAAGCAGAGCCTGTGGGCAAACCAAGTGACACCTGAGGCGTACCATGCAATGCGACATATTCTCCACCACCACTACCAACCTGAGGCAGCAGCCTGAAGCTGACTGACCATAGCCAAAAGCATATTCAGCTGTTTACGAAATGCAGTCAGCTCCCCCTGCATCCACACACAGCTTGTGCACATCCCAGCCAACCTAATGAGACTAACTGAAGAAGGGAACTTTAAAAGCAGTCAATCATAGATATGCAACTTGCTGACTACAAGCGAGTGAGTATGGCGTCGAGGATGGTGCGCAAGCTACGCACGCATCAGCTCACTCTTCGAACCTGGTTGCGGCTATGCACGTGCAAAGAGGTGACGGTGACACCTTTGATGCGCCTGATGGCTTTCCAGAGTGTGCATCTCCTCGATTGACAGCTTCAGACGCTGCAGCAACCTCTGAAAGAGGTGACAGTAGGACCTGTGACGTATCCAGCGACTTTCCACAGCGTGCTGTCACTGAAGCAGATAATCCAACCACGGATGGGTCCAAGGACTCGTACGCACGCAAGGCAGTTCAAAAGCGGCCTGTATTGATGGCTATTCCATCGTACACAGTCGCTACAACACTGGACGTTGGGGGCCGGCAGACAGCTCGACCCAAACAAGAAGATGGTGCAGCGGACGGGACCAAGGTCTTGCACTCTCCTGCGCCTGTATAATGGTCTGACATTGAGCTTGCTCCGCCAGCCGTTGCTCACAACAGCGCAAGTACACCATCTGTGAGCACTGCAAACGCGAGAACTGACAACACGCAGATCATAGAGGCAAATCTGGCCGTTGCAATGGGAATCACTCCCGATAACAGGCCCACCAATTTAGACATGGAAATAACTTCACGGAAGCGCCGTGCTGACGTGAGCGAGATTTCCAAGCCGACTAAACGCTCTGCTGCAGCGAGGCCGAGGGCAAGAACACTTAGCAATATGTCCAGGAAAAGCACTACGGCAAGGGCGGGAAATGCCTGATGAGGACGGTTTTATCAGGCTAACCGCAAACATACCACGAACGCAGTTACACTTAATGCGACAACGCAACAAATGGAAACAGACAACCGCTTTTCTAACCTAAATGACAATGCTAATGCAGCTACAACCGACATGGACGTATCTGTCCCGTTCGAGCAGGGAAAAGATTACCACCTCCACCACTGGTAGTTATTAGCTGGAAAGAGAAACCTTTAAAGCAGCACCATTTGAAACTCTGCTGATACTTTCTCATTCAACAATAGTTATTTTTACTTTGAAAAAAAAATGATAATTATAACTGAGATGATAGTAGAAAACAGCGGTTCTATGCGCTACAGTCTCGATCCACGCGACCGCCATGGTCACAGGTTCGAATCCTGCCTCGGGCATGGATGTGTGTGATGTCCTTAGGTTAGTTAAGTTTAAGTAGTTCTATGTTCTAGGGGACTGATGACCTCAGAAGTAAGTCCCATAGTGCTCAGAGCCATTTGAACCATTTTGAAAGTAGAAAACAAGGAATAACACAGTGAAAGTGTAACATCGCCAGTTACCTCTCCCACCATCCCAGGCAATATACAGCCGCTAGAGATGACTGCACAAACCAAAATTATATATGAAATAATTACTGTTCTTCAAACATTTAGGTGAGATGCCATAACAACAGATTTTAGTATGCATTAATGTCATAGCAATATTTTTACTTCAGCAATATAAAGGTTGAATGGAAAGGATTGAGAAAAAAGCTGGTCATGCCCTTTCAAAGGAACCATCTCAGCATTTGCCTGTAGCAATTAAGGGAAATCACAGAAAACATAAATCAGGATGGCCAGACACAGATTTGAACCACTGTCCTCCCAAATGCGAGTACAGTGTGCTAACCACTGCGCCATCTCGCTCAATAGCAATTTTAAAAAAGATTTGATAGTTCATTGTAAATTTTGGCATCTTATTCTTCATATATGCCCAAATATAATTATTAATAACCATCACTTCATTGGAACAGGATTTGTATATGCTTATTGAGTTCAAAAGTGGCTGCACAAGTAGTGTTAAATGAGTCAGGAAAAGTAGATTCGGTAGAATACCCGTTGCTGCTGAATGACTTAATGATTCTAATATGTAAATACAACAGCAAGGTAGTCACTCAAACCTATTGCCATGATATCTGTATGGTGACAATATGCTGGAGACTGAAAAGACCAACTATTTCACAAAGTAGACAGCATTTCAAGTTACTCCTGTATTAGATGTCTATTTAAAATTCATCATCTACCATACACCTAAATTTGATGCAACATCATATTGCCTAGAAATTTTCCATCTGAATCGAACTGCCTACGGTGTCCTTAAACTGACAACTTTATCAAATTGTGTATTTTATTGTAAGCAACTCGGAACTTGCATTTCACGTATCAGCCAAAATCAGACTGTAGCCTCTGCCACGTTTTCTGGGCATAATATTTATCTGTTTTTTCTTTAAAAAATCGGATGTCCACTGCAGCTGCTATTTCAATTTACATGAAGCTGTTTGTGAACTGAAACTGCTTCTTTTCCCCATGCTTTGTTCGGAAATTGAGAAAGGTCTCTTACTGGTCAATCAGTAAATACCTTATTCCTTAACTGATTTCAAAATAGGTCATCATGCTGCCCATACAAGTACCTTACAAGTTTAGGTACGTGTTTCGCACTAATCTTACCATTTCATATGAACGCATCAGTTTTTTTGTTTTGTGCTGTGCTCTTGAACTCATTTACAGAATTGTCCAGCCTCAAAACATACTCAAGTGAATAGTTTTATGATTAGAAAGCTCATATCTCATATTAAACATGCTAGTTCTGCAGATGATGACTGAATATGAAATATCATACTCTGTTTGCTCTAATGTTGTTGCCAGCTTAACAGGATGGGAAGCTATTTCAGATATAATTAACTAGGGAATAAAATGGGGTCACATAACATACACTCCAAGTTAGCTAACTGTGGTTAGCCTGTCCCTCACCTAGATATTCCTGGATTCATCGCAAGATTGTACAGCCTGCCTTGTTTTGCACTAGTATTTTCATTCCATGAGACTGCCTCAGTTTTCATTTTTTTCTACTATATTGTTGAACTCATTTACAGCCTTGAAGGACCCTCAAGCAAATTATTTTCAGATCTCGAATACTTATCGTTTATGGTAAACACACCATTTCTGCAGATGAGAACTAAATAAATATGAAAGATATGCATCAACATGTCCAGCGTGGTCTAGTATTGTTGTAAACCTAATTGAATGAGAACACTATTCCATGAATAATTAACCTGCCAAAAAAATAGGGTCATACGACATGCACTTCAAGTTGTACCACATCCTAACATAACAATAGTGATATTCCATATCGTTTTTTTATTACCCACGGTGATAGCAGCGTGCAAAGTGGCCAGCAAGCTACATTTGTGAGTATGATATTCAGTGAGTGCCAATCGATGCCATCTCACACTGGCTGTCACGTCACAGCAACATTGTATCTTGGTAAATTCATGTTGTATATCACATCACCACAGTTTTCTTAGCTGACACCAAATGGTGAAAGTGAGATTATGAATTACTATCAATGACACAAAAAGTTGGAGTATAGTACTGGACCTAATTAACTAACAGTGATAAAGTTCATTAATGTCCAAAGCACTTTTCATAATGTACACTATGTTCTTGACTAATATAGTGTGGTGACATACTTTTGCTATTGGAATATATACATGCAGACACATCAGACAATGTTCGTAAGGGAATAAACAGAAACTATTTATCTTATTCAATCTTGCTTTTTTCCCTTGAATGTCATAAAAAACTGAATTTTTGTCCTTCATCTGAGCTAACTTTTTTATTTAAAATGTTAGTTCATAAAAATTGCTTCAGAAACTTATGCTCTTATTTATGTACAGTGAGGGCGTCAGTTCTGACCTATTATTGTAAAACCTAAACAGTTTTTTACTTTCAAGTATCTGAACCCAAACCTTCAATGGAGAAATATCCAACTCGCGCTGGAACAAGTGCAGTTTGGCATAGAAACAAAGCACAGTAATAAAATAAAGATTGCTAAGAGACAAAATAACAAAATCCACTACCATAACATGAATGAGCATGTCGAAAATTGGCTAATTTCCGATATTGGCAGACGAGGCCGCCGTCAAAAGTTTCTTCACAAGAAACCTTGACATCACGTGGCGGTCCATTGATAGCGAGTGTTAAGGCTGTCATTTGAAATGCATTGTGGATTCTTTTGATGTGACATGACATGACAGCCAATGTGGATTGCGTTTGCATTGATTTTTAACACAGCTTTAACAACAGAGAACGTATGTAGTGCCACAAAAATCGACAAAAGCTAAAAAATGACACCAAAGTTGTCTTTCTTTAGTTCCCTAAGGACCCTGGGAAGAATGAAATGGTACATTAGAAGACATTTTATTTACTGTTATCTTGTAATGTATCGATACTGACTGTACTATGTCATTTTCTCTTAATAACAGATCATTGCTAGTAAATTATAAAAATGTAATAGTCAGCCAACTGGTTGCACACAATTTTTTTAAAAAACACATTAACAAGGTTTCGATAAGTCTAAGCCTAATTTCATCTGAATGGTAAAAGTTACCTAGAAAAATATAAAAGGTATAAATAATAAACATAAAATAGATACATATGTGAAAATTCTCAACCAAAACCAGAAAACCGTACTTACAAGAAGCCACATAACAACTTTTAATTTCAGCATCTGTGCTCTCATCAAATGACATGTTTGTGTTCGATAAATCAAGAACAAAAATCACAATAAAAAAGACAGACAGCTATCACAGAAAGATAAAACCATGGTGGCAAGTGGCAGCACAAGTTAACAGCTTTAATGGCTAAGACCAGTACATACACAGCACAAGACGCCTCAGACTAAACGGCTTGTAAGCCGACACTTCCATGAGATGGACACGAGGATTAATAGTGCCATCCAGTAAGAAATGGCAAACTTATAAACATCGGTGTAGACAGCAAAATACACTAGTAACATATAGTACCCAGATAATAGGCAATATGAAAGTTCCCAAAAATAGTAAATCAGCCTCTTTACAGGAAGCTGTAAATAAAACATAGTCAGTTTTTTTTAATTTATCAGCGAAAGTAACTTTGAGGTCTTCCTTAATGTATGTATGGAGGCCAAGTAGCTAGATGGATAACGATTCCCTCCAATGACGCAAGCTATGATGTCTTAATGGTGCACTCAGTTATTGGTGCAGTTGTTCCTCAAGCTTGCTAGCTGCAGAACGGTAAGCTGTCATGTGGATAAGCTTCATGCCTAACAGAGTGGAAAGTGCTTTAAACACCTACGATTCGGATTTGCGGCCTTGATCTATGGTGACACAAAGAGCCATGTCAAAATGGGCAATCCATAATCGAAATAACACGGTTGCCCCTGCATCAGCGGTTATACATCCCTTTCGTAGTTTTTATCATTTTTTATAATTTCTTAAGTTTCCTCAGCTGTTACAGAGTTTGATTTTGGTCAGGATTACAAATATGTCACTCAAAAATTTTCGACATATACCATTTTTACAAAAAAATGTGGGGCACATATGTCCCATTGATCATTTCTGAGACAGATTTTCCTCAGAATGAAATCACTACAACTTAATACAACATTTACAAGCAAGGCTTACTTGCACCAGTATTTAACATTATCCAAAGGGGTAATGAATCTGGCATTTTTGCCATGACATATACATGCTGAATCCAATGAAAATACATTTTGCAGGTTAGTGAACATTAGTTACTTTAAATGAAATCTATGAAACCAAGGTGAAATACAGAGTGACACATTACAGGTACAATTAGTGAACATTGTTTACTTTACATGAAATTTGTGAAAGCAAGGTGAAATACAGAATGGCACATTACAGGGTGAACAAACATATTTTGTCCGTTTTTCAATCTCTTTTGAACTGCAAAACCTACGCGACATCCTGGTCTTTAGTTCCCCTGGAATATGAGAACCCACATTTACAAGTCTGACTCCCTCTGGCACGGCAGTGCCACCTCTTCCACTGGAACAGAAAGTATGCAATGGATCCCTCTTTACTCTGGATGAAAATCCATTTAACAACTTTTTTTTTTTTTTTTGGTCACCAGTCTACTGACTGGTTTGATGCGGCCTGCCACGAATTCCTTTCCTGTGCTGACCTCTTCATCTCAGAGTAGCACTTGCAACCTACGTCCTCAATTATTTGCTTGATGTATTCCAATCTCTGTCTTCCTCTACAGTTTTTGCCCTCTACAGCTCCCTCTAGTACCATCTAAGTCATTCCCTCATGTCTTAGCAGATGTCCTATCATCCTGTCCCTTCTCCTTACCAGTGTTTTCCATATATTCCTTTCCTCTCCTCATTCCTTACCTTATCAGTGCACCTAATTTTCAACATTCATCTATAGCACCGCATCTCAAATGCTTCGATTCTCTTCTGTTCCGGTTTTCCCACAGTCCATGTTTCACTACCATACAATGCTGTACTCCAGACGTACATCCTCAGAAATTTCTTCCTCAAATTAAGGCCGGTATTTGATATTAGTAGACTTCTCTTGGCCAGAAATGCCTTTTTTGCCATAGCGAGTCTGCTTTTGATGTCCTTGCTCCGTCCGTCATTGGTTATTTTACTGCCTAGGTAGCAGAATTCCTTAACTTCATTGACTTCGTGACCATCAATCCTGATGTTAAGTTTCTCGCTGTTCTCATTTCTACTACTTCTCATTACCTTCGTCTTTCTCCGATTTACTCTCAAACCATACTGTGTACTCATTAGACTGTTCATTCCGTTCAGCAGATCATTTAATTCTTCTTCACTTTCACTCAGGATAGCAATGTCATCAGCGAATCGTATCATTGATATCCTTTCACCTTGTATTTTAATTCCACTCCTGAACCTTTCTTTTATTTCCATCATTGCTTCCTCGATGTAGAGATTGAAGAGTAGGGGCGAAAGGCTACAGCCTTGTCTTACACCCTTCTTAATACGAGCACTTCGTTCTTGATCGTCCACTCTTATTATTCCCTCTTGGTTGTTGTACATATTGTATATGACCTGTCTCTCCCTATGTTGCCAATATCATTCGAAATGACAACAGGTATGTTCTTTGTCTTGAGACTTTAAATAATATCAATAGTTGACAATGGCTAAGTCAACAACAAAAATAAATAAATGATTAAAACAGTCGGTGCCACCATTTCACTGATCGCCTGCCAGTCATGTATCTTTGTCTTAGCTGCTCAAAACGATCTACTCTACCCATAGTACTATTGTAAACATGTACTACTTCAGGGCATGAAATTCTAATTGTTGATCCATCCTTTAGTTTTCTTCTGATTAATACATCATCTTTTGGATTGTGTGCAGTGAAAAGGAGATAGATTGGTTTGCTGTCTTGCCACTTAACAGCAGAAACACCTGATTTGACAGAAAATGTGATTTCTCCACAGCTTATACGAGGTAATTCACTCAATAAAATTTCAGGTAGTCCTTTTCTGTATCCTCTGATAGTATCACAGCTATAAAGCCCTTTTTTCTCAGTGCTTTCATTTATCTAAATGTTGTAAAGAAATTAACAAAAGCAACAATTCTATTGCAATTGAAAAAAGGTTTACACAATTTCAACACAGCTTTTTCGTACATTTGGCAAATATTTGAATTCCTCCTCACTGGCATCAGATTTACCTGTGTAAACTTTAAAAATTGAAATGAAACCTGTGTATGAATCAGCTAGGCACAAAATTTTGTAACCTATTTTGATGGGTTCTATGGGCATGTACTGTTTAAGACTTGTTCAGCCTCTGAATGCTACCATTGACTCATCAACAGCCAGTGAAGTAGAACAGTGATAAACTTTTAAGCAGTTTTCATTTAGTGTCGATGTAAGTGGTCTGATTTTATACAACTGTCATAACTTGAATCACTTTTTGCTGGTTGAAACAAATTATCCTAGCAGTGAGGTTCTCTATTATTTTCGTATAGCGACAAAGTGGCATAACATTGGATATTGCATTTACATTTAGGTATGAGTATGAGCTCCAGTAGCTGGCTGCTTTAGGTAACTGATAGATAACCATTACTATTGTCATGCCCAGAAAAGCTTTTAGTTCCTGAACTATGAGCTCTTTCCACTGTGCACTATCATTTTGTTTGGCAAACAGATTTGTTTGAAAGCAGATATGGTGCATTCTAGAATCCTCAAATAATTTGTCAAAATGCACAAATTCATTGTGTATCAAAGAGATATTTGTTACTGGTTTTGGTTCAAGCACTGAAGGTAAATTTAGTCCATCAAAATGTTACATCATTATCCCAGTCAGAATCTACAGATTCAGCAGTTTCATCATTTTTTCATAATTCACTTCAGTTTCACTAGCAACATTGATGTTTTCATCTATCAACGAATCAGGATGTAATACATCCTTGGTACCAATCTTCTCTATAAAATTGTCTGTCCAAGTTTCTTGTGAGGTGCTTGGCGTAGATAAATTATCACAAAATGCGACGTGTGTGACACATTGTCGTCATTAGCTTCGATTTCTGAGTCCTCTGGGTTATCTGGCAGAGAAAATAAAAAATCCAGGATTTCGCTGTTCGCAGCTTCTGTAATGAAAATTATAGGTAATTGTTGTAAACCACATGCTGTGCTTTTATTATCACAAAAATTTACAGAAAAACTTTATTTCTTTGAAATATGAGTACTGCAATATCGCAACATAAAGGCATTATAAGGCGACACAATGATCACCAGGACACATGTGTCCCACTAATTGCAAATACACTGAAAAAAATTTTAGAAGTAAAATGATTTTTACAAAATGTAGTTTTTGTTTGTAAAGATCTAAGAAACACGAAAAAGCAATAATACTTACTTCGGACATTTTTAGAGCAAGAAAACGACGAAAACCGTTTCGACACACAAGTAACAATGGTTATGGCGCGAAAACCCCCGGGGCAGCCCATTTAAACAGTCACAGCCTTCTACACAATGAGAATCCCAGTGCCGCGATTTCTTTTCCAAGTATAGAAGGTCAGTGAACAGATGACAGCACTACGTAGAAGTATGTAACCAGCCTCCCAAACTTTTAAAAGTGGATTCACAATTGCCAGAGCGTCACTGTCACGTCCGTCACGTCAAAAGATTCTCCTCTGTAATTCAAATGGTGACATTCACACACGCCGTCACCAGAACGTCATTCATAGGCAACATGATGTTGCATCAAATTTAGGTGTATGGTAGATGATGAACTTTAAATAGACATCTAATACAGGAGTAACTTGAAATGCTGTTTACTTTGTGAAATAGTTGGTCTTTTCAGAGTCTCCAGCAAATTGTCACCATACAGATATCATGGTGATTGATCTGAGTGACTACCTTGCTGTTGTATTTACATATTAGAATCACCCAGCTGTTTGGTCCCCTCTCCCAAAATCAACCAACCAATCAACCTATATATTGCTGAAGTAAAAACATTGCTATGACATGTATGCATACTAAAATCTGTTGTTATGGCATCTCACCTAAATGTTTGAAGAACAGTATTTATTTCATATATAATTTTAGCTTTTGCAGTCATCTCTAGCGGCTGTATATAGTCTGGGATGGAGGGAAAGGTAACTGGGGACATTACACCTTCACTGTGTTATTCCTTGTTTTCTACTATCATCTCAGTTATAATTATCAATTTTTTAAAAGTAAAAGTGCCTTTTTTCGAATGAGAAAGTATTAGCAGAGTTTCAAATGGTGCTGCCTTAAAGGTTGCATGGCAAGAGGCAGAGAAGTGAGGAAGAACTGTTTTGGGTAAAAAGAGAGCATAAAGCTCGAAATTAGGATTAAAAAGAAAAATTAAAACAAATGATCTCAGTATAAAATATGTTAATTTATGTGTATCTGCTATTTTATTTTAATCTAATTACAACAAAGAACTTAAACAATTAATATAACTGCCTATTGTGTGAGTTATCCATTCTCATACACACCCTTTTAATAATCCTGCTGACTGTTCCCTTATCAATGAAGTATCCAGTGGACAGAAGGAAGTCACCAGAGAGAAAGTACCTGAGTGTCAGTAGTAGCTGGTTCGCTGATGGAATGTAATCATCAGAAAGAAAGAAAATAATTACCTACGATAATCTGTGTTACACTTCAATACAAATTTAAAAACATAAGTTGCCAGCCACTCCTTCCACATGTTATGGGTAAGCAGATTCAAAACTTAAGATTCATGTGATGATGATGAAGTCCCATACTCTGAGGAGCGTAGGGGACGAAGCGGGAGACCCACACCACCATACTAGGCAATGTCCTTGTGGAGGTGGTTTGTCATTGCCTTCCTCCGATTGTAACGGCGATGAATGATGATAATGAAGATAACACAACACCACACAATCATCTCGAGGTGGGAAAAATTCCTGACCCCACCAGGAATCAAACTCAGGACCCTGTGTGCAGGAAGCGAGAATGCTACTGTAAGACCTCGAGCTGCGAGATTACTGTAAGCTGAACGAAAAGTACCAATACACTTACAACATACAGATAACTAATATCTTACGTGGGTAACACTAATAACAGACAAACACAACAGCTATATTTTATAGGTGAGGAAAAGCCATCACCTTCCTTTATTAAAAAAAAAATCACAATGCACTGGCTTTACTGTTAATGGTACTGCTTGAGTAAGGACAAATAATTTACATATTTGGAGGAATAATACTAGGTGGGAGATAATTTTTTTGCTCTGAAGCAATAATGGTCCTGTGGTCCTACTATTTTCACTAAAAGGTTGAAGTTATTGGCCCAATGAAAGATAAGGGTGAACAATATTTTCTGTTGTAGATGTAACATGGCTGACTGAACTTAGAACGTTAGTGTACTATCAGACTTTTTGTTATATAAAAAAATCATAGTGTCTTCACGTAGTTATGAAGATGGTGGTAATATAATATAATCATAGATTAGCGTGGTTTTTCTATTTGATTAGTTCTATTTTGGCACTGGCTGCTAAATAAAATGAAGTAGTTCTTTCTAATACTGCAGCACACTCTAGATAAACGAGACTATTTTGGCAAAAATTAATACTTTTATGCGCCTAGATGATATAAATAAAACGACAGTATATAAGTCACGAAGTACATGTATCGAATGCATATTATCTCAAATAAACTGTACCATATATTTTAAGGAGCACAGAAATAGTTTCACCTATCAGTCATATGCTCCAATTTCGCACTTAACGAGATCTCAAATGCAAAGTATGGGTTCCTTCGACAGACGAAATAAATTCAGAATCATCCTTCATTTGGCCCTGCTTTTTTTATTCTAACAAACAATTGTGGCATAATGTAGGGATCAGTACCTAATTCTATAACTATTCCTGCCATCGTATACATTTATCTCCAAATAAACTCGCTAACCCAGCGAGTTTATACTCCGGTTAGGCGTTATTCCGGGTTGATATAGCGCGTTTCTCGCTAACTGTGTTGTTTTGATCTTCGTGGGCTATGCTACTGTAAATTCTCAACCACTTCACGGTGACGTCCCCGGACGGTCTGTTCCGTTCTGTTGACGACTAATTTGAATCGCCTTTAAAGAACTAGTTTAGAGATGAGAAATGTATTAGCTCTACGCATGCAAGCATTCGTTACCTGGATTTTCTTATCCGGGAAATACATGTTGCGCTGTTTCCTGATTGGTTCCCATAGACATGTACTTAACTTTGTTTTCATTTTCTTGCCGCTGTAGTGAAGTTCTTTGGGATGGGTAATATCGTTGACGAAGCTAAACGCGGGGTCGCCATTACTGGGTTGAGAGGAAAGAGTTGTGGGTTGTGGTTGATTGTTTAGTGTGTGTGCGTGTGTGGTATTTGTGTTTTCATTTAACAATGGTCGACAAGATAGAAATGAGTTTGGATGATATCATTAAGTCCTCCAAAATGATTCGAGGTAGCGGAAGACGAGGTCGAGGAGGACAAAGAGGTTCCAGTATACCAAGACGAGGTAGAGGTGGGCCGACGAGGGGAATTGGAGCCGGAAGAAGTCGCCGCGGAATGGTGCGATCAGCGCCTTATTCAAGGGTATTCATTTATACGTATAACTGTTGTTTATTTGGAGAATGAATGTCGTTAGTATCAAGTTATCAACTCATAGTTTTGCAGGGAGACATTAACAGCAAATGGCAGCATGATATGTTTGATGGATCCGGAAGCAAGAAGTCGAGAATGAGTTTCGGGGGATCGCTACCCACTGGTGGTCCTGCGAAGTTGTTAGTTGCCAATCTCGATTTTGGAGTATCGGATTCTGATATACAGGTTAGTTTTGGTGTACGATGACCCCATGAAGTAGGTATTTCTAGTTATCGTCACAACTTTACAAATTCGTGACTGAGCCTTCCAAGAGGTTGCCAGTGTTCATTATGTACTCAGCCTTTAGTTTATTTTTATTTGTCCGAAGCAGTTTTATCAGACTTAGTTTTGAACTTCATAGATTAGTGTTCCTTTAGGGGGCTGATGGGCCTTTCTGTGTGTTCTTTGGAAGATCATGTTTATCAGACGTCTAGTAATAAATTGTCTGCATAGTGCAAGGCTTTGTTTACTTACAGATAGATATGTGTTGTAAACGTGTTTGTGACAAAATTCCCTTTAAGTAAGCACTCTCTCTGTCAAGGAAATATTTATGAATGTTGTAGATACTGTTTACAGAGAATATGGTTTGTCAGTGGATGTTTTGTAGGATGGAGCAGTGCATCTTGCTTTAACATTTTGTTAATTTGTCGGCTTTCATTCCTTACCAATAGCAGTATAATGTTAAGTTAGTATGTAGTTAACAATGCAAGTAATAGTGATATTTTCTTTCAGGAGCTTTTCTCAGAATTTGGGCCTCTGAAGTCCGCTGCGGTACATTATGACCGTTCTGGTAGGTCACTGGGTACAGCGGATGTCATATTTGAAAGAAAAGCTGATGCAATAAAAGCAATGAAACAGTACAATGGTGTTCCCTTAGATGGTAATTACATTTATATTATTAGTGTTACAAGTGGATTAATAGTCCTGCAAGCTATATTATTTGCTTATTCTTTTAGGCAGAGCAATGCAGATTCAAATGGCAACATCAGAAATACCCTCTGTGTTGCGTGGTGTTCGTGTGGGAGGTGGTGGATACGTGCAAAGTCCAAGGTCCCGATTGAGTGGTGGCAGTGGCGGTGGAAGTGGTGGAAGGGGAAGAGGTCGAGGTGGTGAGTTGATTTTTACTTTCATTTAGCTTTAGTATACACCAAGCCATTGTTAGTTATGTGTATTACTAAAAGAAAAAATAAGTCTGTTAAAGATATGACATTGTTTGTATTCAAATTATAGGACTTTGTGAGGGTCTGAATTTGAGTAGTCTTGCAAAGAAAAGTGCAGTCGGATAAGCTGGAAGCAACCTGCATCGCTGATACAAAGTGAACTGGAAATATAATGAAGTTTAAACATTCCTTGAAGCAGAGTTTGTTTATTTTGCATGTCATTAATGCAAAGGTTATGTAGTTCATTATCTGAATAGCACAGTTTTGATTTGTTCTGTCTGAATAAGGCAATTCAGATGTTAGAGCACTAAACAAAGTTAAAGAGTTACTGCACTTTAAATCCATGGTCAGTTGTGCTGACTTAAGATTTTCTTCTGGCCTTGTACTTCATTTCTAGTGACTGTGCTGTGAAGGACATCAAATCTTAGCCTTTATATCTTGAATAGTTGCTATGCTAAAACCTCCAGTAAAGTTTTTCTTCACTGTTGATACGTGGTTCAATTAATCTGGGAACTCATTACCATGGTTTATTATCTATAGAGTTCCTTTGCAAGTCCTATTTAAAGACGAACTTCCTCGTTATTGATGAACATTGGAATTTTTATAATCTTGTGACCTTTTTTGTTAGATGAGATCTTATCTGGCATATTTAGAAGCAGCAATCTTTGTAGTGTTTAGTAGAAGTTATGTTTGTATGAAGTGGATTCTGGTTTTTTACTTTCGTCAGATTGCCTATAACATTTTGTTTCTATAGGTCTACGTTATGGCACAATCTGTTAAGTCAATACCCTTCAGGCAAAGAAGCTCGGTATTAAGTTACTCCAGCAATTTCGATTAAATTCCATGATGTTTTTCATAAGAGATGACATAAAAGCAGTTTCTTTCACTGAGAGTAGATGGCAATAAGTTTTCTAGGCTACTTAATTTTGTATGGTAAGAGTGAGGAGTGAGTTGATTAGCATATGCACATAATTGTGTTAGTTTAAAAACCTGTTCAACTTCTACAAATGACTGTATATATAATCTTGGGCAAAGTCTACCAGTGGGATTGCAGTAGGGCCACTTTGTCCTGCAGAAAAATTGAAATTGGAATCTAAACGTTGTCATAGAAATTGCGCATTGTTAGGCAATAACGGAATCAAATATTTTACGTGCAGACAAAGCAAATTTATTTCCCATTCAGTAAGCTTGCAAACATTTTGAATAAATTTCTTGAATTTGGAATAAACAAATCTTTAGACTATTAAAATCACCTTTTTATTGGTACTGTTGCCAAATTAAGACCAAACACTGTCAGTTCAGGAAATTCGTGAAACACCTTTGAAATATTTTCTTAGTAAAATTCATCTTATCCAGATCATCTGCTCAGTAATCGTCACCCAGAATCCACGATCACAGCGACTTCTACAGAAGCTTATATTTACTTGTCTGTTGCAGACTCCTACTACTTTTTCTCGAAAAGCTCTTCATGTTTAAGCACAACACGCTTGACAACGTCTTGAAGACTGAAAAGGCTATTTAAGGTTTTTCTGCCTTCCCAGATGGAAATTAAGTTTTCTTCACATTAACTCAAATTTCTGTACCTGTTAGTTCAAGCTTAAGGTTAAATCCTCATCACTTCCAAATCCAGTACCTACAACTTTCCTTTTTTGGTGGTGATCATAATAATGTATATTTTTAATTTGATTTTTGTATTATTTTCAGTGCACAAGAAATGGCTATTTAAATTTCTCTGCACACTTAATGTGGTTGACTCTAATGCTTTTACTAGCAGCCACTGTTACAGTTTCCTTCTTCTTCCTTTCCTATTGTTTCCAAATTTTTCTTTTCTTTCAGTGCTTTGAGGACTGTATCTTTGTTCTAGTCACTATTGTCAGTGTTTATTGTTAATTTTTTTTTAGTTTTTCGAAAGTTCATGCAGTCTTCTGAAGTCACAACGTTTTTAATAAGGCTCTAGTGCATTCATTAGATGCATTCAAAAAATGCATAACCATTTGTTTTGGAATTTCAGATTCATTGAACCATCAGTTTCTTTCCACTGCATCCACCACTTTTTTCATTGCCCCAAATAGTTCCAGGTCAAGCAGCTGTATAGTTTTGTCAGCTGGCAAGCACTCGCAATCTGTATTTTGTTCACATGTTTCCAAAACTTAAAGAGAAATAAGATGACAAATTATCGCCAATGAAGACCTTCCTACCTTCTGGAAATCAGGAAAGTGTAGCCATTGAGAGCAATTAGTGAAGATTAGAAAATCAAACCGCCCAGAAGGCTTTTACAAAGATCCAGGTATCCCATAGCTTTGAAGCTGATTAAACTAAAAGTTCCCATGTAGTACAGCCATTATCATTGTCAATATGCAGGTCTTACCATTGTTACATACTATTTCAGATTGTTTCATTCCACATTGTTCCTTAACCAGCTTGTCCTTTAAGTTAGACTCATAGTAATGGAAGGTGTGGTCCTGTGGAACACTTTCCATAACTAAAGGTATGTTCTCAGCATATTCCTAAAAATTTGTTCATTAATTGATCTATGAGTGAATTGTATGCTTGAATTTATTGTGGAACCATTGAGAAAAATTACTTGGTCCATTTTACTTTAAGGTTTCTCACCCATCCACAAATAAACATATTTAATGATATGCAAAGTCCCAACAGCCTATCTTTTGTGAAAACTGCGTATGTGAGCTGTCTTGAATCCAGTTATTTTATTTCATTTAGTGTTATCTGTGGTATCTCATAAAAGTTCGCTGCTTGCTACTAGATACTTACGTCATCTTACAATAGTCATGATATTCTTTTTCTCCTTGGTGTCTTTCATGTTTTCGTGGCTTTCTGGAACAACACAAATTTTTGGAAACACTAGTTCCTGTAATTAACATTTACCTCTGTTGTTTAAGTACTTCACTTTTATATATTTTACAACATTTGTACTAATGTACAAACCAAAAGCCAGATGGAGAGACTTAGTTCCACAAGAGTTTTGTTGCATAGTCTCGCAAAAAAATTGTGCAATGTGACCTTAACATACAGAAAGTGTGCATCAAAGCTTTAAATAAATATAGAAATTCAAAATGAAATTAATTTTTCTATAGTAAACAAACTATAGAATTACTTTTTAACAATGATTGTCTTGTTATACGCCACATTTTATCATGATAAAGACTAAGCTGAGACAACTTCCCACCGCTATCAAAAATGCAAGCAATGGCAGGTACTTGCCAAAATCTCTAGGGAGAACTGTCAAGTGCACAAAAAATTAGCCTCACAAAGGATACTCATTCCTTGTAGAAGATCGTTAATATTTTTGTGGACTGGTCCAAAGTCTCCTTGAAAGGAGCAAAGTAAAACTTTCAGATGATTCTGCATATTTGGGAGTTATGCTATAACCCTGTAGACCATCATACTTCAGGGTCATTCCATGCAGATTAAGTTTGATGTTCTCAGATTTTGATGAAAGTAGGTGTACCTGGTGTCCCTGCGTAGTTACGAATGAAAAACAATTTTTTCATGATTTAATCAAAAAGATATTAAGCCTTGAATTTTCAAATTTTCATTAAAAATTGCTACACCCTGGAATTGTAGATTGCCATGTTCTCCAGAACCAGAAGAGATACAAACGTGTAAAATGTCATTTAAAACTCTTTAAAAGTTTTGGTATGAAACAAGATTGAGTTTGAAAAATTTAAATATATTTTAAATTTTGATTTTCTAAGGAAGCCATTTTTTTAAAATTTTGAAAAATCCTAAAAATTTCCTTGCACAATATTCTTGCAACTCTGATAGTTTCATTTTGGGATGATCATGGGATCACATGCTACAAAATTTTCAAGTTTCATGTGTTGTATGAAAAAGTGACTTTCATAGAGGGGTCATTCCATGTCAAGTGTCCTAGAATAAAAAAATAAGCCCCACTCGACCATCCACATTTGCTTCAAAACTTGTTTTGTATAGATATGTATGTGTTCGGTCTATGTGCAAAAATTTACCTCAATTATTGTAGTGGTTCCAGAGCTAGGGCCACCTTAGTGGACCCATACCAAGGCACAAAGTGCACGGTGTGAAGAATTCGGTTAAGTTTGTTATAACTTTGTGCATCTTCCGTGATATCTATCACTGTGAATATTTGTATCCTTGTACGACTTATGTTGCTGAATGCTACTAAAGCATTCAAATTCCTTAGAAATGACTGCCCATTATGCTACTTGGTCTGAAAGTGCCTTGTAAAATTTATCATGAAAGATTCAATCCCTACTTTAATCATCCTTTACTATAAGGGAAAGGGAGCTGGATCCTTGATTTTTGGGCTGCTAGCCAACGACCAGGTGCTCACCATACTACACCAGTATTAGCATGTATGAGTAAATAATTCTGATTTTATTGACCCTTGTTTGAAGTGTCAAATTGAAATTTTCTTGCACGTTTCAGGATCAGTTTTCTATATTGCTATCAACTCTGATCTTCTTTTTATGGACACCACTGAAAAGAGAACATTTTTTGCTACAAGGGACTTGAAAAAGATGAACGGTAATTTTCCATATAAGTCGTTCAAAATAGATTAAAAGAAACCTAAGCTGTTATGCTTACCTCATTTATTACTGTGTTGGCAACTGTTGCGCTGGAGAATGTCGAGGCACTTTTGATGTGATTTGTTAGTACAAATTATTTGCAGCATGTTCGTCTGATGATGTGCGGGTTCAACTGTTTCGTATATGGGTTCCAGAAACTTCTGGAAATTAGATATGCAGGTGTGACTTTCATAGCACAGGGCATGGGTTCCAGCAATTTCTGGAAATATGATGTGCTGGTATGACTATTTTATAACATGGTGTGGGATCCGGAAATTTCTGGATATTTGATATGCAGGTACAACAGTTTTATAACAAGACACTAGAAACTTCTGGAATTTTCTGTAATGTTCTCCAATAATCCCATTTTATACATTCACACTATATAAGATGTAATTTGATTTGGGTATCATTCATGTTTGTATGCAAATTGTCAATCATTGAATCATTTGTGGTTATTACCTCTGAATGTTTACCTTGCAGCTTGGTAGATTCCTTCAATCTATTGTGGAATTTTTGCTGAAGTTACAACCTGTTACGGCTTCAAACAATGGAAATATGGACATAGGGCAGTGCACCATTAGGCAAATAAACAAGCCTGTGTGTCTTTTAACTAAGTTCACCAAGGACAAATGCCTTCTGAAGTCAATTAGTAACCTCTCTGAGGAGGATCGGAATTTGCAGGTTCGACGAGTTGGCTTTCAGTTTGATTGTGGTGCCAAAGTATGTTTACATCATTAACCAGAACTGTTGACCAGGTTTCAGTATCTGCAGAAATCGTGCTGCAATCCATTTCAAAAGAATGATGTGTTCAACAAAGGTCTGCATCCTATTGATGCTGCAACAGCCGACTTTTTGAAACAACTTACAGCAGTTGATGTTAAGCCTGGACAGAAGCATTGCCCTTAATGTAGAGTTGACATCTGTGCAAAAAAAAAGGCCAAACCATTGCCATCATCAGTCTAATGAAGATGCTACAGTTGCTTCACGCAGCTTGAAATCTAGCATGACAGCAATTGGTGTGTCACCACTAAAATTTCAGCGTGTTTCAAACTGGGATTCTAGTGGATATGCAAAATGAAAGATAAGGCAAGTTCAAATGGTGGCTTCCAAAATTGGTGAAATTGGCGGGCTTAAAGCAGATGTCATAGAACCGCAACCAGGTCAAAGGTGCTGTTATTGCTCTTTGTACAAAGTGTTTGTCAATAAATTGAAAGTAAAGCTGAAGGTGTCCTCAGCTTCTGAGAAAATTCAGATTTTAACTTTGACCTCTATCAGTTGGAACAAAAAAAAATAAAAATGGAAGAATCCAACGTGTCCTGAGTGAGTGAATGGTGAAAACTGCCAGAAGGCTGAAGGAAGAGAAAGGCATATTAGTGAAACCAGATCCAAAGCGAGGAAAGGCTTTACAAGAAGATATTAAGGAAAGTGTAGCAAAATTCTATGACAGTGATGAAGTCAGCCGAATCTGCCCGGGAAAAAAGGACTTTGTTGCAATAAGGATGCCAGCTGGCCCAAAGGTTCATACGCAGAAATGTCTGCTGCTTTGTAACTTGAAAGAAGCCTATCAAGACTATTGCAGACAAATTTTACCAAATTTGTCTTTTCCAAATTTTGTGAGGTCCTGCCAAAGTGGTGCATCACTGTTGGTTCAGCAGGAACACACTCAGTTTGTGTTTGTACAGCTCATCAAAGTGTCAAGTTGATGCTAGCAGTAACTCCATTTAAGAATGACTACAAGAGTTTGTTAGCCAAAACAGTTTGCAATATGGATTCAAAAGATTGCATACTCTGACGATGTGACCAATGCACTGGATTAGAAGTCTTGTCAAGATTTGTAGAAGCTGCATTTGAAGGGAACGACATTGATGAAGCAGTTGAATACAAGGAATGGTTACGCACTGACCGAGATACCCTGGAGACAAAGCAGTCAACAATTGAATTTATCCAAAACATTGTGACTAAAATTGTGAATCTCTCATCTCATCATTACATGGCAAAGCATCGAAGCAAGTACCTAAAAGAAACGAAAGAAAATCTAGAATGTGGAAAGCTGGTTGTTCTGATGGTTTTTGCAGAAAATTGTTCATTTGTTGTGCAGGACACTGTACAAGGCTTCCTTTGGGAAAATAGTCAGGCCACATTACATCTCTTTATTATTTATTGCAAAGCTTGGGCTGGGAGTCTCTTAGCTTCTGCATCATCAGTGATTGCTTGTGACATGATACAGTTGCAGTTTGTTTTCTGCTCCAAGCTAATTGATCACCTGCGAATCCACTTTCCAGTGCTGAAGCACATCAGCTATTTCAGCAATGGATCAGCTGCCCCTCACAAAAATTTCAAGAACTTCATGAATCTGTCAGCAGTACAATGACTTTAGTATCAGTACAGAATGGAACTTCTTAGTCACAAGCCATGGAAAGTCTCCATGTGATGCTGTTGCGGGCACAACAAAGCGATTAGCAGGAAGAGCAAGTCTGCAGCGGCCAGCTTCAGATCAAATTCTAACACCAAGTGATCCGTTCAGATTTTGTGGCGAACAAGTTCACGGAATCAAATTCCTCATTATCACAAAGGAAGAAATTGATGCTGCAAGATCTTTGCAAGAAAGGAGACTTGAAAATGGTTGCATGGTTGCAGGGACCAGAGAAAAACACTGCTTCAGGCCAATCAATGAAAAACTGTTACAAAATAGAAGAGTTTCCAATGACATAGCATCATTTATTGCAAGTGTTGATCAATCAGTATACTTCACGAGTGTTTCAATTGACAGCATCCAATCTGGGCAATATTTAGGCTGCATTTATGACAGCAAATGTTGGATTGGAAACATCTGTGACACATCATTGGAAGAACAATATGCTCTTGCTGATGTCATGCATCCACTCTCCAACTAATTCATTCCATTGGACCCTAACGAAGGGACACCTGCTAGATCCCAATCAGCATTTTGCCACCTCCAAGTGCCAATTCCATGGGTTGTAGGTACACTTAGCATTGAAGAGAATTTTAGAGCCATGAAAATGATTTCATGAGCTCTGGCAACAAATTTATGATGATTGGTTCATTTTGTGAACTTATTGCTTTGTTATGTTCACAACAATGTTTGCTCATTTTTGTATGCCATTCATTAAAGCTATTCATCAAGCACGCAGTATGTGCAAAAGCTAATGTCAATTTGAAGCTAGTTTAAAAGCCTTATATGGAAAATTACCATTCTACTTTTTAATGTTCCTTGTAGCAAAAAATGAGCTCTTTCCAGTGGTGTCAGTTAAAAGGAGGTCAGAGATGGCAGCCATATTAAAAAAAAAAGAAAAGAAACGTGCTGAAAAATGCTGTAAATGTTCAATTTTCGATTTGACACTTGAGGTAAGGGTCAATAAAATCAGAACTATATACTCATACATGCTAATACTGGTATAGTATAGTGAGACATTGTTGTTGGCTAGCAGCTCAAAAATAAAGGTCATAGCTGCTTTTCCCTTATAGTAAAAGATGCTTAAAGTATGACTTAACTCTTTAGCAATAAATTTTACAAGGCACTTTCAGACCAAGTAGCATAAGGGATAGTAATTTCTGAGCAATTTGAGTGCTATAGCCGCATTCAGCACAAAAAGTTCGCTAGTGTACAAAAATTCAAGGTGATAGATGTCACGACAGATTCATAAAGCTATACCAAAGTTGGCCAAATTATTCACCCTGGTGCGCTTTATGATTTGGTATGGGTCCACTAAGGTGGCCCTAGCTGTGGAACCACTGAGAGAATTGAGCTAAAATTTTACACAGCGACGTAAAACATACATATGTATACACCACAAATTTTTAATAGAATCTCAGATAGTCGAATGATGTGGAATGACCCAGAGGTTCTACATTAAGAAATAACCAAACTAATTAAAAAAAGTTACTTACTATTGACATTTATGAACAGTTGTGTCTATCACAATTTCTTTTAAATTGGAATTAACTGTAAAGGCTATGTTGGTTTTGACCATGTCATTTTCAGGCGAGGCGTATATTCGGCCTGTTGAAGTCTCCTTACGTAGAACATCCACCAGTTGAATCCACATAACATCTGGCTTCTCCGGGTATGCGAAAGAAGGTTGTGGATCAAATAGATGAAGAAATGTCACCTTCAGTTCATCTTCATCTTTCCCAAAAATGTATGCAAGCTACCACTTGTTGTTATACTCTATAGTCATGTACCAATTCTTACGTCAGTGACAGTGTTTCTTGGGATTTGGTGGTCAACGTACTTTCATATCTAGCTGCATAAAAATTTTTGGGTGTTGTATTGTACAACATAAGTGTGTCTTTGCATGCTACCATTTAAAATGAAAAAGAAAAAAAAAAACTCGTTTCAGTATCTTGGCCCGTTTACGAAATATGACGGTTTTTGATCATCACATGATTCCCGATCTGCACCACTTTTGACTATCTATTGGGTATAAAAAGCAAAATATTGAGAATGAAATGAGAGTTTTGCTCTCAATTTTAAATAAAATATTGATATCTTGTCTAGATTTTATTTGTTGCATTGTATCAGCTAAAATTAACCATACACGAAATCTATGCAGTGTGATTTTATCTCGCAGACTCTTCAAAATTTTGTCCAGTACTTTACTCAGTTTTATACTGCACAGTAACTCTGAGAAGCAGCAAAAAGAAATTTAATTCTGTATTGCGCGAAGATATCAAATGGTAAGGTGTTAAGAAATCTAATTTTTTTGCTGTGTAGTTCACGTAAAATTGGATAATAAGTGTTTCACAACGGCTGGGACGCTGTCTATGATTTGAAATTTTACACATATTTTTAAAAAAATGGGCAAATAGATGACACAAACAACTAGCAGAAATTCTGCAATGACACTGTGAGCTACCGTTCACACAGGATGGCACAAATTTTATGGTGCAGTTGTGCAATTTACCCTATGGTGTCATCCGTCTCACCTGATGTGATTCAGGCATGCATTAATATAGTAAACTTACTCCATGTACAACCTAATCCCATAATGAAACTTTTAGAGGCATAAGAGTGTAGTGCAAGGAAATTTTGTGACATTTCAAAATTTAAAAGTATGGCTTTTTAGAAAATTCAAAATTTATTTAAATTAAAAAAAAAAATGATCTTGGTGGCTCAGATGGATAGAGTGTCTGCTATGTAAGCAAGAGATTCTAGCATCGAGTCCGGGTCGGGACACACATTTTCAACTGTCCCCGTTGATGTATATCAACGCCTGTCAGCAGCGTAGGGTCTTGATTTAATTATCATTTCATTCTAGAGCGCTGCATATATTTTTGGGTGCTCTCTTACCAAATTCAACCCAAACAATCCCGTCAGTGACATCATATGGCTGGCTGTACAGTCTTCCTCAAGACATTTTTACAAACCTGTAAAAAATTCAAATAGCTTGAAGTAAACATAAGCACAGGATCCTGAAACTGATATAGTCTAGCTTTGACCTCCAACACTTACAAAAATGTATTATCAGGTTTGGGATCCTGTGTAAAAAAAGCCTTATCAGGTTTAGGAAATTGTGGTGAAGAAACACCCCCTTTGCTGCTATTGCTCGGCTGTTTGGTATGGCACCATATGATAGTGGGGATGCTGGTTTTCTCACTTTAAAACAAACCAGCAGTGGTTGACCAATCACAATCACAGCAACACTTACACTAGACTGTCGCTAATCTGGCCATTCCTGGCACATATGGCTGCCGGATTAGCAGAAGTGCTGGATTACAGAGTGTCTGAAATTTATTTTGAAAACATAGGGCATCTAATGTACTGTACTTTATGAAGCGAAAGGATACAATTTTAAAACATAGAGGGTATACTTTATTAAATTCAAAAATGCATTAATTTTCGAAGAAAACTTAAGTTCTTGAATGTGTACTGTACATAGTTATACAGTCGTGTCACTCACTATGAAACATGTCCCTAATTTTTAACTGTCACAATGACGATACGCGAAGGTGGCATGCTTTAGCATGCAGCCTCTTTAAAAGCATTGCATCGGTACTGCATGTATCTGGTTGTTGCGTAATGTTTTCCAGGAAGACCTCGGCAGCTTCAGCATCAGCAGTGTGAGAAATCTTCATGCTATCTCCTCCTGTGTCCTCTTTTTCATCTCTTTCATCATTACTTTCTTGTACGCTTTTGATTATTTCTTCATCTGTTAAAGTTTGGTCCGTATCACGTTTTTCCTCATTAAGCCACTTAGTAACATCTTCATTATCAATTTCTTCTTCTCCTGGGAGGTTGTGGAACATGCCATTGTACAAAGTAATTGATAATTCCGAATTGACTGGCTCATCACAGTCACTCACTACTGGATCCAACTCTGCATCAATGGATGGCCACAGTTTTCTCCACCTCTTCATTATGGTAGCGCTCTCCACTTTATCCCATGCTTCGACTGCTTACGGAGTATCACATATGTTAATTGCTTTCTGCTCCTGCAGCATAGTTTCGATGAAGTTGTTTTCACTTTCATTCAGCAAGGAGAAGAGAAGTGAATGTCGATAATGACGTTTAATTGATTCCAAAATTTCCTGGTCCATGGGCTGAATTAGATTAGATTTACTTTAGGGCTGTCACATTGGGTGGGAGAAAGCGTGCTTGTACATGTATACCGTCAGTTATAAGGATAGCTTTCAGTGGAAGCTTTTTATTCTTTAGCTCTTTTCTCACTGCTGGTACAAGTGTTTCATGGAACCACCAAGAGAATATTTCTGTCCATCCACACTCACTACTAAGTGTAATACTGCACTGGTAGAGTATTTATGTCAGTGTGTTGAAAACAGCGTGGATGTTGGGATTTTCCAATCATTGTAAGCAGTAGTTTATGACTCCCATTTGCATTACAACATGCCATTAATGTTACGCACTGTTTCTGTTGCTTGTAACCATGAGCTGCCTTCTCGTTCTTGGCAGCTAATGTTTTTGAAGAAAGCATCTTGTAAAAAGAGTCCTGTTTCAACAGCATTAAACAAGGCATCAGCAGTTAAATCTTCTTCCTCTATTATCTTCCGTATCTTGCTTACAAACTTATGAGTATCCATATTGTTAGCTGAGCTACTTTCCCTGGTGACTCAGCTGCCGAATGTCATGTCGTTTTTTCCTGTTTGATAGCCAACCTTCACTCACTGCAAACAAGTTACTACCGCTGATTAGTTTGTTAAATGCAGCTGCTTTTTCCGTTATAATCGGGCCATTGACTGGAATTCCTTTGCTGTGTTGTGTGGACAATGTATAAACAGCTATGTCCAGTTCTTCATTCTCACCGTTCCACATAACCTTCCGTTTTCCAACTCACTACCCATTTGTGTTGAGTACTGTGGAATAACATCTTCCTTTTTGATGTCATAAACAGCTGCTCGTCCAGCATTGAACTCGGCAGCAGTGGCTTTCTGCGAAGAACCTTGATTTAACTTAACTAAAATTTTGAGTTTCTGCTTGAGGTCCAGTGTAATGTATTTCCTTTTAGTGCCATGAATCCAAACTGTACAGAAAGCTACAATTTCAAATACAGAATATAAAGCATTGTTGAGCATGATAATTCATTGTGCACATATTTTTGGATAAAGCTGGATTACTGAGAGGCCAGATTAGCGAGAGTCTAGTGTATATACAAATATTCTTACACTAATGTTAGACATAAACTGCGAATTATGCTAACACAAAGTACACTATACTTTAGACAGGAATTAAACTAGCACATCTATAGCATTACACAATAAAATTACATAATAATAATTCTCTGTAACATGAACCATTCCAAAAAATATCAGGAAGGCTGCTATGAATTTATGCAATGTTACAATGGTGTAAAACCTTAGGGCTGTTTATATGATGTGTGCTGCAGCTGTTACGCAACAGCTTTACTACTATGATCTCCACTGCCTTAGTAATGCACAGGTAGATTGTGAAGTTTATAGCTACTTTGATTCTGTTTGGTTATAGCAGAAAAACAAACTGGAATATGGCGTGCTGAGTCGTCAATAATCATGCTAACAAATTTGAAGTCTGACAAAGGATACTTACGACTTTTTTTCTGGCAGGAAAGAACAACTTTTCTTTACGCCTGTTGTTGATTTGACAGACCACAACTTGTTGCCCACTTACATGACATCTTTTACATGGGTTTTAGGACAGCACAGTGGGAGTAGGACATATCTCACCTTTCCCACTGTCAGAGATAGACAGATGGAGGGGGAGAGATAGGGAGGGGGGGGGGGACTCCAGGATTCTGTGCACAGGTTTGTCTGCTTACAACTGCTAAATAACCTGCAAAGCAAAGGAGAAGTCAATTTTTGCATTACAGTTGATTTCATCAGCTGCAGCATGTCAGACACTGTGTATTCACATATGGTACAGTATCCTGAGAGCACAGTTGGAGAGAAAACTATTGAACAGCCAACAGAAGTTCCTGGTTTGGAGCTATCAGTGAACACTACCATATGTGCCATACAATGGGGGTTGGTAGACTGTTGTTGAAGGAAGTGGTTGTTATATGTGACGTGGGAGGACAGTTTGTGGACAATTGGTCAATGAGGGTTGAAATTATTTCAGTGGGGACACGAGAACCAGCCACAATGGGACATCCACTATTATTGGGTTTATGGCTTTTGGGGAGCATGAAGGTCAGTGTGTGGGGTGTCATGGGGAAGAGGAGGAAAACGTATTAGAGGAGAGGTTCCAAGAAGGGCCTAAGGCTTTAAGCCAGAATTGCAGGTTGTGTTGGACTTCTTTCGTGGCTAAGAGAAAAAATAGACTACCCTGTGGCATAACATAATTTGCTTGATTTCAGTGGGTGCCTCACTACCCAAGCCATCTGGATCTTCCCCTCCACCCCCATCTTTTTCTGCTCTTGTATTTATCCCAGCCTGAACCTACAGTGACCTACTGTTCCTACACCTTCAACCCAACAGTTTCAATCTCTTCTGTCCTGTCACCTCCTCCCCATTCTCTTCTCCCACTGCCTTTGTGTGCCACCCTCTGCTCATGTTTCCAGTTTTCCGCACCTCCCTGCCCCATATCATCCTGACACTGCACCTGTTTGCAGTCTAGTCACTATGCACACTGTTAAACAGCAACTCCCCCCCTCCCCCCCCCCCCAAAAAAAAATCTTACACTGCTATCCCTTCCCCACCTCTTGAATATTGCTGCTTCTATCTCACGTGATAGTTGCAATCTTATCTGAGATGCCAGAGTTGGTCGTTGTGTGTGTCAGGTGTGCTTACTTGTGTGAATGAATGGAGTGTTTCTTTTTCTAATGAAGACTGTGAATTGTGACTGTCTGCAACTGAACATGTCATCTTTGCAGTATATAGCATTCTATCTTTTCCTACATTGTTAATACATTATCCTCTCAGCACGTATTGGGAGGTGAATAAGTGCTATCAGCATGTTCTTGTGAGTAGCTATCATAAGAAAAGGCAAAATAAAAAAGATGTTAAGGGGTGTTTGTCACATAGTCATTGCTGGCATTCAATTTCATATAACATACAGTTCCTCACAGAATATATAAAAACTGTTTTAAGCTTTATATTGAACACACCCTTACCACAAACACTTCAGATGTGTAAAAATTGTTCTGTTTTGTGTTTAGGCCTACGCCGTGGTGGAAGAGGTGGTCCAAGAAACCAGTCAAGATCACTTCCTACAGCTGAGGAGCTGGATGCTGAATTAGATGCCTATGTAAACAAAATTAAGTAACAGATGGAAACCTTGTGCCATTGTGGAAAAGATATAGAATGTGTGAAGCTGACATACCTGCCTTTCGCAGTTTAGCGTTTGACTGACTGTTCAATTTTGCGTGCAGTTAATGTACACATTGGATTGAAGACTTAACAATAGAGATGTAACAAGAGTTTCTGTGTGATGCTGGAGGATTTGCTGGTAGATAATTTTACATGGAAAATGTCTGGGTTTTGATCTCCTTGAATACCTGTTGTAATGTTTCAGGACATACTGTGAAGCGAATTATACTGAATTTCAACACTGTTAAATAAAATATTTTCTAATTGTTAAAATTACTGCCATGTATTAAGCAAGTGGAATATTCTAACTCTGGTTTAGTTTTACAGCTGAACTGACTGCATAGCTATTTTGTACATCTGAACTTTCCAACATACATTGCTTTCATAAATCATACACCCTGTAATACCAAGCACCAAATATTTTATTACATGGATTTTTTATTTATTTATATCACTTACATTGCTTTAGCTCCTGACTTTTGTCGTCACACTATATTAAAAAAATATTGAAAATTGATACATTTTTACAACTCATAAATACTGGTGACAAAACAACAATGAGAGTGTTTGTTTGTAGTGAATTAATATTACATGGTGTGTGTTTTTTTATATGGTGTGCTAACATGAGTGAATGGTGATTTTTGTGGTCCTGTATAAAATTATGGAGTATGTTGACACAGTGGATCATAATTTCTGAAATACAGACTTGCTCTTTGCTAGATTCTTTTGTAGATTTTAAGGTGATCATACAGCCTCACCTTCAGTCCTTACAGTGTGTGGTGTGCTGCTGCCATCAGGCAGCCACAGTGGAAAACTAAAGCATCATATTACCAATATGTGGCTATGCATGATAAATAGCTTTGAGTGCAACTGTTGGCAAGGTTTTCAGTACCTTGTTTTGTAAAATACAGTCCTCAAATTGTAATGTTTTATACTAAACGTATATAAATATAGAACAAGGGATTTCATCAGTTTGATATTAAATAAATCTGTTGTGTGAAACTGTTGCACATAGTTTTTTTTTTTTAAACAGTTACTGAAATACCAGAATGTTGAACCCATAAAATAAATGTAATATGTAGAAATATATAACTGAAATGTGACACAAATATGTAAATAGTCACAGAAGGCTTCTATTATGCAGGATTTTGTCTAGGACAATGCAGTTTGCTGGTGCTTTAAAAGCTGAACCTTGCCTGAACTCCATAAACGAGTTGAGTATATTTCAAAAATCATTGCATTATATTTTAAAAAAAAAGATGTTGCACATGTCCAACATTAAATTCTTGCAAATATGTTTGCAAGAATTGCCCACTTTTCTCCTGAATACCATTGTATTTAAATGTATCTTGTCCTTATGTCAAAAGTGTATGCTATAAAACTGAAAATTGCAGTCACATTTTTTAAGTATGTAATGAACTCAGATGATTTTAAGTTTATGGATTTTTATAAAAGTGTTAAGTCCTTAATTCAGTCTTGCATTTTAGGATCAGTTTCCTTGTGCAGCCCATTACGATTGAAAGTTCAGCAAGTGCGTATTGTGCATGGAGTAACAGTATTGGTACTGGCCATGGGATGCACCCAGTTAGCTTTTGAGATGACACACAATGTGTGAATTGCATATTCTGAACCCTTATTCTGTGCCACATAGACAGGAGGCACGATAAATCAGTTTTTTTGACTGTTTTCTTATTATAGAGTAATGGGTAATAATGTAGTGTGCTCAAGAGGTCATCTTACATACCGTCTGAAGTCATACCAGCAAGGAATGGGAGTACCTTGCATACCCAAACTTTAAATTCTGTCCCGGCGTTTGTCGGGTATGAGTCAGTGTTCAGCATGTATGGCGTTGTTGATACTAAAATATTTGTCCTTACCTTTTTAATGGAAATGTGACTGGACAAAATGCTGGGATACTCGTTTAAAAAGCTAGGGAATTGTGAAGTCGATGAGAACATAATTGTTCTCTGAAAGGGAAGTAAATAAAATAAATGCTAGTAAGTGGCCTGTTTTCTTTCATTATGATGTATGCCATGAGAGTGTGAGTAGTTTGTGAGTGTGGAGTTCTGTTACAATGGAAGTTATTGGAAAATACGACAAATTATGTCTTCAAAATTGCAGACAGCTGTACTAATAACTTCTGCATGTAATGTCAAACTGTTGGTATTTCTGGTTGGCGGGGAGTTGGGAGGGAGAGAGAAAGAGAAGCAACAGTTGTAAATCGTGCGTGTGTGAAAAACGATAAATGATAAAATTTTTGCATATACTAAATAAATAGCCTTGAAAATCTTTTGTGGGAGAAATATGAGAGTCAGTTCTGTTACACCATGCATACTTTTATCAAGCAAATAAATTGTGTATGCTGTTGGAAAAATAAAATATATCAACACAATTAGAAGTCAGTCTTATTTACAGTAAGATAATGAAAAGGTCTTCTACTATACTAACTTAGAAAATAGTGGTTATTTACTTCTGGAGGCTATAAATGCAGATTTCCTTTTTAATCTGTTGCATTTTTTGTCTGAATTATGAGATAGTTATTGATCACAAAATTGTATAAAGGAAGGGGAATGTAATGGTTGGAGAGAATGGCATATAAGTTAAATATTTCTTGAAGTGGAATGGAAAGGACATTGAAAGCTTGGAACAGTGCTATTGAAAGATAGGAACCTAATTAATAATTAGTAATTTGTAGGTGATTGGAGTAAGTTACAATTGGGTGGATGAAAAATGTGCAACATTAAATGGAAATATTCATTGTGTTGCTTAAAACCTAACGAGACAAGAAGAGTGTAGCATTCCATCGTGATGTGCAAGTAAGAGTCAAAACTGTTTTTGCAGCTTTCAAAAGCAAAAAGAAGTTCAGATTAACTTTTAAAACTAATGAGATAAAACAACTTTTTGAGCCATTCTGAATTATTTTTATATAATTATCCTTTCCTGTATATTGTTCCATACACAATAGACATGTTGTTTTTGTTGTTGTCTTCAGTGCAAAGAGAGCTCTTCATGCTACTCCACCCTGTACAAGCCTAATCATCTTCGAGTAACTATTGCAATGTACATCCCTCTTGATTTTGCTATTCATCTCTTGGTTTCCCACTTAAGATTTTTACCCCCCCCCCCTGCATGCTTTGTCCAGTATTAAATTGGTGATCCCTTTGTGCCTCAGAATGTGTCTCACCAAACGATCCTTTCTTTTAGTCAGGTTGTACCACAAATTTCTCTTCTCTCCAATCCTGTTCAGTACCTCCTCACTAGCTACTTGATCTACCCATCTAATCTTCAGCATTCACCTATAGCACCACACTTCAAAAACCTCTTCTTCTTGTCTAAACTGTTTTATTTTCCATGTTAAATTCGCATACAGGCTGCACTCCATACAAATACTTTCAGAAAAGATTTCCTGACACTTAAATCCATGCTTGATGTTAACAAATTTCTCTTCTTCAAAAATGATTTTTTTGCCATTACGTCTACATTTTATATCCTCCCTACTTCAACCATTGTCAATTATTTCGCTTCCCAATTAACAGACCTCATTTGCCCGTTTCCTAATACAATTCCCTCAGCATCACTTGATTTAATTTGACTGCATTCCACTACCTTCATTTAGCTTTTGTTGATGTTAAACTTCTATCATCTTTTCAAGATACTGTCCATTCTGTTCAACTGTTCTTGCAAGTCCTTTGCTGTCTCTGATAGAATTACAATGTCATAGGCAAACCTAAGAGATTTTCTTTTCCCTGGACTTCGTTTCTTACTAAAAGTTTTTCATTTGTTTCCTTTACTGCTTGCTCTATATACAGATTGAATAACATCGGGGATATGCTACAGTTTTGTCTCTCCCTTCACAACCACTGCTTCTCATTTGTGTCGCTCAAATCTTATAACTACCATTTGGTGTCTGCACAAATTGTAAATAGCCTTTTGCTCCCTGTATTTTATCTGTACCACCTTTAGAATTTAAAAGAGAGTATTCCAGTCAACATTGTTACAAGATTTCTCTAAGTCTACAAATGCTGTAAATGTAGGTTTGTCTTGCCTTAACCTATCTTCTATCAGAAGTTGTAGAGTCATTAACGCCCCATGTGTTCCTACATTTCTCTGGAATCCAAACTGATTTACCCCTAGGTCGGCTTCTACCAGTTTTTCCAGTCTTCTGTAAAAGATCCATGTTAGTATTCTGCAGCTGTGGCTTATTAAACTGATAGTTCGGTAATTTTCACATCTATCAGCACCTGCTTTCTTTGGAATTTGGATTATTATAGTCTTCTTGAAATCGGATGGTATTTTGCCTGTCTAATACATCGTGCTGGTCAGGTGGAAGAGTTTTGTCATGGCTGGCTCTCACAAAGTTATCTGTAGCTCTAATGGAATGTTGTCTACTCCCAGAGCCTTGTTTCAACTTGGTTTTTCAGTGCTCATCTTCTTACCTACTTGATCCTCTGCTGCTATCACTATTCCATCTCTGAAAGCTACCCACTTTTGTTCTACTGTATTCCTTTCCCCTGTTGTTGTCGTCAATTGTTCCCTAATGCCCCCTCTGAAATCCTCTACAACCTTTGGTCCTTTCAGTTTATCTGGGTCCCAATTCCTTAAATTCATGCCGTTTTGCAGTTTCTTCAGTTTCAATCTACAGTTCATAACCATTACATTGTGGTCAGAGTCCATATCTGCCCTGGAAATGTCTTAAAATTTAAGACATTAACTTCATGATTAAGTTATGCTCTGTGCAAAATTCTACCAGGTGGCTTCATCTTTCACTTCTTTCCCCCACTACATATTCACCTATTACTTTTCGTTTTCCTGTGGAATTCGTCCCCCATGACTATTAAATTTTTGGCTCCCTTAAATATCTGTATACTTTCTTTTCTCATCATACATTTCTCCAATCTCCTCCTCAATTGTGAAACTAGTTGACATATAAATTTGTACTACTGTTGTGGATGTGGGCTACGTGTCTATCTCGGTTACAATAATACGTTCACTATGCTGTTCGTAAGTTATCCTCATTCCTATCCCACCCTCACCCCCCTCCCAATTTGATTTTGTATTTACAACCCTTTATTAACCTGACCAGAAGTCTTGTTTCTCCTGCCACTGAACTTCACGAATTCCCACTATATGTAACTTTGACCTAACCATTTCCTTTTTTAAATTTTCTAATGTACCTACCCGATTAAGGGATATGACATTCCACAGCCTGATACATAGAACACCAGTTTTGTTTCTCTTAATAATGTCATCCTGAGTAGTCCCGCTTGAAGATCTGAATGGGGACTATTTTATCCAAGAGGATACTATCATTGTCAAACCATGCAGGAGAGCTGCATGCCCTTGGAAAGAGTTACGGCTGTAGTTTCCCCTTGCTTTTAGCTGTTCTCAGTATCAGCACAGCAAGGCTGTTTTGGTTGATGTTACAAGGCCAGATCAGTCAATCGTCCCCGGCAATTACTGAAAAGGCTGCTGCCCCTCTTCAGGAACCACACCCGTGTCTGGCCTCTCACAGGTACCTCTCCATTGTGCTTGCATGTACGGTATGGCTGTCTGTATTGCTGAGGCATGCAAGCCTACCCACCAATGGCAAGTCCACGGTTAATTGTTACATTAATAAGTAAAATCAAATTACTAGACAGTACATTTTAGAAACTGGTGGTATGTATTTATCGTAAGTTGTTGTTGTGGTCTTTAGTCCAGAGACTGGTTTGCTGCAGCTCTCCATGCTACTCTATCCTTTGCAAGCTTATCTCCCAGTACCTACTGCTACCTACATCCTTTTGAATCTGCTTAGAGTATTCATCTCTTGGTCTCCCTCTACAATTTTTATCCTCCACGCTGCCATCCAATACTAAATTGGTGATCCCTTGATGCCTCAGAACATGTCCTACGAATCAGGCCCTTCTCCTAGTCAAGTTGTGCCACAAATTTCTCTTCTCCCCAATTCTATTTAATACCTCCTCATTAGTTATGTAATCTACCCCTCTAATCTTCAGCTTTCTTCTGTAGCTCCACATTTCGAAAGCTTCTCTTCTTGTCTAAACTACAGGGTGAGTACGAAGTCTTGCCCTGATTATAAAAAGTTACAACAGAATAACTGTTGGACATAACAAGTTACATTTGATGCCATTGCATAGGTTAGTGTTACTAGTATTTTTAAGACCACTTGCTGTAGTAAAACTCAATGTCTGCTCCCTTGGTAGCTCGGAGAATGTAGAGGCGGTATCCCAGTTCCAGCCAGGTGTTACCATGTGTTCTGTCATGGTACCCACAGCAGCTTGTATCTTAGCCTTCAGTTTGCCCATGTTAGCAACTGGTATAAAGAAGACTTTCCTTGATATAGCCCAGAAAAAAAAAAAAAAATTGGGGATAGGCTACAACCATGTCTCTCTCCCTTCCCAACCACTGCTTCCCTTTCATGCCCCTCGACTATTATAACTGCCATCTGGTTTCTGTACAAATTGTAAATAGCCTTTTGCTCCCTGTATATTACCCCCGCCACCTTCAGAATTTAAAATAGTATTCCAGTCAACATTGTCAGAAGCTTTCTCTCTGTCTACAAATGCATGAAACATAGGTTTGCCTTTCCTTAATCTATTTTTAAGATAAGTCATAGGGTCAGTATTGCCTCACATGTTCCAATGTTTCTACGGAATCCAAACTGATCTTCCCCATGGTCGGCTTCTACCAGTTTTTCCATTTGTCTGTAAAGAATTCCCGTTAGTATTTTGCAGCTGTGGCTTATTAAACTGATAGTTCGGTAATTTTCACATCTGTCAACACCTGCTTTCATTGGGATTCGAATTATTATATTCTTCTTGAAATCTGGGGGTATTTCACCTGCCTCATACATCTTGCTCTCCAGATGGTAGAGTTTTGTCAGGGCTGGCTCTCCCAAGGCTGTCAGTAATGGAAATGTCGTGTGGCTAGGGTCTCCCATCGGGTAGACAATGTGCCTGGTGCAAGTCTTTTGAGTTGGCGTCACTTCAGCGACTTGTGTGTCGATGGGGATAAAAGGATGATGGTAATTACAACACAACACCCAGTCGCTGAGCAGAGAAAATCTCCGACCCAGTTGGGAATCGAACCCGGGTCATTAGGTATGACATTCTGTTGTGCTGACTATTCAGCTACCAGGGGTGGACAAGGCTGTCAGTAGTTCTAATGGAATGTTGTCTGCTCCCGGTGCCTTGTTTCGACTTAGGTCTTTCAGTGCTCTGTCAAACTCTTCACGCAGTATCATATCTCCCATTTCATCTTCATATTCTCTTCCATTTCCATAATATTGTCCTCAAGAACATTGTCCTTGTATAGACCCTCTATATACTCCTTCAACCTTTCTGCTTTCCCTTCTTTGCTTAGAACTGGGTTTCCATTTGAGCTCTTGATATTCATACAAGTGGTTCTCTTTTTCTCCAAAGGTCTCTTTAATTTTCCTGTAGACAGTATCTATTTTACCCTACTGAGATATGCCTCTACATCCTTACATTTGTCCTCTAGCCATCCCTGCTTAGCCATTTTGCATTTCCTGTCAATCTCGTTTTTGAGACGTTTATATTCTTGTTTGCCTGCTTCATTTACTGCATTTTTATATTTTGTTCTTTGATCAATTAAATTCAATATATCTTCTGTTACCCAAGGATTTCTACTAGTCCTCGTCTTATAACCTATGTGATCCTCTGCTACCTTCACTATTTCATCCCTCAAAGCTACCCATTCTTCTTCTACTGTATTTCTTTCCCCCATTCCTGCCAGTCATTCCCTAATGCTCTCCCTGAAACACTCTACAACCTCTGGTCCTGTCAGTTTATCCAGGTTGCAGCTCCTCAAATTCCCACCTTTTTGCAGTTTCTTCAGTTTTCATCTGTAGTTCATAACAAATAGATTGTGGTCAGAGTCCTCATCTGCCCCTGGAAATGTCTTACAATTTAAAACCTGGTTCCTAAATGTCTGTGTTATTATATAATCTTATCTGAAACCTTCCAGAATCTCCATGCCTCTTCCATGTATACAACCTTCTTTCGTGATTCTTGAACGAAGTTTTATCTGTGATTAAGTTATGCTCTGTGCAAAATCCTACCAGGTGGCTCCTCTTTTCATTTCTTACCCCCATTTCATAGTCACCTGCTATGTTTACGTTTCCTTCTCTTTGTTTTCCTACTATCGAATTCCAGTCACCCATGACCATTAAATTTTCGTCTTCCTTCAGTATCTGAATAATTCTTGTATCTCATTATACATTTCATTAATCTCTTCGTCATCTGCGGAGCTAGTTGGCATATAAACTAGTACTACTGTGGTAGGTGTGGGCTTCTTGTGTGCCTTGGCCACACTAATGTGTTCGCCATGCTGTTTGTAGTAGCTTACCTGTACTCCTATTTTTTTTTATTCATTATTATACCTACTCCTGCATTACCCCTTTTTGATTTTGTATTTATAACCCTGTATTCACCTGACCAGAAGTCTTGTTGTAAGTAAAAGGTCAAAAACGTAAAAAGAGTAGCTATATTTATGATGCCTGTATTGAAAAAACATAAATTTTTGTGGTATTTTAATCAAATTACAAAAGTTTTGCTCACATATTCGTCATAGTACTTCCTGCTGTAGTTATCAGTGTTTGTTCTGCTGAGAAGTCCTGTTAACTTTATTTTGGAATGTCCTTTAGTGCCGATGACCGACTTTCCATAGTTATCAGTGGTTTTGAAATTCACTCTGGCTCAGAGTTGTTTCCATAGTGTTGGTATTTCGTATAAATTTTATTGAGAAACCTCTCCAAAATGCGCAGTACCACTAGGGGGAGGGGGAAGAACTGTGAGCACATCACTTGCTATCTGTATCTTGACCACTGTTTTGAACTCCATTGTGAAGACAACACTTTCCTCATGCTGTGTTAATATAAACGCAACACTTTTCTCCTGTGATACTCAGTACAATTAGTGTTTTATAAGCAATTTGTTCAAGGAGTTCCTCGGAAATGTTAGCTAGAAAAATGAATTTTTGGCAACTCTGAACATATTCAATTTGTATAAAGTCTGATGACACACCAGTTTAGATTACAAATTCTTCTGCAAATTCTGTGACAGGTGTCAGTTATTATGCACCGTATGTCTTTTTTATTTTCTGAATGCAGGAGTTGGCAGTTTCAACTGGAAGGCCTTACAAGTTTAGTGTTGTAATATATCTATACAGTGTGCATTACGCAATAAAATTTGTGGTGGGTTATATTACTCAGTCACATCGTGACGGTACACAGGCTGCAGCCGCACACTGTCCACATTGTTACAGATCGTATGTGAAAAGTGTTAACTAAATGGGTAACAAAGCACATTCCAAATAATATATCATAAACATTAAAATACACTTCTGTATATTCTGAAAAGTTTTCATGTAAAATAACCAATTGCACTTTACATTTGATAACAGCTAATCAAAGTGTGTGGACAGAACTAATTCCTGATTGTTCATTATTGAATGAGTAAGTACAGAATACATTCTGCAACCAAGTACTGTAAAGTTTATTAGTACTGTTGTTGTTCTGTCAGTAAACATGTTTACATAAAAACAAATTATTTAGTAATGTTACACAATGATGCAGTCCAGTTCTTCACAATATTCAAACCACATTGCAATAAATAATTCCCGCATAAGGCGTATTTACATTACGATACGGCACTGTCTAGCTGCTCATGCCAGTCCTGACACATGAAGGCAGCCTCGTATCCGTGCTTGCGACAATGATCAGCTCCAGTGACCAATGCCTTAAATTATAAGTGCTGATAAGCTACTTAAGTTTTAAAACATTGTGTAAGGTGGAATGATAGTACGACTGCAGTCTGGCGCAAGTGTTTTTCTCAGTTTTTATAAAATTTTGATAATATTTGTTGGTGTGGGGTTGTCATGTGGAATCCCAGTGGTCTATAAAAATATTAAAAGGCTTTACTAAATCAATTACTTAAAATTATCACTGAAGACTCTGAAAAGTGAATTAAATAACTAAAAACGGAAAAATTATTACAATAAACATGAGGACGTGTGGTTGTTAAAATGAGATATAACATGCTACAAAAATTATTTATATCTAGAAATAAAAACTGTAAAACATCCAGTGCCCCCGATTCCCTCCCTCCCTCCCTCCCTCCCTCCCTCCCCCCCCTATCTCCCCCCCCCCCCTCCCACTGTGGGTGGGGTATGGCCAATGTATATTAGTAGGTTTGCTAGTGTTACTCTATGAGGCAGGTTCAGGAAGTAGGTGTAAAATATGTCACAAGCTTCTTTATGTCCTCCTCAAAGAACTATTCTTCTAGCTTCTTGCCCCCACTTCAGAACCTCTTCCTGTATCTGCTTGTCAGTTGAAAATTTGATTTGACTCGTGTGCCTTCAGGGAGGCGAAAAGATAATCTGAAGATGTCAAATATGGGAATATGAAGTGTGGGGGGGGGGGGGGGGGGGTGCATGCTACAAAACATTCTAACAAAGTAAGAGCATGTGGCTAAAGCAATGGGAGGATGGGTGTTGTGCAACAAGAGCACACTCCTCTCATCAGCATTCTCCTACTTTGGCTTTGAATTATCCTTTTGAGTATGTTTATGGTCTCTCACTATCATTGTGTACTGGTAGTCTCCCCCTGAGGCAGAAAATCGACCAAAATTGTGGTTTTGAGGTTTTCAGCTTATGGAGAATAGGGGAGACACCACTGTGAAAACTGTCTTTTGCCTTGGACTTACAATGAGCCACCCACATTTCATCTCCAGTCACAATAGGGCTCATAAATTCCTCACCTTCTAATTTAATTCACCCAAGAAACTCGTGGGTGCTATTGACCTGATTTTTCTTGTGCTGCTCTGTAAGCTGTTTTGGGACCCATCTTGCACACAGTTGCAGTATCTCAGCATTTCTGTGAATGTCTCACATAAGAGTTTGCGGAAACATCACAGAAATTTCATCCACTGTCTGTTGGTGGTCTTCATGAACAGTTTCCTTGATTTTATGCACCAACTCCTTGGTCAAAATGGAAGGTCTTCCACTCCGCTGTTCATCATAAACACTTGGTCTGCCTCCACTGAATTCCCTGCACAACTTCAGCACATTCATTCTGTTCACAATAGCTTTGCTGTAGCTGTTTTGAGTGTGAAAAAATTTTGGTAGGTGTTATTTCTTCTGCAAATAGGATGCAGATCACAGCACGTGGCTTGTGCTTGGTGTGATTTCTTACTTACATCTTTCGTGCAACTGAGTTCTACAACATTTGTTTACATACTACCATGTTCCTGCAATGCTCGCTTTGGTCAGCGGATGTCCATCTACCACTCAACTGTTGCCAACCCTTAAAGCCTTAGCCTGTTATGGGCACAGCATACTTACTTTCTCATGCATTAAACATATGGAAGACCTGTAGGGGTTGGTTAGAGCAGACACAAATACTGAAAAAAATAGATCTGCCTATGAACTAACACAAAAAAGGAAAAAAAATTGTAAATGAAGAATATAGTTATGAGTCAATCTACTAAAGACAGATAACAAGGGCACTTGGAGGAATACACTGTAGGCACTTTTGAAATGGAACACAAATGTCCAGGCTGGGACTCGCACTTGCCGGTAAGCTGCTAGGTCATGTTCCGTAAAGGTCGCCAGGCAGACGAATACCGGGAAGCTCTCTGTTGTAATGTGGCTTGTGGATGCAAGCTATTTCCAGCTATATGTGGTGTTGTCAATATCACAGTGATTGTTGCAAGCACTAATGAACAGCACTCACTTGTAGGCATCTGGCAGGACAGCAACCCTCAGCACTCAGTTGCGTAGCTTGTGGCTGGATCATGAGATACCAGTTGCATGCCACAGTCCTCTTTCCTTTAGAGGAGATGGCATAGCCATCTCACTGCATAGACAGTGGCAGTGGCAGAGATGACAGCTGAAGATATGTCACCCCTCTGCCCCACAGAGGAGACCACAGAGCTACCTGAGAGAACTGGCCCAGAGGACAGGAGCCCAGGCGATGTCCAACCAGAAAGGCTGAGAGTAGCGGAGGAGCTGAAAGAGAAGAGGTTGGCACTTCACAGAGAGAGGAAGGCCATGGAGTACATAGTAGAGGACCACAGTCATAGATGTCCAGGACCTGCAACCAGTGTAGAACAGCATGGAGCAGGTCAAGACGAAGGAGAATGATGGCCTGCTATGTGGTTGCCGGTTGGAAATGAATAATCCCTGTACACGAGACAAGTGAAAGGCCCACTCGGAGGAGATGATGTCCAGGGAAGGGAGAAGAGCCCAGAGGACAGTGGCAGAACACCTGCAACAGACAGAAAGGAAAATGGATTGAAGAACTATGTGGTTGAAGGAAACGAGGAGTGGGCAGCAGGTGTGACGGAGAACAGAGAGAAGCCTGTATTGGACAAAGGGGGTGCTGCACACAGGAGGCTAGAGTCAGTGGCACAGGAGAACCGAAGCTAGCTGGTCACCAGTCCTCATCATTAATCCATGAGATGGATTCAAGCTGGGGCAGGGTCACCTTTTCGAATCGTGGAAGTGGCTCGAAAGTGCGCTTGGCTAGCTGGGTGGGTCAAATGGCTACACACATATTGTACATAGCATACAAGAAAGCCAAGCGTAATGCTGATAGTTTACTGACAACACATGAACAGAATAACAATATTACAAAAAGGAAGGTTGCTACTCACCATATAGAGAAGATGCTGAGTTGCAGATAGGCACAACAAAAAAAACTGTCATAAATAATGGCTTTTGGCCAGTAAGACCTTCAGAATTAGACGGCAAACACGCTCAGACAAAAGCAACTTACACACACTTGATTGCAGTTTCAAACAACTGAGGCCACACTGCGAGCAGCAGCATCGGTGCATGATGGGAGTGGTGACTGGGTGGGGATGAAGAGGAGGCTGGGGTGCTGGGAGGGGGGGGGGGGGGGAGGAATAGTAGGGCAGGTGTGGCGGACAGTGATATGCTGTTGGGGAGTGCTGAGGGACATGGGGGAAAGAGGGTAGGGCAGCTATGTGCAGTCGGGAGGTTAGACAGAGGAAGCAGAAAGGTGGGGAGGGGGTGGGGATAGCAGAAAAGGAGAGAAGTAAAAAGACTGGGTTCGATGGAGAAATGAGAGCTGTGTAATGCTGGAATGGGAACAGAGAAGGGGCTGGATGGGAGAGAACAATGACTAACAAAGGTTGAGTCCAGGAGGATTATGGGCATGCAGGGAAAGTTTGGCTGCGTGCTAAGCAACAGGGTGGTCCACTTGTTTCTTGGCCACAGTTTGTTGGTGGGTGTTCATGTGGACAGACAGCTTGTTGGTTGTCATGCCCACATAGAAAGCAGCATAGTGGTTGCAGCTTAGCTTGTAGGTCACGTGACTGGTTGCACTGGTAGCCCTGCCTTTGATGGGATAGGTGATGTTTGTGACTGGACTGGAGTAGTTGGTGGTGGGAGGATGTATTGGACAGGTCTTGCATTTAGGTCTATTACAGGGGTATGAGCCATGGGGTAAGGGGTTGGGAGCAGGTGTGTAGGGATGGATGAATATATTGTGTAGGTTTGGTGGAAAGCGGAATACCACTTTGGGAGGGTTGGGAAGGATAGTGGGCAGGACGTTTCTCACTTCAGGGCATGACAAGAGGTAGTCGAAACCCGGGTGGTGAATATAATTCAGTTGCTCCAGTTCCAAGGGGAATGCTCCTCTGTGGACAGAGGGTGAGACTTTGTGAGGTGGTGGGATACTGGAAAAAGAAGGCATGGGAGACTTGTATTGCATTAATGGTCTCCTAAAAACTACAAGGTACACGAACAATTTAATAATGATTATTGTTAGCCAACTATGTTGACAGTTGTTTGTTCTGTTTCATTATTGAACCAATTTCCATATAAATTATTTGTCATTTGGAAGCTTTTGCTTGTAGATTCCATTCCAGCTTATTTCCATTCACTGACTGATGTAAAAAATTAAATGAATCTTAATAAATGCATGGGCATTAATGTCTCTTACATGTTCAACTTGTAAACTAAATTGTTCTGTGTGGCCTTGCAGCCAGTCATTGTCAACTACACTCCATGATATTTTGATTGGACACCTACCAGTCATCTTCAGTCAAGCCATTGAAGGCTGTTGAAGACAGCCTTTATTTTGTGATATATAGTGTGCAGGGAGTACTCCGTGCTTGCATCAAAATCATTTTGACTGATGGACCATACTACATGGCAGCACCACCATCATGGTGGAACTGCAGAATTCAGCTGCCCTTAACGTTGCTGACACCATGGCCATTGACACACTGTATTATCTTCGTTGTTGTAGTAGTTGTGGTCTTCAGTCCAGAGACTGGTTTGATGCAGCTCTCCATGCTACTCTATCCTGTCCAAGCTTCATCATCTCCCAGGACCTACTGCAACCTACATCCTTCTTAATCTGTTTAGTGTATTCATCTCTTGGTCTCCCTCTATGATTTTTACCCTCCACGCTGCCCTCCAATACCAAATTGGTGATCCCTTGATATCTGAGAATATGCGCTACCAACCAATCCCTTCTTCTAGTCAAGTTGTGCCACAAATTTCTCTTCTCTCCAATTCTATTCAATACCTCCCCATTAGTTATGTGATCTACCCATCTAATCTTCAGTATTCTTCAGTAGCACCACATTTCGACAGCTTCTATTCTCTTGTTGTCTAAACTATTTATCGTCCACGTTTCACTTCCATACGTGGCTGCACTCTATACAGATACTTTCAGAAACGACTTCCTGACACTTAAATCTATACTCAATGTTAACAAATTTCTCTTCTTCAGAAACGCTTTCCTTTCCATTGCCATTCTACATTTTATATCCTCTCTACTTCGACCATCATCAGTTATTTTGCTCCTCAAATAGCAAAACTCATTTACTACTTCAAGAGTCTCATTTCCTAATCTAATTCCCACAGCATCACCCAATTTAACTCGACTACATTCCATTAGCCTTGTTTTGCTTTTGTTGATGTTCATCTTGTATCCTCCTTTATAGACACTGTCCATTCTGTTCAGCTGCTCTTCCAGGTCCTTTGCTATCTCTGATAGAATTACAATTTCATCGGCTAACCTCAATGTTCTTATTTCTTCTCCATGGACTTTAATAATTACTCCGACTTTTTCTTTTGTTTCCTTTACTGCTTGCTCAATATACAGATTGAATAACATCGGGGAGAGGCTACAACCCTGTCTCACTACCTTCCCAACCGCTGCTTCCTTTTCATGCCCCTCAACTCTTATAACTGCCATGTGGTTTCTGTACAAATTGTAAATAGCCTTTTGCTCCCTGTATTTTACCCGTGCAACCTTTAGAATTTGAAAGAGAGTATTCCAGTCAACATTGTCAAAAGCTTTCTCTAAGTCTACAAATGCTAGAAACGTAGGTTTGCCTTTCCTTAATCTATTTTCTAAGATAAGTCGTAGGGTCAGTATTGCCTCATGTGTTCCAAAATTTATACGTAATCCAAACTGATCTTCCCCGAGGTCGGCTTCTATCAGTTTTTCCATTTGTCTGTAAAGAATTCATGTTAGTATTTTGTAGCCGTGGCTTATTAAACTGATAGTTCAGTAATTTTCACATCTGTAAACGTCTGCTTTCTTTGGGATTGGAATTGTTATATTCTTCTTGAAGTCAGAGGGTATTTCGTCTGTCTCATACATCTTGTTGACTAGGTGGTAGAGTTTTGTTAGGCCTGGCTCTCCCAAGCCTTTCAGTAGTTCTAATGGAATGTTGTCTACTCCTGGGGCCTTGTTTCGACTTAGGTCTTTCAGTGCTCTGTCAAACTCTTCACGCAGTATCATATCTCCCATTTCATCTTCATATTCTCTTCCATTTCCATAATATTGTCCTCAAGAACATTGTCCTTGTATAGACTCTGTATATACTCCTTCCACCTTTCTGCTTTCCCTTCTTTGCTTAGAACTGGGATTCCATCTGAGCTTTTGATATTCATGCAAGTGGTTCTCTTTTCTCCAAAGGTGTTTTGAATTTTCCTGTAGGCCGAATCTATCTTACCCCTAGTTATATGCGTCTCTACATCCTTACATTTGTCCTCTAGCCTTCCCTGCTTAGCCATTTTGCACTTCCTGTCGATCTCATTTATGAGATGTTTGTATTCCTTTTTGCCTGCTTCATTTACTGCATTTTTGTATTTTCTCCTTTCATCAATTAAATTGAATATCTCTTCTGTTACCCAAAGATTTCTACTAGTCCTCGTCTTTTTACCTGCGTGATCCTCTGCTGCCTTCACTATTTCGTCTCTCAAAGCTACCCAGTCTTCTTCTACTGTATTTATTTCCCCCATTCTTATCAGTCGTTCCCTAATGCTCTCCCTGAAACTTTCTACGACCTCTGGTTCTTTCAGTTTATGCAGGTCCCATCTCCTCAAATTCCCACCTTTTTGCAGTTTCTTCAGTTTTAATATACAGTTCATAACCAATAGATTATGGTCAGAGTCCACATCTGCCCCTGGAAATGTCTTACAGTTTAAAACCTGGTTCCTAAATCTCTGTCTTACCATTATATAATCTATCTTAAACCTTCTAGTATCTCCAGGCTTCTTCCATGTATACAACCTTCTTTCATGATTCTTAAACCAAGTGTTAGCTATGAGTAATTTATGCTGTGTGCAAAATTCTACCAGGCAGCTTCCTCTTTCATTCCTTACTCCCATTCCATATTCACCTCCTACATTTCCTTCTCTTCCTTTTCCTACTGTTGTGTTCCAGGCCCCCTTGACTATTAAATTTGCGTCTCCCTTCACTATCTGAATAATTTCTTTTATCTCATCATACATTTCATCAATCTCTTCATTATCTGCAGAGCTAGTTGGCATATAAACTTTTACTACTGTGGTAGGCATGGGCTTCGTATCTATATTGGCCACAATAATGTGTACACTATGCTGTTTGTAGTAGCTTATCCGCATTCCTATTTTCCTATTCATTATTAAACCTACTCCTGCATTACCCCTATTTGATTTTGTATTTATAACCTTGTATTCACCTGACCAGAAGTCTTGTTCCTCTTGCCACCGAACTTCACTAATTCCCGCTATATCTAACTTTAACCTATCCATTTCCCTTTTTAAATTTTCTAACCTACCTGCCCGATTAAGGGATCTGACATTCCACACTCCGATCCGTAGAATGCCAGTTTTCTGTCTCCTGATAACAACATCCTTCTGAGTAGTCCCCGCCCGGAGATCGGAATGGGGGACTATTTTACCTCCGGAATATTTTACCCAAGAGGACACCATCATCATTTAACCATACAGCAAAGCTGCATGCCCTTGGGAAAAATTACAGCTGTAGTTTCCCCTTGCTTTCAGCCATTCATAGTACCAGCACAGCAAGGCTGTTTTGGTTAATGTTACAAGGCCAGGTCAATCAATCATCCAGACTGTTGCCCCTGCAAGTACTGAAATGGCTGCTGCCCCTCTGCAGGAACCACATGTTAGTCTGGCCTCTCAACAGATACCCCTCCATTGTGGTTGCATCTACGGTATGGCTATCTGTATCGCTGAGGCACGCAAGCCTCCCACCAGTGGCAAAGTCCATGGTTCTTCAATTTGAGCAAATCATGGAGATGATAGTCATGTATCATCGAGCTGGTAGCTACCATCCCAGTTCATCAGATTTTCCAGATTTCTTATTTCCATAGATTCTTAAATAATGGAGTCCCAGGAAGACGTTTCTGTGACCAAAATTATTGTTTTATCATACTCCATTGAATGTCCAGTGGATATATATAATGTTTGGCAATAACAGACTTGCCTGGTTTTGAAAGGCGAGTGCAGCATTTATGTTCTGTACAGCTTTGATGTTCGGTGCAATATTGGTGTTTGGTGCAGCGTTCTTCCACAGTGCGTGGTCTCTAGCCCATATAAGCCATACCACACTGACTAGGTATTTTGTAAATTCCATCCTTTCACAATAACAAATTGTCCTTTACTGATTCTAGCAGTTCAGCAATCTTAGATGATGGGCGGAAAACTGCTTTCACCTGAAAATTATAAAACATTGCAACAAAGGGAAGAAAGGCTAGAGATTTTCGCAGTGTACTCTTCTCTTTATCCAAGGATGAATCCTTGGTTTTAATTGCTAGTGCCCTGTTAATTTCCCAGGAAGAATACCCATATTCCCTGAACCCCGTCTATAGATGAGCAAGCTCTTTACACAAGCTATCTGCATTTGAGACCGTAAGCTCTGTGTACAAGTACTTTAAGCACAATCATAGTTTACTACACATGATGACAACCCAGTGATTGTAAATACAAGTTGGTATCAGTGGGCTTAGGTTAAAATGAATTGCCCAGAGAGTCATCATTCTTCCATTTAACCAAAACATCCAAGAAAGATAGAAAACTGTCTTTCTCTGGTTACTTAGTGGACTGGATTTCTTTTGAATGCAGTTTAGGTGATGTAAGAACTTCATTAATTTATCTTCTCCATGAGGCTACACTCTGAAAGCATCATCCACATACCTCCAAAATGCAGTTGGTTTAAGGGTCACTGATTCAAGTTTTATCTCCTGAAAGCCCTCCACTTAAAAGTTGGCCACCTGGTTAGAAAAAGAGGTCAGCAAGGAAACTGTTTTCTGCTCAAAATATTCATGGTTGAACAGAAAATGGGTTGAGGAAAGAGCATGCCAAAATAAAGCAGTGATGTCCACCTGAAACTTTTTACCAATTACTGCCAAAGAATCTGAAAGAGGAACCTTTGTAAGAAGAAATACTACATTAAAGCTGACTAAACAGATCAAACTACTTAGATGCAGACACCTCAGTCTATTGATAAAATCAGCTGAGTTTCGGAAATGATGTGAGCATTTGCCCGTCAATGATCTCGGCAAGGAAACAAGACATTGGCTAAACTATATGTGGGAAGAACCAATATGGCAAGCTATTGGTCATAAATGTGAACCTTCTTTATGAATTGTAGGAAGTTTTGGCAGTAAGCAACCAAGTGGTACTAACCTCTTGACTGTCCCTTTTAAAAGATAATGAGGTACAATTCAGGAGTGCAGAAGTCTTCCATTGCACTTGTGCTGTTAGAAATGTAATCAGTCTTCCTTCAGATTGAATCCCTTAGCAGATTATACATCTTGTCAACATACATGACGGAGGACATCGAAAGGGTGCAAAAAAGGGCAGCTCATTTTGTATTATTATGTAATAGGGGAGAGAGTGTGGCAGATATGATACATGAGTTGGGATGGAAGTCATTAAAGCAAACACGTTTTTCGTCGTGGTGAGATATATTTACGAAATTTCAGTCACCAACTTTCTCTTCTGAATGCGAAAATATTTTGTTGAACCCAACCTACATAGGTAGGAATGATTATCAAAATAAAATAAGAGAAATCAGAGCTCGAACAGAAAGGTTTAGGTGTTCATTTTTCCCCGCGCGCTGTTCGGGAGTGGAATGGTACAGAGATAGTATGATTGTGGTTCGATGAACCCTCTGCCAAGCACTTAAATGTGAATTGCAGAGTAATCATGTAGATGTAGATGTAGAAGAGGTATCAAAATCATTGAATTATCTTCATGAGCCTTCAGCACCACTATGTCAGCATCCTTTTGGAGAATTCATTGTGCAGCCCTCCTCAGAGGTTTAGCTAGTGTGTTGATGATGAGATTTCAAAAGAGCATGGCATGTTATCTGCTGTGGGACAACTGCTCTGGAGCCAGACAGTCAAATTTTAACACCTGACAAGAACTTGCTTCCTAATGCATTCAATAAAACTTTTCTGAAGTCACTCTATCAGCTCAATCCTATGATTCAAGCAAGAGATATGCTGCAACCTTCATTTTAAGTGCAACAGTTCTTCTGACATGGTATCCAACCTTTGACCATAACATGACTATCCTCCTCTGTAATTTTCGATGCAATGGCAGTCTTACTAAAACGTATCACTCTGGCAAGTGTTGGCATTATGTCATGGTCCTGAAATCTCAATGAAAAGTTTAAAGCACTCAAGAATTTTGCTCTCTTACCACATATCTTCTCAAAACTTCAGACATGTGAGACCATCCTACCTGTAAGGCATCTGATGCAAATTTTAAAAATTTTCTGGTGAATTGAGTGTTGAAAGGAATATCAGCCTTGACAATCTTTGTCAACTACACACCACAATATTTTGACTGGACACATGCCATTCGTCTTCAGGTGAGTGATCAAGGACTGATTAAGGTATCCTCCATTCTGCAATATACAGCATGCTGTGAGTATAATGCACATGTGCCAAAATCATTTTGACAGATGGACCACACTACTCGGTAGCAGCACCCTCTCCAGTGGAACTGTAGAACTCATTTGTCCTGTATTGCCACTCACTGTGGCCATCGGCACACTGTGTCATCTTCAATTTCAGCAAATTGTGGGGATGATAGGATTCCAAACATTATCCATCTGGTGGTCACTGTCATGGTTCACCAGATTTTTGTGTTGTGTATTTCCACAAACTCTTTAATAATGGGGTCCAATAGTGATGTTGCTGTGATCAAAATTATTGTCTTATCATTTTCCATTGATCATATGGTGGACATAGAATATTTGACAAATGGTGGATTTGCTTAGTTGCAAAAGGCAAGTGCAGAGATAATGTTTGGTGTGCGTGTTATTATGGCCTATATAAGTCATACCACATTGACAAGGTATTTTTTTAAATTGCTGCCTTCTGTAATATGAAAGCAAAACTTTTGAGGTTCTTAAACATATTTTGAGATGTTGCAACCATGGCCATATTGATGCATTCTATTAAGATTCCTGCTACATGAATGATTATGGAGAAGGCTAGTTGTGCCAGAGTCAAAGAGAGGATTTGCTCTAGGAGACAAAGGTCTATGGCATTACAGAAGAATTGGTCCACCTACATCTGAAGGTTGCAGTACATCTCTCACCTTTATGATGGGAATGGGTTGACAGAGTGACTGTGGCCAAGTTTTATGGGCTTCTTAAGGATGCAAGTTCTTGACAGACATCAAAATTTGACTGTCTGATCACTTGAGCAATCAATGCCACAGAGGGTATCTGCACAACGCTCCATTGTCAACTTCACAAAGAAGAATTTGATCAATGTGATGCTGTCTGTGGCAGGAAAATAACAATTTTTCACCTACATCTAGAGCACCAACTTCAATAAGTTTTGTGAGTGGTGTTGAAGAAGCCATACAACACCTTCCCTAAAGATGCTGCAGAAGAAACAAGAAGAAAAACTTGCTGTGCTCTTTTGAAAGCTGCTCTTGAAAGCAATAACTTAAATCCACAAAAACTGATGCACTATGAAATCTGTGAGAGGATCCTGACATAGTGGTACAGTAGTATTATTACCTCATAGAGTATATGTTGATAAGATATGTTGGCGATTCCATGTATAGGAAAATTGATTATGATCCTAGAGGATCAGGTTCACGTTGTAGACCTCAGACTTTTAGCAGATGATGCATTTATCTATAATGAAGTAATATCTGAAAGAAGCTGTAGAAATATTCAGTCAGATCTTGATAAGATTTCAAAGTGGTGCAAAGATTGGCAGCTTGCTTTAAATGTTCAGAAACGTAAAATTACACACTTCACAAAATGAAAAAAAGGCATAGTATCCTATGATGTTATCATTGCAATCAGCCAATTCATACAAATACCAGGGGGTAACTCTTTGATGGAGAGCTGCATCAAACCAGTCTCAGGACTGAAGACCACAACAACAACAACAACAACAACAACTCTTTGAAGGGATATGAAATGGAATTATCATATAGGCTCAGTCATGGGTAAAGCAGGTGATAGACTTTGGTTTATTGGTAGAATACTGCAGAAGTGCAATCAGTCTACAAAGGAGATTGCTTACAAATCACTTTGTGACTAGTTCTAGACCATGCTCAAGTGGTTGGGACCCATTCCAAATAGAAATAACAGGGAATATTGAATGTATACAGAGAAGGATAGCATGAATGATGGCAGGTTTGTTTGATCCATGGGAGAGTCACAGAGATACTGAAGGAACTAAACTGGATGATTCTTGAAGATATATGTAAACTGTCCCAAGAAGTCTATTAACAAAGTTTCAAGAACAACTTTTAAATGATGACTGTAGGAATATACTAAAATACTCTACGTACTGCTTGTAATCTTACCCTCCCACACATCATTATTAAAATTCTCTTAGTCTCTTCATTATTTTCGAGAGGCATAAGATATACAAAAGAAAAACTTTTTACTTATTTTCATTTTCTCTTTGTGTTGTTGGCTCCACTTTTTGTGTTTAGGATTACATTCTTGCGGCTAAAAATTTGATTTAATGTTGTGGGCTCCTGATGACTAAATTACTGATGAAGATTTGCCTGTATATTTCTTGAATTTTATTCTCTGTTACGTTATTAAATATCACACTGTCTATACATTTTCCACTTAAAAAAAAACCGATAATTACATTGTTGTTGATAAACTTGAGAAACATCTACTTCCATCAGGGGCATACCCACTACTACCTACATTCTGTGGTACTCACAGTATTCCGAAGAGTTTACAAAGCAAAAGAGTTTGCAAACTTTCTTGATAAAAGAAGAATCGTCACCAAGTTATATCATTATTTTATAAATGAGTCCAGAAATAAATTTAATAATTATCATCAGGTTGTGCAATTAATAATATGAATTTAAAGTATGCCAGACATTTTTTAGTTTCAAACATTTCCAAAAGAAGAATAGTTTTAACCACACATATAGAGTGTAACAAATTAATTTCTTTTTATACATTTTAGTCTGAAATATAATACATCATATACAAAATTAAATTGAATTCTTTCAGTGAAACTGCCGAGAATGTTCAGCTATACCAGATTCGGGATTAATCCTGGTATCAGATACTTCTATAAAAAAAGGTTATGTCAGAAAAGGGTGTCCCATTACAATACCCCCTCACAAAATTTGGAAACAATGTGTTTACAATATTTTGTGACAGACTGCAAGGTTCGCCAAACAGTGTACAAAATGATGCCCATGATAGCAGATTGATGTATAGGAGTATCTGATACCTAACATTTTACAGAAGACATAAGAAAAATACCTACTACACAAGCCATAATCTATACAATTATCAGGATATGGTATTTAGATTTTTAGGTCTGTGAAACATACTGTCACAAGACAAAAAATATAAAATCAAAACTAGAACATTACACCACTAAACTAGAAATAATTACAGAGTCAATATAAAATTACTAGAATTATAATTTGTACATTAACATCCATACAATGAAACCTTAAAAATCTTCAAAAGAGAAGAGAAAAAATTTCAGAGCCTAAGTGTACGATGAGTGAACCAACTCGAAAAACTCACAATGACAGGTACAGACCAGAAGAATATACTCAATCATGAGTAGGAATATAGTACAAAATCAATCGGCCATATAAATCATAGTATTTAAGGATATGTTGATTCATGAAAGAACAAAATAATGGAAAAATATTTGGGCCTAAGTTTATGATGTTGGTTTTGACCCATGAATCCAAACCACACCGGGTACAAACCAGCAAAAAATTTTTGACACAACACAATGAAAAAATTTCATAATCATATCAATAAGTTCAGTCATATGCAAAGAGTAATTGCAAGAAGCATCTAGCCTCAATCAGTGGTTGTATGCTCTCCTTGAGTACACTCATACAGTCTTGATGACCAGGGGTACCCAAAACGAGCTAAGCATGAATCTGTCCACAACTCAAGTTCCAGTCAGATACAATATTGCAATACTCAGGATAAATACAGGTAAACAGAGTCATAATTAGGTTTGAAGGATGACACTATCCAGTAGCTTGACAACCTAAATCAGTGTATGAAAACAGATATGTATACATCTTGTTATATTGTCCATACTAGTAAATGTCTTCTACACTATTTGCTAATTGTCCATACAAACTAACCTTTATTCATAAAAGCCTAGAAGATTCATTTACAAATGATAAAAAAAAAAAACATAGTGATTTAAAGTTACATGACGTATTGGAAAGTCAATCTCCCTACTTTAAAAAATATGTATTTATGCTGAATAATGCTGTCTTTAGCTGTCTTGGCTAACAATTCACAAATATCAGTCACAACACAAATCCAGTCGACAGATGCTCAAGTATGTTAGCCAGCACCCACGATCCCTTGCAAGTTAACTGGCCCAGCAGGGTACAGCCATACAGCAGTGTGGGGAGTGGATACAGCCACATCTTTCAGCTTCCTCCCTAGAGTTCTCATCATACGCTCCAACAAATAGGTAACTTCCTGTCTACTGATCACATCAAATCCTGAAACATTGTTTTCTATTCCAATTTCTCATTATAGCTATGTGTGTTGTGGTATCATGAACTGTTATTGACCTATATAGGTCAAGGGAAGTGTCCGATTCCAATGTGTCGTCGTAGCTGTTTTGATATCATGAGCTGCTGTTGGCCTACATAAGTCAAGGGAAGTGTCTGATTCCAATTTGTCTTTGTAGCTATGTGTGTTGTGATATCGTGAGCTGCTGTTGACCTATATAGGTCAAGGGAAGTGTCTGATTCCAATTTTTGTTGTTTTAGGTGTGATTATAATTTTTGGAGTAGTTGGTTTTTATTTTGTGGTATCAACAGTTGTGGCTGAGCTATGTAGGTGGAGGGAAGTGACCGATTCCTGTCGATATTGTAAGTGTAGCGCAATTTGGGAATTTTGTGATGTTTTTATGTCATTGTTTTGTGTGGTTTGGGTTCATGGTATGTGTCTATATGTGTTTATATTTTGTTTGTCCCCACTCAAAACCCCCCAATTTCCCGTGCTGGTCCCGTTAGTTTAATTATATTTTTGGAGGGAGATGTGTTTGCTGGTTTTATATGTATTTTCTTGTTTGTTGTCGTGTTTGTGTAATGACGTCATAGGCGCCATGTTGGAGGCATAAAGAATGGCCGTTTCTGCCATATTGGTGACGTTATGGGTCAAAGCAGATGGGTGGAACTGGACGCTTCTGTAATCCCCATCATCATCATTATAATCATCATCATCATCACCGTCATATTCTTCCAAAATTACTTCATCAATAACATCATTAACAACATAAGTCTCATCTCCATTAAAGTCACCTACCTCACCTACATTCATCTGCAATAAGCTACCAGTCTCAGACATACCAACCTCAGTCATTCACAGTTCTCATTCACATTTACATAAAAAATACCACCTAATTCAGATTCAGTACAGTCATCACCTGTTTTACACACATCAGTAACACCGTTTTCTGACCAAACAAAGAAATCATTAGTATATACTACAGCAAAATTCTCATTACTCTCACATTCTGGTTTGTAATTGGTACCTACACCACTATAATTAAACATTATATTCCAAAACTTTTGACCAAAACATATGTGAGAAATCTGATGTTCCATCTGTTCAACTTCTGATACTTGTGCCACATTATTAATACTTTTACTATTGTCTAATTGTAAGTGTAAATTGGGGGTCCTGTACTTGTTGTGTTTCATCCTCCCAAAACTGCAGAGGCAGACTGCCGTTTCCCTAGTAGGTACCTCTATGATTGTTTTTCCTGGTATATTGCCCATAGTTATCCCCATTGTTCCTATGCTGCTGATGTTCAAAGTTTCTCTCTATTACCATTTGACCCTGATAAGAATTACCATATTGTAAAAATTGTTCAAGGCAGTCGTCAGATCCGTGTACTAAATCCGACTGCAACCTTTCTGATAATCTCCTTTTTAGTGCATCAATCAATGTCATTTTGTCAAATGGTCTGTCAAGGTGTGCTAATTTCTTAAGTTGATTCTTACGAAACTCTTTCAATGTACCATCCCTATTACTGTAGTTTGGGCCATTCAAAAATTCACTTTTAATTCTTTGTTGTTCAGCTTCCAACCGAAATTTATTTAAAAAACTTTTTTTGAAACTTTGATATGTTTCCCACTGACTTAAATTTAAATTTACCAAGAAAGAGCTTCACCTTCAAGATATCTTTTAACAAATTCAATCTTTTGGTCATCACTCATGCCCAACACAAAACTATCTCTACAGTGGTGCAGAAAATCCACTGGCTGTAAATTGTCTGACAGAAAACTTTTGATGGGAATGTAGGACCATGCAAAACCATTGTTGAATATGGATTGTTGTGAAAGCAATTCTCCTGAACTACTGAAATTTTTTGATCTAAAACATTTACTATAGTTAGCATACTGTTTTCAATATTTAAAATTTTTTGATCTAAACTACTAAAGTTTTGTTCCATTTTTTTCTCCGCTACCTTCTGTTGAACTCTGATATCATTGATGTTCTTCTCCTGTTGTGCAGATTGTGCAACCAACTCATTTTCCAAAACAATAAATTTATTTTCTAAGGCCTCAACTTTTCCATTCACACTTTTCAATCCCTCTGACAACCCATTTTTCTGTTCTGAAACCTGATTACAAAGTTGGTCTATTTGGCATTGTACCCTGTCCATTTTATCATTGTTCTCAGTTTGTTTTTCCATTAACTGATAAGTAACCACTCAATTTTGCCAGAATCAACAGTTAAAACTGTTTCTTTGCTGACTACACTTTCACTTGGTTTAAACATGTCTTGGGTGAGTCCTATAGCCTTCACCTCTACATCACTACTACCCTAGTCCCTATTCATTTTTATAGCAACCACATGAGTAATAATAATAATAATAATAATAATAATTCACAAATGGTTTGTACTTATCTTTTCTGATGTCCTTCATCGTAGGTATCAAGACCTCTTTCAATCCATCCGGTCTGTCATTGTTCATATTATCTCATCACTGTTGGTCCAATTTTGTTGGGCAGTTCTCAGGTCTTCTTTTGTTGGGTGATTGAAGGACATTTACATAAAAAAAGGAAGTACACAAATCCAAAATCCATTCTTCTTCTGCAACAGACAAAACTTCGTTATAAGTCAACAAATCATGACTGACACCCAAACTTGTAATCTTACCCTCCCACACATCACTATTAAAATTCTCTTATTCTTTTCATTATTTTCAAAAGCTTTGAGAGGCATAAGATATACAAAAGAAAAACATTTTACTTATCTTCATTTTCTCTTCATGTTGTTGGCTCCACTTTTTGTGTCTAGGGGTACATTCTTGCACTTGAAAGTTGAAAGTTCGATTTAACATTGTCAGTTCCTGATGACTGATGAAGATTTGCCTGTCTATTTCTTGAATTTTATTCTTTGTGACATTATTAAATATCACACCATCTTTACATTTTCCACTTAAAAAACAATAATTACATTTCTGTTGACAAACTTAGAAAAACATCTACTTCCATCAGAGACATACCCACTACTACTTACATTCTGTGGTACTCACAATATTCCAAAGAGTTTACAAAGTAAAAGAGTTTGCAAACTTTCTTGACAAAAGAAGAATCATCACCAAGTTATATCATTATTTTATAAGTGAGTCCAGAAATAAATTTAATAATTATCATCAGACTGTGCAATTAATATTATGAATTTTAAGTATACCAGTAGTTTCAAACATTTCCAAAAGAAGAATAATTTTAACCACACATACAGAGTGTAACTAATTTCTTTTCATACATTTTAGTCTGAAATGTAATACATCATATACAAAATCAAATGAAATTCTTTCAGTGAAACAGCTGAGAATGTTCACCTATACCAGATTTGGGATTAATCCTGGTATCGGCTACTTCTATAAAAAAGGTTGTGTTAGAAAAGGGTGTCTCATTACACGCTGACATAGGAATTGTGAGGATAAGATTACAATAATTACTGCACACACAGAGACAGTCAAGCAATCATTCTTCCCACACTCCATACATGAAACCCTAATAACTGAAACAATGTGATGTATCTTCTGGCCTGCACCTCACAGTGGTTTGCAGAGTGTAGGTGTAGATGTAGATTTAGAGGTGGTTACCAGAAGACTTGTGTACTCTGGAATTCTTCCTTGTTACCTTAAGGGCTATCAAGAGGTTAAGACCACCACCAAAACTGTACGGCCTTCCTCAAATACATAAAGAAAGTTTACCTTTATGGCCAGCAGTAAGTTGAATTGGTGTCCTCCCCCCCCCCCCCCCCCCACCCCTCCCAATACTATTTAGCCAAACATCTTGCTCTCTTGCTGAGGCCAATGGTAGGCAGTGTTCATTTATATACAAATCTTGACCAATTTAATCAACAGACTGGGGTGTCTACATCTACACACTCTGGTCTGTTTAGTCAGCTTTGACGTAGTATCTTTTTTCTTACAAAGGTCCCTCTCCCAGATTCTTTGGCACTAACTAGTAATAACTTTCAGGTGGACATCACTGCTTTATTTCAGCACATTCTTTCTTCGACCTAGTTTTTGTTCAAGCATGAATATTTTGAGCATATTGATGGCATCACCACGCTGACCTCTCTGTCTGCATTGGTGACCAACCTTTATATGGAGGACTTTGAGGAGAGAGAGCTTGAATCAGTGTGCCTTAAACTAACTGTGCTTTGGAGGTATGAGGATGATATCTTCATAGTGTGGCCTTATGGATAAATCAATTAAAAAATCCATTCAAACTAACATCCAGTTCATTATGGAGCTAGAGAAAGACAGTTGTCTGTTTTTCTAGATGTTTTGGTTGGACAGAAGAATGATGGTTGTGTGAGGCATTCAGTTTATTGGAAGTCTATTCATACCAACTTCTATTTGCAACCATCAGGTTGTCATCACCAGCTGAAAACAATGAGTGCCCTTAAAACACTTTTACACAGAGCTCATCCAGTCCACATAGTTTGCCTAAAGAGCTCACCCACCTAAAGACAGTGTTCAGAGAAACTGGGAATTTACCTGGGAGATTGACAGGGCACTATCAGTTAAAACCAGGAACCAGAAAGTGTATAAGAAGGGGAGCACACCAGCAAAATTTTCTCATTTTGTTGGCAATATTTCATTTAAAATAGCAAAAATCCTCCTTAATTTTCAGGTGAAAGTGGTTTTCCGCCCATCATCTAAGATTGCTGACCAGATGAGGTCAGTGAAGGACAATTTTTTATTGTGCAAGGCTGGAATTTACAAAATACCTTGCCAGTGTGGCATGGTTTACATAGGCCACCTGATGTGCACCATGGAAGAACATTGCACTGAACATCAATGCTGCACTCATCTTTTACAACAAGCAAATCTGCTATTGCTGGACATCATTGTATCTTCATTGACTTTCAATATAATGTGATAAAACAACTCTCTCTCTCTCTCTCTCTCTGTCTCTCTCACACACACAGTGTCACAGAATGGACATACAACTCATAGTTCCTTGTGAGTTGCCTCATTATTAGAGCCTGGATTTTTTATGCAATTATACAATTTTTTGGTCCTACACACATGAAAATGTAAATGTTCTGGATTATGTTGTCACCATTGATATATTTCATTTTATTGTCTGGCCTGCATATTTGTAAACTTTTCACAATAATTAGATATTTCAACTTTATGATACATAAAATTACATATTAAAGGTTTTTTTATCCTTCTTCATATTTCCCCACACATTCTATTACAATAATTTCTGAATCTGACCTACCACAAAAGCTGAAGACAGGAAACACCACATTCAAGCGTAATACAACACGTTTAACTACACTTTGATTTGGATTATGAAGGGCATGCTTATGCTCAATTTTCTAAGATTTGGAATTTCATTTTTCAAAAGCAAAGCAGATACAATAACAAAACACTGTGTAGCGTATAGCAGTTATTATCAAGAATAGTAAGAGGCAGTGTTTGCTGCTGAGATCGGCATAGGAGAAACATAAGGCTATGAGCCTTATGTTTCTGACTACTAGTGACTTCTGCTGATTCGGAACTAGAGGGAGAGTGCACCAATAAAAGTTTGCCAAATAGTTCTGTTTGACTATTTGTGTTCATGGTGGCTCCTACTGCATCATTATCATCTCATTTAAGATCTGAGGTTGGGATGAAGGGTCTAGCGGTTCTAGGCGCGCAGTCCGGAACCGCGCGACTGCTACGGTCGCAGGTTCGAATCCTGCCTCGGGCATGGATGTGTGTGATGTCCTTAGGTTAGTTAGGTTTAAGTAGTTCTAAGTTCTAGGGGACTGATGACCACAGATGTTAAGTCCCATAGTGCTCAGAACCATTTTTTTTTGTGATGAAGGAAGCTTTCACTACTGGGGAGGGATTGTTCTATATTGAGTGTGCAATAAACAGATAGAGTGCTCTATGAAGTCCTGACTTAAGTAACATACACATAGTGATGTGCAAACAATGGAAAAACCAGTGCAATTGTCTGAAGGGGCCCCTAGATGGCTATGACTGCTGCACAGTAATACTGTGCAATATTATTGACTTTCTTCATGTTATGCTCAACAATATTGTGGTGTGGACTGTTGATGATGAAGACACTGCTGCTGAGATCTCTCACAAAAACTTACTGGCAGGCTTGAAGCTAGAAACAAATGGATCATTTTGTGTGTTGATGGTTCAACATCTGATATGTTACTGGAAATGGTTAACAACATTCTTAGGTATCCAGATACGTAAGCATGTGCCCCCTCCCCCCACCTCCCCCACCCGATTCCTCTCCCTCTTGGAATCTGGCGTGTGGCGTTTGTATTCAATACAAAATTCTTATAAACTTCTGGAAGTGATTTTCTGTGATTCCACTAAACCTTTCACTTAGTCAAAATGTGGCTATATATGGCAGATCTCAGTGAGACAGTACTAAAATTTAGCAACTGTTGTATACTTGTGTCTTTATCATATTTTTGTCTCAAAACTGACCAATTCTTTTACATAAAAAATATAAATTTTGGAGTGTTGCATTGCCCTTCTCTCGCCTGATTAAATTTCCACGGACTCTCAAATCCCCATGATTACATATTTTCATTGATCATGCTACAACAGCTTGCTACTTGCAATTCTTTTGAAGATTTCATATTTACAAGTGCAGAGTCACCTTAATAAATGGGGTAGCTAACACACACACACACACACACACACACACACACACACACACACACACACACACACACACACACACACACAGAGAGAGAGAATTTTACACTAATTATTTTTTAAACCGCTTGTCCTTTGCAGTCTTTCCCTGTTTTTCTGAAGTAAACATCATGTAGGATTGAATCTCAAAATTACTGTTTTTGTACTCATCTGTTCTGATATCCCACAATGCTAGCAATAATTTATACATTTTGATGCACTCTAATCATAACAGTCTTTGTTCTAGTTTTGAACATATCATCAACCCCATAACAACAATGAAGAGTGAGCACAAAGATAATCAGTGTCTACAGCATGTGAGAGACTAACAGAGGTTGCAAATTTTGACGGAATGAAATATAGTAGCATCATGTTATTTTATAAAATCAATTTCATTATTGAAAGTAAAATTAGAAAAATTAAAAATGAAGACAGAAATTTTGCTTGTGTGAGAATTGAAGACTAAAAATGTTGTTTGTAATGTAAATTTGTTTTCAGACCATTTAAGTTAAGAACTGCAACTATAAATTTTCATGGTAGAGATCGATATTACGAAATATGTCAGTATAAATAATAAAAATATGCATAATAAGAAACATCCAGAAATATCTACAGGTGAGAAGAGTACAGTTTAAGAAGAAAAATAAACCAAATCTGGCCAAAATTTATATGAAATCAAACAGTTCATTTGGAATGCGGAAGTTCTGAGGAGGATTCATCACTGTTGTCTCTATGAAGTCAAGGTTTGGTACCAGACAGAATTTAATTTACTGAATTTCAAGAATGTAAAAGAATGCCTGAAATTTAGGCATCTCAATCTGATATTCAAAGTTTCACCAACAACTGCTTTCTTTTCTTGGGCTGACAGAGTCAGCTACAGAGTCATTGGTTTATTTTTTACAAACAATCTAAAATTCACAAAGACACACATAATAATACAGATACTTTTATATTATATTTATGTTCAGTCTGAAATATTAACTACATTAAAATTGAAAGTAATGGGTGACTGAACAACTTACCGATATACCCTCATTGGTACATTTATACACACATCAAAAAATGTTTTTCATCCCAGAACTTCTGAAATTGATGTTGACTGTGGATATTGTATCACAGACACAGTCCCTTTGACTCTTCAAAGATGTCACTAAACGCACCCAAAGATATAAAGACCCATGTGTGAGCAGCGCCTATTAGATGGGGGGGGGGGGGGGGGTCCGACAGCGCATCAGTTCCAGTCATTCCACCACGAAGGAGATACACAGCTCTTGTTGTCTGTAGTTCAACCACACCTAGATGGCCAGTACCGTGATTTGATTGTGTCTGCATTGCCACTTTGTGCCAGGAAGGGCTCTCAACTAGGGAAGTGTCCAGGCATCTCGAAGTGAACCAAAGCGATGTTGTTCGGACATGTAGGAGATACGAGAGACAGGAACTGTCAATGACATGCCTCGCTCAGGCTGCCCAAGGGCTACTACTGCAGTGGATCACTGCTACTTACAGATTATGGCTTGGAGGAACTCTGACAGCAATGCCACCATGTTGAATAAAGCTTTTTGTGCAGCCACAGGACGTCGTGTTATGACTAAAACTGTACGCAATAGGTTGCATGATGTGCAACTTCACTCCCAATGTCCATGGTAAGATCCATATTTGCAACCATGACACCAGCCTCTGCAGTACTAGATGTGCATGGGGGGGGGGGGGGGGGGGGGAGGGGATGTCACAGCTCTCTGTCACTGAGCCAACCTCAGGTGCGACTGAGCCGTCGGCCCACTCTCACCTCAGTGTGGGTGGCAGACTGTGTCGAGGTCTCAAGCCTCAAGGCAAAGGCTGCATGGGGGACACAGTCTCCTGCCAAATCCCATGCACTTTGCTAATAGACTCAGTGTGCTATTTGATGCTGGGGGGGAAGGGAGGCTGAGCTGGATCAGAATGCACCTTCTGCCAGGATAGTGGCAGCTCCTTCAGCAAGGTCCGGATGGGCACGTGGGGGTAGGGTTTATTAGTTATTGGGAGCTCCAATGTTAGGCGGATCATGGAGCCCCTCAGGAACATAGTGGCTAGGGTGGGGAAGAAGTCCAACGTTCACTTGGTGTGCTTGGTGGGGGGGGGGGGGGGGCGCTTGTCTGGGATGTGGAAGAGGCTCTTCCGGCGGCTATCGAGCGTGTGGGGTGCAGCCAGCTGCAGATCGTTGCACATGTCGGCACCAACGATGCCTGTTGTCGGGATTTCAAGGAAATCCTTGGGTCCTTTTGATGGCTGGCTAAATTGGTGAAGGTGGCCTCCATCTCTCAAGGAGTGGAAGCCAGCATCATACCCAGGGTGGACCAGGGTCCTCTGGTTTGAAGTCGAGTGGAGAATCTAAATCAGAGGCTACATCGACTCTGTGACAAAAATGGTTGTGGATTCCTCGAACTATGCTATAGGGTGGAAGGTTGGAGGACACCCCTCGATAGATCAGGAGTGCATTACACACAGCAAGCAGCTAAATGGGTAGCACAGTACTTGTGGCATGCACTTGGGGGTTTCTCAGTTTAGGTTCCTCCCCATGGGAAACAAACCGTTGGCCTGAAAAATTATCAGTTCATGACACTGATGTGGGTGTGCCAACTGTAAAAATAGTTAGTTCACTTAAACAGGTCATTACAAAGGATTTAAATATGCCAAATCTCATGTTAATAAATTGTCAAAATGTCTGTAGCGAGATCCCCGAGTTACTCTAAGAAATAAACAGTGGCAATGCCAATATTGTATTAGGTACCGAAAGCTGGTTGAAACCAAATAGCAGTGAAATTTTGAAATCAGATTGGACAATGTTTAGGGAGGATAGGACTTGTGCTATGGGAGTTGGTGTGTTGCAGTTAAAAGCTGTTTAAATGCAGTTGAGATCGATACTGGGTCGGACTGTGAAATAGTCTGGATAAAGCTATCAATCAGACAAGGGTTGACCATTGTATTAGGATGTTTTTATAGACCACCAGCATCTGCAACAAATGTCGCAGAATGTTTCAGGGAAAGTCTTGAGTACATAGGAATTAAATATCCAAATTATCCATTAGTTATAGGTGGAGACTTTAATTTGGCATCCATTGACTGGGACATTTACATGTTTATCACAGGGGGCAGAAGCAAAGACTTGTGTGAATTTATTCTAGGAGTGCTCTCAACATAAAACCTTGAGCAATTGGTTAGAAAACCAACTCGAGATGGGAATGTATTAGAACGTATTAGAAGTTAATCTAGAAGGTATTAGGACCATAATGTCGTTGTGGCTTCTATGCCGGTGGAAGTCGAAAAAAAAAAAAAAAAAAAAAAAAAAAAAAGAGGAGCATAGAGTTTTCTTGTTTGGGAAAGCAAATAAAAGTGTCATTAATGAATAGTCAGCTCCAAGCATTCACCGTGGGACACATAGATATTGAGCATCTTTGGTCAGAATTTAAAGGTATTGTCCACCACGTGCTAGAGAAGTATGTGCCTAGCAAAAATGTAGGGGAGGAAAAGGATCCACCTTGGTACAACAAACATATTAGGAAGTTGCTGAGAAAGCAGAGAATTTTGCACAGTAGTTTCAAACATAGTTACTGCCCCTATGACAAACAGAAATTATGCAAAATGAAAGCAGCTGTCAAAAGGTCAATGAGAGCTTCTTTTAATGAGTTTGAAAGCAATATTTTATCTGCAGATTCTAAAAATAACCCCAAAAAATTTTGGTTGTATGTAAAATCTATGAATGCTACAAATAACATAGTCAGTGCATGTTGCAAGAGGAGTTGCTATAAGCCGGTTCAAGGCAGTTCATCAATACTGTCTTTTTTTAAAAGGCGAAGGAATGATGGTAAATGTTTATTACAAAATTATTCAAACTTGCTCAGTTGTATCATCCCAGTCTAGTAGAACATCTCATTTTTAGGAATTTATCAACTGTTTTTTAACTGATCAAATGTAGCATATAGCCTATGCCGTTCTATACATATTATTTTTCATTGCTTCTTCCCTACAAAAGGGTTTAGGACACAATACTTAATAATCACACACACTATCAATAAATATAAATGTTAATGTAATGCAGTACAGTGTGCTTTAACTGCCATTTTTTGTTTTTGCTTCGGGACGAGAAGGCTTGTGATGTAAACCCACTTGCTAATAACGGGTTTAGGTTACACTCTCTCTCTCTCGTGTGACTGTATGTTACTTCAGTGAAACAAAATATTATTGTTGTTGTGGTCTTCAGTCCTGAGACTGGTTTGATGCAGCTCTCCATGCTACTCTATCCTGTGCAAGCACCTTCATCTCCCAGTACCTACTGCAACCTACATCCTTCTGAATCTGCTTGGTTTATTCATCGCTTGGTCTCCCTCTACGATTTTTACCCTCCACGCTGCCCTCCAATGCTAAATTTGTGATCCCTTGATGCCTCAAAACATGTCCTACCAACCGATCCCTTCTTCTAGTCAAGTTGTGCCACAAATTTCTCTTCTCCCCAATCCTATTCAATACCTCCTCATTAGTTACGTGATCTACCCACCTTATCTTCAGCATTCTTCTGTAGCACCACATTTCGAAAGTTTCTATTCTCTTCTTGTCCAAACTAGTTATCGTCCATGTTCCGCTTCCATACATGGCTACACTCCATACAAATACTTTCAGAAACGACTTCCTGACACTTAAATCTATACTCGATGTTAACAAATTTCTCTTCTACAGAAACACTTTCCTTGCCATTGCCAGTCTACATTTTATATCCTCTCTACTTCGACCATCATCAGTTATTTTACTCCCTAAATAGCAAAACTCCTTTACTACTTTAAGTGTCTCATTTCCTAATCTAATTCCCTCAGCATCACCCGATTTAATTTGACTACATTCCATTATCCTCGTTTTGCTTTTGTTGATGTTCATCTTATATCCTCCTTTCAAGACACTGTCCATTCCGTTCAACTGCTCTTCCAAGACCTTTGCTGTCTCTGACAGAATTACAATGTCATCGGTGAACCTCAAAGTTTTTATCTCTTCTCCATGGATTTTAATACCTACTCCGAATTTTTCTTTTGTTTCCTTTACTGCTTGCTCAATATACAGATTGAATAACACCGGGGAGAGGCTACAACCCTGTCTCACTCCTTTCCCAACCACTGCTTCCCTTTCATGCCCCTCGACTCTTATAACTGCCATCTGGTTTGTGTACAAATTGTAAATAGCCTTTCGCTCCCTGTATTTTACCCCTGCCACCTTCAGAATTTGAAAGAGAGTATTCCAGTTAACATTGTCAAAAGCTTTCTCTAAGTCTACAAATGCTAGAAACGTAGGTTTGCCTTTTCTTAATCTTTCTTCTAAGATAAGTCGTAAGGTTAGTATTGCCTCACGTGTTCCAACATTTCTACGGAATCCAAACTGATCTTCCCCGAGGTCCGCTTCTACCAGTTTTTCCATTTGTCTGTAAAGAATTCGCGTTAGTATTTTGCAGCTGTGACTTATTAAACTGATAGTTCGGTAATTTTCACATCTGTCAACACCTGCTTTCTTTGGGACTGGAATTATTATATTCTTCTTGAAGCCTGAGGGTAGTTCGCTTGTCTCATACATCTTGCTCACCAGATGGTAGAGTTTTGTCATGACTGGCTCTCCCAAGGCCATCAGTAGTTCTAATGGAATGTTGTCTACTCCCAGGGCCTTGTTTTGACTCAGATCTTTCAGTGCTCTGCCAAACTCTTCACGCAGTATCTTATCTCCCATTTCGTCTTCATCTACATCCTCTTCCATTTCCACAATATTGTCCTCAAGTACATCACCCTTGTACAAACCCTCTATATACTCCTTCCACCTTTCTGCCTTCCCTTCTTTGCTTAGAACTGGGTTGCCATCTAAGCTCTTGATATTCATACAAGTGGCTCTCTTCTCTCCAAAGGTCTCTTTAATTTTCCTGTAGGCAGTATTTATCTTACCCCTAGTGAGACAAGCCTCTACATCCTTACATTTGTCCTCTAGCCATCCCTGCTTAGCCATTTTGCACTTCCTGTCGATCTCATTTTTGAGACGTTTGTATTCCTTTTTGCCTGCTTCATTTACTGTATTTTTATATTTTCTCCTTTCATCAATTAAATTCAATATTTCTTCTGTTACCCAAGGATTTCTATTAGCCCTCGTCTTTTTACCTAAATATTATTATGGACAGTATAATGTTATATATTTTTATTTGTGGAATCATGACCTAAGGACTTTCTAACTTGTGCCCACCTAGGATCTGCTTCATGTAGTGCTTGTGTGTTATGACACATCTCTATATAACTTTTTCTATAAGTTTGCTCAGCTAAGTCTGAAAACTCATGTATCGCTTGTGGGGGCTGAGACAATGCATTACCTACCATGTTGTCACTCACGTATATGATCTCGAGGTCACATTCTTGTAATAGCAATAACCAGTGTGCTAGGTGCTGATGCAGAAATTTGCACCTTATGATAAAACTCAAAGCCTGACGGTCACAGAAAACTTTTACATGCTTACCATGGACATAGTAATTGATCTGTTGTAGTGACCAAGCAACTGATAATGCTTCCAGTTCCATAGCTGAACATGATCTTCACATTCAGACAGTGTCCTACTGGCAAATCCTATAACCTGGATACTTATGCTAGTATCATTACTTTCCATCTGAAACAGACAAGATCCTATATCAGAACAAGAAGCATCTGTAGCCAAACACAAGTCTTCCTTCGGGGGCAGGTGATTCAAGATTTGCACACTAATCAAAGCAAATTCAATCATATCAAAAGCTGCTTAATATTCATTTATCCAGTACCATGGTGCATTCTTTTTTTTTGCATATATTTAGTAGAGGCTCACTATTAAGTAGTTGACTGTGAACAAATTGCCAGAAAAATGAGGCACAGCCTAGGAAGGTATTCAGTTGTTTCTTAGTGCATGGAGAAGGCATGTTTTTTAATGTGTTTATTTTACCTGTATCTGGGATTATACCATTGGCAATGATAATAGTATGACATCAAAACGTAATATTTTCTTTCAAAAATTTTGATTTTTGCAAGTTTGCAGTGATACCTACTTCATGAAACTTGGAAAATACTCTTCTAATAACTCAAGCTGTTCATTACATGTAGAAGGAGCTATCAATACCACATATACATGTACGTAACCTATCTAAAAGCTCAGGGCCCAGCACTGTATCTAAGGCTGTTACAAAAATGCCAGCACATTCACCCTTCTCACACATCTGTTTGTCTAGGCTAAGGGAAAGTACATTCACCAATCCACTTGTATCTATAATTATAATTGTAAGCAGCTTTCCTACCATTACAGGGAAAGCAGCTTGCACTGCTGTGTCATGCTGTTTATTACATGGGCTAGGATCAGAGAATAATTTGTCACATATATCTTGACCATCATTGCACCTGATTAGATTGAGTTGTTCATCTGTATTGCATCCTACACAATTCCCAACCACTATCTGAGGGCATGATTTGGCCAACTTAAGTTTGCTGGATTATTTGTTGGTGGTTGTTTGTTTTCAGTCATGTCCATTAACTTAATAGGTTGGTTTTGTGGCCTCCAATCCAGAACAGTATGACAGCTACTTCCTTGGCCTATATTAGTATTACGTTGACTGACATTCTGTGAGATGGAACTTTGTTGTCAATTATTTTGTGAATTGCCATGCCAAGTCTCTGCCCCATTATTGTTGTTTCTAAAACTGAGGTTGAATCAGTGGTCAAGTTTTCTTTTCTTGTTAAATGGCGGCCTGTTGACACCCTGCTTAGCATGATTATGCCTGAAATTTTGTTGTGGGGATGATTTACTGTTACCATTATGATTGCAGCTATGGTTATTATTATTATTATTATTATTACTGTGCTGTTGTTCATTACCATTGCCTAAATTGTTACCATTTCCATGGTTATAAGTTCTTGTGTCTTCATAGAGCAAATCATTCAAATCAGTGACTGACATGTATCACTCAATATCTGTTTGTGATGCATGTAATAGCGTTTCCTTTAAATGCACAGGCAGTCTCGCTTTAAATATGTGTATTACAGTTTTACTCAATATTGGGTAATCCAAATATTGGGTTTTCCTTATATATTTTTCAAAATGCCTACATAACATCCCCTGTTTACTATTACAACATTCTGGATTGTACTCTTCCTTTCTCAAGTGTTCTGGAATACAGAGAGACCAATATTTAGTATAATAGCTCTCTCAAAATTTTCTTAAGAATTGCATAAATTTTTAATGTCAGATGTCCAAAGGGCTCCATCTTCTTCTATATGTGCTGCTACACATTGCATGTTTTGTTTTAGGTAGCACATCATGAAAACTTTTCACAAACACAGCTGGGTGCCAACCTTTCTTTTTCAGTACAAAAGGTTGGAACTGCCAGTGCTTTAAAAGGGTTTCTTGAATTAGAACTGAGGGCAAAGCATTTGTCATCCCTATCTCACATTGTGAGTGGGTTGCATACCAGCTAACATTCTCACTTTCATCAAGGTACAATGTATTTCGCTGCAATAAAATAAGATAGTCATTGCTGAAAGTGTCTACTGCAGCTAATGCATCACCCCAATTATTAAGTATGGCAGATAACTCCTGCTGCAGTTTGTTCGCTTGAGCTATTGCACCTTGTTTCCATTATGTTAGTTCATGTGTAAGCACAGACTTAAATCAACCTAATACAGTTTTTATTTCTTTGCTACCATCATTGCAGTCAGCTACAACTGCTGCACTCTTATTCTGTATTACAGCTCGTAGCTCGTTCTTTAAAGATTTATTGACCCGTGCATCATTTTTGTGTAACCATTAATTTTATTGCTCTGAGTGGTTAGGCACTCAGTAAGTTGCTTGTCTTTTTCATACAGCCAGCTAATTAATTCACTAATAATTTGACTGCTCCAATTAGTTAGCTGCTGCACAGTACTTTGTGATTCAGATTGAGTGCATTTTAATACCTTAATGTCGGATTTTAATTGTGTTACCACTTCTGGCAAGCCTTTACATGTGGTTTTTAGATACATCAATTCAGTTGTAACTGTTTCTAAGCATGCGTTCAGTGTAAGAAAGTGAGCAGACTGTTTGTTTGATAAATACTCCAAATTTTTGCTCATTTGTTGTTTTCTTTCCTCATCTGCAAAATGATCAAAAATTTTATTAATTTTTGCTGTTTGTTCTTCTGTGAGAGGTAAAAATTTTCATTCATTTGTAGCTTTCATTCATTTGCAAGGTGCAGAAAATTTTGTTTAATAATGGTGCTAAGCCTTGGTATAATTCAGCAAATGGACCTAATAATAGGCAATCTAGTTCTGCTTTCTCTTTGAATTCTGCTATCAATTCTACATTACTCACAGTAGAATTTATGCTTTCTATCACTCTGTCTGTAATTTGATGCTCTCTGGCACCTAATTCCCAACCAGTTGTATCCACTACTTCCAGATCTGTCTGGATTTTTCCTACTATTCCCATTTCCATTAATTAAAATTAAATCAATACATTTGAAATTTACGGTTTTTCTCTATACAAGATCTATCACCCACTCTAAGTAACATTTATTCTCTTAACAAAATAAAAATAAAAAACCAATCTAACAGTGATTTGACATGATGCTCTGGATTGCACCGAACTCTGCCATCTTATGGTGCACAACACTAATTGAAAATTTCTAATGAATAAAAATTACACTCACTATAAGTAAATGTGCTATAAAAGAAGGGTAATTTTCACCCATTTTTGTCTTTCTAACCATGGAGCACAAAATTTTAACTTGAACAAATCTGTAATCACACATAATTTGATTTCAGTTTTAATTTCTTGACATCAGTTGTATTGCTTTTTCTCTTTTATTTTATCATTTTTATTTATTTTTGTGTTGCATTTGGTAGTAGGCACATGAAAGAGAGAGTACATGGTAAATTATAGAAGATTTGCCTTTGACAATCTTAACAAAATATAAATTTTGCCTGTTTTGTTGGTAGTCCTCATCTGAGGCTGCTGTTTATAATGTTACCATCTCTAATTTGAAGTAAAACTTTAGTTTAGCAATCAAATCTAATAATAACAAAATTTGAAGTTGTGTAATAATCATAAAATATGAAGTTATGTAAATTGAAAATTCATCTTTCTCCACAACATTATAAGAAGAACTGGGGCCAGACAATGAAACTATCTCTCTTTGATTTATCATAATTCTACATCTACATCTACATACATACTCCGCAATCCACCATATGGTGCGTGGCAGAGGGTACCTCATACCACAACTAGCATCTTCTCTCCCTGTTCCACTCCCAAACAGAATGAGGGAAAAATGACTGCCTATATGCCTCTGTACGAGCCCTAATCTCTCTTATCTTATCTTTGTGGTCTTTCTGTGAAATATAAGTTGGTGGCAGTAAAATTGTACTGCAGTCAGCCTCAAATGATGGTTCTCTAAATTTCCTCTGTAGCGATTCACGGAAAGAATGCCTCCTTTCCTCCAGAGACTCCCACCCGAGCTCCTGAAACATTTCCGTAACACTCGCATGATGATCAAGTCTACCAGTAAAAAATCTAGCAGCCTGCCTCTGAATTGCTTCTATGTCCTCCCTCAATCCGACCTGATAGGGATCCCAAACGCTCGAGCAGTACGAGCAGTACTCAAGAATAGGTCATATTAGTGTTTTATAAGCTGTCTCCTTTACAGATGAACCACATCTTCCCAAAATTCTACCAATGAACCGAAGACGACTATCTGCCTACCCCACAACTGCCATTACATGCTTGTCTCACTTCATATCGCTCTGCAATGTTACGCCCAAATATTTAATTGACGTGACTGTCTCAAGCGCTACACTACTAATGGAGTATTCAAACATTATGGGATTCTTTTTCCTATTCATCTGCATTAATTTACATTTATCTACATTTAGAGTTAGCTGCCATTCTTTACACCAATCACAAATCCTGTCCAAGTCATCTTGTATCCTCCTACAGTCACTCAACGATGACACCTTCCCGTACATCACAGCATCACCAGAAAACAGCCACACATTGCTATCCACCCTATGCAAAAGATCATTTATGTAGGTAGAAAACAACAGCAGACCTACAACACTTCCCTGGGGCACTCCAGATGATACCCTCACCTCCGATGAACACTCACCATCGAGGACAATGTACTGGGTTCTATTACTTAAGAAGTCTTCATGCCACTCACATATTTGGGAACCAATCCCATAAGCTCATACCTTAGTTAGGAGTCTGCAGTGGGTCACCGAGTCAATCGCTTTCTGGAAGTCAAGGAATACGGCATCCATCTAATACCCTTCATCCATGGTTCGCAAGATATCATGTGAAAAGAGGGCGAGTTGCGTTTTGCTGGAACGATGCTTTCTGAAGCCGTGCTGATGCATGGACAGCAACTTCTGTGTCTCAAGGAAATTCATTGTATTCAAACTGAGAATATGTTCAAGAATCCTGCAACAAACCGATGTTAAGGATATTGATCTGTAATTTTGAGGATCCATTCTTCTACCCTTCTTATATACAGGCATCATCTGCGCTTTTTTTCAGTTACTCGTGACTCTATGTTGGGCAAGAGATTCACGATAAATGCAAGCTAAGTAAGGAGCCAATGCAGTAGAGTACTCTCTGTAAAACTGAATTGGAATCCCATCAGGACCTGGCGGTTTATTTATTTTCAACCCATTCAGCTGCTTCACAACCCCAGGGATGTCTATCACTATGTCCTCCATACGGGAATCAGTACGAGACTCAAATGGCGGTATGTTTGTATGATCCTCCTGTGTGAAAGATTTCTCAAATGCTAAATTTAAAATTTCAGCTTTCGTTTTGCTGTCTTCCATTGCCAGACCAGACTGATCAGTGAGTGACTGGATGGAAGCCTTCGACCCGCTTACCGATTTTACGTAAGACCAGAATTTCCTTGGGTTTTCAGCAAGATCTATTGCTAAGGTATGATGGTGGTAGTGGTTGTATGCTTTGTGCATCACTCTTTTTATGGCAGCACAAATCTCTACTAACTTCTGCCTGTCCTTACTCCCCTGATCTTTCTTGTTCCACGAGTGCAACTGTCTTTGCTTCCTGAGCATTCTCCGAATTGCGCTGTTAAACCACAGTGGGTCTTTTCCGTCCGTAAACCACTTTCTTGGCACATACTTCTCCAATGTGTTTAAAATTTGCCCATAATCCTTCCGCGTCCATCGTATCGGAAGTAAATGAAGTCGATTCATTTACTAAGTGGGATGCTAACAACTGCTTATCTGCCCTTTCCAGTAAGAATACTCTCCTAGTCTTCTTGACCAACTTTTTAACTTTCATAACCACAGTCGTAATGACAACATCATGATCACGAATCCCTGTCTCAACACTGACACTGTCAATGAGGTCTGGTCTGTTCATGGCTACCAGATCTAAAATATTTCCAAACGCGTTGGCTGTTGATTTAGCTGCTCAAGACAGTTTTTGGATAATGTGTTCAAAAGTAATTCACACGACGGCTTGTCTGTACCACCTGTAATGAATCCATAGACATCCCAGTCTATATTAGGTAGGTTGAAGTCGCTTCCGATTAATATAGCATGATCCGGGTATTTCTGTGATACAGAGTGTAGACTCCCTTTGAATGGTTCTAGAACTGTCATGGTGGGACCTGGTGGCTGGTAATAACACCGAACAATTAACTTTATTTCTCCTAGCCCTGTTAAACGTGTCCAAATAACTTCACAATCACACTCTACTTCGACCTCAGTAGACACAATATTTTTGTCAACTGCAATGAAGACACCACCTCCTATGGTGTCTTATCTGTCTTTCCGATACACGTTCCAATGCTCACTAAATATTTCAGAACTTCCTATCTCAGGGTTCAGCCAGGTCTCAGTCCCGAGTATAATTTGTGCGACACAAGCATCCTGGAGGGCAGTAAGTTCAGGAACTTTATTCCCAACACTCTGAAAATTTACTGCTAATATCTTGATATCTGAAGTGTCTCTACACTGAGCATGTCCTGATTTCCCTGCCTGCACTTCGACTGGTGAGTGTTCATCAGGACACCTCTCACTACTGTCTAGCCTAAAAAAACCCATGTGTACGCCACAAGTACTCTGCTATCCGAGTAGCCGCTTCCTTTGTGTAGTGCACCCCTGACCTATATAGGGGCGTTCCCACCCAATAGCATAAGTCTAGAAATCTGCAGCCAAGACCGTCACAGATTCGACAAAGCCTCTGGTTGAGACCCTCCACTCGGCTCCAAACCATCCACTCTGGGAACGATGCTGCAAATAGAGAGCTCTGCTTGCACCCCTCGTGCAAGGCCAGCGGTCTTCACCAAATCCGCCAACTGCCTGTACAAACTGAGGATCGCCTCAGAACCCAAGCGACAGGCATCATTGGTGCCGATGTGAGCAACTACTCGCAGACAACTGCACCCCATACGCTCGATAGCCGCAGGCAAGGCCACCTCCACATCTTGGATGAGGCCCCCCGGCAGGCAAACTGAGTGCACTTTAGAATACTTTCCAGCCCTGTACGCTATTTACTAAGGGGCTCCATCACCCGCCTAACATTGGAGTTCCCAATAACCAGCAAGCCTTTGTCCCCGTGTGCCTGCTTGGGCCCTGCTGAAGGAGCGGCCACCTGCCCACTGACAGGATGAATGGGCGAGGCCAGCCGGCCAGCCTTCACATTGACCCTCTGCCTCAAGCGACACAAACGCGTTGCAGTCTGCCACTCATCCTGAGGTGAGGGCGGCACCAACGCGCCGGGTACACTAGAAGGTGCCTCGGCGGCTGAGTCAGCGGAGCTAGTTGGCATATAAACTTTTACTACTGTGGTAGGCATGGGTTTCGTATCTATATTGGCCACAATAATGTGTACACTATGCTGTTTGTAGTAGCTTATCCGCATTCCTATTTTCCTGTTCATTATTAAACCTACTCCTGCATTACCCCTATTTGATTTTGTATTTATAACCTTGTATTCACCTGACCAGAAGTCTTGTTCCTCCTGCCACCGAACTTCACTAATTCCCGCTATATCTAACTTTAACCTATCCATTTCCCTTTTTAAATTTTCTAACCTACCTGCCTGATTAAGGGATCTGACATTCCACGCTCCGATCCATAGAACGCCAGTTTTCTTTCTCCTGATAACGACATCCTCTTGAATAGTCCCTGCCCGGAGATCTGAATGGGGGCTATTTTACCTCAGGAATATTTTACCCAAGAGGATGCCATCATCATTAACCATACAGTAAAGCTGCATGCCCTCGGGAAAAATTACGGCTGTAGTTTCCCCTTGCTTTCAGCCGTTCGCAGTACCAGCACAGCAAGGCCGTTTTGGTTAGTGTTACAAGGCCAGATCAGTCAGTCATCTAGACTGTTGCCCCTACAACTACTGAAAAGGCTGCTGCCCCTCTTCAGGAACCACACATTTGTCTGGCCTCTCAACAATACCCCTCCATTGTGGTTGCACCTATGCTACGGCCATCTGTATCGCTGAGGCATGCAAGCCTCCCCACCAACGGCAAGGTCCATGGTACCAAACTACATTGTACCAACAGTGGTGTAGCCACAGGGTGGTTGAATCAGCTGATGTGGCATTGTCTGCTAGCAATGTGGTGCCATGTCCTTTCTGCAGTCTGACACTCAGGAAGAGGTCTGTGATGTCAGCTTTGCCTGGAGTTGGGTGGCATCGATTTTGTTTGGGTTGCACGCTGACTGATAGAGTAGTGAGACTGGGCTCACCCACCCTGATGTCTTGCATAACTGTAAACAGTCTGTTCACTAAGGTGAGTTTCTTGTCCAATGATTTCACCTCATGCACAATCATCGTTAGCTGTAATTGTCCAAAGTGTAGGGTCTGACATCAAAACAGGGTCTACCAAGGAATATAGTACCACAGTTGAGAAGGAGATCCTACAGTGAGTTGTTCATCATAGATCAACTGGCATACCTGTTGCTCTGTGGTCTGAGCAACCCACTGTAGCAAGGTTGCCTTTGTGGTGTTGTAGTTGAGGTAGGTGGGAGCGGTGAGTATGATGTCACTAATTAGCTCAGCATGTTCGACATTAGCATAACAAATTTTGGATTGTCATCCACTATGTCCAGTGAAGAACAGACACACTCTGCCATTGCAAAGTACAATGTCACTTAGTTGAAATGGAAAGTTGGAAGTTTAGGTTGAGCTGTATATTGGTCCTGTGCTGTATAGTCCAATAACAAATGTACTGTGGGAGCCAGATAGTAAGGTATGACTGGGGTCACCAATGGTGTCACCAGTGTGGCTATAGCACAAAACATGACATTGACGTTGAACAACAGTTGCGTGTGTGAAGTGGTTGCATTGAGTGATGGTGATGGCAGCATGGTTGGTGCAGAAGATGTGATAGGCATGATATCCATTTGCACAGAGTACCAGTGAAACTTGCTGGAGTTGGTTCAAAATGCAAGTTCATTCATAATACCTCCTTTGACAGCCATTATTGTGTCACACTCACTGTGTCTTGTGGAGCAATGTTTGCATTAGCTTCCTGGTCAATTTTCCACACTGTCTGCTGTTGACAATGAGAACACTGAGTGGTGGTAGATCCTTATGAAATCAGAGCAGTAGAGTGGCATGGGATTGCTCATAAAACAGGTTTTGTGTCATTTGGCTGCATGATTAATAAGCAATAGGATGCCGGGGGTGACATTTCACAGTTATTGCAATGTTCATGTTACTTGTGGTCACCTAGTAGGTAGTTTCTATTATATATGATAGTGGAATGTACCAGTAATTCACCAGACACAATATATGGACTAAATCTTTTATTACACATGACACAATGCAATGTAGGTGGCTAATAACAGCTTCTAGAGCTAACTGCCTCTCACAGTCACAGCAAGGTACTACCACACTAGATGGGAAAAATTGGATTTTATTGTTCTGAGGCCGAAAGCCACACAAAAAACAATGACATCAGTTTTTAATTGTCCTGAGACCAAAAATTGCATCAAAAGCAACAATGAAATTGGTTTTATATCATCCTGAGGCCAAAAACTGCATAAGATGCAACAATGAATCAGTTTTTAATTCTTATGAGACTGGTTCAAGATATGCTTAGTATGCTGTCCACCATCTTCTGTCACAAGTATAAATCGAGGAACAGCGTGTTCCACAACAGATCAGAGTGCCTCAGAGGTCACATTCAGAATGTATGGCACATTGCATGCCTTTATTACATCTGTGTTTCTAATTGGAGTACTGCATACAACACCTTTCAGATAACCCCATAGGCAGAAGTCACATGGATTAAGATCAGGGTGGTCAGGCTGTAGGCAGCAGATGGCTGATAATTCTAGCATTGCTGAAACGTCTGTGCAGCTGCTGCTTCACTAGCCATGCAATGTGTGGAGGATTGCTGTCTTGCATAAAAATGATCCTATCTAAATGTCCATGCTTTTTTTTTTAAAAAAAAGAAAAGTCTCCTGTGATAAATGATACCGTTAACCTGCACTGCACAGTTACAATTGCAGAATGAAGCAGTACTGACTGATGTGCATGTGGATTTTCCACCAGTATATTCCGCAATTCTGGGTGTTGACATGTTGTTGGAGGTAGAAATGGGTTTTGTCTGTCAACAGAATGTTCCACAGCCATTCATTGTCCACTTCCATATGAGCAAGGAATTCCAGAGCAAACATTTGTCTTAGTGGCAAGTAAGCGTGAAGCATCTCCTGAATGTGGATAGTCTTCTATGGATAACAATGCATGATGTTTTGTAGGATTTTATGCACTGTGATTTCAGACATGCCCAACATTTGGGCAAGTCTCCTTGCACAGCATGTTTGCACCCCACTGCAATGGCCACATCTTCGACAGACATTGAATCAAATACTTTCCACCCTCTGCCACGTTGCTCTTATAATATCCTGTCTTTTTGAATTTTGTAATAATTTTCTCCAGACCCTTTTCATAACTATGAGTTTTCTGGAACTTCTGCAGATCTACTGGTGCATAGCCACCATTCTCATAAAAAACTTTACCAACTGTGTATGATCCTGCATTGAGACAGTAATGCTGAGCATCTCAGACACAAACTGAGGAATTGTTGCATAGTCTGTGTCTTTCATTTAATGTTTTTGCCACTTTCAGCATCAAATAGCGGTAAATGTTTTGTTATTTTTTTCATAATGTTTCCCTCTTCTTTGATAATATTTAGTTCAAATTTGATGTCATTCTGAGCAGTAGTTCTTTTTTACAGCATTTTGAAACTGGAACTTTAATTATAATCACCTTGTACTACAAGTGCTAACTCTTGGTGTGATAAGTGCTGCCTCCAAGGGATCAAGACAGTAACCACATGTTATGCCAAGCAGAGGGATTAGAGGTGTAATAGCACTGATGCAGGAGAAAGGCAGAGCTGCTACAGCGTGGGTGACCTGATTGTTTCATGTCTTAGCCATGGTTCTGTTGTGACTAATAAGACAGAAACGGCTGGTTTAGAAAAACAAGAACAGTCCAAGCGCATTAAATACTCCTCATTTCTAGTCAGAGGAATTGCAGTCTGATAGCCACCAGCTCCGAGGGAGGACCTACGACATTCTACGAATCTACGAGTCTATCTGGATCAGCTGGTCTCCACCTCTAGACTTTGCCGCAGCTAGTTGCAGCACTAATGCTTGCACTGAGACCAATGCTGTGGCCACTTTGTGGCCCACAGTTTGAATGTGAAATGATGCAGCTGCTCAGTTCCTTCATTTGTGTGGGAAAATTCCTTGATACCTTCCTCTGCTCCTATAGGCAGACACTGCTACTGCTGTGAGCCATCTCATCCATGTATGGCCTGTTGTGTGATTCTGCATGCTTCAGCATGACCCGTCCTATGCTGTGGGGCAGCCTCTTGCCTGCATTGTCAGCCTCTGCCCACTGTTGTGGTGAGGTCCTTGCCAAGACACTGCCATCATCATCAGGTCACTGCTGTCATCACTCCACCTGCTTAGGACACTGTGTCCCACTTCGCCATATGCTGATGGCCACAGTTCTTTGCAGGCCACCTACTGTTTACATCCAATGCACATTGGCTCTCTATGTATCATCAGAATTGTCACAATTGATGATCAATAAATGAATGTTTTAACAATAATGTTTTCATGACTACACATTAAATGACTATCAGACATCCACTCATCACTTCACTGCTGCCCCACTCAGGGTGGTGAACTACTGATCTTGAGATCTCTATGAACTGGTTCCATCCCCCATCATAGAAGCCTGCCGCTCTGGCCTCGACAAGTGGTCACTGATGTCTGCAGCTGTGTCCTGACCACATCTCCAGCTAAAATGTGCAGTTCAGCAGTGCATTGTTGGTGACTGGCTCTCCAAGTATCTACTGTCCTCCTGATCTCTGCCAACTGGTTCCACCAGACACCACAGAGGCCAGCCACTCTGGCCTCTATAAGTGGTATCAGAGGTGGTCACTCATGTCTCCACCTGGGTTCATGACTACATCTCCAGCCACAATGTGCAGTTCAGCAGTTCAATTTTGGTGACTAATTTTTTTTTTATTTTTGTGGGCTTTTGTTTTGTTTTGTACATGGCCATGATGGGTAGAAGTGATATACTTAGGAACATGAAGATACAATTTGTGAAACCAGAGGGGCTAGCAGATTGACTGTGGTTTTGAGGAAACTGTAGGGAGTACTGTTTATGGGCAGTGGCGTGATAATATTGTAATTTGGCAGGACAAAAGTTGTTGTGTATGCATGCAGTACCAGCTATGTGTTGTAGTTGCTGACGTTATGGGCATGAGGCATATCAGTGTTCAGAGTCTTAATGTGCTATGATCCGTCATAAAGATTGATATCATTTTTTTGTACTTTTACCGAGTGCTTGTGGTAGGTCCTTGCTTTGTCAGTGTGTTGTGTACTTTAGGTAAATTGTTGGTATACAGATGACATAAACACAAGCAATGACAATGCAAGAAGAAGTTGGTTCTTTGGTGAAGCACATATGATCAAATTATCAGAAAGGAATGCTGCATTACAAAAGCAGGTGGACACTTTAATTGCAGATAATGCACATAGAAATGATGAGCTAGCCTGTTTCTTCTGTATCTGTTTCTTCTGTAGATCCCATTGTGGTTAGTCCAGTGGCTCCTTTCTCAGGTAAAATGACTGAGGATGATTGAAGATTGGTCAAATGAAACACTAAGTTTCCATTGATGTGCAAGGCAAAGACATACATCGTATTTCATGAGTCACTGAATAAGGAGCTCACTTTTCAACAGCTCAAGAAGGTGATGAAATATTTTCAGATTATCAGCTGAGTCAAGGTATCATTCTGTGGCAAAGTTTCAACAAATTTTTTACTCATCATTTTCTGGTGAAGTATTGGGTTCATATCCAGTTCATATCTTTATAGCTGCTGGACCACAGACTCCTCTGCCTCATCTCCATCAGATGGGCCAATTGCACATCCCACCAAGCAGGGGTGTTATGGATGTTGGTGGTGGGGAGGGAGAATTGCGGATCATGATGGAGGGGTTCCCAGAATATTGGAGGGTCCTGGTGTCACATCTGGTGCTGATTGTCTATTCCATCTGCTACCTTTGCTGCTTTCACATCAGAGTTCTCTTGATGTATTCCTGCAAGTGCTGCATCTTATGTGGAGCTCAGTAGGAAACAGCTATCTCATTTGACAAGATCTTCATGGACCCAAATCTCCACAGGTTCTTTGATGATCAAGTCCCAGAAACTATCATCTGGCGTTACATCTCTGCTGTGCAAAATCAGAGATATAACCTTTGTTTAGGCTGTGCTTTTCCACTGCAGATTTGTCTGTTTTACTGGGACAAATGCTTTTCACATGTTCTGAACTGTGTTGCAAAATACATGATGGCAACTAGCCGATATATTGGTTGGCGCATTCATAACTGATGCTGTAGACCTCAGATGTCTGTAGTCCTAGTTTGTCTTTCATTGAACCAAGTATATTTTTGATATACCTTGACAAAATGGATAAGTCTGCAGTGACAGAGCACAGCCTCAACGAAGGTCGTGTTCTTGATTTTGAACAGACAGAGGTATTATGCCAGACAAATATGTTGTTAGACTCGATCATCAAAAAGGCAGTGGAAATATGGGTTCATTATGACCTTGTCAACTGGGACAGCAGCTTACAACTGAGCCATGTATGGGGTGTAGTGCTAGCAAGAATACATTAAGAACACTCTGATTTGAAAGCGGCAAAGAGTACAGAGTAGATAAGCAGCACCAGGATGCAATGACATGACCCTCCAATATGCCAGAAGTCCCCCCCCCCCCAAAAAAAAAAAAATCCACCCCCACCCAACCTCTGACCCCCACCACCACTGTCCACAGCTCCCACCTCACACTTGTCCATGACATCCCTTTTGGAGGTGCTCAGTTGGCCCAGCTCTTGCAGGTGAGGCATACGAGCCTGCGAACCAGTGGCTATAAAGATAAAAACAGGACATGAATCTGACACTTTGCCTGAAGATGACAAGTAGGAAACTTGTTGAAACATTGCTGCAGAATGATGCCTTGACTTGGCTGATAACCCAAGAAGACTTCATCATAAAAATTCACCAAGAAACCCTGCATTCCCATTTAACTCAAGAAGGGCTATCAGCACTGCAGCAAATGAAAAAGTGCCAGATTATTTAGGGCATAATGTAATGGGATGTTTGAGAAACTAAATGAACTGGTGGAAACAATCTTATATAGAATCAGGAAAGTCAATATGCATATGTAGAATGCGGAGACAGATAAAATTATTCTGCAAGAGACAGATCACAGAGTGCTTGCTAGATGTGTTTTTAAGAGGACTTTCACCTGCTTTATTGATTAGGGAATGGATGGAATTTAAAAGGATTTGGCTGTTGCCATTAAGGTTGCAACACAACTGGAGAAAGTGTATGAAACAAAAGTGTCACTTTCAATCCACAAAGGGAAACTATGTAGGTTATGTGATTAGCTAAGATGGTGTGAAGCCTGACCAAAGATTGATATGCACTGTCCATGATTTCTTGCTGCCACAAAATGTGAAAGAACTTCAATCATTTCTTGCTTACACAATCATTGTAGAAAATTTGTTAACAGGTTTGTTGAAACCACTAGATCATTAACTCATTGGTTAAAAATGGTGTAATAATTTAATGGACAACTTGCTGACAAACTGCATTTGAGAAAGTGAAAGAGGTACTAACAACTACCTTGGTATTAATATTTTCAAAGAGTTTATCCCATTCTGTGATGCAAGCTACTTTGTACTAGGAAACATTCTAAGTCAGGATGTGACTGGCAAGGAACACCAAGCAGCATATGCATCAAGGCAGAAGCCAGATAGAATTACTCAACCACAGAGGATACTAGGTGACTAGACAAAATTTCTAGTTGGCTGCATCCAGTGGGCTGGCTCTCCTGAAGGAGAGAAGCATGTTCCACTAAAAATAATTTACTGGGCACAAATGAGTAAAACTGAGACACCTTCTACAGCAAGAGGCTGCAGGAGTGGATGGGTTGAGGCTGACCAGATAGAGTTCCATCAGGGGTTACTTGCTGATATGAGAGGCATTTCCTCCAAACCACTGAGATGGTTACCATATGATACAGCAAATCAGAGGGATCCGAGAAATAATAACACTGATGGCAGAAAGACAGAGCAGCTATGGCATGAGTGACCTACCTGCTCCACATCTAACTCACAGTTATGTTATGGCATATGGGGTAGAAACTAATGATTTAGGAAAGCAAGTACAGGCCAAGACTGCGTAAATATTCCTCATTTCCAGTCAGAGGTACAGCAGTTTTCAAGACACCAGCTCTGAGGTGAGACCTAACAACAGTCTGTGAATCTACCAAACCCCACTTCTGGACTCTGCTGCTGATACCTGCAATTCCACTTCTTGTGCTGAGACCAATGTCATGGTCTTAGTGCTCTCCAACTGGTGGGCCACCTGGTGATCTACAGTTCAAGCCAAGGTGGGGCAGCCACTCAGGTGCCTCTGCTTGTACAGGAAAGCTCCTTGCTGCCTGCCTCTGTTTTGTGGGCAGACACCGCTATTGCTGTGAGCCATCTCACCCACACTTCATCCACAGTGTGATTCTGCAGGCCTCAGTGTGCCTCGTCATATGCAGTGGGGCAGCATATAGTCTGCATTGTGGTGCACTGCATGATGCTTTGATGAGGTCTTTGCTGAGTTGCTGTTATCATCACTCTACCAGCTGTACAATGGTGCACATGGGCGGGCCATCTGCTCACAGCTGTGCCTCTTTGTAGGTCACCTAGCATGTATATACAGTGGACACTGGCCTCTCCATTTGCTATTATGATTAATGTGCAATAAATGGATAATTGAACAATGATGTTTTTATGGTAAATGTAAAATGTCATGCGACTAGGGCCTCCCGTCGGTAGACCGTTTGCCGAGTGCAAGTCTTTCGATTTGATGCCACTTCAGCAACTTGCACATCGATGGGGACAAAAAATGGTGATGGTTAGGACAACACAACACCCAGTCCCTGAGCAGAGAAAATCTCCAACCCAGCCGGGAATCGAACGTGGGCCCTTAAGATTGGCATTCTGTTGTGCTGACCATTCAGCTACTGGGGGTGGACATGTTTTTATGGTGATATGTCAGATGATTATCAACCATTCACTCATGGCTTCATTGCCACCCTGCCCATGGTGGTGTACTGCTGGCATCTTGATCTCTGTGAACCTGGTTACACCTCCCACTATACAGACCTGTCACCCCAGCCTCTATAAAGATCTTTTCTGGTTTCCAATTAGCATTTTTATTTTGAGTGCTTCTGATACTCATACAAAATTCCCTTATAAATTTTTTAACTTTTACCCTGATGTAAGTCTCAGTTTCAATTCCTTATCACCTTTGTATCAAACTGGCTGATTTCCAACCACTGGTGATCTAGACAGAGAATCAGCCACCTGATTTTCTGTACTCTTAAAATGTACACTTCATAATCAAATTGTTGCATAAAGTGTGCTCATCTGGTCAGATGGCTATGATAGAGCTAGCTACCTTAGCACTTTGAAGTATGTACATATTAATATACGGTGACCTGGCAGATAGCAGTTGAATTTTGTGAATGCTGAATGAACTGTCAGGAATTCCTTTCTGTCACTGTGTGTGCTTCAACAGTACCCTGTTTCCAAAAGCAGTATTTAGGTGTCTATATCCACAATTTATTTAATAATCTTGGAAAAGCTTCACTCCAAGATCAAGAATTGTGCCATTGGGAGGTAAACAGAAAAAGTAGGCCTAAATAAAATTTTCCTATCATGCAAAGTGTCATTTACAAAATCACAATATCTGAGTACCTAGCATTGGCCAGGTATGTATTTATTCCATTCTTCTATTAATTCATCTTCCCCTTTCCCTCTCTCTATCCATCTGATCTCCTCTCTCTATACATTTCCCCCTCTCTATGTCCACCTCCTCCACCCCCACTCCCCAGTCTCATTCATCTCTTCCTTCCCCCTCTCACTGCCTGTCTCCTTCTCCACCTCTGTACATCTGTTCATTTCTCCCTCTGTCTACACTCTGGAGACATACTGAATACTGTGCTGGGGAGCATTGTAACTTTGCCAGGCTGGAAAGCACTATAATAGAACCACTCTCTTGATGCATGCATACTCTATTGGTGTACTCATGGTAGGCATAACATGTGATCAAATGAAGAATGGAGACAACACCACACTAGGAAAATAGACTTGTCAGTGTGCAAGCCAAATGTTAATGATTGCGAATAACAGAGTTAAAAGCAATGTCTAGAAAATAACCAAGAATTGAAGATCATCACAGATACGTCCACCAGAGAGCAGGTAGTACATATCTGTGAGCTGAGTCAACTGAGGCCAAAACAGTTTGAGGCAGTCCTTAAATCTGATGGTGTTGTTAGCCCACGTGGTCTGTTGCTGGCAGATGTATCACTCCATTCTGTATCTGGTGCACTCACCAGATGTATGCATAATGATATTAGATGATCCATCAAGATGTCCAACAGGATTATAAGATGTACTTTTTACTGAGAGGTCAGCACATCTGACTATCATGCAGCAGGCAGAGATTTGATTCCTGACTGGGTTGGAGATTTTCTTCGCTTGGCAGTTGGGTGCTATGTTGTCCACATCACCATTTCATCATCATCAACATGCAAGTCGCCCAGTGTCGCATCAGCTGAAAAGAACTCACAACTCGATGGCTGAATTTCCCCAAGTGTGGAATCCTGGCTGTCAATGCCATATGATCATTTCTTTTTTTTTCATTTCATTTACTCAATATGAAGAAATAAGGAATACAATCTCAACTGGGGACTCATAGATGATGATAAAATATGTATCTTTACATTATTGCTAAACTGTGACCATGTCATCAGGACCAAACAATGAAGGGGTACAAAATCAAATGTTTGGGAGAAAACTTTGAAACAATGCCACATAACAGGCAGTGACTCTGTTAATGGAAGACTGGTGGCAGGTCAACAAATTTAAGCAGACTAAGGACCATTAAGAGAAAGATAAATACATTGTTGGTATTTGGTGAATGGTTTTTTGTGTTTTACTGTTGTGTGAGGATCTTTCTTTTACTATGGAACAATGTCGGACACAGAGGTGAAAGCTGAAACTGAAACTAGCGCTCAGGAAGGAGAGGAAGACAATGTGTCAGGTAGGTTGAGGTAACGTATTTGCTCTTGAAAACACTAATAAGTCCAGTGAGACAACTGACAAAGAGTGTAATAAAACAAATGAACCACAATATTGACTCAATGAAGCAGTGTGTAGGCGGGAGCACAGAATCATCGAAGAATGATGTAGGTGTGAAGGTGGATGTTCTAACTACCAAAGGGGAGGACTTATAAAGAATAACTCATGGTGAAACAGGTTTGAGAAATGAAGTAAGTACCATAAGGAAACAATTTGCCCAAGAAAAAGCGGTGAATTAGAAAATGTTCAGAGCTGTAGAGGAAGGGATAACAGTAGCAGAAAAATTAAAACTCTAATTAGAGGTATAAATGAAGTTTTTGAAACATAAATAGTGCCACTCAGTTACAGTACTCAGGCGTAAATAGATGTAGCATATGGGAGAATTTGAGACTAATTGTTTCCACTCTAAGTCACAATTATAACAGTCAGTGGAAGAGATGTCCACAATTTCCAAAGGTATTGCAGGAATCCACATAAGGAGACAGTTTTACTAGTTCGTACAAATTGCTTGGTCACATGCTGTTCCTTCAGCAGCCTCTGCAGAACTTAATTGTGTGTGTGTGTGTGTGTGTGGTTTTTTTTTTTTTTTTTTTTTTTTTTTTTTTTTTTTTTTTTTTTGTGATGCCATACCCATCATCTTTTCAAAGGTGCCTATTGTTGAATCAGACTGATCACTAGTATCAAGTAGTGATTCTGGATTTTCTGTACTCCCATATATTGCAACTCCCAAAGAATCTTGGCTAATGATTTGAGTACTGGCCACACGTAGGCAAGTGGCTCAATAATTTCAAACTTATCAATTACAGCCGGTGGCACCAAAACCTACCAGCCAATCCATCATAGCCTACTGCACTCTGGTACTGGAACTGGGAGCAGTTCCTCTGCCACCACCAGCATCATGAATTATACCCAAGCCATTTGATCAGACTGCTCTCCCCACTTTATCCTACCTTCCATTGGCTCAGATGGTTCTAGCCCAGTGGGACAATTGAAAGGGGGAGCGATCTAGTAACCTGATGGACATAACAATGGAGATATCTACATAATTACAAGTATGTCCAGCAAAATTGGTAGGTGCATCTTGAAGTGATATATTTTCTAGTGTCGGGTCACATTGGTAAACAGGACCTGCGGATGTAAGGACTGCCCCATATCATCTTGGTCTTACTTGTTTCAGCTCACTGATGTGTACTACATCCTCTCTGGTGGGCATATTTATGATGAACTTTGTTCTCCTGCACTAATATTTGAATTATTCAGTAAATCTCAAGAGTACTTTGATTACCAACAAGTATCCATTTCTAGATGTCTTTGTTTCTGCTTAATTCAAGAAAAGTCAGAATCACGTATTTTCTGTGATTTATTTCTGCTGTAATGGTGTTCAGTAAAACCTGCCATAAGTACTTTTTTACTATCCATTTTATTTAATTTTCAAATTCTCATTAAAAGTGAATATTTAAATTTGTTGGCTTTAGTTCATGTCATTTAGAGCAACAGGAAGTGAATCCAATGCAGAGTTGGATTGCTTAAAATGATGTGTTATAAGTATCACTGGTAAACTTCTTGAAATAAAATTTGGCTTAAGTTGAAATTTTTATTTTATTTGACATTTGTCCATCCCACAATATTTTGATACATTAACACCAATTACTACCACATTCTTCTTTGTTGTATCAGGATGAAACAAGCAGGTTAAATGGCTGTTGACCAATGTAACCCAAATACCTCGCCACTCTAAAAACCAGCACAAAGAAACTGTCGGAACTCATAAACTCCTCCAAAAACTCAGAAGACAGAGATGACCAATCAGCTTTTTGGCTTGTGGCCCAGGCACTACAGATTGATACACACATTAATTGATAGCAAGCCCTCCAGTTAGGGATACCTTTACAAATTACAATGTTGATAAGAAGGATAGGAAACAATGCAGAGTTGGGAAGTCATCACCTAATGTATACAAAACTACATCAAATATACTCCAACCTCCATTATGTTCTGCTCAGAAAGTGATTCTGTAGTCTGTAACAACAAATAACTATCTTAGAACTGTTAGATTTTATTTCTGCATACTTTGTTTTTGAATGAATATATTGAAACTAGCAGGTAGGAGCTATTTTGAAATGGTTGTTGTTTTCTTAACTATGGGAGCTGCTGTTTGTTAACTATGTCTTGTTTAACATTTATGTGACTAGGCTGATAACTGTCAAAGAATAACATTTATCTACATGCTAGAAGGATAAGGTCCTGGCTGCAAGGAACATGTTGCTAAAAGCAGTTTTTAACTCTTTGATTGTAGATAATCTGGTAATTTATAGAACTGCCTAACCAGACATGTTTTCAATTTTCTTTTCAGTTTGCATGGCTCCCCAACTTTTGGTTATAGTAGTGTAAGTGCATTGTTAAACACTTGGGCACCAGAATACACAACATTACTCTGAAAAAAGAAGCCAATGTCTCCTTAGACTTTATCTTAATGTCTGTGTACATTTCAGTTCATTTAAAGTGGATTTCCCTAGGTGCTTATAATGAAAGTGCAGTGCCACTGAATGTGTTATCACTTCTGAATTTAAGACCCATTAAATACATTTCAGTCCTGCTTGATCAACAGTTTACAGTTTGCGAACTCATCATTTATTGAGGACACTAAAAATGATCCTCCCTGATGCCAGCACATGTTCCAATTTGATCTAACATCTTCTTCATCATTATTATTGACACATAACTCTGCACCAGTATTCTTCATGTGTGGTATCTGTTTGCACCTAAGCACTCAGTTTGACTGAAAACCTAAGACAATTTTTTGTCACACTGAAGCTTAGATCTATACTTGATGTTAACAAATTTCTGTCCTTCAGAAATGCTTTTCTTCCCATTGCCAGTTTACATTCTATATCCTCTGTACTTTGGCCATCATCAGTTATTTTGCTGCACAAACAGCAAAACCATATTCTACTTTAAGTGTCTCATTTCCTAATCTAATTCCCTCAGCATCACCTGATTTAATTTGACTACATTCCATTACCTTTGTTTTGCTTTTATTGGTGTTCATCTTATATCCTCATTTTAAGACACTGTCCATTCAATTCAAGTGCTTTTTCAAGCCCTTTGCTGCCTTTGACACAATTGCAATGTCATTGGGAAACCTCAAAGTTTTTATTTATTCTCCCTGAACTTTAATTTCTACTTCAAATTTTTAATTTGTTCCCTTTACTGCTTGTTCAATGAACAGACTGAATAACGTAGGGGATGGGCTACAAGCCTGTCTTGCTCCCTTCTCAACCACTGCCTCACTTTCATGCCCCTCAACTCTTATAATTGCTATCTGGATTCTGTACAAATTGTAAATAGCCTTTCACTCTATGTATTTTATCCCTGCTGCCCTCAGAATTTCAAAGAGAGTATTCCAGTCAATAACGTCAAAGCTTACTTTTGCCTTTCCTTATCCTATCTTCTATGAGAAATCATAGGGTCAGTATTGCCTCGCATGTTCCTATATTACTCCATAATCCAAAAAATGGTTCAAATGGCTCTGAGCACTATGGGACTCAACTGCTGTGGTCATAAGTCCCCTAGAACTTAGAACTACTTAAACCTAACTAACCTAAGGACAGCACACAACACCCAGCCATCACGAGGCAGAGAAAATCCCTGACCCCGCCGGGAATCGAACCCGGGAACCCGGGCGTGGGAAGCGAGAACGCTACCACACGACCACGAGATGCGGGCTCTCCATAATCCAAACTGATATTTCCCAAGGTCGGCTTCTACCAGTTTTTCCATTCTTCTGTAAGGAATTCATGTTAGTATTTTGCAGCCATGACTTATTAAACTGATAGTTCACCAATTTTCACACCTGTCATTATCTGTTTCTTTGGAATTGGAATTATTACTGTATATTCTGCTTGAAATCCTAGGGTATTTCACATCTTGCTCAGCAGATAGAAGAACTTTGCCATGGTTGACTCTTCTAAGGCTATAAAAAAATTGTTCTGAAGAAATATGTAACCTGGGGGCTTTTTTCAACTTAGGTCTTTCAGTGCTCTGTCAAATTCTTCATGCAGTATCATATCTCCCATCTCATATTCACCTACATCCTCTTACATTTCTCTGATACTGCCCTCAAGTACATCTCCCCTGCATAGACCTTCTATATACTCCTTCCACCTTTTAGCTTTCCCTTCTTTGCTTAGGACTAGTCTGCCATCTGAGCTCTTGATATTTATACAAATGGTAACTTTTCTCTAAAGGTCTCTTTGATTTTCCTGTACACAGTATCTATCTGTCCCCTAGTGACATGTGCTTCTAAATCCTTACACTGCTATCACTGTAAGCATATTATTAATCTCATGAAAGATTTGTGTTCTGAAACCTGAAACTACCCAAGTGAATTTCTTGTATCACTGTGGATCAACCCAGAGAGATGTTGGGGGAAGGATGGACTGGGGCAGAGGGGTGGGCTGTGGGAGGGAGGGGGGCATTTGTTAAGGCAACTGGGACAAATAGGGTGAAGGATATGACAGTGTAACAATTTGCAGAGATGGAATGAAGGACAGAAATGACATAGGCAGTAACATCACTGTGACCAATTCCATAAATATGAATTATTCATATATGATATAATATAAAGACAGAAAACTAACTTAAAGATATGAAGTATGTAATATCTTTTGATGATGGAAATTCTAAGATAAAAAAACAAATAAAATGTGAAGATTTAATATCTGTAATCAAATGACCTGTTACGCATATGGCCAGAGAAGGTGAACTTAATGTATATATCAGTAATTCTGATGAAAATCAACAAAATGTTATCTTTGAATTTTTATAACCTGTTCATCATTAGTCTTTAATAAACTGTCTCACTTGTCTTCTTCTTCTGTTCGTCTACTCTCTCCTGCCTTGACCATTGCTTGTCTAAGCATTTGTGAATATTAGCTAATAATTATTGCATTAAATGGGAATAGTGGTCTTGTATTTACTACCATTTTCACAGCTAATAGACCAGATATTCAGGTTCCTGTAAGTACATGTAATACTTTCCAGAATAACAGCTTGTCAATGAACAAGTAAGAGCCATTTTATAAATTCCATATAGATTGCTACTATTTGTTTATTAGCGTCCCTATTATCACATTCATGATATTGGACTTGCCAAGTACAAAACAGTATAAAATATTACACATTTACATCATGTACAAAATCTTATCATTCATATCAACACATCTTTATAACAAAACATTATTTTGCTTAATTAGATTATAAATTTATTTACATACATACAGATAAAATAAAAGCTACTGAAACACCTTGGTTGATTGTACTTAAACTATTAAATACCAGTACTTTAGTTAAATAGGCACAGTAACTAATGGTAAAAACTTTTTCAGAGTTTGCAGATACAATTTCAGTACAAAGTCCAATGTCCAAGAGTGAATAAAACCAGTGCAGCTGAAATAAATAATATTCACATGGTCACAAATTAGGAATTGCATGACTGTTATTATGGCAATAGAGTGCTAGTCTACATACTCTCTTTCTTAGTAGAAAGAGAGAGATCACCTGAAGAGTATAAACCTATGAGCATTATTGACAATGTTCACCTGTTTACAATTTGCAGTTTTGATGAGATGGGAGTGCTATTCTTTTTATGCAGACACATTGTTGTTTGCTTTAAATGTGCACCTTCCATTGCATTATGTGCTGCATGTTGGAATCATATTATTGCTACAGCAAGAGCATTATTGTGTAATAAATTCAATACCAAAGTATAATTTTGACATGTAAAATGTTAAACTGTATTGCTTTTTCTGGTCATTTTATCTCTTTTAGTAATGAACTGAAAAATACAACTGAAAAAAACTGTGGTAAGTATTCTTGATGTAGCAACAACTGTACAGTAACATCTCTCTGGCATCACGAATGTATGAACTGCTAAGACTCCCTCTGCAACAGATGAACTGTTAAGTCTCATGAGAAATACATATGATGGAATAAAACATATTGCAGCATGTAAAAATATTATTTATTATTATATATATATATTTTGATACAAATTTTGCACATTATTGATATACATTTTTTTGCTTTGTTAACTGTGGAAATTAAATCACTGTTGTTGAAACATTGTCATTCTTTTTTCTATGTCAATCCTATTAATAACTCTTCAATATTTTCCAGATAACTGTTTTATATGCCTTAAATTCAGTTTGTATTGGATTCAAGCCTTTAAACCAATTGGAGCACTAATAGCCTTAGGTATGCCAACTGTAAACTCCACTTGTATGGAATTTCTGTTAATTGGAGTAATTGGGGTAATCATAGCAGATTTAGATATAACACACTCATTTACTTAAGCACTTGTGTAACTCTTCCTTCTCCTCATGGACTTTATGTTCAAACACATACTTGACAAAATCTTCAAAGTGTGCTTTAAAATATGCTTGCCATTGACTGAATCTGTCTGTGAAGACCAATACTACAGTGTACAAGTGTTATGAGTCCATGACACTTGGATGCTTTAAATATATTTACTGTGCTTTAAATATATTTACTGTGCTGAGTCTTGAGATGTTGAATTCAATGTATAACCCCCAAATATGTTGATGATGGATGCAGTGATGCTGCCAAAGATATTCTTGTCTTGAGGGAATGAGCTGTAATTGGCTGTCATGCAGTTCTTGATGTATTTCAGTTTGCAGCACAGTTGATTCCTCTCTATACCAGTTAACCACATCATCATGTGCCACCACACATTCTCTATGTCTATTGTAACTTTGAAGCCTATGTCAGGTTGTAAACCGACATTAACACATTTTCATCCATTGGTGGTCAATTGATATGTAGTTGCGAACAGGAGCATTCTGAAACATAATAACTCTGGTTGATTTTTGGTGAGATGTTAGATACAATGGAAATTCAAAGCCTGCCAACAGTTCTATGTGCTGACTTGATTTCTACTCCAATATGTCAAAAACTGCATTAGGAAGTGTCTCTGCATGTTCACTCGATTTATGCTGCTGCTCAGATGTATCAGGCACTTAATTATCTACATCAAGAATCCATTGTGCTGAGGAAAAAATAAATGAAAACCATGAAAACACACAAACACTGATAGAGAGGAAAGGGTTAATACTTATGTTCAACTGTGCAAGTCAGTTTTTTCTGTCTGGAGGTGGTGTGTTTCTAATGATACTTCATGATGATCAACCTTTGTCTGTGTTGCACATTGTATCAAGTCACCTGATGGCTAGTAGGCCTCAACACTGGATGAAAGATGGATGGGAGACTGCAGTGTTACAGAAATTGGACTTGGCAACATTGCAGGCTGCACCTGTATCTCCATGTAAACTGTCTTGCATCACCATCTTGGATACTGATGTCATTGATAATGTTCTAAATCATCATTATGGGTTGTGATGTCACATGACTGTGCTAAGGTTTCCCTTCTTGTATTGTTATCTTGGACTTAGTGGTTATCTTTGATATTTACAAGTGTCCATCTTGGATTCTACAATTAGAACAAGTGACCTACTTCCAGTCTGTCATCATGGGAAATAGGACAAGTGAATTGTGACAACCATACAGATTGCTCGAGCTATGGAGTTATATGGAATATAAATAGATTTCACAGCCTTTACATTGCATAATGTCAGGGAAAAACCAAATAAGATATGACTATGTTGAAGCTAAGAGTTCATTGGTAACAGCACTGAACACTTGTGAAAGCTGTGACATTGCATCTATTAATAGACCCATACCAGCATGACTGGTATGCAAGTGTCACAGAACTTGTAGTGGTCTGTCATGTCAAGCCTGTGGTTTAGCCTACAGCTCCCACAAACTGTACAGCTTGGCTTTTACCATTGGTATGTGTGGTGGGAGGATATTATTTAAGCTTGCAAGCAGTACCAGTCATCTGTGACATCAGAGGGTTGAGAAAAATCTTTAAACTGGGGACAACTGGGGGATATTGCCATTTTAAACTGAGCTATTGGATGTCAAGTGGTGTAGTTCAACTGTGATGTCGGGGAATACTAAGTCTCGGGTTGGTGGATCTTTACAACACATTGGACTGTGCTGACATCTCAAGGTCTGCCATATTGGATTGAAGTGACTTGGCAACCATGCTCATGACACTGATGTAGATGGTGCCAAAACTGTACTCATATCCTCAGATCAGCCATCTTGGATTGTCATCTAGGACTGTGATATCATAGAGCTGTTTTCATATCTCCAGGAACACCATCCTGGTTTTCCAAGCAATAGAACACTTTGTTGCCCAACATAGAATTTTAATTTCCCACAATTTTATATTTTGCACAACTGGACTGTTTCCAGTTTCCAGCCATTTTATAAGTAAGGCAGCTGGGCTGGTTCTGCCATCTAAATTTCTCCATCTTGCATTGGTGGAGCTTTGCTCATACCCCGTAGGTACGGTACTGCCTTCAAATAAAATTTTGCGAAGTATGCAGTGCCAACTAGTTTAGACTTTTTTCTGGTTTCAGAGGTAGATATGTGTTAATGATTGATTGCACATTGACTGCCACCTTATAATAACCACATACAAATGGCGTTCATAAAGTTTTACACAGTCATCTCTAATTTTTTTATTTTTTGCAGGAGGAGAATGAAATTTTTTGTGAACATACTCGGAGCATTTAGCTATAAGTTGCTATATAAAAGTATTTTCTTTTATTTACAGGTGAGCCATAATGAACTGTGAAGTAGATGTCAGGTTGCAACAATGGTCAGTGATGGAATTCCTCTTCAAGACTGGTGATGACTCTGCCACATAGATTCATAGGAAGTTGCTCCCTGTTTATGGGGAGGACACAGTGGATCGCAGCAGTATCCAGCGATGGTTGCAGAGGTTTAAAGAAGGTGATTTCTCTCTACTGGACAATCCACGATGTGGTAGACCATTGACGGCAGTGAGTGATGTGAATAAGGAGACCATTGATAAAATCATTCAAAATGACAGATGTGTGATGACACGGTAGCTTGCTGAAATTACTTGTTTGTCTTTGGGTGGTGTGGTATTACTGGTACAGTCACTAGGGTACAGAAAAATCTGTGTACGTTGGATGCCTAGATTACTGACAAGAGAAATGAAAATGATGAGGAAGGATGTGTGTGAGGGTCTCATGAAGACCTTTACTGAAGAGTGGAAACAGTGTTATGATGGCATTATTACCCAGGATGAAACATGGTTGTTTTAGTCTGAACCTGAGAGCAAAACCCAATCCATGGATTGGCGTCATCCAGGTTCCCCTCGGAAGAAGAAACCAAGACTTTCATGAACAGCAGGCCAAAAGGTGATGGCCTCCTTCTTTTGGGATCAGTGTGGTGTCATTTTCATTGACTTTTTGGAACCTGGCTCCACAATTAACCAGGACTGTTACTGTTTGTCACTGGACAAGCTGCGATATGCCATCAAGATTCACAGACCCCAGCTTCATAGTCAGCTCATCAGACTACACCATGACAATGCCAAACCCCATACAGCCCTTATTACACAGGAGAAAATCACGAAAATGGGTTGGAAAATTGTTCCTCATCCTCCCTACAGTCCAGACTTGACTCCATCTGATTTTTACCTCTCTGGTCATCTGAAGGCCCACCTGCATGATAAAACATTTAATAGTGAAAAAGACCTTATTTACTGTGTCAAGTGATGGTGTAGAAGTCAATCCCCAGTATTTTACCAAAGTGCATTTATGTCACGGAAGGAACGTTGGGCCAGTTGTGTCACAGCTGATGGAGGCTACATTGAGTAGGCTCAATGTATAGCTAAATGTTCCAAGTATTTTAACAAAAAATTTCATTCTCCTCCTGCAAAAAATAAAAACATTAGAGATGACTGTTCAAAACTTATTGAACGCCCACTGTATTTGTAATGTACAATTAGGTTATTGTATGACAGCTATAGGTGTTGCCCATTGTCTACTAGTAATTTGTTCTATAATGCCATTCTGATTGAGGTGATCTAGTTCCTCTTTCATTTTGTCTTTTAATGCAGATGGAATATTGTGTGTTTTATAGAATTCTGGAACAGCATTCATCTTCAAAGTACTGTGAATTTTGTAGTTTTTAATGTTAGTTGTTGCTTCAGAAAAGTGGTATCATATTTCTGCAACAGTTTTCGCATCTTCTTATTAGAAATGTCAGTTTGAATCTAATTTGCTTCTACATGGATTCTGAAGCAGAATTTATTGAATTAATCAAGGCCCAGTAAATTTGTTACTGTGTATGAATTTGCTACTACAATTCTGTCCTGTTTTGTAAATAAATTTTATTGATCATTTTAGGTAAATAATGAACTTTGAAATTCACTTAATTTCAGCAATTCTAACTTTCTGTATGCATGCAGATTAATTACACAAACAGAGGAGCCCATGTCAGTTTGAAACTTCAATGGCATTTCATTTACACAGAATATTACAGATAAAGCCTTTTCAATATCTAAGAACAGAGTATTCACTTTATTGTTTGTACATGAAGTTTTGTGTGTTGACTTATGTTGATCTTGAACAACATCTTTATTATCAGATTATCAGACTTTAGTGCTTTATTATGTTTCAGAATTTGCTTTGTGTTGCACACTTCGGATTTCTGCCTTTGTCTTTGCAGTATGCACATTGTGCACTCCTGAAAAAACAGTATATGCACTTGTGATTAATATTACAGCATGTATGTGAGCATAACTTCCCTCAATTGGAACTGTTTACAAACTACTATTGCCTGTTCGTGTCCTGTGGCAGCTTTACATGTTCATACTGTGTTCACCCAGTGCTTGCTATTGGTGATGCATTGTGAACACACTACCATCTTCGAATGGGTCCATATCAGCCATGGCAAGCATCTTTTCATATGCCCAGATTAAAGGCTAACATTCTTGCAATGAGAGATTAATCATTGTAAGAAGGTCTTCTTTTACTTGTTCTTGGGTGATTGCAAAATGTGTGTGTCACTAATTTTTCATTCCTGCACATAAATTTACCATCCCTAGTGAGTCTTTGTAATTGTACTAGCCACTATTTGCAACCCTGATTGGGGTTTTTGAAATATATAGAAAATTGTATGCCTGGATGCTGCTAGGTGCATTTAAACTTCGAAATAAGAGACTAGCTCATCATTAATTTCTGTGTACGTCAGTGTCATTGGATCTAATTCCAGACATTATATCTGAAGTTAAAAAGTATCTGCACCTGCATTAGCAAGAAGAAAAGTTTTGCACTCAACATCAACTGATAATTGAAGATCACAGCAACTATCCTGCAGACCTTGTCCACAAACAGATCTCCCGAGCAATACATTCCTCCCTGTCCAACAACAATGTTCCTATCCCCAGACCACACAGAAGCATCCCCCTTGTCACCCAATATTATCCTGGCCTCGAAAACATCAACAAATCACTCCACCAGGGATATGACTTTCTCAAGTCAACCCCCGAAATGAGATCATCACTTGACAAAATTCTCCCCACACCACCCAGAGTTGCCTTTCGTCGCCCCCCTAACCTCCGTAACATCCTTGTTAAACCCTACAATATTCCCAGACTACCTTCTCTACCCAGCGGTTCCTACCCCTGTAACCGACCCCACTGCAAAACCTGCCCCATGCATCCCCCCACAACCACCTACTCCAGCCCCACTACTGGTAAAACATACACAATTCAAGGCAGGGCCACATGTGAAACTACACATGTCATTTATCAACTGACATGCCTGCACTGCACAGCCTTTTACATCGGTATGACAACAACTAAACTGGCTGAGCGCATGAACGGACATAGACGAACTGTCCGCCTAGGAGATGTCCAATACCCAGTAGCGGAGCATGCCCTCCAGCATAATTATAGGGACCTAGGAACCTGCTACACTGTATGTGCCACTTGGGTTCTCCCACCCAACACCAGTCCCTCTGAACTGCGGAGATGGGAACTTGCACTCCAACACATCCTTTCATCCCGCCATCCCTCTGGACTGAACCTACGTTAAACAACCTCACTCCCATTTACTCTTCAGTCTTCTCCTCTTTCCCTTTCCTCCTTAGCCATTCATGCATCTTTTCATCCTACATAGTTGTGTTTATCTTTATACTATATACCTCTTTACTTCTGTATGCATCCTCTTTGGTTTGAAGCTGGCACAGTACTTACAGTAGAATATCTTTGGCTTCCCTCTGACAACCATGCCTCCATCCTTGCTACCCTCCCTGTTTTCCTTTCCCTGTTGCTTCATAACCTGGGTTGTGAGTAACTGAATCTACTTTCCCTTCTTCCCTTTCTTTCCCCTCTCTCCTCCCTGATGAAGGAACATTTGTTCCGAAAGCTAGGAACGTAAATTTTCGGTTGTGTTTTATTTGTGTATCTATCGGCTGTACTGAGCTGAGGTAAGTACTGGCCAGCCCCTCTATCTCTTTGTTAGTGTTTGTTTCACATGTTTATATGAGATTTTCCATTAATCATTTAGATTTATTTATTCCTATTCAAGAATTCATCTATGGTATAGAAGTAGTTGTCAAGGAGATATGATGTCAATTTATTTTTGCAGCTATTACTGCTGTCTGTCAGACATTTTATTTCATCTGGTAATTTGTCAAAAAATTTTATAGCAACATATTTTACCCCTTTCTGTGCGAAAGGTAAAGACGAAAGGTTAGTGTAAGTCTTTCTTTTTCCTGGTATTACAATCATGAATGTCACTGTTGTTTTTAAACTGGTCCATGTTGTTGAGAACAAATTTCACCAGTGAGTAAATGTACTGTGAGGCTGTTGTAAGAATTCCAGATCTTTTAAGAAGATGCCGACAAGATGTGCGACTATGAACCCCACACATTATTCTAACCACTTTCTTTTGAGCAGTGAATACTTTCTGTCTAAGTGTTGAGTTACCCCAGCATATTATTCCATGTGACATCAGAGAGTGAAAGTATGCAAAGTATGTTGGCTTACTACTTTCTATATCCTCAAAATTGGAAATTACTCTGATTGCAAAAGTTGCTGAACCTCGTCGCTTTAGAAGATCCAAATATGAATTTTCCAATTAAGATTCTCATCTATATGTACACCCAAAAACTTAGTATGCTCTTCCCTGTCTACTGACTTCTGTTGGTCTGTTATTTTTATTGAAGGAACTGTACTTTTTGCAGCAGAAAATTGTATGTACTGTGTTTTTTCAAAGTTTAGAGCAAGCCCATTCACAGAAAACCAATTAATGACTTTTCCAAGGACCTTATTTGTATCATTTTCAACAGAAGGGGACCCATGATTGAACCCTGTGGAACAACTAATGTAATTTCACCCCTGTTAGATGAAGTGGCAAACTTATTTAAATCACTTAATCCATATAAAGAAACTTTTTGTTTTCTGTTCTGTAGGTATGACTTAAACCACTCATGTGCTATTCCATTTATATCATAGAATTGTAATTTTTGTAACACAATCTCATAGTTCACACAATTGAATGCTTTGGACAAGTCACAGAAAATTCCTATTGGTGAAATTTTAATATTTAAAGACTCTATTATGTGGACAATGAAATTGTACATTGCTGTCTCAGAGGAACAGCATTTCTGAAATCTGAACTGCAGTGTTCGATTTGTGCTTTTACCAGTGGGGGGGATGTCTTGGGGGGTTAATATAATTACATATGTTTCTAGCTTCGACCGTGGCATTACCCATGGTTAAACAGTTATTTATAAACAGATGTTAATGCCGAAACTCACTATTCACGCGTATGCACTGTCAGAAAAGCCATCCCTTGTTATATCTTTAAAAGTACATTATAGGTAAAGCTTATTTACAAAATCATCTATATACAGGTATGCGATGGAAATTCAAAAAGTAAAGGCACATTTGTGAAAAGCTGCACTTATTCTGATGATAGAAAACTGAAACATGCGTTATTTTTCTACGTAACCTCCCTGGACTTCAATGCAGTTTTCCCGACGTTTTACGAGTTTTTTTTTATTTCATCAGAAAATACGTTTTTCGGTTGCATCTGTAACCAATTTTGCACCGCAGCAATGACACCTTCATCACTTTCAAATCTTCTTCCCTGTAGTGCTTCCGTTAAGGGTCCAAACATGTGAAAATCACTTAGAGCCAGGTCTGTACTGTATGGTGGATGCTCCAGCACCTCGAATCTCAACTCCTTTCTTGCGACGGCTGTCCGTTTGGCAGAATGTGGGTGAGCGTTATCTTGCTGCAGGATGACACCTCTTCACAGTTTTCCATGACGTTTGGATCTGATTGCGGGTTTTAGTTTCGTACACAACACATCACATCCACCATACAATACAGATCTGGCTCTAAAGCCTCGTTTACACTGGGGCGACGTCTTGCAACATTGTGGCATGGTACGGAAATGTGGCATGCGTCGTCTTGTAGCATGCTACAACAGGCAACCTCTTGCGGCATATGTTGCATGCGGCAGGTTAATTTATACCAAAGCAACAGAATTTGTGCCACATGTGTGTCGGTCTTACAGTATAAAGGATGATAAGATGATAAAGTATCGCAGCGGCGGCCTACTTGGTACTTGCACACGCAGCTAACAACGGAAATGAAAACCAAAGGAAAAGAAAATGATGGTGGAAGAGAATAGTATTTAAAGAAGGTCCACGAAATAGTATCCTAGGAACTAGAAGCAGACGATGGTGCGTTATTTAGTAATGTGTGCTTTCGTCCCAGGCGCGTTAGTCCGCGTCATACTGTTGCCAAAAGGTGGCCTAACGGTGAATGTTCGCACAGGTACCGGGCCGGTCACCACCCTGTGTCAGGGCCCGGGGTGGGACTTTCAGCCCCCAGCTCACCCAACACCCAACTCTGCGGTACGACTGCTGCGGTATGACTGCCACACTACTTCCCTCGCAAGCTCACAAGTAAACAGGTGACGCACCTTAGACGAAAGCAACAATGACAACATGAGAATGATGATTTAGTTCTAAATGTTTTGAAATGCTTAACTACTACATAACACTTTTCCAAAATTAATAAGCAAACATATTAATAGTATTAATAGTAAGACTGTATTAAAAACTTTCAGTGTTCGGCTCCACAAATTTAAATTATATGTAAAGTTTTACTCCAGTGCATGGGAAATAAACATTCCAGGTTGGGATGCATAAACTAAAGTCAGAGGAGGGGATGGTCTGATGCAGAGGGGGGGGAAATCCCCCCCATCCCCCCCTACAAATCGCACACTGCTGAACTGTGATTTACTAAGTATCCCATTACTGTTGAGATGGCTAACCACTCTTGAGTACATTACTTTCTCGAAGATTCTTGAAAATGCTGTAAGCAAGGATACTGGCATCTGTGGTGTACCCATTTTTGTAGAGAGGAATGACAATGGCATATTTTAACCTGTCTGGGAAAATATCTTGAGTCAGTGATGCGTTACATAAGTGACTCAGAACATCAGCTGTAATTGCTCCACATTAGAGGTGTCATCTACTCCAGCAGAACATATATGTTTCAAAGATTTAATAATTTTACTTATGTCACAAGAGGTTGTTAGGTGAAACTTAATCTCACTAAAATTTTTCAAAACTGACTGGCTTTTTCTTTTGAACTATTCTCACCAATTTTTTCTCCTAAACTTGAGAAATGGTTGTTAAATATATTAGCTACTTGTGTACTGTTGGTTAGGATGGTTTCATTCTCTTTAATAGTAATACTATCTACCCAGTGGTTACTTTTCCTATCTCCCTTCTAATAATATTCCACATTGAGTTGATTTTATTGCCAGAGTTGTTAATTTCTTCTCTAACATACATATTTCTTGATTTCCTTACAACTTTTCTCAGTGTGTTACAATAATTTTTATAGTGTAAAACTACTTCTGGATCTTTACTCATTCTTGCTGCCTCATACACTTTTCTTTTTCTTTCTGAAGACACTTTAATACCAATAGTAACCCAAGGTTTCTTTGAAAAGTGTGTGGTGTTACATTTAGTAATTTTCTTTGGAAAAATGTTCAAAAAGGGATATAAATTTATCAAGAAATATGCTGCATTTATCATTAGCGTTTGGCTCATTTTATGCATCTCCCCAATTAACATTTCTTAAACTTTCTCTGAAGTACTCTACAGATACTGGGTTGAGCAACCTCACGCTTTTACTTAATGGTTTCTGAACTGTACACCCTGTTAGGTTTTGTAAGTTAATCAGTTGTGCATCATGGTCTGACAATCCATTTACCACAGGGGAAGCATGTGTTTGTTTTACATCCTTTTTCTGTACAAATACATTATCTATTAGAGTACTACTGTCTTGAGCTATACGTGTAGGGAATTGACCACTGATTCTAAGTTCTATGTTGTTAATAACACATCTAGTTCACTTTTCCTATCAGAATTACTTGAAATCACCACAGATTAATAATTTCTTCTTTTTGTCTGGCAGAGAGCATAATTTTTATGAATAGTTCCCAGTCTCCTAATGGGGACCTGTACACTGTTGCTAATATCAATATTACATTATCTAGCTGAAGTTCACATGCACAAACCTCAAAGTGCCGATCAACACAAAATTTGCTTACTTCTACAGTTTTGTATTTATACCCTTGTTTTATGAAAATGGCAACTCCTCCTTTATCCATCCTAGTTCTACAAGTGTAAGATGCTAAATTATACCCACTTATACTGATGCTATCCATCCCCACAGTCACATGGTGTTCAGATAGACAGAGTATATCAATCTTATTTTTATTTTTGAGATCATCTAAACACACTAATAGCTCATCTACTTTATTTTTTATTCCCCTGATTTTTGATGAAGTAATTTTATACTACCCTTAGCTTTGCCCCTGTTTACTGTGCATGAAGTTTCTTTTATTCTATTTATCTTGATTGTTGTCTATCTGGACTTTGGCTTTAACCTGAAAAACCTGTCTGCCTGCACCCATTAACCACTGGGATCACCCCTTGTGTGACTGTGGCCCCCCTTACAGTTTCTGCTAATAGAGAAGCTAACTTATTTTCCCCCTTCCTATTCAGGCGCATGCCATGTGTAGTGCATCCCCACCTACCAATAGCATTAACTGGAACAACACTTACGCGAGATTAGCCAGTGTCTGGAGCATCCTGTTCAGCTCAGTGTTAACATGCCTTACAGCAATGTTTACCCAGGGCTGATCATGGCACTGAAAGACCTCCACAAATCCCACATTTGTGTGCTCAGTTTCTCCTCTTATTTTATCCAGGTCATTCCTAATACTGTACCGGATTAACAAAAACATTGAAACACATTTGCTTTCAGGAACACGTTCAAGACCTTTATCTGAGCTCTAAGTATCCACATAATTCACGAATTGGTACAAATTGTCCCTGAAAAGAATTTTCCTGGCACAAACACTACACACGATACCACTATTAGCAACCATGTTTCTGACAGATTCACTGTTCAAATGCACACATTCTGACAAACTTGACATTGGTGAGAATCTGAAATCAGAGACAGTGCTGCCATTTCTCAGTTTGCTGTATAAATATCAACTAATATGAACAAAGTACATCCTGAACCATGTTTTACATGTAAGAACTCTGTTTCTCATCGACTGTACATTACCATTGTTTACAACTGAGGCGTTCAATTCCTGATTGATATCATTTTCTCCAATCTTGTTACATAGTTTGGCTAGGTTTCTACCTTCTTGATGAAAGTCAGAAATAGTGGTGGCAGCATTATGAAATCTTGTTGAACATTTAATATCTCTTCTAATTTTGATTGCCACACCACCAAACGTTCTTGTGCAAAGAGAGTTGTTCCAACAACAGGAGCATGGGCTACAGTAAGTGTGGCTGAGACACTTCTGAGGAGGTGGAGGGGGGGGGGGGACGACAACAACAACAGACAACTGCAACTCTCCTGACGGGAAATGGGATCAGCAAAGAAAACCATATTGAGCATGCCACAATAGATTAAAGGTACTTTTTCTGCCATGTTTCTAAAAAAAGTTCACTCTCACTAGCCAGGTTTTTACTCTTTTGTTCTCATCACCAAGTTTTTATGCACTGTCAAGTCACATCTGTCTAAATCTTGAATAACTGTCTTTCCGGGCGGTTGCAGAGGGTGGGCTTACTGGTAGTTGGGAGCTCCAACGTCAGGCGCGTAATGGGGCACCCATCTGCAGGTGGTCGCTCATGTCGGCACCAATGATGTGTGTTGCTATGGATCGGAGGAAATCCTCTCTGGCTTCCGGCGGCTATCTGATTTGGTGAAGACTGCCAGTCTCGCTAGCGGGATGAAAGCAGAGCTCACCATCTGCAGCATCGTCAACAGGACTGACTGCGGACCTTTGGTACAGAGCCGAGTGGAGGGTCTGAATCAGAGGCTGAGACGGTTCTGCGACCATGTGGGCTGCAGATTCCTCAACTTGCGCCATAGGGTGGTGGGGTTTCGGGTTCCGCTGGATAGGTCAGGAGTCCACTACACGCAACAAGCAGCTACACGGGTAGCAGGGGTTGTGTGGCGTGGGCTGGGCGGTTTTTTAGGTTAGATGGCCTTGGGCAAGTACAGAAAGGGCAACAGCCTCAACGGGTGCGGGGCAAAGTCAGGACATGCAGGGACCAAGCAGCAATCGGTATTGTAATTGTCAACTGTCTAGGCTGCGTTGGTAAAGTACCGGAACTTCAAGCGCTGATAGAAAGCACCAAAGCTGAAATCGTTATAGGTGCAGAAAGCTGGCTGAAGCCAGAGATAAATTCTGCCAAAATTTTTACAAAGGTACAGACGGTGTTTAGAAAGGATAGATTGCATGCAACCGGTGGTGGAGTGTTTGTCGCTGTTAGTAGTAGTTTATCCTGTAGTGAAGTAGAAGTGGATAGTTCCTGTGAATTATTATGGGTGGAGGTTACACTCAACAACCGAGCTAGGTTAATAATTGGCTCCTTTTACTGACCTCCCGACTCAGCAGCATTAGTGGCAGAACAACTGAGAGAAAATTTGGAATACATTTCACATAAATTTTCTCAGCATGTTATAGTCTTAGGTGGAGATTTCAATTTACCAGATATAGACTGGGACACTCAGATGTTTAGGATGGGTGGTAGGGACAGAGCATCGAGTGACATTATACTGAGTGCACTATCCGAAAATTACCTCGAGCAATTAAACAGAGAACCGACTCGTGGAGATAACATCTTGGACCTACTGATAACAAACAGACCTGAACTTTTCGACTCTGTATGTGCAGAACAGGGAATCAGTGATCACAAGGCCGTTGCAGCATCCCTGAATATGGAAGTTAATAGGAATATAAAAAAAGGAAGGAAGGTTTATCTGGTTAGCAAGAGTAATAGAAGGCAGATTTCAGACTACCTAACAGATCAAAACGAAAAGTTCTGTTCCGACACTGACAATGTTAAGTGTTTATGGAAAAAGTTCAAGGCAATCGTAAAATGCGTTTTAGACAGGTACGTGCCGAGTAAAACTGTGAGGGACGGGAAAAACCCACCGTGGTACAACAACAAAGTTAGGAAACTACTGTGAAAGCAAAGAGAGCTTCACTCCAAGTTTAAACGCAGCCAAAACCTCTCAGACAAACAGGAGCTAAACGATGTCAAAGTTAGCGTAAGGAGGGCTATACATGAAGCGTTCAGTGAATTCGAAAGTAAAATTCTATGTACCGACTTGACAGAAAATCCTAGGAAGTTCTGGTCTTACGTTAAATCAGTAAGTGGCTCGAAACAGCATATCGAGACACTCCGGGATGATGATGGCATTGAAACAGAGGATGACACGCGAAAAGCTGAAATACTAAACACCTTTTTCCAAAGCTGTTTCACAGAGGAAGACCGCACTGCAGTTCCTTCTCTAAATCCTCGCACAAACGAAAAAATGGCTGACATCGAAATAAGTGTCCAAGGAATAGAAAAGCAACTGGAATCACTCAACAGAGGAAAGTCCACTGGACCTGACGGGATACCAATTCGATTCTACACAGAGTACGCGAAAGAACTTGCCCCCCTTCTAACAGCTGTGTACCGCAAGTCTCTAGAGGAACGGAGGGTTCCAAATGATTGGAAAAGAGCACAGGTAGTCTCAGTCTTCAAGAAGGGTCGTCGAACAGATGCGCAAAACTATAGACCTATATCTCTGACGTCGATCTGTTGTAGAATTTTAGAACATGTTTTTTGCTCGAGTATCATGTCGTTTTTGGAAACCCAGAATCTACTATGTAGGAATCAACATGGATTCCGGAAACAGCGATCGTGTGAGACCCAACTCGCTTTATTTGTTCATGAGACCCAGAAAATATTAGATACAGGCTCCCAGGTAGATGCTATTTTTCTTGACTTCGATACAGTTCCGCACTGTCGCCCGATAAACAAAGTAAGAGCCTACGGAATATCAGACCAGCTGTGTGGCTGGATTGAAGAGTTTTTAGCAAACAGAACACAGCATGTTGTTATCAATGGAGAGACGTCTACAGACGTTAAAGTAACCTCTGGCGTGCCACAGGGGAGTGTTATGGGACCATTGCTTTTCACAATATATATAAATGACCTAGTAGATAGTGTCGGAAGTTCCATGCGGCTTTTCGCGGATGATGCTGTAGTATACAGAGAAGTTGCAGCATTAGAAAATTGTAGCGAAATGCAGGAAGATCTGCAGCGGATAGGCACTTGGTGCAGGGAGTGGCAACTGTCCCTTAACATAGACAAATGTAATGTATTGCGAATACATAGAAAGAAGGATCCTTTATTGTATGATTATATGATAGCGGAACAAACACTGGTAGCAGTTACTTCTGTAAAATATCTGGGAGTATGCGTGCGGAACGATTTGAAGTGGAATGATCATATAAAATTAATTGTTGGTAAGGCGGGTACCAGGTTGAGATTCATTGGGAGAGTGCTTAGAAAATGTAGTCCATCAACAAAGGAGGTGGCTTACAAAACACTCGTTCGACCTATACTTGAGTATTGCTCATCAGTGTGGGATCCGTACCAGATCGGGTTGATGGAGGAGATAGAGAAGTTCCAAAGAAGAGCAGCGTGTTTCGTCACAGGGTTATTTGGTAACCGAGATAGCGTTACGGAGATGTTTAATAAACTCAAGTGGCAGACTCTGCAAGAGAGGCGCTCTGCATCGCGGTGTAGCTTGCTCGCCAGGTTTCGAGAGGGTGCGTTTCTGGATGAGGTATCGAATATATTGCTTCACCCTACTTATACCTCCTGAGGAGATCACTAATGTAAAATTAGAGAGATTAGAGTGCGCACGGAGGCTTTCAGACAGTCGTTCTTCCCGCGAACCATACGTGACTGGAACAGGAAAGGGAGGTAATGACAGTGGCACGTAAAGTGCCCTCCGCCACTCACCGTTGGGTGGCTTGCGGAGTATAAATGTAGATGTAGATGTAGGTGTGCAGAAAGAGAGTCCATGAGGTTCTGAAAGATACCAACAGGGATGTGGAGCCATGTCAACTCCGGTGCTATGGCCAGCTGTGTTAGGTTTCTTGGCAGATGAGCCATGGCATGGATAGTCCGACTGAGACTGTCCCACAGACTCTCAACTTATCTTGAATTTGTGGAGTTTGGTGACCAGGGGAGTATGGTAAACTCATCATGGTGTTCTTCAAACCATGCACATACCCTGTGAACTTTGTGACCATTGCATTGTCCTGCTGGTAGATGTCATCGTGCCAAGGAAAAATCAAACTGCATTTAGGGGTGGGCATGGTCCCCAAAGGTAGGTGCATACTTGTGTTGATTCATTGTGCCTTCCAGGATGACGAGATCACCTGGGGATGCCATGAAAACATTCCCCGGACCATAATATTCCCTCCTCCAGCCTGGACCCTTTTCTTTGAGACATTTCATGCTGAACATGGAAAGGGCTATCTGTCTGAAATTGTATATCATTCTTCTTTCCTCGTAGTGAGATTTTAATATGTTTCTTTTTCTTCATCATCACGTTTTTGGGTTGTATTCACCCAATACTCTTGGTCTCAAACATAAATATTTCATGAAGAAGACCCCCTAGCATAGAAAGTGGTTGCTGTTATAAGGTGGCTTTCTTGTATGTGGCAACTGTACTACCTTATCACAGGGCTAAACAGGTTTGGACAAACAATAGCAAAACTGAAGGCAACAAAAATTAGTAATAGTCTACAATATTTTATTCAGAGAAAATGTACAATATGTATCTTACATGTAAAAATGTTGTGGACAATGCTATAAAAAGTTCACTTGCATTGATACAACTTTGAATGCTGATCTAGTCCTGGATCACATGATCTGTGACTAACATAACTGGCAGAATGTCCAGTTGGACTTTCCTGTGCAGTGACTGTAGCAAAGTCAGGATACTGTCCTGAAGCAGGGTTGATGCTGTCCAACTAACTGTTGACACACACTGTCTTGGTGGAGCTGTGCATTCAGTTGTATCCATGTCTGCCAGATGGATTTTTGGTGAGGAACTATTTGTATGATGTAATGCAAAAGCATAATATAGTTTTCATTGTGGAGGACCTTTATGGTGTCTGTTTGTCTTTTCATGACTATGTTGTGCCTTTAAAGAGGCCAGCCTTACCATGTTGCACCTTCTCTGTGTATGGCTATGTCTGGTATCTCCAAGGAGGACAATTCACATACAACAGCAGAATCAGCTATTTCAGTTACAAGCATGATTTCGGTGTTCTTTTATTTTCTGTCACAGTTGCAAACTTTTTATTATTCAAACTAGCTCGTAAAGGTACCAGGATAAATTTGGTACAACAAGGGCCCTAGACTCACTCCACTTCTTCCTCACCTATTCATCACCAATTTGAACAAACACTTTTTATTAGAACTACTGACAGCCTTGGGAGAGCCAGTCCTGACAAAACTCTACCATCTGGTGAGCAAGATGTATGAGACAGGCGAAATTCCCCCAGACTTCAAGAAGAATATAATAATTCCAATCCCAAAGAAAGCAGGTGTTGGCAGATGTGAAAATTACTGAACTATCAGTTTAATAAGTCACAGCTGCAAAATAGAATACTCTCATTCAAATTCTGAAGGTGGCAGGGGTAAAATACACGGAGCAAAAGGCTATTTACAATTTGTACAGAAACCAGATGGCAGTAATAAGAGTCGAGGGACATGAAAGGGAAGCAGTGGTTGGGAAGGGAGTGAGACAGGGTTGTACCCTCTCCCCGATGCTATTCAATCTGTATATTGAGCAAGAAATAAAAACTTTGAGGTTCACCGATGACATTGTAATTCTGTCAGAGACAGCAAAGGACTTGGAAGAGCAGTTGAACGGAATGGACAGTGTCTTGAAAGGAGGATATAAGATGAACATCAACAAAAGCAAAACGAGGATAATGGAATGTAGTCGAATTAAGTCGGGTGATGCTGAGGGAATTAGATTAGGAAATGAGACACTTAAAGTAGTAAAGGAGTTTTGCTATTTGGGGAGCAAAATAACTGATGATGGTCAAAGTAGAGAAGATGTAAAATGTAGACTGGCGATGGCAAGGAAAGCGTTTCTGAAGAAGAGAAATTTGTTAACATTGTGTGTTGATTTAAGTGTCAGGAAGTCGTTTCTGAAAGTATTTGTATGGAGTGTAGCCATGTATGGAAGTGAAACATGGACAATAAATAGTTTAGACAAGAAGAGAATAGTAGCTTTTGAAATGTGGTGCTACAGAAGAATGCTGAAGATTAGATGGGTAGATCACATAACTAATGATGAGGTATTGAATTGGGGAGAAGAGGAGTTTGTGCCACAACTTGACTAGAAGAAGGGATCAATTGGTAGGACATGTTCTGAGGCATCAAGGGATCACCAATTTAGTATTGGAGGGCAGCATGGAGGGTAAAAATCGTAGAGGGAGACCAAGAGATGAATACACTAAGCAGATTCAGAAGGATGTAGGCTGCAGTAGGTACTGGGAGATGAAGAAGCTTGCACAGGATAGAGTAGCATGGAGAGCTGCATCAAACCAGTCTGAGGACTGAAGACCTCAACAACAGCAACAACTTTTTACTTTGCTGATGTTTGCCTTTGCAGTTTATTGCAGTTTTGATGTACTTTGATAGGCATTTTGATGCGGTTTGGGAGCATTTTGATACAGTATCAACCTTCCAGACATTCAAGATTAAAAAAATCCTATAAACTGTGGTCTGCCTGGATTCAGTTTTAACTATCCACCGGTAAACTATGGAGGGGTTAGTAACACCTGCTGCAACAAAGACAATGTAAGTATTACAAAAAGGTGTGACACTGAAGTAGGCAAAACATATTGGTTCCTGATCCACCATAGTGTTCTCTGCCATGCCATTGAATAGAGATATTACCAAATTAGAGCTGGTTCTCTCAAACAATATTTTTCCCATGAACATTAAGGAAAGTGTATTGAACTGACTTAAACTGTTACATATTAAGAAAATTGCCTTGTCTAAGTACAGTTAATATGCTTTGTGTACAAAAAAGAAAACTGGAGCTACACAACATCGAAATCATGAAACTAGAACTAGGGTATATGGCAAAGACAACTGTAACTGGAAAAAGAAGAGAACATCATGTATGAGGAAATCTGGTTACAATGGTGTGTGTGTGTGTGGGGGGGGGGGGGGAGGCTATTAGCATTCACAATAAACAGTAATGGAAACTTGGCATGTGTTGGATACTGGCCAAATTCAATACAATTGCACATTCTGGCAGGGTGTACTGATGACACATATATAGGTCTTAATAATGGAAGGAGTGTACATTACAGAGACAAAATTACATGATTCTCCTATGAATGAGCAATACTATCTAACATTGGACCATGACTGCTGTCCTATTAAGGGCTCCCCAATTTGTGGTTATGCATTGTATGCCATTGAAATGATGCACACTGAAAAACTGCTGAATGTTGTAGTACTGTTAACTGTGTCCAAAGATTTTAGGGTTAGAATACTGAATGAGACTAATGTTTCCGGTTGTCCTAAGTGACATTAAAGTGCCAGATCCTTCCAGAGAAGACACTGAACTCACCACTGCAGGTTTACAAGCACCAGAATGTTCAGGATGTGATCTGTCTTTCTGGTATACCTGTATCTTTAGGATCACTCAAATACAGGATGATCTGATGTTTAGGAGTTTGTGTGAGGGACATGGCTCATTGTATTATTTCAGACAATGTCAGATATGTACTAGTTGTGGAAATGTGGTTTTAGCAATGAAATTGAGAACCATCGTTCAGTGCCATGCTTAGAGCATCACAGTGTAGTGGCACCACCATTTAAGATGGGCAAAGGTCACTTTTGGTGCAATATTTCAGAGCACAAAAGTTACAGCCAGGCACGGGCCTGTTGACAGTAAGTTACACTGCCAGTGGTTGCGAAGTAGAATGGAGGCCACATGGCTGTAGACCCACTGAAAAGAGTAAACGCAGCCGTGTGCATGGCACAAGTTACAGGCAGAAGGGGCCCACTGGCCCAACCCAGGTGTTATGAGTACATGACTCAGGGCAGTGTGTTGGCAAAACAAAGGCACACAGCTGCATATAAATAGGCACCGGTTCACTAACAGGGGATTAAAGTGTGACAGCTCTCCTGCATGGTGGGGCATGTCACACCACGAGCTACATGCAGCAGCAGATGGGGCGCCAGCATTCCAGTCCATGGCAGGTCGCTGGTTCAACCCTCTGAGGCCAACGCAGGGTCTGCAGCCAGCCAGCGGCTGGACATCCCGTGGCTTGCTACTGCAGGCAGTCTTGCTAGTTTCTAACATGCTGGAGGCATCCCGAGGCGAGGGCCGCAGATTCAGACACCAGATTGAGCGTCCTTGTTGTTGCCATGATCTTAGCCATGGCAGCGAGGAAGCACGCTGTGGGCTGCTTGCAGCTCCCAGTGGGCAATGCTGAGGTGGCAGGGATGGAGACTGCTGAGTCAATTGCCGGCGCATCCTGACGTCGTCACAACTCCATGACCGTACAAGGCTGACACACAGCAGTGCACTGGATTGCTTGCTGAGGCAGCCATTCCATGCTAAGCCATTTCAAAGACAGTGAAGTGGTATCCTCAGCATTGTGGGACCTGGTGACGGAGACCAAGAGGAATGGGGGCACTGTAGCTGGAAATAACAAATCACTTGGGAAACTTGGACGAGTTTTAATACTGCACATCCTGACAGCCCATCCTCCTCCAAAATTCTTATACCTTTGGTGTCAGAATAGTGGGTGTCGTCTGTACAGAAATGATGTATGAGCCCACCGCCTGCATTACAGTCACAAAATGTGGTGAGTGTTGAGCAATTTTTCTTTTTGAGTGTTGGACGTTTTCTTTCTTTTTTGTTTGTGTTTTGAGTATGGCTCCTGACAGGCCATTTTAGATGTTTTGCGTAAGCATATTATTATTTTTGTTGTTGTCAGAATAAGTGTTAGTGTGTTTGGGGCATTTGATTACTTTTGTGTTGGTGTATGATGATACTGAGTATTATGATATCGAGATGTAGGAAGTCAGGTTATTCTTGTACTTAAATGTTCTGTTTCAGGACTAACTGGGAATGAAAGCAACACAGTGGCAGAGTCAGGGACACAAGGTGTGTCAGAACCAGAAGCAGTATGGATTTTGTTGGAAAAGGTAGCACAATTGACAGCTGACAATACGCAGTTGAGAAGTGAATTAGCATCTAGAAGTGAATGGGAAACCGCATCGGATGAGTCGTTTTTGCATAGGGTGCTGCAGCAGGAGATTGGTCCAGCTGCCTCGAGTACGATTATTCCATTTTCTGGCAAGGCATCTGAGGATGTGCGTTCATTTTTGAAGGACTTGGAAACTTCAGCTGTGATGAATGGTTGGTCTGATGAACAGTTGTTACATGTAGCAAAGATTAGATTAATGAGTGAAGTGAAGGCATATGTAAGGTGTTCTCAGGCCTTAAGGAAGGTGGAACAGTTTAAGCAGTTGAAGGAGTCACTTTTACAGAGGTACAAGAAACAGAATAGCGCTCGGTACTTCAGGGAGAGGCTGCGTACAATGACGAAGAGGCAGGGGGAGACGGTAGAGAAATTTGTGGACAGGATAAGAGAAATTAACAAGTATACTTACAAACTGGGTCAGAGCAATGAAGTGAATGATGTTCTGTTACAGGAAGATGAGCAAAGGGCACTTGATGTATTTTTCAGGGGGTTACCGGCGCATATGTCGTCTAAAGTGTGTGAAGGGACTCTGAAAGATCTGTATTCAGCCATTCAGCATGTGCAGAGGCAATGTACCCAGTCACTGAGGAATAGAGGAAGGGGTGGAAATCAGCAGCATGGAGGATGGAGAAGTGGAGTTATTGTAGGTGGACAATCGTTAAACGGCAGAGGGGGCCCAAGACCCTCCTAAGGAGCTCCTGTTTAATTTCAGTGCTACAAATACATATGCAGAGGTGGAATATTGAGTGGTAGGATCCATATTAACTACAAAGTTTAAGATTTTGTTTGACACAGGGGCGCAAGTGTCAGTGGCTACTAAGAGTTTAATGGGATGAAGGAAATTAGACTCACCATGTTATAGGTTGCATGGAATGGGGGATAAGGAAGTCACACCTTTGGGGTCAGTGACAGTTGACTTTTGCATGGGGAAAGTCAGATTTGATGCATGCATGGAGGTAGTACCATGGGTAAGTGAAGGCTACAACATGATCCTAGGAGTAGATTTCTTGCATCAACATCATGCCAAAATTGACCTTGGACAACGTGCTGTGGAACTTGGTGGAATGTTATTTCAGCTAGGGCAAACTGTTGTCAATGCAGAGCTGTTGCAAGGGGTGTTCAACATAATGAACAATCCAACTGAACTGTGTACATTAGCATGAAGGCTTAATTCGCATGAGTGTGTGTCTAGTGGCATGGAGAAGTCGCTTTGGGTAAGTGTAGAGTCAAACCTACCTGTGGGTGCGATATGTGTTATTGAACCATTAGAGGATAATGAATTTTTGGATAGTTTAGGTTGTTTTGTGAAACGTAGTATTGTACGCATACAAGAGGGAAATGATGGGCGAGTAGTCTCTGTGAAAGTGGATAATTTTAGCGCTGTAATTGCGAATTTGAGAAAAGGAGTTTTAGTAGCGAATTTCGATGTACCAGATGATGAAGACTGGTGTTCGAGAGGTAGGCATAGCGGTCAACCACTAACTGCTGATAGAACTGAATTGCGTAACAAAGTTAAACATTTGAAATGAGGAGAAAAAGAGCATATGGAAGAACTGTTGTAAGAATTTAAGAATGTGTTTTTTCTGCAAGGGCCATTACCAGCAACTCCATTAGTTCAACATAGGATACCAACAGGTAATGAAGCACCTGCATAGCATAAACCATACAGAATACCGAGGTATTTGCAGCTGGTTGTGGGGGATTTCATTGCACAGCAGCTTATGGATGGTATTATAGAGCATAGTAATAGTTGCTGGGGAGCAGGCATTGTCGTTGTGCCTAAAAAGTCTATGGATGGAACTAAGAAATACAGGTTCTGTTGTGACTACTGTAACTTCAATAATAAGACAGTAATGGATGCATACCTCATTCCAAACATATCATTGACTTTGGATCACTTAGGACAGTGCCAGTACTTTTCTATGATGGATTTGAAAAGTGGTTATCATCAGTTAGAGGTGGCTCCAGAGGATCATCAAAAAACTGCTCTCTCTACTCCTGGAACCCATCACCAGCATATCAGAATGCCATTCGGTTTGAAAAACGCTCCAGCAATGTTTCAGAGGTTGCTACACAGTGTGTTGAGGGATTTGAAACCATGGCAGTTCTTGTCTATTTGGATGGCATTATAGTGTATTGAAGTAGTATGGAGCAGCATAGACAGTGGTTGAGGGAAGTCTTTATGAGGTTAAGAGCAGCTTGTTTGACGTTGAGCCTGGAGAAGTGTTATTTTGCATTGGAAGAAGTGAAATATTTAGGTCATATCATCAGTAAGGATGGAGTGCAAACAGATACGAGGTTGGTACAGGTTGTAAGGGATTTTCGGGAGTCAAAAACAGTTAGGAAGTGCAACCATTCATCGGAATTTGCAATTTCTATCAAAAGTTCGTAAAGGATGTTGCAGATTTAGCGCAGCCGTTGACGTGATTGTTATGAAAGGGTGTGAAATTTGAGTGGACAGAAGAGTGGCAGAAAGCATTTGACAAGCTGAAAGAAGTGTTAACGTCAAGTCCGGTTCTTGTGTTTCCAGATTTTGAAAAGGAATTTATTCTAGCATGCGATGCATCAAATCAAGCATTAGCATGTGTTCTTAGTCAGGAAATTGACGGGAAAGAACATCCTGTAGCCTATGCGTCTAGGCTGTTGAATGCAGCACAGAAGAATTACTCAACAACAGAGAGGGAGATGCTTAGTGTAACCTATGGAATCACATATTTTAAATGTTATTTGCGTGGAAGAAGGTTTCAGGTAGTGACAGATCATACTGCGTTGAAGTGGTTGTTGGGGTTGAAGGATCCGTGCAATTAGACTCGCTAGGTGGGCTGTGGGGCTTAGTGAATTCGACTACGAGGTGGTGCACAAGCCTAGGAAGAAGCACGGTAATGTGGATGCACTGAGTAGAAAGGTGGCAAAAGTAGAAGTCATAGGTTGTGACCTAGCAGTATGGCAAGAATTACAGGACGCTGACAATGACTGTAAAGTGTATCAGACACAGCCACAAATTAATAAGTGGATTTTGAAGTTTGGTGTACCGGAAACAATAATTACTGATCAAGGGACCAACTGCATGTCAGATTTAATGAAAGAACTGTATAAATGGTTGAATGTAAAGAAGTTGAGGACAAGCGTGCTGTATCCACAGGTGAACAGAAGGACAGAATGGGTACACAGAGCAATCGGGAAGATTTTGAGTTTTTATGTGGATTCTCATCACCGTCAGTGGGACGAGTATTTGAAGCATATTGTATGCGCATACAGTGCAAAAAGTCCACACCAATATTGGTTTGGCCCCATATGGGGTAGTGTATAGGCGAAAAATTTCTTCACCGTTTGATTTAGTGAAGCTACAGAAAGGAAGGACTGGTGAATCTGTACGTCAATTCGTGAGAACAATTCGGGATGTTTGGAAATGGGTACAAAAGGTGAATACAAAGGCTCTGGAAAGGCAGAAAGATGCAGTGAAGCAGAAAGGAAGTTTACCACAGTACAGAGTAGGGCACTGGGTAATGCTATACAGCCCCTATACGCCAAAAGGGAAAATGAAGAACTTTGTCACGAGGTATCAAGGACCATACCAAGTCGTTGAAACCACATCCCCTATTAATGTTAAGCTTCATTCTACCAACTAGAACAACAATAATACACATTGGGCGATTGCGGCCATTTAAGGGTTGTCCTGATGTGATTCCAGGCATGTCACAGGAAGGGAAGAGGAAGAAAGAGAGAGTGAAGAGAGGTATTCAGCACAGAGAAAACCAGGAAGATAGAGTACGGCATGATGTACCATATGCTTTGTGGTTGAGAAAGTAGTGGAGTATTTGTAGTTTTTTGTTTTATTGTTATGTATCAATGGGTTTGCGTAGATGAATTAGGCATTGTATTTTCATAAGTTGTATGTGTTTTCAAGTATTGTGAGCCTGCTAGGGACAGCAGTCTTTTTGAAGAGGGAGGAAGGGTGATGGTGATCCCTGTCCTCATGTCACTGTAAGGGGAACGATGAGCAAGTTTGTAGAAGTAAAAACTGAGGAGGTATTGCTGATCTTGGCAGTTAACAGCTGGTACGCTGAAATGAGAAGGGAGGAATTACGGAGCTGCCATAGAGGAAGGTAACAGAATGTCCAACCAGGGTGATAAGCACCAATCCAGCAAGGTGCTGTTATTTTTAGCCAGGAGGAAAGAAATAGACTGTCCAAGAGACATCATGGAGCAAAAATTGAGCTTGCAGAGCTTGCAATGGGTAGGGATTCATTGGATCTTCTCCACCTACAAAAAATTAATAGTAGTAGCAAGTATTTTTGAGAGGGGAGTATTTGCAGAAGCGAAACATATAGAGCTTGAGGGGAGCAGAATTTTAATCAATGGAACTGCGTGTAACATAATAGGACCAACCTTCCATCTGCCAGCATCAATTTCAGGAGTCACACAATTGAATGTTACACACCACAACTGTACTGGCTAGAAGCAACTTAAGAGTTTTTGCCAAGGCAGAATCTGACCCTGTTAAATCAAACTCTGTAGTCAGGTCTGTTGAGATCCATAAGCCAGTTCATTTCATAGCAAGAGGAGCGCATACCAGCTGAAAAGCTTGTGAAGCATGTCGCTCAATATAGGGAAAGGCAATGACAAGTAACAATCGTTTTGAGCACCTCTGTGCCAAGTACCATCACAGCCTTAACTTTGTTGTGTGTTGTTTCATTCTGATCAGGCAGAAAGCCAATTCCAAGAGGGAACCAACGGTAGTCCAAATCCCAGTGGACTGGATCCGAGGGCATAAGACGGGTAGGTAAGGGGTTGATCAAGCATTAAATGGAGTGGTCATCCAGTAAGGAATTTTTACATTTTGTCTCATTTCATGTGTTTTAAAAGTACTAGACCACATCGAAGTCTTATAATAGTAGAAGTAAATATGTCATAAGTACGTGCCAACTGAAACAAGTTTAAAGAGTAGTTAGAGGTCAACCTGGAGATTGGGTCTTTCTGAAGGGGGAATAATGTAACGGCATCACCATTTAAGATGGGAAAAGGTTAGCTTTGGTGCAATATTTTGGAGCACACAAGTTACAGCCAGTTTCAGGCCTGTTGGCAGTAAGTTACGCTACCAGCGGTTGCGAAGTAGAATGGAGGCCACAGGGCCGTAGACCTGCTGAGAAGAGTAAATGCAGTGGTGTGCATGGCGCAAGTTACAGGCAGAAGGGGCCCACTGGCCCAACCCAGGCGTTATGAGTAGCAAAACAGAGGTGCACAGCCGTATATAAATAGACGCTGGTTCACTAACAGGGGATTGAAGTGTGACAGCTCTCCTGGATGGTGGGGCATGCCACACCACCGGCTGCACACAGCAGCAGATGGTGCGCCAGCATTCCAGTGTACGGCAGGTCACTGGTTCGACCCTCTGAGGACAACACAGGGTCCACAGCCAGCTAGTGGTGGGCCATGCCGTGACTTGCTACTGCAGGCAGTCTTGTTGGCTTCCAACACACCCTGGTGGCATCCCAAGGCAAGGGTCACAGATTTGGACACTGGATCATGGGCATTTGTTGTTGCTGCGATCTTAGCGATGCCAGCAAAGAAGCATGCCTTGGGCCACTTGCAGCTCCCAGCGGGCGGCGCTGAGGCAGCAGGGATGGAGACCACTGAGTCGACTGCCGGAGCATCCTGACATCTTCACAACTCCGTGGCCATACAAGGCCACACACAGCAGTATGCTGCATGGGTCACTGAGGCAGCCATTCCACACCAAGTCATTTCGCAGACAGCAAAGTGGTGTCCTCAGCAATGCGGGACCCAGTGATGCAGACCGAGAGGAGTGGGGGCACTGTAGCTGGAAATAGTAATTCACTTGGGAAACTCTGATGAGTTTTAATACGGCACATCCTAACAGCCCATCCTCATCCAACATTCCTCTACAATAGAATTGACACATTGAAATGTATTGTTGATATGGCAAGTTGCCAAGAGCAATGGTTTGGAACTCAAGTAATAGGTAAAATGCATTTATATTGTGGAAAATCTGGTGAAATTTCAAAAAAACTGGTGTAAAATACATATAACTGAGGAAAATCCATCAAAAATGAGATGACTTACATGCCAGTCTGGGTTTATGATAGTCATTCCATTTCTCCACCAGTGCGATTGACAACTGCTGGTGCACATTGCTCATGCTCTGTGGGTTTAAGTCCTGGATAATGCATCATTTTCCACATGCCATTATCCATTGTAAGTCATAGAAATGAGAGACACAGTCTTGAAAGCTTTAGATGTCAGGATGACTACCTAGGACACCAAAACAGTGGTCATGTACCTGGGTCAATATGGGGAATAATGCTCTTTGTATCTTTGAAAATGGAACACTTGGACACTGTTTGGAAATGCTCCACAATGCTGCCAACTCTTCCAGTTTCCATATGTTTTGATGCCTTCCATATTTTAGTCAATGGGAAACAATGTCTCTGTGTTTTATTCCCACCATCCTGTGTGTTGTGGGAGTATCACAGTTTACACCTTGTTACGTACAGCTTTCGGTGAGAGCCAATGGTTTAAACATGTTGATGACAATTTATCTAAGTGCTTATGAAACTACAACACAGGAATACTTTGCAACATTAGAAATGACACTGTGTGTAACAGAGTTTGTGAGATACTTCCTCCTGTGTTGAGGGGACATAATTATTAAGAGAAATGGTGTATCTTACAGCAGGCTTACCAATGGATGGTCATGAACACATGCATTAAATATAACAACAGAGAGAAACGTGACTCAATAAAGTGATGTAAACTGACCTGCTTGTTGATTACAATGTACAGTGTGGCAGTGTGTAGTGCAACTGGCAGTTTTGGGTGCAAGCAGAATGAATGGACATTTCCAGATTGAGGTGTGAGCCACTGCTGGCCTCCCCAAACCTTTCAGGTGGGGTGTGTGGATCCTGTTGACCTGTGAATGTATTTCCATGATCTTTGCGGTGTCTGACATTCAGCCAGGACAACTACAAAAGGGATAAATTTACAGAGTGGTCTGTCCATAAATAGAGTTTTCAGTTTCACAACTGCAGTGAGTCTAAGTCAGTGACAGAGGTTTGTGAGGTACTACAAACCCTGTGTACAGACTTCCTTGACAGTTGTTGTATGTGTGGAAGAGACAATGTTCTGTTCATGCAGTTAGTATAGCGTGGTGTGTAATTTCGAATGTCAAACACCAATGCTATGCATTTGTCTGTGCCTTCATAAGATGTCATCGTTTCGTACATTTTCCGTTACTGATGATCATTTTATAGGACTAATGTGTGCATAGCATAATTTCTGAATGATAACCAGACATGAACAGTGAGTCCTATACACCTCCAGAAAGCTATGCAGTGCATGTATCACAAAGAAACTATGTTTTTTTTTGTGGTGAAGTTAGTAATTTGATCATCTTCAAGTCTCTCACCATAGTGAGTGGGATGCAAAACTTGCAGGATGTTGGAAATGTGTTTCCTGCATTGAAATATTAACAGCATTGCTTTCTAGATGACTAATATATTGGAAAACCACATGGCTTTAACATTATAGCATGTTCAAATGAAGAACCGTGTAGCCTTAGGACTTTGTGTTTAAATTCTATGATGAATTCCCTCTTTCCAAAACCTTCTTGGTATAGACTCCAAACACTAGCAGTGTATTCCAGAATTAATAGCACAAGTGATTTACGTAAAATGTTTCAAACTCCATCCATCTGGAGTCCCATCATGCATAAACCATACATTTCTTCTTCTCACTAGCGTCAGTCAGAGGTGCAAGTTTAGAACATGTGTGTCCAAAAGCAAAATAACAAAGTGTTTTGGTTATGTGGAATTCATCTCGCTTTGTTCCCTCACAAGACATCAAATGTATTGGGTATAGTGCCCTCCTATTTCTAGTCAGTTCCAAATAAATCAGAGAATGTTGTAGGGAGAGTTAGCCAAAGACAGAGGAACAGTTACAAGATACAAAGAGACAGAGACCATCTAAAGTTTTGCTCAGGATCCTTAGCCAATAGGTTCAATGAAGGAGCAGCTCATTTCAAAATAGAGGGTAGATTACTGATAATACAGTTCACTGTTGTACTCCATTGGATGTTACAAAATAATGAGGAGAGAGGTAGATGTATGTTATAGCTTGCTGTTGAATGTAAAATTGACTGTGTTTTTCCTGACATGTGTGAAAGACAGTTCAAAAAAATGGTTCAAATGGCTCTGAGCACTATGGGACTTAACATCTATGGTCATCAGTCCCCTAGAACTTAGAACTACTTAAACCTAACTAACCTAAGGACATCACACAACACCCAGTCATCACGAGGCAGAGAAAATCCCTGACCCCGCCGGGAATCGAACCCGGGAACCCGGGCGCGGGAAGCGAGAATGCTACCCCACGACCACGAGCTGCGGACGTGAAAGACAGTGTTCAGTATTAATGTTTCATGTATCTGAAACACACGTAATACCAATATGCATGAAAATTTACTTACAAGACTTCCACAGACACTAATTTCAATATGAGGAACTCAAACTATACCAATTTGTCCATCAAACTGAAAGATATTGGTAGTATCTGTTCTCGAAGAACTGTAACTGCTTCTTTATCATCACAATTGCATTTTTAATAGCTGGTCACTTATGACAGGTAGGTTGAAATTAGATATGAGTATTCCACCTAAAGTTTCAGTCAGACAACAGTTTATAACATAGATGTTTCATAGCTTAGAGTTTGACCCGAAATGGTTCTCACTTTTAATCAGATTGATGTTCCCAAATAACAAGGAAAATCTATAGTTTTAACTTTAAAATAATGTAAGTTTTTGATGTGTTATCGATTTCTCACATGATAGATACATACAAGAGATGTGTGATAGGTTAATACATGTATGGTATGGGGCATCTGTGGGTTTTGGAGGTGGTAGTGGTGGTGGTGTGTGGAGACAGCTGTAGGATAACACCTACGTATGCCAGATGCTGGAGGGGGCTGCTGTAGGATAATACCCTCAAAAATAAATAGAGACACCACCTCATCCGTCCACAGACTGGTGCAGATCTCAGTTGAGCCCCATACACCAAGGTGAGCCCTTTGGGGCAAGAAACAGAAGGATCAGCAGGTTTTGTGTGAGGTTTCCATAGATTGTTATCACCAGCAACAAGTCACAGTGGACCACCCACATTGAGTACTTTGGTCCTGCAAGCACATACCTGTCTGAGAACTGCCACAGCTGCATACTTTGTGTTGGAAAAAGTGGGTGTGTCTGTAGGACAGTTTCCCACCAATTTCAAGTGGTATTGTGGACTACGGTACAGAGCAAGGAGAACATACACTCCTGGAAATTGAAATAAGAACACCGTGAATTCATTGTCCCAGGAAGGGGAAACTTTATTGACACATTCCTGGGGTCAGATACATCACATGATCACACTGACAGAACCACAGGCACATAGACACAGGCAACAGAGCATGCACAATGTCGGCACTAGTACAGTGTATATCCACCTTTCGCAGCAATGCAGGCTGCTATTCTCCCATGGAGACGATCATAGAGATGCTGGATGTAGTCCTGTGGAACGGCTTGCCATGCCATTTCCACCTGGCGCCTCAGTTGGACCAACGTTCGTGCTGGACGTGCAGACCGCGTGAGATGACGCTTCATCCAGTCCCAAACATGCTCAATGGGGGACAGATCCGGAGATCTTGCTGGCCAGGGTAGTTGACTTACACCTTCTAGAGCACATTGGGTGGCACGGGATACATGCGGACGTGCATTGTCCTGTTGGAACGGCAAGTTCCCTTGCCGGTCTAGGAATGGTAGAACGATGGGTTCGATGACGGTTTGGATGTACCGTGCACTATTCAGTGTCCCCTCGACGATCACCAGTGGTGTACGGCCAGTGTAGGAGATCGCTCCCCACACCATGATGCCGGGTGTTGGCCCTGTGTGCCTCGATCGTATGCAGTCCTGATTGTGGCGCTCACCTGCACGGCGCCAAACACGCATACGACCATCATTGGCACCAAGGCAGAAGCGACTCTCATCGCTGAAGACGACACGTCTCCATTCGTCCCTCCATTCACGCCTGTCGCGACACCACTGGAGGTGGGCTGCACGATGTTGGGGCGTGAGCGGAAGACGGCCTAACGGTGTGCGGGACCGTAGCCCAGCTTCATGGAGACGGTTGCGAATGGTCCTCACTGATACCCCAGGAGCAACAGTGTCCCTAATTTGCTGGGAAGTGGTGGTACGGTCCCCTACGGCACTGCGTAGGATCCTACGGTCTTGGCGTGCATCCGTGCGTCGCTGCGGTCCGGTCCCAGGTCGACGGGCACGTACACCTTCCGCCGACCACTGGCGACAACATCGATGTACTGTGGAGACCTCACACCCCACGTGTTGAGCAATTCGGCGATACGTCCACCCGGCCTCCCGCATGCCCACTATATGCCCTCGCTCAAAGTCTGTCAACTGCACATACGGTTCACGTCCACGCTGTCGCGGCATGCTACCAGTGTTAAAGACTGCGATGGAGCTCCGTATGCCACGGCAAACTGGCTGACACTGACGGCGGCGGTGCACAAATGCTGCGCAGCTAGCGCCATTCGACGGCCAACACCGCGGGTCCTGGTGTGTCCGCTGTGCCGTGCTTGTGATCATTGCTTGTACAGCCCTCTCGCAGTGTCCGGAGCAAGTATGGTGGGTCTGACACACCGGTGTCAATGTGTTCTTTTTTCCATTTCCAGGAGTGTAAATCCACACTAATATGGTTCGAAAAAGTGGGATGCGGTGATGGCAGAGTGTAGAGGCGCTATAGGATAATACCCTCAAAAATAAATAAAGTAAATAAATACACTACATCCTTCCTCTTCAGTAGCTCAGTACAGATTTAGTCTTTTTTCTGCCAATTCACAAGTGGGGGATGGGAGGGGAAGTGGGGGAGGGCAGGGCTGGAGAATACCTTGGTCTATGAGTTTGAGGCACAGGTGTTACAACAGGAAGCAGAGGTGGTTTCCTGCGTATCGAATATCAAAGGACACCAGCTTCAGGTCCACATTCACTGGACTGTGAGATCAAATGATGCAACTGCACTGTGGCTGCTGTCTGACTGGCCGGCGATGCTCATATCGCCATCTGAGTAGCTGAATAGTGAACTAACCAGCATGTCAGTTGAGTAGTGACAGAAGTGGACAGTCAGTGCTTACACTTGTAGGTGGGTGGATTACGAACAGTGCATGGAGGAGGATGTTTGTGTTCTCAAATGTCGGTGCGTACAAGAACTCTGATACATTTAGCGTTATAACGAGTGTTCTTTTTTTAAAAATTTAATTACTTGATTTGAAAAATGTATGTGTGAGGCTCATGTGTGTGTGTGTGTGTGTGTGTGTGTTTTGCTTTATATGATCCATAGTTTACGAGTGGTAATTTCTGAACTACAATTTCAGTGTATAACTAGAGCACTGAGGCATTTTCTATCAGTTGTGGTAGCATGTATCAAATCATGATCTGTGTGTGTTTGGAGGATAATTGTCTGTAGGATAATTGTCAGTTTGATTTCTCAGATAATTCTTTCAGCAGCAGTTGTAGGACAGTTTTGGTTGGTATTGTGGACAAAGACACACAGCAATGCCTCGTTACAAGGAATTAATTTTTTCTTTGGTGTACAAGGTAGTTGTTGTATCACATTAAAGTTTGTTGCCATAGTTTGTTTGAGAGAAACTTGTGGTGTGCCGGTCAGATGCTGTACAATAATACGCACATACTGGTACATGAGGAATGTTGTGTTCGAATCTTTTCTGGCCAGCAGAGGTAGTGCATGGAGCTTACTGGAGATGGGTGGACAACTCCTGGCATAATTGGCATGTGTGTGAGCCTGCCCCAAATGGTGCACATGTCCCAGCCAGCACAATTCCTAGTAGACCTGTAGTCAGTGGATGGCACAATTGGAAGGTTTATTTTTTTCACCAGATACAGGTTGCAGCAAATGGTTTAAACGAGATTTTTTAAAATAAGCTTTTTTCCCTCGCAAATGCAATATTCTGCACAGTCAACCTGTTTGATGAGATATTTTCCACCAAATATGCAAATGAGCTGTAGCAATCAATCAATATTGCCTCAATTTTTTCAGGGAATCTATTGGTTGAGGGATCAATGCAGTAAGGATTTTGACCTAACTGCACCAGTATCCACCAATAGGATCTCAGGTTATGTCGTAAGAGTGGAGATACCACAATTGAGCTATTTCCCACCAATTTTGCTTATGAAAGGTGGTACAGTGTTTCTGGGAGGGGAGGGGAAGGTCTGCGTAAGGAGGAAGGATGGGTGATTTCTTAGAGGCACTGAAGTGGCTCAGAAATAAACTGGGGAAGGGAGTGGGTTTATTCCATTCCCCAGTGCTTATAGTTGTTACATCATGGAAAGTGAGGAGGGGTCCCTATCTCCTGCAAATTGATTATGAAGAATATATTATTATATCAGTTGTCATTGATTTGAGTTTCACTGTGTGAGATCCTTCCTTACCAGCACATGAGCAGAGGCTGAGTCTCTTTCCCACCAATTTCCAGATTAGCGATGGGAAGAGTGTAGTGGGGGAGGGGAGGGGAGGGCTGGTGGATTTCCCAGGAGGGGAGAAAGAGGCTCAGCACTGAGCTGGGGAGGGGTGACAAAAAAGTGTTCTTTACCAAGTGAGGTTGGGGAGGAGGAAGGGCAAGGGGAGAGGTGGGGTACTTCTCACAAGGAGAATTTTCCCAACGGGATCATAAATCAAATAGCATAACAATAGTGTCTGCAGGGAATCATAAATGACTTAGCGTAACAACAGGTTAAGGGAAGGGGGAGAGATGGTTTAGTTGATCGATTTAATTAATTAGCATATAAATTTAGCAGAAGCGAATCGGCATTGGCTTTGTCCCACTACTTTCCTCTAAGATATTTACCTCCTACACTTCCCTCCCATGCCAGAATTGTGATTCCTTGAGGTCTCAGAATGGATCCTATCAACTAATCCCTTCTTGTTGTCAGGCTGTGCCCCCTTTTTTTCTGCCCATTTCTGTTCAGTAGCTTCTCAATAGTTATGTGATCCACCCATCTGATCTTCATCATTCTTCTGTAGCACCACATTTCAAAACTTCTAGTTTCTTCTTATCTAAACTGATTATTGTCCAAGTTTTGCTTCCATACATGACTATAGTCCATAGAAATACTTTCAGAAAAAAAACTTATTCACACTTAAATCTATATCTGATGTTAGCAAATTTTGCCTCAGAAACTCTATTCTTGCCTTTTCCAGTCGAAATTTTATATATTCTGTACTTCAGTCGTCATCAGTTACTGTATTTTGCTGCCTAAATTGTAAAACTCACCTTCTACACTAAGTGTCTTATTCCCTAATCTAATTCCCTTAGCATCACCTGACTTAATTCGACTACCTCCCATTACCCTTGTTTTGCTTTTGTTGACGTTCATCTTACAACCTCCTTTCAACACACTGTCCATTCTATCCAACTGCCCTTCCAGGTCCTTTGCTGTCTTTGGGAGAGTTACAACATCACTGGCAAACCGTGAAGCTTTTATCTCTTCTCCTTGAACTTTAATTCCTACTCCAAATTTTTATTTGGTTTCCTTTACTGCTTGCTCAATGTAAAGATTGAATAACATTGGGGATAGGCTACAACACCACCTCAACCACTGCTTCTTTTTCATGCCCCTGAGCTCTTATAACTGCCATCTGGTTTCTGTTCAAAGTGTAAATAGCCTTTCACTCCCTGTATATTTCTCCTGCAAACCTCAGAATTTCAATTGATTATTCCAGTCAACATTATTGAACGATTTCTCTAAGTCTTCCCTTATCCTATCTTCTAAGAGGATCATTATTGCCTCGAGTGTTCCCACATTTCTCTGGAATCCAAACTGATTTTCCCTGAGGCCAGAGTCTATCAATTTTTCGGTTTTTCTGTAAAGAATTCATGTTAATATTTTGCACCAATGACTTACAGAATTAATAGTTCGGTTATACTGACACTTGTTAGCGCTTGCTTTCTTTGGCATTGGGGTTAGTATGTTCTTATTAAAGTCCGAGGATGTTTCACTGTCTCATACATACTGCACACTGGATGGAAGAGTATTGTCATGGCTGACGCTTCCAAGTGTATTAGTAATGCTGATGGAATTTCTTCTACTCCTGGGACCTAGTTGCGATTTAGGTCTTTCAATGTTCTGTCAAACTCTTGCTGTATCTCCAATCTCGTCCTCATCTATGTCCTCTTCCATTTGTGTAATATTGCCTTCAAGTACATCTCCCTTGTATAGATCCTCTATATACTCCTTCCACCTTTCAGCTTTCTCTTCTTTGCTTAGAACTGCTTTTTCGTCTGACCTCTTGATAATAATACAGATGCCTCTCGTTTCTCCAAAGGCCTCTTTAATTTTCTTGTAGGCGGCATCTGTCGTTCCCCTAATGATATATTGCTTCTAAATCCTTACACTTGTCCTATAGCCAATCCTGCTGAGCCATTTTCCACTTCCAATTAATCTCATTTTTAGACGTTTCTGTTCTCTTTCTCCTGGTTAATTAACTGGTTAGTATTTTTGTGTAAGGATTTCTGCCAGTCGAGAAACAACAATACTCTTCATAATTCCATATGTTCTTCCATAGACCATTCAGATAAAGTGCTAACGCAAACCAACATTGAATGTGTACAAAAGTCTGAATCTTTCAACAGTGACATATAGTGAAACAATGCATCAAATGAAAAGAACTGCGGACAGATGCACTACTGTCGTACGTGTCTCCCTGTCTAAGATGAGGACACTCCTAGAGATGGCGGTTATTGCTGAAACAACTGGTTTTCCGTTACACCAGTTCTTTTTGTTTCCAGTTTAATGTGATTACTAAAACTGCTCAAAATAACCGGTTTCTGGAATAAACAGTTTTCGCTCTTTTTTTTATTGCTGTGACTTCCAATAATAATCGTAGGCTTCGAACAAAGATTTAAAACTTGTGGTGAAGGTGAAGGAGTAGGAGATCTCGGTTTATATGGGGTTGAGGCTGTGGAGAATTCGACCTCTGTGTCTTCAGCAAAGATTGCGATGGTGAAGGAGACGGGCGCGGCGACAGAGAGACCGAAAGGTCACAACTTATGACTTCCCAGCATCGTCAGTTTTGGGTGGTATCAGCTTTTTCACCCTGAAGCAGCCACACAATGAAAGGCTCAGTTATTATCGAAGCTTATAGCACATCAAAAACATTATAGGTCTACCAATAAAATATGTCTTCTCTTGCAACGAACAGTGTGGACGTTTTTCTTATTATATGATGGCGTAAGCTTATGGTGTCTCCCTCTTTTTAATCTTTCAAAGCAAATGGACGACAGTATTTCACCGTTATAGAACTCCATAAAATACTTCCAAACTAGGGATATTACCATTTTGCAGATGTCCGAGGGTGACAGTGAGAAATTCCCTTATAGACCAGTTGGGGACAAATGTTGCACACTGCATGGCCACACCACATGACAAATGGTACATTATTGTTTCTGCAATGCTGTAACTATTCGTTCGTGATGTGCTTGTTTGCTAGTTTCTAACTATAGATTTTGATATTCAATTCTGATCACTTTTTCCAGTTTCTCCAATAATCCAATGTTTCAAAGGAATGTAAATTCTAAGAACAACTACTAGTTTAAAAAAAAAACTGTTAGTTACAAAACGGAAAAAAATTAGTGCTGCTATGGCAAATTAATATGCCGTTCTTTTCACCCGGTTATTAGTAAAAAATAAAAAAAAAAACTGTTATAACTGAGACCAAATAAATACAGTAAAATACCTGTTATTGAGTATTAAAATACCAGTATCGTTTTAACTGGTCGGGTTTTCCATCTATAGAGACTGCTGCGCCAACGCACGTCGGCTCGTGTGCACAGATCAGAGGCATACATGTCTGTATCGTAGCAAGCACCCTCTTGCCTCTTCATGCACCTAGTGTGCACGGAAAGCTGCAGCTGTGTAATTACACTTTTAGGGTAGCGACTGTTAGGCCCCTACGTTTCCACCACCACTTGTCATGCAACATTAAAATGATCGTTACTTTCTGGATAGTCCTTGTATTTAGGGTATTGTTGTATCTGTGACCCTTCTCGTATCTTACTCGGAAGATGTGCTCCTTCTCTTGATTAAGTGGTGTATTTGGGTTTGTAGTAGCCCCTTTTCACCGTCTACTGACGTCTGAAATTTCATAACCGCACTCAATATTTCACGTGCACCAATAGGACAGTCTCGACCATAGCTGTACTATTTACATCAGAGCTGTAAGAATGTTTGCCAATCTGGCAAAGAAAACTGCAGTGCTGAAGCTGCGGTAAGCGTATGCATGAAATACGGAGCAGCTTCAGCACATACTCATGACGTACATTGGCGCTGTAGATTTTGGAGACAAATTTTCAAAGCTAATGCAATTCCACAAGCTTGCAGTCGCAATTTGCATGTTAAACCGGCGGCATTTTCGCCGCACACCGGGCCCGCGCACACTCGCTGCCGTACGCGCTAGTTTATCGACGAGTTTTAACAGCACGCCGAGTCCATTATCCGGACCAAATTTGCTTACAAATGTCCGCCCGGCGGCGCCCGCACCTGCAACGCTCCAGAGACAAATGCCTGCCGATGGGCGCAGTTTTGCCGTCAACGGCCCGTGAAAACGCCCCCGCGACTCGCCCGGGCGTGAAACGGCGCCATATCGCCAGCCGGGACAACAAGCTGATTTACTGGTGGGGGCTCCGCCCGCACAAAAATACGCAACGAGCACAGAACGGTCGCCGCACGTCAGCACGATTCCCAGGACCCGATATCGAGAGGCCGAGAACGCATGGCCGTCCCAACTTCAGACTTCACCTTCCCAGCCATAGACTGGTAAAAAAATGACGAAAGAAACAAGCAGGGAAGGGTTGCAGTTTGTTACTGCCCTACCTATCCCACTGCAAACTTTAAACCCCGTCACCCATACTTTTAACATACCACAGAGGCCTTCTATTTTAATTATTAATAACAGTAAAATATAGACAAGGTGTCCCATTCATCTTCACCACACCAGGTAACATTTTGTCCAGAATAGAAAAAAAGCACTAAAAATGTTTAGCCACTGGGGTAAAGTAACCAGCATGACTGTCTTTCTTGTAACTTTGTTCGTCACGAAGAAGTGAACAACAATATGTGTGTTTGAAATGTATATAGTGTCCTGCGAGGTGCCGGGGCTAGCAGTGTATTTATCACTAAATTCTACTAGAATCCACATATGTAAATCATGCTCTAAGCCCCCCCCCCCCCCCCCTATTCTAACTCCGACTTTTGCTGTTGCACAAAGATAAAAAAGACGTGAACTGACTCTAATCAACCCTGCCAGTGGAGTAGAAGAGAGTTTGGCACCTGCAATAATTTAATTTGATAAATAAGTTAAATAAACAAAGGTTTCATTAGCATAGTGAGGAATGATAGGGTTGCTCTATCGATTAACAGCATGAAAGTTCTGTCCAAAATAACAATATGATTTATTAAGACTAAACACAGAATAGTAAAAGAAACACAGGAAATATTTATAATACATCAAATTGGCTCAAATTGGCGATTCATACAAACACTGTAAAGGTGAAGTTGTCCCTAAACTAGATCGTGAGGTTTAAGACGAAGTGGTATGTGGAGCCAATTCCTTGCCACTCAAATCTCAAGAGAGACACACAGCTAACCCAACAGTAATTGCTGCTACTCAAGACAGAACAAAGTTAGAAAAAGACGAACAGGCGCGCTCTGCTGAGCTCTGATTATCACCTAGGAAAATCCCTGCCTGCCGGTGCTGCGGACATACATTACCAAACTGTCTTCTTGACTGCCAGGACACGATCTGGCGTACCGGAGCCGTTGGCTGGTTGCTTCGACGTCCTCGACCGAAAGGCGACTGCCGACTCTCCAGAGCACCCGTACAGGCCGAACACACAACATTCCCGCCCCCACGACAGTGGCCGTGGTTACGTTCCAATCAGCAACTCGGAAACCGGCGGAAATTCCACTCCATCGCCGGAGCACTACCAATCCACCAATGGAGATTCTTGGCGCCAATTTCTGTGCTGATTTTGCTACGTCACGGAGCTATGCCCTTAGCAAGCCAATCACAGTTACTATTTTGCAGAAAGCGCGGGAATTTTCCCGCCACAGCTGCCTGGGTACATAAGTCATTCCCACGCCTCGCTGGTAGCCCGCCAGAAAGTGTTTTCGCTAAGCTTCTGCGAAGCAACGGAACCTTCAGCCCAGCCGCCACTTCCGGCCCCCGCGGGCGCGTCTCCTGACAATGCCGGCGTCCGGAAAGCATTCACTCGACCCCCCACGCCTGTCGGCCTACCCTTTCAAAGTCAGAAGAGCCTGCCTGTCACTGGACCACCCGGGTGACGAGAGACGCTGCATGGGAAGTCCGCGTGTGAAGGAATAACAACCCTCCACCGCATGCAACTAGAGAGGAGAATCGTAAGATAGAAATATGAGAGGGGGCTCATGCCACCTCTCATAGCCCCTACGCCATTTTAGATTGTAATTGGTGAGTGGTTGGCTCACTTAGGAGCAAGGTAGTGAGTCAATCGCCCAAGAACAATCTCGCAAACTGGCTCCACATGCCGCACTCTATAAAGAAAATCACTGCAACTGTAAAATGCAGCTCATAGAGGGAGGATTATTTATGATGTAGCCAACTTCACCTTCTTAATATGGAACACTAACACTCACATCACACATCCATACCCAGGGAGCCCCTTCCAAACACCGATTCACGCAGACATTCACGCTCTAAATATGGCCCGGGCATCTGAGCCAAATATGGAGCAGTTTATTCTTTACAATCAGAGTTGGAGTGCTCCGCAATTAAATGCCCAAGATGTTACAACAATTTTAATCATTAAACTAACCTGAACTCACTCACACATGATACTATATAAGTTAACAATCTCTTTGTGAGCTTTCAGAATCTAGTTACAACCTCCGATTCATTCTGTCTCCCTGCAGCAAGAATAACCTTTACAAAATGTTCCCTGAACTGATGGTCCATTCACAATGACAGTGGTGGTATCTGCTTCAGTTTATGGGGACTTCAGGCACACTGTTTGCATACACACAACAATAAACACAAAATACAAAAAGAACATGGTGTGGAGAACAATACAGTAATCTGTAATAAGAATTACAGTGTAAAACACAAACGCATACAAGGTATAACATACATTACAAAAACTACATAAGAGAAAGAAATTTAAGAAAAAAAACAAGGTTCATGGGGGCATCAAATTGTGCGTGCACATTGCACAAAGTTCACGACTGTGCTGAGAATGAGGCACTAAATCACATTGTTAGAAATATCCGTAGCACTTCACAAATTCCACAGTACTGACATCACATAAGGCTAAATGTCGGGTGTTGTTGTTACGTTGTTGCAACGGCAATAGGTTGTGCTGGAGCTTCTGCAGTACTCTGTTGAGATTGCACCAAGACCCACGCATATGATCACGGTAGTACGGTAGGAAGACACAGTGATAGGCTCTCCTCACGCCGATTAATTGTCTCTGAGATCTACTTGTTGGGATACATCACTAGTCTAGGTCTCTTCTCTCGCTGGACAGAACTTTACGTTTCCCAATATTGCAGTTCGACGAGGGATGATGGCACGTGGAGTGACTCCACAAGTGTGTGAGGTCATCCATACAGGATCGAACTAGGAGCGACTATTGTTAAAACTGCTCTCTAATAGAGAGGAGAAGTAAGAAATGAGACCATACATTTGTTAGTGTGGCACGATACTGCTTTGTGTATGCAGATCGGCCAATGCTAGTGAGTTGTAAAAACCCAAACAGGTGAGTATATAGCGTCCCTTTCTGTCCTGAGGCACATGAGGCGCAGGTTCTGACACGATATGTGATCTTCTTCGTGTACTCACGACAACGTGGTCTGCCGCAGGGAATCCCTCCAAACGGCTGCCGCGTCCAGAGAGCTAGCAGGCTGTCGCGTGTGGGTCGCGTGTCAGTGTCAACGGCCAGCCCCACTTTCGCTTGTGGCCCGGCGAGGGCTGTCTGCAGCCTAATCCCTCAGGTACACGGCCCGGTGCTGTCAGCTTGTACGACCGGATGCTCTCCCGCCCTTCACGTCAGGTAGCGCGCTGACGCTTTCTTCTTGCAGGTAGCCGATGACCTCCGGCTGGCCCCTGCATTGCCATGATCCCCGTCATCTGCACAATTCTTACAAAAATCTTATGCCTAACTTTTCCCCATGACCTTCTGTGTTATAATAAATTTACATCACGATACATTGATGGTCTGTCATTTCAGACACTCTAATTTTAATTTTATAGTTATTTATCTGTAGCTATCATAACAAAAATCATGGAAATAATTTATATTGATATTTGTGTAGAGACCGATCTCACTATTGTACATGGTGTGTGACGCTATATTGGATGAAGAACTAAATGTGTGGGCCCGCACTAATATTACTATTAATTATATAGATCGACAGTAGACATGCTCAAGAATTAACTACCATTTGCCAACGATCTACATTCTATGTCTTTTAATTCAATTATGTTGTTATGCAGGTCTAAGTTTTACTGTGCTATAAGGAACATGCAACTTCGCTCGCCGGTCGTCCCTCCATCTCGGGCCTGTGATTTAATGATCTGAAAAATAGCATCCCAACAGGCGCGCGCCATACTTGTGGTAGAAAACCCCCACAATATTAATCTAGTTATTGTTAAATGCTACAGTTTAACTTATCCTAGTATATCGTACTTTCCCTTTTATTTATTTGTTTATTTATTTATTTTATTTATTTATTTATTTTTGTTTACCTTATGCAATACCTCTCAGTCCCTCCTATGTTTGCTTCCCCATATATTTCCTAAATGAAACAAAATGTGAAAAAACGTTTGGCCAGGGATGCGCCTATGTCAGGGCCTTACACAATTGGCACGAATCACAATCCCTCAAGTGAACAAACGCCACTTTCTACGCAAAGTTAGTTTTTTTTTTTTAAAAAAAGGGAGATGTACGAGGGTAATCCCAAAAGTAAGGTCTCCTACTTTCTTATAAGTACATTGACCTGTTTATTTCTCCAATGGTTTACATCAGTTTACAGCTTGAACCTTTAACTATTTTTCGATATAATCACCATTTTTGTAGACGCTGTGGCAGTTTTTGTATGCTCATGTCATACCAGCTCGCCGCCATGCTGTTCAGAAATTTATGAACTTCTTCTTTCACCCCGTCGTCGGAGTTGAATCGCTTTCGGGCCAATTGTTCTTTTAACTTAGGGATAGTCACTGGACGCCAAGTCAGGACTATAGGGTGGGTGGGTGATTATGTTCCACTGTTGCAGGAGACCAACGATTTGCCGAGCGATGTGTGGGCGAGCGTTGTCATGGAGAATGTGTACACCCTTGCTCAGTATTTCTCCTATCCGGTTCTGAAAAAAATGTTCAACTGTGTGTGAAATCCTATGGGACTTAACTGCTAAGATCATCAGTCTCTAAGCTTACACACTACTTAACCTAAATTATCCTAAGGACAATCACACACACCCATGCCTGAGGGAGGACTCGAACCTCCGCCAGGACTCTCCGGTTCTGAATTGCCCGTTTGAGTTTTTTCAGATTCTCACAGTACCTATCAGCGTTAATTGTGGTCCCAGTGGGCATAAAGTCGACGAACAATACCCCTTTCCGATCCCAAAAAATGGTTGTCATGACTTTACGGGCAGACTGTATTTGTTTGGATTTCCACGGCTTTGGCGAAGAAGGATGCCGCCACTGGCGTGATTGTTGATTGGTCTCAGGTGTGAAGTGGTATGCCCAGGTTTCGTCACCCGTGACAACTGAGTCCAGAAAGTTGTCCTGTTCGGCCGCAAGGCGGTGAAGAAATGCGCGGGATGCATCAAGTCGTTGCCGTATGTGGTCCTCAGTCAGCATGCGTGGCACCCATCTTGCGCACACCTTCCGGTAATTCAATATTTCCGTTAAAATTCTGTGAGCGGTGCTTCGGGAAACCTCAGGAACCAACGTGCAGAGGTGCATCCGCGGTGATCCGCCGATCTTCAAGCATGCTTTGCTGAACCTTCAACACTGTCTCCTTAGAAATTGACGGACTCCCGCCCCTTTGTTCGTCGTGAATTTCGGTCCGACCACCTGCAAACTCTCTACGCCACTTACGAACATTTTTGACATCCATGCACGACTCACCATACATTTCCGTTAATTGGTGATGGATTTCAATCGGCGCAGTGCCCTTTGCGTTCAAAAACCGAATAACTGAGCGCAATTCGCACTTGGCGGTAACATCCAACGGGAGCTCCATTCTCAACGGCTGCCAAGCCAAGACTAAGCGCCTCAGCGCGGTGTGCGCATGTTTACACACGACGCGTGAAGCACTCTTCATAACAGTGTGACCAACTGCCACACAGAGTTCTGTACTTATAAAAAAAATAGGAGACCTTACTTTTGGGATTACCCTCGTATATTATTTATACCGAAATGAAAACTAGAGGTACCATTAGTAACGGCAGACTTGGTTTCACTGGTCTAAACCTTATACCTTCTGGAAAAAAAATTAAATGATGATATGGCACTGATGGCAGGACTGCCCACCCAGGGAAGTTCGGCCACTGAGTTGCAAGTCTTCTCAGTTGACGCCACACTGGGCGACGTGAGTGTTGATGATGATGGAAGCATGATGAGGGCAACACAACACCTAGTCCCTGAACGGCAGAAATCCCCGACACGGCCGGGAATCGAACCCGGACCCACTGTATGGCAGTCAGACGCATTGACCCTTTCTTTTTCCCTAACGGAACCTTTTTGTCCATACTCGATGGGATTGTAGATGCATAGTTTTTCCAACAAGGACATTCCAGCGACCAGAGAATAACCAATAAGAGTGGAGAATGCGTGGATTAACTCCTCATTGTAGTAACACGCCAACATCGGGGTTGGTTAAGAAGGACACTACAACGAAAATTAGAGAAAAATTGTCTGTATCTGGGATTGCGGACGACCTTACAATGTTTTTCATTACGGAAGCGCCAAAAATCAAGGACATTTTTCTCGCCGCCACCAAGCAAGTAGTGAACTGCGTGACTGCACATCTACTTCACGTACCACTCAGCTAGTACCTTCTGGAATACTTATGCTTTAAATGATGGAAACGGTGCTGTAGTTTCTATTGCAATGCTGTAATGCCATAGTACGGGTCACCTGCACTGCCCTGAAGCTTACTGTAGGCAACTCTTGATCTGGACACCACGGTAGAAACTGTGGCGCTGTGACTCCATCCTTTAAAATCTGCATATTTCAGACGTTATCAGGTTTAGACAGTGAAAACAGCCGGCCGTAGTGGCCGAGCGGTTCTAGGCGCTTCAGTCTGGAACCGCGTGACCGCTACGGTCGCAGATTCGAATCCTGCCTCGGGCATGGATGTGTGTGATGTCCTTAGGTTGGTTAGGTTTAAGTAGTTCTAAGTTCAAGGGGACTGATGACCTCAGATGTTAAGTCCCATAGTGCTCATAGCCATTTTTTGAACAGTGAAAACAAGTCTGCCCTCACTAATTGAGCAAAAAAAAAAAAACATATATTTGTGCTGAAAGAGATGTCTGTTTACATTAAGGGATTCTGCATTCCTGCCCATTCCGTGAGCCACTGACATAGGTGGACCCCTGGCCAATTGCATTTTTTACGTTTTGTTTCGTTTAGGAAATTAATTGCTGGAAAAAGATTTCGCACACCTAGAAAGAGGACGTCGATTTTGATCCGATGACAGCATATGCCGCTTGGGGGATATTAAATGTACTGATAATGGTTTCAACGTCGTCCCCCAGCAGATGGCGTAGTGTCATAGCTATTAGAGCGCCTGTGTCTACCCCTTTAATAGGGAAAGCTCACAACCAGAAGGCTCAATATGGTACAAACGTTTGAAGCAAGCTAGCAACCTTGCCACGGTAACGCACTCGTGATTCCTACAGCAAACCGAGTGAGTTTGAATGGGATCAAATTGTGGGCTTTCGATTTGGACGTGCTCTGTCAGTTGTGCAACGATGCTGGTATCAGTGACCACGTGAACATTCTCACATCCGTAGATGAGGTTCTGGACGTCCGTGCCGCACAGACTGTCGGCAGGTTCGTCGTGTTTTAAGGGCCACAGTGGCAGATCGTACAACTACCACAGCCTGTGAGTCCGGACGTGTCAACATTAAATGTTGCGAACCGGTTATCAACGATGGGCTATGGGCACGCAGACCTCTGGGCAGTCTTCCATTCGCGCCACTGCATCAACGTGCACGGCTCGACTGGTGCCGTCAAAGGATCACTTGAAAGATGGAATGGTGTGGCTGTGGTCCTCAGCTTTGAAAGCAGATCCTGCCTGCACACAAATGATGGTCGTTTGCGCGTACGACATGGACCTGTAGCGCAGTCTGCTAGAGTGCATTCGTCCAAGACACACTGGCCCCATCCCAGGCATTATGATGAAATGTTCCAACAGGATAAAGCTCGCCCATACACTGCCCATGCTCCGCAAGGCGTTCAGCAACTTCTCTGGCCAGCACGATCCCTGGACTTGTCTCCTATCGAGAATGTGTGGGATATGATGGGACGAGAATTGACATGTGCAACTCATCAACCAACATCCCTTACAGAACTACTTCAACAGATCGAAAAGGCGTGGCATAACGCATTTGCCATCTGTACGATCGACTGGATGTCAGAGTCACCGGCTGCTTTGTCGCCAATGGAAAAAAATGGCTGTGAGCACTATGGGACTTAACTTCTGAGGTCATCAGTCCCCTAGAACTTAGAACTACTTAAACCTAACTAACCCAAGGATATCGCACACATCCATACCCGAGGCAGGATTCGAACCTGCGACCGTAGCGGCCGCGCGGTTGCAGAATATAGCGCCTAGAACCGCTCGGCCACTACGGCCGGCTGTCGCCAACGGGGACTACACTACATACTAAGACGGGCGCGCAGTCCGGAACCGCGCGACTGCTACGGTCGCAGGTTCGAATCCTGCCTCGGGCATGGATGTGTGTGATGTCCTTAGGTTAGTTAGGTTTAGGTAGTTCTAAGTTCTAGGGGACTGATGACCACAGATGTTAAGTCCCATAGTGCTCAGAACCATTTGAACCATTTGAACTAATACGGGTGTTTCAGCATGGGTACCTCAAAACTGCTTGTCGTGTTAATCTTTAAATGTAATAATTTCATATACTTCACATGCACTGCTGCAACAACAAACCTCGAGTGAACTGGAAATCAGTATAATGGTGTATTAATTTTATTCCGGGTGTGCATATGAGGTGGCAGAGTTAGATGGGACACCTTGTATATGTATTATTTGTTAATCCACTTCCTCTTCCAAAGACCTCTTCAAAAACATACCACTGTGTGCCAGTTACTTAAACAGAATTTATCGAAAACGTTACACAAAACTGACTTTGACTTTTGTAACCTCCCCCTCACTTATCGACCTTAATGACAGTGAAAAATTAAACCGCGTGTACCTAATGGAAATTTGGGAAAGCAATCGTCACCGAAGTTAATCTGTCGGCAAAGAGGGAGGAAAGGGTTACATCTAAATGAAAGGAAAAATGCAAATGAAACTGGTGGAAATTAATTTTGAAAAGGGGTAAAGTTAATAAAGAAAGTAAATGTGCGGCCGTTACGTTAACAATTAACTAGCGGTAATTAGATATTTGAGATTTGGGGGAAATTACGATCGCCAGTCCTAAGGACAATTACTATAGTAACTGAAAAAGAAAGGTTATTACACATATAATTAGCACTAGAAGCGTGGCAACTGAAGGTTGACACGTGTAGTGTGAAAAACTGAAAGTTTGTCAGAAGTAATAAATTTCGCTACACTCTGACTTAATTTAGCAAAATAATTAATAAAACCGGAAAATCGAAAGTTAATTTAGTGACTGAATTTAATAGTGAGCTTTCTTTCTGAAGCACATCGAAATTCAGTAAAATACGGTTAGTCTTGGACTACCTCAACAATCATTTCAAAAGCAACTTGACTCTATGCAATTTAGAAATAAGAGATTTAACTTTGAACTTGAATTAAATGATTCTGAACAATTAACAATAGTAAAATTTTGTACATACCAAGCTGAGCTGCAGTCACAGGTAAGCTAAAATACGGTAACAAAACTCGCACTCTTAATTTGTGCTTGTGTAATCTAAATATTGTAGCCAGCTATGAATACCTTAACTGAACTTTGAAATTAAAGCAGTGAAATCGAATTATAATGCTTTAATGCTGGCGTTTGAATTTCAACGACACTCGGGTTCATTTCGGAAAAGGAAGGGACCCTGCTTGGCAATGCAATTGGGACAATGAGCAACAAAGGTTCATGCTACGTTGCTGTAATTTTGTGATTTGAACGGTTTGAAAAGCTGAGGTCTGCCATACAGTTCTGAAACTTTACGTGCTTTTAGTCTTCCTTGTTGGTTGATTGAAGGTTAGAAGTCGCCGATCGAGGAGGTGGCGACAGTCACTCATTGTCGGCCGTCGCTGTTGCAGAAGCTGGATGCTGGCGCGCCTTCTTCTCGACACGGTCACCAGGCGAAACGGGCTCTTGATGTGTGCCAGCTAATGCTTCCCGTCCGCGACGCCGTGCTAGAAACTACCATAGCCAGTCGATCGCAATTACATGCTGCCAAACCCCGAAAGCGCGGCAACTCGCGGGAGCTTCACACAACACACCTGCTCAATCGCACTACTCCAACCAGACTCTCCCTCTGCTCTGCCCGCGCTCCACGTGGCAGAGTTAACACTACCAAAGATCCTACACACTTTCGTTCTTCACACGACCTATCGATGTATTCGTTCGATAGCACAGTTTTCCCTAGGCAAGACCCAGCATAAAATACAAATAATATTTACAAAACAAACCAATTATACATCGACATAAATGCATAAATATATATATATATATATATATATATATATATATATATATATATTAAAACAATTACAATATATAAAGACACAGAAATGTTATATCTTCAGGTAACAAAATAAGGAAAAAATTATGGTACAATAGATGGAAATAGGAGGATATGCATATCCGGCGTTATACTTTCTTGAACTAGCACACAGTGCAGGTATTCGGGATAACGGAACTCGTCCACTTGGTGGAGTTGACAGGAACAAATGAAGACACAAGGAAAATGCACACTGATAGCTCAGTTAAACGTCTCAAGTTTACGATTTGAGTGAGTACACAAACGATGAGAAGGTACATTTCCTGCTCGTCTGCAGAGAATTTAAGATAGCAGAACAGTAAATGCAATAATCTATTCTTGATTACAATGCAGGTGGAGCGGTGGTGTAGCGGGTAAAACACTACACTTCAGCCCTGGAGATTTCGGGTTCGATCCTGCGTAAAGTAGGAGATTTTTCCTCATTCCAGTTCCTCCAGGATGGCCCCAGGTCTCAGGAGCCTGCTGTCGAAATGAGTACCGGCGATCTTTCGTGGGGGTGAGACTATTAGACTGTCCACCCCTACCCTTCCTAGTGCCGTGGCCGACAGAAAGGCTGCACTCTGCTGTCAATCAGGCAGATAGTCTGCTCATGAGCTCGCACCACAGACTTTATCTTTACCTGTTTACAATAGGGGAACATATAGTGGAATACTGTAATACCTTGAAAGGATTTGTTGAGTACAATAAAGGAAGTCCTTGACTGTACCTTCTGATTGCGGCTTAACCAAAATCAAACACGTGAAAGGACTGGGCCTGGGTTTTAAGTACACGTCATTCACCATTTGATATACTTTGTTACTACAAAAAAACAAAAACACTAATATATATTCAGAAACAAGTTCTGGGATCAGCAACAAATATATTAAACAGCTGGTTGAAAAAGAAAATAACAGAAGGAACAACTGTTTGGATGCCAGCAGCAGTTATAAAATGAAACAGGACTTCTATCAAATTATAACTCTTTATAGAAAAGCTCATGAAACTGGAAAGCTCTAATTCAAATTACGACCAAATGTTATTACTTATTGACTTATTTCCGCACTTAGACAGACTGAACATATTTTAACAAAGGGCACAGTTTCGGGGAAGTAAGTGCGGAAATAAGTCAAATACCATTTTCCATAACCTTTGACAAGAACGTTACAAACTTGCTCCACTGGGGTAATTTAACATTCAGACAACCATGAAACTAAGGCGCAACGGCCTGAATTTTAGAATTAAAGAAATAACAAATATAAAATGTCAGGACGAGGCGCTGTCTTTATATCTCCAGCGAGAGACCAATTCGGCGCCGTAGCTAATTTCGGAATTCAATGAGTGGAAAAACAACTTTAATATTTGGCGCTGCGGCCAGTTTTTTCCCATTTTTTTAACGTTCAGTATCAAGGAACTCTACCCTGCACAAGACCGGTCACCGTTACCAGCGCGAGGCCAGAATCTTCATCAGACATAAAGCCCTCAAGCACAAGATTTAAGCCACGCAATGCAGATTACGTGCTTTTCTTCTTAAAAGATTTCACAGGTAACACCAAACGCTATAAACAGAACCGGCCTAACCAAATGAGGAATAACTAAAACCAATCTGTTTGCATCTAGGCACTGCACCTACGAAATACAGTCAACTGTGGCCAAACCAAGCACAAGGTGCTCAAAGCCAGTGCCGTTACAACACCCGAAATTAAAAGAAAAAGGGGGGGTGGGGTTGGGAGAACTGCCACGCTGAATAAACTACTAAACCAAAAGAATCAGCTGTTTATAACAGGAGTAGATACCATGCTAATTTAAAAAACCTTGGCTTGTTTTAAAAATACACTGAAGCACCAAAGAAACTGGTTTAGGCATGCGTATTCAACTACAGAGAATACGGCGCTGCCGTCGGCAACGCCTATATAAGACGACAAGTGCCTGGCGCAGTTATTAGATCGGTTACTGGTGCTGAATGGCAGGTTATCAAGATTTAAGTGAGTTTGAACGTGGCGTTATAGTCGGCGCTCTAGCGATGGGACACAGCATCTCCGAGGTAGCGATGAAGTGGGGACTTTACCATACGACCATTTCACAAGTGTACCGTGAATATCAGGAGTACGGTAAAACATCAAATCTCCGACATCGCTGCGGCTGGAAAAAGATACTACAAGAACGGGACTAACGATGACTGAAGAGAATATGAAGATGGCATCTGTTCTTTCGAACATGTCCGTAGGAACAGATGCCAACTTCATATCTTTTAAGGCTAACCGGCTGATGACCTTCTTCAGTGTGAATGCACACGATTTGCCTGAACTCTTACGAGACTCGGTGGATTGTCTGCCGCGAGTAATGGGTATAAAGGCAGGGGCACTATGAATGTAGTGTGTCGACTACCAGTTGAGAATGTGGGTCTCAGGGGAGCGTGCCGGCGATAAATCCCTGCAGTCAACTATCCTCGTGCCCTCGGTGGCTCAGATGGATAGAGCGTCTGCCACGTAAGCAGGAGATCCCGAGTCCCGGTCGGGGCACACATTTTCAACTGTCCCCATTGATGTATATCATCGCCCGTCAGGAGCTAATGGTATTGATTTAATTGTAATTTCACTGAAGAGAATCGTTCAGCGCGACAGAAGTGCTACCTTTCCGCAAATTGCTGCAGATTTCAATGGTGGGCCATCGACAAGTGTTAGCGTGCGAACCATTCAACGAAATATCATCACTGTGGGCTTTCGGGGCCGAAGGCCCACTCGTGTACCCTTGATGACTGCACGACACAAAGATTTATGCCTCGCCTGGGCCCGCCAACACCGTCATTGGACTGTTGATGACAGGAAACATGTTGCCTGGTCGGACGAGTTTCGTTTCAAATTGCATCGAGCGAATGGACGTGTACGGGTACGGAGACAACCTCATGAATCCATGGAACTATTCAACCTGGTGGAGGTTCTGTAACAGTGTGGCGTGCGTGCAGTTGGAGTGATATGGGACCCCTGAGACTTCTAGATATGACAGGAGACACGCACGTAAGCACCCTGACTGATCACTTGCATTCATTCATGTCCATTGTGCATTCCCACGGACTTGGGCAATTCCAGCAGGACAATGCACCACCCCACACATCCAGAATTGCTACAGAGAGGCTGCAGGATCACTGTTCCGAGTGTAAAGACTTCCGCTGGCCACCAAACTCCGCAGACATGAACATTATTGAGCATATCTGGGATGCCTTGCAACTTGCTCTTCAGAACAGATCTCCACTCCCTTTTACTCTTACGGATTTATCGACAGTCCTGCAGGATTCATGGCGTCAGTTCCCTCCAGCACTACTTCAGACATTAGTCGAGTCCATTCCACGTCTTGTTGAGTCAGTTCTGCGAGCTCGCGAAAGCCCTACACAATATTAAGCAGGTGTACAATGTTCTTTGGCTCTTCAGTGTATAATACACTGTGAAAACAAGGCTACCAAACTGGTCTAGAATGACTAGTCGCTTAGGTCCTTAGAATGAGAGAAGAACCAGTTACATGAAAGAATTACTATGTAGATTACAGTTAAGTAAGTTAGGGAATGGAGATCTCTATTGAACGCTTAGATCTTTTGAATGAGGAAAATAGACGTTGCGTGAAACAGATAATACACTATATGATCAAAAGCATCCAGACACGCCCAAAAACGTCCGTTTTTCATATTAGGTGCATTGTGCTGGCACCTGCTGCCAGGTACTCCATATCAGCGACCTCAATAGTCATTAGACATCGGGAGAGAGCAGAATGGGGCACTCTGAGGAACTCACGGACTTGGAACATGATCAGGTGATTGGGTGTCATTTGTGTCATACGTCTGTACGCTAGATTTCCACACTCCTAAACATCTCTAGGTCCTCTGTTTCCGATGTGATAGTAAAGTGGAAACGTGAAGGGACACGTACAGCACAAAAGCGTACAGGCCGACCTCGTCTGTTGACTGACAGAGACGGCCGACAGTTGAAGAGGGTCGTAATGTGTAATAGGCAGACATCGATCCAGACCATCACAAAGGAATTCCAAACTGCATCAAGATCCACTCCAAGTACTATGACAGTTAGGCGGGAGGTGAGAAAACTTGGATTTCATGGTCGAGCGGCTGCTCATAAGCCATACATCACGCCGGTAAATGCCAAACGACGCCTCTCATGGTGTAAGGAATGTATACATTGGACGACTGAACAGTGGAAAAACGTTGTGTGGAGTGACGAATCACGGTACACAATGCGACGATCCGATGGCAGGGTGTAGGTATGGCGAATGCCCGGTGAACGTCATCCGCCAGCGAGAGTAGTGCCAACAGTAAAATTCGGAGGCGGTAGTGTTATGGTGTGGTCGTGTTTTTCATGAAGGGGACTTGCAACCCTTGTTGTATCACAGCACAGGCCTACATTGATGTTTTAAGCACCTTGTTGCTTCCCACTGTTGGGGAGCAATTCGGGGATGGCGATTGCATCTTTCAACACGATCGAGCACCTGTTCACAATGCACGACCTGTGGCGGGGTGGTTACACGACAATAAGATCCCTGTAATGGATTGGCCTGCACAGAGCCCTGACCTGAATCCTAAGATCATCTTTGGGATGTTTTGGAACGCCGACTTCGTGCCAGGCCTCACCGACCGACATCGACACCTCTCCTCACTGCAACACTCCGTGAGAAATGGGCTGCCATTCCCCAAGAACCTTCCAGCACAGGACTGAACGTATGTCTGCGAGAGTGGAAGCTGTCATCAAGGCTAGTGGGCCAACACCATATTGAATTCCACCATTACCGATGGAAGGCGCCACGAGCTTGTAAGTCATTTACAGCTAGGTGTCCGGATATTTTTGATCACATAGTGTAGATTACAATTACATAACATAGTGAGCGGCGACCTCCTAGGCGAAGGTTGTGCAGGCTGGCGTGGCGTGTAGAAGCACAGCTGCAAAGGCAGTACGGTCCAAGAGTCCTATAAGGCGGCAGACGACATTGTCCGTGTTGCTGGGACTAAAGGCGCGTTTAAGTCCGGGCCAGCACTGCAAGCTCAACACTGCCGTTACACAGCTCAGCGAGGCAGCTAACGCCGAGTAGACGTGTTATAGTACCGACGGAAAACAAGATGGTAGAACGAAAAATTCGAAGAAGCGCTATCGAGCATTGATTAAGAAACCTTAACAGAAACTCGCAACTCAACTCTGCTTTTCACCGGTTTACAAAGGTACCAGGAACGAGGTAGGCGGGGCAGTGAGACTCATATACGACCGTAACAATCACGCTCTCTTGCAGAAGCTCCAGCTACCCTGTTAGACAAGAAGTGGATTTCTTGGAGTCAAAACTGACCATACGGCAAATTCATCAATTTACGACGACTTGAGTGAACTCTACACTAAGAAAAGGCCTGACCCCAGAGAGCCGTCGTACACATAAAAACTATCCAATGTCCAGAGTCAGTATGCCTCGTCACGGATTAGAGCCACGTGACCTCTCGACACGGTGAGAGGAGCACGTCGCCTCCCATGCACCACCGGTTCCAGCTCACTACTTCTCCGCTTGGACACCACCACCGGGCTCCTAGACGAACATTGCATTGTAAGCGGCGGCCGCGAACTGACGCTAACGAGACGGACAGTGTGTAAAAGGAAAGGGCTCACCTACACAAACATTTAACTGAATATTGTTGACTGAACGACACGTATGCATTTTCATTGTGTTTCCACTTGTTTACTGGGGACGCCTGCAAGTGGACGAGTTACATTAGTCAGGGTACGTGCACTGGGCGCTAGCACAGGAGAGTCAAAATCAGTGTTGTGTTAAATGTTTAATAATATCATTTTTATGTGAATGGCGATACACTGTAATACGTTTTTCAACAGGACTCGCAGAGATGAAGCCTAGTACTGGAAAAAAATATGTGGTGCTTTCAAAAAGATGTACTGTGGTTCATATCTTCATAACGAACAAACTAATTACAAGAAAGTTACTCGAGCTTGCTAATGTCCATCACTTAAGTAAACAACTTTTGCTTCATGCTTTTTTATTTAACTTCTGGACGAAAAGTTATTTGGGATGGTTAAAATGTAATAATGACTGTAATAATAACTTATTTTAAATGGAGCTCTACGAAAATTTGAGCTGAATATATCTCATCCAGAATTTATGAGGAAGATAAAAGAGATAAGATTTTCGATTAAACGGGTGCTAAGATGAGCTCCAGTCGAAAAATAATGGAAGATTTAATGTGGGGAAATTGAGTAAATTGTCACGGTACAAATTTCAACAGAGAATACAGGCAGCCTTTGGAGGAGCAACAAAATCAGAAAACTGAATAAAGTTTTGATCAAGGTCCGAGGAGAGGGCGAGCAATACACAAGAAATAGGACCAAGAGTAATGGGATAGCACTGTGTAGGAATGAAGAACTCCGCGACGGTAGCAGATTACATATGAGGTGTCTAGATGCTTATTTGGGGGTAATGAGCTGTGGGAAGGGTTTAGTAAGCATGAGATAAACCTTAAGACGGGGGAGGGATTTTATTGTAAAAATCAGAATTGTTTTATTGGTAATTTTCATTCAGGGGAATTATTTGAGGAAATTTTAATGATGTATAGAATAATTATGGTGAGAATAAAATGGGAAATGCTGCCGTGAGTACCTGTGAAGCACTGGAGACGAAATCGTAATGCAACTTGTCAGAAAGTACCAATGAAGTGCCTGTAAGCAATGGTGATGCATCAGTGTGCGGTAGGCTCTGAATCTTTGGTAAACAGTGTTTGTGGAAGTAATTCGTCGGAATCCGATGTTGGTCGCATCCCAGGTGAGGTAGTCGATTTTGAAACACATGTGTCTTTATATAAAAGTGACATAAATGATGATGTCTTAAATATATATTACAAAAGTAGTGTACAATGTGCGTGCAGCTAAAACTCAGAAACGACTCCCGGTACGATCAAGGGAGTTATATGGTGCGGTGGCCCTCTGTCTCCCTTCCATAAAGAAGGCTCCCGTTTTTATCTGAAGGGCGTGGTTTTGAAGATATAAGGGCTAGGAAGTTTCGCCCTGTAAAAATTTCTAGAACATTTTAGAACATTCGAGAATATGCCAGAACATTCCAGAACATTCGAGAGTATTCGAGAGCATTCTACACCGTCCCTGAATGTTTCACGACGATCCGGGATGTTCTGGAATGTTCGGGAATAGTATGGAACATTCTGGAAGATTCCAGAACGTTCGGGAACATCTCCGATCAATGTGGAACATACCAGAACACCAGAATATCATTGGTAGGGCTATGTAAAGCAAGGCCCTATAACGATACAAGCATCATTACAACACAACAGATAGTGCGAAGCCATACAAATAAATCTTCGTCGTAACTATCTATCTCGAGCGTTCGCCAGGCAACAGAGGATGCTGAAATATATCAATAGCGGCTGATGTACAGTATTATGCAATGAATAGAAGTAGTTAGAAACGATATTGTTTAAATAATCACTTATCTAATGTGTAATATGTTTTTTTAAAGAGTTCTTCAATTCTTAAATGTATTGTGACGAGCCGGCCGCAGTGGCCGTGCGGTTAAAGGCGCTGCAGTCTGGAACCGCGAGACCGCTACGGTCGCAGGTTCGAATCCTGCCTCGGGCATGGATGTTTGTGATGTCCTTAGGTTAGTTAGGTTTAACTAGTTCTAAGTTCTAGGGGACTAATGACCTCAGCAGTTGAGTCCCATAGTGCTCAGAGCCATTTGAACCATTTTTATTGTGACGACGTAAACAATTATGTAAGTGTTCATGGCTTTAATATTAAGTTATGAAGATGAGGGGAACCACCGCTTATGAATTGGCGGTAAGAAAAGTTACCGTTGCTTTTGTGTAAGAGGACACTCTTTGAACATTTCGAGTACGGCTTTTTAAGAGTGAGTGCGTATAATTAACTGTGCTTGGTGGTAAAGTGAGCTTTTATGAAGAACGCCACAGATGGACGAGATAAAACCAGATACAAACACCACTACAGTGCATTTTGAGTTGCTGAATTCTAAGCAAGAAGAAGAGGCTTTATTTATTCGGCAACTTGGAAATAGTGTGTACTGACTAGCTGTACGTTCTCTGCAACTTCAAGAAACGTTATACTAGCCAAGGATAGTAGCAGTTGTGGAACCACTATTCCCTGTTGCAAATAATTCTTAAGGTAGCTTTACTCAAACAGGACGATAAACAGTGCTCACCACCAAATGAAAGTCTCAAGTATAATTTAATTTTTAAGTTTATTGTGTCATATACTGTGGGATAGGAATTCGCCTTGTGAAAGCCATGTTCACTGACGCACTGTGGAAGTTAAGTAAAATAGTTTTCTGACTTTTGTACAAAGTAAACGGCTTTAACAATTTTCTTATTTCATTAAAAGCTTTGAGTGCACCGTAAATTGTTTCCTAAAGTGCGTAATTGTAGCAGTGTACTTTTCAGATATATTAGCTGGCTGAATTACAGCGTTGATTATGTATGGGAAATAAATGGATTAAATACAAAAACAAATAACATAAGATAAGTGAATGACAAAAATGGTTCAAATGGCTCTGAGCACTATGCGACTTAACTTCTGAGGTCATCAGTCGCCTAGAACTTAGAACTACTTAAACCTAACTAACCTAAGGACATCATACACGTCCATGCCGGAGGCTGGATTCGAACCTGCGACCGTAGCGGTCGCTCGGCTCCAGACTGGAGCGCCTAGAACCGCACGGCCATTCCGACCGGCTAAGTGAATGACATTCACCAGCTAATATCACTAGAACATGCTGCATGAATAGGACGTTGCGTAGCCGACAAAGACAACAAAAGGTACTGTGAATAATTTTGTATTACGGAAAGATAAAAAAAACTAAAAGATTACTGTGTGAACTACACACACAATGTTACGAGAGTTTTTGCGTGTGACGTCCTCTTCTCTCAAAGCCATAAAGCGCAGGCCAAAGTGGTTGTATTTCTCGAAAGTGTAATTGTTTCAATACTGATTATTCACTGCATAAAAGATCACTTCAGTGCTTAGCAGATTTTTATATTACAGTAATATTTATCATCGAATATATGTTTTGATGCTTACGACAGTGCTGAAATCTTTGCTGGCTAGTTTTATATCTGTTGCCCATCCATATTAGTCACCATCGGTAAATGTTGTCATCTCAAAGTTGGTTACAAGTAGCTGTGCGTACGTTTTTATGACATTGATTTTTATAATAGTAATCATTCGGTTCCTTTTGCAACAATTATTTTCGTATGGTAAAGTACTTGCTCTGATTTTTATAAAGCGATTAACATTGGTCGTATGCTGAGTACCGTACTATACGCAGTTGTCCGCCCACATTTATGAACGAACCCTATTGCCACTTACCGTCACCTTTAAGAACAAAACAATTGTTCACGTTAGTGGGGCGTCGCAACCCCTCGTGAGTTCGAACGTGTTTCTTATCCTTGACGAAGGGAGGAACCGAAAATTTAATGCAGTGAGTGAATAAAAGCAATGAAGTGTGAGTAGTCAAAGTGATACAGTGACTGAATGTAAATCGAAAATAAAGTGTGAAAAGTTTACTTAATGTATTTGTTAATAAAAAAGTTAATTTGTTGTATGTTTTAGACAATGCCCAAACGTAAAAGAGTAGGAGATCCTGCCAGTTCTGAAGTAAAACCGCGAAAACAAAAAGAATAGCGAAAAACCAAAACAGACGAAGAGCTCGAAGCACGTTTCTATTCCCAACGAGCGACAAAGGGCACCGTGAGAAGCAGAGGAACCGAAGAACAACGAAATAACCGGACTGAGGAATCAAGAATTGCGATTAGTCTTGCAATAAAAGACTGCGAACTCGAGCCGCCCACGAAAATATCACTGTACGAGAAACGAAGACTAGAACACCTAAACAGTACAACCTAACAAATAAAGCATTCCACTACCACCGGACGAAAGAATATAACAAACACAAACACGTCGTAGTTGGAAAAATGGATAACATCTGCCAGTTCCGCAACGCGAAAAAATTCTGTAGAGAAACAACAGGATTCTGTTACATGAATGGAAAATTTCGATTACCACCACTGGAAGCATATCCGCAGGAATTTTTACATTACATGACTTGGGAACCTCCAGAATGAAAACACTTTCTTCAAAATATGAAAACGTACAACACCTTCTTCCAAATGACTTCTTTCGGTGTTCCTTCGATCAACACTAACAGAGATGAAATCGTTTATGTTTCTTCCATCCAAGGACAAATCTGTCACAACATGGAATCATTATTGCCACTACCCAACGAAGATCAACATTTCTGCAAGTGTATTTAATCGGAAATGAAGAACAGAAATTGATCAACGATGCACAAGTATCAGAGTACTGAAACGAGAAATAGTCCAAGATACATAAATTCATTCAACTGATTCACATATGCAAAACAGCACTAGACCAAATGATATCTGATGTCTACAAAGCTATAATTCGAGCAGACAAAGGACCACCCGGAGAACACGAACGTCGGTTTAGTGCATTTCAGGTAGACAAAGTCGCCATCTTAATTGTCGACAGACAAAACATAAGCCGCGACATAACTGTACAACGAAGAAGAGAAACATTACAACGCATTACAGAAAAAAACCGTTGATAGGATGCCCTCCAATATCCATCAATCTCGTATTTCCGCATGGACAGGATAGATATCATTTTAATGTGAAACAAATCCAACATGAAAGAGGCGCAGAAACAAAAAAAGTAATTTCTAAGGAATTCTATGCTTACCACGTAATGACCAGAGACAATGAAACATTCAATCACATTCTTAAACTCGCCGTTTATTCCAATTAGTCCTGGTAGGTATGTATGCAAAAATAGAAGCGAGGAATGGATGCTTTACGTAAGAATGAATCAGAAGAAACGATGCACGGAAGAATATATCCACATTGGAGACGCAGTCATAAGTGACAGAAGCAGTGACGACACTGTAACAATGATAATCTTACCATCATCATACAAAGCAAGTTCGAGACACACGTAAGAATACACTCAAGATGCCATGACCTACATAAGGAAGTATGGACGACCTGACCACTTCATAACATTCACCGACAACTCGCCATGGCCAGAAATCAAAGAAAAACTAAGATACGGACAAGCCCCATGCATCGACACCACGTGATAGGCCGAGTTTTCCAACAAAAAGAAGAGTTCTATTGACATCATCACCTGGATGTACACAATCGAATGGAAAATACGAGTACTATCTCACTCACATATGCCTACACGACAGAATTCATCCCACGGATGTCAACAAAATCATCCGGGCTGAATTTCCCAGTCACAAGAAGATCCGGAACTGTACAACGAAGTAGTGAAAAACATGATTCACAGACCATGTGGGCCACTAAACCCCAGTTCTCCATGTATGAATGGTGGAAAATATACGAAACAATACGCAAAACCATACTTGGACGACACACAAACCGGAGTTGATGGCTCTCCCAAATACAGAAGACGATGACCCAAAAAGAGTGGCTTAACAGTAAAAATACGAATACAAGGCACTGAAAATAGGTAATCAATGGGTAGTACCATATAATGCACTACTTTCCAAAATGTTCCAAGCACACATAAACGTAGAATACTGCAATTCAGTGAAATCCTTCAAACATGTTTACAAGTATGTGAATAAAGGCAATGACATGGCAGTTTTTCAAATAGTCAAAAACAGCGAATAAAAAAACAGAAACGACGAGATCCTCATGTATCAAGTGGGAAGATACATCAACAGTAACGAAGCAGCATGGCGGATTTTCGGTTTCCCCATACATGAACGCGAACCAACTGTGCAACATGTAGCAGTACATTAGAGAATGGACACAGAGTTTACTTCAAGAAAGACTCTGCCAGAAAAATTGCAAGCGAACTACCTCAGAAGACAACTTTAACAGCTTGGTGCCAACTGTGCCAAACGGATCCATTCGCAAAAACATTACTATATGTCGTCGTCCCTACCTATTACACGCGGAACACAACAAGAAAAATCTTTCAACGACGAAAACAAGAAACTCCCGTAGAAGATCATTCAGGAATCATGGCAACTGGCGCACTAGGCTAAACACACACCGTAGATCCAAACAATGCCGAATGTTTGTCTCCGGATATAGCTGCACGAAATACGGGGACCAACGAGTTTCACAGATCTCAAGACTGTTGTTGGTCACCTATGCTGCACGTAAGAGAAGCATGACAACATTTAGGACTTCTGTAAAACGACAGCCACTGGGAATTAACACTTCAAGATCCCTCACTGACAGCTTCAGCTGAAAAAAAATGAGAGATTTATTTGCCATAATTCTGACAACATGTAACCCATCGAATCCAAAGCAGCTATGGGACTCCTTCAAGGAGAGTATTAATGATGACACACTGTGCCAATTCGAACAAGCTTATCCTGAACTGACGTCTAATCCAAAGACGACATCTTGAATGAAACACACATTCGCCTACAAGATAAATGTTTAGCAATAAGCAACCAGACCTTAGTACAACATGGGATGCTATGAGTATGCTAAACTTCGAAATTACAAAGGAGGAGAAACTGCATGAACGAATTTGTTCAATACATTGCTCACAACAAAGCACTCCTCAATGACAATCAAAAGGAAATTTGCAACGTCATCATGGATCGACAACAACACTGGCGCAATTATTTACTTGGACGCACCAAGTGACACCGGGAAAACGTTTCTAATAAATCTATTGCTGGCGGAAATATGTGCTAAACAACACGTCGTGCACTGGCATCCTTTGGCGTTGCAGCCACAGTTATGGAAGGAGGACGAACTGCCTACTCCGCCCTACAACTACCGTTGAATATTGCCGAAGAACAATTCCCGGTATGTAAAATTTCAAGAGCATCTGGACGGGCGAACTCCTAAAGCAAGCTAAAATTATCTTCCGGAACGAATGCACAATAGCACATAAAAAATAGTTCGACCCAATGGACGTAACATTACAAGACTTACGAGGAACCTCTGAGGTGATGGAAGGAGCTCTACTCATACTCTCAGGAGATTTCCGACAAACACTGCCAGTTACCCCCAAGTCAACACTAGCAGACGAGATCAATTCGCGCTTAACAAAACCACATCTCTAGGCTCACACATAAATACTGCGATTAACAAAAAAAAGGGAGCTGAACTATTGAAAGACGAAACAACAGCACATGTTGTTCAACAACTTTGCAAATAGGCGAAGGCACATATAATGCTGACCAGATGACTGGCCTCATTAAATTCAACAGGGATTTCAGCCACATAGCCACTGATGAAAACGAACTCATCGACGAAGTTACCCGAACATTGTTCACAACTATACCAGTCCGGACTGGCTATTTGAAAGGGCAATTTTGGCAACCAGAATTAATATTATCGATCGAAACGATGGTAAACGTTAAAAAAGTGTAAATTTCGTTACAGAATTTCTAAACTCTTCGACTTAAATCTGGATCTCTGATCATACGAGTAAAAGGTCTCAACTCACCAAAACTATGTAATGGAACAAGGATGATCGTCAAAAAACTATCGACTAACATAATCGAAGCCGTACTTTTGACTGGAAAGTACAAAAGACGCACACTATTTATCCCCAGAATCCCACTGAACTGCCTTTCCAATTTAAAAGACCGCGCCGGCCGCAGTGGTCGAGCGGTTCTAGGCGCTTCAGTCTGGAACCGCGCGGCCGCTACGGTCGCAGGTTCGAATCCTGTCTCGGGCATGAATGTGTGTGTATCCTTAGGTTAGTTCGGTTTAAGTAGTTCTAAGTTCTAGGGGACGGATGACCTCAGATGTTAAGTCCCATAGTGCTCAGAGCCATTTGAACCATTTTTTTAAATACCGCAATATTTAAACAAATTAGCCTACAGCTTTACAATTAACAAAGCGTAAGGACAAATTTTAAAATATGAAGGCATCAACCTCAAAGACACCTGCTTCTTTCACGGTCAACTATACATAGTTTGCTCTCACGTAGGAAATTCGAAAAATTGGTACATATCTACCTCGAATAACAAAATGAAAAATGTTGTTTATAAACAAGTATTGTAAATAGAATACGTTTTCAATATTTTTTTTACCTCTTATACTTTAACGAGTATTGTAAATAGTTAGAATGTGTTCTCAATAATGTTGTTTTACATCTTATATTTTAAAGTCTATCCTTTCATTCCAACTACCACACAATATCATAGCAACTCCTTGAGCGAAGCTAGTTGGGAATAATAATTATGAAGCTAGTGTTTCTGAAGTCGTCACGCTGCACAGTAATGAAATTATCAGCAATGGAGATTCTCGTAAAGTGAGTCATTCGGCGTGCAGTTATGTCTAGGCGATGCAGAAGGATTTATATGCACCCTCAACTGTTCCGCCAGGCTACAGTAAAGTGGTAATTTAGGGAGTAGTAGTTATTCAGTGTCTATGACTCTTGTATCCCATCCGGTTTGTAGTGTTGTAAGAGGTTTGGTATTTGACCCAAGACTTTGGCACGAAGTCTGGGGATGGGGAACTTTACGGCAGCACCTCTCCTCACCTTACTCGTCGAATACTGGCAGTGAAATTTCTTCCGCCACTAGGATTCGAAGCCACAATCTTTGGCTGGAACATCAGGCCATATGTGTGCGATACTGACTTCAGCTATGGAGTAAGGAACTGATCAACGATACGCTCTACCACTTCGGTATGTCAAAATGTTGGAGGAAAAACAGAATTTTGTTTTGGGCACAGAGAAACGCTCTACATAAGAAAATTTATCCTGGCATGAGTAAGGCTTGCAAAACTATACAAGTCCAAAATCCAGCTCTGCCGCATCGACAAGCTGGATGCGACGACAGCATAAGGAGGCTTCCAACACACTCTCCCATTTCAATCTGACTGTACTTACTGTATATCAGCCTATATGTAAAGAATGTGATAAGAAGTATCATGGCAGCAATTGTCGTTGTTCGTGACAAAATCTAATCACTGATAAAAATGGAAAGGTTAATTACAAAATCTGTCTACCGTCTTTTTAATCCCGTTTTTACTAAGCCAGTGTACGTTTCGAATTCGCAGCTGAATCACTGGGATCTCAGTTGTTGTGAAGCTCTGATGAGGAGTCTGCGTATCTGGGATATTCATTGACATAGTGAAACGGCCATTGAACAGACAGTAGATAGATTTTGCGACTGAAATTTACAATAAAAAGTTTAGTCTTAGTGAGAAGGAACTTCTGACGAAAGACCTTATTGCTAATGTTACCTTACACGAGTGGTCTCGGAGTGTGACCACTAGCAAGGTAATCAACCATGATAAAACTATTGCAACTGGTGTGCAAGATATATGAAACAGGGGAAATACCCTCAGACTTCAGGAAGGATAATAATTTCAGTGTCAAGGAAAGCAATTGCTGAATGCTACCAAACTGTCAGTTTAATAACCCATGGTTGCAAAATACTGACAAGAATTATTTACAGAAGAATGGAAAATCTGGAGAAGCCGACCTTGGGGATGATCTGTTTGGGTTTCAGAGATATGTAGGAACAGGCGAGGCGATACTGACTTTATGGTTTACCTTAGAAGATAGGTTAGAGAAAGACAAACCTACACTTATGGTGTTTATGTTGTGGAATCGCTTCCCAGACTTCGAGAAAAAGGAATAAGTCTTTAGCAAACGTAGTAAGGTAGTGAGGAGGCTGCTGTGATGTATTGTATTAGCAGCCACGGGCAGGCAGTCACAGTGTGGAAACATGTGGGTCAGAATAAGATACACATAAGGGGGCTGTGAGATGAGGCTAGCCAAACTCAACGAAAAACTGCCACCAGCCCACGTTTATTGAGCACTTTAAAAATGTACCCGCAAAGAGAAAACCTGTGAGAGTCCTTGCCAGCTGTTTATAGGCATGCCAGAATGGAGAGGTGTTGAGAGGTTGCCTACCTGCGGGCACCTACGACTGTCGTCACGAGTTTTCTCTGTACAGGTACATTTTTAAAGTGCTCAGCAAATGTGGGCTGGTGGCACTGAGGATGCTGCCAAACTGCGGAAGCTGGTGGTGGCTCCATAATGGTGTGGGCTGTGTTTACATGGAATGGACTGGATTCTCTGGTCCAACTGAACCAATCATTGACTGGAAATGGTTAAGTTTGGCTACTTGGAGACCAGTTGCAGCCATTCATGGCCTTCATGTTCCCAAACAATTATGGGACTTTTATGGATAGCAAAGCGCCATGTCACTGAGCCACCACAATTGTTCGCGATTGAAGAACATTCTGGATAGTTTGTGCGAATGATTTGGTCACCCTGATCTTCCGAATATTCATGGGACATAATCGAGAGGTAAGCTCATGCACAACGTCCTGCAACGGTAGCACTTTAGCAGTTGTAGATCGCTGTAGATGCAGCATGATTCAATATTTCTGCAGGGCACTTGCAACGACTTGTTAGTCCATGCCACGTCGATGAGCTGCACTACGCGGGGCAAAAGCAGGTCCGACACGATGTTAGGAGGTATCCAATGACATTAGCCACCTCATTGTTCAGGTGGCTGTCGGTGGTACATAGAAGAAGAAAAATAAGAAAGTCAAGTGGTACCCATGTAAGCACAAACTGTTGACTTGCCAGTAAAGTGCTTTTTGGTTAGATGAACAACGCACATCATTTACACCGACACGACGTGACGGCGGCAACAAGAGCAAAAGAAGTAGGACGCCTTGTTCTAGACAAATGCTTTATAGTTCAGAGGATTGAGAAGGCGTGGATCTGGAAAAGGATAAAGGGTGTCTCGGTTGGCAGTCTCGCATGGGGCAAGGCGCGGGTGGAGGTGGTGGTGGTGGAGGGGGGGGGGAGGGGGTTAGCGGGCGGGAAGAGGTCTGGGCGCCTCGAGAGGCTGCTAGCTGCTGGCTGGTAACGGCGACCGGGCCCAAAAAAAGGCGACGCGTGATCGATGCGCGCGGTTATTACCCGAAGTTGCCTCAATGGAAGCGCTTGATTGATGGCCCGTTCGCGGCGAATTTTAAAGTGCCAGCTGACGGGGAAAATGAGGAAAAATTCGTGGAAACTATTACGAAGTCGGTCTGCGGCAGGAGGGCGGGAAGCGACTGGGCGGTCTGTGGGGAGCGGCGGCAGCTGCGACAGCCGGTATTAAAGACGCCGGCCGTGTCGCTGCCGCTGCCGCCGCGTCTCTGCTCTGGGAGGGGGGCGGGCGCCGCGTCGCCGCTTAAATTGCTGCCTGCTCCACACATCTTATAGCGCAATTCGTTCCCCGTGTTGAATGTGTCAGTATGTTACTAAGGCACGAAGTCACAGGGAATACAATTTTTTTTCCCTTATTGATATTCGATTCCCACCGAAGGGGGCGGGCTGGCAGCAGCTTAGTACGCCGCTCTCCAGCCTACAGAATTTGTTTCAAAAAGATGAAGATAAGAAATAATAAAAACAGGCGATAAAATCGGAGACTTAAATGGTAACATGGCGGAAAAATCGGGGGAACTTAAAACATAGAACATAGAACATGATGCTAATAAAATACATGTGAAGCAGACAGGTAAAATAATAGACAGACAATTAAAAAACACGGCGACAGTCTGGTTTCTGTTCGCAAGAGACATAAAATTCACACTCAGAGACAGCATGATTTCTGTTCGCAACACTTTGGAAAGACGAACAACACTGAACATTCACTTGAACACTGCACTAAAAAGTTGGCAAATATGACATACCACAGCCGAGAGCAGGTGGGGGGAACCTGGACAGATGATGGGAAAATAAAAAGGGGGGAAGGAGAGGAAAAACGAAGGGGGGAGGGAATACAGTGGAAGAGCGCCTCTTTTTTACCAGTGTTTCCATGAGTTCGGGTCTCGACTGCATCAAATGAAAGCACCTGAGGATAAAACGTGTTAGATTTTACATAAATATTTGGTGTCTGTTCTTTCGGTCGTGTCCGAAAGAACAGAAACCGCGCAGCCATGTACCTGATTTGGCATGGGGGACATGGACTGGGATTGTGGATAGGTGGTGCTAGGTGAGAGTTTGCGTCGGCCGCAAGGCGTGTTAAGACAGTGCGCGCAACTGCAATAAACAATGTGTCTGATTGGAGCAGTGGTTAATGCAACTGCCTAGTAAGCGTAGCCGCCATATGTTATGGACCCAGAGTTCTTTCTTTACCCAGTGGTGGAATAATTTCCTGCTACAATGTCTCGGGCAGTTCTCTGGATAAATGTCTGTACCTTGGCATCTGAAGAGGCTCATTACTCGCACCTTGATTTTTGGCAATACTTTGCTGATTCAAGATGCTGAGGTTACGAGCTCTTCCCGTTAAGGCGCCCATTATCTTAAGAGCATTTTTACCACGTCCCCACTAAGTTGGCGTGTTCTGGCCGCCGCAAGCACCCGCCCGTTGTTGAACGTTACGTGAAACGCCTAGACCCTCGGACACGGCCCGCCTGCCGCACCCAGATGCTGCATAACTTTTTTTAAACACCTATAATTGATAGTTAGAAATGTTATGCTGCTGATTGAACGTAAAGGGACTGTGGCTTATGTTCCGACATATCGCGAGACATTTCTGGGACGTTATCAAACTACTATTGACCTAAAAAAGAAAATTAAATGTGTCTAGTCGAAAGTGAAGGATACATTTGACTTGGTGAATTGTGATTTCAACGCATTGAGGAATAAATACGAACGTAAGGGGTGATGGACTCATTTCGTAAATGGCTGCACAATATAGCAATGCAAGCCTCAACTGGACCTGCTGTAGTGTACAAAGAGGACGAGCAACATGGCTGTAAAAAATGTCCCCTCATCGGCACCCCCCAAGCGTATCCTCGCGTTTTCCTTGTGGAATTATCGACTATGATGTTGATTGCAGTACACCAACCCGTATCGGTGATATCTTTCCAACCCTTGCGACCGCGGGGGCGTTGTTGACTATCACATACTGCCGGAAGCCTGTGCTTTATAACACTTGTTTGAGAGAATCTTGACTGGATGCAGCACCTTCCGCAAGCCCTGACAGGAAACCTTAAACGTCAAATAATTTCCTAGAACTGAAGAGAATCGAGACACGTAGCTGGTGTGAATGTGGGCATGCCATAATTTTTCAGGTGCCGTTCACGTATAAACGATAACTGCACTGTTTGTCTGAAACGCGTATATGTTGCAGAGTAAAGTTACTGTGGCTTATATTCAGGCATGTCCAGAGAAAATGACTGTGTGTCCTATGGTGAGGGAGGTATACATTAAGCCCGTCGATAGTCGTAAGGTGAATAAAAGACTTTTTTTTACGTGGAAAATTATGTGCCCTATAGATACTGAGATTCGTTTCAGAACCACTGTCGTAAAGAGGAGACATATCCAGTATACTGCTCGGTGTCAGACTGCGGCAGCAATCCTAATATTTAACTGTAGTCACACCAAACTGATTCGAACAAGATGGAGGCAAGGTATCTACGGAAAGTTCTGAGAAACCAGGTGTTCAAAGACAATTTGAAACAGACCATCCATTCTGGCGGGGATGCCGTCACTCATCCGCCACTGTGGCATTAGGACATCTCCAACCAGTAGCTGTAGGACACTGAGAATTCCGGCCATTTTTCTCTTCTGCAGGACAGTGCTTCGAATTCTGTTTGCGTATTTATTCCGATTTTCCCGTCTCATCTTAGACAGTGCTCTCTTTCCAAACAACAAGAATGCTTTTAGGATTAACGGTGTTTCGCGAGCGTGCACAGACATGATGAGGGCTTTTAGCGGTGAGAACGTTTACCGTTTCTCAGACTTATGTTGAAAGCAGGACGCCACGATTTCCAGGAAGGGAACACGTGGTGTCTCGTTAGGACCATCAGGAAGAACGCATTTTCGTCAACAGGAATTTCCATGGAGGCAAGCTGAGACATCACGAAAACTCCTACAAAAGCGACGGTTTACTGTTTCTGCAGCACTTTACGAATTCCGGGAAGGTACTGTTCAGTAATGGACGGGCTGTCCCGTTACATCTCTCTCAGCGCTTGGCCCGCAGCTCTGTGTCTTCGCGCCAGCAACGGTGAACACGTATTTCGACAGGTATTTCTCAGGTGTCATGATCATCCTTGCGGGCCCGAACTGACACCTGCATGTGATTCGGCAGCTGACGGCCTCGTCATCACTTTGCGGGGGCCGCTGGTGCATCCGTCTCCTGGGAACGTGTGCTGTAGCATCCTGTGTGGTCCAGTGGACAGGGGTTCAAATGGTTCAAATGGCTCTGAGCACTATGGGACTTAACTGCTGCGGTCATCAGTCCCCTAGAACTTAGAACTACTTAAACCTAACTAACCTAAGGACATCACACACATCCATGCCCGAGGTAGGATTCGAACCTGTGACCGTAGCGGTCACGCGGTTCCAAGCTGTAGCGCCTAGAACCGCACGGCCACTTCGGCCGGCCATGGACAGGGGACAGCAGGCGGTGTGTGCTTTGCGATCGAAATATTTTTCACTGTGTGTAATTATGAGTGACGTGTGTTTCATGATGGCATTCCTTGCACAAACGGAATAAAAAGAAGGGCGATCGATTTAATTACTTCTTACAAGACCTGCATCTTAACAAACAGCATAGAATGATGAGCAAGATAAATCCAACCCCAGCAAACTGACTTCTTTGTTATTAATATAAATAAACAATATACCCTTGAATTTCCCTTCTTGAGATCCTTCCTCTCTCCCACAGAGCCGCCAATTTCCAGGTAGGGGAGGGGGCGAGGGGGTGCGGGGATGGGTTGACGGGGGTGGTGATCGATTTACTGAATAATTCTTTAATAAATAAATAAACTATATTCCATACACTGCCACAAATAATTAAACAATATTTTGTACATTGTCTAATTTGTTTAAACAGTATTCCATAAACTGCAATCAATTTCCCTCCAAATAACCGATCAATTGAGTCTTTTTCCCGCCAATTTCTGGGAGGAAGGTTGGAAGGGGCTTTACCAGTGGGGAGGTTATTTAACTGATCAATTTAATTAAGTAGTCAATCAAATTGATAAGAGTGAGAGAGGCTATTCCAATAACTCAGACCTGAAAGTGTACCTGTAGCAGAGAAGTGGGGGGGGGGGGGGGGGGAGGATTCCTGAGGGGTGGTGGGGAGGGGGAGGAGGTGGGGAACAATAGGTTAAGGACCTGTCAATCAGAAGGAAGGATGCTTTTAGACGAACAATAGGTTAAAGAACTGTCAATCAAAGGAGAACAATAGGTTAATGACATGTCAATCAAAGGAGTACAATAGGGTTGCCCCTGAGTGCATACATATCCCTGATGTAGGCCACCTGCAGTAACAAAATGCACCACAACATAGCTTGTTCCACTACTGTCCACTGCCCATGGTCTTGGTAGTTTGCCATCTGATCATTTCGTCAAATTGCCCAATCCTGTTATGTGCCTCCTCACAGGTATATATTAGTTGTCTACTGATGATTTGCGTCAAGTGCAACAAGTGTTGTGGCTGCATGCCAATTTGAGTCTCATACTGATGCCCTGCACATACCACACCATGTGATCCCTGCATTGCTTTATCTATTAACAAAAGGCACACTGAATATCTTGGTCTCTGAAACCTTGAGACATCAGCATTCTGTAGTATAGCTCAGGTCTCAACTATAAACAGAAAGCTGTTGGCGTGTATGCGCAATGAGGTTGAGTGGACGTGTTATTGGTGGCTTCAAGCATCTTCCAAGACACTGAGCCAGTATGTTGAACGAGTGTATATGTCTGTATCAGCACTCGATATGGGGGTTAACAAAACTGTTAGTATCTCCAATGTTTTAGAAGGCATGCAACCAGAGAATCGGTCTCGCTTGGTGTTTTCGCGCCACCCTACTAAGTTTGATGAATTTCAGGAATTTCTGGAGTCAATTGAGCCACTGACCTTTTATTATGTGCAGCGTGGGTCAGATGGAAGTCTACAACCGACAATTTTAATTCCGTGGGGTAACAAAAAAATGGTTCAAATGGCTCTGAGCACTATGGGACTTAACATCTGAGGTCATCAGTCCCCTAGAACTACTTAAACCTAACTAACCTAAGGACATCACACACATCCATGCCCGAGGCAGGATTCGAACCTGCGACCGTAGCAGTCGCGCGGTTCTGGACTGAAGCACCTAGAACCGCTCGGCCACCGCGGCCGGTTCCATGGGGTAACAAACCATGATCCGATACTGACTGGTCCGGTCACAAGCGTTGTTTCCGATGGGGAGCAAGTGACTACCTTGTGCGCAAGTGCCCCATTGCGAGAAGCCCCAGGCTTAACAGCTGACAATAGGGGGGGGGGGAGTGGATACGGGAGTGATCCAATGTGTCAGAGGAGGTTACCGTTTCGTTATACGTGTATTGATGCTATGGGAATATCATCCTTTCCTTATATTTGGCCACAACGGCCGTGCCGCAGTGGATACACCGGTTCCCGTGAGATCACCGAAGTTAAGCGCTGTCGGGCGTGGTCGGCACTTGGATGGGTGACCATCCAGCCGCCATGCGCTGTTGCCATTTTTCGGGGTGCACTCAGCCTCGGGATGCCAATTGAGGAGCTACTCGACCGAATAGTAGCGGTTCTGGTCAAAGAAAACCATCACAACGACCGGGAGAGCGGTGTGCTGACCACACGTCCCTCCTATCCGCATCCTCACCTGAGGATGATACGGCGGTCTGATGGTCCCGGTGGGCCACTTGTGGCCTGAAGACGGAGTGCTTTTATATTTGGCCGGCCGGAGTGGCCGAGCAGTTCTAGGCGCTACAGTCTGGAACCGCGCGATCGCTACGGTCGCAAGTTCGAATCCTGCCTCGGGCATGGGTGTGTGTGTGATGTCCTTAGGTTAGTTAGGTTTAAGTAGTTCTACGTTCTACGGGTCTGATGACCTCAGAAGCTAAGTCCCATAGTGCTCAGAACCATTTTTGAACCTTATATTTGTGCCTATGTTGGACAGCAACTTGTTTACGCATTATTGGGAGCTGACAGTTTGGTCTCCTTACTTGATTACAAATGGTACCTGAAGTTTGGCCACTTGTGTAAATTGTGTGCCTTGCGCTCACCTTCCCAGAGATGTTGTGTGATCAATGCGCAAGAGTTGCCTCTGGTTGGCGAGGTACGCGGTAGTTTATCCGTTTGTAACTTCTCATGGCCGGTCAGACTTCTCATAGTCAAAGACTTGGCAGTCACCTTGTTGCTCTGCTGCGATTTTATTCAATGAACCGAACTAGTCCTTGAATATGCGAGTGGTACCTTGTTCTTTAAATTCTCTCCAGCAGAGAAGATAGCCCTCTGTTCTTGTCGCGGTCCGAGCCTCATTAATTCTGTAAGTTGCGAAACTGGGGAGTTTTTGGTTGCTCATCTTCAGCCAGAACTGGTGATACAGTTGTTGGATCTGTTGCAGGAGTTTCCGGATCTCTTGTCTGACAAACTGTTGATGATGTTCCATTTCGACAGGTCCCCTATCTTCTTTTGCACCTAAAATGAAATTATTTAGGCAGAAGACCAGTGTTATATTGTGGGATGGGGTAATTAGGCCTTCCCCTTCATTATATGCTTCATCTATTTGCTTGCCCCTTAAGCTCAGGAACGGGACTGTAGGCTGGTTACAAAGTTCCAAATAAGAAGGTCCTTTTGGAATCAGTCCCAATGTCTATTCTTCACAACTGTTTAACATGGTTTTTGGGTCTAGTTGCTTCACCGCGCTAGACTTGAATCAAGCCTATTACCAGATTCCCTTAACCAAAGAATCTAAGCATGTCACTGCCTTTTGCATGGACTGGAATCTATATGAATTTAATACAGTGTCATTCGGGCTGGCAAGTGCAGCCAGTGTTCTTTCTCGTTTATTCGATAGTGCCTGTTCTCCAATAAATTTTTGTGTGTTTACAACTACCTTGATGATGTGGTTGTCTATAGCCGTTCATTCTACGAACACCTTTCTCACCTTGATCAGGTGTTGTCCAGACTTCAATCTGCTGGGTTAACAGTGAAGCCATCCAAGATTGTCTTCGCCAGGCGCCAGACCTCGTTATTGGGTCACCTCATCTCAGGTGATGGCTTTAGGATCGACCAGGAATGAACAACGGACCTGAAGAAATTTCATTCACCTAAGAGTAAAAAGGCGGTGGCCAGGTTTTTTGGAATGACTAATTATTTTCATAAATTCGTTCCCAATTTCGCGAAACTTGCTGCTTCCCTAATAATCTGAGCAGGAAAGGAGAGCTTCGTGTGGGGAGAAAGTCAGCAGTGTGCATTTGACAGCATTAAGATAGCCATCCCTAACCCTCCAGTATTGGCTGTGCCTGATTTCGACAAGAGACTTATTGTCCAGACTAAGGCTTGGAACTTGGGATGGCCGCGGTTCGTCTGCAGGAGGATATGGTTGAAAGACGTCCTTCAGTTTGTGCCTCAAAGAAACTGACGGGGCCTGAACTTAGGCATTCGGTGTATGAATGTGTGAGGCCTTCGCCATTCTATTCGCCACTGGAAATTTCAAATTTTATCTTGAACACAGAGAATTTTATTTAGAGATCGACAATTAGGAATTTTGTTGGGTTCAGGCTAGTCTCAGGACAACTGATAAGATTGTGAGATGAGCTGTCTGCATATCAGCATCCCTTTTAAAAGTACACCATGTTAAAGGCTCCAACACCAGGTAGCAGATGTTCTTAGTTGCATGTTTGAAGAGGAGGATCCGGAAGCCGAAGGTAAGACTGGGGAGCCTCGTGATATTTTGTGTGGTCTGTCAGCCAAAGTACCGCAATCGTTCGGCAACCTAAAGGCCAAGCAGGATCAGGATCCGTTGTGGGGACCTATTAGGAGGCAATTGTTGTCCATAGAGCTCGACCTGAAGTATTTAATAAAGGATGGGATTTTGTGTAAACAAGTAGGTGAACTCAGTGAGTCAAGGCTTTGGCTCCCTGTTGAGTTAATTCCCTCCATCTGTTATTAATTCCATAACTCTTTGGTGATTGGTCATTTACTTGGCAAAGGTATGTGCTCACCTCACGTCGCCTTCGTTGCACAGGTGTAATCGCCGATTGGTTAATGAATGTGTCTTGTAAGAGGTGTACAACGAGAAATAACTCGTCTAGGAGGTTGCTGCAGTCCTAACAAGAACAGCATCCTATGGGTAATCTCTTTACCCATTTCGTAGGACCCTTTCCCTGTAGTAAGAGGGGTAACTGGTACGTATTGGTTGTTGTCGATGCGTTCTCTCAGTTTGTTTGGTTGCACCGTAGCTAATGGGTTACTGCTTCCTTTACCACACATCTTTTAGTGGTTTGTCCCCTCTCCCTCCCAACCCCCTCCCCCCAAAGGCCCTCTGTGAGCGATAACGTTCCAGCCTTTGTCTCCAGGCAGTTTAGACCTGTTTCCACAGTGTCATTAGACATATTACCACGACACCATATTATCCTCAAGCGTCGTGTCGTTTGTGGAGAGGGTCAATCGTAATCTTAAAGCGCGGGGGGGGGGGGGCGGGGGGGGGGGGTAGGACGTCAAACGGGCTGACTTGGAGCAGGAGAGGCACATCAGGACATTTTAGTTTCCAATGTCTATACTTTTACAAATAAATTCATAAAACTTTGTCAGCATGACCAGGAAGGATTCAGGATTCACACTCATAGCAGTGGAAGTTCAAAATCATAACAAAATAAATTTCATCATTTTTTTCACTTACTGTTGGTTGCATTTGTTGCTATAGGTACACTTTTCTTCATAAGTAAGTGAGATTCTTCGACAAATTTTTCACAGCATACAAACCATAATTCCAGATGTATGAAACTCTAGAATTTATTTAATTAATGAAAACATGAATGAGCTGTTACATTTTAAACTTAATTTTTAGAAAAGCTCAAATTCATTAGTTAATTATTTCAGTTTTTACCACAGTTTTTAGTACAGCGATCGCAGAATGGAGCCGATGTTGGTAAGCTGGCACTCCGTTTTGTGAGCCTGTACTCTATCATCAAGCTTTTTGGGTCGATTGATTTGCTAGTCAAGGAGTTGGCCATTGGGGAGACCTTCCTATTTCATCTTATTCAAGTGAAGCTTGTTAATTAATGTACCTTTCCTTCTCACCAGTGGTAAGTTGGTTGTGTATGGTATGCATAAGCTCTCTGGTCAGGCGCGCTCTAACATTAAACCCCAAACGAAGTTGTGGGGTCCTTTACGGTACCAGTGAAAATATAAGCCTCCATCGTTTCCTCTGTTGGTCATTCAGTCGTTGGTGGTATACATACCTTTTCGGCAGCTGGTAGCCAACCTGCAGACAAACTAGAAGCATTGTCCATTTGTCCGCTCTCTCACTGCACAGTTATAAAGTTTGGGTGGTGCCATTATTAACCCTGAGACACCCTTAGCTTTTCTGTTATCTGTATGGTCAATATTTACTTATCAGTTAAATATCAATTTACTTTTAATCTTAATATGCGTTTTCATTTATTTTCAGTGTTATTATGACTTCGAGCTCTCATTCATGTCAATGCTTGATAAAAATTTTCCGGACCTCGGAGGAAAATGTTAGAAGAAGATGAAGGCAGTGATGCAAACGAATGAAGGTAGTGATTCAAAAGAAATTTAAAATGAAAACGACCGTTATTGTAAATAATGATTATGACACTGCTTCCCACCGAGTGAGAAGAAAGCCAACCAGTACTGTACTTCTGCAGTAGTCCAGTTTGCCAAACTTGTTGTTCATTGATGTATAAATAGTGTGAGAGCACTTTGTTGGATACTGAAAATTTGTGAAAAATTATGTATCAATTCATATGTGAAGTTCATTGTGTGCCTCTAACTTGTAATATACTACAGGTTTTTCTTACAGCATTCTATAATTGTTTCACGTTATTTCAAGCACAATAGACTAGTTTGAGTTCTTATGTTTCATTTCACTTCACTGTTATTCGGGATTACGTAAAGTTATTTTCCTTTTGTGATTTATTCTGTTTTTTTTTTTTAATGGTAAACTGATATTTTATATTCTAACGCGGTGCATGCAGATATACAATTTAGGAAAAAATAATTGTAATGAAAGTAAAATAAATTACTTTTCGTTCCTAAAACAAAGCGGTATCCTTTTGGGCCCCACAACACCATTTATGATACAAAGAAGCCACAACTCCGTTTGAGGTTTAAACGCCAAGAGAAACCATTTCGTGGTGAGTGAGTCAAAGCCCTATCGATATGAGCCTTCGTTGAAACTACCTCATCAAGCCTTATGTAAAGCTATGTAATAAAAAAAAAGTGTGATTCTTCAGTTTCTCCCGGCGTATTTGTTGCTCGAACAGTCCACGGCTATAATACCGGTTCATAGTGTCCAACGGGCACTTTTTTTTTTTTTTTTTTTTTAATATTTCGGCGATCAGACATGTCGCCATCGTCAGGTGCGCTGACGAACTGGGCTCCTGAGGGCGGGCGGCCGATTTAAATCCCCTCCCCCTGCGGGCCCGTTGGACACTATGAACCGGCAGTATACCCGTGGACTGTTCGAGCAAAAAAAAAAAGTGATTCAACTGTGACAAATTTCTGCTGCTTTTCCGGGTGTTCACACATGCAAATCCAAAAAAACATATCTGGCCAATAAAATAATTTTAAAGGGACATAGGAAAAAATACAAATTAAAATTATAAATGCCACTTTTGGAGGCGTTAATACACATGTCTTGTATATAACAGGTTACAAATGACATTAAAATTGACCTACATTAACGGAGATTAAACATACTGTATTATTCGTATGTATGTCCCGATTTCTCTTACACCTGCAACTATTAGAGTGCAGTATACAGAGAGGAAGTTGTTTAAAACAAGAGATTTATTTAAAAAATACGTATTTGGTACTTATACGTATTAGCTTGTACCCACGAAGGTAAGAAATCTGAAGTTGCACGGAACTTTCTATTTAAACTGGAAGGCAGTTAGGAAGACCATTCATGTTGGCTCTGCTGACGTCATAAAGATGGTAAAAGGTTGCCACATTTATGGGCATGAACACAGTTCTAAAATTCATAACCATTTACTAATACCTTTCACATTAACATAGAAAGAAATTAAAATTCCCCTTTTTCAGACGCTGACTTATATATGTTGTACTTGATGGTCATTAAAAACCACCTACAACTAAACATAAATGATTGCAGAAGTCGAATATAGCGAGCTTATTCGTCTAAGCATCACAGTTTACTTAAATAATTTCAGGTAGGAACATTTCGCGAATTACTTAAACAAACTGGTGCTCCACAGGCGTATGTTTCATGAAATTCATATTTTTATAGCTGCACCAACCGCTGCTGTCAAAAACTTTTTAAGGTACTACTAATTTCGATAATATACATAGGCCATCTTCTGGCAAAAAAAATCGTTATATTCTGTGCAGACAAGCTGAGACATCACGAAAGCTCCTACAAAAGTGATTGTTAACTATTTCTGCGATGCTTTAAGATCTCCGAAAGGAAGGCTTGGCTCTTATTTACATAGACATGTGACGTTAATATAACACTGACATGCTTTTAGCTGTGCCTGCGATGGTGAACCCCTATGCAAAGATCTCACTGTGATCCGCTATGCAAACATCTCTCTCAGAACTGGACGCGCAGCTCTGAGTCATTGCGCCAGCAACAGTGCCTAGGTAAACACATATTTCGACAGGTATTTCTCAGGCGTCATGTATGAAAGAGATGCTGCCGCCTCATGCTTGAGGGACCTGAACGGGCACTTGCAGGTGGTTCGGCATCTGAGGCCCACGTCGTCGCTTTTGCGGTGGTCGCCAATGCATCCCGCATCCCGACTCCTGGGAGCATGGGTGGCGGCATACTGCGCAGTTCAGTGGACAGGGCATGGCTAGTGGTGCATGCTTCATGACCGAAAGATTTTTAACTGTGTAATTACGTGTGATATGTGTTTCATAACAGTATTCCTTGTGCGACTGGAATAAAAAGAAAGGTGATCGATTTAGTTACCTCCTACAAGACCTGGATCTTTCCAAACAGCAGAGAATGATGAACAAGAGTAATCCAACCCCTGCTAACTGATTTCTTGTTTGCAAGTAAACAATATAGCCTTGATTTTTCGCTTTGTCAGGTCCTCCCTCTCCACCACAGAGCCGCCAATTTCCTAATAGAGGAGGAGAGGGGTGAGTGGAGGGGAAGAGAGTAGGGCAGATGGGGGTGGGAATGGGTGGCAGGGAGGGGGGATCGATTTCCTGAAAAATTCTTTAAATAAATAAATAAATTATATTCCATACATTGCCTTGAATCCCATAAACTGTTTATGCAAGCAATATTCCACACTTTGTGTAAATTGTTTAAACAATACTCCACACACTGCAATCGATTTCTGGACAATTCCTTTAACTAAATAAATATATTCCATATACTGCCATAAATAAACAAACAGTATTCTGTACATTATCTAAATTATTTAAACACTATTCCATATACTTCAATTGAATTCCCTCCAAATGACCGATTAACCGAGTCTTTTTTCCGCCAATTTCTAGAGGAAGTGCGGGAGGGGAGCGGGTTTATCAGAGGGGGAGAGGTTAATTGATGAGTTTAATTAAGCAGTCAATCAAATTGGTAAGAGTTAGGGAGGCTATTCCAACCACTCAGACCTGAAAGTGTGCTTGTAGCAATGTAGGAGAGGGGGTGGGTTGGAGGTTTCCTGAGTGGGGGGGGGGGGCAGGGGGACAATAGGTTAAGGACCTGTGAATCAAAAGGGAGAATCCTTTTAGCAGAACAATAGGTGAATGACCTGTCAAGCAAAAGGAAGGATGCTCTTAGGAGAACAATCAAAGGGGAACATTAGGTTTGCCCCCGAGCACATTCCTGCCTTGGATGTAGGCAACCAACCTGGAATATGATGACAACACTCCCTGTCTCTCTCACACACACATGCACACACAAACGCATGCACATACACACACACACACACACACACACACACACACAAATATACAGGGTGTTTTAAAGTCTTTGCAACATACATCTGGGGGTGACAGATCATATGTGTGTGTGTGTGTGTGTGTGTGTGTGTGTGATGATAAAAAAAACGGCTCCGAGCACTATGGGACTCAACTGCTGAGGTCATTAGTCCCCTAGAACTTAGAACTAGTTAAACCTAACTAACCTAAGGACATCACAAACATCCATGCCCGAGGCAGGATTCGAACCTGCGACCGTAGCGGTCTTGCGGTTCCAGACTGCAGCGCCTTTAACCGCACGGCCACTTCGGCCGGCTGTGTGTGATGATCTATCACTGCCAGGCGTTTACTGTAAAGACTTCGAAACACCCTGTGATATTTGCATGCACATGTGTGTGTGTGTGTGTGTGTGTTTTACAACATACCTCTAGAACTCCTGGGACAATTTCAGCCAAACTTGGCACATGTATGACTTGATATCTGAAGATAATTACTGTAGAATAAGTTATCATTGCACACCTATTTCTAGAGGCTGAAATGAAGCTACTGAACGCCTGGAACATCTGTGTGTGTGTGTGTGTTTTGTTGGGCTCAGGCAGTCTATGGCGAGGTTATTCACACCCTAACAAAATAACCAGAAAATAGTAGGGTTAGAAAGTCCGACGATTAGTTTGGTGCAGGTTTCCACATTGATCTGGTTCTTGTAAATCTCATTACCTCTGCGCAACTGCTACACTCTGCGTCTACTTGAACTTGACTACTGAAATCAAGACTTGTTCTCCTCCTACAACTTTGATGCCCGCCCTTCCCCCCATTACTGAACGTTTCAGTAATAATCGAATATACTCATCCAATCTTCAGAATTCTTCAGTAGCACTGTTTGTAGTAAATGTCGTCCACGTTCCGCTTTTGTAGAAAGCTGCATTCCAGAGAAACACCTTCAGACAAAGACCTTCAATAAAGACTTCCTAACATTTAAATTTATAATCGATGTTAACAAGTTTCTCTTTTTCATTAATGGGTTTCTTGTTATTTTCAGTCTACAGTTCATATATTCTATGATTCTGCCATTGTCAGTCATTTTACTGCCCAAGTAGCTAAAGGTGTTTTACTTTTAGTGTCTCGCTTCCAAATCTAATTCTCTCAGCATCGAACAAAATTCCATTTCTCTTGTTTTACTTTTGTTGATGTTCACCTTAAAGCCTCTTAAAAAGTAGAAAACTTGAAAAGATACAGAACAGCTTCATTCATAATCACACTCGTGCTCTTCTGTTTTCATTCGCATTCACCTGTATAATTATCCTATAACTCGCACTGCAAGCTTAGTCGTTATTCTAAAATAATCTAAGAACTAGGAAACAGTTAAAATGACGAAAATAATGATTGTGGTTGACTGATTACCCACGAAAGAGACTAGAATTTTACGGCCACACCTTAACAGTCTGCTCCCGAATAATTTATGTAGCAGTTTGGTCAGTTCACGATATCATAAACCGATTTCTGTATTTACAGCAGCATCTGTGAAAATTTGCACTTAAACTAGCCTCCGTCCTCTTGTCTGGAAATGTGGCATACTGACAGGTGCTCCACACCACAAACAGCACACACTCCAGAGTACAAAGTGCTCTTGCCACTACACAATAACATTCATCAAGGGACTGTGTTCTGTCCACACACGAGTGCGGAGGAGCTCATCTGTTCTGAGCGGTTGGGAGGAAGTATGTCGCGTCCGAGTGACGGATTATTGTCCATTGCATGACTCTGTGACTCATATGAGAGGTGATAGCTTGTAGGTGGACGAAATATTGAGCAACATAGTATTCATTTCTCTCTTATTTGATCCCCACGTCTACTAATCCGTTAAACTTATTTCCCATGTCTCTTGATACTCTACCTCATTCCCAGGCTTTGAATGTGGATAAGGTTGTCCGGAATCTGTACAAACCGAAGGCCCTTAATGAGCAGTTAAGATCTAAGCTTCTGTATGCCATAGATTATACATATTAACCTCATACCTCTATTTAGGTACTCAGTTCAGTGCTCAGTAAGACGACCACGCAATTCAATCCCTATCCACCATTAAGCAAAGGCAGACGAAAAAATTTCAGTCCACCACTAGGTGTGACCAGACTGAAAAGAGGTCAGATCCGCCATTACGCCTAAAGCCACGAAACAAAATCCATTGTAATGCAACTGAAAATAAGTGTAAGAGAAGAACACTATTTCATTGATGACACATCAAAAGATAAGCAAAGGTAAACTTTTTCAAAGCTTTTCAGTGCACTGTAAAGTTTATCAATCTTATTCTGAGTTTTTTGTTGCAATCTTCTGTTCTGGGACTGTGATTGTGTAATACTGCGCTACTGAATCCCCAAACAATTCGAGTACAAATATCGATATGACTTATTCACATTGGAACCTGTGCAATAACTAGACGAATTAAAAATTGGAAAGAGGGAGGGAGTATTATATTTTGTGTCATTGTAAATTCTGTTGGTAAACGGATCACAAGGCCATGATTACATTCATTTGTGAATAATCCTGTGTAGTAGTGGTGCTTCTCTAAAATTACATAACATATAATAATTTAAATTATTTCCTGGAACACAGTTCGTCTTTTTTCTCAAATCTATTTTTTTCTTGTCTCTTCAGTAATCAGGCCAGTAACTGGGCCTAGTTCTAGAGACGCATACGAGGGTTGCCCAGAAAGTAATGCAACGCCTTTTTTTTGTGCTACTAATGCGACACGTTACGTATGTATTATATGAAGTGAAGTCTCCTGAGTGAGTGCGCTAAGTTTCCTTCACTCCCGACAGATAACGTAGCTGCAGGACAGTTCCAAAATGGCGCCTGTAGGTGATGTACGTTACAAGAAACGTGCCGTCACTGAATTTCTCCCTGCAGAGAAAGAAACTGTGGAGAATATTCACAAACGCTTGTGCCAAGTCTGTGGATTTTCCGCTGTCGACAGAAGTATAGATAGGCACTAAGCACGGAGAGTGAGGTCATCAGAAGGCGGTTCGGCGGAGCTCCACGATTTGCAGCGGTCTGGGACACTATCCACGGCTGTCACACCTGACATGTTGCAGCGAGCTGATGCTGTATTCGCGAAGACGGACGCGTTACGGCTCAGCAGTCGGTGTTGCATCTGTCGGTCAATAAAGGAAGTGTGGATGCAATTATCCCCACTGTTGGATATTCGAAAGTGTGTGCAAGATGGGTCTCGCAGTGTCTAACGGTGGACACAAATCGCACAGAGAGAACATTTGTCTCGATTTGTTGCAACGTTTTGAAGGTGATGGGACGGCCTTCTTGTCCCGGATTGTGACAGGTGATGAAACCTGGGTTCACCAATTTAAGCCCGAAACAAAACGACAGTCGATGGAATGGCGCCATTCCCACTCCCTACAGAGGAGGCGAGGGCAAAGCTATGCCAAGGGGTCACTGAGCTGGGCTTCCATGGGATCTGTGGTGGTAATCGAAAGCACGATGACAGCAGTGAACTACGTGAACGTATGGTGCGCCACTTGCAATGCTCCATGCTTGAAGTCCCCCTACGGCGGTGACATCTTCAAAATGGTTCAAATGGCTCTGAGCACTATGGGACTCAACTTCTTAGGTCATTAGTCCCCTAGAACTTAGAACTAGTTAAACCTAACTAACCTAAGGACATCACACACATCCATGCCCGAGGCAGGATTCGAACCTGCGACCGTAGCGGTCTCGCGGTTCCAGACAGCAGCGCCTAGAACCGCACGGCCACTTCGGCCGGCGGTGACATCTTAGAGCAGCATAACTGTCCACGTTGAAAAGTCAGAATCATGCTACAGTGGTTTGAGAGGAATTATAGCGAACTCACATTGATGTTTGTCCAACAGATGTGCCTGATCGGCATCCGTTGGAACACGTACCGGACGCCAGCTGGGTGACCTTAAACCACCATCGCGTAATTTGTGGGAATTGGTTGACCTGTGTACCACACACTTCTGGAATCATGTCAAGGCTTTGCAGAATCCTTGCCAAGCAGATTCTCTGTTGTACTGTGTTTATAAAGTGGAAAAACACGCTATTAAACAGGTGGTCATACTGGTTTAGTTCAACGGTGTACATGTTGATATATAGGGTTTTTCACTAAATGTGTTTGCCTCTGTAAGCTACGAAGTAATAGGCGACGGAAATATTTATTACGGTAGGTCACCATAAAAACGTTGCACTGTCTGCGGAGCTACGAACGTAGTTTATTGTGTTATTATCCAAAGAGTTAAAGCAAAAAGATACAATTTTTTAAATGGAACAATAGTTGTTTCTATCATGCACTGAAATCTGTAACACCAGGTGCCTATACATCAATTTCAAATGGTTCAAATGGCTCTGAGCACTATGGAACTTAACTGCTGTGGTCATCATTCCCCTAGAACTTAGAACTACTTAAACCTAACCAACCTAAGGACATCACACACATCCATGCCCGAGGCAGGATTCGAACCTGTGACCGTAGCGGTCGCGCGGGTCCAGACTGAAGCGCCTAGAACCGCTCGGCCACTCCGGCCGGCCGACTTGTAACATCGCCGGTGTCATGGAGCGAGAAGCTTCCTCGAGGCGCTGTTAGACTGCCGACTGTCGCCGGCCGGCCGCGGTGGTCTCGCGGTTCTAGGCGCGCAGTCCGGAACCGTGCGACCGCTACGGTCGCAGGTTCGAATCCTGCCTCGGGCATGGATGTGTGTGATGTCCTTAGGTTAGTTAGGTTTAAGTAGTTCTAAGTTCTAGGGGACTGATGACCACAGCAGTTGAGTCCCATAGTGCTCAGAGCCATTTGAACATTTGACTGTCGCCGCACACGGTCGTATACACGACAGTTCATGCCACTAAAACAAACGGGGCTCAATATACCACAGTTACTGACATCGGATGAAGATGGCATACACGAACAGCGAATACGTTGACATGTTGCTGATGCTCGGCGAGTGCCGACACGATGCCACTGAAGCAGCCATGGTGTACACCGTGAGATATCCTAGGCGAAGAGCTCCGGCAGCCATTACGTTCTTAAGTGCCGAACAACGACTTTGGGAAACAGGCAGCTTGGTAACAGATGAAGAACTGCAGGAAGTGAGGAGACGGAGGTGTTTGTTTTACCTACAGTACCCCACGATCCTCATGTCAGCTTACGAGCAGTTGCTGTAGTCTCTGGTGTCAGTCTCCCATCTGTGTGGCGTATAGTACACGGCCACAGGTTTCACCCGTACCACCTGTCACTGACCAAGGAGCTGCGTGGAAACGATTTCCATGCGAGAGTTGCATTCTGTGAATGGACCATGCGTAATTTCACGCTGGAGTCTTTACAAGGTGTTATGTTCTCAGATGAGTCCATGTTCAGAAATTGTGGTGCAGTGAATTGCCATAACGTGCAATACAGGGCCGCAGACAATCCTCGGTGGGTACGGCCTGTCGAACGTCAACGTAGCTGGTCTATTAATGTACGGTGTGGAATCCTTGGGGATGAAATCAACGGTCCACACTACTTCCTAGGTACACTGACAGGTGAGCTACATCGCGCGTTTATAGTCGATAGTTTGGGTGGTCTCCTTGAACATGTGTGTCTACACACGAGAGTGCGTATGTGGATGCAGCACTATGGTCACGCAGCCCATTCTGCGCTTGCTGTTGTGGAAGAACTAAACGACAGGTTTGCCGGAAGGTGGTTGGGGCGCCATGGTCCTCATTCATGGCCCGCAAGGTCGCCCGATTTAACATCATTAGATTTCTTTTTGTGCGGATGTCTAAACGATCGTGTTTATGTCACTGAGCCTACATCCCCAGATAATCTAAAACGGCGCATCGAGGCCGCATGTTGCTCCTCGACACCGGTGATGTTACGTCTCGTCCGCAGATCCTTTAGAAGGCGCATTGCATTGTACATTCAGGAACATGGACTCACATTTGAACATCTCATTTAAATCAACTTCCCACCGCCAGAACATCCATCACCCACCACACAGCCATGTATTATGTACAGCGTGTGGTATCTGCCCCTGAAACTTTGAAGGGTTGTAGCTCCGATACTAAAAGTTATAGGAACGTAATTTAAATTGATGTATACACAGCTGGTGTTACTGATTCCAGTTCATGATAGAAAAAACTATTGTTCCATTTAAAAAATTGTATCTTTTTGCTGTAACTCTTTGGATAATAACACAATAAACTATTTTTTATAGTAAAGACAGCCCACTGGTTGCAATGGATTTTATAGTCGAATTGACCATGGTTTCGACTCCTAAACTAAGGGAGTCTTCATCAGAATTTATATAACTTACGTAAGAAGTTGAGCATAACAGCTCACGCCATACAATTTTAACGCCAAAAAGGCCACGTCACATAATAAAACATCCTATGTAAAAGTTTTACTGTCATTTCTAGTTAAAAATTAAAGATTGCCGCTAAGGGTTGCTTGTGTATACTGAAACAGGTGGCATCAGACTGCTCACAAGCAGCCCTTATCGGCAATCTTTAATTTTTAATTAGAAATGACAGTAAAACTTTTAGGTAGGATGTTTTATTATGTGACGTGGTCTTTATGGCGTTAAAATTGTATGACGAGAGCTGTTATGCTCAACTTCTTACGTAAGTTATATAAATTCTGATGAAGACTCCCTTAGTTTAGGAGTCGAAACCATGGTCAATTCGACTATAAAATCCATTGCAACCAGTGGGCTGTCTTTACTATAAAAAATATTTTCACGGTTGCTGTACACAGCTATGTTTAAAGTTATACAATGAACTATGTTCATAACTCCGCAGACAGTGTACCGTTTCTTATGGTGACCTACCGCAAAAATATTTCCGTCGCCTATTACTTCGTAACTGACAGAGACAAACACATTTAGTGAAACATCCTGTATATTGGCGCGACGTAGGATATTGTCGAAGCGATATTATTAACTGCAAGGGGTTACGAACAAACAAGCGTGGACCAACGACACTCCAGTTACAGCATTCTCGTCTTCAGTTGACCATTCCTGGCGTAATTTCGTTGGACGTGAACGAGAGGGGAGCGCCCACGCGTCCGTTACATCTCTGAACGTAAAGTGCGGCCTAAAAGACGGATGAGGCGAGGCGAGCGGCTCTGCGCTCTCCTTTAAGAGACCCTTTTCCTTTCCCGCGGGCTTTTATTCCTCGCCTGTCTTGAGAATTTTCCGCGGCCGATCAGCCGAGGCGGTCGAAAAGTTCCGGCCCGGCGTCGCCGCGAATTCGTGCGGAGGCCCGGCGCGGTGCGGCATGGTAATAGCGTTACCCGGCCGTCAGATGGATGGCGGCTTCTCCGCCGACACGGTTAATTCCGCGGCCTGATTCTTGCATCCGATAGCGTCTCACTTAAAATGTATGGAATTGTCTAGGCACTTGGCTGAATACCATTAACAGCGCTGTTTTAAATACACTCCGCGGAGAGTCTACCAGAAGACGTGGGAGGTAATGCATAGTAAATGAAGTGTGCCGTATTTACATGGCAAAGGATGGACGCACCGTGTTCTTGTACTCGCGCTAAGAGCGCCCTCGTCGCAATAGCCAACCGTGCTCTGGTCGGCCCCGACCTAAGCATAGCGGTAATTTTTAATAATGAAACGCTTTCGAAGTCAAATGAGTGTGTTTTAATTCCTAACCTGACATACATTCGTCTACCGTCGGGAGCGTTCATGACAGTCTTAATTAGAATTACTTACTTTATGAGACAATAAAGAGCAATAGTCAGGAAGACTTTTGTTCACTTTTTCCGTTTTAGTAGCAGAAAGCGTTAATAAGCTCATTAATTGTAACAGTATTTACATGAGTGATATGCTTTTGACAGCTGTTTACATTTTACCTGTCGTTACTGTCCTTTTATTACCTACTTCTGTAATGGTTATTTATTTACGTGACTATTACGGCACTCCAACCCCAGTTCTCGATACCAGTAATATCGTACTACTTTTCTGCGAAGTAACAGACATATTTTTGTGACAATATTCACATTTGGTTTTAATAATGTGTAGGTACTCTGATGTATCGATATATTACAGTGATACGGTTATTGTGTATTCATTTATGTGAGACTGTCATAATCTTTGATTTACTTGTAACCGTTTAGGCGTCAATGCGCACAGAGCAGTCTTTGTTTCACTTTGCAGAAGTTAAGTTGTTATTTCGCTTTGTAAAGTAACAGTCAAGTCTTGTGTTTGGTTAAAGTGGAAATTAAATATATGAAGATTGATACAAAACTGTTTTCTTGATGATGTGACAATTAAGAAGAAGTATATGCGAATTTACAAGAAGTTTAATAAAAATGTGGATCGTGAACACCAAGTCAAAAATTATTTCTACCACACCATTGTTCTGATCTGGGATTGTTTGATCATTAAGAATTTCCTGAAAAACGCATTTGTTAGGTCTTCAAATATTGCTAAAATACAGATCTGGACCTTCTAGCAGTCAAAGTGGAATTACCCTAGAATCAACGAGATGAGCCATAACAACTTCGACGAAATCTTCAAGATAAGTGCCAAAATTAATGACTTTTTTTACAGTGACTTCATTGTTTCCATTCTCACGATACCATCCACAGTCAATAATTTTGTTGTTGCCCGATAAAGCGAACATATGCTGCATGAGCAACATTATTAATCTGTTTTCTAACCTACTTTGCAAGTGGTGGGATTGTTAGATTTCTTTGTTATTATATACAGCACCCCATTAAAAGTAACCGGACCGCTATTAGTGGACACTGAAAAGGGTGTATTACGACGACTTGAAATCTGCTGTGGACACTTTCAGTGAGGTGTCTGAACGCCTGTGGAGGAATGGCAATCCACTCTTCCTCAAGAGCAGAAACCAGAGAAAGTGTTGATGCTGGACACTGGGGTCTGGTGGAAAATCGACATTCTGACTCATCCTAAAGCTGTCCTTGTTTCAGCTAGTTATTCTGGACAGGTCAGTCCATTTCGGGAATGTCATTGTCCACAAACCACTGCCTCACAGATGCTGCTTTGTGAAAGGGTAGATTTTCATGCTGATACAAAAAAAAAAAAAAAAAAAAAAAAAAAACTTGTCTCCAAACTGTTCATCTACTGTACTCAGTACGCAAGGCTGTGACATGAGTTTACATCCTTCTGCGTTTAGCGGTTTCTAAATCGAAATAAGGAGACCACACTCTAACCACCAGAAACACCCTCATGCCGCAACACCTCCATACTTCACTATTGGCAGTACACTACATGGCAAGTGACATCCTCCAGGCATTCACCAAACTCAAACCTTTCCACCGGATTGCGGAAGGGCATAGCGTGATTCATCACTCAGAATCACTCGTTTCCTGTCATCCACTGTCCAGTGGCGTCTTTCTTTACAAAACCTCCGGCGTCGTTTAGCATTTACTACACAAATGTATGGCTTAAGAGGAGCTGATCGACCACTGTAAGATACTGCTTTTAACTTCCTACGCACAGTCACTGTGCCACATGGGGTGCTGGTAGCTCTCTGGGACATACCAGTGATTCCTTCTGATGATTTCATGCGATTTTTACAGATACGCTCCGCTATGCTCGACTGTCCCTGTCTGTCACTACATGAGGTCTGCTTGGGCTGTGGTTGTTCCTTCGCGTTTCCATTTCACAATCAAATCACCAGCAGTCTACGTAATCGGCTTTAGATGGGTTGGAAAGTCTTTACTGTAGCAATACACTACTGGCCATTAAAATTGCTACACCTCGAAGATGACGTGCTACAGACTCGAAATTTAACCGACAGGAAGAAGATGCTGTGATATGCAAATGATTAGCTTTTCAGAGCATTCACACAAGGTTGGCGCCGGTGGCGACAATGAGGAAAGTTTCACACCGATTTCTCATACACAAACAGCAGTTGACCGGCGTTGTCTGGTGAAACGTTGTTGTGATGCCCCGTGTAAGGAGGAGATACGCGTACCATCACGTTTCCGACTTTGATAAAGGTCAGATTGTAGCCTATCACTATTGCGGTTTATCGTATCGTGACATTGCTGCTCGCGTTGGTCGAGATCCAATGTGCTCCCTGCCGCCGTTGGATAAGCAGCTGCAGCAGCAAGTCGTATACTCCTAGCTCACCCATTTGTTACATAGTTTAATTCTTAATTTCTTTGCGTGTTTTTGGTACTTGCATTGTTTAATTCATAAATTTCGGGCGTATTATAGTATTTGAGAGTTGTAGCATCGCGTTTTAGTACCTGAATAGTGTAAATTCGCGTAGTCGTTTGTCTTCTTTTTTTGTTTTGAACGGCCATTGTCGGTTGGTCACAGTCAGTGTGCTCCCTGCCGCCGTTGGATAAGCAGCTGCAGCAGCAAGTCGTATAATCCTAGCTCACTCATTTGTTACGTAGTTTAATTCTTAATTTCTTTGCGTGTTTTTGGTACTTGCATTGTTTAATTCATAAATTTCGGGCGTATTATAGTATTTGAGAGTTGTAGCATCGCGTTTTAGTACCTGAATAGTGTAAAATCGCGTAGTCTCCTTCCGCCGCCGAGCAGTGTGTCAGCAGTGCGCAAGTAGCAGCATTACTGCATTTACTAGGCAGTCTTGTATTTTAATAACCGTTTAAATTTTGTCGATTTGTTTGCGCTCTCTGTAGATTAGTTCAGACGTTCTTTCCACAACAGTTTTTAGCATGGATAGGGACTGCAACTGCTGTGTTCGGATGCAGGCTGAGTTGGAATCCCTTCGCTCCCAGCTTCATGCAGTGTTGGCTTCGGTCACACAGCTTGAGGCTGTTGCCAATGGGCATCACTGTGGGGGTCCGGATGGGGGTTGTCGGGGACGGCCAGCTCGTCCCACGCATCCCCCGATCGGACTACGACTGTGGTTGCCCGGGATACTGCCCGCATTGAGGCTGATCCCTCACCTGTGGTAGAGTGGGAGGTCGTCTCAAAGTGTGGCAGGGGGCGAAAGACATTCCGGAGGGCTGAACGGAAGGCCTCTCCAGTTTGTCTGACGAACCGGTTTCAGGCTCTGTCTCAGGCTGATACTGATCTTCGGCCTGACATGGCTGCTTGTCCTGTTCCAGAGGTTGCCCCTCAGTCTGCAAGATCTGGGCGGTCGCAGAGGGTGGGCTTACTGGTAGTTGGGAGCTCCAAAGTCAGGCGCGTAATGGGGTCCCTTAGGGAAATGGCAGCAAGAGAGGGGAAGAAAACCAATGTTCACTCCGTGTGCATACCGGGGGGCGTCATTCCAGATGCGGAAAGGGTCCTTCCGGATGCCATGAAGGGTAAGGGTGCACCCATCTGCAGGTGGTCGCTCATGTCGGCACCAATGATATGTGTCGCTATGGATCGGAGGAAATCCTCTCTGGCTTCCGGCGGCTATCTGATTTGGTGAAGACTGCCAGTCTCGCTAGCGGGATGAAAGCAGAGCTCACCATCTGCAGCATCGTCGACAGGACTGACTGCGGACCTTTGGTACAGAGCCGAGTGGAGGGTCTGAATCAGAGGCTGAGACGGTTCTGCGACCATGTGGGCTGCAGATTCCTCGACTTGCGCCATAGGGTGGTGGGGTCTCGGGTTCCGCTGGATAGGTCAGGAGTCCACTACACGCAACAAGCGGCTACACGGATAGCAGGGGTTGTGTGGCGTGGGCTGAGACAGAGCCTGAAACCGGTTCGTCAGACAAACTGGAGAGGCCTTCCGTTCAGCCCTCCGGAATGTCTTTCGCCCCCTGCCACACCTTGAGACGACCTCCCACTCTACCACAGGTGAGGGATCAGCCTCAATGCGGGCAGTATCCCGGGCAACCACAGTCGTAGTCCGATCGGGAGATGCGTGGGACGAGCTGGCCGTCCCCGACAAACCCCCATCCGGACCTCCACAGTGATGCCCATTGGGCAAGTACAGAAAGGGCAACAGCCTCAACGGGTGCGGGGCAATGTCAGGACATGCGGGGACCAAGCAGCAATCGGTATTGTAATTGTCAACTGTCGAAGCTGCGTTGGTACCGGTACCGGAACTTCAAACGCTGATAGAAAGCACCGAAGCTGAAATCGTTATAGGTACAGAAAGCTGGCTGAAGCCAGAGATAAATTGTGTCAAAATTTTTACAAAGGTACAGACGGTGTTTAGAAAGGATAGATTGCATGCAACCGGTGGTGGAGTGTTCGTCGCTGTTAGTAGTAGTTTATCCCGTAGTGAAGTAGAAGTGGATAGTTCCTGAGAATTATTATGGGTGGAGGTTACACTCAACAACCGAGCTAGGTTAATAATTGGCTCCTTTTACCGATCTCCTGACTCAGCAGCATTAGCGGCAGAACAACTGAGAGAAAATTTGGAATACATTTCACATAAATTTTCTCAGCATGTTATAGTCTTAGGCGGAGATTTCAACTTACCAGACATAGACTGGGACACTCAGATGTTTAGGACGGGTGGTAGGGACAGAGCATCGAGTGACATTATACTGAGTGCACTATCCGAAAATTACCTCGAGCAATTAAACAGAGAACCGACTCGTGGAGATAACATCTTGGACCTACTGATAACAAACAGACCCGAACTTTTAACTCTGTATGTGCAGAACAGGGAATCAGTGATCATAAGGCCGTTGCAGCATCCCTGAATATGGAAGTTAATAGGAATATAAAAAAAAGGGAGGAAGGTTTATCTGGTTAGCAAGAGTAATAGAAGGCAGATTTCAGACTACCTAACAGATCAAAACGAAAATTCCTGTTCCGACACTGACAATGTTGAGTGTTTATGGAAAAAGTTCAAGGCAATCGTAAAATGCGTTTTAGACAGGTACGTGCCGAGTAATACTGTGAGGGACGGGAAAAACCCACCGTGGTACAACAACAAAGTTAGGAAACTACTGCGAAAGCAAAGAGAGCTTCACTCCAAGTTTAAACGCAGCCAAAACCTCTCAGACAAACAGAAGCTAAACGATGTCAAAGTTAGCGTAAGGAGGGCTATGCGTGAAGCGTTCAGTGAATTCGAAAGTAAAATTCTATGTACCGACTTGACAGAAAATCCTAGGAAGTTCTGGTCTTACGTTAAATCAGTAAGTGGCTCGAAACAGCATATCCAGACACTCCGGGATGATGATGGCATTGAAACAGAGGATGACACGCGTAAAGCTGAAATACTAAACACCTTTTACCAAAGCTGTTTCACAGAGGAAGACCGCACTGCAGTTCCTTCTCTAAATCCTCGCACAAACGAAAAAATGGCTGACATCGAAATAAGTGTCCAAGGAATAGAAAAGCAACTGGAATCACTCAACAGAGGAAAGTCCACTGGACCTGACGGGATACCAATTCGATTCTACACAGAGTACGCGAAAGAACTTGCCCCCCTTCTAACAGCCGTGTACCGCAAGTCTCTAGAGGAACGGAGGGTTCCAAATGATTGGAAAAGAGCACAGGTAGTCTCAGTCTTCAAGAAGGGTCGTCGAGCAGATGCGCAAAACTATAGACCTATATCTCTGACGTCGATCTGTTGTAGAATTTTAGAACATATTTTTTGCTCGAGTATCATTTCGTTTTTGGAAACCCAGAATCTACTATGTAGGAATCAACATGGATTCCGGAAACAGCGATCGTGTGAGACCCAACTCGCTTTATTTGTTCATGAGACCCAGAAAATATTAGATACAGGCTCCCAGGTAGATGCCATTTTTCTTGACTTCGATACAGTTCCGCACTGTCGCCTGATAAACAAAGTAAGAGCCTACGGAATATCAGACCAGCTGTGTGGCTGGATTGAAGAGTTTTTAGCAAACAGAACACAGCATGTTGTTATCAATGGAGAGACGTCTACAGACGTTAAAGTAACCTCTGGCGTGCCACAGGGGAGTGTTATGGGACCATTGCTTTTCACAATATATATAAATGACCTAGTAGATAGTGTCGGAAGTTCCATGCGGCTTTTCGCGGATGATGCTGTAGTATACAGAGAAGTTGCAGCATTAGAAAATTGTGGCGAAATGCAGGAAGATCTGCAGCGGATAGGCACTTGGTGCAAGGAGTGGCAACTGTCCCTTAACATAGACAAATGTAATGTATTGCGAATACATAGAAAGAAGGATCCTTTATTGTATGATTATATGATACCGGAACAAACACTGGTAGCAGTTACTTCTGTAAAATATCTGGGAGTATGCGTGCGGAACGATTTGAAGTCGAATGATCATATAAAATTAATTGTTGGTAAGGCGGGTACCAGGTTTAGATTTATTGGGAGAGTGCTTAGAAAATGTAGTCCATCAACAAAGGAGGTGGCTTACAAAACACTCGTTCGACCTATACTTGAGTATTGCTCATCAGTGTGGGATCCGTACCAGATCGGGTTGACGGAGGAGATAGAGAAGATCCAAAGAAGAGCGGCACGTTTCGTCACAGGGTTATTTGGTAACCGTGATAGCGTTACGGAGATGTTTAATAAACTCAAGTGGCAGACTCTGCAAGAGAGGCGCTCTGCATCGCGGTGTAGCTTGCTCGCCAGGTTTCGAGAGGGTGCGTTTCTGGATGAGGTATCGAATATATTGCTTCCCCCTACTTATACCTCCTGAGGAGATCACGAATGTAAAATTAGAGAGATTAGAGCGCGCACGGAGGCTTTCAGACAGTCGTTCTTCCCGCGAACCATACGCGACTGGAACAGGAAAGGGAGGTAATGACAGTGGCACGTAAAGTGCCCTCCGCCACACACCGTTGGGTGGCTTGCGGAGTGTAAATGTAGATGTAGACTGTTAGCAGAATATTGAATCGGTGGATTCAGGAGGGTAATACGGAACGCCGTGCTGGATCCCAGCGGCCTCGTATCACTAGCAGTCGAGATGACAGTCATCTTATCCGCGTGGCTGTAACGGATCGTGCAGCCACGTCTCGATCACTGAGTCAACAGATGGGGACGTTTGCAAGACAACAGATCGACGACGTTTGCAGCAGCATGGACTATCAGCTAGGAGACCATGGCTGCGGTTACCCTTGACGCTGCATCACAGACAGGAGCGCCTGCGATAGTGTACTCAACGACGAACCTGGGTGCACGAATGGCAAAACGTCATTTTTTTCGGATGAATCCAGGTTCTGTTTACAGCATCATGATGGTCGCATCCGTGTTTGGCGACTTCGCCGTGAAAGCACATAGGAAGCGTGTATTCGTCATCGCCATACTGGCGTATCACCCGGCGTGATGGTATGGGGTGGCATTGGTTACACGTCTCTGTCACCTCTTGTTCGCATTGACGGCACTTTGAACAGTGGACGTTACATTTCAGATGTGTTACGACCCGTGGCTCTACCCTTCATTCGATCCCTGCGAAACCCTACATTTCAGCAGGACAATGCACGACCGCTTGTTGCAGGTCCTGTACTGGCCTTTCTGGATACAGAAAATGTTCGGCTGCTGCCCTGGCCAGCACATTCTCCAGATCTCTCACCAACTGAAAACGTCTGGTCAATGGTGGCCGAGCAACTGGCTCGTCACAATACGCCAGTCACTACTCTTGATGAACTGTGGTATCGTGTTGAAGCTGCATCGGCAGCTGTACCTGTACACGCCATCCAAGCTCTGTTTGACTCAATGCCCAGGCGTATCAAGGCCGTTATTACGGCCAGAGGTGGTTGTTCTGGCTACTGATTTCTCAGGATCTATGCACCCAAATTGCGTGAAAATGTAATCACATGTCAGTCCTAGTATAATATATTTGTCCAATGAATACCCGTTTATCACCTGCATTTCTTCTTGGTGTAGCAATTTTAATGGCCAGTAGTGTATTTGAAAACAAGAACTTGTCTCGATAAGAAAATTACACTACATCTACATGAACTATCTTATTTATGAGATTTTATTGAATTTTTACTGAAAATTTTTTCGAAACAAGCAACTTGTTCCTTACAATGTTTACAGTGCAAGCGAATGGTTCACTTTGGTTTATTGGGAGAATGTTGGGGAAGTGTGGTTCAGCTGAATAGGAGACAACGTGTAGGACACCAGTGCGAGCTGTTGTTGAACACTGTTCGAATGTTTGGGATCCACACCAGATAGGATTAAAGCAAGACATCGAAGCAGTTCAGAGGCGGACTACTATATTTGTTGACGGTGGGTTCGAAAAATATGGAGATACTTCGGGAACTCAAATGGAAATCACTGGAGGAAAGGCTATGTTCTCCTCGAGGAGAACTATCGAGAAAATGTAGGGAACCGATGCCTGAGGCCGACTGCTGAATAATTCTATTGTCACCAACGTACACTTCGCGTAAGAGCCATGAAGATAAAATTAGAGCAATGGGGGTGCGTACGGAGGCATAGAAACAGTCGTTTCTCACTCGGTTTGTTTGCGAGTGGAACAGGAAAGGAAATGACTAATTGTACAGGATACCCACCGCCAGGCACCATGCAGTGCCTTGTGGAGTATGTATGTAGATGTAGATGTTCAGATGGAGGGAGATGGGGATGTTTTAGGAACTGTGACCCCTTGCCCCGCCTCCAGAATCGAAGCCTGGATCAGCGCTTCTAACCACTGCCTTATAAGAGCACATTGGTCCGTTTGCAGTGATGTAGAGTGGTGCAGAACTGGTTTTGAGCCATCATGTGACCCTCCATCGCTGACGTAAGTCGTGACAGTGGGGTGGGGTGCGTGAGCTAGTCGCCTGTGAATGATCAGCGCAGTAAGATGGCGGCGCGACTGAACGGCAGAAATGGGCTATCATGTGGGGCGTGTCCATGACTAGTAAGTACGTTGCAAGGTGGACCATATCCATGGACAACTCCGATGTCAATTCCCATTTTTAATAATCCACAGATGATTAAAATTCTTTACATGTAAATGAATATCTGAATTACCACCCAAACTCAGTGCTCTTTTAAGGTAGGTGTGTGGTTATAAAGATATCGTAAAGGAAAATGAGTTCTTCTGAAGAGTATTGCGCTCCTCTGACGATCGCGTCGACGGTGCATGTTTTGTTGCTGTCAATTCATGCGTGCTGTTCACGTGATCACAGTATGGAACGCAGGTAGAAGTATCCTACTGAAGAGATGTCACATTAGTGTGAGTCGGATGGTAGTGGTGATAGGACGAAGTTGGATATGGATGTCGAGGGTGTGCGGGTGAAGAGCTGATGAAATTAAGATTTGGGTAGGATGTCGAGGCTGCAAGAAAGACGGGAGTAGTAATGAAACAAGTATTTGTACGTCAACACCGAATGCCGAGAAATAAAATGAACACTAATTATGTGCAAACAAAGAAAAGACTGTGGGTTTCTCCCGTAATTTAATCACATTCCCACCTCCATAAAAGAAGCGTCGCACTGAACCAGGGTTTGCCTGCATTATGCAAGTAAAAGAGAGCACAATATTGGCATGCTGTGGAAACCATCACTTCAAGCATAGACACACTTTATCGTATAAGCTATGGGATTATGTGCTCAAGAATAGACAGTTCCTGTTGCATATTCTTTCACTATCATTACTTTTTGCAGTTAAATTAGATCACAGAAAAATAAAACCGATGCAGAAATAAAAAGTAAAAATTTCAGGATGAGATTTTCACTCTGCAGCGGAGTGTGCGCTGATATGAAACTTCCTGGCAGATTAAAACTGTGTGCCCGACCGAGACTCGAACTCGGGACCTTTGCCTTTCGTGGGCAAGTGCTCTACCAACTGAGCTACCGAAGCACGACTCACGCCCGGTCTCACAGCTTTACTTCTGCCAGTATCTCGTCTCCTACCTTCCAAACTTTACAGAAGCTCTCCTGCGAACCTTGCAGAACTAGCACTCCTGAAAGAAAGGATATTGCGGAGACATGGCTTAGCCACAGCCTGGGGGATGTTTCCAGAATGAGATTTTCACTCTGCAGCGGAGTGTGCGCTGATATGAAACTTCCTGGCAGATTAAAACTGTGTGCCCGACCGAGACTCGAACTCGGGACCTTTGCCTTTCGCGGGCAAGTGCTCTACCAACTGAGCTACCGAAGCACGACTCACGCCCGGTCTCACAGCTTTACTTCTGCCAGTATCTCGTCTCCTACCTTCCAAACTTTACAGAAGCTCTCCTGCGAACCTTGCAGAACTAGCACTCCTGAAAGAAAGGATATTGCGGAGACATGGCTTAGCCACAGCCTGGGGGATGTTTCCAGAATGAGATTTTCACTCTGCAGCGGGGTGTGCGCTGATATGAAACTTCCAGGCAGATTAAAACTGTGTGCCCGACTGAGACTCGAACTCGGGACCTTTGCCTTTCGCGGGCAAGTGCTCTACCAACTTTTTTTTTCTTTTCTTTTTTTCTTTTTTTTGTCTCCCATTTTTTTCCAACTTTTTTTTATTGAAGAAACGGAGTGTATATATATATATATATATATATATATATATATATATATATATATATATATATATATATACAAGCAAAAGTTCTTCAAGGTGCCAGTTAAACATATACAAATGAGTGTTAGGTAAACAAATTATTAGAATAACATTAAATACAACAAAATATAAGATATCCTGTTTTCCTTTTTTTTTTTAATAATTTTTAGTGAACAAACTAAAAGTACATATATATTCACTATGCAAGAGTTCTTCAAGGTACCATTGAAACATATACAACTGACTGTTAGTTAAACAAAAAAATATTAAAGGAAAAACATTAAATACAACAAAATATAACATATTCTGTCTTCTTCCATTTTTTTAAGTTTTTTTTGTTTTTGTTTTTGGTCGATGCATGAGAACGTGGATAAGGGTGTTGCATCATGTGACATGTAGGCATGGTACACCCCAACTTTGAGGGGGGTCAAGGAAGACGCTGCGGAGAAAACCGGCAAAAGTTTGTCGGTAAGATGGTTTTCGGGTGAGGGTGCTATGCGCGGTCACAACTTTGTACCAGAAGTCAAGGACTGTATGCGGACCACTCTGAAAGAGGTATTCTAAAGCCTGTCCTCGAAACCAGATTAGGGTATGGTGCTTAGCAAGAGGGTAGTGAAATGTCTGGGGCAACAACAGGAAATCCGGGGTTACCGTCGTTGGCGGGGCACGGAGGTAAAAGCCCACGATTCGTTGGATGAGGAGCCATACGTTTTGTTTCAGGGGGCACGTAAGACGGTGCTCGTCGGTGTCTTCGAGCTGACAGTCAGGGCAGAGTGGGGACGTGGCCAGTCCTATGCGATAAAGTCGACTATTAGTCGGGAATTTTCCATAGACTAAAACATACCAGAGTGCAGACACAGACGACGGTAAAAAGGGTGCATGCACACACCCCCAAACCGTGCGCCAGTTAATGTCAGGAAGCTGTAGCACCATGGGGTCGCAAGGGTTGGACTGCATAAACAAACGATAATAATCTTTTGTACGGGGAGGACGGGTGACTGGAAGATCGGCCAGAACGTAGCTGAGTTCTATGAAACAATTGGCGACGTGGTACAATAATGGAGAAATAGGTGCCACATTGATCGGTGGATCGAGAGAAGCTGGTCGGAGGATATCTAAGAGACTGCGTGTTAAGGACGGGACCGGCCCCTGCCAGTGCCGCAACAGAGTGTGGACAAAGAGGGCAGAAGATCGTGCCCGCACGTTGACGAGTCCGAGGCCATCTTTTGCAGGAGGCAGTGTTAGAGTGTTGTAGCGGACTTTGAAAAGTGCCCCTGCTGACACGAAATATCCAAAGGCTGATTGGATGCGGCGGCCAAGGAGTAACGGCATTGGGAGGATCTGGGCGACGTGTACCAGTTTAGGGGCGACATACATGTTGACATAGGACACACGTTGGAGTTGGTTTAAGTTACGGTGCACCTGACCGCGGACATGGTGCCGAATCGACTGCAAAAGCCGCCGGTAAGCCAGGGCCACTGTGCGGTGTGTGGAGCTCGTAAATTCGATACCCAAGTAACGAAGGGTGGCACTGACTGGGAGTGGGGTCGGCACCATAGCCGGGAGGCCGCGCCCAATGTGCATCATAGTCGATTTACGGACGTTAAGAATGCTACCAGAAAGAGGTCCATACTGGTGGATCCATTGGATAGCGTCATTGAGTTCCGTGGAGGAGCGGGTGAGAAAGAGGAGATCGTCCGCATAAGCCCTACAGTGAAAGGTGTAGTCACGCAAAGTGAGGCCCTGCAGTCTAGAGGTAAGTCCAGTGATGAGGGGCTCAAGTGCAATGGCATATAATAAAGTAGACATAGGGCATCCTTGACGCACAGAGCGACGTATAGGAATCGGTCCTACAAGCCTCCCATTGACGTGTACCATCGAGACCGCGGGAAGTAGTAACCGGCGAATGGCATCGACAAAAAGCAATGGGAACCCCATACGTGTCGCCACCATGAGGAGGAATGGGTGTCGAACGCGATCAAAGGCACTCGTGAAATCGACGGATACCAGTGCTGCACGAAGGCGACAAACCGACGCCAGTGCAATGAGGTCACGGCATTCCCCTAGGGCTGTTTGTAAGGTGGCCCCACAACCACGTGCAGTCTGCTCAGGTGAAAGGACCGTAGGTAAGACGGTGCGTAAGCGCGCTGCTAAGAACCGTGCATAGATTTTATAGTCTGCATTCAGTAGTGTAAGGGGGCGATATGCAGAGACATGAGACCCTCCCTTCGGTTTAGGCACAGGTAGAAGAATGCCAGTGACGAATTCAGGTGGAATTGGGAAGGACGGAGTAAAGAGTTCCTGAATCATTTCCGTCCAGCGAGGAAGCATTAACGTGGTGAACGCCCGGTAAAACTCCACTGGGAGACCATCTGGTCCGGGTGATTTGTTCTTGGCCCCTTTGTTGATCGCATCTACCACCTCTTCTGCGGTGATTGCAGACATCATGGACGTTGACTCCGCTACGGTGAGGGTCCGATTAGGGGAAGGACGGAGATCATCAGGAATGGGCGTCGCCATCGGTTCATCATCATAAAATTGGCGATAATGTTCAGCAAAGGCAGACACCACTGCCGCCTGTGTTGTGTGGTGAACACCATCGGAGGTCGTGATGTTGGGGACAAAAAGTCGACGTCGACGACTATGGTCGGATGCGGCATGGATTGTGGATGGGGTTTCGTCGTGGAGGAGGTCTTGTCGTCGGGAACGCACCACGACACCATGCAGTCGTGCACGTTGAAGAGAGAGGAGACGAGCTTTAGTACGCTGTCGTTCCCTATGGGTGTCAGGTGATGGAGGGAGCGCATCGAGCTCACGGAGGACGGCGTAGTGAAAATTTGTGGTGTCTCGATGCTGCTTCCTTGCCACATTGTATGAAGGCCTTTCTGATCGCAGGTTTGGCACATTTGAGCCACCAATGGAACGTGGATGTGTACTGCGGAAGGCGTCTTTCGCAAGACGCCCATATAGTGGCAATACATTGTCGGCAGTGTGGATCATTAAGGAGGGAGGTATTAAGCTTCCAGTAACCTCTGCCGCGCCACACTGACTGAGGTGGCAGAGCCAGGGAGCAAATGACGGCGCAGTGGTCCGAAAATGCAAGGGGCCAACGTTCAGCTTGGGCGACTTCATTGCCAAGGTGGGCAGAGACATAAAACCGGTCCAGTCTGCTCGCAGAATGTGCTGTATAATGCGTAAAACCGGGGGTATTGCCATGAATTTTCTCCCAAACGTTCACTAGATGAAAATCTTCGATTAAGGTGAGCAGCGCCGGGCATGGCGAATAACCAGGCACTTGGTCCTGCGGATGGAGGACACAGTTAAAATCGCCTCCCATGATAAGGCGATCATAGCGTCCAGAAAACAGGGGCGCCACGTCATGTCCGAAGAAAGTGGACCGCTGCCGACGGTTCGTGGAGCCAGACGGAGCGTAGATATTGATGACGCGCGTGTCGAAGATGGTAACAGCCATGCCTCTTCCACAGGGAAGGATTGTCGTGTCCTTGAGTGGGATTCCTTCGCGTATGTAGAAAGCCACTCCACGCCCTGATTGATCACATGTGGAAGTGTATGAGTCGTAGCCGTATACTGGTGGTAGGGTGGCAACGCGTACTTCCTGAAGAAGGGCGACGTCGACGTCAGAGGCCCGAAGCATGTCACATAGGAGTTGCAGCTTGGGTGCAGTGCCGATCATGTTGATGTTCAGTGTGGCAAACCGGTACGTTTGTTTCAGTGGTGGTGGACGCGCATCTACCATCACCAAGGGGAGGGCACCGACAGGAAGTCCCGTCCCATCAGCTGCAATGCCTCGCTTTTGATGTTAACAGGCAGCCTTGTCCGGCGGAGGCAACTCATCCGGAGGAGGGGGCGTATCTTCCTCAACGTCGTCGGCCCATGTTCCTGTGCCGTGGGTCTGTCCAATGTCCATGGGAATGGCGTCGTGGTGAGAGAGATCTGGAGTTGTCGGCGGGGAGACAGGCGTCTCAACCTTCGCACCGATCGTTACATTGTGCGTGGCGACCTCCATGGTGGTCCCGTCCTGCGAAACGTCTTGTTCATCTTGAAAGTTGTCCTCCGACCTCTGTGTGGAAATGTCGGCTGGCTGGGTGTCGTCGTCGTCGTCGCGGGTGGCGACGCTTTGACAGCCCGTGGGTGAACGGCGACGGCGTTTGCGCCTACGTGGCGAGCGTTGTTTGCGCACGTGTTCCTCAGTGTCGGACGACGGCAAGGAGGAGCGTCGACCTGGTTCGAAGGCGTCGGTGGGTACAATGAAATTGTCAAACAGGTGTTGTGAAGAAGTACTGTTCTCCTCAGCTTCCGGTGCGGGAGCCTGTTCGGCGGCAAGGTTGTCAGGTGGGACGTCCGCACCGTCCATAGGTGACTGGGACGGTGGGACGTGCCGATCGGAAGGACCGGCCGACGGACTGGACGAAACTGTAGACGTGGCAAGAGCCGCTGCGTAAGTGACCGGTAGGGCGGTCATCGTGGGTGTGACGGACGCTTCCGACAACGGGAGCTGCGCGACACGTCGTTGAATGCATTCAGACCGTAGGTGACCTTCTTTCCCGCAACCGGAACAGGTCCGAGGTTGGCCGTCGTACATTATAATGGCACGGCAGCCCCCGATACGTAGATAGGAAGGCACGTGTTTCTGCAACTCGATGCGGACCTGTCTAACACCGTTTAAAACGGGATAGGTTTGAAATTGTACCCATCGTTCGGCAACATGTTCCAGAACGTTGCCATAGGGACGGAGCGCCTCGATGACGACGTCTGCAGGTAGTTCGAACGGCAGTTCGAAGATCCTTATCGTCCGTGTGCCGAGACCTGCGTGATCGACGGTAACGGGTCCGACGTTGCCGTCGGAATGACAGAAGCGCAGTCCACGTTTCGCCTCTTGAAGCACCTTGTCGCACGCCGCATCGTTGATCATTTTGACGTAGACGGTACTGCTAACTATGGACAAGTGGATACCAATTAGATCCGTTGGTGGTATCTTAACTTCATCGCGTATAAATCGTTCTACCTCGAGGGCCTTGGGTCGGGCGAAGTCGGAACAAAAGTTGAAACGTAATGTCTTCTTCCGATAGTTGTGCGCCATGGTGGTCTAGAAGGGAAAACGGCACTTACAGCGGCCGAAGTAAACACAAACACACCGTGCGCGCCTCGCCCGCAGCGCTCTGGCGCGTGACCGCCTCGCAGCACTGCCGGCGGCAGACTGGCCAACTGAGCTACCGAAGCACGACTCACGCCCGGTCTCACAGCTTTACTTCTGCCAGTATCTCGTCTCCTACCTTCCAAACTTTACAGAAGCTCTCCTGCGAACCTTGCAGAACTAGCACTCCTGAAAGAAAGGATATTGCGGAGACATGGCTTAGCCACAGCCTGGGGGATGTTTCCAGAATGAGATTTTCACTCTGCAGCGGAGTGTGCGCTGATATGAAACTTCCTGGCAGATTAAAACTGTGTGCCCGACCGAGACTCGAACTCGGGACCTTTGCCTTTCGCGGGCAAGTGCTCTACCAACTGAGCTACCGAAGCACGACTCACGCCCGGTCTCACAGCTTTACTTCTGCCAGTGTCTCGTCTCCTACCTTCCAAACTTTACAGAAGCTCTCCTGCGAACCTTGCAGAACTAGCACTCCTGAAAAAAAGGATATTGCGGAGACATGGCTTAGCCACAGCCTGGGGGATGTTTCCAGAATGAGATTTTCACTCTGCAGCGGAGTGTGCGCTGATATGAAACTTCCTGGCAGATTAAAACTGTGTGCCCGACCGAGACTCGAACTCGGGACCTTTGCCTTTCGCGGGCAAGTGCTCTACCAACTGAGCTACCGAAGCACGACTCACGCCCGTTCTCACAGCTTTACTTCTGCCAGTATCTCGTCTCCTACCTTCCTACCTTGCTACCTTTTAATCTGCCAGGAAGTTTCATATCAGCGCACACTCCGCTGCAGAGTGAAAATCTCATTCTGGAAACATCCCCCAGGCTGTGGCTAAGCCATGTCTCCGCAATATCCTTTCTTTCAGGAGTGCTAGTTCTGCAAGGTTCGCAGGAGAGCTTCTGTAAAGTTTGGAAGGTAGGAGACGAGATACTGGCAGAAGTAAAGCTGTGAGACCGGGCGTGAGTCGTGCTTCGGTAGCTCAGTTGGTAGAGCACTTGCCCGCGAAGGGCAAAGGTCCCGAGTTCGAGTCTCGGTCGGGCACACAGTTTTAATCTGCCTGGAAGTTTCATATCAGCGCACACTCCGCTGCAGAGTGAAAATCTCATTCTGGAAACATCCCCCAGGCTGTGGCTAAGCCATGTCTCCGCAATATCCTTTCTTTCAGGAGTGCTAGTTCTGCAAGGTTCGCAGGAGAGCTTCTGTAAAGTTTGGAAGGTAGGAGACGAGATACTGGCAGAAGTAAAGCTGTGAGACCGGGCGTGAGTCGTGCTTCGGTAGCTCAGTTGGTAGAGCACTTGCCCACGAAAGGCAAAGGTCCCCAGTTCGAGTCTCGGTCGGGCACACAGTTTTAATCTGCCAGGAAGTTTCAGTAAAAATTTCATTTGCCGGGACGTAAATGTTAATAATTAGTTGTTATACTACAGAATAAACATTAAAAAGTGATGCATTAATTAATTATACGCAGATTGCAGTAACGACTTCACATATCAGAACTTCAGTAGTAATATATAGTTGCCCAGTATGTTAACCCGATCTGTCTCAATGTGTCTACAAGAAATGATGTGCTATTCCAGATGCAGATCCAAAGATAAAGGAGGGGTCTAGGGGTCATGACCCCCCCTCCCCCCCTGCCAAAACGCATAGGCCACTATGACTAAAAGGTTCCATATTTTACACATATCCATTTCCAAATTTCTCAGCTAACATTTGGTTCAAAATGGTTCAAATGGCTCTGAGCACTATGGGACTCAACTGCTGAGGTCATTAGTCCCCTAGAACTTAGAACTAGTTAAACCTAACTAACTTAAGGACATCACAAACATCCATGCCCGAGGCAGGATTCGAACCTGCGACCGTAGCGGGCTTGCGGTTCCAGACTGCAGCGCCTTTAACCGCACGGCCACTTCGGCAGCTAACATTTGGAGTATAAAGTAAGGTGAAAGGCAAGAGTCCTTAAAATGGGAAGGATCTGTAGAAGTTACAAGGTTCAAATGGCTCTGAGCACTATGGGACTCAACTGCTGTGGTCATCAGTCCCCTAGAACTTAGAACTACTTAAACCTAACTAACCTAAGGACATCACACACATCCATGCCCGAGGCAGGATTCGAACCTGCGACCGTAGCAGTCGCACGGTTCCGGACTGCGCGCCTAGAACCGCGAGACCATCGCGGCCGGCTTACAAGGTTTGATTAATAAAGCTTATTTTCAGTTTCTTCCCCACATGTATGGTCCTAACACCTGACTGCTGACAGAGGACATTCCAGCCACGAAAAGGTGGCCATTAATAGTCTAAACGATGCAAAGAGGAACCGTTCGTCTTATTGACAAGCTCGCGTAGCCGCAGTATGCAGATCAATGTTCACGATCGTAGTGTTTAGTATACACGCGGATAACTCTGAAATACTGCATATGGTGAGCATACAGTTTGATTTTATATTGTGTGAATAGCACGTTTTCACAGTTGTGAGTGTTTGTTGCTGTTATAGTTCTTAAATAAAAGTTCTTCTGAAATTTTTTGACGTGCACTTTTCGAATACTATATTTCTCTGAATTGCAATTTCTTGGACATTAAGATAACGTACTGATTATGATGTAAACACGTTGTTATCGTATTAAAAATTTTATACATATTTCATTGTAATCAAGCAGTTTGTTATTGTGATGTTAACACATTTTATATATTTTGCTGTCATTTTTATAAAAATCGAAGGCATCTATGGCAAACTGCAGCTGTCAGTGAATGCTTGCTCATCTCAACCACTGTCTGAGTGAACATTGCAAATGGATCTGCAAGCAATGAAGATTTGAAGTCGGGTATCTTATAAAAGGCCATTGCTCACAGGAGTGCACATGAAGTTAGATGTCTTCAGTGGATCAAACAACACAGTGATAACTGATTGGGGACATGCAGTGTGGTCTGACGAATCGCAACATGCCTCTTTTCAAACGAAAGTCCGATAAGGAATTTAACCAGGTGCTTGTGGAGGTTGTAGTTTAGGCTGAGGCTGGAGATGATTCTGTGAGGTTTTGCGGGTGTTCTCCGTATCATGTTTTTGGTATACTCATTCAGGTTGCTGTGAACACGAGCCAAGATGTTTATTTTAAAATCAATATTCAGGGAAATTTTTCCGACGGCTGCCACATTGGGGCACTGAAATTAATTAACGATGCGAGCTGAAAATTTGAGCTGGACGAGAATTTGAACTCTGATACTCTGCTTCTCTAGAACGGTTGTCTTAACCGTCTCGGACTTCCCGATAGGCTTCTCGGCTGACAGAGAGTCCCAACTCGCTGTACGCCAATGCGGCGTTCGTGTCCATGTATCATTCGCTCGCAGTGCGACCTTTATACCCACGAGAGGAAACGAAATCTGCCGACGGAAGAGCACTCACACACACACACACACACACACACACACACACACACACACACACACACACATTGTAAGGCCTTCATATGTTTTACGCCATTGTAAATATCTCAAGTCTACTGTACTGGACAAAGGAGCATGAGCGCGCCGCACTAGTAGTGCAGCGCTATGGCATTCATTTCTGTAATGAGAGAATTTCATAATTGTTATAGCGTGTTTATGTTGTATGGTAATTTTTGACAGTAATAATGGGTTTAATTTTTCAACAACCTTTTCTTTAAACCAAAACCCTTCTCTATCTTTCTTTGTGAAGTTTAAAAAATTTTGTCGTGTGCGGTGAGTAGATTATTTGCGCCAATCCTAGTGTCCGATTCCACCGGTCGGCTTTGACCAATGACGTTATGTGTGATGTTATTTTGTTTGACCGGGAGACTGTGGTTATCAACGTTAAATGATTTCTCTGGATTTCCTAGTTTCGCGCGTATATTAAAAATTCGATGTACATTGTTTTGTTTTCATATAGTAATTTGTTTTCAGTATCTGTTGTTGATGAAAGAAGTCGTGATTTATAAGATCCTGATTTCTCACGCAATTGCTTTTCATTATGGATGAGTCAGTTGTGTTTACAGCGAAAATTCTCCTTGACGAAAAGACTGACCGTAACTCAACTATAAGATTTTTGCAATTGTTGGGCATTACTGCAGAATTTTGCAAGTGCAGTGTTTGTGGAAATTATATGGTTTTGACAAAGGTTCCATCAAGTTATGACGAATACATGTGGAGGTCTATATGCCGGGGGGCCTGCTCCGAAAGATCGAAACTGAATTTAGAAGTAATAGTCATGTTAACCTACTATTTTTGCTATCAATATTCTTGTAAATCTATCATCCACGAAACAGGGGCTTCATGTGACACTGTAGTTGACTGGTTTTCATTTTGTAGAGAAGTCTGCGGGGAATTTATAAAGTATAGGGGATCATTGGGTTGGGGGGGGGGGGGCAGGGTTACAGTTGAGGTAGACGAGTTGCATTTTGGAAAGAGAAAGTACGAAAGGGGGAATGAAGCTGTTGGGCTTTTGGTTTTTGTAGTAGTAGTTTCTGGAGGGGATTGTGTTGTGTTGTATTTAGTGTCGTACCAAATCGTACAAAGGAAGTGTTGACATCTTTAATAGAAGAATATGTTGAAGAAGGTTCCGTAGTCTAGTCGGATTGGTTTGCTTCGTACAAAGGGGTATTGAGGGGTATAAAATCTGTTGTCGGGTGGGGAAAGAGAAGGATTTCAGTGTTGCAAAGCCATACTGTTGGAGGAAGAGTATTCCTAAAGGTTTCTGTGTCTTGTGCCGATGGGCTGTTGTGATTGACTTGTAATATCATTTGTTTTATTATTTTAAAATTTTGCGTGAGGGTGTGGGCCCGTGGTAGGGAAGAACTGATTTGGGTGGTGCCTCTTTCGTGAGGGGCAGTTGTCTTTCTTATTAATTTTTTGATTAGTTACTCTGTATTTTGCGTATTCTTTATAGTTTCACCTCCTAGAATTATTATTTCTCGTTATGTGCTTCTTTTTTTTTTTTTTTTTTTTTTTTTTTTTTTTTTTTTTTTTGCAGCCTCGATGTCTCACTCCTTTGGAAGTTCATATATGGTAAGTTTCTTTTTATGTAGCCACTTTTATGTTTTCCTTTTCGATGTTTTTGCTATACTGCTCTTAATTTTACTTTCATTCCTGATGCATCAGTTTTACTGAGTGTTGTTTTGGAGTAACTGGTGTGACTTCGTGTAGTATAGTTATCGGTTCCAAGGTTTGGTCATTTTTGCGTTTTATTTTTTTGAGTGTGCAGTAATATTTGTAAAGATTTTTGTTTTTTGGAAGTCTAGTCGTTTACTGTAGTTCACTAACAAGATAGTTTTTTAAGCAGATTTCTCATATGTTGTAAGATTTTTGCGCTTGTAATTGCTCTTTGTACTACCGCGAAACAGCAATATTGGAATCGGTAGCTACAAGTGACCTCCTATATAGGATACTTCTAGTTACCGATTCCAACTATTCGATGGTTCATTACTTAGTTCCTTTTTGCAGTACATGTGGAAAATGTAATATAATATCTGCACTCGTAATTGCTGAAGTTTTGCGCAAAATTTAATAATATTGGAATCGGTAACTAGAATTGACCTATATATGAGGTCCATTCCAGCTACCGATTCAAACTATTCGATAGTTCATTCATTAGATCCTTTTTTCTGTTCGATGGTTCATTAACTAGATCGTTTTTTCTAGCAGGTGTATCAAATGTAATAAGATTTTTCCGCTAGTAATTGTTCTCTGATTTACCGCGAAACAGTTACAAACATTCCACCTATCGCTATTTCATTAGTTAGATCGTTTTTCCAGGTTCTGTGTTAAATATAATACCATATCTGGACTCGCAGCTACTCTCTTATATAGGTCAATTCTACTTACGGATTCCGATATTTGTTAATTTTTAATGGATTTCTGTTACTTGAATTCCTGCCGTGTTTAGGATTTACGGTGTTCGTTTCTCCATATTTTATGTTAGCAATTCGTATTTGTTACAATTCGCTTTATTTTTCCGCTGCTCTGTTCTAATTTAATTTCTCCCCGCCCAATACTTCAACTTTCCTGCGCTTCTCCCGTTTGAATGAATAATCAATAATAAAATTAACGTAATTTTGCAATAGGACGACTTCACCATGCGCTATACTGTAATACAGTTTATGGTTCTCTGTGCCCCTCCACTCGCATAAATTCTGATAATAATTCTAATTAGACATAAATTTTTTACTCTCCTGTTCCTATTATTTCGGTTATCTTGAACTCGTTTGCATGTAATTCGTGCGTAAATAATAATCGCTTTAAATGTGGGTATTATTTTATCGCATGCTATATTTGTTTGTTTACGAGTATGATCCGGTCCCTTCATAGAGTGCCGAAATGCAGCTTCTTTGCCTTACGTATGGCGTCATTGGTCAAAGCCGACGAGTGGAAATGGACACTAGAATTTACCCGATTATTTTTCTTTAGCTGCTGCATTTGCTGATTTCAATTTTCTTTCGAGAAGGCCAGTACACCAGACACAAAATAGCATGCTGAGCGTGAGGTAAGTTACTTTTCTTTCAAGGCAGATCTCAATTTGCATTCTTCTGAGCAAATAGTACGTAGTCAGATTAATTTACGTAGTCAGATTAATTTACAATCAACAGTGCAGGCAATCTTAAACAGTTATTCCCTTCCGAGTTGAGAGATATTTCAAGTCAAGTACGCAACTTTCATCACGTACTTCATTATAGAATTTCAGTTATATAGTTTCCACTGAGTACATCGTTAGTTTCTTTTGGTATTTAATTAGATTCGTTTTCCTTATTTCAAATTCAGCATGTCACCAAGGTTAAAGTTATGTTTCATGACACTGTTAACGAGCACAATACAGGGCCAATTGACAGTCACAATTGCTCAGCACTTGAATACGTTATCTAAAGGACAGTTACACGACGAGAAAGTGTTTGAAAAAAGAATATTCAGTATTTTATGCATAGGAAGCTTATACTCGACAATCCTGCCAGGATGGTCCTCTGATTTTTCTGTGATTATGTAGTTAGATTGCATCACAGGTTGTCGAAAGCAAACCAGCGCTACGCGTTTATATACTAGCATTTGTACTTTCGCTGTCAACTATTGTAAATTCATTATCATTTTTATGTGTGATTTAGTGTGGTGAAATTATTTTTGCAAAATACTGCGTGTGAAGATCTTTGTTACGTAGGTAGACATTCGTACAAATTGTGTGAAATATTTCTGTGTTACTTAGAATTTTCACAGATACTTCAGTTGTGTAAAAGAATTTATTACTTTCGCTTATGTAACCAAAAATTCACTTGGCCTAGCTACAATAGAATTTTTTTTTGGTAGTTCAGTGTCTACATTTCAACACTAGTGGTAACAACAACGTATTTCGTCGTTCTACCAGATTGAAACTATGTCACAAAGTAATGACTCGCTAATTAATGGAGCAGAAGAAGCATAATAGTCGTTACACACAAATTATTTATTTGAGATTTCAGAAAATGCAAAGAACTCTCCATAACAGATGAATTCTTTATCAGTAAATACAGAATAGATATCCAACAATGAATAAGAAATGTTTAGAAGACGAACCAGCAGGTGAGAAGTCGACTCAACCATGCGAACTTTTCGCAGCGACGACTTATTGAGACAGTGTTTTGCTTCCGTTTCTTTCTATCAAACGGCATTCGAGCCAACATCAGTTACTGACAATACGTATTCAGTTGTAAATCCAGTAAACATGAATACGGAAACCCACAATCCCAACATTGTTAGAGCTGTTACTAAAATGAATAAAACCTTGCGAGACAGAAGTATAACACTTGAACAACTGCACAATCTCAGTAGGAAAGCAATAAACATTTTCACAACGTAAACACAATACTAGAACAAAACGCAAACGCACAATAAGAAGTAAGCAAAGGTATCAAAAGAACGAAAGATGAACTCACATCAAACATTAAGAAACTTGAGGAAAACCAGTCAAACCCTTTGTAGAAATCCGACAAGAGTTTAGAAACGACTTACAACGTATAATTACGAGTCTAGAGGCCAGGCTACGCAGCCTTAAAACTGAACAGAATTATTTAAAAACCACACAACAGAACGACAAAGAAGAGCTACTAGCAAACATAAGTACGACTGTATCGAGTGCAGTAGTCTTGCAACTCACAGAATGACACGACAAGCTTAATATCGCCGTTGAAGCAATTAATGAAAAGGTAGACGCATTAAAACTAAACACTGGCGAAAAGAACAACTTTGGATATCAACAAAGAATGTCGAAGATATAACGACGAAGATGGAAAATTTGTCCACAAACACAGGCAATTATTGAGATGTCACAAATCCTGTACCATTTGCAGGCACAACAGAATATCAGGCACTTACGAATTTTAAAGGAAGTCAGACTAAAGTCAATCAACAACAGAAAAGAGACATGAACAACATGCGAGAACAGTTGATACGTATCGAACGCAAAGTAAACTGTAAGGATGGCATCAGTTACTTCACGCGGGTCACACACTCACGATCAGAAACTTGTGATGAAAATAAGAATTGGAGAAGGAGATTGGTTTAAAGTCCCGAAAATACCAGTTTGTGGCGACTTTGTGATTTTCCTAGGGAACAATACTTATACCAAGATATGGTAGTGAGCCGCTCGTTAGGCACATTGGAGAACATTCCATCTTCTCGCCGAAACGACATTTTCAATTACAAGCCCTATCTCACCGTTCGTTAATTCTTACTTTTTCGAAATTTTAGTAACGACATCTACCCCCAAATTTTATTGGATCAGCCTTTGTTTTCACTACCATGAAACTGGCATTTTGATCACAAACTGGAATTTATGTGTGGATATTTTGAGATTGAACCAGCCGTGAGGCCGGCCGAAGTGGCCGTGCGGTTAAAGGCGCTGCAGTCTGGAGCCGCAAGACCGCTACGGTCGCAGGTTCGAATCCTGCCTCGGGCATGGATGTTTGTGATGTCCTTAGGTTAGTTAGGTTTAACTAGTTCTAAGTTCTAGGGGACTAATGACCTCAGCAGTTGAGTCCCATAGTGCTCAGACCCATTTGAACCATTTTTTGAACCCAGCCGTGAGGATGTGGTTTGCAACCAGAGATTGTCAAAGTGAAGTTGATTTTTTCCACGCTTTCCTGTCTGCGTACCGGTCGCAAGCTACCCAGGATCGAGTAAAGCATAGTATAATAGTGTTGAAAAAGTTTGATCAGTTCCAGTTACAAGCCCAGTCAGACATTTTGAGGAGATGTTACTTACGAACTAATGTCTCACAAACCTATACCGCCCGTCTGAGTTGACACGCATTTGCTTACAAAGCTGTCTTCACATTTGCGTCGCATAATATTAGCAAGAAGATGGAAGGATGATCTGGAAGCTTTCCAAGCTTTGCTTCACGAATCAGAACTAGGCACTGATAACCGTATCACTACAAAAGATGACGACAGCAAATAGTGACTCGCAACATTCATTTCCGCCGGACGAACATAGAAATGACGAACGCTCTCACAAAGCTCATCACAACAGAGAAAATTACACACAACAAAACAGGCATCATCCGCGTGATTCACACTGGCAAGACTGAAACAAGTATTGTGACAGAAGCCATTACCGTAGTGACAATTATGATCACAGTGATCGACAAAACAGACACTATGAAAACGAGCACAGGTACAATCACAGTTACCAGAACAACTACAGACACAACTCGTATTCAAACGGATACAATTCTGACAGATGAAGCCCACAAATCCCGTGGCAAAACAGAACATTCGGAAACAGCTATCAAAATGGACAAAAAAATGGCTCTGAGCACTATGGGACTTAACATCTGTGGTCATCAGTCCCCTAGAACTTAGAGCTACTTAAACCTAACTAACCTAAGGACATCATACACATCCATGCCCAAGGCAGGATTCGAACCTGCGACCGTAGCGGTCACGCGGTTCCAGACTGAAGCGGCTAGAACCGCACGGCTACACCGGCCGGCCAAAATGGACAATATTGTCAAAATAATAACAGACGACAACGTAGTGAACGTTGGCAAAACTCAAGCATATCAAGACCGCCGCAACACTTTGAGATAGTGGAAATACGACCACCTAACCCTGCCAACAGTCAGTGGCGTGGTAACAACACTCAGAAATGATTCGCAATGCCGACAGCTGACCACATTATAGACAAGACTGGAAAACAGTGTTGCTGAAACAGTAACTTTCGTACGTCTTATGAGATATTTTGCACCAGGAAGCAGAATGCTATTACACATCCAATGATACGTGTTTCATTAGGTAACACCATTCTGTCTGCTGTTCATGACTCAGGTAGCCGCTTATCACTGATTAGAGAAATTGCATTCAACAGATGTACAAAGACGACTGACTCTCTTACATTAGCTTTACGCAAAATCCAACTACAAAGTGCTATTTCAGGCAAAAGTGTTGATGTACTACATCAGACTTGTTTGGGTTTCATATTTCAAGGCCATAAATTTATGGTGAGTTTCTTAATTGTGCCGGTTTTATTGGCAGAAATAATAATGGAGTAGACTTCTTAAATGAACACAAGCAGTTTTAAACGTGAATGATGCCGAGATAATCTTGGAAGCAAGTTAAGTTAGTCTGAAATCTGAAGACTGGTTTTCAAGACAAGATGAAGAAGTGAATCGCTTACGCGCTTTAGCAGACCATGCAACACATTTTCCACTTCAATTTTTTGATGATGCAGACGTTTTTTACATACTTCTTGTGATGACATTGGTCAGAAAATAGATATACACAGTTTGATTCAAGGGGAAATAGATAAAGTACAGTAAAACACTGATACAAATAGAACTCTTTTTGACGTTGTGTAGTCATACTCAATTGTTTTTACCCACTTTACAGGTACTATGAAAGGTATTCAGCACAGATTTTCAATCTCGTGTTAGGTCATATGTTATTCCTGCATACTACAGAGAGCAATTGAAAGCTGAAATTCAGTCCGTGCTATAGCAAGGTGTCATAGAACTAGCAGTTAGTTTATCGTCCACTACACATGGAAATGGAAATGAAGTCCCATTCTTCTCGACAGAGCGTAGGGGAACTATGTGGGAGACCCGCACCGCCGTACTAGGCAAGGTCCTAATGGAGGTGATTTGCCGTGCCTTCCTCCGATCGTAATGGGGATGAATGATTATGCTGAAGACGACACAACACCCAGTCATCTCGGCGCAGGTGAAAATCCCTGACCCCGCCGGGAATCGAGCCCGGGACCGCGTGCTCGGGAAGCGAGAACACCAACACGAGACCACGAGCGGCGGACCCACTACATATAGTAGAGGAAAAAGATGGATCGATCAGACTCCTATTAGACTGAAGACGAATTAACACCATTACCTTACATGAAAGAGGTAGCGTCGAACCTTAGATGAACTGTATCGGAATTTTTGTAGCATACAAATTCTATCTTTGGCCCACTTGAGAGCAAGTGTCTGGCAAATAGATTTACACCCAGAGTGTAGAAGATGTACTGCGTTTCTCTGTTTTGGGGTATGCATACTACTATTTGGTCTTAACATTCCCCTGCCACCTTCATTCGCAGTTTAAACTCCATCTTAACCGAGTACTAGAAGCGACACATAACTTCACATATTGAAGACATTCTGACAGCTGAAAAACGTTGATCACAACATAAACGTATCCTCAATAGTTTGCTACATTTTTCTGAAGAATCAAGAATTACTGTCAATCTGGAACAATCATAATTTGGCAAGACCAGAATAAAGTTTGTACCTCACATCATATCGTCTGGAGGCGCAGAACCAGATCCCGAAAAACTTGAGGCAGTCAGAGCTATTACTGTTCCAACCACCAAAACACAGGTTTAAAGCTTTCTTGGATTAATAAAATTCTCGCTATCCCAAAAATTCATTCTCTGACAGGTTTTACCATATGGCAGTGGGATGAACAGGTGCATTTAGAGTTCCTATGTTTAAAGGATGCACTTTTGTATGCTCCAATTCTTGCACACCAAGACCTATCACGAAATTTTTGTTTGTCTAAATATTTATCAAAAACTGTGTTAGGTGCTCATTTATTCCAGGAGTTTGAGGAAAATAATATCATTGTGAAAAACTGAAATTTTGGTAGCCATGATCTAAAAATATCAGAAAGAAATTATTCTGTTACTGAACTGGAGGCTCTAGTAATTACTTGGGCGTTTTCAAAATTTCGATTTTTCTTATTTAGCAAATCACTAAAGTCGACGTCGACCATTGTGCACTACAATCTTTAATGTCTTCAACGCTGTCATAACGAGAGATTAATACATTGTGCATAGTATCTTCAAGTTCATAATCCTGGTTTTAAAACTACAGTTGCAGATACTTTATCCCATTCATCCATTGGCTAAGCAAAAAGTAATATAGAAACGAATCTTGAGAAAAACTTCAGAGTATTGTATATAGAGGAAGTTGCCTTTGAGGACTTCATTGATTTCTTCTAAAAAGATATTGCACGATAGTAATATCTAGCATGCAAGAACATTCTCTTGAAGTGATGTACTATTAACGACTTACTTTGGATCTCATGCATTACTGCTGATTTCGTGGACAAACTTGTTCCCTCTTGTAAAATCTCAGAATGAATTTTCACATGTTCTTGTTGCTGTAGAGCTAACTTCTAAATTTGTGTCACTCACCCCATTTACGGAGAGCCACGGAAAACTGTGCCACATGGTGTCGTAAAGTATTTCCTATGTGAAGTAGGACGTGGTGACAAGTAATGTTGGACCCTGGTCCCCAGTGTGGGTCAGGCATCTGGCCAAGAACTTTAAGAAATCACAACATTAAATTAGTATTCATCTATCTCTATTGGCCACAAGCTAATCCTTCTGAACGCCCGATGAGAGAAATTAATAAATTTTTGCAGATTATACTGCCATTGACAGCATGAGAAATGGGATAGGCACATGCATATGTTTGAGAACATTCTAAACGAGTTGTCATGTTATCCTACTTCGTTATCTCATTTACCTGTAATGACTGAACAACCACCTTACCAAATCAGAGCGCATGTATCATTTCGTAACTCACACAAACCACGTCTCAAAGAGACATAATAGACTTAATAATAACTAACACCAAGAAAGCTGCAGAGAGAAGGAAGAAGTCGCAACATCCTAAGGTAAATGTCAAAAAGCTATACATTGGCCACACAATAGTTTTAAATCCCATCCAGTGTCATGCAAAAATAAACATCTAAGTCACATGTTTCTTGTGAAAAACAATGGAGCTTATAGAACTCATTGTATAGCACATGACAATGCAGCAGAAGTGGGAACTATATATACTAAAAAGAATAAAAGACTCCACACATAACACACATCAGACCATTTACAGAATAGTGGTTTTTGTATTTCGCTGAGATACAAGAGAGCATTACCCTGTTGAAGTACGTATTTTTTCATTGTTTTGTAACAAACTACACATCTTTTTGTCTTCAGATCATATTACGATAAATATGATATGCATTACAACGAATTTGGCTGCTGTGCATATATTTTAGATTTATGAGACATGTTTGCACATGGGATGCCCCACCAAATCAAAAGTTTAACAGAACTATATGATGACACTAGGCAGAGACAGAAAATATGAATGAGAAGACTGTAGCTGTAGCTGTAAAAGATCTCGGACTATCAGACCATCTCTGTCAAATAACAACAGTAAAGTCAGACATCGAATCATTCCCTAAACCACGAGCCTACAAACGACATCTATCAGAAATCAAAACAAAAGATTTTTCAAACGAACTAGAAAAACAAAGCTGGGATGAAGTGTATAAGGAAACCTAAGTGAATATGAAATGCTCTAAACTCTTCACATTGTTTCAGTTGATCTTTGAAAAGGCATTTCCAAAATTATGCATGTCTGTATCAACATCTTACAAAAACAGATGGATAACAGCAGGTATTAATAATTCCTCCCAAACACGTAAACACCTCAGTTCCATGAAAATATTTGAAATTATCCAGAATTCTTAAATTCCTATCATAGATACAGAAAGATCTATAGGAAGGTGTTGACTGCTGCAAAAAAGTCATTTAATGACAAAATAATATATAATGCGGAGAATAAAAGCAAAGCAGTCTGGGATGTAATAAAAAAGGAAATGGGGAGAGGCAAACAAATGCAGAATAACATACTGCTAAGAGAGGGGGATAAAGTAATAAATGATCCCCAGGACTTAGCAAACTATGTAAACGAGTGTTTTTCAAATATTGCAGAGAAGTTACAGCAAAAATTCGCCCAAACAAATATAACACCTGTACATAATGTTGCACTAAATACAATTACGTTACTTTCAACCACAGAGAATGAAGTCAGTAAAAAAATTCAAAAACTAAAAAATGAAAAGTAAATTGGCTTAGATGAAGTTCCAATGTGTGTACTGAAACAATGCATAGGCATTATGCAAGGCCCCTTAACAAATTCCAGAGGAGTTAAAACAGGCAAGAGTTGTACCTTTACTTAAGAAAGGTAATGCAGAAGACATAGAAAATTACCTGCCCAATTCCCTGCTGTCATCATTCTCAAAAATAATAGAAGCAATTATGAAAGATAGATTAATGAATTACCTGAATAAATACAATCATTCAAGCGAATCACAGTTTTGTTTCCGAAGTGCCAAAAAAACAGAGTCAGCCACAGTAGAATTCCCAAAAGTTGTATCTGATGCTCCTGATAAAGATGAGTGTGTCACAGGCATATTTTTGAATCTTTCTAAGGCGTTTGATACAGTCGACTACAAGAATCTATTAAATAAATTAGAAGTATTAGGAATAAAAGGGGTAGATAACGACTGGTTTCGAACATACCTAACAGGCAGGGTACAAAGAGTAGAGATAACACATACTTGAAATAGATCTAAACATTTAGTAAAACACTTACCAGAACCAAAAAACATTAATATAGTGGTTCCACAAGATAGCATATATAGATCAATACTTTTTCTGATATGCATTGATGACTTTTCCAGTAGTGTTACTCATGGTGAAAAAATCCTCTTCGCTGATGACAGCAATACTATAGGCACTGAGAAAACAAGAGAATCCTTGCTGAGAAACCAAATGCAACTCTCAAGGAAGTTTATGATTGGTCAATAAGTAATAAAGTGACATTGACCATAAAGAAAACTAATGCCATGAATTTCAGTTTGAAGAGGAAAAATGGCAATGTTAAATTAAATGGAAATGGCACCTCTATAGACTGTGTAACAAATGCAAACATTCTAGGAATGAATATTGATTCTCAGTTGAAGTGGTGTGAACACACAAAGGTACTTGCAAACAGAATGTCATCAGCATGTTATGCCCTTAGAATCCCATCATCAGTGTGTAACATGCATTGTATTTTTGTTACATATTATTCATATGTACAATCAATTCTTAGCTATGGAATTCTTTCTTGGGGAACAAATGCAGAAAATATGAACACGATTTTCAAACTCCAGAAAAGAGCCATAAGAATAATAATGAAAAATACTAGTCAAGCTCATTGTAGAGATCACTTCAGAACAGTGGGGAATTTAACTGCTCCATGTGAATACATTTACCAGTCAGTTGTACACATCAAAAATAAGATTGGTAATTACTGCACAAACAGCTCTGTCCATGACCACACAACAAGATATAGACTCAACTTACAGTTACCAAGAAAAAATAAAGATAAAACTCAAAACAGCATTTTCTACCAAGGAATAAAACTGTACAATAAATTACCAAAAGAGATCAAAGAAATTGACAAAATACACTTATTTAAAAAGGCAGCTAAAAGTACCTGTTATGAAATACATTTTATACATTGAAGGATTACTTAACTAAAAAAGAGTATGAGTTTGATAAAAAAATGTTATACAAATAAATAATAATAATAATAATAATAATGATTATAAAATATCCAACATTGCACATAACACCTTCACTTTATATTTTTTTCCTTTTTTTCCTTTCTAGAAATACTTACCCCCAAGCTATGCAAGGCACAATGCTAATACCTCTTCCTCTTTCTGAGCTCAACATGTCACTCATTATGGAGGGATGCTGACTCAGTTTTTCAGGATAGCAAATGGAAAGTTACACTACAGAAAATGGCCCAGAGATCACCAGTGTGTGTGTGTGTGTGTGTGTGTGTGTGTGTGTGTGTGTGTGTGTGTGTAGTGAGTGAAGTGTAATGAAACAACGTGTGTATAGTGTGTGCAGCGACTGATAGTGAGATATGAGTGAACAAAGTGACATTACATTATTTAATGAGTTATTTCTAAAAAATACTGCATTCCAGGAGTAAATCTAATGATTGTCTCTAACTAGAAGTCTGTAAATATGTGTGTATATGAATTAGCTTATTTTAAATTGATCTAAATTTGTAAATAATTTGCCATGTCCTATATCCTTGTAAAAAGAGATCTATAGATGAATAAAGCTACTACTACTACTACTACTACTACTACTACTACTACTACAACTACTGATATGCAAGAGCTTTCAGCGTTGAGTATTTTTTGTGGGAAAATGAATCCGTTTCTAGCACTTATTAATTAATTTTATTGTTGTGGCTTATGTTAGTTTTGTAAGATGTATATAATTCTGTTGAATAATGTGACTATTGCTTAACACAGCTATTATCTTATATGAACTTCTGCATTACACAATTACTGGTAAACCGACATACCTTTTGACACTGATTTCTTACTGGCATTTTGTGATGACACTGGTATGTTTATGATATACTTTGCTTTAGTTGCTAATTACTTTTATGATGAAAAACTTTTGTGTAATGTTTTCCAAAGCCTAAGAATGTGTACATCATTTTGTTTCCTGATTAACCATAATGATTTTTGCTGCAATATGTTTATGATAAGAAACTACAATGCATTGCCTTTTGTGATGAAATGTTTTTCATGTTCATAGGTGTATGACAATGAACGTGGTGGCATTGCTTTTCTGGTGAAATATTTTTAGAATATTTGTGTACTGCAGTGCAAATCATTTCATAACAGCTCAGTTAGTATAAGCATCTACTGTTAGAAGTTATAAGTAAAGGAACTGTTGTGACTAACAAGTGAATTAGGAAATTGGGTATAGGAATAGAGTAAGTGGAAAACGTAGTAGACGCACCTAGAAAAGAGAAAAGTGAATACAGTTATATGAAAGTAAAAAAATGTGCCGTAATATGGAATATAAACGAGTAAAGGCAGGTTGAATAATGGTTATGTTATATGGGTATGTTGATGTGATAACGAAATATTTGAATGAAGTATGGTTATGACGTTTTGGCAGATAAATTGAAATGAAGGGTATTATTACGTGAATAGGAGGTTTCTGGCGCATAAACTGAGATGAAAGGCATTACAAGGAAAGTACGAGGTTTCAGTGAACTATAAGTTCCTCAAGTACACATAGAGTAAAGAAGTTAGAAACCTTATCAATGCATTAGAGTAGCATATGTCACTAGAATGAAATATCACATGAAATATCACATAGAGTGTCTGTGACTTTTACTTTAAAGTATGCACAATTCCTTTTCATTTTTCTTTATGTGACCAATGACTTGTTTGTTTACCATTTCTTTCTGGTTTATATAACTTCATGTTCTTACATTGTGTGTTTGTATTTTTCATATATGTATTTTTACTATCACTATTCCTATGTTTTACATGTTAGTCGTTAGTTCTGTGTAACAAGACATTTTCTGAGCGAATAGGTAACATAAATTCTATTATTGTGCGCACACAAGGGTTTCTTGTACTTTTTCATGGCTGTTTGTCACCATTGAAAGATATTGATGTTTTTTTCAGTCACTCCACTTGTTAAACTTTACTTTTGTATCTCACTCAGAATGTAGCATAAGATTAGTAATTCCCAAATACTCATGTTTTGTACATTAGCATCATCTTCCTTTTTATTGAAGCACTCATGTATCATTTCACATGTTTGGTAGGAATAAGTTCTTTTTTTATTACATTTGAAAGCTTCATATTTTTTGGCACACGGATATTCATAGGTCATTTGTTAGAGAGACAATGCTGTGTGTGCAGTCCAGAATTTTGTAATGTAACACTTCTACACTTTTAGTTTCAAAATTTTTATTTTCTGTATATTATAAAACAACAAATTCAGTGAAATTGTCAGGGATTTAACTAGTTTTTGCAAACACCTGAAGAACATATCGATTTTCAATTTTAGAGGCACTGGGTACCACACAGAACAGACTGTTAAATATTTGGCATAATTTTGTATCACATACTGAAGTTATCTATGAGACTTCAAATGGATATATGAGTTGTCAATGGAAAGTTACTTCCCTAAGTTTGCTCGTATTTGACTCAACATTTACTACCAATCTTTAGGGTATTTTCAATGATGGACTACCCATTGCTTTACTGAGTCTACCTCTGATATGTCTTCATCAATGCTTCAAGGGAGGTGTCAATATTCTGTTAGTTGCGTTCCCTTCCTTCCTTAGCCACACAATTACTGAAGAGGCACTAAACAGAATTTTCATTCATGCTAAGTGATGCAATATTTTACTTTCACTTGTATCCATATACTAGCCAGAGGATTAATGATAAGAGACATTAGAGAAAATCATTGATGGTTATAAGTGATGAAGTACATACCTACAATGTACAGAAGTCGGCAAAATAGTGTGTGTACTCCCTCTCTGTGCAAATGCAAAGACAATCTTCACTCGTAAAACACCAATCAGAGCATTCTACTATACATTTTGCAAGCTAAGACATAACATTTGCAATGTTAGTCATAAGTCTAGCTTATTGTCCTTATCACTTTGTAATTTTTTTGCCATTTAAAATTTCATTCTCCTTGCCTTACCACAGCTTAGACAAACCGTACCAATTTTTTTTTTTTTTGGGGGGGGGGAGGTTTCAGGGGATAATGTAATGTTTTCATTTGTTTTACTTCATTGTGAATATTTCAACTTTACTGTGACAAAGATGCATGGGACACTATACAAGTAGTGGGCGAGATCCTTGACTCTGTGATTAGTGTTATCTATGGTGCACTTGGTCACTAGCCAGTTTTGCAGCTGTAGGGCATTCTTATTACAGGCTTTGGGTGAACATTTGAGTTTTATAGGAGATCTGATATTTGTGGATCTGGTAGAAATTATCTGGAATATTTTATTATGGAACTGAAAGCCTGTTTGTAAAGATGTTTTCATGAGTGCATAGGTGAGAAAAGTTTTGGGTATTATTTTCAGGTAATCAATGCTTGCACGAGAATGAAATGTTCGTTTGTCAGAACTCTTAACTGAAGGGAATCTTTGTCCCTTAGATAGCTAATAAGTCATGATTAATATTAATTCGATTTTTTGTTTTTCTTAAGTCACAAATAACGCAACTGCTTTAAATATCTGTAATTTATCTACAGAGAGAATTTCCTAATTGTTAGGGTCATCTTATGTTGTTGAGTCTTTTTTGACAATAATCATAGTTAAAGTTTTTAAGACTGCTTTTCTTTAAAGTAAAACCCTCCTGCATAATTCTCAGTAATGTTTTAAATATTTTGTCATGTGCGTATTGCACATTACGCCACACAAAGCCACAGACTGTAGCTGATGACGAAAGAAACATTTTGGAGCAAGTAAATTATTTTTCTTTAGCTGCTGCATTTGCTGGTGTCAATTTGCTTTCGAGAGTATCAGTACACCAATCACAAAACAGCATACTGAACATTACATAAGTCAATTTCCTTCAAGGCAGATCTAAGTTTCCATTTTTGTGAGCAAACAGTAAATAGTCAGAATCTGAGGTGTTACACGAAGCAAGCAAATTAATTTACAGTGAATAGCGTAGGTGATCTCAAACGGTAATTTTTTTCCAAATTGAGAAGTGCTTTATCTTATGGATATGTTCAAGTCAGCCATTGCACTTCATGTACATAACTTTCATGATGCACTTCAGTATAAATTTTCAGTTAAATAGTTTTCATTGAGAACACAAATATATTGTTTTGGTAGTTTATTAGATTCACTTTCATTATTTCAAATTCAGCATTCCATTAAGAGTAAAACTTTGTACACTTTATTGTCCACAAGAACAATATGGACCAACCAACTGTCAATATTGCTCAGGAGATGAAGGCGTTATGTAAAGGACACGTTACATATGGTGAATGTTGTTGAAATAAAATATCCAGTAAGGATGTATTCCGATCTCTGTTTTCCTTTGCAGTTTGTAACCTCCACACCTCCCTGTAGTAGCAAGATGGTTGTTCCCTGATGTCCTAACAGATGTCCTATCATTTTGTCCTTTCTTCTTGTCAATGTTTCCCGTATATTCCTTCCCTTTCTGATTCCGTGGAGAACCTCCTCATTCCTTACCTTATCAGTCCACTTAATTTTCAACATTCTTCTATAGCACCACACACCAAATGGTTTGATTCCCTTCTTCGCCGTTTTCCCACAATCCATGTTTCACTACTGTACAATGCTCTGTTCTGTGCGTACATTCTCAGAAATTTCTTGCTCAAATTAAGGCCTATGTTTGATACTGGTAGACTTTTCTTGCTCAGGAATGCTCTCCTTGCCAGCTTCCGATGTCCTCTCTGCTCTGTCCATCATTGGTTATTTTGCAGCCTAGGTAGCAAAATTCCTTACCTTCATCTACTTGGTGACCATCACTCCTGATGTTAAATTTCTCGCTCTTCTCATTTCTGATACTTCTTGTTACTTTCGTCTTTCTTGGATTATTCTTAATCCGTATTCTATAGTTATCAGAGTGTTCATTTCTTTCAGCAGATACTGTAATTCGTCTTCGTGTTCACTCAGTATAGCAATGTCATCAGCGAATCATATCATTGATATCCTTTCACCTTGAATTTTAATTCTCTTCTGAACCTTTCTTTTATTTCCATCACTGCTTCTTCGATGTACAGATTGAACAGAAGAGGCGAAATACCACAACCGTGTCTTACACCCATTCTAATCTGAGCACTTCGTTCTTGGTCGTCCACTCTTATTATGCCCTCTTGGCTGTTGTATATACTGTATATTACCCGTCTAACCATATAGCTTACCCCTATTTTTTTCAGAATTTTGAACATCTTGCATGCTTTGGCTCTGAGCACTATGGGACTTAACATCTTAGGTCATCAGTCCCCTAGAACTTAGAACTACTTAAACCTAACCAACCTAAGGACATCACACACATCCATGCCCGAGGCAGGATTCGAACCTGCGACCGTAGCAGTCCCGCAATTCCGAACTGCAGCGCCTAGAACCGCACGGCCACCTTGGCCTTGCATGCTTTCTCCAGGTCAACAAACCGTATGAATGTATGTTGATTTATATTTAGCCATGCTTCCATTACCAATAATAACGTCAGAACTGCCTCTCTGGTGCCTTTGCATTTTATAAAGCCAAAGTGATTGTCATCTAGCACATCCTGAATTTTCTTTTGTATGCTTCTGTATGTTATTCTTGACAGCAACTTGGATGCATGAGCTGTTAAGCTGGTTGCACGATAATTCTCGCACTTGTCAGCTCTTGCAGTCTTTGGAATTCTGTGGATGATAGTTTTCCGAAAGTCATGTGGTATGACACGAGACTCATACACTCTGCACAGCAACGTGAATAGTCGTTTTGTTGCCAGATCACCCAACGAGTTTAGAAATTATAAAAGAATGTTATCTATCCCTTCTACCTTATTTGATCTGAAGGTTTCCAGTGTTCTTCTAAATCCTGATTTCAATAATGGGTCAGGTATCTCTACTTTATCTACTCCTGTTTCATGTTCTGTCACATCAGACAAAACTTCCTCCTCATAGAGGGCTTTGGTGTGTTCGTTCCATCTATACCCTCTCTTCACTGCATTTGAGAATAGGATTCCAATTGCACTCTTGATGTTGAAGCCCTTGCTTTTAATTTCGTTGAAGGTTGTTTTGACTTTCTATACACTGAGTCAGTACATCCACAAATTATTTCCTTTTTCGATTTCTCCACATTTTTCATGTAGCCATTTTCCCCCTTAGCTTGCTGCTGTTTCTGTTTATTTGATTCTGGAGTGACCTGTATTTCTGCATTCCTGAATTTCCTGATACATTTTTGTACTTCCTTCTTTCATCGATCAACTCAAATATTTCTTATGTTACACATGCTTTCTCTTCAGTTATCTTTCTTGTACCTAACGTTTTCTCTCCAGGTTCTGTCATTGCCCATTGAGAGATGTGCATTCTTTCTCAATTGAAATGCCTAGCGAGCTACACATTATTGCAGTATGTATAGCCTCAGAGAACTTGGTACTTCCATATCACACTTTTTTCGGCATTGATTCTTCCTGACCAGTCTCTTAAACTTTAGCTCACTCTTCATCATCATCAAATTGTAATCTGAGTTTGGTATCCCTGTCTCTTCTACTCTTCCCATTGAGGGCCGCGTAGAAGACCGACTACAAATGTGAACGTCGTGGACATGCAAGATCAGGGGGAGTATCAGCACCGCAAGATGTTGTACTGGGAACAAGATTGTAAAAAAAAAACTCGAGTTATTGATTGTAACATTTTTTTAGCTAGAGGCACAAATCACTCTTCTCCAAATCGTTATATAAATCGATCCCTATCTTTCCTTTAGAGATCAATTTTAAAATTATTTTTTCTCTTCTGTAGGCTTTCCTATCTTCTATGTACCGTAGGCTGGGAGTCTAGGCTTAAGAGGTTTTCCAAGGTTTACCTGCTTCAGAAAGTTCCCGAATGGGTAGACCCTGATAACAGTTTCATGAAAGATCATCTTCCTTGGTTGCGCACAGCAGACATAACACCCTGATGAACGTAAAAGCAATACAGCCACGGTACCTGTCTCTTCATTTCTTCTGTTTTCAATGTTTCTTTTCTTCGTCTGTCTTAAACATAATTATTTTTTTCAGTCGGAGGACTGACACTCATCACTTCCGGGTTACCCACACTAATAGATAGCTCGCGAAGTGTGTTCGGTAAATCAAAATTAGGCTCACAAACTTCGCTCGCTGCGAGGGGCATTGTAATGTCCCCACAGAAAATACCCTCTACCACGCACCAATTAATCATTTTCAATCAAACCATCCACATTCATTCACTTTGGAAAAGTTATCTGATCTGATTTTCTCGTAATATATGCGGCGGCAGCTCGACGACGCCAAAGTATTTTCTATTGCGTTTATTCTTTGAAATAACAGAGATGCATATATGCATTCTCCATGGTTGTTAAAGAGTAGTAACTAGGACAGCTTCTGGAGTATCTGTTGAGGGATTGAAGTGTTTCTGAGAGATACATATTCTGTTTTTCTTCTCGCTAAAGCGAGCCAATTAAAATTTGTGCCCTTAGCGGTTTGTTTGAAGAGAAAGAGACTGTAAAAGGAAAATAATTAGGGCGTGGAAGCACCGGAGATCTGGACATGTAATGGAGATGGATTTAATACACAATTTCCTCCATAAATAAGGTTTTTGACTATTTTGTTCTGGAGTGAATGAACGAATGAGTTTTTTCTGAATCATTTGATGATCACGTTGGCCCTGTAATTAATGGGGAACTTTCAGCTGTGTTGAAGAGAGCCTGCAATCACTGAGTCTGTGTTAAATCGTCCAAAAAGGCTTCGTAAACATCTGGAATTCGCAATCTTTCGTAAAAGGAACAAATTGTCCAAACGATTGATTCTCCCGACTGACTGCAGTGTTTAACAGTAATAATAAATGTAAAGATCTCTTACAGCAAGCCAGCAGCTGATTACCAAGAGGAAGGACTCCACCAAAGATCCTATTTGGCTGATTTCACGTAATTAAATACTATATTAAAAACTGTACATAGATAAAGGAGAGAAAGAGAGAGAGCGAATGAAAATAGAGATAATACTAATAATCCTCCATTAGTCTAATTTTTCGCCTGTCTTATCACAGGTCAGCCAAGAACTGGGAGGGCCTTACTTTACTGTATAGATTTATGTGTGAAGGGATCTTAAAGGCAACAGATACACGTCTATACAGACAAGACATTACACAGAGGTAGCGGCTAGCTGCATTCATCATCTACTCTTAGATAAAGAGATGGCAACTTATTATCCGAACATTAAAATGTTAAATGAGCCAGTATCTGCCCTGGGTAAGCCTTACAATCCAATTTTTGCAATGAGTGCCAACATTATCAGAAATATCTAATTAATGATTCAGATTTTTTTGGTTTATTTGGTAATTCATCAGTCATGAAAATATCATGAAAATGTTTAATTTTTAGTTGTGTTACAAGATTTCTCATATCAAAATTACTTACTCATTAGCATACATATTGATTGCTTTTTGGATATTTTTTGTTCCATTTCCCTTCTTCTCCATTGCAAGAATGTTTCTTTTTTGTTGTTCCAGTTCTTTATCACCTTTCTTCATATTTATGACCGCTATTGCAATGGCAGTTTCTCCTCTAGCCATCGAACCAGCAACCGAAAATGGGAACACAGGCAGCAACAAAGGAAGAGATATTTAAGTTAAAATAAAAAGTCAAGATTGCAACAATATTTGTCTATTTACCGGTTTCAGCATATGTAGAAGCCATCATCAGAATTTTTGTCTTTTACATTCTGAAGACAGCTTTTACATTAGCTGAAACCAGTAAATAAAAAAATATTATTTGAGATCTAGACTGTTCATTTTAACTTAAATGTAGGATCTGGTCGCTGTTCTCCATAGACTATTTTGTCTAAATTTACCAACAAAAGAAGAAATCCGCCCTCATGTTTTATTAGAGAAAAGTCTATTTCCTTTTTGGTTAGATATCCAATAATTTTTTCACGACAGGTATGCCTAGTGTTATGAGAAAATTTCCGCTGGTTTTTTGTCTGTATTTCTTTTTTAGGCATCAGTTAAAAATTTTCAAAATTTTGTGTTTATGTCATCTATAGTGATTTGATTTGACAACAACTTTAGATGTGTCATCAGGTCTGAATCCAAAATCTTGATCTTCACTATGGTTGATATAATCCAGTATTCTTTCACTTACATTATTTTTTTCTGGAAGTTCTTCAGTCTGTCTTCTATTTTTGACCTCTTCCTCATATTTACCTACAAATCCTGTATTTATAATTTGCTTAGCATAAAATATTTTTATCACTTCCGTAGTTCTTAATTGCTGGTGTGTCGTTAAATTCTTCAAGGTAATGGTAATATTGATGACAAGAAACCATGTGCTCTCCAACTTCTCTATTTTCATCAACAGCCTTTAGTACCTCATAATGTAAACCTTCGATTCTTTGTTTTACTGTTTCTATTTCATCAATAATAAGCCAGTCTCTTTTTTTATGTGTTGTATATTCTGTTCTTAGATGTATCTTTCATTTTTTAAAATTATTCTTTTAATTCTTCCTTTAACTTTTTTTCATCTAGCGTTTTTTTAACAACTTGTGGATTATATTTTGCAAACATTTACTGAAGATAAAAACGTCAGAAGTAATTTTTTTAACATTTGCATTATGTTTTTGGTGTTATGAAATTTTCAATCTTATCGCTGTGTTTCCTTCATTATGTTCCCTAGTCACATCTGTCTTACAAAAACCAAACTGGTCTTCATTCCAACTTCCACTATATATACCTTGGAAATTATCAAAACAAAAAAGTCTCCCAACAAACTAATGATAAATGTGACTTAAATTTGTGTTATTCTGTCTAAATTATTTAATAAATTGTGATTATATCTGAACAATTGTCTGGAAATTTTAGAATATGTCTGAGCTAAATAAAAAAATCTATTCATTTTTGTCTTCCTCTGGTAAAGTTTTTCCTAGCAACACTCGATCCTCAAGAATGAAATCATCAAATATTATGAATGAATATCTTGGTATCGATTCAGTGGTATAATTTCATCACTGTTCTCAATAAAATTAGTGATCTTTCATTATTTTTGTCTTCCAGGTTTCTGCAAATTTTTATAAATTCTTGCTAATTTGGTTCATTTAAACCTTTGGAGTAAACATACACATGACTTTATTCCAGTTCAACCATCCCAGAGCTAGAATATAGTCATCAATTATTAATGCTGATTTTCTGCAACCACTTGGTCCTGTTATTGCATGTTGAATAGAATTTAGGAAAAGCTCATTGTGTTTATTTTTTGATTCCTTTTCTGAACTTATTTTTAGTTCCCAACCACTTTTCATTTAATTAATCATTTTTTATTAATATTAGTCATCTATTTCAATTGAGTAGTAAGTTACTTGTTCTCAAAAAACATTAACTGTCTCTATATGAAAAAGTTATACCAATGTTACACTAGCTGGATTTTAGAGAAGATTTTTTACTCCAAATATTATGATGAAAAATAATAAATTGTGTTATGATGGAGAAACACGAGAAATTCATGTTTGTCAATGCACTTTGAAAAGCTAAGAAAAATTTATTCTTATCAAAAAACAAATGTTCGTAGTAAGGCAGATAAAATTTTAAATAGAGTTATTACTGAAAGTGACTTTAAACTGTATATGGATGTAGATGATAGTATTGGAAGTGTGCATGGATTTAGTGGGCAAACTATCCTTTCTAATGAAAAGACTGTTACTAACAATGTATCTAAAATTATTTGATTCAAATAAATCGACATAAATTTTAATCTTGCTGATGGAATGTTTGTGAAGCATACTAACTGTTTTCACCGAGGAACTAATATTACTACTTCATTCAAGTCTAATGCTGAATTTGGTGGACCGCTAATTCATGAACCAGATTTTTATCCTTTATAAATGAATAAGGTTTAGAACTATAAGTTTTACTCACTCCCTGTGAATGAGAGGACTGAAATAACCTAAATCTTCCCAAGAAGGACGAAGAGATTAATATAAATATTGGAGATGCATGGGTTCATCGTAATCATGCTCAGGTGTACATGAGCGTCAATTTTACCAGACTTAATGGTACAGATTATCCAACATATGATGGAAAATCCAACAAAAATTAATTGATAATTATGTGACAAAGCTGTTAGACATTATCAGCATGAGGAAAAGAAAAAATATTTTCTCTAGAGTGGAACAGCCATTTATATCTTCATCTGTCCTTATCTGATTGAGTTAATCTCTAGCCTGTGAGTTAACTGTAGAAGATTATATCCTCAATAATGGAAGACAAAAAGTAAGAAAAAAGAAGTACTTTTCCGACTCTATCTGCTTGGCACACACATACATATATTGACCCTTATTCCACAGACCATGAATACTACATTTTGTAGTGATGTAGAATGTATCAGTTTAATATAAGTTTTCTTTACACAAAATAGTTAATTAATTTTTTTACTGTTACTACCTGGATGGTTCTTTAGAGATTATAAGAACATGATTTGGGAATTTTTACTTGGAATTCTAGCGCAAACAATGCCATTCTTCGAAGGGCTGACCATAGTAGGGTTGGTGTTGAAGATGTATCACCCTTCCTAAACAGGACAAAACTATTCTGGATTCAATGAAACCCTAGTTCCTGTGGTAAGATGTGAACCAGAACATTCACTCAAGATAGAGAAAGGAATACTAAAGAAATTAGTAGATTCCCACATCTTGCTTTGAACTAAAAACCATAGAGATTGCTGGACTAAATGGAAAAAAAATTTGAGCTAAGTGTCACAGTTTACTAGAATTTTGCAGAATTTGATATGCTTTATTTTAATTTTGTTGTGTCTGAAAATAATAGAAAAAATAATCAGAGAATTAACTCTTCCCTGATAACATCAAACTACAGAATATATATGGATGGAAGAAATGAAATTTTTCCTCAAGAATTGTGGAATCTAGATCCACTGAACTATCACTGGAATGCGTATGATGTTTTCTGAGATTTTAAGTGAGTTACACAATTGAATGGTGATCTTAATGTAAATCCATACAATTTCATGACAAATTGTTGCTTCCATGTCATAAATATATCAAGAAGAATGAAGGTTTTGGCCACACAGAAAATGAAGATGAAGCTGTGTGCCAAAGTCAACAATAAAATTGTGAACTTTAACAAATGATGCTCAGCATAGAATTTTGAGTAAAATTTACGAATTATATAAATGAATAAAAAATTACATTTTCTTAGCAAAGCAAAATATATGAAAAATTTAATATAGAAATTGGAATATGGTATCCAACTTCATTTATTATTATTTCTCTTGGTAGTCCTTTGCATTAAGATTCTGCTAGCAACTTGAATTTGTAAATATGGTTAATATTGGCTGAGACATAAACAAATAGCTGGAGCTCCAAAGCAATGCTGTGTTATGTAGTTCCCACCTGCATCAGAGAAATGACTCAACTGACCAACTTAGGAAGTGGAAGTGTGTGCAACTCATATAGCACAGCCACTCTCAGTTCTCACTATTAAACTAGAGTTCCCTCTGTCTCTGTGGCGCAATACTAGCTCAGGAAACTGCTAACAGTTGTCTCATTTTTTGTTATCGAATCAACTTTGTCACTCAGAACACAAGCTATATACACAACTTGTAAAAAGGTTTTGCTAGTTCAAATCGACTAAGCTGGTGCTGTAGCAAACAGTTTTCCCAGTCATTATTAAATAATTTGCTCTTCTGCACTCCTTGAAAACATCTGGCTGCTCATCTGGCTGCTCAGGAGTCTACAAGCAGAAGCAGAGGGGACATCAGCAGTGTCACAGAAAAAAAAGTGGCAGATCAGCAGCACCAGAAAAAAGCCAGAGAGTGAAAATGAGAAGCAAGAAAGAAACATCAAGAAAAAAAGTATGCTTTTCTCCAACATGGCCTGGAGTTTTGCTATTATAAAATAAATTTAAATTTTATTATTAAAATTTTCTCTGTTTAAATGTAAACCACACTCAGGAAGCTCAATAGTGGAAGCAATTATAATTTGTTTTAAAAAGTTAGTCATCTAGAGGTAAATGTTTTATAATAACTTATTGGATGTGAATATTTGAATACTGGATATGGAGAAAAAAATTGTATGGAGCTTAATAACATGTTTAAGATTCTTTTACTAGACAGATATTTGAAATTAATAAGTAATAGGGATTTTCAATTTTTTGAAAATGGTCAGGCTAAACTGAGGTACAATAGAATGAAGAAAATCAAAAATAATAATGAATGTCAAGATCTGAATTTTTTAGTGTGAATTCCATTAAAATTTTTACCTCACTTTATTTGCAGAGAAAAGTATATTGATTAATAATGACATATTATCCATTTTTATATGGAATTCCAGAAGGAGAATATCTCCTGCTGGAATTATTAAAAATAAAGATTAAATAAAATAAAATAATCAGAATAAAATAAAATTAAAAAATAAAAAATAAAATATGTTATATCTAGTAGTTAAGGCCAAGGTGGTTAAGGCAACCATTCTAGAGAAGTGGATCATCTGGGTTCAAATCCTGGTCAAACACACATTTGCTCTTTGCATCATTGATTGATTTTCAGTATCCGAATGTAGCTGCTGTCAGCAAAATTTCTCTGAGTATTGATATTCAAGACCGCTCAATGATGATAATTTGTGGCGCCTGTTTCATCAGACATGTCCTACAGAACAGATACCACACACCTATATGAGAGGTGTTCAACAAGTGATGCAACACAATTGTTTTCTGAGAGCAGTTTGGTTTTATTCAGGATTCCAATACACCATTTTTCCCCACTTTTTTTGGTACAGAACTTTAGTTTTCAACAATAATCTCCATTCTATGGCACAGCCTTATGCCACGTTACTGGGAGGGCCTGATTGAATGCATGGTCCTACTTCACCAGTCGACGTCGAAGCCATCTTGCTGCATCAATAGTCTCTCCATCATCCATGTACTGTTTCTCGGTGAGTGAATCCTTCCAGTTGGTGCGAGATCCAGGCTATAGGCTGTATGAGGAAGAACAGTCTCCTTTCGGGTGCAGAGGTCTTTTTTGTAACAGAGAATGAGAGAGTCGTTTGCATTTTTGTGGCGACAAGCACACTGAAGTCGTTTCTTCAATTTCCTGAGGTTTGCACAATATACTTTAGCGGTGATCGTTACACCATGAGGGAGGACATCAAACAGAATAACCCCTCCAGAATCCCAGAAGACTGTCGCAATGAGTTTACTTAAGCCTGCAGCTTTGAACTTTTTCTTCGGAAGAGAAGTGGTGTGACGCCGCTCCATGGATTGTCGTTCTGTTTCAACACCTGTGATGATGTTCGACAAAAAATTGTCACTATAAGCCTCGCACCACACAAACAATTCGGTACAGACGGTCCGTCATTGCTCTTTATGGTCTTTTGTTACGCAGTGAGGAATCCAGTGGGCACTCATCTTTGAGTAGCCCAACTGGTATACAAGTGTGTCAGCACTACCAACAGACGTTTAGTTGTCTGTACCAGATAGGGTTGATAGAAGAGATAGAGAAGATCCAAAGGAGAGCAGCGCGCTTCGTTACAGGATCATTTAGTAATCGCGAAAGCGTTACGGAGATGATAGATAAACTCCAGTGGAAGACTCTGCAGGAGAGACGCTCAGTAGCTCGGTACGGGCTTCTGTTAAAGTTTCGAGAACATACCATCACCGAAGGGTCAAGCAGTATATTGCCCCCTCCTACGTATATCTCGCGAAGAGACCATAGGATAAAATCAGAGAAATTAGAGCCCACACAGAAGCATACCGACAATCCTTCTTTCCACGAACATTACGAGACTGGAATAGAAGGGAGAACCGATAGAAGTACTCAGGGTACTCTGCGCCACACACCGTCAGGTGGCTTGCGGAGTATGGATGTAGATGTAGATGTAGATGTAATTCAGCAGGGAGGTGTTTGATCACGGTCGAACATCTCGAGTGAGAGTGTCTGCACGTTCCAACATTGCAGGAGTCATAGCTGTGGGCAGCTGGCCAGGACACTGGAGATGGGACAGGTTTGCGCGACCTTTTTGTGATGATGACACAGGCCTCGCTCTAAGACTCAGCGTGCTTTTGTTCGCTGCCAGGTCTCTGTAGACATTCTGCAAGCGATGCTCTGGTTTTCCACCACAACAAATTCAATGACAGCTCTCTGCTTGGCCGCACCTCCTTTACAGACGCCATTTTGAAGACTACGTTTCGCGTCGCCACCTATCAGAACTTAATAAAGCTATAGGGCTTGCAGTAGGACTATTTCACGATGTTCCACAACAAATTCTGCATTTTTCCAAGCGAAATTGGCCTAGAAGAAATATTAGTTGCATTAATTATTGAACGCCCCTTGTACAGGTTACATGTTTATTTGAATATTCTCAGCGACCGAGTGTTGCCCTTTCTTCTACATCTTCATGATGAGAATGCTGTGGACACTCCCGTGCTCCAACAAGCGAACGGCTGTCCTCATACTGTTGCATACATACATTATTGTTTGACGAACAATCATGCTTCCTCAGCACATTTCGACTGCCTCGCTAAGTAGCATAGAAGTAGTCTGGGACTATTCGGAACAGTGGTGGTAACGTAGTAGCCACAACCACGCAGTTTTGTAGCTCTATGGAAACTAATGATCAATGAGTTGCTTCAGCTGATATGGCATACATGAAGAACTTTGTGGACTCCCTTCGTTGCCTAATTGAGGTCATTATCAAGTCTAGAGGTGGTCTAACATGATATGAGTGTGCTGTGTCCCAGGGGGCGACGTAATTTTTTGACCGATGTATTTATTGTCGCCCAACAGCACTCTTCAGGCCAGCCACCGTAACTGAGATCGCGTAGCATCTAACACTATCCCCCGGGCCACGAAGAAGTTTGCTTATTTGTTCACAGTATCAACAATCAGCTTCTGTCGACACTGTCGCTTAGCAATGCTATGCAGTCCGACTAGCATAGACTTAATGTCCGCTGCAAAAAATGGACGCCAGCATCATTTACGAATTAAATCGCTGAGTACTTCATCAGCAACCTAACTGTACGACACAGTTGGAACTATCGATGACCTCTGTACTTCAAGAATCTAGACCTCTGATGTCTGAGCACAGAACTGCTGCACGCCTGCAGGTTCCTGTGTCTACAACGTCCAACATGATGTAGTTTGGAAAAAAGTTCCCATCGGTCTGTGTGATTAAAGATTACATACTCTTTCTGCTTATGTACCTTATGTTATTTACTTTAATGGTGTCTGAAGCAGGGAAGTATGACCTTAGTACAGCGCTGTAATACTTCATTGGAAGTTGCACATATAACAAGACTAATTCTCTCCTTCACAAGAGTTATGAATTTTTCAACCTCGCTTGTGGATTTGTTCACACGAAAGTTAACGGAAAATTTAGTGTTGCTGAAATACTTCGTGTGCTTTGCATCTTTACTGTGTACATCCTGAAAGAAATTGACTAGCATTTCCAACATTATTTCCGAAATCCGTACTCAACCTTTTAAATATATCTGTGTTGTCAGCGGACCACACGTAGTATTGAGAAGTGCAGATAATTTTCCAGAAACTCGCTAATTCAAGTCCTATTGAGAGAAATACGTTATCGCGTTTGAAATGCATGACTCTATGGCATGGAGCGACTACATAAAAGCTGGTAGATAATGCAACACTTCAGGTACGAAATAGTTAATAATATCTTTCGATTTAGATTCAAAAGTAGATGTCCTTACACAGTGTAATATTAGTTTACACTTAATGAGAACTTATGTAGTTCACACCTAATTCTTATCATCAGTCAGTAGTGGCATGTCTACAGAGCGTAATGTTGGTGTAAGATAAGTTTGGATTGTTTATAGCATCTGATTTTGTGAATTATACATAGTTCAAATATCGGCCGATATAATGTCACATATATTTATTTCTGTCGCATGTTACGACGTTGCTTTGCACGATTAATGTCTGAGTAAAGTAAAAGAGAAATGAAGCACAAGAGTTTAGATATGAGATAGCAAAACAGCCACTGTTTTTTGCTCTAGTTTTGAAACAGTTCAGTTTGTTCATCTCCAGAAATGCAGGACATCTGATGTCATGTGGGTGCACAATCGGAAAATGTTATGTTTTGCATTCAAAAGACACTTCGTGGACACCACGTTGTAGTAAGGCAATACAAGGAGTACGAGAAGCTTTTGACTGCATGCTCAAGCACCAGCATGTATACATCAAGTATATGTAGACATTATTGGTAGCTCTTAGCTGTTTTATCTCTGCACTTACGTCAATTGATTGTTCGCCACTGGCTAGGGCCACTATAAATGTGGCGTCTCTGTCTATTCCTTTAAAAGGTTTTTTTACAGTTATCAAATGACCGTTGACAGCTCCATGCTACTGCAAAATACTCTTATGGATTACTTTACTACAAATTCACTTTAAATCGCGATTATGAACCGAACTGTAATGCCCACATCAACCACACCTCACTATATAAGAACTAAAACGAAATCATCGAACGACATACACTTTACCTTGCATTCCGTATTTGACTTGGTTCTTCCATTCGTATCTTGTACTAGCTGAGTAAGGGCCCACACTTCTTCAGATACCTAGAGCCCTTTCGTCTCCTCCAGTTTCTCCCGTAAACCTGGGTCCCAACATCATGTAATCTTCACCATCGTTGAGAACGCTGACCTGCTGCTACGCGTCTGTTAACGCACCTTCCCTACTTCTCCAAACTCACCATGTTGTTTCCGATCGTTGTCCCTTACGCAGACCATGAACTCATCCCCGAATCTGCTCTTCCTACCAGCCATAATCTACTCTGCACATCCCATTCCATCCCAAAAAAATTCCCCAATCTCTCATTTTCTTGACCACCTGGCACCCCATTCATCTACCACTCACATCTCACCAATCAGATCCTTCGCACATAGACATTGCCAATCTTCTGTTGCTGTGTGTATGTTTGGACTGATTGCAATAGTAGTTTCTCTGGAAAAAGAAATACTTTTACTTCTTGTATGTGGGATGGATCGGTGTTTATAAGTATGACAAACAATAGTGGGTTTAATACTGAGCTTGTGGAACCCCATAAGTCATTTCTTCCTAGACTGAAGAATCTCCCCTTCTTATTTTGCCTGAGTTATTATGTACATCCGTATTCATTCTGGTGGTTAAATACGGCATTATCCATTGACTGGCTATATGGTCAATTCCGTAAAATATCGGGGGATATTGTAATTCACAGACAAATGGGTTGGAAAGATCACAGAAAATACTAACTGGCGATACTTCGTTATTTAATACTTGTAAAATTTGGCGACTGAAAGTGTAAATTTCATTTTCAATTTAGCAATCCAGACTGTGATTTATAACGGCTATTATTATTACTGAAATAGGATACTATCCTGGAGTACATCACCTTTACAAAAGTTTTGGAAAATGATATCAGTAATGAGATGGCTTGGTAAATATTGACATCTCTCCTGCCATCTGTCTTATAGAGGGGTTCAGCAATGACTGGAAAAATTTCCTGAGTCAGTGATGCACTACTTTTTCAAAAGAGACTACTTATTATGCGGGAACAACTCTTTAGTACACCAGAATATCCAGATGAAGTTTGACTTTTGAGTAAATGTATAATGTTCTTAATTTCAGGAGGAGAAGTGGGTGATACATTCATATGATTCAATTTTAATGAGTTGCTATTTCAAAATATTGCTTTGATTTTTCTCTCGAACTATTTATTCCTATTTGTCTACTCCATTTAAAAATTACTATACATCCCATGTTACTATACATACATGTTGTGGCTGATCATTTCTATTTTAATTTTAATTTTGCTACTATTTGTACAGACTGAAGCTTCTTGTTGGAATTATTGGTTTCCGAAGTAACTGCAGGATCTTTGCTTGTTCTTGCTAACAGATATATTTTGCTTTCCCTTTCACAAGATTCTTTAATCCATCTATTGATCTTACATGGCTTTTTAATGCACTTTCTTATGAGTTTATGGGGAAAGCATTTTTCCAGTAATAACATGAATTTATCGTGTAATATATTACATTTTATGTTAGCTTTTGTTCAATCTAAAATTTTATTCCATATCATCTCTAGAAAGCTGTGTAACGTTGTTGCTTTAATTTGCTATGAAAGCTGTGCTGATAGCCAATAAAAGCGGGTTAAAAGCTGTGAGCTGTCTGGGGAAGTTAACCTTGCATTATTGAGCAACTGTTTCACCAGGTATCCAATCTAGCTTACCAAATTCCCAACCAGACTAACATTAATTATAATCTTTTAATAGTCATATGACAACCGGTGATATATATATATATATATATATATATATATATATATATATATATATATATATATATCTAAAAAGAAAGATGATGAGACTTACCAAACAAAAGCGCTGGCAGGTCGATAGACACACAAACAAACACAAATATACACACAAAATTCAAGCTTTCGCAACAAACTGTTGCCTCATCAGGAAAGAGGGAAGGAGAGGGAAAGACGAAAGGATGTGGGTTTTAAGGGAGAGGGTAAGGAGTCATTCCAATCCCGGGAGCGGAAAGACTTACCTTAGGGGGAAAAAAGGACAGGTATACACTCGCACACACACACATATCCATCCACACATACAGACACAAGCTTGCTTGTGTCTGTATGTGTGGATGGATATGTGTGTGTGTGCGAGTGTATACCTGTCCTTTTTTCCCCCTAAGGTAAGTCTTTCCGCTCCCGGGATTGGAATGACTCCTTACCCTCTCCCTTAAAACCCACATCCTTTCGTCTTTCCCTCTCCTTCCCTCTTTCCTGATGAGGCAACAGTTTGTTGCGAAAGCTTGAATTTTGTGTGTATATTTGTGTTTGTTTGTGTGTCTATCGACCTGCCAGCGCTTTTGTTTGGTAAGTCTCATCATCTTTCTTTTTAGATATATTTTTTCCACGTGGAATGTTTCCCTCTGTTATATATATATATATATATATATATATATATATATATATATATATATATATATATATATATATATATATATATATATATAAGAGAATTTAAATAAAAAGAAATAAATCATTTTATATTTGGAAATTTATTTTAACATTGATCATTGAAATTTCAGCATATTAAACTTGATTCCTAACTAAACTGGTGCCTTATTTAGGATTGTGAAAATGTGAGATTGTAATCTTACGGAACACATCAAATATGGAGCCAAGATTGGGAGACTGCATACAACACTGCATTCATAAAACAACACACAAAGAACGTTGAAACATATGCAACAAAAAATTAACCACTACCAACCGATTCAATTTTCACCCAAAGAAGTTACGTTCTTAGCACAATCCTGTCCGTCATGTAATTACCACACACTGGTATACTAAATTCATATTAACTCTTTGTGAAATCTTCCCGAAAAGAATAGCTGAGGGCTACTTTGATGATTACACCACATGCTTCACGTGGTCAACTTGGTTTACACAAAGAGTGTAACTCCACAATAATTTTGATAATTAAAATAAAGTAGATCGAAAAGCAATTTACAAACCACAAAGTACACCCCACGTGGGTTGAACATAAAGAAAAGTTGCTATATTGAAAATTATTGTCAAGACGAGACGTTATAATCTCACGCACATTCGCATTTAAGATTGATGAAATTAGTTAGAGTTACTGATCAACACGTGGTTCCACTTTACTCACAAAGTAGTGACAAAGCAACTACCGGAATATATTCTGAATTTCACACGAGAATTACACTGCGCTGCAGTTTAAGATAACATTAGATATTTTAGAGCTAAACCTGAAATAAAGGTGATTAAATTTTCAGTTAGGCTGAACTTAAGAAATCCATTGTCCTACGGACTTAGCAGACACGCGCTTAGCCGGAGATCTTACCACTTCAGACGCTCGCCACGGACAGACTGACTGGACCCTTCCTGAGGGGTGGCTCACAAATACAAACGGAAGTGGCCAGAGGGGCAGCTTCCTATACCAACATGACAACGGACGGACAGGACCATACTAAGGATAGAAACCTCTTTGCTTTTAGAAAGCGTAGCTACCTGTTCCAACGTTGGTCCTACTGTTCTCTAGCAGACAGGCTTGTCTGCTACCCTCAAACATGCAACTAGAAATACATTTGCTCAACATGCAACTAGAAATACATTTGCTCATTCATCCTCTCACACAGAAGGGAAGGGGGATGACAGTATCTTATCATATACAGTATATAAAAGAAAGCGGATGTAGGTTCCGTATGAGACTGTGTGACATGAATTACATATAAACTGTGTTTTAAAGTGTAGTAGTGTGACAGATCGTTCTTGTTTATGTGTAAAAGTAACACGTTCCACTACTCAGTCTCCTCCCAGACAGTCAGAAACGCCACAGTAAATTTAGAAGAGGAATTTATGCCGTAAATGACAAAAGATTTAAGAAATTAAACATGAAAGGAATCCAACAGAGACCTTTCAAGCTATTCTTAAAAATGTTTGTCTGGGAGTCATTAATTATTCTGATTTCCACTGAGAGGAATCTGGACTGTAAGGGACTTTGTTCTTTATCCTTCCTGTGCATCATTATTGGAGAAACCATTAATTCTGGATGTGCGACGTGTATTCAAAAAGTAGCAGGAATTTTCGTTTTTCATGCAGTGTTTTATTTATTCTATTATATCAGCACAAACCCCTACAAAAAGGTCACCGTTAGATGTTATAGCTAACGTTAATGTTTTTTTTCAATCCTCAAAATACTTCTGGAACTTGATATTTGGAGTAACATTTAACTGTCGCAGCGATACGTTTTTGATCTCATCTATGCATTAAAACAAGTGCTCTTTAAGGTTTTGTTTATTTTTGGGAACAAAAAAGACCCACCTGGGGCCATGTCTGGCGAATAGGGAGGCTTCGGCATCATTATAGTATTGTTTATGACCAAAAATTCACCCTGGACTCGCATTCGGGAGGACGACGGTTCAATCCCGTCTCCAGCCATCCTGATTTAGGTTTTCCGTGATTTCCCTAAATCGTTTAAGGCGAATGCCGGGATGGTTCCTTTGAAAGGGCACGGCCGATTTCCTTCCCAATCCTTCCCTAACCCGAGCTTGCGCTCCGTCTCTAATGACCTCGTTGTCGACGGGACGTTAAACACTAACCACCACCACCACCACCAAAAATTCACGAATAAGCGACAAAGCGTGAACAGATGCATTATCGTGGTACAAAAGCCCCTCACTCTTTGCCTCAGTGGCTGCGTGGTGTTGAACTTACAGGTAGTACTCCTCACTGATTGTTCGATCTTGTGGCGGGAATTCATGGTGCACATTGCCGTTAAAACTGACGAGCATAGTGAACACGTCCTTAACATTAGATCGCACGTGTCAGCTTTTTTCGGTATGCGCGGCACAGAATGCTTCCACTAGGTCTATTGAGTATTAGTTTCGACGTCTTACCGATTAGTCCATGTTTCACCACCTGTTATGGTACGTTTCAATAGTTCTGCTGGGCTGACGTTATCCAAGCAAGTCCTGAGAGACTTCTTGCATTCGCTGCTGCTTTTGTTCAGAGAAGCCCTTATTCAGTCTCAGGATAGAGTGGTTCAACAGACGTCTTTATAAACGCATGTATTAAGCTTCGACATTGTCGCGTATGTGGGACAATATTAAATTTCTCGTCTATTTAATCTGGTGGAGACAATATTGAACGACAGAAATGTCAAGTTATTTGCGTCTGTATTATGTGAGATTGCTTTCGTGCTTCAAGAAAGCAACTTATGTATCAAATGAGAGATGTTCTCTACGTCTGTGCTGACAGCAGATTTTACACTTTAGGAATAATCGCCCTTTTCGTCCTTTTCGTCGCCATTACTGCGTTTGTCATGTTCGATCTCGGTGATAAAGCGCAACTGTCTTGTATCTGTTCGTAACTGGGAGTGAAGATGGTTTCCAAATTGTCCTTTGCGTGACAGCCCTAGGTTAAATAGAATTAATCTAATTTCACCGCACACTTAGTGCAAGTTAAATAGGGTTTTGCAGCAATATTAATTTTTTTATTATTTAAGGAATACATGACGTAGGCTACAGGTAGACAATGGGAAGGTATACCTGCGTAAAGACAAAATTTGAAAAGGAATTTGAAAATGATTGGTAGCGGAAATATGACACATTTTCCACATTTTTCTCAATCAATAGATCTAGATGTTTCCATTGTTTGTTTGCGTCACGCTGTACTAACAATTTTATCGAAAAATGGTGTGGTGAAGTACACATCTAAAATTAATAAACCGTAACGAGTAGCTCTGGGCAGTAATAAAACTGTTTGTCACCTGAAGTACGAGAGTTCGATAATTAACGTAATACCTATTTGTAAGGTCACAATATTCAGAGAGATATACGCATAGTGCCCACGCTACATGAACTTTGACCCCAGTAATAACATTTTTGGTATTTATGTAGTTTGATTGGTTTCTTCGTGTAATAGGCAGGCTGCATTGTGTTACAAAAGATCACTGTGATGGGTGGCGAATCAACGTGAAAGTACGAAGGAGCGAGAAACGATTGCAGGACATTCAGTACCATATCTCAGTCTGATTGCTTTGACATTTTGTTGTTGTTATGTGGCGACACTTTCCGCGTATTCAGTAATTCTGTTGATATCAGCTTGGTGCAAAGCTAAGATATAACGCCGAGTTTACCCAAAATGTTTCCCAGCGAACATCACCGGGAGGTGCTGCGCTGGTATTGGACTTTATCTTCTCTCTTCTTTACATTTCAATCTCTTTCAAGACAGCACAAACACAACAAAAAGACGGCATTCATTTCGGAGGCGAAGTCAGTGATCTCGTTTGTTATGCACAAAGGCATCCACATTAAGTTTTATTTAAGTTTTGCGTTCGATTTCCGCCTAAACTATAGCGACGGTTCTGCATTTCAGATTTAAATCTGATGATGGCCTAATTAGACCGATCCCGGTCGTAACCATTAAGTAAAACATAATAGAGACTATCATTAATATCGTTCTTGATGTACTGCTGCATCATCTTATAAAGTACTTAAAATACTAAAATAAACCGACGTTTCGGCCGAGTTGCAGCGGCTATCCTCAGGGCAAAGACTAATTATCTATTTATACATATGTCATGTCTGTTCTTTTGGAGCCGGCCGCGGTGGTCTTGCGGTTCTAGGCGCTGCAGTCCGGAACCGTGGGACTGCTACGGTCGCAGGTTCGAATCCTGCCTCGGGCATGGATGTGTGCGATGTCCTTAGGTTAGTTAGGTTTAAGTAGTTCTAAGTTCTAGGGGACTGATGACCTAAGATGTTAAGTCCCATAGTGCTCAGAGCCATTTGAACCATTTTTTGTTCTTTTGGACATGTCCGAAAGAACAGACATCATTTTTGATTCAGCAGCCATTGTGAATTAAGACATAAGGAAGTTGCAGATATTGGTTGCAAGCGGGTGACAATTGCAATCAATAGGGAAAGTTGAAAATTCGTGCTGGACCGGGGTTCGACAAGGGCCTCCTCCTTACTGGACAGATGCCATAGCCATCAAGCCATCCCGTCAAAGTGGTAATGGCAACTGTACGGACTACCCTAGCACGCATCCCGTCAGACCCAAAGTTTCAACTTATCAACACAATGCTAACGTATTGCCCCTTGCCCATTGTCCTCATTACTCGCGGCATTTCATCGCTTTCTGTAACAGTTAGAGCCTGGTGTGCATCTGCACTGAAGAGATCGTTGGCCGTCAACTACGTATCGGATCAAACAAACTTATAATTTTAATTTGTTTGTCTCGGAGGAGGATATCCAATGATTCGACACTCGACCCTACCCCCACCCTACCCTGTGCATGCGTGGCGAGTGCAACTTTGAAGTCTTCAATAGAAACTCCCATTTTTTGTTGCAGATTACTATTCTACGGCAACATATGCATGCGTTTTGTCTGAAGCATTTTCTTCGCTTCATCACAGATGGCTCTGTAATCGGAGGAATAGAAATGGGGCCGGCCTGGCGTGGCCGACCGGTTATAGGCGCTACAGTCTGCAACCGCGCGACCGCCGCGGTCGCAGGTTCGAATCCTGCCTCGGGCATGGATGTGTGTGATGGCCTTAGGTTAGTTAGGTTTAAGTAGTTCTAAGTTCTAGGGGACTGATGACCTCAGAAGTTAAGTCCCATAGTGCTCATAGCCATTTGAACCATTTTAATAGATATGGGTGCACAATCGTAATTTCGACGTGCTACTAAATGGCCCTTGAATATACAATGGCACTTGAGACCCCAGCTCCAAGCTGCGAGGGTAGGACAGGCCAGTATTGCATAATTTATAATTAGAAGCTCCACTGGAAACATTGTATTCCTCCGAAATATCAAACAGGGAACTAATAGACGCGACACGGTTGTCACGGCTCGAGGCATAGCTACTCTACTTTTTCAATTAGAGTAAGTGTTCAAACCTAGTACCTTCAACTTCAATACACTAAATGATCTGCTTTTCAAATTACCGTACACGGGACAGAAGCATATCTGTGGGAACGTCAGCGCAGGTGTTTCGGATGCGGTCGACCATGCCTTCGCGGCCTGTTGGTACTTGCTGGTACACCTTATCTTTTAAATATTCCCATACACAAAAAAATACAAGCGAAGACAAATCCAGCGACCTAGAGGGCCAATTAGTAGGGCCACTTCTTCCGACCCAACGGCCTGTGTAAACACGCTCTAATACCTCGCGTGCTTCAATTGCATAATGCGCTGGGCATCCGTCATGCTGTAGCCACGTACGTTGTCGAACATCCAGGGCAACGTCTTGCAGTAGTACCCGTAGTTCCTGTTCCAATACCGTTCGATATTTGCATCCATTCAACATGCCGTTGATAAAATCGGGACTAATAAGTTTGTTCCCCATGATGCCACCCGTACGTTAATCGACCAAAGACACTGATGGTTAACTTGCCGTAACCAGTGGGGACTCACTGCACTCCAGTAATGCCGGTTAACGCTACTCATCGGAAAATAGTGCCTCGGCGAAGAACGTGGGGGTCGTTTGCATTGGTTGACGTGCCCATTCACAAAACACCACCTATTTCATTAGCTTCTCCCTTAACATGTTTGCTTCGTTTCTTTTTGCCGGTCTGTACGCTGCCATCATACATAAAGGCGTTCACAACCTTGTTACAGAACGAACGTGAGAGCGAGATTTCTCTGGAAAACGTTCGACATACAAGGCAGAAGCAGCCTTAATATTTCTCTTACATTCTCCGTAAACCAGGATCATTTCAGTTTTTTCTTCTGTCGTTGCAACATTCATTGTCCACTTGCACGTTTTTCCCCCAGATGATAGGTGTGCAGGCAATAAATAGTCGCTATCTGTTCTACGTCTGCACGATGCGTGAGCTATGGCCGCAGTGTACTGTCTGTTATGATACGTCGTAGATCGCTAAACGGCCACGGTGTTGCGTCAAGTAGCCCCTGCTCGATATGTCGGAGGAACGCAACATTCCAAATGGGGTTCCCTATTAGAAGTTAAGAAATACCGGCCTGTCCTACTCCCGCAGCATGGAGGTGGGGTCCCACGTGCCACTGGATGTTCAAGGGCCACTGAGTAGCATGACGTGAATTACGATTGTGCAGCCATTTCTGTTCCTTTGATTACAGTGCCATTTTTCGACGAAACGAAGAAAATGCCTAAGACAAAACGTATGTAAATTTTTCCGTAGAACCGTAATCTACAATAAAGAATATGGGTTTCTATTGGGGTGGTGGGTCGAGTGTGGTACAGTTGGCTGTGCCCCTCCAAGATAATCAAATTGGAATTATAACGTTTTTTGATCCGAAGTGTTTTCGAGATTTTTCAGTGTCTTCAGTTAAAAATGAAAACACTGTGTACAGGGTGATTAAAAAGTTACTGTACGCACTTCATGGGTGCAATATATGCTCCTAAATAAGAGTAAAACGTTAAACAAAATTGTGTCTGAAATTTATTTATTTCCGAGCTATGATGCGTAATGTCGTTTGTGGTAGGCCTTTCATCATGGACCACTACAGGCTTTTGGCGTACCGATATATAAAGGAACACTGTTCAGTTGATTCTGGTACAAAATGCCTTTGTTTACTAGATATCGGTGTGATCCGTTTGCTGTGAGGCACTTGTGAGCGAATCAGAATCCGCATGTAACGATCGTACAAGGATATCAACATCGGTTTACAGTGAATGTTCAGTGTGGTATAGTGGGCAATTAATTACTCGGACCGTATGATATTCCACAGCGCCCGACTCGCAGCGTGCATCGACGGTTATTGGAACATAAGTTGGGTGGTCTGCTTCATCATCTCACACTCGCTACACGAACCAACTTAAGGTTAATGCACGACGCTGGCGCTGCACATTTCAGTCGGGAGCAAGAGAGTATCTCAGTGGTGTTTATGCCGATAAGTGGACAGGTCGTGCGGGCCCAGTTGCTTGGCCTGCCAGATCTCCGGATATTAGCCCCCCGGACTTTTACCTTTGGGAACGAGTACTTGATGTCGGAATCGAGAATGTAGCACAACTACAGTAGTGAACTGAAAGTGACTGTGTAGCCTTAGAGAATGAGATGAACGGAGGCTGCAACATTGCAAGAGCTTAAGACGTCGAGCACATCTCTGTCTTCGTCTACATGGACATCTTTTTGAACATGTTGTGCGGTAAATGCCCAGTACGTACTTGTGCTGAATTTTGGGTCATTTCATGTCGTTGTTTTCTGAGAAGAATTAATTCTGTTTCGTTTATATTCTACTTGCGGTCTCTACTCTACTGCATAACTCTGAAATGAAGCAATTTCAGACAACGTTTATATTACATTTTATTCTTATTTTTATGTATACACTACACCCACGAATTGTGTGCAGTTACTTTTGAATCAACCTGCATAATTAAGGCGAGACGACTAACGATCTATCCAGCGCAGATGCGCACCAGACTCGGACTGTTACACGAATAGGCGAAATGCCGCTAGTAATGAGGATAATGAGCAAGCGGCACTACATTAGTGGTGTGTGGATAAGTTGAGAAATTTGGGTCTAACAGAAGGTGCGTTACGATAGTATGTGCAGTTGCGATGACCACTGTGCCCGAATGGCTTTCCCGCTTCGCTCGCCGGGCGAGTAGATTTATTACAGCAATCGTAAATTCATCTCGAACATCCTTTGAGGGACGAAAAATTCTCCATTCTCCATTTATTTGCCAGAGTGTGTCCTATAAATCGCCTAGTCCGAAACAGCCGGTTTTTAAAGGTTCTTTTATTGTTTGTTAAACTCCTTCCTCCATAACGACACATCAGATTTTCAGATATACCAAATGCCTCATCTCCAGGATGCCGCACAGCATCATTGCTCGCTTGTTTGATATGTGACTTTTCTCCGATATTTGTAAATTTTTACTAACGAGATTTTGCAGCAAAATTGATTGCATAAAATAGGTGAGCCACTATATTTCCCGTATGCTACAACATCCACGTAAGTGAATTTATAATTCGCAGTAAAGCGACGGAAAAGTAATTTTTATGATTATAGTAAAGTACGTTTGTTATAAGAAGAAAAGGCGTAACATATTCCACGTCCATCTCGCTCGACCCATTGCTCGCGACTGACCGTTAGCTGGCTGACTAATTTGGCTGCTTAACATTGCGACTGCCTACTGCATTATAGCCCAAACTGCTAAGGTCGTGAGCTTTAAGCACTTTTATGTTTTATTTGTTACGCTTTTAGTCAACTTCATCTGTGCTCAGCTTGAAGGATGGTGTCAGCACTGCAGCGCTTTATTAGTGTTGACTAAAAGCGAGCATTAATTCATCAGCTACTATTTCACGGAAATATACAGTTCCCAGCTGAAACTATGACTCAGTAACATTCAATATTCGGTTATAACGTTAGTTTTCGCCGGCCGTTGTGGCCGACCGGTTCTAGGCGCTTCAGTCTGAAACCGCGCTACCGCTACGGTCGCAGGTTCGAATCCTGCCTCGGGCATGGATGAGTGTGATGTCCTTAGGTTAGTTAGGTTTAAGTAGTTCTAAGTTCTAGGGGACTGATGACCTAAGATATTAAGTCCCATAGTGCTCAGAGCCATTTGAACCATTTTGAACTTTAATTTTCGTTATGCTGCGGTAACATTTGGTGAGTCTCATGTGTACACACCTTCTCCACGCTGAAGATGGAAAGTCGACAGCTAAAAAGAAACTGTAATTCTCAATGCATCTGAACGCTTGCTGGGGCCATTAGTGCCACTGTGCTGTGTCGAAACTGTATAGACAGAGTCTGCTTCCTTACCCACATGGCAAGGCCACGCGGCTCTTGACCGCCACTCAGTGAGTGAGCGCTGCGTGGTAGCGAGTGAGTGAACTGCCAGCTAGATGTTTCCACTTGCGCGTCCATAGCGAGTGATGTAGACGACCGCTATTCAGGCGGATTCGCCATGCGGCTTTAGTGCTCTAGCCTGTAGCGGATTCCCTGCTTCAGGATTTTGATTGGCTCTCTTGTTGCTGCTCCACCCGATCATAGTCCACACCTTGTGATCAGTGGTTAGCATTGCTGCCTGTAAATCACGGACTCCTGGGTCAATTCCCAGGCGGGTCAGAGATTTTTCTTCGCTGCGGGATTGTGCGTTGTTCTAATTGTTTCATCTCATTTTCAAGTCACTGAAGCGCTGTCAAAAAAACTGACTTACACCAGATGGGTGAACGAACCCAGACGGGTATCCTGACCAGTGATGCTGTACGAACATTTCATTAACCGAACATAGATCCGCGGGGGTAGCTGCGTGGTCACAGGCGCCTTGCCATGGTTCGCCCGGCTCCCCCCATCAGAGGTCCGGGCATGGGTGTGTATATTGTCCTTAGTGTAAGTTAGTTTAAGTTAGAGCTGACAAGTGCGAGAATTATCGCACAATCAGCTTAACAGCTCATGCATCGAAGCTGCTTACAAGAATAATATACAGAAGAATGGAAAAGAAAATTGAGAATGCGCTAGGTGACGATCAGTTTGGCTTTAGGAAAAGTAAGGGGACGAGAGAGGCAATTCTGACGTTACGGTTAATAATGGAAACAAGGCTAAAGAAAAATCAAGACACTTTCATAGGATTTGTAGACCTGGGAAAAGCGTTCGACAATATAAAATGGTGCAAGCTGTTCGAGATTCTGAAAAAAGTAGGGGTAAGCTATAGGGAGAGACGGGTCATATACAGTATGTACAACAACCAAGAGGGAATAATAAGAGTGGACGATCAAGAACGAAGTGCTCGTATTAAGAAGGGTGTAAGACAAGGCTGTAGCCTTTCGCCCCTACTCTTCAATCTGTACATCGAGGAAGCAATGATGGAAATAAAAGAAAGGTTCAGGAGTGGAATTAAAATACAAGGTGAAAGGATATCAATGATACGACTCGCTGATGACATTGCTATCCTGAGTGAAAGTGAAGAAGAATTAAATGATCTGCTGAACGGAATGAACAGTCTAATGAGTACACAGTATGGTTTGAGAGTAAATGGGAGAAAGACGAAGGTAATGAGAAGTAGTAGAAATGAGAACAGCGAGAAACTTAACATCAGGATTGATGGTCACGAAGTCAATGAAGTTAAGGAATTCTGCTACCTAGGCAGTAAAATAACCAATGACGGACGGAGCAAGGAGGACATCAAAAGCAGACTCGCTATGGCAAAAAAGGCATTTCTGGCCACGAGAAGTCTACTAATATCAAATACCGGCCTTAATTTGAGGAAGAAATTTCTGAGGATGTACGTCTGGAGTACAGCATTGTATGGTAGTGAAACATGGACTGTGGGAAAACCGGAACAAAAGAGAATCGAAGCATTTGAGATGTGGCGCTATAGACGAATGTTGAAAATTAGGTGGACTGATAAGGTAAGGAATGAGGAGGTTCTACGCAGAATCGGAGAGGAAAGGAATATGTGGAAAACACTGATAAGGAGAAGGGACAGGACGATAGGACATCTGCTAAGACATGAAAGAATGACTTCCATAGTACTAGAGGGAGCTGTAGAGGGCAAAAACTGTAGAGGAAGACAGAGATTGGAATACGTCAAGCAAATAATTGAGGACGTAGGTTGCAAGTGCTACTCTGAGATGAAGAGGTTAGCACAGGAAAGGAATTCGTGGCGGGCCGCATCAAACCAGTCAGTAGACTGATGACAAAAAAAAAAAAAAAAAAAAAAAAAAAAAAAAAAAACAGGGACCGATGACCTCAGCAGTTTGGTCCCACACGAACTTACCACCAAGGAACATATCGCTCATTCTCTTTTTTATGGGTGCTTACTGGCCTTGCATTTCCTCCAGGGTATGGGGCACCACACTCACTGTGTCCCGTACACACCCGCGGAGTTGAGCACTTTTGCTGTGTCCTTAGTGGACTCTACCATTTCCTGGATCCTGCGGTCACTTTGAAGAACGTATTTGATGATTTCTGCGTGCGACCGAGAGATATTCTTTTATTCCATTTTCTGTGTCTAGCTTCCTACATAACGAAGTGACTCTTCACATTGTTTTATTGTTGTACCCATTGGACCAGATGATTCAATTCTTGTCTGATATTGGTTTTACCATGTATGCGATGAACTCTAGTGATCAGATTTTTCAGGTTGGAACACTTCTCAATACAACAGACCTTTTGATAAAGATACGCAGGTGTACTTTTGTGTCTACTTACATAATCCCGAAGGACATGACGGTAATACTGTCAAAGCAGTTACTAATGCTATCTCAGTTCAAATGTTAGGGAGTTTACGCCAGTTCCGTGGAATAAATAGTAAAAACCTTTTTCTTTTGTTTGTACATATTTAAAAGCAAAGTCTTGGAAAAAATCAATATCCTTAACAAATTGATGTTATACCAGTCTTTCTTCTCTGATAATTATTCTCTCTGCGAATTGCAACACGAGGATCTTTCTGTCTTCTTGTTCTGGCAGCAACACGATACGAAAGTAAATTGGACTAGATGTATCTTTATGTCAACAAATTTGAAATATTGCATTTCAAACTTGTTTTCATTTTGTAAAACAACAACCCTCTCAGCCCTCCTGTTTCAGTTAAATCATATAGCTAATTTCTGGCCGTTTAAATTAAGTTGGAACTCAACAATCAATGCTTCAAGCGCTCTATCGCTTGTTATTTTGTTACTGAAAACTCCACCCTACATCTTAATTCGAAGTCCGATTAAGTTCTCACAAAATAACTTAATTTGTATGAACATTAAGTAGTTACTTGGCCATTCATCACTAAGTACGGCATTAGCCAACAATGACCTTTCGGCCTGAAGCTACTTTTCATTCACTCAATTGAAGTCAGTGAGTATAATTTCATTTGAAGTCAAAATAATCAGAATTTACAATAATTTCAGTAATCAATTGTAATTGTTGCACTCCACTTTTTATTAGTCATTCAGTTATTTGAAACTTTATGATACTTTTTACCCTGGAAGATTACTCAGTTAATACGAAAGAAGTCATTTCATGACCCATATGATGATGAGATTCGGCGTGTATGTACCGGTTGATGCAGATAGATTTGCAGCAGACGTTGTGTCCCAGTCTGTCGTTGCGAGTTCTGTATACTTCCAGTTCCGGGAACGGAATCGCACCGTTATTTTCCTGGTCTATCGTGAAGTGAATGTTCTTATGCAGGCTGTTAATATGCCGATGGAACTTCTGTAGCTCTGGTTCTCCATCCAGCAAAATGACGAGTGTTTCGTCCACGTATCGCAGCCGAGAGTGTGGTTAGGATTGCGCAGAGGTTAAGGCAGTTTGCTCAAATGCTGCATAAAGATAGCCGCTGTTATCGGAGAGGAGGGAGGGGGGGAGGTGGGGGGAGCTCTACTGTCACTCTGTCCGTTAGTCTATAATATTTACAAAGTCAATTGATACGGGTTGAAGATAAATTTACCTCATCAAGCATAGACCGCAGAAGACTTCGTATGTCCATGATCTAGACTGTTCCCTTCACAAATCAAACCCAACAGTACACTTAAAAAACACTCCTACAATCGTTCACACTATTGTAATGTCATTGTGTACTTCACAACAGACCGGAGGAAAGCAAAGATAAAATGTTCTTCTCCAGACCATCGCCTAGGATGGCACTGTGGAGTTCTATAATAGTTACGTTGGACCACATTCGGAAGGAGCAGAGCTCGAATCCATATCCAGGTGGTCCATGGTTTCCCCAAATCAGTTAAGGTAAAGCACACGACCGTTTTTTTCCCCCATCCTTGTTCATTTCGCGATTACTGAGCTCCGTCTCTGTCAAACTAGTTGACGGCAGGACTTCTAAGTTCTGATTGTCGTTAAATTTTCTATTCGCACATTGTTTACAAATTCTCACAGTCTGCTTATGGAAGTGACGACGAAGTTTTGACCGAAATTCGTAGTCGTTTCATTTCAGGTTCTGGCTCTCTAATAGCGTGTTGTGTCTCACTAATAGCGTTTCTTTTTTTGCCCTGGGTGTATCTAAATGACAATGTGTCGATATCTAACCGTGAGTCAAGTTTTGTTGTACTGCTACATCCAGTTCCATGCATAGTTTTTATCTTATTCTCTATTTCAGTTTCTGGTACTGTGTTAATAACGACCTACGGTCGGAACTGGCAACTTGGGCTGTGTGAAGATACTCATGTCTATCTTTGAATTGATCGAAGTTGGAACGCCCAACAATAAGAATCTATGGTATTTGTCGGTAAATGTAGATTCTGCAAACGAAGTGGATTTCGCGGAAGTTGTGAAGGTGGTCACTAACTGTCGTCTTTTTGTTAACAGACTTCTTCAACGCGATTACAAATAGTGCTCATTTTTAAAGTTACTCTTATTACTCAGGTTTTTTTGGCTACTATATTATTTTGATGAATTTTCCTATATGCAAGCATTCAAGCATTCGATATGTCACAGAGCACTGCACTGGCATACAATATTTTCTGGTCTACTTATTTTCATATGTCTACAATCACCTCTTGGCTGGTGTAGTGGTTTTCGATCCTGCGAAGTGTGACTCTCTTTTGTCTTTTTTGCCGCGGTAGCGTGTGCTACTCAGGTATGTCTTACTACATCTCCCACTGTGTGTGTTTGTGTAATTGTGTGTGTGTGTGTGTGTGGTTCAAATGGTTCAAATGGCTCTGAGCACTATGGGACTCAACATCTTAGGTCATAAGTCCCCTAGAACTTAGAACTACGTAAACCTAACTAACCTAAGGACATCACACACACCCATGCCCGAGGCAGGATTCGAACCTTGCGACCGTAGCAGTCCCGCGGTTCCGGACTGCAGCGCCAGAACCGCTAGGTGTGTGTGTGTTTGTGTGTGTGTGTTCAATTTATTGCTGGTGCTATTATCCGTGCTCTTTTATTTGCTTTTTATCTTAATTCATTACACCGAATAATACCACGAAACTAAAGTCCAACCTAACAAACAGGTTGCACAGAAAATGAAAAATGTACCGAAGATTATAGTACATACAAAAGACCATAAAAGGGAATGGAAATATGACACCAGCCGTTTAAAATACGCGGAACACTTCCCGTACGAAAACCACCACCCTAACACAATAGAAACAGGCAAAAACCATCTCCCAAGTGTGCAAAAAAAAAATTCCAATTTCAAAAGGCAAAAGCTGAAAACAATAATTTACTAAACGATCAAACAAACAATGGCAGCTATTTTTTTTCATCAGTCTTCTGACTGGTTTGATGCGACCGGCCTCGATTTCTTATCCTGTGCCAACCTCTTCATCTCAGATTAACAATTGCAACCTACGTTCTCAATTACTTGCTGGCTGTATTCCAATCTCTGTATTCCTTTACAGTCTTTGGCCTCTACAGCTTCCTCTAGTATCATCGAAGTCATTCCCTCATGTCTTAACAGATGTCCTATCATCCTGTCCCGTCTCCTTGTCAGTGTTCTCCACATATTCATTTCATCTCCGATTCTGCGCAGAACCTCCTCATTCCTTACCTTATCAGTCCACCTAATTTTCATCATTCGTCTGTAGCACCACATCTCAAATGCTTCGATTCTCTTCTGTTTTCCTACAGTCCACGTTTCACTACCATACAATGCTGTACTCAAGACGTACATTCTCAGAAATTTCTTCCGCAAATTAAGGCCGATATTTGATATTAGTAGACTTCTCCTGCCCTTTTTCCCATTGTTAGTCTGCTCTTGATGTCCTTCTTGCTCCGTTCGTCATTGGTTATTTTACTATCTAGGTAGCAGAATTCCTTAACTTCATCTACTTCGTGACCATCTATCCTGATGTTAAGTTTCTCGCTATTCTCATTTCTACTACTTCTCATTATCTTCGTCTTTCTTCGATTTACTCAATTCATACTCTGTATTCATTAGACTGTTCATACCGTTCAGCAGATCATGTAATTCTTCTTCACTTTCACTCAGGATAGCAACGTCATCAGGTAATCGTATCATTGATATCCTTTCACCTTGAATTTTAATTCCACTCCTGAGCCTTTCTTTTATTTCCCTCATTGCTTCCTCGCAGTACAGATTGAACAATAGGGGTGAAAGACTACATCCTAGACTTATACCCTTTTTAATACCAGCAGTTCGTTCTTGGTCATCTACTCTTATTATTCTCTCTTGGCTGTCTCTACCTATAGCTTACTCCCACTTTTTTCAGGATTTCTAACATCTTGCACCATTTTACATTGTCGAACGCTTTTTAGAGGTCGACAAATCCTATGATCGTGTCTTGATTTTTGTTTAGTCTTACTTCCATTATTAACCGCAGAATCCGAATTGGCTCTCTCGTGCCTTTACCTTTCCTAAAGCCAAACTGATCGTCATCTAGCGCATCCTCAATTTTCTTTTCCATTCTTCTGTATATTATTCATGTAAGCAACTTAACTAAACGTCTTAACAAGGCATAAAATGGAACACACAAGTACACACGCACGCACACACACACACACACACACACACACACACACACATTCTCTCTCTCTTCCTCCCTCTCTCTCTCTCTCTCTCACTCACTCTCTCTCTCTCACACTCACACACACACACACACACACACACACACACACACACACACACGCACGCACATACACACTGTATAGATATATGCCCTTCCCGTTTCTCCAGCCCCTCCCCCCACCCCCCCTCAAATATGAAAATACGCACACACGCGCCGAAAATCGCACAGAAACAGTTGGATACATAGCAACACACAGCGGAATAGCAGGTACTGTCACACCCATGAAAAAAAAAAAAAAAAAAAAACTATCGCTTTCCACCCAATCCCTACCCACGATGTAAACTTGGATACATGAAACCACGCGAATAAGGCAACCTCGCATGTTAGTGCAGCGCAGCGTGTTAAAAATCGAGCGCCAATGTATAGGAGAATACACGGAAATAATGCAGGAGACAAAATATTGAGTAATATAACAGTAAATTTTACCATACAGCTATTTGTGATGTCATCAAACCAGTTTGTAAACGAAATCGCAATTGTTACAGTCACCACTGATGGTGGTTTAAATGAAGTGAATCGCATTTGGTTCATTAAGACTTTTTAGAGTTGCATAAGTCGGAATAACTAGCACATTACTCGCAAAACTGCGACTGTGGAAGAGACAAAAATCAAATGGCTCTGAGCACTATGGGACTTAACCTCTGAGGTCATCAATGTCCTAGAACTTAGAACTACTTAAACCTAACTAATCTAAGGAGATCACACACATCCATGCCCGAGGCAGGATTCGAACCTGCGACCGTAGCGGTCGCACGGTTCCAGACTGTAGTGCCTAGAAACGCTCGGCCACTCCGGCCGGCGGGAAGAGACATCAAAACCAAAAAGACAACATGACTTTATTTCTGTTTTCCATCATTTCTCTAAGTGAATCGAGGCTTAGATGGTTACGTCAAAGTCACTGAAGAGTTTCTTCCGCACTGTTGACAGTATGGTACTTAAAATCGCAACACTAGGAAGGATAGCAAATAACAAAATTTTACTATTATCATATACAGTGTAGAAGTAAATATGCACTACTAAATTTGTAGATGAATCAAAACTATATAGTTTGTGAAATTTAGCACAAAGAAGTGCCACCTCTGACAGCAATAATGGCTTTTACTCGTCTGAGCATTGAATCAAACAGAGCTTTGTTGACAGGTACCTCTACGACATTAAATGCTGCTTGAACGGCATGCCAGAGTTCCTCTGTCAGGCAACCACTCACCAGCGACTAAGAAAGTCTCTCGGCAAGCCAAGACCAGATGTTTTCAGCGAGGGAGAGGTGTGCAGAACGTGCTGGCATGGGCAACAGCTGAACACCCTTTCTGTCGAGGCTGGTTACCATGGGCAACACGTGGTCTTGAGTTACTTGTTGAAAGACAGCGCTCGTAGAGACGTGGAAGATTTGGTCAGCCACCAGCTTCATCACGTCAGAAACACACCGTCTGCGCAACAAATTTCCGGCTATACAAACCAGCGGCGGTTATGTTCTGTCTCCAGTGCCACACCATACCGTCACGACAGGTACTAGGCCCGTATGACTGTGGGAAATACGATATGGGGTAACTTTCATTGCCATTGGAGACTTTACCACACATTGATACTTCCACCGTGATACTCTACACAGAAGTGAGATTCATCTGAAAAGACGACGTGGGTGCCGCTCTTGTGTCAAGTTTGGTCATCTGTGCGCCTCTCTTTGCTCCTGCGTCGAGGAGGGTAACGACATTAGTTGCGGAGTTGACAGTCCTTCGAGCGTCAGATTCCTTCGTACTATCAGTGTGGATGCTTCAAATAGTGCACTTACTGGCTGGAATGTGTCTCATGCCGCTGTTCGATATTCCACGGTCTAGCAACGATTTGCCTGTCCTCTTGGGCGCTATTTGCGGGAGAGGGGGGAGCTGAGATTTGTTTCGGCGTTGAGTATTGTACTCCAGAACCTACCGATGTCACATTCCCATTGTGATCATAGGATACTCATCAGCATATTCACCAGTATCGCGGGACTGTAAACCATAGTGTCAAGGACCACGATCCTGCCTCTGTCGACTTCCATCACGTGCTGGTAGATGTTTCTCTTTAATGTACGAGTCATAACACGATCTCCTCGCAAACAAACAAGATTCAAACATAATTTCTGAATGAGAAGTCCCTTCGTAATCTTTTCTTATGTACAGAATGCGGATGTACTACACCTGCATAAGTTGTGCGGCTGTGCTAATCATTTACATATCCAAGTGTTTATGCGAATAATGTCAGTTTGAGGTTTGTTGCATAACACTGTTGCCAGTCATTTCCTTTCCTGACGTACTCACAAATGGAATTGGAGGGGGCAGGGTGGGAGAAAATCGTTATGCACAGGATGGCTCAAAAAGAACGCACGGATTTGTCTGGCATAGTATCAGTTGTGGGAGTGGAATGGTGGGGTTGGAGCCCAGTTGTTTTGCAGGTGTTCTGGCGTAACGACAAGCGCCGGCACGACGATGAAGATCGGAAGAGCAGAGAGGGCTGTGGGACGACGTCGCCAATAGTACGCTGACTGGGACGACGCCAAGACAGGAGAGGCGTCTGCACGAAGGGAATATAAGCGCCGCGCCACGTAGCGGTGGCCGCATCGCAAGACGAGCCGTCATATAAACGCTACAGCAGTGATTTATGAACTGAATTGTTTTGCTTGCATTGAAACTGTACATACCAAAGGACATTCATTATTTGCAGGTCGCCATTTGTTTGCGAAACACCTTTGTGTCATTTTAACTTACTGAAATTGAAATTTGGAAAATTATTAATGACTGTACTGATAAAACCTCTTACGTTATTTGACCTTCAAACAGCTGAGCAAAACTGAACATACTCAGACATTTCTCTCTTTACTTATTCTTATCATTAATAAACTGACACACAATATTTTCAGCGCAACGCAATCTGACTTTTAATAATCCCTACAAAAGAATGGCCCTGACTAACAATAACCTATACCTTTCATGATTCACTTACCTCACAAAAATCTTCGTTACTCGAACTACTGCCATACAGCGAGCGCCAATACTGCCAGCTAAATAAAAGATTCTAACTACTGAAAGCACTAACTACTGATAGGCATAGTTAGCAAATGAAAGATTTTGGTAGAGAACAAACAATGTATTTACCTTAATAGTGTTCAAAAGTCATATATATATACCGACACACGTCCAGAACGTCCGCTCTCAAAATTTTGCCATCTCTCTCCCCACATCCGCCACTGCTGGCGGCTCACCTCCAACTGCACAACGCTACGCGCTGTTCACATCAAACTGCCCAACACTACAATAGCAAATATCCCAACAATGCCAACCAGTCACAGACTGCACACAGCACAGCCAGTGATTTTCATACACAACGCTACGTGGCGTTACCAACATAAAAACCTAAACAGCCTACTTACAAAATAAATTCCATTAATACGATTTAAAACTGTTGTCTAGTGATCCGAGAAAACAGCTTCCTGGGCAACCTATATTAGACGAGTGGGCAGGGTACTACAGTAGGTTAGAGCGTCCAGTTTTCAGTTGCACTGGCGCAGTGGACCGTTCATCATCGCCTTTTCGCTGTTGAACACTTCTTCAAAAGGAATGGCTCCCTGATCACACTTCAACGACTTTTTCGTACACACTTGAGTGTTTTGAGAAACGGTTCGAAACCTGATCGCAGCACAATATTGCATTGGGTTGCCTCTTCTCGCACAGATAGATCAATCGTGAAGCATACGTCGCCTGGTCGTATTCGCTAGAGTAAGAACATGTGTTCTTCAAAGTCCTCGGCGCTCCACTAGGTGGCGAACTCCAACGCTCGGCTTGTCTCGTCGCTCGCTGCAGCGCATCCTGAAGGATGAGTTACATTTTCAACCTTAGAAAGCTATGACCGCACATAAGATTCACGAGCGTGATTACGATGAACGGAGACATTTTGTGAGAGAATGTCTGATGTTTTTCCTGCTGATGATGATGTGTTGATGACGATCCATGAAGCGCACTTTCACGTACACGGTTATGCAAACAAACAAATCTGTCGCTATTGAGCAGCAGGCAACCCACAAAAAGTGCATCAAAAACCACTGCGCAGTGCAAAAGAGACAGTTTGATGTGGAGTTTTTTTTTTTTTTTTTTTTTATTGGGATGGTCTTGTTAGTGTAACAGTGAACATAGCACGTTGTGTTGCAATGCTACGCAATTTCCTGTGGCCACAACTGGATACTATAGGCATGGCTATGGCATACGTGTGCTTCCAACAAGATGGAACCACAATCCACAGGGCAGTCAGCACGCTTGCTAGATTTGTCGGTTTGTGACTTCTTCCTATGGGGTAACATTCGATGACATGAAAGTTTCAATACTTTACGTCAAGAAATTTCTGTTATTTTAGATAACATGTTGACGGAAGCGATGGCGAACTTCGAAGAAAGACTTTTAATGCGTATTCTTGAGGAAGGCCGCTATTTGCCTGACGTTATCTTTAAAACGTGAGAAACGTGACAATGCACAGATTGGATGCATTAACAATTGTAGTGATGTGAAAACATTTTGTATGTGATCAAAGTATGCGCAGTTGTACCAGTTTGAAATCCATTAATTCTTTTTGCGCCACTCTTTACATGCATTAGAAAGAGCTCCAGTTTCCCATATTTTATATCTGCTCTCAGCATGTGGTATGAACCCTGTGGGCAACGTTACATTAGTGTATTACAAATGGTGGTTCTCCATATCTAAGAAGCGTTTTTCGGAAATATTGTTTTCCTCCTTCCAAGCATAAAGTTCACTTATCAATATCTAATAACATCATCATCGACGTGACATTTAACTATAATCTTATTTCTTCCCCAGCTTCGGAAAAGAATGAGATAAAAACAATCAAAGCTGGACGTATTTGCCATAGGAAGTTATCCATGGTCTTTATTTATACAAAACTGCCTTATTTTCTCTCTGTCCATATCTGTTACCTTTATTTAAGAATGATCTGCTTCGGACAATATCGCTAATCTTCAGATCGTATGCCATAGTTATAGGAAACCCTTATATAATGGCTTTCTTTCTTGAGATTTACTTTCTGGTAGCAGGTTCAGTCCGAGAAAAGGTAATTAACTCGGAAAAAGGGTAACTGCGATTTTTTTCGTTGCTACGACCTAAATGCAATCCACTTATTTTTTTTGTACATGTATATTTTCCACCTACACTAAGACTTATTACTTTTGTGATAAGTTTTTTAATCGAGAAAACAATTAACAACAAATTATTGTTAAAAAAAAGAACAGTGTCTGTGACGCGTCATGGAGCTCGTTCTTTCAACATCTTCGACCTGCGCAGCAATGGCCAATCTATATTACACGGCGGACGAACCCCAGTCAGCCGCAGCGCTTGATCACCTCACACGAAAAAGAAAGGAACAGAATACTTGTGGAACAAAACATTAAATGTATTACACAGCAACATTTTGAACAAAACGTAGTAAAATTAGACATTACCTGCGATTGTGCCAGCGAGAGGAGTATGAACACTAGTGTCAGCAATTTTGTGACATTTCAGCTGGCCTAATGGAACTACCAGTTCACTATCATATACTTGTATGCTGTATGTGACTCTGCCTATGACAGTGAACTGATAGTTGCATTAGGTCAGGTTACTCTGTAACTTCGATATGTGATCTGAAGATGGGCGCAACCGATCATTTTGAAAATAAAAAAACAGAGATCGACAGACAGAAAATAAGCCTATTTTGCAATATCATCTCGGTAGGCTTGTCGTCTCTGTTTCTGAGCAGTGATCTGAAAAACGAGCTCCAGAATTTGTTTGGTGGTTTTGTTGAGAAGTCGGTATGGATCTCTGAAAAGAAACCGGCTAAGAGATGGGTGAATAAAGTGGAGGTTCATCGGCCCGACTGGCGTGTTTCATGACCGGGCTGCGCCCTCACGACAGCTCGCTCGTATACTTCAGCGAGAAACAATCTATTTTAACGAGATGGGGCTGCTCAGCGGCTGGCGCTAGTTGAACGTTGCGACCAAACCAGGGCAATTAGTTCCCGCCCGCCGTGACACGGATTTCGCCCGCGGTCGGCTCGGAGGCATCAAGAGTTGCCGGGAATTAATGTAACGGCCGCGGGGAACATCTAAAGGCCAGTGCGTATTGAAGGGCCAGGCCCGCCCTGCCCTCCAAACTTTCGGGAAGGGGCCTCAAATAAACCCCCATAAATTACCCTAAATTACTTAATTTCTTTAAAGCTCATACATAAAATGAGGAAACTTACAAAGGAGGACGGAAATTGCTACGAGTTTGAGACTCACAAAGGAACAGCGACGGCGAAGGCGTCTAGGGTAGGAGGAAAGAAGCAATATAAAGTTTTAAAGTTGAGCTTGAAGGAGTGCGAGCAGAGAGACAAAAGGGCATAATTCCCCCGTGTCTTAATCTAGGAGTAACTGTAGGCGAGGAAATGCTTTGTTGAGCAGAAAAGAGCTAGCTTCTCGCTTTAACGATGTTCTGTCAGAAAGCAGACGCCACTGTAGATGGAGTCCTCTCCACTTCTTGGAATTCCTGTGCAGGAGTATCTTATAGAGGGGAAAATTAGGACGGTCGAGAAAAATTTTAGAAATACTAATCTTTCTACAAATGACTCTGTGGTTGGGACACTCGCTGCTGTGATAGTACAATTTATATCTAAAACTCTGCAAATATCAGCATTTTCAACCAATTTTTTAATTTTTTGTCAGTCACCATAGATTTCGTGGCTTTTAGCGAAACCATAAGGCGCGTATAGACATTGAAACATGGTCAACGATGTGACGAAAGATATAGAAGGCCAACCATAATTAAAACCTTAATATCCATAGACAGGATAGTCAATGGATGAAAAGTGTTCTGAAGAGGGAGAAAATCTGCATATGAACATTAAAGGATAGTAGACGACATGGCTGAGAATATAGAAGACCCATCCTTGATATTGATTATCCGCTACGAGGAGAGCATGATTGTAACTAAATAGGTTGGGTCTTCTTTGTTCTCAGCCATGTTGTCTACCATCTTTTAATATTTACATGCAGATGTTCTCCCTTGTCAAAAGAGAAAATCTTTCGTTCCTTGACTATCCGTTCTACGGAGATTACGGTTTTGATTATAGTTGGGCCTTCTCTATTCTTCGCCATGTCGTTGACTATATGTTAATGTTTATATGCTCCTGATGATGTGGCTATGAGCCACGAAACGAGTAGTACCTTATTTTAACTAATTGTTCAAATACAGTGGTTTGCCGAGTTTCAGATATGAAATGTACTAATTAGAATATTACATTTTAAACTACGATGAACAGAACATACAATATGTCTATGACTGATACAGCAGAATTTTCTCCTACTGATCTACATCACATAATACGAAATACGTTGCTGGCCACTAAACTTGCAACCCTAAGAAGGAGAGAAAATGACTTAATTTTACTTATTGCGCCTTCACAGGACAGCACCAAGAGTACATGATTAATTTTGTAGGTGATTTAGGGGTGTACATGGCGCGACATTTAGTATTCAGAGTTGTCACCTCTGACAGTAACGACTGCTCTAACCTAGCAGGGTGTGTTATTCTAAGCAGCTTTATCTCCCTGCCAGAGTTCATCAGCTGTAGTGGCTGGTGAGTGGTGATGTGCCAGTCTCTCGGCAACCCATGACCAGATGATTTTAGTGGATGACTGATCTGGAGAACACTTTCTGTATCAGGGTAAGCCAGGACAGCACGAGCAACATGTGGTCTTGCGTTATCTTGTTGAATGATACCATCGCGAATACCTTGAACACTATGCACAGATACTGGCCTTAGCACCTCGGGAGATTTCGTCCCGCTTACCGACTACGCGAAACAGAAGTAAAAAAGAGAAGTAAACTCATATAGCATTGTTGGCTGAGAGACACCCTCTCCCCCCTTCTCCCCTTCCAAGAGCAGGTTCGGCCACCTAATTGGAAAGGTTTTCTGTCCTCCATGCACAATGGTATCTTTCCTTTGTGAAGTGTGAGTGTTGTGTGGCTAATTGGTAAGTGTAGGTGATTGCACTGGGTGAGTATGTAGTGCGGTGTCATGTTTGTGTTGGATGATGAAAAGAGGAAGGGCAGGGTGAATCCTGGTGCCAGCATATAATCTTCTCCTTTCGAACAGCACCAAGGGGGCCGCCTAGTTAAACGTCCCATTTAACAGACGGAGCCGGCCGCTGTGACCGAACGGTTCCAGGTGCTTCAGTCCGGAACCACGCTGCTGCTACGGTAGCAGGTTCGAATCCTGCCTCGGGCATGGATGTGTCAACAGACTAGGTCAGCCTGTACGTTTTCGTGCTGTACGTGCCCCTTCACGTTTCCATTTCACTATCACATCGGAAACAGTGGACCTAAGGATGTTTAGGAGTGTGGAAATCTCGCGTACAGACGTATGACAAAAGTGACACCCAGTCACCTGACCACGTTCGAAGCCCTTGAGTTCCGCGGAGCGCCCCATTCTGCTCTCTCACGATGTCTAATGACTACTGAGGTCGCTGATATGGAGTACCTGGCAGTAGGTGGCAGCACAATGCAACTAATATGAAAAACGTGTGTTTTTGGGGCTGTCCGGATACTTTTGATCACGTAGTGTGATTGCATGCAGTGAAATTCACTTTCAGAATGCACGTATTATTGTTTAGACTTGAAAAGATTATATCAACAAATGTAATAAAATTCGCTTTCAAAATACTATTAGTATTGTTTCAACTTACGTAAATAATATTTGCTACTTATGCTCATTTCGGGTAGAATATCAACGGAGTTCTTTGCCAGTCACGAAAGCGATATTTTGAATCATTGTGGTTACATGGCAGCTTGCGCTTGTGAATTATGTTTAACAGCTTTTTGAACTACGTTTCACGCAACTGAGAGATCGTACTTAACAACTGCAACAGGAGTGGAACGTGTCGCATGTCGCATGTGTAAGCATATCGTACAGCACTTTTCTACGCAATGTGGGCTCTTCCTTTACTACATTTGCGTTGTGATCGATAATTTGCAGGTGTGCCATTTCGGACGGCTAAGTATACGACTACAGGTCGAGCGTGCAGACAGCCCGACGCCACTGGGTGCAGCAACACACCAGACACTTTCGCACTTTCATATCCGATGGCGCTATCATTACTATAGGAAACAGTTTTTAGGCACAGTTACCGCGAATTGAAAATTTTACGTTTCAGACGGTTCATTGGAAGATGATTGAGAGATGTCTAGCCTAACGTTGTGCTGGAAAATGAACGCGATCGGCTGCGATCGTCGACCACCGATTCGTCTAGTCAGTTGACTAGACGTAGTTCAGACATTTATATCCGAAAATGTGCGTGTATTTGCCTACTTAATTACGAAACTGGGTTAATGGCTGTACTTTGGTGAAAGCTGATTGTGTGCAATGCGCAGACTGCAAATTTTGGTCATCCTGTCAACAAAGAATGTCAACAAAGAATGGTTACCCGACAGCCACTTACTCATTCGACAGATAAAGGATAAGGAACCTACGTGGACTGTCATTGGGAAAGGTTTAAACTTAGTGGCTGTTGCAAGACCTGTGCCAAATTGTTCAAATGGCTCTGAGCACTATGGGACTTAACATCTGAGGTCATCAGTCCCCTAGAACTTAGAACTACTTAAACCTAACTAAGGACATCACACACATCCATGCCAGAGGCAGGAATCGAACCGCGGCCGTAGCGGTCGCGCGGTTCCAGACTGGAGCGCCTAGAACCGCTCGGCCACACCGGCCGGCTGAACTGTGCCAGTACCATGTCTCATCAATGTTGTGGCAGAAGCTGTACGTTCACTTTCCAGTGTTTCAATGGATGTAATAAGGGAGGAAGCTGTCGAGCTCAACGAAGTAATATCCCCGGTGCAGGAAGGGTGGCATTATGAAGTATTATGGAGACAGTTGTTCTTCCTGGCGATAAAAGTAATACCCCTATGTTAATGTCAGGTCCGTTGGACGGTACCACACACTACACGGACAATGGCGATCCTACGAACTCGTTGATTCGGAAGACTGCCTAGCTCCTGAATGCGTAAGCAGGCTAAAAACCCAGGACACGGTTCCGCCGGGATTATATGGGTTTGCTGTTACCCGCAAAAAGTATGACCCTCTTCGATCAAATGTAAGTAACGTTGGGTCTGCAGCAAATTAAGTGCTAAACATTTACCCTCGTTCTTGAGACCTCTTGTTGGAAAGTGTCCCCACAACGTCTGGAACTGAGCACATTTTGTCAGCAGACTGAAGACTGTAAGATGGCTATTTTTTGATGGTGTTATTGGATGTGTTCGTATTTATAAAGGAAAATAACATATTTGAAGAACTGTGGTCATGGAAACAGTTGTTAGACAACAGCATCCGTGTCTGCGATGGCAGCACTGTGGAGTCGTAGAATCTTTGACAATCAGTAGTGGATAGTTGCAGTGTGCACCAGGGGGGCAATCGTTGAGTATAGAGTGTAATGCATGGACGCACTTTAGGAACTATGAGTTGAAGGTGTATTATGAGGAGGAATGATGACTCAGAACAATGGTTGGTTACCACACGGACACAAAAAAGGTTTTGGAACAAAGAACAAGGTATTATTTGATGAGGTAAAAAGTTTATTTTTATTTTTGTAGACTTGTATTGTTGGTCCACTTCGCCCTCAATTATTCCATTGCGGCCGGTCCCGGCGGAGATTCGAGTCCTCCCTCGGGCATGGGTGTGTGTGTTTGTCCTTAGGATAATTTAGGTTAAGTAGTGTGTAAGCTTAGGGACTGATGACCTTAGCAGTCCAATAAGATTTCACACACACACACACACACACACACAATTATTCCATTGATTGATGCTCTGAGTTAAATTACTTTAACATGGAAGTTATTAGATTAAACGAATTTTCGTATTTGAATCTATATTTTTTATGCGTTCCTTCCTGACTGAAATTTCAGAACTTAAGATTGAGTCATAGGTTTCCTTGGCATTCTCTGTCAAGATTATGAACCCAGTTTCCGTGGACCAACTGTAGTTAGTTTTTAGCAGTATTTTTTCTTAGCTGCTGCAGAGTCTTGCAGTGTTACTGTTTCAGCCGGTACTTCACTTTGCAGGTGAGATTCATAATACGTGATTGTCTCGTTTCCTTTACACAACGTAGGTTCTGTCAGTGCAGAAAGTTTCGTGTTTTTGAGTTTACATTCTTATACAGGCCGACATTACACTTTGTTGTTTTTGTGTATATACAGTTACGCTTTTTTTTAAACAGTTAGTACTGACCAAGTATACTGAGCGTGAAATTATTGGTTTGCTTATTTATTTGTACTGCTGCCACCACAGACGCCTACCTCAGCGGCAACACGACAGACAGACGAGCGATGCGGGTCGTCGACTCCGCTGCGAACTCTGGCCGGCGCAACAGTATTTCAAGCAAGTACCACAGTTGACTACAAATACGTAAGTGCGGCCAACGTCCATCAGAGGACACCAACTAGCAGCAGAGGAAGGGGGCGCGAAGATCAATGAAATATTTCTTGGCGATCACGTGTGTGCAAATAGTGCCGGAAATATTCTTCCGCCCGCGGCTAGATAAGCCGGCGCCAGGCTGTTCAGTAGGCAGTTCTCGACTCGGCCGAGTGCGAAGAAGATCGGCCGCTCCAGCAGTGTGCCACCTCGACCATCCTCTCTTCCGCTTCCGTCATGTTAGGTTGTCTACCAACTGCTACCAGCCGACTTCGACGTGGAATAGTTCAAAAATGGTTCAAATGGCTCTGAGCACTATGGGACTTTACATCTGAGGTCATCAGTCCTCTAGAGCTTGGAACTATTTAAACCTAACTAACCTAAGGACATCACATACACCCATGCCCGACGCAGGATTCGAACCCGCGACCGTAGCAGTCCCTCGGTTCCGGACTGAAGTGCCTAGAACCGCTCGGCCACCGCGGCCGGCGTGGATTAGTTGTACAGGTATAGAGTCGAAGGGTTCAAATGGCTCTGAGCACTATGCGACTTAACTTCTGAGGACATCAGTCGCCTAGAACTTAGAACTAATTAAACCTAACTAACCTAAGGACATCACACACATCCATGCCCGAGGCAGGATTCGAACCTGCGACCGTAGCGGTCGCTCGGCTCCAGACTGTAGCGCCCAGAACCGCACGGCCACTCCGGCCGGCTAGAGTCGAAGGGAACTCTTATTATAGGGATTAGTTGTTATTCGCTTGATCCGCAGAAGGGATCTTTTTTTTTTTTGGTTTTGAAGAGTGTGTTACTGTTGATGGTTTATTGTAGTTTCCTTAATAAAAACAGTTGGAAAAACGAGTTGGTTGTTGCTCTGTAGATTTAGCAGTTTGTTTATGAATGAGATCGGTTTTCACACACACAGGATTCTTTTCAATTCCATGGAAGTGAAGTGGCTTTGAGCTCAGTAGCAGATTTAGGTTGTCAATTCACACTCCCAGGTTTGTATTTACGATAACGCAGACTCAAGTAAAGACTATTCACTTACAGGACTCTGAGGCCCAGCAGCACATATTTGGTAGTTGGTTTTCACGGTGTAACATTTACTAAAATTTCACTAGTGCAGTTCTTATTCTTGAATACAAAACATTTTAACAGAAAGATTACAACCTTGACACTTCCTGGTAGAGTAAGACTGTCAACCACACAGGGACTAGAACCTGAAACCTTTGCCTTCTGTGGGCAAATGCTAGTCTCGTATTACACGCAGGCGACCATCCGTGAATCTAGAAGGTAGGAGAGAGATACTGGCGGAAGAGAATCTGTGAGAGTGGATCGTGAGTCGTGCTTGGATAACTCAGTCGGTAGAGCACATGCCCACATAAGGCAAAGTTTCCAGATTCGTGTCCCAGTCTGGTACACAGTTTTCATGTACTAAGAATTTTGATATCAGCGCACATTTTACTGCAGAGTGGAGACTATGTTCTTGTTTTATTTTTTATTCTCTCATGCCTTTTTTTGTTTTAATTTAAGTTAATGTGACTTGTTATGAAGTGTTCTGACGGTTAGGTTTCGTAAGAGCATACCAGACATTTCCATAAAATCCATAGACATAAGGGTACATCTTTCACTGACGGTATCGCAGCAGCATATATCACTGCAGCCTGTGTGGTATTTCCTTCATTATCCATGTACTCATACTCGATTAGGTCGCCATACCAGTGTGATAGGTGAGCGGGAGCACTTTGTCAAGCAAATCTTCCAAAGAGCCAAGCCATAATCTTTAGCTGCAACATTCGGCTTTTCTGTCAACTAGAACTACAGCCAACCCGTTCTTCTGACTAACACAATTAGGTATTTATGACTAACTCATGACAGGAATCTAACCCGAAATATGTACTTCCTTATCGTCCATTGTAAAGCCTGAAACCAGCTAAAACTGCGAGCAGGCTGCACTTTGGGTCTATATTCATTAACCAATATCCTTACCTCTAAATCCCATATCTGCCTTATTCTAAAATATGCCAGATTTGCCTGTATCTCGGTCTCTCCTAATACAAATTCCACGAATTCCGCCTCTCCTTCCGCATTCACTAAACTTCCCCAGATCTCATCCTACAACATAACAGACCTTCATCTCTTCTTGGTGCACATTCGGATTCAATACATTAATTGCAAAACCTAGTCCTGGCACCAAATATCCAACCCACTCCGCCATTACGGGTAGCCTGCAGTGACACAAAATCCGTATCCCACCGTCCATTAACTTGTGCACCGTCTCCCTTTGAGAAACTAATCTCTCTTCCTTGTCGCTCGCAGATACTCTGCGTATCAAGGACCTGGCGAGGCTGACTCTGGAAAACGTTAGTAAGAAAAACTACTGGACATGTACGTGAATTTACACTGTATGAAATACTGCAACCAGAGACAAGTTTTCTTGAAATGATTTTATTATACCGTTAGTAGTTTCGGGCCCGAGCCCATCGTGAGATGGTAGCGTTGACTTCTCGCAAATTTTTACATTTATGTCTTCCTAAAAATTCCTCCTTCACTTATTATAAGACAGATGTTTGCTTTTATTTACAAGCCATACTGATCCATGAAATGAATTAAAACGATGGTAAAATCATTTCAAGAAGACTTGTGGTTGGTTTTAGTATTCCTTACACTCCAACGTAAACAGCTGCGGTGTTCTCAAACCAAAATGGATAAAATAATGAATTCATGTGAAAGTGTACTTGATATGTGATTGTGCTATCACGAACAAATTGACCCGGTTTCCGTAGTTCTTGTTTGCAAAAGAAAATGCTGGGTGTGAAACGACTTTGACTGTAAGACGGACTGACGGTTTCAGACATTCTTTACAAGAGATAAAGAAACATGAGCTGTGTAAATCACAGTGCTATCAGAATGAGAAAATTCATTTAAAGCACATACGACTCCACACAACAGCATCATATTTTAGGAAAACGCTGTATTAGACAACAAATGGACAAAGCTTATAGGCCGTCAGTTAAAAGGCGCAGTGATCAGATTCGCAAAAATCGTTACATATTGTCAAAAATTGGGGAGTCCATTAAATTTTGTGGTGATTTTGAAGTCATTCTTTGTGCACATAACAAACGCAATGACCTATCATATCCAGGAATTTTCCACTGTGTTATAAATGTAACTGTAGAAATTGACGTTGGCATAGAGAACCGATGTCAACGGCTACTGTTTTCGAAGACACTTCTAAACATATTCGAAATGATTTCCTTTCTTGTATGTTGCAGGTTTACCACGACCAAGTAGAAAAAAATAGCTGCCACTGATTTTGTGTCACGTAGAGACAACGTACCTTTCAACAATTTCACAATCATCAGATATGTTTTGTCCGAGGATAAAACTGTTAAAAGGGTCTTTCCTCACTCCTCGTGAACATGATGCAAAAACGTTAGCAGAATTACTTAAAAAAACTTTATTGGGTTTCCGGATAATTCAGATGAAATTATTTCTCAGAGCTACTATTGTGCAGCTGTTGTGAGCGGTCGTCGTTCAGGTATACAACTCTTCTGAAAAAGTATTTTAAATATGTTTTGCACACTGAAAAACCCACAAGCTGAATCTGATTGTAGCCCAAACAACGAGCCAGAAAACGGATTTAAGATTTTTTTGCTGATATTAGTGAGATTCGTAGTTTTTTCTTATTTTTTACAGTGAATTGCGATGCTAGTTGACATAAAGAGCAGAGAATGCCCTTTTCAGATGTAAGACGAAACTTTAAATCAAGAACTGTGCAAAATGTGTACGAAAATAGTTACTTTTCGAATGCCAGGAGGAAATTGAGCTTACATTGCGGCAGACTACTACTTTACTCAAGCAAGAAATTAGAACACCCAGCATTTCAGTTTTGATTGTCTATATTCAATCGTATGATGCCACTCGTTCACATATTGTAAAGTCAATTACAAAAACGAGCAGTTGCCCCTTCGACTGTAGAACAAGGGCAGAACATGTAAAGAGAGCCATATGGGAGATAGCATGACTGACACGATTCCCACTTGCAGAGAGCTGCTGCATCCTGCGTTGAGAGAATAGCAGCACAAAGAAACTCAAAAATTCTTGCTGAAAAAGAAGCTTTTGATACAATTATATCTCAGATTGTTGAACGCTTTAAGGTCACAGGATATCTAGTAGCTGCAACTTTAATACTGGAAAGTTTGTTCCGTGTGCAAGTTAATTTCTGCAAACTTTGGTGCAGAGCTCTAGTGAAATATCCCTTCCTTGAATGCAATAAGCTGAGAACAGAGCCTCAGTTATTACACACAAAGAACGAGTTTAGAACTGCCACGAGTGCTGCTCCGCATCTGCAGTTCGTGACCGAAAATAATTTGCATGAGCTTTTTAGTGAAGCAATGAAGTACTGAAATGTTACAATATCGATGATAACATCCGAGGTGGAGCGGTCTTTCTCTTCTTTGAAGAGAATAGAAACTTTTCTGAGAAGTGGGTGTACAATGGCCCAACAGCAGCTAATAGCATTAGCAGCGCTCTCCGTAGGGAACGCCTTTGTACGCAGTGTAGTAGACCTCAATGAATGCGTCATTGATAGGTTCTCTCCTCTTCTGGAGAAGCGAATGGATTTTTAATACAAACATTCATCGTAAGGTAACAGTATTTCTGTATTGCAATTATTTCGTTTTTCTGTTTTAGCATTTTCATGTTAGTTATTTGGAACTTAATAGTCCGCGTTCCAGTGAGCCTCATAGAAAAACACCGCGAACGGGCATTGCCTCACAGTCATATCATTACATTTCCATCATAAACATGATCACCTTCATGCACCACCTGAATTATCATTATATCACGGAAGCATTGCTATAGTTATTAATGGTTGTATTTCAATAGCAATATGAAGGCATCTGCAAGATTTAAACATTATTATTTCTTTAATCTTGCTTCCATTAACAACCGCAATGTCAGAATTGCCTCTCTCATGCTCTTACCTTTTCTGAAGCCAAACTGATCGTCATCTAACACATCCTCAATTTTCTTTTCCATTCTTCTGTTTATTATTCTTGTCAGAAACTTGGATGCATGAGCTGTCAAGCTGATTGTGCGATAATTCTTGCAGTCTTCGGAATTGTGTGGATGATATTTTTCCGAAAGTCAGGTGGTATGCCGCAGGACTCACACATTCTAAACACCAACGTGAATAGTCGTTTTGTTGCCAGTTCCCCCAACGATTTCAGAAATTACAAAAGAATGTTATATATCCATTCTGCCTAATTTGATCGGAAGTCTTACAGTGCTCCTCTAAATTATGATTTCAATACTGGATCCGGTATCTCTTCTTTATCGACTCCTGTTTCTTCTTCTGTCACATCAGACCTAACTTCCCCCTCATAGAGGCCTTCAAAGTGCTCTTTCCACCTATCCACTCTCTCCTCTGCGTTTAACACTGGAATTCCCATTACTGTTTTAATGTTGCCACCCTTGCTTTTAATTTAACAGAAGGTCCTTTTGACTTTCCTATATGCTGGGTCAGTCCTTCCAACAAGCATTTCTTTTTCGATTTCTTCATTTTACATGCAGCCATTTCGTCTTAGATTCCCTGCACTTCCTATTTATTTCATTCCTCAGCGACTTGTATTTCTCTATTACTGAATTTCCCTGAACATTTTTGTACTTTCTTCTTTTATCGATCGACAGAAATATTTCTTCTGTTACCCATGGTTTCTTCGCAGTTATTTCCTTTGTACCTATGTTTTTCTTTCCGTTTTCTGTGATTGTCCTGATTTTAGATGCCCATTTCTCTTCAACTGTACTGCAACTGAGCTATTCCTCATTGCTGTAGCTACGGGCTTAGATAAATTCAAGCGTGTCTCGTCATTCCTTAGTACTTCTGTATCCCATATCTTTATATATTGATTCTTCCTGACTAATCTCTTAAACTTCAACCTACGATTCATCATTACTAAATTGTGATCTATTTCTGCTTCTGGGTAAGTCATACAATCCACTATCTGATTTCGGAATCTCTGTCTAACCATGATGTAATCTAACTGAAATCTTCCCGTATCACCTGGCCTTCTCTAAGTATACCTCTTCAGGCTATTACTAACTGAATTTTATCGCAGGACCCAGTTAGTCTTCCTTCTCTCTCATTTCCGGTAACAAACTCGCATTCTCCTGTAATCCCGTCCTCTACTCTTTTTCCCCTACAACCACATTCCAATCCACATTGACCATTAGATTTTCATCTCTCTTTACGTACTGTATTATCCTTTCAATATCTTCGTATACTTTCTCTATCTCTTCATATTCAGCTTGCGACATAGGTGTGTATACCTGAACTGTCGTTGTTGGTGTTGGTTTGCAGTCGATTCTGATAAGAACAACCATATCACTGAAGTGTTCACAGGAATCCACTTCCCGCCATACCTACCTATTCATAACGAATCCTACTCCCGTTATACAATTTTATGCTGCTGTTGATATAATGCTATACTCATCTGGTCAGAAATCCTTGGCTTCTTTCCATTTCACTTCACTGACCCCACTATATCTAGATTGAGCCTTTGCGTTTCCACTTTCAGATTTTCTAGCTTACCTACCACGTTCGAACTTCTGACATTCCACGCCCCGTCTCATAGAACGTTACCCTTATTTTTTTTCTCATGGTCACCTCCCTCTTGGCAATTCCCTTCCGGAGATCCGAATGGGTGACTAGTCCGAAATCTTTTGTCAATGGAGATATCATCATGACAATTTTTCAATTACGGGCCACATGTCCTGTGGATGCACATTGTGTGTCTTTAATGCAGTGGTTTTCATTGCCTTCTGCATCCGTGACTTCATATGACGTAAGTCTTCGCCAGCTATTGCTACTGATTTTTATTCAAAATTTAAGCAGCGGCAAGATTCGAACTTCGGACCCAGGATGTTTGATTTACTAGTCAAAGACGCTACCACTTCTTTTATTTTCGATGATTTCTTTTTTTATCACTTCATTCTTTTACGTTTTGGTTTCTCGTAGTCGCGACTTCAAATCCTAATTGCGCGATCGAGTATTTTCTTCCTCCGTCACTTTCCGACTTTAAAAGAAACTACAAAAAAAAGGGTCTATTTGACACCTCCACTTTGGCACTAAAAAGTATTCAGGCCTTGATCCATAAATATGTCTATCGCAAAAGGTCTACCTAATCCAAGAAAGGAACCCGTAGATGACGAGTGAGGCTGTAGTATTTAGTAATTGTGGTATTGACAGTAGGGAATAAAACGTGGAGGCGGATGAAGATTAGAGCATGTTAAACGCGGTATGGAGACAAAACAGTGTGACAGATATTCTCTTTCCTTTCCGTTAGCGTTATCCTGTCTGGTCACGCGATAGGCTGTACACTAGTTTTGGCAAATTTATTCTATTTCTGCAGGTGTCCGCTCTTCGCGTCGTCGCACTCTGCGGTTTCCTAAGACACGGAACTGAAGTGCGCCACCTGTCTGCGAACTGTGTAAACTCTGTTCTGTGTGTGTATCTTACATTCTGTGGTGAAAAGTGAGGACTAGCCCAGTATTCGTCTCAACGAGTGTGAGAAACCACATAAAAACTACACTCAGGCTGGCCGATGCCCAAGCACGGTCGTTAATCCGGCACGTGGATTCGATTCGGGTTTAGATCAGTTCCCTGTATCGCAAGCTAGTGTAATAGGTATTAAGAGGTAGAAAAGTTAGCGTACTATAAGAAGAGATGGAAAACGAAAGTCAATCTTCGAAGAAATCATGACATCAAATATAAGGGGCAGTCAAATGAAAATGAGAGAGACGGGAAAAGTACGAGGGTTGAATGTAAAGTAATGCCTCTACCTTCGTCAGTTGGGTTTGGATGGGAATATTTTAATTAATAAAACTCAGAAATAATCCTTAGAATGTGATCTTTAATTACCAATGTACACTTTTCCACATAATCACCAGCCAATTAAATACATTTCTGCTAACGATGAACAAATTTACTGAAGCCGCCACGGAAGAAGTCGGCAACCACAGTCTCACAGTTCTCTCAATGTCTTCATCCGTAGCATAATGATGTCGCCGCAGATCGTCTTTCATTATCGGGAACAGATGGAAGTCAGACGTATGGAATGTATGGAGGATGCCGTACGCTGGTGAGATCGAGTCTCTGAAGTTCTGCTGCGGTGCCACGTGAAGTGTGTGGTTTGGCATCTTCCGATAGTCAAGCAAAACAATAATGTGACCCTCACGTTCTTGTGAAATGACGATTGTGCTTCCAGTTCTCTCTGAGTGATACGAGGATCGTCCTGAATCATTCTGTCAACATTTTGTTTGTGAAACTCGGCGGTTGCTGTCACAGGGCGTCCAATTCTTTGTTTGTCACTCAGGTCAGATGTTCCCGCCTCAACACCTTTACATTTAGTCGCCCAACAACTCACGGTACTCACATCAACACAGTCACCATAAACTGCTTTCGTTCTTTGATGAATACCCGGCCGAGTGATTCTAGGCGCTTCAGTTCGGAACCACGCGGCTGCTACGGTCGCAGGTTCGAATCCTGCCTCGAGCATGGATGGGTGTGATGTCCTTAGGTTATTTAGGTTTAAGTAGTTGTAAGTCTAGTGGACTGATGAACTCAGATGCTAAGTTCCATATTGCTTGGAGCCATTTGAACCATTTGATGAATCTCCTTTGGGGTGACACCTTCTGCTGTCAAGAATTCAATGACGGCACTTTGCTTAAATCGCATTGACCGACCGTCTGCGCAGGGTTCCATACTTTACACTGTAACAACACAATCGTTCAATGCTTAGGCTTCCCGCCAACTGGCGCCGTAGAGAAGTGGCTACGGAACAAGTCAGTACCTGCCGCATACATACCAATGCTGCCAGCTGTCGAAGAGTTACGAGGGAGGAGGCTTTACTTTTCAGTCAACCCTCAGACATACATTCGTTATTATTCCAAAAGTAATCGCCATTGCTGTTAACACTTTTATCGCATTGTGAGAAAGACTATTCATAGAAAAATGTTTGCTGTTACCCACGCAATCACGACTGGACCCAGGTGTGCACCTGTTCGTCCGAAGCAAATCGACGGCCTTGAATGTCTCTCTTCAGTGCTCCAATAATATGGAAATCTCATCAAGAGAGATCGGGAATGTTTGGAGGATGTATAAGGGCTTCAGAGCGAAATTTATGCAGTGTAGTCCAAACATACGTGCTGACAAGGTTGTTTCGAGTGCCCATAGAAGTTTCGCTGGAAGGCCTTAACGTCCTCGAGTGGAAAAAAAATGTATTAACAGTTACGGCGATTACTTTCGAGATAATGCATAGTTTACTGCCCTTTTTTTTACGTCTCTCTCGTTTAAATTTCACTGCCGTCGTATTACGTAAGTACGAGGTGTACTGGAACTTCGCCGGCAAAATTTCGGAAATTGTTTAGGGATATTTTTTTTAGTAATTTGGTATACGGGTTCCGTGGTATCCTCTGATTCCTTATACAGTAATAGTACTTCGTCTGATTTCGTACCCCCGTTTAGTCTTGTCCTTACATTGACGGAAAGAATGTCACAGCACCAAGAACGAGCTATGCGAAGTAAACTAGTGTTGGTAGGCGTGTCTGCATTCGAAAGTTGACGGCTGTTGAAATTTGGCGCCAATCGGATTAGAGTGGAATCAGTGGTGCCACTATGAGGATGCAAATCAGATTGGCTTTAAATACGCGTGGTAATGGTAGTAAGCGTTAGTTACCTTTGGGATGAATTGGTGTTGGTAAAAAATATCTTTAAAACAACGATGACGCCATTATCAACAGATCACTGAGTTTGGACGAGGTCGTTTAATAGGGCTACGAGAAACTGGATGTTCCTTCTGCGGTACTGCAGAACGACTTTCCAGGAATTCAGCCACTGCACACGACTGCTGGCAGCGGCGGTCACGGGAAGGTACGGCGGTAAGAAGACCGGCCTCTGGACGGCCACATGGCACTACCAAGAGGGAACACCGTTGTGTTCAGCGTATTCCTGTGGCGCATTATAACTGCGCCTGCAGCAGTAATCTGAGCAGCAGTTGGCACCACTGTGACTCGGATCGGTTACTTCAAGGGCAGCTCCGAGCCAGACACCTGTATCGTGCATTCCACTGACCCCAAACAGACATGCGACTTCAGTGGTGTCAAGCGAGAGCCTATTGGAGGGTGGAATGGAGGTCCGTTGTGTTTTCTGACGAAAACCGGTTCTGCCTCGTTGCCATTGAGGGCCTTGTGTTGGTTAGGAGGAGGCCACGTTTGCACTTAACAACTTGTCTGTGGCGTAGACGCACTAGACGCACCTGCAGTTATGGCCTGGGGTGCGATTTTGTTCGACAGAAGTAGCACTTTCGTGGTTATATCACGCTCCCTGACTGCTAATTTTTACGTAAGTCTGGTGATTCCACCTGTTGCGCAGCCATTTATTAACAGGTGTTTTCCAACAGGATTCCGGTCGCCCAGATACCGCTGTTGTAACACAACATGCTCTACAGAGTTTCGTCATGTTGCCTTGCCCTGATCGGACACTAGATACATCCCCAATCGAGGGCGTATGCCTTACCATCGGACAAGAATCCCAGCGTCATCCACAACCAGCATTTACGATCTCTGTATTGACCGACCAAGTGCAACAGGCATGAAATTCCATCTCACAAACTGACAGCTGACACCTACACGATACAATGAATGCACGTTCACATACTTGCATTCAACATTTTGCCAGTTACCTCGGCTATTAATGTACCATCATTTCACACTTGCAATGGCTTTTCTTGCGCTTAGGTTAACTCGTGATCTTGCAATGTTAACCTTTTAAATACGTAACCTAGAAAAATGTATTCGAGGACTCTCATTACTGTACATTATTTGTTCTTTGATGTTGCGATTTTTTTTACCGTCAGTGTATATTGCGCTGAAAATATCTGCGCAACAGTTCAAACATCGAGGGTACACGCTGTGTCTTATTTGGAAACAAGCTTGTTCCATTCACTCACGGTATTTGCTGTTGACAAGAGTAGCGGCCTTTTTGTCTTACACAGTAAATCTTACATTTAGCTCTGCTCGGTTGTCTCCTAGGTTTGTTTCTCCGGCTGTGCTAGTTGTACATTAACAGTGATACGCAATATTGTGGACAACTTTACTGATGAGGAGTTGGCCGCTGTGCTCCCTGTGTATGGGCTCACTGAATACAGCTGAAGAGTGGCTCAAAGGATGTGTGATAAAAGTATACGCGTTTCGTTAGTTGCATTTCTGTCTTTTGTATTGTATGTTCTATTGATTGTATGTTACAGGATTTTTCCTTGTTGTCAAAGTATTTTCACAGGAAACATTATTATAAAATTATTATTATTGCAGCGAGCCACAGGTAACCGCGCGTCTCTCATACCAAAATACTTAGAAACTGTCCCCCAGCAATCTCCGAAATTTTGTGCGTAGTGATCTGATTCACCGTGTATATTGTTTGAAAGTTTCTAAGCAAACGTACGAGTGCATTCTGCATTTGTAAAACATGTCCGATACACTGTCCTATTTGTTTCTAGCTTTGAAAGCCGATTCCCTTTACTATTGGGAGGGGAAATCCAGAATACTGAAGTTAAGAGTAAAAGGATTAGTTGGTAAAGTTGGACTTATCATGATCATTATGACAATCAGAACCTAATTGATTGTCACTTGAGTTTTCGGACGTATTTCATACTGAAACTGAAGACACGTGCAGCAAGAGAACACGACTGCTGGTGCAATGCCACATACGAGTAATTCCATTTTTAGAGCGACCGCCCAGTTCGGGGTTCTTAAAAGTTTTATGACGTAGAGGCAGTGCAGAACAGTTTCCCCATGTATTTATTACAAGCCACTCTACGAAGCTGGGATACAAACATTACGTTCTTTACTGACCTGCGAAGCAATAGATGCCGACTCAATAGCAAATCTTGCTGGAGAAGGCGCCCTCGGGCGGCTAGTGTAGCGATCCCGCACCTCATGTTCAAAACATGAAACTTAAACGGAGTATTCTCGAATACAGATTCAGAGCAACGGAGCATCTAAAGCGAGGGATTTGAGGCTCAGACTTGTTACAGCTGCAACATAAACTGATCTTCTGGAAATGTAATGCCAACGGAGCCGTTTGTCGTAACCCATTTTTCCGGGAACATAAAATATCTCTTTTTCTGCCACAACTCTCTTGCGTCACTTGAGATGGTATTGTAGAATTTATTACCTGTATCCAATCTCCTATTGCTACCACACTCGCTGCGACATATATTGCACAAAGTGTTTGAAGCATTGAAATCACTGACGTATTCAATCGAACCATTTCCGTAGTACTTTAGAGCCTGTTTTTCGTTATTTTAGCTTTTATCTCCGTCTGTTTCGCTAACAATTACTTGCGTGTAGCTCCAGTCTCTGTATGTCTTCGACTTTTGTGTTTATAGCTTCTCTTTGCATGTACACTAGGTGAGAAACCTAGCATTGCCCAGCTGTTTATTTATTCCAGTCTTCTATTAATCCATCTTCTCCTCCTCCTCCTCCTCCTCCTATCTGTCCATCACCTCTTTCCCTCTCTCCCTGTCCATCTCTTCCTTCCCTCCCTCCCTCCCTCCCTCTCTCTCTCTCCCCCCTCTCTATCCATCCCCTATGTCCTTTTCCATCATCTCCAACCCCCTCTCTCTGTCTATCCCTACCACACCTTCTTTCTGTCGACCTCCTCCACCCCCTCCCCACTTTCTGTCCATCTCCTGCCCCTCTCTCTGACTGTCTGCTCCTCTCCTTTCCTTTCTGTGTCTATTTCCTCCTCTCCCCTCTCTATGTTCTTTTTCTCTCCTTTCTCTGCCCATATCCTCCTGGCCCTCTGTCTACCTCCCCCCCCCCCCCCAACTCTCTGCCTTTCTCTTCCTCCCTCTGTCTCTGCCCATCCCCTCCTGTCCTATCCATCCTCCCTTCCATATCTCTGTCACCTCCTCCTCCCATCTGTGCCTATCTCCTCCTTCCCCTCGCTGCCTGTCTATCTCCTCAACTTTCTTTCTCTCTCCACATTATCACACTCACACCAATAGGAGGCTGATGGTTCTTACCCCTACAGTATTTTTTTCCAGATTGTGACTAATAAGCGTGTCAAATGAGATTGAAATTGTTCTAGGGGTTCAGGATGAGCTTTTCACCGGTGGCTTTGCTCGCATACGCACACTCAAAATATATTTCACACGTATTTAACATATTTCAACCGTATTTGTATACATATTTCACCTGTATGTCTATTGAACTGCGCCATGTAGTTTCATTGTCACGTAGCTTAATGTTTATGATGTCATATCTCGTGCGCTTTATGCTGTACAATATCATGATTTTGTAGGTACTTCGAACTGTATATGTGCCTACTGCCTGAGAAATGTTTTACGAATGGAGTTAGTTGCAAAGGAGTAATAAATGAAAATTTTACGCATAAAGCAACAGTTCTTCTCGCATCTCAATATTTAACGTCATATTTCCTGTACTATACGTCGTACAGTGATATATTTTGATATATTTTGGTAGGCACATTGGGCGGCAAATGTAGACACTGTCTGAAAAATGTGTCACGAATACAGTTAGTAGTAAACAAGTAATAAATTAAAACGTCGTGCATCATGTAGGATCTTACTACATGAACAGCGATAATGCAGTAAGCGATAAACTTTTTTTTTTCTTTACTTTGTGGGGGCCGTATACCAAAAATCTGAAATTATGTGTAAAGTTTGTTGCAGGTTTCTAAGTGCTCTCATTCTCAAATATTGGATAGCTAAAGTGCGGGCATTCTCGCGTCGTAGGCTACACTACTTTTTCACCCCAGCCCCCATCCCTTTGGTAGGTGGGTGTTTCTTACTGCCACAGCGATTCCTTCCAGGCTGTAAATGATATGTGTACCAAGTTTGGTTGAAATAGGTCCAGTGGTTTAGGAGGAGATGTGGAACATACATACATATGGACATCCATTTTTGTAATTTGTATGGGTACGTGGCTCGCTAACCAGCAGTTTATGTGGCACCTGACTATCAATCAGCAAGATTCCTAGTAGTGGCAAAAATTTTCAACAACAGTATCAAAAGAAGGAGATGTTGCAGTATACAGCTGCTGTTTGTCATTGTCTGAACCCTTGCGTCCTCGCAGCGTCTTATGAAGTGAAGACACGCGCCACTATTAATGGTGAACCGTCTGTAGAATGGGAGCGTTAAGTTCGGCAGCCTCTGTTGGAGTACTTCGAGAGAGATAAGATCTGTGCTTTCTTTAATGTACTGTCGCCTACAGCAACTCAAACAACTCTAAATTGGAGGTGCTCTCAGGACGGAAATCCACACGATACAGTACACAATTTACTTCTTAACTGACAGAAGAAACATAACGGCAGGCCATCTCCACTTGGACCATGTTTAGTACACAGCAATTCTCGACTCACATGTCGTCGCCGAAATTCAGTGACGATTGTGGGACTGACTAAAATTTGTTGCTGTATTGACTAACCGTAGGTTTCGATTACCAACAGAGATTTATAATGACAGTACCCTTGTTTTGTAATAGAGGCGTAGTCTTTTAGGAATTTACCTCATCTGCATTTAATTTACCCGCGATTATGCGGATATGATTTATGTACTGCAAGACAAGTCACAAGTAGTATAAGGTGTATGTTCCTCATACGTCTTAATTCAATAGTTAAAGTTCATTTTTTATACGATGGTCGTTCAATAATTAAAGAGACAAATTGGTCTGGAGAAAAAAGCATTTATTTGTACAAAACAATACTTTTTCTACTTTTCAAGGTAATCCCATTTGAACCGTGATTTATTTTCAAAGAATATTCTTAAGAATTTATTTTATTTACTAGCGATTCATCAAGAACATTAACACATTGAACCACACTATGTAGGCCGGCCGAAGTGGCCGTGCGGTTAAAGGCGCTGCAGTCTGGGACCGCAAGACCGCTACGGTCGCAGGTTCGAATCCTGCCTCGGGCATGGATGTTTGTGATGTCCTTAGGTTAGTTAGGTTTAACTAGTTCTAAGTTCTAGGGGACTAATGACCTCAGCAGTTGAGTCCCATAGTGCTCAGAGCCATTTGAACCATTTGAACCACACTATGTAAGCATGGCAGTAGTTGCCAGGGAGTAACTGATGAAATCATAAGCAAATTCCTTTTAACAAATGGGAATTTTATTCACTTTAATAGTGCCTAACAGCATTTTTTTTAAAAGAAACAGATTTAAAATTATGATCAGAAAGCACCTTCTAAATATCAAGTTACAATTTATTCAGAGGCAGAAAGAAACAAGTTTTGACTGTATGAGCTTTCGGGTAGAGAACCTTTCCGCTCCCTTTTGACACGGCCGTAGTTACGACCGCTCACAACAGCCTCTGAAAAACTACACTGGTGCAAATCTGCAACACACCAGACTACTTTAAACTAGAGGTTTTAAAAATTTACACAAGCACACAAACTATGCACCCCCATAGGAGGGATGGAAATGGTACAAAACACTAAAAATTAAAATATTAACTTTGCCACCGAAGGTGCAACTTGATTTCAACTTCTAAGAAAAGTCTTACGGTGAAAGGCTGGCAACTTTATATACTAAAATGATCATTTAAATAAAAGCCCATGAAATGCAATCTTATATAAAATTCTACAAGGTTGGCCACACAAGTTAAGATGCTATACAGTACACAGATACCGCCTCTCAAGACGATAGGCATATAAAAACATATTTCAGGAATTAAGCCGTTACACTCCAAGCAATAAATTCGTTACCACACCAAATCCGACAAACATGGCAGAGGCAGCTACTATCGTACGGTAGATTGATAGGGAGATTACCGAACCACCCGAACCGCAGGTTTCTCTAACCGCCCCTACTCCACAAGGGAAAAACGGACCACCCAATTTATAAAAATCCACCTTCCCGCGGGTGAGCAAACGGAGAAGAATGGTCGGACGACCCCAAAGCAAAACGGCTGGTGACGTCACCAAGAAAACAAGTAGAATTTAAGAAGAGTAAATGAAACAACATATCACCAATCACTTAACTTCTAATAAAACTGCGATTTCTCGAGAAGACTTGGCGCAGCACCCCCAAATCGCTCTCCTGAACCGTCCGCTGTCAGCCGCTTCAACGGACGCAGAAAGCCGCGCCGATCTCCTGCCTCACGGCGTCGCAGCTCGCGCCGGCCAGACCGATGTCGTGGGTTGACTCCTGTTGCTCTCGTGTCGACCGCGAAGCTACTACCCCTCGCTGTACGGCGCGGCCCACTGGACTCACGTGGCGGCCTCACACGTGCCGACGCTCAAGACGGACAAGTCATCTTGTGTCTCAGTGCTCGACCGACCAACCGATCGATCCAACTGCCAATGAGCGTTGCTTGAGCAAACTCGAGCAGACTGGTGGCCTAACGCGCAGACTCAGATGCAGGAACTAAGCCCCGACCGGGCGACCACTCGCTGAGTTCTCTTGCTGGCGGAGTGGAAAGACTCTCATTATGCCGGCTTTAAAGGTTGATCCGAAAGAAAGACATACTAGCACTCCGGACGACAGACAGACACTAACTGCCTCACAAATGCGGACGAGAGACAGACTGGCAAGCTGGGGACGAGAGACTGACCCAGACTGACACCAAGCTGCGATTGCCACAGCGGCGCCAACGCCAAAAACGGAGGGCGACTGCTTCGCACTACGAGCTGCGGCGCGCTCTTCAAAACAGCAGTTTTTACCATGGCTCACCATTGAACGTTTATGCACTTGTTTCAACGGGCTACAAGCTTTTTTATTCCGGCTGCAAAGAATTCTTTATCTTGATGTTTGAAGTAATTTCCCGCAAGTTTTTTCACGTCCTCGTTGTCCTGGAACCTCTTCGCACGTAATGCCTCCTCCAGTGAACAAAACAAATGGAAATCACTAGGTGTTAAATCAGAACTGTAAGGGGACTGAGGCAGTACTTCCCAGCCCATTTTGTCGATGGTTTCACGGGTTAGTTGAGCATTATGAGGACGTGCGTTGTCTTGCTGGAGAATCACACCTCTCCTCTAAGATCCATGACGTTTCTCTCTCATGGCTGGCTTCACTTTGTTTAAAAACAAATACGAGTAGTACTGGCTGTTCATTGCAAGCTGCTCTTCGAAATAATCACAAAAAACTGGACCTTCAGCATTCCAAAATACCGTCAACAGTACTTTTCCTGCTGATGCTCGTATAAAAATACCGAAAATGTAGGTAATCTGATTCTATCTGATCGTCAGTTGAATATTCGATCAACTGCTGAAACTGTAGGAATTGACAAAGAAAGCGTAAGGCAAATATTACGTTAACAGTTTAACACGAGAAAACGTATGCAAAACTGTTGCCGGAAACACTCAAGATCAAATAAAAACTCTTGAAAATGTTTGTACTCACTTTGAATTCCTCTGAAAAGATCCTAATTTCTTGTAAATGCTCATAACATGTGACGAATTTTGGTTTTTCACTCATGATTTAGAATCTAAGGGCCAGATCATGCTCTAGAATGACCGAACTTCACCGAGAGCGAAAAAGGGAGAAAAATCAAGATTCGAAGTGATAATGATAGTTTCTTTCCGATATACATAGGATTGTATTTTTTTACTAGGTTCCTGAAGGTCAAACTATTAATCAACATTATTATCTTGATGTTCTTGCTCAACTTCGTGACAAAATAAGATAAAAACTACCCGAATTGTGGAAGAACTGGTCTTGGGTTCTGCATTAAGGCAACGCACCGGCTCATACCGCATTGCCAATTAACATATTTCTAGCGAAGTACAGCATCCTAGTGTTCGACCACACCCCTTCTTCACCTGACTTAGCACTATATGAATTCTATCTACTCCCCAAGGTAAAATCTGCATTAAAAGGAACACTATTTCAGTCCTCTGAAAAAGAAAAAGCGTCGCGTGTCATCAAGATGCCCACAGAGGAAGATTTCTAACTCAGCTTCCATCAGTGGAAAAACTCGCAAGAAGCGTTGTAGGGATAGAGGGAGTATATTGAGCCTGACAGGAACTAATTGTATACCTTTATGAAAGAAAATGTTATACAGAAATAGTTCTTTTGTTTTATAACCACACCTTGTCCCAAGTAATCTCTCTGCCTGAGCTCTGTTCTCCAGTCCATCTACAACATGCATATCTACAACGACCATGAGGGACAACCTACAAGAAAGTAGAGCGAGCTTACCGCAGGTAACTGATACCTTTAAGACAATACAATTGCAGACAATACAATTCTGAGGCCTGTACGATCTACGACGCATTTCATTCATAAATTTTGCTTCTGTGTGAAATTATGTGGATAAGCTCATAAGAAACTATCATGAGAAACTATCTGCGCAATGACTTTTTGCATGCTGATACAACAGTAATGTTATCCTCCACTTTTCTTTGCTGTTTGGATATACATTCGATGAGCGACACACCACGTTCAGTCAGAATTACACATTGCGGGATGCCCTCTCTGAAGGTCAAAATCTTTCCAATCTTTCTCTAGTTGCCTGTCTCGTTTCCTCTGACCATACCTAGCTCAACTTCGGTTCACTGTGGGAGTATTTTAAAGCTGTCGATCACTATCCTCTATTTTGTCTGATATGAGGTGTCTCCTCGATTTAATCTGGCCTTTACAAGTCCCTTACTGACCTTACCTACCCGTTTGTCAGAACCTTTAGGCCTGCTGATATGCATCTTCGTAAACAAATTTTGTCATCACTTCCCTTCCATTCTAAAGTCTGAAACATTTTATTATTGCTCTTCTAATTGACTCGATTAATCTTTCGTTTTCCTTGTGCAGTTCTTCTCTGGGTCCTAATACATACTACCCGACCACGATATTTGAACGCATAGATTTGTGTATGGTGTTTCCCTCGAATTTCCCGGCTTCTCTTACTCCAAATTTTTCTGTAGTTCGGAGGAATTTGATAGCATACGGACACTCTGGGCCCAGTCAACTTCAGTGGGCGTTAAGTAAGGGCACGACTCAACCTCGTGCAGGTCCAGTGTGGAGTCTTACCCAGTCACATTGCGTACCATTGGCTGGTGGGATAAGCACAGCACAAGTGTGAATTACGTCAATTGCAAAAGATCTTTTTATCGAAAAGACTTTGATCGTTATTATTATTCAATTGTTGGTTTTAATATAATTCTTTATTTCATTCCTTTTGTCAGATTACTTTAATCACTGTGTGAACCTTTCGTTTGTTTCATTTTTTAATAACATTCTCTTTGTAATCCGAATTTTTGTGAATATGAATTTAATTATACAGGGTGTTACAAAAAGGTACGGTCAAACTTTCAGGAAACATTCCTCACACACAAATAAAGAAAAGATGTTATGTGGACATGTGTCCGGAAACGCTTAATTTCCATGTTAGAGCTCATTTTAGTTTCGTCAGTATTGGTAGAGGCGGACCAATTCCATGGCCTCCACACTCTCCTGACCTCAACCCTCTTGACTTTCATTTATGGGGGCATTTGAAAGCTCTTGTCTACGCAACCCCGGTACCAAATGTAGAGACTCTTCGTGCTCGTATTGTGGACGGCTGTGATACAATACGCCATTCTCCAGTGCTGCATCAGCGCATCAGGGATTCCATGTGACGGAGGGTGGATGCATGTATCCTCGCTAACGGAGGACATTTTGAACATTTCCTGTAACAAAGTGTTTCCTGAAAGTTTGGCCGTACCTTTTTGTAACACCCTGTATTTATCTGTTGTAATATCCAATTATTTGAAAATTATGATCTATCAGTTACAAAACAAAGTAGCGAGTAACCTGTTGATATTGACTGTGTAGTGATGTGAAAAATGTATTTTTTGTTACCAGATGTACAATTTTTTCCGTATGGTAATCGTCATACATACATTTAAAACATAACATAAATACCTATTGCACTATGGACAAAATAGCGCAGATGAAGATTTAAATGAAAGAAGGATTTATAAGTATAGCGAAATTCTAACAAAATGAGAAATAGATGTTATGAACGCAATAATGTGGTCGAAAAAACAGAGCAATAAAACAAAATATCAAATCAAAACTGATAAAGAAAATTAATTAAAACGCGTAAACAAGGACTTCCAGTGGAAAAAGCTTGATAAGAAGAAAAATGAGAATGAATGAAGAAATTGATACTATGATTAAAATGATGTGACAAAGGAATGGAAATAAAAATTACAATTAAATCAATTAATAGAATGAAAGTGATGATCAAAGTCATATTGATAACGTTTTAAAAATAAAAAAAGTACTGCACCTGGCAAGATTCGAAACCGCAACCTCCTGCATGTGAAGCTATTACTCAATCCACTACACAACGCAACAACACAACTTAACGCAACGTTTTTAATGCTGTTGAGTGTCACAAAATTCCGAAATGTTTTTTTTCGTCAGTTACTCGCAAATGAGGGTCCACCAGGATGAATGGGTGCAGTACGTGATACCTGGGATCTTAAGCTACATAACCATTTAGATGGTTTCAAAAAGTCGATTCCAGCGCTAGGTCCTCTCCTTGCAAGTACCTCTATAAAGCTACAAATTTCACTTGGAAAGCAATCGTTAATCTGTGGTGGGAAAACCACTTTTCGCCACATTGTGCCTACCACGAGTAATAGTTCGGCGAACAGGCAGAAAAGGTGTGTGTTCGAGTAGTTCAATTAGCCGACAATGACCTTCCAGAATGGGTTTTAATAGGTGGGATTCGAAATCTCGTCTGGAATGTAGATTAATTTTAGCACAATTTCCTTAGCAGAGTTTATGATTGTTCCAATCACTTTGCAAGACCGTTAAAATCGATCGTATCATTTGTATACTGCTTTACCTACAAGAAACTGAAAAGAGAAAGTCATATTTGTTAAAACAACTAGAAGATGTAGTATTACTGATCAGGTTTCACAGACCATAAAAAATTACAGTGCATTCACAAAGCAGGTTTTTTTCTTCAGAAGAGTATTTCGATACCTAAAAGCAACCAGCAATTGCATATGCATAACTTCAGCTGTTTGTATGGACGGAAAAAAGAAACTGCGTTAGGCTGACTAATATTTATCTGGAAGTGTGTTTTATGTCTCGAGTCGATATTGGAAGGCGAGGAATTTGGGCGCGTTGTTTTCCAAACGGATGAAAGAACACTACATGACGGTGAATTATTACTCGATATCTTGTCGATCGGCTTCAGCAGTCTTTGTTACCACAGTTGTTTCCCATACATCAGATGTGCTACCCTGCAGTTTCCAAGTTGGTTATTCGCGTTCGTGCAATTCGTCCACTTTTGATACATCCTCTTCAGATTTTCATGCGAATAGCTTACAAACTACAGTGTTTCAAACGTCGCCAATCGTAGCATTAAATCTGACATTCACCCCTCTTTCCTAGTCTTATTGTCACATAGAGGAAGGTGTAAGTAGATGAATGACTAACTTCACTTAAGGAAGATTTATTCAGCGCGGAGGGAACTGCCTCCGTCCAGAACACATACGACATATATAGAGCTACAGAACATTCCAGTACAATGATTCTTGCCATTCGTGGATACTTCTAGAATGTAATCGAACCAAGGATAGAAATTAAAATGTTACAGGTCAGGTGACTTATGAACTCACAACCCTTCATGCAACAATCTAGTATCATAGACACTACACTACGTTGACTGCGCTACTCGGTTTATTCTGCGACATTATAAATCGAACAGTTTACTGAAGATGACAAATACTTGTTGATGGCCTGTCACCACAGATGATATATTGATCAAAACAACTCATGTCACGTGACTTTTCGCGAATTACGTGCCACTAGGTGACAATCACATGTGTAATGATGCACCTTGATTGCAGCTATCAAAAGCAATGTTAGAATAAAATGCGGTCATTAAATTGATTTTGATGGACGTCAAGTCCACTCCCACTGTATATACTTCCACTACAAGGGACGTTGAGATTGTAAAATGAGGTCGCAGAATCATCACATGTGATGTGTACTGGCTGTGGTACACACAGCAACACGAGCGTGACACACTGATTTTACAAGGGATTTCTTTAACGATGTTATTCGTATGGCCGGTATCAATTTTCTGGTTCTATATCTGCATCTACATCTACATGGGTACTCTGCAAATCACATTTAAATGCCTGGCAGAGGGTTCATTCTCTATTGTTCCAATCTCGTATAGCGCGCGGGAAGAACGAACACCTATATCTTTCCGTACAAGCTCTGATTTCCCTTATTTTATCTGGTGATCGTTTCTCCCTATGTAGGTCTGTCCCAATTAAATATTTGCGCATTCGGAGGAGAAAGTTAGTGATTGGAATTTAGTGAGAAGATTACGCCGCAACGAAAAACGCCTTTGTGTTAATGCTGTCCACCCCAAATCCTGTATCATTTCAGTGACACTCTCTCCCCTATTTCGCGATAATACAAAATGTACTGCCCTTCTTTGAACTTTTTAGATGTACTCCGCTTTCCAATATGGTGAGGACCCACACCGCGCAGCTGTTTTCTAAAAGAGGACGGACAACCGTAGCGTAGGCAGTCTCCTTAGCAGATGTGTTACATTTTCTAAGTGTCCTGTCAATAAAACGCAGTCTTTGGTTAGCCTTCCCACACCATTTTTTATGTGTTCCTTACAATTTAAGTTGCTCGTAATTGTAATTCCTAGGCATTTAGTTGAAATTACGGACTCTAGATGTGACTGATAGCCGAAGTTTAACGAATTCCTTTTATCACTCATGTTGATGACTTCACACTTTTCGTTATTTCGGGTCGATTGCCGATTTTCGCACCATTCGGATTCTCATATAAACCGTTTTTCAATTTTTTTGACCATCTGATGACTTTATTAGTCGATAAACGTCAGTGTCATCTGCAAACAACCTAAGAGGACTGCTCAGATTTTCTTCCAAATCTTTTATATAAATAAGGAACAGCAAAGCGCCTATAACACTACCTTTGGGAACGCCAGAAATCACATCTGTTTCACTCGATGACTTTCCGTTTATTACTACAAATTGTGACTTCTCTGACAGGTTGGTTGGCTTTAAAACTATAGATGAACTTTTCTCAATAGAAATTCCAGTTTTGTGTTAATTACTGAAGTATGATTACCGGCTGGAAGTCCATGTTTGTAATGAACCCGTCTTCAGATGCAGTAATGAAGATGAAAATAGCTATTTGATTAGCGTTTTTAATAAAATTGTGAACTTTCTACTGTTGAACTTATTGAAAACAATGTTTCAAGTACTGACTTGGCAATCAAAGGTGCGAAAAATAACTGAACTCAAATTTACTAGATCTCATTGTCTATGTTTCGAAGTGTTCCTGCAGGTTTTGAGTAAGTTTCACTGGCGTTCACCGTGAACTGAGCCGCGAAGCAGGCGATAAAAGAGCCTATACAACAGTATGTAGTAAGGAAAATGCCACAAGGCTGTTAATTAGCTTCTACACTATGGAAGTAACTTACACAAAGTTCGTGACTGCCGTCGCTGAGTGCCGCTTGTAGCTTTCAGCAATTTGTATGAGTTGAAGTTGACAGATGAAGTTGGAAGAAATTCAATGAAGAAACGGGCATTGTTGGTAATTACCACACTGTAGCAGGTAGGCACAACAAACTGTAACTGGCTGTCTTACACGATAGGTGGCAGGAAACGTGCATTATTAAGCAAGACCCACTGGCGGCGTTTAGATTTACAATGTTGAATTACAATTTTTTTCTACACTACTGCCCATTAAAATTGCTACACCATGAAGATGACGTGCTACAGACGCGAAATTTAACCGATACGAAGAAGTTGCTGTGATATGCAAATGATTAGCTTTTCAGAGCATTCACACAAGGTTGGCGCCGGTGGCGACACCTACAACGTGCTGACATGAGGAAAGTTTCCAACCGATTTCTCATACACAAACAGCAGTTGACCGGCGCTGCCTGGTGAAACGTTGTTGTGATGCTTCGTGTAAGGAAGAGAAATGCGTACCATCACGTTTCCGACTTTGATAAAGGTCGGATTGTAGCCTATCGCGATTGCGGTTTATCGTATCGCGACATAGCTGCTCGCGTTGGTCGAGATTCAATGACTGTTAGCAGAATATGGAATCGGTGGGTTCAGGAGGGTAATACGGAACGCCGTGCTGGATCCCAACGGCCTCGTATCACTAGCAGTCGAGATGACAGGCATCTTATCCGCATGGCTGTAACGGATAGTGCAGCCACGTCTCGATCCCTGAGTCAACAGATGGGAACGTTTGCAACACAACAACCATCTGCACGAACAGTTCGACGACGTTTGCAACAGCAAGGACTATCAGCTCGAAGACCATGGCTGCGGTTACCCTTGACGCTGCATCACAGAGAAGAGAGCCTGCGATGGTGTACTCAACGACGAACCTGGGTGCACGAATGGCAAACCGTCATTTTTCCGGATGAATCCAGGTTCTGTTTACAGCATCATGATGGTCGCATCCGTGTTTGGCGGCATCGCGGTGAAAGCACATTGGAAGCGTGTATTCGTCGTCGCCATATTGGCGTTATCACCCGACGTGATGGTATGGGGTGCCATTGGTTACACATCTCGGTCACCTCTTGTTCGCATTGAAGGCACTTTGAACAGTGGACGTTACATTTCAGATGTGTTACGACCCGTGGCTCTACCCTTCATTCGATCCCTGCGAAACCCTACATTTCAGCAGGATAATTCACGACCGCATGTTGCAGGTCCTGTACAGGCCTTTCTGGATACAGAAAATGTTCGACTGCTGACCTGGCCAGCACATTCTCCAGATCTCTCACCAACTGAAAACGTCTGGTCAATGGTGGCCGAGCAACTGGCTCGTCACAGTACGCCAGTCACTACTCTTGATGAACTGTGGTATCGTGTTGAAGCTGCATGGGCAGCTGTACCTGTACACGCCATCCAAGCTCTGTTTGACTCAATGCCCAGCCGTATCAAGGCCGTTATTACGGCGAGAGGTGGTTGTTCTGGGTACTGATTTCTCAGGATCTATGCACCCAAATTAAATGAAAATATATTCACATGTCAGTTCTAGTATAATATATTTGTCCAATGAATACCCGTTTATCATCTGTATTTCTTCTTGGTGTAGCAGTTTTAATGGCCAGTAGTGTATATTTGTTTGCGTGCGCGATGTTCCTTTTTGAACATCAACAATTTGATACAAATGTTGCCTTAAGTTTATTCGTAGTGTTGCCTCTTAACTAACAGCTTATTACATGTTACGGGGTACATTATTTCACATGTTTTAAAGTCGGACTCCGTTCCCCTAGCTAGTGCCAATTTTTTCATCCCCACATAACTTCACCACCCTGTATTCTATTTTGCAACTTATGATTTTCATATACCTTCATAATATTTCTCTTCTACTGGTATTTCCATATTAGTTTATTTATTTTCAGATGTCTTAACACATTTCATTAATTAACGTTTCAGTCTGGCATAGATCCAGCATATACTTATTGCCATGACTGATCTGTCTAATGCTTCTTCTATTTATAATTTACGTTCATTTATTTTTTAACTTTCTTCTGTATGAATAAGGTTAGAAAGCTTCCAATTTCTCCGTCTCCAAATTTCCCATGGTCCATACTATGTTTTGCGCAAGACGCATAGTTCCAGAAATGCAGCACCGGAAGCGAAGGGAAAATGTTGCTATAGTTCGATGACCCACGCAAACCATACACATACCCGCGAAAGAGGTGTACCCCCGGGAAGCGAAGAATAGTCTTGTTAGGAGATCAACGACATGGAAATCATCTGCAGCAAAAATGAAACAATTCTCCTTTTTATGATGCTAATCGAAGCAAGGGGAACTCTAGGAGCAGACTGGCACAGAAAAGAAAAGCTTTCTTCGTACAATCATTTCTAGTGCTATAAAATATACTGACGTCGAAGACAGGAAGAAATTTCTGTAACTATGCGTCTTGGGCAAAACATAGTATGGACCATGCTGTATCTTCCTCTCCCGCCTCGCCATCCCTCCTCCGACTGTCTCTTGCCAGACACATTGATCCTAGTGTTCATGCTGACACGGCTCTTTATTACGTAAATCGAGCGAGGTGGCGCAGTAGTTAGCACGCAGAACTCACATTCAGAAGACGACGGTTCAAACTAGCGTCTGGCCATTTTATTTGAGATTATTCGATGAGTTTAGCGAAGTAGCCGCCCTGGGAAAAAAAAAAAAAAATGCGGAATTGGTCCTTAGAGCAGAGAATGAGACACAGTCTCAAGGAGTCAGTACTAAGTTATGAGATACCCCTGCCACTAATATCCCACATAAAAGTCTTAGTATGACGCTGAACATTATATTTCACAGTGATCTAACACTCCAGACTGACGACGATCTCAGACGAAACCGGGAACGTCCCGACGACATTTTGTGCGTTGTTTACAGAAACGCCCAAAACAAAAATGAGCTGACACCGACGATATTTGAAGGACACGCACTTACTGGAAAAACTAAAAATCATGGTATGTAGCTGTGATGATAAGTATTACTTCCCACCACCCTTGCGGTGTCCCAACATTTACGTTCTGGCTATACATCAGCCTGCTGTATTCCGAGCGCCCTTGTGTCCAATCTCCACCATGCACAAACTGTCCGATCATCCTTCCAGATCACAAGTTTGATCGATTTTTAAAAAGGAAAAAAAGCAATATAAGTCCTTCAGCCGCCTGTGATACTCTGAAACGTGGACAGTTATGAACGGCTTCATTCTGTGAATATGATTAAAGATTTTGCAAACGTTAAAGCACCTTACTACACATCTCTTCTCACGGTATGGACACTGTACGACAAGAGTGGCGCATTGTCAGACGAGAGTAGACGTTTCACGTTTCCTGCAGGCACAGCTCTGCTGCAGTAAGGATAGCAGGTGCTTCACAGTGCGTAAGTAAAATGGTAGAGCTACTAAAACCCACTCCAGAGTTGAAGTAGGGGGGCAGTGAGTTTCTTGCTGGCAAAACGTCTAAGCTGCACACAGATCCACAGCGAAATTCTCGCGCTATTTATACCAAATACAGTGTCGCGTCCAGCTGAAGTGAAATGGTGCCAACAATTTGACCAAGGCCGCACAGACGTGGGCCATGCTGATAGGGAAGGATGGCTATCGACATCGACCACAGAGGACGATGTCCAAACAATCATAGAACCGATTCTCAGCAATCGCAGGGGAAAGAGATTTTCCAACCAAGAGGAAGTTTACACAGAGGTTCTCGAATGGCTTCCTTACCAAGCAGCGGATTTCTACTGTCGAGGAACCGAACGTTGTTTACAGAGAGCCGAGAAATGCGCGAGTAGTAGAGCACACAATAAAAGTTACTTGGTCTGCTTTCTGAAGTTCCTTAGTATTTGTGTCCTCAGACAGGGAGGTCGATAGTCTGTAATACACTCTGCCAAAGAATTCACCTGCAGCTGATAAGAGGCGCCCACGAACAATCACGTGGGACTGGCCACTGACGTCATGCAGGAAGTAATACTGGGCGCCTTGTCAGCACGAACATACTTTCTGTGCTGCATTCTGATGTCTGCCTCCCTGATGTTGTGCGTGCGTCGCCAGGCTTTTTATTCGATCTCACTTGGATTCTAAGTACACGGATGCTTGCGTGACCATGGAAATCTGGATTTTTCTCCTCGTGTATACCTAAATCTTTACGAAGATCCAGCGTGGACTGGTTTTGTGAACTGTCAAGTGATAACCGTCCACTGTCCACACACCTTTATAAAGCCTGAATAGTAAACTTTTGCACCGCGAACCGCTGCGAGACTTGCAAGAAGGGAGTCAGTGAGGTTCTAGAACGAACCAACAGGCATGTGAAGCCATGGATACTCCAGTACCGTGGCCAGCTGCTTTAGGATCTACGGCATGAACAGTCCGATGAGGTGGTCCGACAGATTCTAGATTGGTTTTAAATCTCAAGTGTTTGTTGACCAAGGAAGTACAGTTAACTCATCCTGGTGCTCATCGAATTCCGTACGTGCACTACGAGTTGTGTGACATGCTGCATTATCCTGCTGGTAGATGCCCTCGTGCCAAAGAAAAACAAGGTGAATGTGATGTTGGACATGGTCCCCAAGGATAGATGCTTTCTTCTGTTGATCCACTGTGCCTTCCAGAATGACGTCACCCACGGAACGCCACGAAAACATTCCCCATACCATAACGCTCCAATGATCGGTGCAGGGTGTTTGGTTTCAGAAGTTTCACACCGTACACGCCACCAGATATCCATCTTATGGAGCATAAAACGTGATTCATCTAAAAAGACCACTGGTCGCCAGTCAGTGAATGTCCAGTTGCGGTATTGGCATTCAAATTCCTGACATAGTCGCCAATGAACAACAGCAGTCAGCATGCTTGAACTAAGTTCCTGCTGCAGGGGCCCATACGCAGCTACGTTCGCTGAACGGTCGTTGAGCAGACATTGGGTAGTCAGTTGCTCAACAGTTGCATGTGCAGTCACCCGTCGTTCACCCCTGTGACAGTTGTGGCCCGTGGTACACCAAAGTTGCGTCGGCGCCGGTTTTGTACACCGCTGTTTCGCCAGTCACTGTATTCTTTAACCAAGACGGCATGCGAACTGTTTACAAACTTACCCGTTTCGAAAATGGCTTCAACTTTCGCCCGACAGCCAGTGTTTATGCCGTTTTGGACACGCCCTATATACCATCCACTGCTAGTGCTGCCACAGCCGTGTGTGAGCTGTTATTGCACATTGATGCTGAGCATGGGCAGTGGTCACGTTAATATGAGTGGACCATGTATGGCCATCGCTACTGTGTAATGAAGAGTTTGTCGCATTTTAGCAGGTGTAATATGCCTGTTCGGTTCAAAGTTGCAAAAGATTCTCTAAATCAGTAAACTGTTTGAGGGAGGGTTTACCACCACTCATACCGCACCTGTGGTAACCCCCTTTCTAACGCAAGTGGAGGCTCTCCACTGTCTCTGCTGTCAATGGAGAGAAGATAGCCCCCTAGAAATCCTCATTTACACTCCTGGAAATGGAAAAAAAACACATTGACACCGGTGTGTCAGACCCACCATACTTGCTCCGGACACTGCGAGAGGGCTGTACAAGCAATGATCACACGCACGGCACAGCGGACACACCAGGAACCGCGGTGTTGGCCGTCGAATGGCGCTAGCTGCGCAGCATTTGTGCACCGCCGCCGTCAGTGTCAGCCAGTTTGCCGTGGCATACGGAGCTCCATCGCAGTCTTTAACACTGGTAGCATGCCGCGACAGCGTGGACGTGAACCGTATGTGCAGTTGACGGACTTTGAGCGAGGGGGTATAGTGGGCATGCGGGAGGCCGGGTGGACGTACCGCCGAATTGCTCAACACGTGGGGCGTGAGGTCTCCACAGTACATCGATGTTGTCGCCAGTGGTCGGCGGAAGGTGCACGTGCCCGTCGACCTGGGACCGGACCGCAGCGACGCACGGATGCACGCCAAGACCGTAGGATCCTACGCAGTGCCGTAGGGGACCGCACCGCCACTTCCCAGCAAATTAGGGACACTGTTGCTCCTGGGGTATCGGCGAGGACCATTCGTAACCGTCTCCATGAAGCTGGGCTACGGTCCCGCACACCGTTAGGCCGTCTTCCGCTCACGCCCCAACATCGTGCAGCCCGCCTCCAGTGGTGTCGCGACAGGCGTGAATGGAGGGACGAATGGAGACGTGTCGTCTTCAGCGATGAGAGTCGCTTCTGCCTTGGTGCCAATGATGGTCGTATGCGTGTTTGGCGCCGTGCAGGTGAGCGCCACAATCAGGACTGCATACGACCGAGGCACACAGGGCCAACACCCGGCATCATGGTGTGGGGAGCGATCTCCTACACTGGCCGTACACCACTGGTGATCGTCGAGTGGACACTGAATAGTGCACGGTACATCCAAACCGTCATCGAACCCATCGTTCTACCATTCCTAGACCGGCAAGGGAACTTGCTGTTCCAACAGGACAATGCACGTCCGCATGTATCCCGTGCCACCCAACGTGCTCTAGAAGGTGTAAGTCAACTACCCTGGCCAGCAAGATCTCCGGATCTGTCCCCCATTGAGCATGTTTGGGACTGGATGAAGCGTCGTCTCACGCGGTCTGCACGTCCAGCACGAACGCTGGTCCAACTGAGGCGCCAGGTGGAAATGACATGGCAAGCCGTTCCACAGGACTACATCCAGCATCTCTACGATCGTCTCCATGGGAGAATAGCAGCCTGCATTGCTGCGAAAGGTGGATATACACTGTACTAGTGCCGACATTGTGCATGCTCTGTTGCCTGTGTCTATGTGCCTGTGGTTCTGTCAGTGTGATCATGTGATGTATCTGACCCCAGGAATGTGTCAATGAAGTTTCCACTTCCTGGGACAATGAATTCACGGTGTTCTTATTTCAATTTCCAGGAGTGTATATTTTAACTAACACACACGCAAATAACAGTAACATAAAGAAGGAATAAGAACATAAGGCCTTATAACGATCCGCTCATCCTCTTATAGAGCTGTACACCCTAACACGCTCTCACTATTATTGACTTTTAAAGAAACAAGAAAAATAAAAGATTATAACCAAACATTCTTTACGGTATCGCTCTGCTTTCAAGCTTCCCTTACGGAAAATCTACCAGATATGCAAGGAAAAGCTATATAAACCAATCATATTTCAATTTCGCTGCACCGTATCCCACTATGATAATGATGATACATTCCAGTTCTAACGACGGTTATCACCTCTTGGCTCAACTCAAACAAATTGGTTCAAATGGCTCTGAGCACTATGGGACTTAACTGCTGAGGTCATCAGTCGCCTAGAACTTAGAACTACTTAAACCTAACTAACCTAAGGACATCACACACATCCATGCCCGAGGCAGGATTCGATTCTGCGACCGTAGCGGTCGTGCGGTTCCAGACTGTAGCGCCTACAACCGCTCGGCCACTCCGGCGGGCTCAAGCAATTGGTGTCCCCTTTCTCTACAGTATGTTTTGTACTGCAGGAGTCATTGTACTGTAAAACGACATGCCTACAGTCATGGACTATCGCATTTTTAGTAACAACCTAATACAAGCGATGAGGACTTCAGGAAGCGTTCGCACAATGATTCAATCTCCCACTTTTAGCGGACGTATGCTACTGGACACTCAAAGCTGTAGCTGTAGCTGTCTTTGTTGGTACCTACCCCCAGTTACATACCCTATCAGCAGATGGAAGTATTTCTGTGGACCACCAGCAGCAAAAACAGTAGACGTCAACTAGTCTAGCGGTCCTCCATGGATTTTAACCTTTAACGAATGCAGGGACACCAACGCATTTAACATTACTTATGACACCTTCTCTACAGTAGACTTAAATTCTGCAGTCCTAGTCTTGCACCTATGGTACAATGCCATGTCCACAGCACTTGCAGGACAGTGAAAAATATCCAATAAAATAAAAAAGAAATGAAATGTGTGTCTGGTTGGGGCCTCCCGTCGGGTAGACTGGTTGTTCGGTGCAAGTCTTGTTGGGTGATGTCACTTTGGAGACTTGCGTGTCGATGTGGATGAAATGATGATGATGAGAACACACTGCCCAGTCCCTGACCAGAGAAAATCTGTGATCTAGCTGGAAATTGAACCTGGGCCCCTCACACAGCTCAGAGTTGGACATTAATCAATAGTTTTATCGATATAACTTTAAAAACCTATGGCAATGAAACAATGTGACATGAAACGCAGTTTCAAAATAAATTAAGGGGGGTAGGACGTCAAACGGGCCGACTTCGAGCAGGAGAGGTACCACAGGACATTTTAATTTCCACTATCTATACTTTTACAAATAAATTCATAAAACTTTGTCATCATGACCAGGAAGGGTTCAGGATTCACGCTCATAGCAGTGGAAGTTCAAAAATATAACAAAACATATATATATATATATATATATATATATATATATATATATATATATATATATATATATATATACTAGCTGACCCGACAGACTTCGTCCTGTCAAAAAGATTTGTAATATGGCAGTTTTTTTGCCTACGTATTTAAAAAAATTCTCCTGAACAGAACCGTCACCCTGGTGATGGGGCGTTGTGAATAAAAAATAATTAAATAAAACATATATAAGGATTTAAAAGTAAGTAATCGCTTTATTGTTAATCATGTGAATCATAATTATTATTATTATCATTGTAGTGCTTTGTGGTATACGATGTTTTTTGTTTGATTACCTGGCGCATAGATAAACAAATCTGATGGTTTTCCAACACGGGAACAGGCAACATACAATTGACCATGTGAGAAACATGGGTTTTCTAGATTAATACCACAAACACTTAATGATTGCCCCTGGGACTTGTTTATAGTCATAGCAAAAGCAAGCCGCACTGGAAACTGTAGTCGTTTAAACTCAAATGGCACATCAGTCGGAATCATTGGGATGCGCGGTATGAGAACATCTTCTCCTTTATACTTTCCTTTGAGTATAGTTGCTTCTATCACATTGTTTAGTAATTTTTTTATCGCTAACCGTGTACCGTTGCAAAGACGCGGTTGGTTGATATTTCGCAACATTATAACCACCGATCCAACCTTTAATTGAAGATTGTGAGGTGGCAATCCTGGCAAATCCAGCGAGTTTAAAAATTCCGGTGGATAGTTGACTACATCATCTTGATTAGTAGCCGAATCAACTGATTTATATATCCTCAATTCGCCTGTAATTTGTTCTTGAATTTTGAAATTTAATTCATTTACATCTATGTTTTTTGCAGCCAGTATAGCTCGTTCGCTCAACCAATCATGGTTTCTGTAATTTTGAGAAACATCTGGAAACACCTTCTGAATAAGTTCATCTTTTGATCGAGTTAACTGACAAAAACTTTGAGGAAAGTTAATGCAGCCAGTCAACATGTCTATAGGAAATTTGCCATTACCAATGTCAATGAGTTGTTTAGAGAATATGTTTCCAGATTGGTCACTTCGCAACTCGACACGCATATTCTTGCTTAAATGAAGTACTTTGACATGTTTCCACAAATTGGAGGACTTTAGACATGCATTGAGTTCATCAGCTGGCGTTGATCGTGGAATCACTGGCAATGTTTGACGAAAATCTCCTGCTAATAAAATCATTGCACCACCAAATCGGTTATTATTGCTCCGTAGATCTTTTAAGGTTCTGCCTAAAGCCTCCAAAGATTTTTTATGTGCCATCGTGCATTCATCCCAAACAATCAATTTACATTGCTGCAAAACCTTTGCCATTGCAGAGTTCTTCGAAACGTTGCAGGTTGGAGTTTCATTGCTTTGCATATTTAATGGCAATTTTAGTGCTGAATGGGCTGTTCGACCACCTTCAAGCAAAGTTGCTGCGATTCCCGACGAAGCGAGTGCAAGTGCAATTTTATTTTGTGAGCGAATTGTTGCTAATATTAATGAAATCAAAAAAGTTTTTCCTGTACCACCAGGTGCATCTAAGAAGTAAATCCCTCCAGTTTCATCATTTGTTACTTTCATAAGAGTTTCAAATACATACTTCTGTTGTTCAGTTAACAGTGGAAGATTTGTTTGAATTAATTCTTTCAAAGCGTTGAGATCATACAGTTTTTCTCGATGCAACTCTTGGTTAAAAGCGTCATGCATTGGACGATTGGGCGCGGTCAGGCCTAATTGAATTAATAGTTTGTTTGACATTATAAAGCACATGTCCTCAATTGAAATCAATGCTTCATTGTAAATTTCTTCACTGATTTGTATATTTGGATTTCCCATTCTATTCCGTATTTGATACAAAATATCATCACACATATAATCTTTGTACTTGATCCACAAATCAATTGGGTTTGATGGGAAGCATGTAGATATGATTATAGAAAACAATGTTCGTATTTGATGAGCGTGTGATGATATTACAGCATCATTGAGAGTTTGCTCCCAATGAGCGTCATTTTCAAGCAATTGCAAACGTTGACAGGCTTCTCTGTAGGATCCACACAATTCACCATGAACAGTTCGTAACTGTTGGAATGATGTTGGGCCACGTACATTGACCAATAGCAGTCGTAAATAAAAACATTCATCATTGCTTGGATGTACTGAATAAATCCGGCCAATCGCATCGGTGGAATATACATCTGTATATCCTGGAACTGGTTTTCCTTGTTTCCGTCGTATAAATCTCCTTGAGGATTGATTCCAGGTATAATATTTTAGGAACACACCTACATTGCTTAGACAACAGTGTGTGCTTGTAATTTAATATGAACTTTATACCATAGCAATAAAGCTCAAATTGACTACGTTTTAGTTACAAATCATTTGTATAGGAAAAAGAAAAGGGCTATTTTTAGGGTTTTTCCAGCAATAATTCTAATTTTTCTCGCCGTAAAAACCATCCTTGAACTTCAACGAACATTTTAAAAAAGGATTTGGCCAAATTGGTCGAGGCGTTGTTGAGTTATGCGCTTACCAACACATTTTGCGATTCATTTTAATATGAACTTTATACCATAGCAATAAAGCTCAAATTGACTACGTTTTAGTTACAAATCATTTGTATAGAAAAAAGAAAAGGGCTATTTTTAGGGTTTTTCCAGCAATAATTCTAATTTTTCTCGCCGTAAAAACCATCCTTGAACTTCAACGAACATTTTAAAAAAAGATTTGGCCAAATTGGTCGAGGCGTTGTTGAGTTATGCGCTTACCAACACATTTTGCGATTCATTTTTATATATTAGATATATTTTATATGTGAAATGTCATTATTTTTTAACTTACTATTGGCTGCATTCGTTGCTATAGGTAGACTTTTCTTCATAAATAAGTGAGATTCTTCGATGCATTTTGCACAGCGTACAAACCATACTTACAGGTGTATGAAACTCTAGAATTTTCCAAATCTATTAAAAACTGTGCTAAAAATTGAGATAATTAACCATAAAATTTGAGTTTTTTCTAAACATGAAGTTTAAAATGTAACAGCTCATTCATGTTTTCATTAATTAAATAAATTCTAGAGTTTCATAAACCTGTAAGTATGGTTTGTATGCTGTGCAAAATTTATCGAAGAATCTCTCTTACTTGTGAAGAAAAGTGTACCTATAACAACAAATGCAGCCAATAGTAAGTGAAAAAATGATGAAATTTCACACGTGAAAAAATTTTATTTTTTTATACTTTTGAACTTACATTGCTATGAGTTTGAATCCTGAATCCTTCCTGGTCGTGTTGATAAAGTTTTATGAATTTATTTGTAAAAGTATAGACAGTGGAAATTAAAATGTCGTGTGGTGCCTCTCCTGCTCCAAGTCGGCTCGTTTGACGTCCTACGCCCCTTAACTTTTGCAGCTGAATGGAAATCGGAGTCAATATTCAGTGTAACTCACACTGTGTATTCTGTGGCAGCATCCAAAGATCGCAGTGCCACACCAAAGTTGTCAATGCGAGTCAATACCACGGACGTTAGGAATGTCTTGCTGCAATCTGCAATGGCGAATGGCAGAGGCTGAAGATGACACACCCTCTTGTGGAGGTCAATATAGAGCGGACTATGGAAGTGCTCTGGCCCAGTTCGTGACCTCAGAAGAAGCGGACAATATTAAAATCAAGTAGGACAAATGAGTTATTCAAATTTAAAACTTCATTGTGGGTGATGTTTCTTTTTATGCTTAATTAATCGAGCATAAAAATAAACAGCTGATGGTGATTTACAATGAGGTTTAGCAATTATTTGACAGCTGTAAAGCTCCACCTCACCACAAATCTAAGCTATTCAAGTCTCAGATGGAAATGTGTTTTGTAAATATTGAACATCTCACTTCAAGAGAAGAGTTGTAATTGTAAGCATCAAGCGATCCTTTGCTGATCAGTGAGTGTCGTAAACTACCAAACACTCCCATAAAAAGGATGGTATCTGATTTATAGCGAAATAGTTACGTGAAATTGTACGAATTTTATTAATATGCAGATTCAATAAACAAGCCTGCATGAATATAAACCACTAACACTCGCACTAATAACTGCACGCAAGTAATTTCCCTGACCCGAGCTACAAGATGCAGTTCTGAGGGAAGGAGAACTTACGATGGCACGCCAATCCATCCCATGAGGCTAAAAAATTCACAGCGGGACATATAGCGAACACAATGAGACGCCGGAGCTACTGTGTAGGCCACCAGCAAAAGCAGCCCTTGTCCCTGCTTTTAACGACGAACCTTCGGTAAAACATTTCTACAGGAACGCGGCCGGAGATCGCAGATAAACGTCCAGAGAAACCCAACACAAAACACTTTAGCCACCTGTGTTAAAACTCGCATGAAAGAAAAAGTCGTTTATCTCTGTATTATGTAGCAGAAGTTTGCCTTACGAAAGAAACGACAACTGTTATAGGCTACAAAAACTGTAGTGGGTGGAGTTGTAAGAAGTATGAATGATCTAATTGCCCAGAAAGAAAATGCATGGCCACCAGCTTTGATATAGGCAAATTACAGACAGGTGTAATTTGCTTCTTTATCGACGATGTGCTTGTGGCTTTCCTTTAGACTGGACCTATCGAAGTACTCATCTGCCAGGACTTCCAGAGTGGCTGTTAATGCACCCTTTGAAAGAGCAACCTCCCCTTTGCCACTGTTACCCATACTGATAAGAATCATCTGTTCCGCACTAAATTCATGCACATGCGCTAAACTCCTGCGGATAAAGCAAAGTGAACTATTTAACTCTTCATTGCTAAAGAGTCGTTCAACTACATATGATGTTTCCTTCGGTAAATCGGTATCCACTGAAACCCACACTATCTTTCCCTTACCTGCTGGTATTTTGTTCTGCTGATCGATCTTCTATGAATAGGTACGCAGTTTAGTTGGTCTCACTACCATGATAGACGAACCTTGCGCCATTGTCTCAGTTGCTACTGCTTCCCCCAGTTGAAGCTAAGTCTCACTGAGTTCCACTGTGAATTGCAAAAGATCCATCTTAGCGTGATGTTTGTCGATAAAGTCTAGCCCGAGAATCGCTGAATAACCTTCGCCTACGCATGGCAACACCTCCATGCGTTCGCTGAATTGAGTTTTCCCGACTGAAAACTCCAGTACCGCCGTACCCATCGATTCCACTCTATTATCGCCAACCCCACGCAACCTAGACTGTGATGGCCCAGTCTCCTCTTTCCCACGAGGTCCAGACTGAAAACGGTTACATTCACACCGTGTCCATCAAAATTCCTTGTTTCCTGCCACCCACTAAGTCCACCAAGCTACATTCCGTCTGTGCACTAACTTGTGCCATGTTACGGTGTATCAGGACTGTCTTCTGAATGTTGAAGCAGCCCAATTTGCGCTTAACGGCCGATTCTCTTGCTGGTGCTTTCCACCCTTCCTACCTCTTCACTCAAATGACCGATGACCCACCGCGCTGTCCTGTGATCGGCAGGAAAGAACTGGCGGACATGTTTGAAATACGCTTTATTTAAGTAAAACGCCTTCTTTGTGTGCACTAATTTCGAAAAATAAGACCAACAAGAAACCCAACAATTTCTGTGGAGGCAAAAGCCAGATAATAGTACAAAACAATGAAAAGAAATAATAACCAAAATACTACGCTACACAATTACAAAGTGGCATTACGCCCAATAAGATACAACTTTCCACTGAAGGCTATGACTAGTGTTTACTATGCTAGAGCCGGGGTACGTATTGGCCAGAGTTGTCCTAGCTGTAGGCACACACTGCCGGTCTGACTCTGCTGGCGCCCGTATAACACTGATTCGGCGGAGTGCTACATGTAGTCACATTAGTTCCAATTGGTGGATCTCTGACATATGGCTTTTCATGAAGTGTTCATGAGGAAAGTGTTGATGTTTACATCCACTGGCCAGCTTTTGAAGGGAGGTCGGCAGCCCACCTTGCTTGTCTGTTGTGTGGGCCCTCTAACTGACAAGGGGCCGCTACGACACCCTCTACGCCATGCGCGTAGCACTCTGGTTGTTTTGGTTGTTTACACTGCTTCCTTACATGCCCTCCCGACCACGTCTATAATACTCAGACTTCAGAAGCGAACACATGATGGTTCACTCTCTGCTTTGTGGCCATCTCTGTCTCCTCTATAAGTTTTGCAATCCTAAGAGCTGACTCTAAATCCCCTGGGTTCTCCATCCTCATCCTCCATGACATTTCAGCGAGTATACCTTGCAAAACACATTGCGACTGATCATGACTCTCCTGACGAGTCAACAACTCACGATTAAGATCGAAATTTCTCTCCTTCAGGCTCTCAAACTTCTCTGTTAACGCTTGCACGTGGCGAGTTAAAGCAGCAATTTCATCCACTGTACTAGCACGTGTTTCCACCATCTTGCATACTCTACTTCCACCTTAATCAAACAGATTTTTTTTTCAGCGAGACAGAACACAAACTCCAATTCAGCTCTACATGAAAAAACAAACACAAAAAATGTCTATCTACTTCCAGGGCAGCTACTAGACCTATGACCAGTTCGCCTACAAATAGAACAAACGGCTGCTACAGCTCTGGTACATGGCAGCTCGTTCCCAGACAAATTGCAAAATAGACGTCTCACTGCCACTAAATTATCTCGTCCATCGTTACCTCTAAACAAAAATAAGTCCACGGGTTCTCGTGGCTTGTATCTTGTACCCTAGCTCACACAATTACCTCTTACAACGAGAGCAAACACATGAAATAATATAAATAAAACTTAGAATCAACGCAGCACATTGTGCTGTGCTGGTACCTACGTCCATTGCAACAGCCTCATTCACCACTCACCAAAACCAACCAATTCACCAAAACGTAGTGATGGGCATGAACGAACACTTTAAGTCGCAACGTGTTGTGTTGGAAAGCGAAACTACCACTTCCTGACACCAAATTGTTTCAACTCTTCGAACTCAGGGGTTGTAATATGTCAGAACGACCTAGAGGTATGGTTTGGGGGAGAGGGATGACTCACGCCGAAGCGTGCAAACAAACGAAGGCAAGTGTGTCATTGACTTTATTACATCGAAGGTACACAGCTGGCCTCGCGGCGATGGCACCGTGGAGCATGCTGGGTCAGCGCCATGCAAATGTCGGAATCTGCAGTGTCGGCGTCCGGTTGCCCAGCCTTGCAGACATAGTGATCGTACACGCGCTAGGGCTAAGTGGCTGCCATGAACTTTGTGCCCGTGGCCCGGAACACGGCTCACTGCTCATGATCCGCGTACAGAGCGCCGAAAGGAAGCAGCCGACCGCCGTCATTGTAGTGAGCCTTAGCATCCCCGGCTGTCCACCGAGGGGAGCTCGTTCAGTGCCTTAGACAGCTCTGCACGCGGGAGGCCGATAGTTCGCGCCCCGGGACCGCCCGTGCGAATTGCAGCTTGCAGACCGCCAGACTATGTCACCCAGAGAGCGGAGGCTAGGAGCCCTCTCACGCCTCGCGACGGTATATCTCCAAGGTGCGACGCCCCCCACCACAGAAATGATGCGTCCGTAAAGCGGAGATTGGAGGTAGCATCAGCGGGCCGTTTGGCTGCCGATATCCATCACCAAAAGGTCGTCGTGGTTGGCCTGTAACTTAAACAATCGTCATTCTCTCCGATTCTAGACGCGGACAAAATGGAGAAGCGACTGCCTGGTTTGAGCCTCTTGGCTAACTTATTTATACGTCTTTCCCCTACGCGTCTAAATTAGATCCTCTGGTTTGGACGACTGGAATGCTCTGTGATAATTACAACGTCAGCTTTCCTCTTCCCACTTCGGCCCCTACAAGGCGCTGTTGTAACTGCAACGTATGAGTTCTACAGAGCACGTCGGTGCCCTGTGTTGCCCTGTGGTGCCCTGTTTACTTCATATTTGTACAGGCGTCGTGAACCTGGGTCATAGAACCGTTTCCAAAATGTTAGCATCGCCTGCGCCTGCTTTCCGATGTGCCAATCGGTCCCTTAACTACTGCCTCCCAGCCATAGTTGCGTGAAATTTACAAGAATTACCCTAATCAACGCCTGTAGTTATTCGTGGTGCTGCAACAGTTTGCTTTTCCTGGAGAGTTGTTTCAGTCACAGCCCCCACCCATCCACCCACTGACGACCTATTAAAGCAGTATATAGATTCTTCATACGGAATTCGTAGCACTCATACACTGCCTCCAACTCCGCCGTCACCTCCGCTGCCGCTCGCGAGCATGTCCCAGCCACCACCAACCACCGTTGACGCCTCTGCCACCGCCGCTGCCTCCAGTGCCACTACCGCCCCTGGCGATGACATTACCGCCCCACGGGATGCCGCCGCCCGCCTGCTGGGACGCTGCCACCTCCGGACTGTACATTGTCACCAGGTCGATTATCACTGAATGAGTGTCAGATACTAAGTGCCCATTGAGACAGCCACAGGCAGGGGCTTATCGAGCCCCCATTAAACAGCTCATGCTGTGAGTAGCTCATATGAGAGTAATGGATGGAGCGAGCGAAGCCCACCTGTCTCTCACTGAAATAAGAGTTGTGGCTTGGTAAAGCTCTGTGTCTACAAAAAAAAATACATTGAGTAGGAAAAAATTGTTTTCTATTTTACAGCCAATGCAGTACAGCTTGATGGGTGGCATTAACGTTATAATGTTTATACCAGGGCTCGCACATCGAAACAAGTTCATCATTTTGAACATTTGAAGTAGTAACTTAAATATGCGTGAAATGCGACAAAGGCAAGGTATAAACTGTATAGGAAACAGATAATAGTCTATTGCATTTTAAGTGTTACATCTTTCAGAAAGTTTCCTATATATGTCCGAAAGTAATTTCAACCACTCGAACATGGAATAGGTAGTCGTAAGTTGCTCATCATCATATTGGAACCCACAGGTTTTCAGGTAACCATAGTACCATTGTGAGCATGTGGGTGCTATTCTGTCGTTCTGCGCAATGGATTAATCTGAGATGTACCCTTTACCCTGTGGCTCCTGCAAGATGCAATTTCCGCCTCCACACTACTACAGAAGTCAGACAGATGCTCCTAACGTTCTAAAGAGAAAATGCCTGAAAAACTTTCAGCAATAAATATCTTCTGGAGTCGTCTGCTGTAAGGAAATGACACAAAAATTCACAAAATTTCTTATGTAAATAGTGGGATACTTGGGTACTGGAGTAGTGTTAGTTGGTGTAAGAAAAACATGAAACTAACGAAAATTATTATTTATTTTGCAAAAATTCTGAGAAATCACAGTGGCACTTTTACTTATGAACTGAACACGTTATTTCCAGGTTCTTTTCGGAATGTGAAGTTACCTCTTAAGAATAGGATTCGCTAATGAAATTTCTATACAAAGTTTAAGATAGTTATTGACTTGGCAGAATGGCTGAGAGCCGCGCCTACTCAACTTTAATTATCTGTTAGAATGTTGCTAGGTAGGGTCGAGGCTGTCGCGTGTGAAATGCAGTGAAGTGTACTGTTGTGGAGGAAATATGGGGCTCGCAAGAGCTGCAGCGCACAATACCATAAGCTGCGATGACTGCTGTCTGCGCCGCTCACTGCTGACAAATAAGAGAACTCTCATTCTATCTGGATTGACCTTGGCCAATCAAACTCTCCCTACACCTCGATGAAGTCAAGGACTCCTATTCACCCCTGGTCTAACTATTGGTGTGGTACACCTGTCAGATAACCAGTCCACCGCGATGCCACTCAAAAATTCGCTCACAGGCGTTTAACTATAACTCTGTCCGTTCACACTGCACAATAAGTGTGTCGGCCAACACAGTGAACAATGCATAATCGCAAGGACTCAATATAGAGTCGAACTTCGATTCGCTCTCGACAGAGGTGCTCTCCCAGTGAAGTACTGAGGAGAGACTTGTTCCTCGCTCTTTGAGTACACGTACGAGCGCGCACGCTCTCGTTATGTGTTCTTGCTCCAAGAGCGACAACAGAACAGCCCCGTTCCATGCCAGACGTGAAGGGGTGTATCTTTCGGTCTCTTCCATTACTCCTTCAGCTCAAGGCGTCAGAAAGATCGTCTGCCAATCAGGATTGCTCTTCTAAAATGGGAGAATGACGTTTCGTTTAAGGCGACCAATCCGGAAATCTGTAGCATTGGCGTTTGGCGTTTGCTGTCTCCCTATGAAAATCTCTGAAACTGCGTGCTATATTTGTAAAGAATGCGTATGCTTGGTGCTCCCACACAATGTTGCTTTTAAGCCAAACGCGGGGTCGTCCTTTCACTCGGGCAAACGCTGTCTGCTCTACAGGCGGTCACCGGCCGATGTAGATAGGTTGGGACCGGCCTCCTGGCGTGCGGTTGCTCTCCTGAACTAAAGCTCCTGTGACCTTCGTGTCTGGAATGTGTGTGTGTGTGTCTGTATGCCAGCCTCGAATATTTCAACCACGGTGCTATTACTTGTTATTTGCATATCGTTTACATGAATTCATACAACATTGACTCTATCTTATCGAGTTTGGGTTCGAACGAAGCTTCTTGATGGGCGGAATATGATTGTGAGGACTCTGAGCTACGAATTTTGCAACAGTTGTGAACCGAGTCTTAGCATTGGTTAGAAGTGATAAAAAAGTAATGTGGAAGAAGAGGCAACATCGAAAGCACGTGGTTTCAGCCAGCAGCGGCATCTTCAACGGCGATTCATCGCGCAGCGGCGATTGCAGTACCACAGCAGAGGCTACGAGGTCTTCAGCGTCGGATTCAACTGCAATGCTATGGAAGAAGGATCCAGCACGACAAAGCTAAGTACCTGCCCTGATAGCGAGATTATATGTGATTCTGTAGTTCAATCGCCAATGATAGACGTCGCTAATATTAGCAGTTGGCCAGTTTGTGTGGGTCCAAAAACACTAGCAAACCGCTTTGCCTGAAGTCGGAGTGGAAGAGAGTGATGGGCGGTGAATTTAGTCGGGCAAGTAGTCTGAAACCAGGCAAGGGAGGTGAATTTGGGGGAGGCATGATGTCGCATTTAATGCAAATGATAAGGGGAATGTGATCCAAAACGGATTCTGTTAAAACCGATATGGGATCCAAAACTGATTCCGTTAGAACCGACATTGTCTGCTCTATGGGCGGTCGCCGGCCGACGTAGATAGGCTGACTCGTTTTTTGAAGGGACCGGCATGTGGCTTGTCCCTCCCGAACTAAAAGCTTTTGTGACCGTCGTGTCTTGAATTTGTGTGTGTACGCCAGCCTAGAGTATTTCAATCTCGGTGCGCACTTGTGATTTACTAGTTATTTGCATATTGTTTACATGAATTCATACAACATTGACTTTATCTTATCGAGTTTGGGTTCGAATGAAGCGTCTTGATGTGCGGAATATGTAAGCAATGAAGGTCAGGAGACCACGACGTCTTACATACCTCCCTCCTTCTCACAAAATTTTTGTCTGGGATTTGTCAACGCCGAGGAAAACATTGACAAATTCAGGCAAAAATAGTTCTTTTAGATTTTCCAATAAACTTTTCTCAGCCATTCTTAATAATTTTTTCTAATGATTTCTTTACAGCTATTGTTTCTATTTTTTAATTCCACAATTTATGTTTTGTTGTTAGGCAAATATAGACTTTACAAAGGTTGTTATTCTTTGTCGTTGCCAGTACGTGTCTCCGTTTTTCTTTTTCATTTCCAAAAATTTGTTTTTACAATATTAATTTTTCTAAACTCGTTAGTGTACAGTGTATGATGTGTTAGTGTGATTATATCTTTTCTTTAGCAGAGCTTCGCGTGAATGTTCGCAAAAGCTCTGTTGTGTGACTTTGTTTTATTTATTTAGGCATTGTTTGTGTCACTGTTTTACGAGTGAAGAAGTGTTTTTTATTTATTCTATCCTCTTTTTAACCTATTATTAATCACAACCCAAAACCGTTTTTATATAAAAAACTAATTTGGCTTTACAGAGATTTTTGAGATTATCTACTTATACTAATTAATTTTCGTTACATAATATTTTAAGGTCCCTATCACATTATGGGCTTTACATATACGGTAAAATAATTACTTTTACAAAAAGGGAAAAAGTATTTTTACAAACATATCATTTTCTTAACTCTACATTCGTATTTTATCAGTTTTCTCGTTTTGTGCTGCGTCAGTTTCTGTGCTCGACGATCCCCACTGAGATACTGGAAGGCGTCGACTCATTTGTACGGGTGTCACGAATCATGAGAGAATCACTCTAGCATGCGATGCCGGGTCTTACTTGTTGACATTGTCATCATGGAGTGGTATTTTTAACTGATGATGATGATTGTGGTTTACTGCATAAACAGTGATGTCTTGGTACTCCTTTGCTGTCACACCTGGGACGGTATGGCAGTTAGATGATTGTAGTTGACTACCGGCGATCGTCACCCAATATTGTGCTGTGACGTCTTGGTATTTCACACCTGGTTCGGTATGACAATTTGATGATGTGGTAGGGAGAATACTGTTCATTTTGCTGAATTTATTTATAGATAATGTTGGTTGGTACTACTTAATATTCCGTTTGCCGTTCGCTTGTATTTGTTTGACGATTCAAGGTATTTTTTCGGAGAGGTGGTTGTAGTGGTTGCCGTGCCTCAAAGTTCATGGAAAGACGTTTGTAGCAATTTACTTTGTAGGATAGGAGAGAAAGGTATCTTGCTGTCTTCTGCCCTTCTTCATCTTGCATCTTCTGTTCTTCTCTTCTTTCTTGCATTCTTCTGTTCTTCTTGGGCTAGGAATATGTGAATTTTAGTGTAGGAGTGATATAGGATTTGTAGGATCTGAATGTCTTTCCAAATGTTACTTGATGAGTTTGTAGGTCGTAGTAATTTTCTGTACCTTCATTGTCATCTCGTCGTATTATGATTCTTTCCACGCTCTTCCGTTGTGTAGCAGTGTCGTGACGTATGAAATGTCCGTACTGCGCGTTGTCCTCCTGAAGTCCAACCTGGTTGCAACCTGCATTTCCAGTGTGGCGTTGGTCTTCATGTTGTTGTTATTGCCCTAAGTGCTTTCTCAACATGTCTGTACCCTCTCCGTTGCTATCTCGAAGCATCTGGTGTTAAGGGAGCTGGTGATTGGTGTTGGTGTCGATGTCCCTAAGACGTGTAGAAATATTTACAATTTTTGTTTTACATATATTTATTATTTACAAAAAAACTCTGATTTTATATAATGCAAAAATTTTCTGATTGTGGCAAAAATTATTGTATATATATGCTTTCTTTTCTTTATTCTAATTATGTCCTACCACTTCTTCATTCTTTTAATTGTTGTGTACCATTTATTATTTGTGTGCATGTTGTAGTGTACTTGATACTACAAGAGATTGTCAGTGTGTATTGTGTCTCTTTTTCTTTTATTTAAAGTGTTATTTTGTTGATCTATTAATTTAACTTTTATTTAGTCGTTAGTATAAATAGGGTGGATGTTAGTTTGCTTAACCTCTTCCGCATTTTTCAATTCTATCTTTACGTTTTGCAGTATTCGGTGGCCTAACTTCTACATCTGGTTTCTCTTTTCTATGTTGTTCTTGTCTCTGTGGACCATAATTTCCTCGGCAATTATTCGCGCCCTGGTCTCGCCAGTTGCTGTTTCTAACATCGTGACCTCTTTCAAAGTACCCTTGACCGTTGGCATTTTGATTCCTAAACCCATATCCGCCACTGTATGGGTGTCCATTACCGTTCCTATTTCGGTACCAATTATTTTGGTTATCGTTTCTATGCCAATTGTCTCCATTGTGCCACTGTCCTTGTCTGTTAAATTGCCTGAAATTATTGGTGTTAGGATTACGATTAGTATTATTGTAATATTCGTTCCTAGTCCTCTCCTTTTGCTGTTCACTCTCCTTTCCTTTTTCTTCCACCTCGTCTTCTTTAAACATAAATTCAGGTTCCCTTAAAACCTCTTTGAATTCTTAGGTATTTTAATTTTTTCCTACTGTCGCCTGTTGATACTTTACCGGTAATTTCATTCTACATAGACGTATCAGTTCTCCGTTGCTGTATGGTTTGTCTAGGCATTGATTCTTTTTGTCCATTGTTTCAAAGAATTTTACCACGCTTTTCTCTCTTGAGTTTTCGTATGGTGTCATCTGAAGTAACTCGTATTTAATTTTGGTTTGCGCCTCCTTGGACCAATATCTTTCGAGGAATGCTGTTCTGAACTTTAGGTAAGACGTACAGGTAGTCGCGATCTTTTGCATCACTTCTGCTACTGTCCCTGAAATGTGTGCACAAATGAAGTCAAGTTTGTGAGCTACGCTCCAGTGGTTTGGTAAGCCTACTTGAAACTGATCGATGAATGTGCGTGCATGCAAGCTACCGCCTTCTTCCTTGAAATGTTGAAATTTTCTAACTGTAAGGAAGTGATCTTTATCATATCTACTAATAAATCCGGTTTGTGGCTGATTCATGGACTCAAATAATCTGCCACTGCTTGTGTCGTCGTGTTTATTCTCTGGTAATCTACTGTCTGTCTGCGTATTCACAATTTCCTGACTCATATCCGCGTCATATCGTATCATTGGTGAACAAAAGTGTTGTTCGTGTGTTTCTACTCTCGTCGTTCGCGATATAGTACCTGCGCTGCTATTATGTTGTGTCATTGGATTTACTGGTTCAGTTGCCTGTCTTTCGATTTGTATCGGCTGAATGTATGTGTCCCGTTTTTCTAGATACTATGCCTGGTCCTGTGGTATGTCATGTATTACTTTAGTCGGTTTTTTTTTGTTTCGATTTATGCGCGAGTGTTACGTCTAGCCTTGGTCCTACTTGAACTTTCTTAGACGGCGACGAGTTCATCTCAACCACAGAGCATCCTGGGTTCAGCGGAGCACTGGTGGCGCGCGTTGCGCGCACTGTCGGCGAATCTACACAGCAGCAGCCAGGCGGAGGGATCCGCAGGGCTGGGCAGCGACGGCGAGGGAGAAATTGTAAAGAAAGTTCAATAAATAATTGTAGAACTCCACGCCGTCTCAGTCTTTGGCGCAGCCACAGTGTCTGCTACTGACAAGTAGTGAGAAGGCATAACAAGTACTGCAGAAGCCGTAACAAGTGGCCATCTGTCGTAACATTCAGTTTAGATTCTCATTTCTGTCATTATTGTATTTGTCAGTGCCAGCAGGTAATTGAATGTTTGTCTGCTGTAGACTTGTGGACACTCCCTCCCTAAACCGGTGGTTTGTGAGCCGACTGTAGTGGACCGGCCAGGTCATGTATGTGCGAAATATGAAGCACCTCACAATAACTTACTTGAGAACCAAATCTTCAGTTATTTTATTGCCGCTTGTAATTATCATCTATGGAAATTTTAAAGTCTACCTATAACTGTGATTCCGTTGTTAAACCTTTTGCGTCTGTTTAAAATGTCTTGTTAATTGTTCAGTCAAATACCTTGTCAAATACCGTGTGTTTAAGATAGTCCTTCAGGCCTGTTTCAAAATTAACTTTTCGAGTACTAGTTAATTATTGAGTTTTTAATTGTATTTCATCAATTAGCCCTTCAGGCATCACTGGATGTAGTTCCTATTGCTTAAAATCAGGCCTCCAGGCGTTATTGGTTGTTTGCTGATCCTTAAAAAACCCTTCGAGCGTTTTGCTTTGGGAATTTGTTGTATTTACGTCTTAGTTTTTTTTATATTAGCCTTTCAGGCTGTGTGCGAAAAATTTTATGGGGCTTGATTGTTACCAGTGTTTTTAAAACAACTCACAAATTGTTAAAGATCACTAGTTTGTACTGTCAACGCTAACTTCGTGTCAAATAAAGTCTGTGTTACCTACCCAGCAGCTGTGCGCCAGTGAACAAAAACCGGCCCAGTCTTTCCTTTGGTCATTTGGTGGCGTGGAGCCGGGTTGGATTCCCGTCCGCGTCTATCAACGTATTTTGGAAACAAAAATATTGCTGCAATGAGTGCATTCTAATAGTGTCGGGTTCGTTAAGTAGTGACGATTCCGTTGTTGGATGTAAGAGTACGTGTAGGCTGCTCTCTCATCCGGAGCGTGGAGGAGGGTACTTTCCCTACCACTCTTACTTACACCCTTTCCTGTTACTGTTGTAAATATTTCGGGGGAAGAATGATTTCTTGTCAAGCCTCCGTGCGAGCTGAAATCTCTCAACTTTTACATTTAATGGTCTGTTCTCGAGATGTAAGCAGGGGGAAGAAATTTATTGACTATTCTAGGAACGTACACTCTCGGTAAACCACATAAAGATCTAGAAAGCTACTCTTTCAACTTCTGCCAGTGGATTGGGTATTCACCACCGTGACGCTTTCGCTCTTACCACAAGAACCAGTAACGAAACGCACTGCTCTTAAGATTTTCTGTCATTCATCAGTCCTATGTGGTATGGGCCCTATACTCATCAGCAGTATTCGAAGAGTTTCGTAAGCTATCTCATTTGTGGGATTCTTCCAATGAATGTGGCATCTGACTTGCCTGCGATTAGTTTCATCTGGTCGTTCCACTTTAAATCGCTCCGTAGGCATATTTTATGAAGGTAACTGCTTCCAGCGATTGTTCTGCAATAATTTAGCATACAGTAATGAGCCTGACCCGTGCGAGTGCATGGGATCGATAATGTTTGCGCGACTGTACGTTTCTAGACTCCCTAGTATGTGTTTACGTTCCTTGCTCAGAGTGGGCAACCGGTGTATGCCGACTCAAGCGAAGGGATCCTGCTCGTCGGGACTGCCGAATGTTGGAGCAAGGGCGGACATAGTCTTTGCTCGTGGATTAAATGTGCTGCTTGGTCATATCACTCCCCGCTGTGGCCGAGCGAAAGGCTTCTACTCGGGGCCTTTGTTCCCGCTGCGTTTCCTGCAGTCCAGGCCTGGCTGTTAACCTGGAGAAGCGCCTTAAGAAGGAGGGCGGCGCTAGTGCATTAACATTCGCATACGACACCGACGGTTAGTAAACCGGTTTTCCAGGACGATCATAGAGAAAATATTTGATGAGATCGTCATGTTGAAAACCCTGTCCCTTCGGACCTCAGCGGAAACTGGTTTTGGACTTAAACAATTGTGGACATTTTGTGTTTGTCTTCACCAGTGTCACTTACTCTGTGTGGTAGCTTGTACTGATATTTCTCTGTGTCACATTATAACAGTTAGATATTGTGCTTTTTTATTATTATCTCAGCCTTCGAATATTTTTTTAACATAACGATTGTTTGTTGCTCTTAAACTGTAGTTAACAGCATTTTTTTCATGACCATCTTTGTTTCTATTCTGTTCTGTCTAGTTGAACAGTCAGTTATTTGTCATCCTGTCCATTTGTTATTACCATTCCAAGATGGCAGTCGGTTGATGAACCAGAAGTATACTTCATTATTGTTCTAAAACAAAAGTGAACATTTCATTGTGCTAGTTAAAGTTTTCTTATTGTTTAATCATCTCACTGATATTTCGAAGTAATGGTTGTTACAAAATGTTCAAATGTGTGTGAAATCTTATGGGACTTAACTGCTAAGGTCATCAGTCCCTAAGTTTACACACTACTTAACCTAAAGTATCCTAAGGACTGGCACACACACCCATGCCCGAGGGAGGTCTCGAACCTCCGCCGGTACCAGCCGCACAGTCCATGATTGCAGCGCCTAAGACCGCTCGGCTAATCCCGCGCGGCATGCTTGTTAATCGGTTCAGCTAGCTGAAGGTAGAATTTGTTAATTTCACGGATATTTATATTTTTTATTGTAGTATTGCTTTCAATAAATACTTTCATGATGAAATGTGTAAATCTGTTTTCAAAGTTATTTTATATTTGTCATTTAGTTAAATAAAAACGTTTTGCCAATATCTCCCCTCCCCGTCCCCTACCCCCTCAGAGCCTTTCTGCCTATTTACGTCCAGTAGATTGCATTTGCTTATGTTGACGGTCAGCTGCATAGTAATGCACACAGCGCTGATACTAAGCAGGTCTTCTTGCGCTTTGCTAGAGTTTTCTAGTGTTGCAATTTATCTGCATGCATCATCCGCGAAAAGTTTTATGGAACTTCCGACGTTATCCACTCGGTCGTTTACTCTGACGTGACAGAAGTCATGAAACATCTTTTTCTATCGTGTCAGACCTTCTCATGCCCGGCGTACGGCAGAAATTTGACCTGACATGGAGTCAAAAAGTCGCTGAAAGTCTGTTGCAGAAATATTGAGCCGTCCATAACTGCGAAAGTATTGCCACTGCAGGATTTTCACGAACCTACTTCTGGATTATATCCATTAAATCTTCTATGGGATTCATATTGGGCAATTAGGATGGCCAAATCATCCGCACGAACTGTCCCGAGTATTCTTCACACTAGGCGCGAACAACTGTGGCCCAGTGACGTGGCTCTCTGTCATCCATAAAAATTCCATCGTTGTTAGGGAACATGATGGCCACGAATGGGTGCAAATGGTCTCCAAGTAGCAGAACATAACCATTTCCAGTCAATCGGCTCAGCTGGACAAGAGGACCCAATCCATTCCATGCAATTACAGTCCATATTATCATGGAGGCACCACAAGCTTGCACAGTGTCTTGTTGACAACTTGCGTCCATGGCTTTGTGGTGTTTGCGTCATACTCGAACCCTACCATCAGCTCTTACCAACTGAAATCAAGCCCCATCCGACCAGACCATGGTTTCCCAGTCGTCTAGGGTCAAACCAATACGGTCACAAGCCCAGGAGAGGCACTGCAGGCGATGTCGTGCTGTTGTAAAGGCAGTCACTTCGGTCGTCTGCTGCTATAGCACATTAGGGCCAAATTTCACCGCGCTGTGCTGTCACGTTCGTCGTACGTCCCACATGGATTTCTGTTGATATTTCACGCAGAGTTGCTTGTCTGCTAGCACTGACAGCACTACACAGATGCCGTTGCCCTCGGTCGTTAAGTGAAGGCTGTCGGCCTTCGCGTTGTCCATGGTGAGAGGCACTGTCTGAAATTTGTTATTCTCGGCACACTCTTGACACTGTGGATCTCGTAATACTGAAGCCCCTAACGATTCTCGAAATGGAATGTCCCATGCGTCTAGCTTCATTCCGCGTTCAAAATCTGTCGTGCGACCATAATCACTTTGGAAACCTTTTCAAATGACTCACCTGAATACAAACGACAGCTCTGCCAATACACTGCCATTTTAGACCTTCTGAATCGTACTACCGCCAACTGTATAAGCGCATATCGCTAGCCTATGACTCCTGTCACCTCATTGTATGTGTAGGGTGAAAATTAATGTTTCCATATTAACCTTGGGTATTCCTGAAGATAATTTTATGTCTGAAGGTTTATCTTCGTTGAGAATCACGTGCTGTGTTTTGCTTGCTAGAAGTCGATCAGTCCCATTAGACAGCTGGCCTGATTTTCTGTGCGCTCTTAACTTTTTCATTAGGCTGTAGTGCAGAAGTCAAGGGGCACAGCATCAACCAGGCCACTGCTACTGCTGATTTGAGTCTGGAACAGAGCGAGATAAGTTTTACGCTATTGTTGTTTCGGAACCCGTTTTGAGTCCTGCAGAGGAGATTTTCGGTCTTCAGAAATGTCATAATCGAGAGCATAAAACATGTTCCAAAATTCTACAGCAGACATCGGAAGTATAGGCTTCTAGTCAAACGGTCTCACGACAGTTCCCACAGGCGAGGTGCAGGTGTGTGCTGGCAGCGCTCACCACTGATATTTTGTTGGCTGGAGCAGAAGCGCCAGTGGTCTGTGCCCCGGGGCCCCGTGCCGTGGCGGGCCGGAGCTAGTAGCCTCCGCTATCCGCGCGGCCTTTGTTCCTTCGGAATACGGACGGCCGTCTTGCAGAAATTCCAAAGGCCCGGCCAGCCGTGAGGCGCTCGCCGCTGCTTTGCCAGTCTGAGAGGATCGCGGAGCCCAGCCCGCGGCCCGGCCGGAAATACAAACAGCGGAGATTGCGTTCTCCGGCCAGCCACGGAGGTATTATCTCGTCGCAGTGGCGTGACATTATCACAACAACAATGGCAGCAGAAGCAGAGCTTGGCGGAGCCGCGTTGCGCCGACAGCGAAAACTGAGCGTCTGTTGTAACTTGGAGATCGCTGAGCAAGATACGGGAATTGCGCATCTTCACAACTTCAAAATGCAGTCAATTTCTTCTTTCCCTTCTTGTTTCTTCACGTATCAAGTAGGGATGGGAAAACCGACGATATTTTAATACATAAAAACCGGTATTTTTTTCAGTCCGCTATAACAGGTCTTTTTAAATTTTTATTAATAACCTGGTAAAAATCTGGCATATCAGTTTTCCAAAACTGGCATATCAGCTTTGCTACAATTTTTGTCTCCTTAAATAAACCGTATTTTAAAGTACCGGCAATATTTATTCGTAAAATTTACATTGGGTTATTATAGAAATTAGGAAACACGACCAGCGCTATTTCAGTAATTAGAATTATATCAATACCTTCAGCTGCTAACGGGCGTTGATATATATCAACGGGGACAGATGAAAATGTGTATCCCGACCGGGACTCGAACCCGGGATCTCCTGCTTACATGGCAGACGCTCCATCCATCTGAGTCACCGAGGGCACAGAGGATAGCGCGACTGCAGGGACTGTCTCGCGCACGCCTCCCGCGAGACCCACATTCTCACCTTGTATGTCCACACACTACATTCGTAGTGCCCCACCCCAACACGGCCGATGTGGCCGAGCGGTTATAGGCGCTTCAGTCTGGAACCGAGCGGCCGCTAAGGTCGCAGGTTCGAATCCTGCCTCGGACATGGATGTGTGTGATGTCTTTAGGATAGTTAGGTTTAAGTAGTTCTAAGTTCTAGGGGACTGATGACCTCAGATGTTTCTGGTTTCTGTTCTTTCGGACATGTCCGAAAGAACAGAAACCATATCCATATAAGTATATAGTTCTGGAAACACCGGCCATGACTTTCTTCTGTGCGGATGCACACATAGCCCCCGAACTCTTACGGGACTTGGTAAGAATGTCTTCCACGAGTAATGAGTGTGTTGGGATGGGGCACTACGAATGTAGTGTGTGAACATACAAGGTGAGAATGTGGGTCTCGCGGGAGGCGTGCGCGAGACAGTCCCTGCAGTCGCGCTATCCTCTGTGCCCTCGGTGACTCAGATGGATGGAGCGTCTGCCATGTAAGCAGGAGATCCTCGGTTCCAGCCCCGGTCGGGGCACACATTTTCACCTGTCCCCGTTGATATATATCAACGCCCGTTAGCAGCTGAAGGTATTAACATAATTCCATCTTCGTTCTAGACGGCTTCAAGTCATCAATGGTGTCTGTTCTTTCGGATATGTCAGAAAGAACAGACACCATATCCATATAACTATTTCAGTAACGTCCACAGTTGGAAACTTGACAGACACATGACATAAGAATCGATGCAGCTTTGCTGACATAATAATGTTCCTATAGTTGTGCGGCGTAGCCTATTGCATGGCACACATCTACGTGCAGTGTGCAGGGATCGTCCACACCCGGTCCATACGGTAGTTTTTAGCTGTCGAGTTCGGACATCGGTTGTGTTGCAAAATGGCACCGTCCTTAGTTTGCAAGTACTTTTCAAAGTGTGGTAGCAATGAAGCGCAATGCTCCAACTGCGTTAAAACATTAAAAATGGGAAGAGTCGCAACAAACCAGGGAACGTATAAGGTAGACTGACCAGATTTCGAAGAGAAAGAGCTGGGACGCTTGTGTTTAGACCTAACTTCATTCCAAGCCGTCACTTGCTTTTGTGCCGGCCGGTGTGGCCGTACGGTTCTAGGCGCTTCAGTCTGGAACCGCGTGACCGCTACGGTCGCAGGTTCGAATCCTGCCTCGGGCATGGATGTTTGTGATGTCCTTAGGTTAGTTAGGTTTAAGTAGTTCTAAGTTCTAGGGGACTGATGACCTCAGCAGTTAAGTCCAATAGTGCTCAGAGCCATTTGAGCCAAATACTCCACAAACCATGGTTCACGGAGAACAGGGAGCTGTGAACGTCGTTTAACAAGCCTACCCCGCCGCAGCAATACTTTAGCCTTTCACCTTTATTCAGGCGGCAGCAGAAATCGGCGCGCTGTGGGCGACGAGCGGGGCGCTGTGGCAGGTGTGATGTTCTGAGGCGCCCACGAAAATTTGCAAACTGCGTGGACTGGCGTTCTTATTATTAGAACGCGGGAAACTTCCCTATCAGAGCCCTGAAAATTTTGCAGATTTCAATGTGATCCGCAGCAGTTCGCTGGTCTGCACAAACCAATTTGACTCACAGGTATGACAATGTGTGCTGGAACTGTCAAACGTCAGACAGCCGACTCAGGACAATAAGTTCACCCTCGTAACACACGATATGTCAGAGATGATATGCACTTCCATTGTCGGTACAGTTGGAAACTGCCACTGGCTCTTAGTCCACCACAAGTTACAGACTACAAGTCTCACCTACTAGGGAAAGACCTGAAGCTCTCCACCGGGGGAGGACCAGAAGACGAAGAAGGCAAAAAAATGACGAACACTTTCCACCAAAGCCTCGGCACGGGAGCCGAATTAACAAATACCAAACTGCCTCCACATTGTACAAACCATAGAATTATGTTGTACACATTGAACATCCCCTCCTTACTATTATGGTGGCCTGGTAGCCAATCCAGACACAGCAATGGGGTTCCCACGCTGGGCGAGCAAGCCTCTGCTTTGCGTATCCTGGGAGGAGCCAATCAACGACTCAAAATGTCTCTTGTCTGAAAGAAGATTTTAGACTATGGAGAAGTCGTTCTCACGGTAAGCATGGCCATGTTTCGGCATAAAAAGTTTACCTAGATGGGACCACAGTTCATCATTTACGGAGAGATCTAATCTTTCCAGGCCGACTGTTTCCAATTTATGAAAGAAAGCTATTAAGCTTCCCAGACAGTCGTACCCGTGAAATATGTTTCTGCCGCTCGCTAAAAGAACCTGGCGACTTCCTGGCGTCAGGGGAGTTACATCTCGCATCCACTAAACATGTTAACTGGCTGCTCTGTCCGTATCATCCCAGCATCTAACATGACAATGCTAGAATTTTACGACCTTCCAACACTCAGATTACAGCAGTCTCTCTTAAATGGCTTCCTCCACCCACTTTCCGCCAACTGGCCACCTTCGTGACGGACTGACGCCTGCCCTTTTGCAAAGCTCCGACCCAAAGTGGAAAGAGGGGAGAGCCACGGCCTGATGTCCCTCTGCAGGTATAATCCACAAAGCGCTGCTCTTCAGAATCACTCGCACAGCCTGCTTGCTGGACTCAGCATTTAGGGCCCACAATCCATCTGTCACTGTCCTCCACTACTGCCCCTCGGGTACAAGTTCTCTACGGGCTACACATGCATTTATATAAACATTCTGCCCAAAATTTCCTGACGTAAAAGAGTCATAAACCACACATACGAAATGTAGTTCTGGGGAACACCGAGTTTATGAACCAAAATCTGAAAATTAATCTGACTGACAGTGTCGTTAAAGTGAGAGAGTGGCATGTCACCTCTCATCATTACTACACTTACTCTTACTTTCTTGTCAGTAAACGTGATATTTTAAAATCGATAATATGCCTATGATGATGCAGCAGCTGGAAAATCCACAGCAAATTTATATCTACATCTATATCTACATTCATTTTCTGCAAACCACTGCAAAATGTATGGAGCATATGAAGAAAGATTGTCTGAAAGCCTCTGTACGTGCTGTAATTAGTCAAATCTTGTCCTCACGATCCATATGTGAGTACCACGTAGTACATTCCTAGAGTCGTCACCTAAAGTCGTTTTTGAAACTTTGTCAGCAGACTTTCTCAGATAGTTTGCCTCTGTTCAGTAACAGCGAAACAAACCTGTGACCATTCGTGCTGTCTTTATCTGTATACACTCAATATCTCCTGTTACTCCTTTTTGATATGGGTCTCACATATTTGAGAAATACTCTAGAATGGGTTGTACAAGTAATTTGTAGGCATCCTTCTTCGTAGACTGATTGAATTTCCCGAGTATTCGACCAATGAACCGAAGTCTGCCACATGCTTTATCCACAACAGAGACCATGTGATCATTCCATTTCATATCCCTACCAAGTGTATCTTCATTTTGTGAATTGGAAAGGTAAATGTAGATACACTACACACAAATAAAATTCTTTTCTTCAGTAACAAAAAAAGACTTACACATACTTTTTTATTGTAATTACTTGGACTTTACTTACTAGGTACTTAGGTACACTTTCCTACTCATAAAAATGTGTAATATTACTAACTACTAATGTACAAACTGTACATTTAATACTAAAATTTAAGAATTCGTTTGAGTACAGACTATTAGGACAAGTGTGTATACATGACAAACAGTATTCATTAAGCACTGCTAACAAGAGCCGCATCGCTCGCATTCTTCACAAAAAATGGTTCAAATGGCTCTGAGCACTATGGGACTTAACATCTATGGTCATCAGTCCCCTAGAACTTCGAACTACTTAAACCTAACTAACCTAAGGACATCACACAACACCCAGTCATCACGAGGCAGAGAAAATCCCTGACCCCGCCGGGAATCATTCTTCACATATTGACTTCCATATGGCTGCGGTCCTGTTAGGAGAAATGGTTTAAGTGCATCCCCTTTATACCTCCTTTGGTCTTGGTTTTACTTGTTTCGATGGCTGTAAAATACAAGGTCGGTAATTTAGGGAGGGGTAGATAGTACCTGATTCTCTTTTCAGTGTGTCTCTTACTCTTTCTTTTGGCATAAGATTGGTTAAATAAAATGTGGCAGGCCTATACATTGTGAAAAATATAATTTCTGTGACGTTATTGTTCTAGAAAACTTGTTTTTTCGCAAATAATCAAATGAGAAAGATTATTGCACGTATTTTGTTTCTCGATCAACAACTGGGACGATTGTGTGCCCAGTCATTTTCTCGGGACACCAGAACATTTATGTGAAAACCGAGGCTGTCCCGGCAAAACAGGAACGTATGGTCAGCCTGCTGAAAGAAGAAAACATCCACAATGTCCCTTGGAAGTGAAGGTAAATTTGATTGACATACCTATAATTTTACTGACGTGCTGTAAAGTTGGGATGATAACTGAACCCTCAATTTTGTGGTTGCTTCAGTGTGAAAAAGCCATACTATCCAAAAGTGACGATGCAGGAAAGTTATCACCGCGCAGAGTGGCCGCGTGGTTTGAGGCGCCGTATCACGGATTGCGTGGCCCCTCCCGCCGGAGGTTCGTGTCCTCCCTCGGGCATGAGCGTGTGTGTTGTTCTTAGCGTGTGTTAGTTTAAGTTAGTTTAAGCAGTGTGTAAGTCTAGTGACCGATGACTCAGCAGTTTAGTCCCTTAGGAATGCACACACATTTGAACATTCCCAGGAAAGTCATCAACTTGTGACCTACGCTCTCCCTTGCCGCTCTCTTCATCTTCGCCATTTTTACTGGAGACACGGAGGCTGATTTCAAACATAGCCTCAATTCGACACCCATAGAGATCTCCTCTATTCTTCGTGTTAGTTAGAATTTTTAAATCTTTGTACGACGTCTATGTTTACTGCTGGAAAGAACAGCAATAAAAAACCGAAAACTAGTTATTCCAGAAACAGGTTACTTTTAGCGATTTTAACAGTCAGGTTCAATTGGAGACGAGAACACCGATGTAACCGAAAATCGGTTGTTTCAGCTATAACCGCCACCCCTAGGACCAGGCTGTGTAATCTGTTTCGACTAGCGTTGCACTAGAGCTCGAATAGCTCGAACAGTTTACGTCATAGCTCGAGAAAAACCCTAGGTTCTGCTCGATCTTTCAATCGTTCTGCGATCTAGCGACGTCTGTTATTACTATTTACACGATGTATCTTACCGTTTTAATGTACTGTTGATTTCAATAATAATAAGAAACTGTGCAGTGCGTAAGGAACAACAAATGGTTGAAATGGCTCTAAGCACTATGGGACTTAACATCTGAGGTCATCAGTCCCCTAGACTTAGAACTAGTTAAACCTAACTAACCTAAGGACATCACACACATACATGCCTGAGGCAGGATTCGAACCTGTGACCCTAGCACCAGCGCGGTTCCGGACACAAGCACCTAGAACAGCTCGGCCACAGCGGCCGGCATGAAACAATAGCACCTAATAGATGGCAACCGTCGGCAACCCTGCGATCTAGTGACGTCACTTGGTATTCTCTCTACCACACTCTCATGTCGCTGAAATTTATCCTCGCGTTCGCAATTACAGGGAGTTTAATTTCCATTTATTAGATTTTTGTTTCTTGACTGAAGCTTTCCGCTTTTGTTTCTTTTGTATGTTACCATGGTATTTTAGAGTAGATTAAAAGATGGTAACGTTTTTACTGTTATTTTAATATATGAACAAGGACAAAAATGTTACTTTGTAACCTACTTGGTAAATCACTATAGTGTCTGATAACCGAATAAAATACGTATTGCACTGTATGCAGTGCAAGTCAGGTAATATATATTTATTAAAGGAAAATATTTTCGCTTTTAGCTGTCAGCTTCACTTAAAATCAACCTTAAATCTTTACGTGCCGGTGCACATTAATTAAAACTCTTACTGAAAATTTATTCTGATGCAACAGGAACTTGTACAGGCTGCTCATATAACACTCAGCTGTATGTATACTACTATATTACTAAGGCACAATCGTTCACCAAAAGTGATAACAAAACTAAATGCTCGTGGCCAGTTTCAAAACAAAGGACGTTACGGCAAATGTTTAAAAGTATATTAACAGCAACTTCGCAACTAGTGGCACCTGGTGGTTATTAAAATGCAGCTATTCACAGAGGTCCAGTGTGGGCTGTAATTATCGCATGGCAACGAAAGTTGATAGATATACTGATGTGTTAACACGGAATTGATTTGTGCTGGAAAAATTAGTTCCAGTTTTGACCACCAGGTGCAAATTCGGCGCTGTGAATTCAAGAAAGACATATAGATATGTCTCTATATGTAATGGATCAGAAACGAGACGTAGCTGGAAAAGGTCAAACAATGAGAAAGGCATAATGTTGATTTTATTGTTAACCACCGCTTACACAGTTTGTTCAGTGTGAGTACCAGAGACGTCGACGCGATTCTGCATACTTAAAAAGACCTGATCAACAGTTGCTCGCAGCAGTTCCGGTAGAATGTTATCGTCGTGTTCCTGTATACTGAACTTCAGATCAGAGGGAGATCGAACCTGTCCCTAGTAAACGCGTTCGTTTAGGTATTCCCAGAGCCAAAAGACACATGGATTCAGGTCAGGTGATGTTGCGGTCCATGCATCTGGAAAACCTCCGAAGATAATACGTTCGCGGAAGACTGCATTAAGCAGATATTTCACTGGGCGAGCGACATGAAGTGTTCCCGCATTTTTCATGAAAACAACTGCGCTATTACAAAGCAGCAGACACAGGCTGTAACCGGAGATCTCGATAACGCCCGGATGTCATGGTACACCTGCAGTGTACTCATGCGTAATTCAAAAAAGAACGGACCACGAATAAAGGTGCTTGTGAATCCACAGCACATAGATACATATAGCGAGTGCACTGGCTCTTCGTGTGCAACACGCGGCTTGACAGTACCTCAAATTCGGCGGCTCTGTGTGTTGACTGCACCCTGGAGTGTAAAATACCCCTAGTCACTCCCTAGAATATTGTCCGGCCACATGTCATACCGCTCGGCCATTGAGAGGCTCTTGCTGTGTACTTTGCCCTTGAGAAATTCAAGTTTTACTTAGAACACGGGGAGTTTCAACTCGAAACTGATAATCAGGCATTAAGCTGGGTCCTGGGGCGCCCCAGGAAAATATTAGACATATCAGAGGCACTGACAACCAAGTGACCGACGCCTCAAAAGAGTGTTAGAAAAACATACCCAATGTGGAGCCGGGGATCTTGTTCACCAAGCTGGGTATGTGGCAGCTGTTAAAACGAAGCTGAACTCGCCGAAGTCCCCTAGTTATCTGCTGATCTCAACTTAAGCAAGACCAAGACTCTCCCATTCGTTCCATTAAATGCCGTTTGTAAGAGGGAGAGCATGTTAGTGATTATAGACTGAGCAAAGGGATTGTTTGCCGTAAAGATAGTCAAGATAAGGCGCTTAAAATTTTTCCCCTAGTGAATCGGTACCTGCTGTCTTCCATTATTTTCATAATTTCATTGTAGGGTGACATTTGGGACCCTATGAGACTATTGCTATGAGTAAACATCATGTTACCTGGCCCTCCTTGCATAAGGATATTCGACGTTTCGTGGAGAGTGAAAAATTTAAAACTGCTGAACCGAATCCTAATTCTAGGAGAAGTTTTTTGTGCTCCACTCGAGAAGACAGACGGCTAAACGACAGCCGGCAGCCGGGCCGTGGCTGTGGGATGCCGGCGGCCCCCAATTTGTCGGCCCGTTGTCTATGTCATGCGGAAATACCGGCGCAGGTGGTGGGGCATACTGAACAGTAGAGTGCTACATATTTAACCGACAACTACCGTGCGCCGGCCAATTGTTTTGCTTGTTGGTGGTTCAATCTGTTCTGGCCACTTTTAGTCTGTGTCATAGCGGAAATTGATATCGAAATCCTTATAACATTTGTTCAGGAACGACCAGTTTTGTGGGACAAGACTTTTGGTACTTATAAGGAGAGAATACAAACCAGGAATGCATGAATCAAAGTTTGCAAAGAACTGAACGAAGGCTTTGAACGGATGTGTGACAAAGACACAGACGACTATGGTAAATACAACTCTTTATTTTTTACATTAAATATAAAAAAAGTGTTACATCAGTGGCACATTAACTTTTAGATAACTGACATTTCACAGATCCCTCAGGTGTCATAAAATAATCCGTCATCATTTTTCGTACATCATTGGCAGATATTCCCCCACGTACACATTCACTTCTTGTTATACTTTCAAGTCCAGCTATGGCCAGAGTATCCTCGGTGTTGTAGCCTTCTTTTTTAAGAATGGTATTGTGCAAAACAACACACGCCTTGTCAATGCCAAAAGCAAAATCGGGTTTTAAATTTATAGCTCTGTGGAAAATCCTCAATTTATTAATCAGTATCCTAAATGAACATCCTACGTACCTCTGGGTGCTTGACAGGCGGTAATTGAACACTCTTATAGCAACTGTTAATTGGTGTCCAGAGTGTGGTCGTAGAAGGTGTTAATGCATTCCAAACGCTTCATCACCAATAAAAAAATAAGGCGCCTTTGGACTTAATGTACTACGAAGTCACCAGTCTTCAGGAATTACCAGCTTCTTTTTCATCAGTGATTTCCACAAATAAAGTTCTTTAAATACAGTAGAATCACCCCCTTTGCCACAACTGCCGGTATCTACGTAGATAAATCTGTAGTCAGTCAGGCGCAGCCACCAACACTATAGATGAATATCCTTTGTAATTGTAGTACATTGAGTTACATGGATGGACGATACGAATATGCTTTCCGTCTACAGCTCCAATGCAGTGAGGAAAATTTGCTCTTTGCTCAAATTTTCCAGCAATGTTTTTAAAGTGGTCCTTGGTAGGTAGGGGCGCACATTCATAACGTAGAGACCAAATAGCTTGGCACACATCTGACTATTTTACTGATTGTGGAAATGCCAAGTCTGAAGATCTGTGAACGTACAGCCACTGGCCAGATATCTGTAAAAAATAATTGTTTCAGTAATAGTACATTTTTAATATCTATCTTTCTGGAAAAGAGGGTAGTGTACACCTAACGTAAACAATAATGGAAGAAATAAAGTGAACAATCCTACATTAGGACCTTTCCGTGCCCAGTGGTCTACAATGGGTAAAAATTCCCGCATGATCATCACACTTATAGGTGAAACTATGTACGAACATTTTTACATATCCCCAATTAACAATGGTACTGTTCTGCTTTCGCTGTGGAAATATAGTCACTTGTTTCACGCCAGAGCGCAGCTTTGCACAGTGCGCCCACAATTTTCGACAACATTGAGACATATCTCCGCCAATATTTTCGTGAAAGAAACTAGTCTACAACATGCTGTACAGCGTTTTGCGCTCTCTTAAATGACATAATAAAAAATATTGCATTACGAACTTTCATATAGATAACTTAAAGCTGAGTCGAGCTGAAAATAGCACCATGAAAAAGTGTGAAGTTTTGCCTTTCATATCTCGGGAAGAAATTTCTAAATAAACCTGAAACTTTGTATGTAATAATTCACCAAAATATAGTTTTACAATATAAAATTTCGATCTCCTACTGCTCTCGAGTACTTTTTAAATTGAGGGCAAAACTGACTGGTTTTCTAATAACATTAACTTCTATACCACTAGACCATTTAACGTTTCCGCCTTTCATCACGCTGTTATTTCAGATAGGCTGAAAACCATTAAACTTTCTTGTAGGGATAGTAGTATGATGTACCATTTCGGACAGTATTCTTGTTTCAGGGAAACTTGTTATGAAGAAGTGGCCGAATATTCACGATTCCTTCGACAGAAGTATGAGGATGAATAAGTCATACGTAAAACCTGACAGTGAGAGACAGCCACTCAGAACGTATATTTACAGCCAACAGCTTCAATCAATGTCTGAAGAGAACCACAGAAGGACGTCCGACTGCCGACAGTTTCCCACTCACTGACAATGACGAGTTTACAGAAAGATGACTTTCTGATTACACTTTTTCGGTCACTAACGACGCTCAGCGTAGAGAAAATGGTGGTGATGAGGCGATCACAGAGGAGGTACTTAGTTTTAAAACAGTAGAATCACGCAATAGTAAAAAACGGAAACTTGACCCTGTAGAGGTAGAGCTGACTAATGCGCTACACAGAAAACCAAATTGGCATATGTCTTTTCTTTTTCAGCGGGATATTTCCAACTTTACAAACAATTAATGACGATGAGGTACTAGAGTTTCAGTTAAGGGTAATGCAGCATGTCTCCGAATTTAAGAAACGTAAAGTCACTGGAAAACGTTAATACAACCGCTCACCCTAGTACATCACATGCGTACACCTCAAGTTTCCCTTTGTCAGGAAGAACAATCTACAAATGTTGCAGTAAATAGTCAACCACCTACAACCAACACACAGCATTGCGAACAAGCAGTAGAACAATTTTCAGGAACATCTTCCGGATCCCCACGCTTCGTAAGTCTCTGAAAATTCAGTATTGGGTCGCTTAATGTTTAACTAATGTTTTAATTTTTTAAGGTAACGACGAAAATGTACATCCTTTAGAATCATTAATTTTAAAAAAAATTTTAGCCTATTGTTTTCTTTCCCACTAACCTGATTGTTTGCCAACGTTTGTATAGGCTGGATATATTCTCGGAAGGATGTATTATGGTGTTGAATGGAACTCTTCATTCGTGCATGTAGATCGTCAAAAGTTCGTAAAATCATTCGAAAATTATTAAAAAACTTATCTTCATCTCCCCTTAATTCTTCAAAAAGAACAAAGAATGCACTCACTTCGTCTCTTCTTATATTGAGTGGATGGACCCATTGCACTCTTCTTCTTCTGTTTTTCAAACGTCTGTACAAGAGATGGCATGCTAATAGCTGGTCGTGCTCCATTTGTTGTCGAGTCCAACTGAATATTCACAAGACACGGAAGAACGGCACGGCATGTCGTGTAGCCATCGACTACGCGTGAAGAGGCGGTTGGCCCCGTGTCGGCCTGGCAAAAATGCCGGCTTGTCGGCTGCCGGGTTGGTGTGAAATAAGCCTTAGTGTTAAGAACCATGTGACTTTCGTCTTATTTGAACATTTTGGATGAATGCTCTGCTAAATTTGTAGGTGTCATTTAGCGGAACATTAATTGTCCCTCTGGACTTTGCCTCACTGTGTCTTATTCATTAAAGCTAATGTACTGCTTATTCTGCTTCAGGTCATGTATATAGTATGTTCGTTTTATTTAAGTGGTTTATATGGAAATTTTAGATTGTTTTAGGACACGTTGTCTATGCTGAGCTTGGGCTGGAGTGTGTACGTGCCCAGTAATAGTAGACTTTGAGGCAATTCGCTCGGGGTTGGCTTAATCGTTTGTTCCAGCAGCATTTGGTATAACAATTTCATTCTGAAATTCCCTTAAGCCAACTGTAAGTGGTATCTTAGATTTTCTACTGATTTGTTAAAGCACTGTTAAATTTCGAGTATTGTTCCCTAAAAATTGCTTTAACTATTGGGAGCGTAATCATTATTTACCATAATGTTGGCTCTGACTTGAGCTTTCACTTACTGGAATTTATTTGTGCTGCAGGGAATTCTGTTAAGACTGTTTGTGCTATGGCGTTGGTGCTGTTTATCGATCCTCGTCAGGCCCACACATTCTGGGTCCAGTCGGCTTACACAGCCAACTGTTTATGCGATTCTGTGCACAAGCCTAGGACAGCGAAAGCGGAGCTGTGGCTTTTAACGCTGCTGTTTAAAGTTGAAATTTTAGAGCTATTCTGAGTCATTCTGTTTGTTAGTTAAATAGGTTTCCTTTTATAACCTTACTGCTTCCTTTAAGTTATTTAAACATTTTACTAGTGGTTGAGATTGGTTGACCAAACAGCGAGGTCATCGTCCGTATTGGTTAAGATCTCGAAGGTCATTCTTATTTAACGTAAATTTTAAGTATTTGAATATTATTGTGGAACCAGGTAAGCCTTTTATGACTGTTGTATCATTAATCCTTTAACTTATGGTCTCTCAAACAGTGACTGCATGCGAGCTATAATTGACATTTTCTGCCATCACTGATTATTGTTCAGTATTCAAATTAATTGTTGTTTGATTAGATTCCTAATTGGGTTAATGCAATTCTGTCTGTGTAAAAGCAATTTGTATATTTACCAGTGAATGAACTGTGCCAAATCCCCACTGGTCTAGCCCTTCTCCATTTTCCTACCTGGCCAAATTAAGAGGCCGAATTTTCAAATTCAAATGGCTCCAAGCATTATGGGACTTAACATCTGAGGTCATCAGTCCCCTAGACTTAGAACTACTTAAACCTAACTAACGTATGGACATCACACACATCCATGCCCGAGGCAGGATTCGAACCTGCGACTGTAGCAGCAGCGCGGTTCCAGACTGAAGCGCCTAGAACCGCTCTGCCACAGTGGCGCCGGCCTCGGGCATGGATGTGTGTGATGTCCTTAGGTTAGTTAGGTTTAAGTAGTTCTAAGTCTAGGGGACTGATGACCTCAGATGTTAAGTCTCATAATGCTGAGAGCCATTTGAATCTCAGTGGCCGGCCTATATTTTCACATTTCATACTCCAGCATTAGTAGGCAAACTGTTAGCCACAAAAATATGCCTTGGACTATAGCATAATGCCCTTAGAACAAAATTCATCGAGGATGAGAACTTCTAACAAATTCATGATTATAATGGGAGAGATGATTTGATTATCGAACAACAAAGCCCACAACGTACTTCATAAAATCATTCTTTCTTTATCAAGTACTTTACGTTACGTTACGTTAGTGTTGTTTAACGTCCCGTCGACAACGAGGTCATTAGAGACGGAGCGCTAGCTCGGGTTAGGGAAGGATGGGGAAGGAAATCGGCCGTGCCCTTTGAAAGGAACCATACCGGCATTTGCCTGAAACGATTTAGGGAAATCACGGAAAACCTAAATCAGGATGGCTGGAGACGGGATTGAACCGTCGTCCTCCCGAATGCGAGTCCAGTGTCTAACCACTGCGCCACCTCGCTCGGTCTATCAAGTACTTTCATGTTCATAAACTCCGTTACGTAGTAATTATTAGATCTGGGCAAATATGTCGATAGTAAATTATGCCTAAGGCAAAGACAAACATCAAAAGACCAAATCTCAGAAAATACCCGAGTAGGGAAATGAGGGAATATTTATTGTGTGTGCTTAAGTTGAGAGGCATGTTAATTCCTTTTGGTCCCTTTTTGTTTACACTCAGGTGGATGGTGGGAGCGCTCCCACAGTGCTAGGGTGAAGTCCACAGCAATGGTGAGAAATTTCAGATCCGGAGTACGAACTCAGTACTCCTGTGAAAGTGTCAGACCAGAGGCATTTAGGCATATTTCACCCGCTCTCATAAGTATCTGCGAGGCTGACATCCTGTAGTTAAATATTGTGATTGTGTCACGATCTGAAAGAAGAGGTGAAATTCTTCGGCGTGACTTAAAAAGAAAATGCAGACAGTTGAGGATTTGCAGCCCGTTCCGCCAGAATGTGAGAGCAGTGTCACAGCCTTCCTATATTTTCCTGTCTCCCTGTTTCCGCATCACGGCTGCGGAAGCCACAGCGCGGCACAACGCCCCAGGGCCCACTCGCTCATAGCTAACGGCGGAATTCCGATGGAGCAGATCTCCCGTGGCTTGGCCAAGTATTCCAAGCATCCTCATCGTTATGTCGGCAGAAGGACCCTGAGGCCGCTCAAGTGTCAGGCGAAGAAATCTGACGCATATTTGTGAATGTGTAGCAGGTCATTATTCACGGTCCAGTTGAGGGGTGTTTCCGCCAGCTTCTCTTTCAGCAGTAATCTTGGAAGCAGGGGAATGTCGTCTGTTTGAGATGAAAATGAATGCAATAAGTTCAAAATGGTTCAAATGCTTCTGAGCACTGTGGGACTTAACATCTATGGTCATCAGTCCCCTAGAACTTAGAACTACTTAAACCTAACTAACCTAAGGACATCACACAACACCCAGTCATCACGAGGCAGAGAAAATCCCTGACCCCGCCGGGAATCGAATGCAATAAGTGCCTACACTTCGTTATGATCATTTTGCTATTGTTACTTCGAAACAGAGAATAAATCTTTTACAACTGCAGTTTGCTGCCGGCCGGTGTGGCCGTGCGGTTCTAGGCGCTTCAGTCTGGAACCGCGTGACCGCTACGGTCGCAGGTTCGAATCCTGCCTCGGGCATGGATGTGTGTGATGTCCTTAGGTTAGTTAGGTTTAAGTAGTTCTAAGTTCAAGGGGACTGATGACCACAGATGTTAAGCCCCATAGTGCTCAGAGCCATTTGAACCATTTTTTTGCAGTTTGCTTATTGATTTATTTTGTCATAAACATCGTCGAGGTTAGGGTCTCATTAATGCTTCAATGGTTTGAAAGGCTACAGGCGATTATGAGTTTACGCCCTGACAGTAATCACTTTTACTAGTAAGCCTTCCACTTGATTACCTGACTTAGACATCTGCTAAACTGATTTTGCCCTTTGAATGTGGCTGTTGTTGTTAACCTACATTAGAGGTTATCACTTTTATCAGAATCCAAATGAACTTGATTTCTAAAATAATTTAATGAAATATGGTCTTGTCATTGTTGTGGAAAATTGTTGATGAGTGTTTAATGTATTAAAAAGGGATTGATCTTTTGCAAAAGTTGTGTCACAGGTTTATTGAGCATAAAATAGGACAAGAAAGAAAATTTAAGCCTAATGACAAATAAATCATGATCTGTTGGCAATACAAAAACACGCAACAAATAGTTCACACTCTACTGGGTGGCGAGTGGTTGAGTTCGTCGATTAAACCATTTACTTGTTGCGTCTCTCCGTGCACTTTGATTTTATATACAGTTTATGTTGCATAGCACTTTAAGTAAATTATATGTTGATTATTGTTGCGAACACAAAAGATAAAATACGTTTCTCGCTACCGGTTTCTGTGGTGGGAAATTTTAACTTTGTGCCCTATGATCTATTATTTGGGGATACGCACAACACTAAAAGATTTCCTGTTGCGAATGTATGATCTTTAATTTGCACGACTATGTTCTCATAATTCTGATCTGGCTTGTTAGAAATGGAACACTATCATTACTGTAACTGATTACTAAATTAAACATTTTTTTAACTTTAGCCTCTGAAATGCACTGAAAATTAATCTTATTATACACATAGAAGTTACAGTATGCAGTTTTTGTCAAACGTAATTTCTGCACTGGATTTTTTAATATTTGATCACTATTGGTTGCCACGGCTAGCAAGAGAGCATGAAACTAAAAATGAAAATTATTTTAATTAGCCAGACCGGATTTCAACACAGCAGTCTTTGATATCACAGAAGTAAAGTTTTAACATTCTGATTTGCGTAAATTATTTACGTCACTGATATTGTACTAGCAGTTGCCCATGTCCATCTGAAAATAACATAATAAAATCTACAATTCTCCTCTGGGGTCTCCGGGAAACTGAAACAAATAATTTTAATGTACCATTACCTGCTCGCTTAGTTGCGGGAAAACTGCTTTCAATCAATTATAGTCTGAATTTGCCGCGGCAGCGACTCCCGCGATCGTGGCGCAGCACTGCGTCACGGAAAATTCTAAATTCACTGAAAACGGCTAAAAATGTGAAATAAAATACTGGGCAAGCTAGCTACAAATTATTGCAAGCATTTTTAACAGTTTCTATATTCAAACTCAACATAAAATTCAAAGTACACACCTTTTTTTATACATCAGAATCCAATGGCGTCTTTCTCGATAAAAGAACAAAAGAAAGCTAAGCGTTCGAGAGAGTGTCACAGGCTGTTACAACATTCACAGCTACAAGAAGACAGAGAGAGTAATGTCTAAACCTCCACTATTTATAACTAATTTAATATGAATATATATATATATATATATATATATATATATATATATATATATATATGCATCTTTGTTATATTTTTAATTATCATTGTCTGCTTCGGTTTCCACCCTCGCCGACCACAGACGTTATTTCCAAAATGGTCATACATAATATTACATAAACATAAAAATGAAAAATAACCGTTTCCTTTTTTACATAATCCACATAATCTATAACTGAAATATAATAACACAGATAAATGTTTTTTTTCACATATGTTTCGCCGATGTAACAAATGTCTTGCCTGGAGACGTCACATACTCTGGCTGGAAACATGGATAACGCAATCTGACGTTATCTAACGCTGAATAGATTTTGATGGATTTAGTCTACACAGAAGCTATATTACGTTGGTGCAGCTGAGAACAAGCGGCGAGACTGTGATTCTGTTTTCCCTAAAAAAGCCAGAGCAGCAATACGATACCCCTTTCTCGCTGTGTAGCATTGTCTCAGGTGACAATCGTGTTTCAAGTGTCTGCAGAACAGCAGTGTGCGGCGCCTGTAATTCTCTATCGCGGGCACGAAATATGCAAACTTGCTGCTGGCGAACTGTTCGTTGCATCGCAATCACTCTCTAATGGAGCCCTGACATCTCAGCATATTCCAGAATGTGACACTCCCGTTCGCCAGTCACCCCATGAAACAATTTGACTCGTTTAGGATACTAATAAGAGACTCAGTGAGCTGGAGCGTCTGAACTACACTTGTTTATTGCGTTCGGACTAACTGCTACACTCAAGGCTATTTCTAAACATGAGTAAAAGCAAAAGGTTTGACTGTTGGTACAACAGAAGCAAGTGTCTTGAGTCCCAGGGGTGGAAGCCAAAAGAAGTAGCAATCACTAGCAGCATCGTGAAGTACAAACACGGGAGAGCAACATTCGAAGTCAGAAACAGACCCGAATCGGAAATTCCCGATGCTGGCGTCGAGGGACACGGAGTTGGCGTCCGAACGTTCTGAGAACTTTAACTACAGAAATCCAGGGTTTTCAAAGGATCCAGGTGGTACAACACTTCTCCCACTTGGCAGTCGGCTGGATAACCCTGTCGGTACTTCAGTCATCGAGCAACCTGACGTGAGACTTAGCATCTCCATGTTGCCTCTGACTAATCACGTTTGTGTCCTTCCCCTTCTCCTACTCTGTAACTTAGATGTTCCAGGGATTTACATCAACAAACTCCATACGTGGTCACAACAGCGTTCGGCTGAAAGTTAAGCGTTGTTGTCCTTCCTCGTGTGGTTAGCAACAACACTGTTTTATGTCACTTTTCTCACGCCTGAGGATGGAGACTCCCATCTCGTGATGGGGGGGGGGGGCTATTTCGGCAATTTTAATTATTTCCCATCTCATTCTAGCACGTGTGAACCCACTGGCATTGCTGTTCTCAGCAACAAGGATGACCCTTGCTGTATATGTTGTTTGCAATTAGCATCTACTGTTGTGCCTTACAACAATGTCAGTTAATTATCTGAAATGAAACTTCTACCCTGGGACAGCTGTCGATAGCGTTTGCTACTCGCAAGCTTCATCCGTTACTATTTCCCTTGTGTAACCTAAACGCTACCGTCTATGTCAGGGGTGACGAAGATTTCGGCTCGCGGACCGCGCTCTGGCAAGAGTTCCGAAGCTCTCAGCCTGGTTGGCACGTTACACCCACTGTTACGCAGTCCTAGCGTGGAGGGGGGAAACTGCTAACGCGCCTAGTTTAAATGGCAAAGCAGTCTCATTTTATAGGACTTCGTCCTATATTTGACGTTTCTCAGCAACATCGATAAAAAACAAATTTTCAGTATTATTTACCTATCTTTGGTGCCGTGAAAAAATATATTTTTTATCTGTTACAAACTATAGACATGCAAACAGAAGCGAACCATTTCATATTTGCGCACTCAACCTGCCACATAATGGTGATATATTTAGTTTCGTAATCGAAAAAATGTCACTTTCCAGATTTTCTAGTTTCCTTACCACCTGACATTCCACGCCCCGACAGGCAGAGCGTTATCCTTTCGTTAGTTATTCAGTCTTTTTCTTATGGTCACCTCCTCTTTGACTGTCCCCTCACGGAGATCCAAATGGAGGACTATTCCAGAATATTTTGCCAACGGAGAGACCACTGTAACACTTTTTCAGTTACAGGCACATGTCCTGTGGATACACGTTTTGTGTCTTTAATGCAGTGATTCCTACTGCCTTCTTTATCGTCATGCCGTTGATCATTGCTGATTCTTCCACCTAGTTTCCCACCCCAAGAGCGAGAGAGTGCCCTGAACTTCTTCCCGCTCTTCCGCCTTCTTTGACAAGGCCTTTTGGCTGAATGAGGATGACTTCTTATGCCAGAAGTCTTGGCCGCCAATGATTATTAATCAAAATTTAATCGGTGGTGGGTTTCGAAACCGGGACCGAGAACGTTTTGATTACTAATCAAAGACGCTACCTCTAGATCACCTTTTTTAATTTTTATTTTTTATGTCACGAAACGGGTAAAAAATGTGGCCTTCCCCGAGAGTGGAATCGTAATCCAAATCAGTCCTCGATTCAGAAGGAAATACGCTACCTCATGGCACTATCCTTTTTTTTTTGTGCGTCTGAGTGCCAGGCAGATGGTGGCAAAGGGGGCGGAGGTCAATAATTCTGAGGCCTGGCCACGATGCCGCCCCCATACCTGTCACCCATTCAAATTTTTTGTAATATACCTTTCTTCTATTTTTATTTTCTGGGAGAAGTATTTCAGCACAAGGCAGACGGAGGCAAAGAGAGCAGAGGTTGAAGATTCCAAGGCCTGGCCACAAGGTCTCCCCCATACCTGTCACTGAGTCGCACCGTTATGCCCATGTATTTTATTTATTTATTGAGCGAAAGAAATTTTAAGGAGTAGCACCGTCATATGTTTGTTCCCATACATGTCTTAATTGTAAAACAAAACTGAAGTAATAATTAAGGTAAAATAAAGAACAGATACCACTTCCAATGGCGAGAGTTCCTTGTAGGACATAACTCATAACAGGCAAAAAGATGACGGAGAAATCCATGACAAACATTCATTCTAAAACATTTTCACAATTTAAGTGATTATGCACAGGGTGCAGGATGTGCCTGTACAGAAACCATGTATGTTTCAACAAGTGAAACAAAATTCGGTGCCGGCGGGGTTTGGCAAATTAGAACAGTTCTCATTTTGAAGCCAACATAAAGATTTAAGGAATAATAGAAGAGAGAGAATAAGTATTCTGCTTCTAAACAAGAAAACTGTCCTCTTTGTAACCCACATGAAGTAATAGATAAAGTTTTCAAACCATTCCTTAAAGTTGTTATTCTTCTTCAACTTGAAGAAATAGATCAAGTTTTGAAACCGTTCCTTAAATTTGTTATTCTTCTTCAAATCACTAGTCAAAAGAACATGTGCGCTACAGTTTCTACAAGCTGACATTTGTATGAAGACGGCCTCAATTTCATTTTCCATAATCGTTCCGCTATGGGTATGGTTTTGTTTACGTAATACCATACAGTACTGACTCTAGTAGGTAGAATTTAATTACTGATATTTTTTCCAAAAGTTCATCCAGTTTTCGCAGGATATTTTACCTGAATTGTGTCGTGAAAACGGTTTCTGGTAATATAATCATAGACGGTTCTAGAGTTAGTTTGTGCTGCAGGAAGTCTTGTATACCTCTAACATCTTGTATAGCTCCAACGTAGCTATGTACCGACTTGACAGAAAATCCTAGGAAGTTCTGGTCTTACGTTAAATCGGTAAGTGGCTCGAAACAGCATATCCAGACACTCCGGGATGATGATGGCATTGAAACAGAGGATGACACGCGTAAAGCTGAAATACTAAACACCTTTTTCCAAAGCTGTTTCACAGAGGAAGACCGCACTGCAGTTCCTTCTCTAAATCCTCGCACAAACGAAAAAATGGCTGACATCGAAATAAGTGTCCAAGGAATAGAAAAGCAACTGGAATCACTCAACAGAGGAAAGTCCACTGGACCTGACGGGATACCAATTCGATTCTACACAGAGTACGCGAAAGAACTTTCCCCCCTTCTAACAGCCGTGTACCGCAAGTCTCTAGAGGAACGGAGGGTTCCAAATGATTGGAAAAGAGCACAGGTAGTCCCAGTCTTCAAGAAGGGTCGTCGAGCAGATGCGCAAAACTATAGACCTATATCTCTGACGTCGATCTGTTGTAGAATTTTAGAACATGTTTTTTGCTCGAGTATCATGTCGTTTTTGGAAACCCAGAATCTACTATGTAGGAATCAACATGGATTCCGGAAACAGCGATCGTGTGAGACCCAACTCGCGTTATTTGTTCATGAGGCCCAGAAAATATTAGATACAGGCTCCCAGGTAGATGCTATTTTTCTTGACTTCCGGAAGGCGTTCGATACAGTTCCGCACTGTCGCCTGATAAACAAAGTAAGAGCCTACGGAATATCAGACCAGCTGTGTGGCTGGATTGAAGAGTTTTTAGCAAACAGAACACAGCATGTTGTTATCAATGGAGAGACGTCTACAGACGTTAAAGTAACCTCTGGCGTGCCACAGGGGAGTGTTATGGGACCATTGGTTTTCACAATATATATAAATGACCTAGTAGATAGTGTCGGAAGTTCCATGCGGCTTTTCGCGGATGATGCTGTAGTATACAGAGAAGTTGCAGCATTAGAAAATTGTAGCGAAATGCAGGAAGATCTGCAGCGGATAGGCACTTGGAGCAGGGAGTGGCAACTGTCCCTTAACATAGACAAATGTAATGTATTGCGAATACATAGAAAGAAGGATCCTTTAATGTATGATTATATGATAGCGGAACAAACACTGGTAGCAGTTACTTCTGTAAAATATCTGGGAGTATGCGTGCGGAACGATTTGAAGTGGAATGATCATATAAAATTAATTGTTGGTAAGGCGGGTACCAGGTTGAGATTCATTGGGAGAGTGCTTAGAAAATGTAGTCCATCAACAAAGGAGGTGGCTTACAAAACACTCGTTCGACCTATACTTGAGTATTGCTCATCAGTGTGGGATCCGTACCAGATCGGGTTGACGGAGGAGATAGAGAAGATCCAAAGAAGAGCGGCGCGTTTCATCACGGGGTTATTTGGTAACCGTGATAGCGTTACGGAGATGTTTAATAAACTCAAGTGGCAGACTGTGCAAGAGAGGCGCTCTGCATCGCGGTGTAGCTTGCTCGCCAGGTTTCGAGAGGGTGCGTTTCTGGATGAGGTATCGAATATATTGCTTCCCCCTACTTATACCTCCAGAGGAGATCACGAATGTAAAATTAGAGAGATTAGAGCGCGCACGGAGGCTTTCAGACAGTCGTTCTTCCCGCGAACCATACGCGACTGGAACAGGAAAGGGAGGTAATGACAGTGGCACGTAAAGTGCCCTCCGCCACACACCGTTGGGTGGCTTGCGGAGTATAAATGTAGATGTAGATGTAGATCTATATGTGCTGCATTAATGGGAGCGTTCCTGTCCCCAGGATCGAACGAGAGGAATAGAAGTTTCGTAATGGCTCTCTTAGTGGCAAGTATTAGTTTGAAAGCAACTTAGCCTGGGTTAGTGAATAGTTCATTGTACATAACTGCAAGCTCGTTCCCTATTATGTCCCATATGCCTACATAAAATGCTACTGGGAGCTAGTCGGGACCAACTGACTTGTTCCTCGGAGCGTCGTTAATTATGGTTTTTATTTCGTCCTGAGGTATATATTCGGTTAGACTGGTATTGTCCTCCTCACGTATTCCCCTCGTAACGTCTGCTAAAAGTTCTTCACCGCCCAGTCTATTTCCGTTCCAGCGTAGAGATACCAATAACACCTCTCCACATATTGTATTATGGCTCTCCTGCTTCATCGTCCGCCAACGTGGTGGAGGAGGAGATTAGTGTTTAACGTCCCGTCGACAACGAGGTCATTAGAGACGGAGCGCAAGCTCGGGTGAGGAAAGGATGGGGAAGGAAATCGGCCGTGCCCTTTCAAAGGAACCATCCCGGCATTTGCCTGTAGCGATGTAGGGAAATCACGGAAAACCTAATTCAGGATGGCCGGAGACGGGATTGAACCGTCGTCCTCCCGAATGCGAGTCCAGTGTGCTAACCACCCAACGTGGTAATTATTCTGTTTCCCTTTACGTGTCTCCCTTATTATGTGGTATAACGATGTATGTCTCTGCACAAGATCGCCCTTAGCCTCGGGTTCGCGTACGCACGCCGTCCAAACGCTTCCGGGCTAGAGCGGTTATGGTCGAGTCGAAGCATTTCAGTTTGTTAGCCGAAAGGCCACCTGGTTGTTGATAAAGGTCTCACAAACAGGATAAGCTATTTTCCGCCGTTTGTTTGCGCCAATACGCTTGAGCATTTGCATACTGCATAACGCATTTACGAAAAAAGGGTTTTTACGTGTTCTGTCCACCAAATGATCCGCTCCCGATAGTTTGGGAACATAAGCATTTATGCCAACTCTTTGTGATCTGTTGCTTAAGCTCAGCTTCCTTCAATAGTGAGATGTTAAGTTGTCACACCCCACGGCCACGAAAAGCTTTTTGCTCGATGTACCTGAATGAAATATGGTATGCACAGTGGTCCGAGAACTTTAAGCGACAGCTCATAATCATCGGTATTGCGCATGAATTCTATATTATCATAGATTCTATCCAACCTGCTTGCTGACGTGTTACTGACGTAAGTATAGCCGGTATGGTGTGGAATAGCTCAAAATCATCGGTATTGCGCATGAATTCTTTATTATCATAGATTCTATCCAACCTGCTTGCTGACGTGTTACTGACGTAAGTATAGCCGGTATGGTGTGGATTTAAGTAAGTCCAGGTGTCCGGCAGTTCTAATTCAGTCACCAATGTTGTAGCTCTTGACAGGTGTTAAAATTGGGCACCTGGTCTTAAAGGCGCAACATAAAGTTAAAATCTTCGGCAAGCATGTCGGCGGCCCCAAAGTTCTTTACAGTTAAACATCCCATCCCGATAAAAGTTACTTCTGAACCGTCTTTCATTAGTCCCAGATGGCGCATATACTTGAATTACTGTGCGGCTGGTCCCGGCGGAGGTTCGAGTCCTCCCTCGGGCATGTGTTTGTGTGTGTGTGTGTGTGTGTGTGTGTGTGTGTGTGTGTGTGTTTGTCCTTGGGTTATTTAGGTTAAGTAGTGTGTAAGCTTAGGGACTGATGACCTTAGCAGTTAAGTCCCATAAGATTTCACACACATTTGAACATTAAAATGAAGTCATGAAGTTGGACGGATTTACCAGACCAGTCTCTAAAATAGCTTGAGATCGACACGAGATACCCTCCTTGAATAAAACTGCTGTTCCTCCTTCATTTGCGATGTTGATGATGGGTTCATAACCTGGTATGTCAGCTACTTCAGTTTTTACAACCTCATGTAACATGGCAACATCTATATCAGCGGCATAAAGATAATCTTTCAAACACTGTGACTTTACCGCCGAACTTATGCGGGAGATATTACTGTAGCCAGCTCGTTAGTCTGCACATAACTGTTCACTACTGCTCAGTATCTTCCGACAAAAGCGTGCTCGGAACCAGAAGAGATCCGTAAGATGCTAACACTGTTGTGTTCACGTGATCGTCTAACTCCATCTGAACGTCCTCATTCCGAAGGGATTCCATTACCCTCACTGCATCAGTCTCCGCCGTTTCCCCTGTCTTATATTCTAGGGGGCCGTTTAGACAAATGGCTCTGAGCACTATGGGACTTAACATCAGTGGTCATCAGTCCCCTAGAACTTAGAACTACTTAAACCTAACTAACCTAAGGACATCACACACATCCATTCCCGAGGCAGGATTCGAACCTGCGACCGTAGCAGTCGCGCGGCTCCGGACTGAGCGCCTAGAACCGCTAGACCACCGCGGCCGGCGGCCGTTTAGATGACTTCTTTGAATTGTCCTTAATTGATACTGGGAGATCAAAAAAATGGTTCAAATGGCTCTGAGCACTATGGGACTTAACATCTATGGTCATCAGTCCCCTAGAACTTAGAACTACTTAAACCTAACTAACCTAAGGACAGCACACAACACCCAGCCATCACGAGGCAGAGAAAATCCCTGACCCCGCCGGGAATCGAACCCGGGAACCCGGGCGTGGGAAGCGAGAACGCTACCGCACGACCACGAGATGCGGGCTACTGGGAGATCAGAGTGGTCGTTGAATGTTGGGTTGGTCTGGTTTTGTCCTCAACAACTAGCATGTCACTGCCTACTAATGACACTGGAATATCATCGGGATTGCAACCTAGTGGCATCTCGGGACGTTTAATAGCCGTTTTCTAGATGTCATGCTACCGTATAAGGCCCGGGGATTAGTCTCTCCTGGAGAGGCCTGATTAGAACATTTTGGAAGGGTAAAAATTGAACTCTGATCATTCGTTAATACCCCACGTGCAGTTGAATCCTGAGTTACTTCATTTTTTCGCTGACCTGATATGTCAGGGCCCTGCGAATTCCCGGTTTCCGGTAATAGTTGTCAAGGTCTCCGCATACGACAGTTTTTGGTGATCTCGCACATCACCCGCGGAGGTGAGTGGCTGGTTTTTCCTCCGTAAGAATTTGACATGGGGACAGGTTGCCGGAAGGTGATCAGTGGATCCCTGGTTGGCCATCATAAACAACTAAGCCTTTCAAGCCTTAAACATAATTTACGACGGAACGTGCTTACGAAGAATTCCAACATTTCGCACAGCACTGTCAACACTGAAATGTTTGTTGCCCGTTCATTCCTCACCAGTAACCTGCAAAACCGTTCCATAAAGCGCTAACGCTTGTTTGATGAGATAGAACTTCAGTTCAAAATGGAGGTTGAATATGCGGACAAATCGCAACCCTAAACCAGCATAGCTGATCGTAATTGAACTAGATTCACTATTGGAATGAAGAAAGTTCGCGAAAACGCCTGTTTTTGTCATTATCTGGGTACACGTTTCAACATCTCACACTTTAACATACACTACATTACCAAGGAAATCATACGCCAAACCGTGAACGCCATCATCTTGTCAAACCTATCTTTTCGAGCAACCAGTTGCCGATTTCAAAAACTTTCGGTCTGTCAAATTTCAACGAAGACTTCCTAATTTGAGCTCCCATAACTGGATGACTTGTATTCACAAGCTACGAAGACATACGGCCGACGACGTGACCCAGTCGCTGCGAGCTCCGCACACGGCAGCGGCTCGGCCAGCACTGCTACGACGAGTACGCCGTTGTTTGCTTACGGAAAGGTAAACGGCAACTGGTGGCGGGCAGCAAGGTTGTATCAGGAGTCCTATTCTCGCCGACAACAACCACAGCATTCAATGTTTGCAACTGTTTCGTCATTTGTCTGAGACAGGGTCGTTTCTTTTTTTTTTAACGTATATAAAGTTTTATTTACAAAATAACAATTTTCGTTTTGCAAATACAGTTTTCATTTTACTTGTTCCGATGAGACAATCCGTTCTGTGCTTTTATTTTTCTGTTATTGTCCAGGTAATTATTTCATTTGGTGTTTTTATATTTTTCGAGTGTCTGTCAGACTGAGTTCGTTAGTAGTTCCTTCAGCTGTTTATTATTTCAGTTTAGCGTTTTCAAAGTTTCGATGCACTACATTTGTACATATGGCAGAGGGAATTTGGAAGGAAGCATTGATTTCAAGCTCTAGTTATTTACACATAATAATTGGTAGATAAAAGGTATTTTAAGGAGTTTTTTACTTATTACTAGTCGCGTTATTATTATTTGAAGCAGGAAATTGTGAAAGACATTCCTGAAATGCCTGGACGCCAGATCTGGAGGAAAATGTGGAAGGCGACAGCCGTGTCAGTACCAGGCAGTTGGTCCTTCAGTACAGGCTAAGCCAGACGACCGTGTGTAACATTCTCGGTGACAATTATAGCTACACTCATCCCTGACAGAGTATGCAGGAATTATTAGCGACAGACTTTCCGCACCAGGAGCAGTTTTGTCACTGGTTACTTCACCAACCGAAGGTGATTTTGGGATTTGTGTCATCCATTCTATTCGCAGATGAGGCCATCCTTACATGGAGTGGTATCAACTTTCATAACAGTCGTCTGTGGGATAGTGGGCAGAGCCCCAATTGTATGATGGCAGCGAATCATCAGTATCGATGCAGCCGGAATCCTTGGGCCGGGATAACTGGCGACCGTGTTCTGAGAACAGTCTTCCTTCCACCTCGCCTAACAGGACGGAATTATCGACGTTTCTTGCGGATAACTTTGCCTTCTCTGCTGGAAGAAGTGGCATTGATGATTTGAAGGGGTACATGGCTGCTACATAATGGTGGTCCAGCCCACTTCGCCGTTAACGTCAGGAACCATCTCAATCGTGTCGTCCCTGGTCGATGGATCGGCCGAGGTGAGTCCACTTACATGACCTGCACGTTCAACGGATCTCAACCTGCGCAATTTTTGGTTAAGGTGCCATCTCAAAAGTATCGTGTATACGGATCCCAGTCCAGATGTGGAGACGCTGGAGCAGTGTATTCATTCTGCCTTTGACCCTGTTCGGATGCACCCTGGCCAATGTGAACGTGAGAGACAGAACATGCTACGGTGCATACATGCATGCGTTGAGGCATATGGAAACTATATTCAACACATACTCTAACTGTGGCTGCATGGTACAGTGCGTATTTGACTGCAGTCTCTGTAACAATGTATGATAGAATAAATGGTTTTTTGCATTTTCAGACATAAGTTCATTAGACCTTTTTTCGTCCGTTTCCTCTCATTGATCAGTTTCTAGAGTTTGTACAGGGTACAGAAAATCGCCCTGTATGAAGTCTCCATTACTCCATCGAAAACTATTGCAACTGGCAGCGGAATAATACGTGCGACGTCAGAAAATTTTACTATTCGTACCACCAATTTCTTCACTTACTGCTCAGGAGGACGAGCAAAGCTGAGGCAGGCTTTGGTCAGTGCACGGCCCACACATTCTGCATGCATGAAGTTCAGCAAGCTGTGGCCAGCACTGATCTATGCCTCCCACCTGCGATGTGTCTCTGGTTTCCTAATATGTGACACTGGTTCTGATCTATCCTCCTACCACAACTGCGCAAAGACACTCTGTGAGTGTTTTAGGGATTTGTGTTGAGCCTACGGCCTGCAGGATAGGAAGACACCAGCTCACCAAGTAGAGTTCAAAAGAGTGGAGCAGTACGGACAGTGATGTAATCAATGATCTCAATGTCAGTTCCACTATACTCCCCGTAAAGTAAATGTTTTCGCTAACAGAAATCTTAGATTTTCATTATTAATTTTTATTTTTTACTCTGAGTTTGACTTTATGACATATAGACCATAATACATACAGGATGGTAAAATAGCGATATTAGGTGTTCACAACTGTGAAGCGAAATTCCTAGCTATTCTAAGATTCTTTGATAGTGAGATGGTTGATGACCACAAAGAAATTAAATACAGTTGGGGCCAGAGATATCAGTTAAGCTGAAAATGCACAATGAACTAATCCAAAAGTGAATGAGGTCAGTATAGGGTACGTAAATTTCAGTGCAAATATAATTGCACAATTAAAACAATTCAGTAAGTTAAGATTATATAGCACTCTGCAGTGACTGATCAATCCTTTTCGTTAGATCGGATATATCGCGTGTTTTCATTTCAATTAAGCTCGATAATCGTGAATGTTTTACAGGTCATGGTTGAATGTACGAAAAGATACGAGAGACAGATGATCACAGTTCCGAGTGTCAACCGAATATGACTTGCTGGCGTATCTCGAACACGCCTGTTTACCTTCCGTCGCAGCCACGCGGCGTTGCCTCGCGATTTGAGGCGCCATGTCACGGATTGCGCAGCCCCTCCCACCGGAGGTTCGAGTCCTCCATCTCGGGTGTGTGTCGGTGTGTGTCGGTGTGTTGTTCTTAGCATAAGTTAGTTTTAGTGTGTAAGTCTAGGGATAGATGAGCTCAGAAGTTTGGTCCCTTAGGAATTCACACACATTTGAACATTTTGAACCTTTCATCGGTGGCGGCTGTGGCTGATGTTGGCGTGAGCTGCGAACCTGAGAATCTGTTCTAAATCTCTCTAGATTGTTAAACAGTTGCCTGATACATCTACATCGATACTCTGCAAATCACATTTGAGTGCCTGGCAGAGGGTTCGTCGAACCACCTTCACAATTCTCTATTATTCCAATCTCGTATAGCGCGCGGAAACAATGAACTCCTGTATCTTTCCGTACGAGCTGTGATTTCCTCCCTATGTAGGTCGGTGTCAACAAAATATTTTCGCATTCGGAGGAGAAAGTGTGTGATTGGAATTTTGTGAGAAGATTCCGTTGCAACGAAAAACGCCTTTCTTTTAATGATGTCCAGCCCAAATCCTGTATCATTTCTGTGACACTCTCTCCCATATTTCGGGATAATACGAAACGTTCTGCCTTTCTTTGAAATTTTTCGATTTCTCCGTCAGTCCTATCTGGTAAGGATCCCACACCGTGCAGCAGTATTCTAAAAGAGGACGGACAAGCGTAGTGTAGACAGTCTCCTTAGTAAGTCTGTTACATTTTCTAAGTGTCCCGCCAATAAAACGCAGTCTTTGGTTAGCCTACCCCACAACATTTTCTGAGTGTTACTTCCAATTTAAGTTGTTCGTAATTGTAATACCTAGGTATTTAGTTGAATTTACGGCTTTTAGATTAACTGTCAGTTTAAGGTGCAGTTCTCTGTACTAGGAGACTTTGCAGTTTAACTCCTTAAGAGTTAAGACGAGCCTGTGAACAAGTGTTCACATAATACTCTCGTAATCGTCTCAGCGTGACGCGATTGGCTGCAAGAGATGAGCGAAGTTTTGTGTCTGCATATGTCTTTATCAAAGCCGGTGGTAACGCGTTTTCTTTCTGGCCAATCAGTGCGTTTGCAGTTGTTACAACTCCATCCACTAGAGTTTCTGTAGCCTATCACACGTGTCGTTCAGAGTTTAACCTCTGCTACGTGATACTGATACAAACAGCATTTTACCACATGGGTTTTTACGCAGGGGGCCATAATGAGTCATGAATGTTTCGAGTTGGATTTCTCAAGACATTTATGTGCCATTTACAACCGTGTTCCAGCAGAAAGGCTTTCCAAAGAGTCGTCGTTAAAAGCAGGGACAAGAGCGGCTTTTGGCGCCGGCCTGCGCAATGGCTCCGGCTTCGCATTGTATCTGCGGGATATCCCTCTGTGAAGGTTTTGGCCGAACAGGGGATGGGCGTTGCCGCCATAAAATTCACCCTTCCTCAGAACTGCGTCTCGTAGCTCGAGTTTGGGAAATTACTTGTGTGCAATTCCTAGTGTGAGTGTTAGTGGTTTATATTCACGAGACGTCGGCTTGTTTATTCGGTTTGCATATTAATAAACTTCATGCATTTTCACTTAACTGTGTCGTGTGACATATCGATTTAGCCAGAATTGTTTCAGGAATTCAGTGTAAGGTGTGTTATTTGTCTGACACCTTACAGTTTGTTTCCGAGTACTCTTGCAGATTTCAAACAGTTTAAAGCTTAACACTGGATAAGTACATAAGTCGTCAATACATGTGTGATTAATGGTTCTTGTTATTAGGTGTTATGAAGTACAAGGTATAGTTTACACCTGCATTGCACACGTTTTCTATCTGTCAGAGGACGCAGCTGCACTTGTAGGATGCGTATAATGCTTGAACGTCTTGGCTACAACCTTGCAGTCACTTTCATTTACTCCTTAGCGCTATCAAAGTGTGCCCAATACCTAGTATTTCATTAACAGTAGTCAGACTGCATTGTTATTCATTCATGGGTCAAAGTTTTGAACAAGTAGGGTAATATTACTGGGACATTATTACCAGAATCATAAATGTCATACATTGAAAAATTTAACAGGTAGTAGCTATGTTCCAATGTGAACAATATATGTTAACTGTTTTTCAGAGAACAACTGATGCAAAGATGTATAGTTATTTCATACATTACTACACAAGAAAATTCACTGCAAATGCATATGACATCATTACAAGGCTAGTGGTTAACATCAACAACAGCTCTTACTACCATCGTAGCAACGACGTCGAAGAACAGTATCTCAGTTGGTCAGTCTGTCCACTAGTGTTACTTTGGGAGGTTTCGGATGAGCAGATCCTTACTGACACACCAGTCGACACTATTAAATAGTGCAATAACTTTCACAGAGTCCTTTTGGAGGTCGTCCCTAACGCCTGTTGTTCGCCTAAAACCGATACTCTATTTATTAAAGTCTGGGACACGGGCAAGAGTGTATGTGCTGGTAGGAGCCTGCCTTTCCGGAATTGATTCCTGCACTTCGCTAGACGCAGCTCTTACGTCGTTTGTGACACACCCTGTATTTGTCGCTAAATCCATCTACGAAAAACCTTTAGTTATGAGAGCGCACTGGGTAGAAACAAGCAGAAGAGTAGCGTTGGGCGAAAGCAAGTTGCTCTGTTACAGCTAGATAGAGGGAAAAAACACTTCCTTTGATAAAATGAGTGAGCGTACAACGAATATAAAAGAAAACAAAAAAAAAAAAACAGGTAAGTTAGTGAATACGTTAAATTCAGTTTGGCTGCAAAGTCTCTGTAGCTACGACCAGCCTGAAAAGCGGGTGGTGGTTTGCCGTTGCTTCTCTGTCCGCCCGACTAACACTGTGCAAACGATCTCGCGTTCGCAGCCGTGTTTGTGTCTGTGAGGAAATTGAACGGATTGCCCGCGGTTGCTACATTCACTGCGCTGAAAGCGACCGCAGCAAATACGTCGCTTATTGACCAACTGATTCTAATTATTTTTAAACGATTTAACTGGTGCTTGTTAACTTTTAATATGGTTGCGGTCTCATTCAATACCAGTGCTCCGTGACGCGGCCGTGATTGCCAGCCGGCCGTAGAGCCGTTTTTTATTCGCGCTGCTCCTTTTTGTGAAATTTGTTTGATTTGCCACCGCGCAGCACTAATTTTCAGACAGCCGTCGACCAGAGGGCCCAAGCGCGCTGATTAATCTCATTTGGCGTTCGTTTGCAAATGACACCGCCAAATAGCGGCTGAGTGGACGCATTAGTGTTCGTACGAGTTTCCGATATTTCTCAGCCAAAGTCTTGTATTGATGTGTTGGACTGTATGCTAACACGGTCAAGTGGGGTATTAACGCTGTATGATCGGTGTGAGAAATACCCATGTACACTGAGCGTGAGCCACACATCGTGCAGTGGCTTGCGGGCTGCAGATGTAGATGTAATTGAATGAAAGGCTTTATCTGCAGGACCCTACTTGATGATGAATGAAGTATGGTTTTTTTTTAATTTTAAATTTACTATGCTGGTGTACTATCGGGCCACAAGCTCATTTTCAACGATGTATTATAATTATTACGTCATCCGAGTAGCTTTTAAGACACATGATCGTTTGTCATATATGTTGTAAAGAGTGTTCAATCGATGCAGTTATAGCTACACTTAGGTGCGAAAAGCAGTGGATAGCGATGCGCACATATGCAGATGGCGGTAGTATCGCGTACCCAGGTGATTCAGGTAAAAGACTTCCGATGGTGATTATGGCGGCACGACGGTAATTAAGACTATGAATGCGGAATGGCAATAGGAGATCGACGCATGGGACATTCCATTTCGGAAATCGTTAGGGGCTTCAATATTCCGAGGTTCACAGTGTCAAGAGTCTGCCGAAAATGCCAAATATCAGATGTTACTCTCACCATGGAAAACGCAGTGGCCGATGGCCTGCACTTAAAGAGCGAGAGCACCGGCGCTTTGCGTAGAGCCGTCAGTGTTAACAAAGCAGTGCGGGGTTGCCGCGCTGTTTGAGGCGCCATGTCACGGATTGCGCGGCCCCTCCCGCTACAGGTTAGAGTCCTCCCTCGCGCATGTGTGTGTGTGTGTGTGTGTGTGTGTGTTCTTAGCATAAGTTTGTTTAAAGTAGTGTGTACGTCTAGGGACCGATGACCTTAGGAATTCACACAATTTTCTTTTTTTTTTTCTTTTTGGTAGCAGACAAGCCAAGCAACAGCGCAGGCGCAGCGCTCGTCCGTCTCCACACTAAGAGATGGCGCTGCCTTACAGACGGACCAAATTCTGCTTCCGCCGATCCGCGTGTTAATATGCAGTGCAGCCAATGAGATTGGTGCTAACGTAGAACCTTTTCTCTACATCTACATGTCTATTCTGCAATTCACATTTAAGTGCTTGGCAGAGGGTTCATCGAACCACAATCACACTATCTCTCTACCATTCCACTGCCGAACAGTGCGCGGGAAAAACTAACATCTAAACCTTTCTGTTCGAGCTCTGATTTATCTTATTTTATTTTGATGATCATTCCTACCTATGTAGGTTGGGCTCATCAAAATATTTTCGCATTCGGAAGAGAAAGTTGGTGACTGAAACTTCGTAAATAGATCTTGCCGTGACGAAAAGTCTTTGCTTTAATGACTTTCATCCCAACTCGCGTATCATATCTGCCACACTCTCTCCCCTACTACGTGATAATACAAAACGAGCTGCCCCTTTTTGCACCCTTTCGATGTCCTCCGTCAATCCCACCTGGTAAGGATCCCACACTGCGCAGCAATATTCTAACAGAACACGAACGAGTGTAGTGTAAGCTGTCTCTTTAGTAGACTTGTCGCATCTTCTAAGTGTCCTGCCAATGAAGCGCAACCTTTGGCTCGCCTTCTCCACAATATTATCTATGTGGTCTTTCCAACTGAAGTTGTTCGTAATTTTAACACTCAGGTACTTAGTTGAATTGACAGCCTTGAGAATTGTACTATTTATCGAGTAATCGAATTCCAACGGATTGCTTTTGGAATTCATGTAGACCACCTCACACTTTTCGCTATTTAGCGTCAACTGTCAACTGCCACCTGCCACACCATACAGCAATCTTTTCTAAATCGCTTTGCAACTGATACTGGTCTTCGGATGACCTAACTAGACGGTAAATTACAGCATCTGCGAGCAACCTAAGAGAACTGCTCACATTGTCATCCAGGTCATTTATATAGATCAGGAACAGCGGAGGTCCCAGGACGCTTCCCTGGGAACACCTGATATCACTTCAGTTTTACTCGATGATTTGCCGTCTATTACTACGACCTTCCTGACAGGAAATCACGAATCCAGTCGCACAACTGAGACGATACTCCATAGGCCCACAGCTTGATTAGAAGTCGCTTGTGAGGAACGGTGTCAAAAGCTTTCCTGAAATCTAGAAATACGGAGTCAACTTGAGATCCCCTGTCGATAGAGGCCATTACTTCGTGCGAATAAAGAGCTAGCTCCGTTGCACAAGAACGATGTTTTCTGAAACCATGCTGATTACGTATCAATAGATCGTTTCCTTCGAGGTGATTCATAATGTTTGAATACAGTATATGCTCCAAAAACCTACTGCAAACCTACGCCAATGATATAGGTCTGTAGTTCGATGGATTACTCCTGCTACCCTTCTTAAACACTGGTGCGACCTGCGCAATTTTCCAATTTGTAGGTACAGATCTATCGGTGAGCGAGCGGTTGTATATGATTGCTAAGTAGGGAGCTATTGTATCAGCATAATCTGAAAGGAATCTAATCGGTAAACAATCTGGACCTGAAGACTTGCCCATATCAAGCGATTTGAGTTGTTTCGAAACCCCTAAGGTATCTACTTCTAAGAAACTCATGGTGGCAGCTGTTCGTGTTTCAAATTCTGGAATATTCCATTCGTCTTCCCTGGTGAAGGAATTTCGGAAAACTGCGTTCAATAACTCCGCTTTAGTGGCACAGTCGTCGGTAACAGTACCATCGGCACTGCGCAGCGAAGGTATTGACTACGTCTTGCCGCTTGTGTACTTTACATACGACCAGAATTTCTTCGGATTTTCTACCAAATTTCGATACAATGTTCCGTTGTGGAACCTATTAAAGGCATCTAGCATTGAAGTCCGTGACAAATTTCGCGCGTCTGTAAATTTTAGCCAATCTTCGGGATTTCGCGTTCTTCTGAACTTCGCATGCTTTTTCCGTTGCCTCTGCAACAGCGTTCGGACATGTTTTGTGTACCATGGGGGATCAGTTCCATCTCTTACCAATTTATGAGGTATGAATCTCTCAATTGCTATTGCTACTATATCTTTGAATTTGAGCCACATCTCGTCTACATTTGCGTAGTCAGTTCGGGAGGAATGGAGATTGTCTTTTAGAAAGGCTTCTAGTGACACTTAATCCGCTTTTTTAAATAAAATTATTTTGCGTTTGTTTCTGGTGGATTTGGAAGAAACTGTATTGAGCCTAGCTACAACGACCTTGTGATCACTAATCCCTGTATGTCATGATGCTCTCTATCAGCTCTGGATTGTTTGTGGCTAAGAGGTCAAGTGTGTTTTCGCAGCCATTTACAATTCGCGTGGGTTCGTGGACTAACTGCTCGAAATAATTTTCGGAGAAAGCATTTAGGACAATCTCGGTTGATGTTTTCTGCCTACCACCGGTTTTGAACAAGTATTTTGCCAACATATTGAGGGGAGGTTGAAGTCCCCACCAACTATAACCGTATGAGTGGAGTATTTATTTGTTACGAGACACGGTTTACCGCCATTCCTTGGATTTCTACCAAAATGAATTGAGCAACTATATCATCGGAGTCTGGGGGTCGGTAGAAGGAGCCAATTATTAACTTAGTTCGGCTGTTAAGTATAACCTCCACCCATACCAATTCGCACGGAGTATCTACCTAGACTTCACTACAAGATAAACCACTACTGACACACAAACACTCCGCCACCAATTCTGCCTAATCTATCTTTCCTGAACACCGTCTGAGACTTCGTAAAAATTTCTGCAGAACTTATTTCAGGCTTTAGCCAGCTTTCTGTACCTATAACGATTTCAGCTTCTGTGCTTTCTATTAGCGCTTGAAGCTCAGGGACTTCCCCAGCACAACTACAACAATTTACAACCACAATTCCGACTGTTCCTTGATCCAAGCACGTCCTGTTTTGCCATGCACCCTTTGAGATTGCAGCCCACCCCGTACTTTCCCAAGGCCTTCTAACCTAAAAAACCGCCCAGTCCACGCCACACAGCCTCCGCTACCCGTGTAGCCGCCAGCTGAGTGTAGTGAACTCCTGACCTATTCAGCGGAACCCGAAACCCCACCTCCCCATGGCGCAAGTAAAGGAATCTGCAGCCAACACGGTCACAAAACCGTCTGAGCCTCTGATTCAGACCCTCCACCCGACTCTGCATCAAAGGTCCGCAGTCGGTTCTGTCAACGATGCTGCAGATGGTGAGCTCTGCCTTCATCTCGTAAGCAAGACCGGCAGCCTTCACCAAATCAGATAGCCGCTGGAATCCAGAGAGAATATCCTCAGATCCAAAGCGACACACGTCATTAGTGCCGACATGTGCCACCACCTGCAGCTGGCTGCACCCTGTGGATCACACTCGCGCAGTGATACCTGAATGCACGAGGTATTATAACGAGTGTACAGACCTCCGATTAGTCAGTCTGCATTTGTCTGCACCGGTCTGTACCAGTCTATAGTCAAGTTTCAGTCTGCGCCTAAAAAGATTATCATATTCCTGTACATAGCCATGAAGAGAAATGTATAGACACTTTGTCAAGTATCAGAGATATGTGAGAATAAGGCTAATGTACCAAGACCAAAGGAACTTCAGATTGTCAATTGTAAATAGCATCCAGAATCAAGTTACGTAAGGTTTATGCTTATTTTAATAAATGTGTGTGAAAATTAATCAAGATGTGTTTAAAGTTGGTCACCGTCAATCTGCTACTCTAAGCGTGCAAGTGGCATTTCTATCGTCTGATCTAACGGCAGAAGATAAACACGCCACGATAAGACCACGAGACATATTGCTGACACTCGCCTACTTCGTTAGAGCGACAAGTCAAATAATCTGATGTGTGTACCGTAGGTCTTACAGTACGCACACCACACAGTCGAAGTGGACATTTTAGTCATCAGAAATAAAGTTTCTGAGTTTTATGCGTGCTGCACAGCATGGCAAACTGTAACTGGTATCTTTCGCTCTTCTTTCCTTCCTTAATTCATTGGTAACGGAATGTGCATAAAGCTAAATGTTGATTGTGAATAATTATTAAATTAAATGCAGATAGCAAAAATGAAATGATCATACGGGACTATTGGTCATTATATTCCGTCTGGGGTAGTTCGATCGCCTACTGCAAATCTATTTGACGCCGCTTCGCTAAACTGCTCGTCGATGAAGATGAAATAAAATGATGAGGATAACACAAAAACGCAGTCACCGAGTGGTGGCAGTGAATGAAGTGGGTGTTCCAACTCCACGAACGTCACTTTCGTGAACTAGCAACGCCCGCTCCGTTCACGTCAGCCGCCTGCCGTCATGGTATGAGGATCTGAAAACTATCAATACTGACTAGAACCGGTTACCATTAAAATGAGTGTTTCTGTCCATTTTTAAATTACTTTTTGCCAGACCGTTGTTCTACGCGAGAAATGTTCTCAAAAATTACATTTTGTTTTGCTTCGCCCAGTCAAAAGCGTCGGTACTGTTTTAATGGAGTAACGTATGAGAGCATGAGGTTTTTTGTTAAAGATTGCGAAAACAAGTCGCATACGACGTTTATGTGTAGTAACAATAACATCACCAGTTGTGTGTTTTAGTTTTATTTAACTGCAACCGTGTTCGGAGGTAGAATCCGCTATTTTCATGCCCCCTGAAACAGAGGATGATCATGCTTTCAATGCGCATCACCATATCTCTAACACAACGAGCGGAAAACATTGTCGCCTGGGGAGCTTCTCGTTTACGGTGCATCAGGTTGCAGCACATAAACTCCAGACGAGTGGAGCAATAAGAAGCAACACTCACAAAAAGACTTAGGCGTCATTACCACAATCACTGAAGTAGTGCATTATTGATTGCTTTTTTTTACTTTAAGTCACAATAATTTGCAGTGTTAAGTTTTTTATTACAGAGTGGAATGTGTCAATTTATTTAGGCTGTCTTCAGACCCACCTGTGTACTTTATATATTTATTTATTTATGTTTATTTTTATTTATTTTTATTTATTTATTTCGGTGTGTCACTAAGATGTTATTCTATTCATTCATTCATGTTGTTGTTGTTGTCTTCAGTCCTGAGACTGGTTTGATGCAGCTCTCCATGCTACTCTATCCTGTGCAAGCTTCTTCATCTCCCAGTACCTACTGCAACCTACATCCTTCTGAATCTGCTTAGTGTACTGATCTCTTGGTCTACCTCTACGATTTTTACCTTCCACACTGCCCTCCAATGCTAAATTTGTGATCCCTTGATGCCTCAAAACATGTCCTACCAACCGATCCCTTCTTCTAGTCAAGTTGTGCCACAAACTTCTTCTTCCCAATCCTATTCAATACCTCCTCATTAGTTACGTGATCTACCCACCTTATCTTCAGCATTCTTCTGTAGCACCACATTTCGAAAGCTTCTATTCTCTTCTTGTCCAAACTAGTTATCGTCCATGTTTCACTTCCATACATGGCTACACTCCATACAAATACTTTCAGAAACGACTTCCTGACACTTAAATCTATACTCGATGTTAACAAAATTTTCTTCTTTAGAAACGATTTCCTTGCCATTGTCAGTCTACATTTTATATCCTCTCTACTTCGACCACCATCAGTTATTTTACTCCCTAAATAGCAAAACTCCTTTACTACTTTGTCTCATTTCCTAATCTAATTCCCTCAGCATCACCCGATTTAATTTGACTACATTCCATTATCCTCGTTTTGCTTTTGTTGATGTTCATCTTATATCCTCCTTTCAAGACACTGTACATTCCGTTCAACTGCTCTTCCAAGTCCTTTGCTGTCTCTGACAGAATTACAATGTCATCGGCGAACCTCAAAGTTTTTACTTCTTCTCCATGAATTTTAATACCTACTCCGAAGTTTTCTTTTGTTTCCTTTACTGCTTGCTCAATATACAGATTGAATAACATCGGGGATAGGCTACAACCCTGTCTCACTCCCTTCCTAACCACTGTTTCCCTTTCATGTCCCTCGACTCATAACTGCCTTCTGGTTTCTGTACAAATTGTAAATAGCCTTTCGCTCCCTGTATTTTACCCCTGCCACCTTCAGAATTTGAAAGAGAGTATTCCAGTAAACATTGTCAAAAGCTTTCTCTAAGTCTACAAATGCTAGAAACGTAGGTTTGCCTTTTCTTAATCTTTCTTCTAAGATAAGTCGTACGGTTAGTATTGCCTCACGTGTTCCAACATTTCTACGGAATCCAAACTGATCTTCCCCGAGGTCGGCTTCTACCAGTTTTTCCATTCGTCTGTAAAGAATTCGCGTTATTATTTTGCAGCTGTGACTTATTAAACTGATAGTTCGGTAATTTTCACATCTGTCAACACCTGCTTTCTTTGGGATTGGAATTATTATATTCTTCTTGAAGTCTGGGTATTTCGCCTGTCTCATACATCTTGCTCACCAGATGGTAGAGTTTTGTCATGACTGGCTCTCCCAAGGCCATCAGTAGTTCTAATGGAATGTTTTCTACTCCCGGGGCCTTGTCTCGACTCAGGTCTTTCAGTGCTCTGTCAAACTCTTCACGCAGTATCTTATCTCCCATTTCATCTTCATCTACATCCTCTTCCATTTCCATAATATTGTCCTCAAGTGCATCGCCCTTGTGTAAACCCTCTATATACTCCTTCCACCTTTCTGCCTTCCCTTCTTTGCTTAGAACTAGGTTGCCATCTGAGCTCTTGATATTCATACAAGTGGTTCTCTTCTCTCCAAAGGTCTCTTTAATTTTCCTGTAGGCGGTATCTATCTTACCCCTAGTGAGACAAGCCTCTACATCCTTACATTTGTCCTCTAGCCATCCCTGCTTAGCCATTTTGCACTTCCTGTCGATCTCATTTTTGAGACGTATGTATTCCTTTTTGCCTGCTTCATTTACTGCATTTTTATATTTTCTCCTTTCATCAATTAAATTCAATATTTCTTCTGTTACCCAAGGATTTCTATTAGCCCTCGTCTTTTTACCTACTTGATCCTCTGCTGCCTTCACTACTTCATCCCTCAGAGCTACCCATTCTTCTTGTACTGTATTTCTTTCCCCCATTCCTGTCAATTGTTCCCTTATGCTCTCCCTGAAACTCTCTACAACCTCTGGTTCTTTCAGTTTATCCAGGTCCCATCTCCTTAAATTCCCACCTTTTTGCAGTTTCTTCAGTTTCAATCTGCAGTTCATAACCAATAGATTGTGGTCAGAATCCACATCTGCCCCTGGAAATGTCTTACAATTTAAAACCTGATTCCTAAATCTGTCTTACCATTATATAATCTGATACCTTTTAGTATCTCCAGGATTCTTCCAGGTATACAACCTTCTTTTATGATTCTTGAACCAAGTGTTAGCTATGATTAAGTTATGCTCTGTGCAAAATTCTACAAAGCGGCTTCCTCTTTCATTTCTTCCCCCCAATCCATATTCACCTAAGTTTCCTTCTCTCCCTTTTCCTACTGACGAATTCCAGTCACCCATGACTATTAAATTTTCGTCTCCCTTCACTATCTGAATAATTTCTTTTATCTCGTCATACATTTCATCAATTTCTTCATCTGCAGAGCTAGTTGGCATATAAACCTGTACTACTGTAGTAGGCATGGGCTTTGTGTCTATCTTGGCCACAATAATGCGTTCACTATGCTGTTTGTAGTAGCTAACCCACACTCCTATTTTTTTATTCATTATTAAATCTACTCCTGCATTACCCCTATTTGATTTTGTATTTATAACCCTGTAATCACCTGACCAAAAGTCTCGTTCCTCCTGCCACCGGACTTCACTAATTCCCACTATATCTAACTTTAACCTATCCATTTCCCCTTTTTAAATTTTCTAACCTACCTGCCTGATTAAGGGATCTGACATTCCACGCTCCGATCCGTAGAACGCCAGTTTTCTTTCTCCTGATAACGACGTCCTCTGTAGTAGTCCCCGCCCGGAGATCCGAATGGGGGACTATTTTACCTCCGGAATATTTTACCCAAGAGGACGCCATCATCATTTAATCATACAGTAAAGCTGCTTGTCCTCGGGAAAAATTACGGCTGTAGTTTCCCCTTGCTTTCAGCCGTTCGCAGTACCAGCACAGCAAGGCCGTTTTGGTTAATGTTACAAGGCCAGATCAGTCAATCATCCAGACTGTTGCCCCTGCAACTACTGAAAAGGCTGCTGCCCCTCTTCAGGAACCACATGTTTGTCTGGCCTCTCAACAGATACCCCTCCGTTGTGGTTGCACCTACGGTACGGCCATCTGTATCGCTGAGGCACGCAAGCCTCCGCACCAACGGCAAGGTCCGTGGTTCATGGGGAAGCATTCATTCATATATGATACAATATAAAATTTCCTTTTGGGTGTAATTTAATATATCGTGCCCAAGATCGCTTGATATGAAATAGTTTATTTCATGACCAGCTTCGACAGTAACTGTTATCTTCAGATTCTCAGCTCACCGAGAAATATAACTACGCGTCAGGTTCGTCAACATGCTGAGAACATGCTCTAATTACAGTAATACAGCTCCACACTAGTTTCGTCAAACACTCGTATATAAAACTTGCTAAATAAAATATCCATAGCACCAATACGGAGGTCAGAGCTGCATCGCATCCACGCCGCAAAAGGTGTTCAAAGTGGCCTCCATGGGAGTGTAGGTGATAGGGATAGTAGCGGTTGTCATGCAGGACACACATTACCGTACTTTGGCTTACACCACGTTCGTGGACCACATTCCTGGAGCTTGTATTTGGGTTCTTAATATCCTGTGGAACCCAGTTCCCCAAATCTGATGTACGCATAGTCTGCCTCCTCCCTGCACATTCTTCTGTCCGAAAGGACACATCATCAAGTGTTGCATGACATGATTGGTGTCTATGAGGATACTTGTTTTGATACAACTGTGCTGGTTTTCGACAGTTTCCATCTACTTGACCGAACACGAACACCATCTCGGCTTGTTCCTGACGTGAATACCGGATCATTCTGCTGCTTAGAGTACGGCGCGTCAATCACACAGCCTGCAACACACAAGGAACACGGCATGTGGTCAGAGGAACTGTCATTCGTTAGCAATATACCGTGGCAACGATGCATTTCCGGACGCATGTTCATGGGACCTTTTTTCCTCCATTTCCAGTCAGGAATTTCTCCCTGCAGTTTGTCGGTTTTATTCAAGTTCATCCTGCATTTATCTTGACAACATTCTTGTATATTTGGACGTACCACTTCGACTATTTGAATGATTTGAAAATTGGTTCAGGTACGAAATTAGTCATCAAGTAAATGAAATTGAAATTTGCAATTTTGGCTGGTTTTCCGCTGTAGTGATTAATAGAAGTTGCTGATCTGCGATTATTCCAGCATGACGAAAATTTAGAACATCTTTTGTTAACCCTTTAACTGCTAACGACACTTACATCCGTGCACAGTCGTCGTGCCTCGAGTACTACTGATGTCCACTGAAAAGGCAAAACAGTATGACCAAAGCATGGATCCCGCATGATGGTGTTGCGAGCACGTATGTAAGCGGGCACGTATGTAAGCTGAGCGGACACGGACGGGAAACACCTTAGCGAAGGTATGGGCTGAAAATGGGGAAATTCACTGAGATAAGCGACTTTGACGACGGACAGATTATTATTAGCCAGCGCTTATGAACGAGTATTTCGAAAACGGCGAAGCTGGGCGAATGTTCACGTGCTACTGTCGTAAGCATCTACGGAAAACGCAGAAAGACAATGAAACAACCATTAAGCAGGCTCTAAATGGTTAGTCGTCCACGACTCTTCACAGAAAATGGGGTACGGGGACTTAACTGCTCTGTAAAGTATGATAGAGCGTGATCTCCCGAAGGAGCACAATGCGGGTGCACGCACTAGTGTCTCGGAGCACCTCGTTCATCGTACATTGTTGAACGTGCAGTACCTCGGTAGAGAACAACTACGTTTTCGCATGTTGACCCAACAACGTCAGTTCCGTTCGCAGTGGGCACGGGACCATCGGAATTCGACCGTCGGTTAATAAAAACGTGCCAGCTCTTCAGGTGAACCAAATTTTTTGCTACGCTAGGTCGATGGTCGTCTCCACAAACGCTGTCATCCAAGTGAGCAGCGGCTCGAAACATGCAGCGCACCACGGACGCAGGCTGGTGGGAGCAGTTTTACGCTATGGGAGACATTCTCCTGCACTTGCATGGGCCTCTCTTTGTAATCTAAGACACGCAGACAGCTCCGAACCACCTGCATCCCCTCGTGCTTGATGTCTTCTCCGACGGCCATGTCATCTTTCAGCAGTAGAACTGTCCGTTGTCTTGGAGCCAGAATCGTGGTACAGTGGTTTGACGAGCATTATAGTGACCTCAAGCTGACGTCTCGGCGACCAAATTCAGCTGATATAAATTCTATGTAACACATCTTTGTCGCTATCGAGCGGCGTCACCACGTACGCAAACGAACGGCCCGTTATTTACGCGAATTACATGACCTGTGCTTAGATATCTAACGCCACTTATCTCCACAAACATATCAAAAACTGTCGGATCCCCGATACGCAGGATCAGTTATGTATTTCGTTCCAAAGACGGACATACAGGGTGTCCAGAAAAGGACTTCCTGATTTCAAAATTAAATATCTCGAAAACAAAGATCGATAGAGGAATGCAGTAAACGGTATGTTTATTGTGAAAGCTGTAAGAAGTTTTTACAGCAGTCTGAAATAATAGTTACTAAAGCTGCTAACAGATGGCGCTGTAATCGCCATACGTAATGCCTAGTATAAATAGTGATCCGAAGCCCAGAGCGATCAGTTCCACTATTGAAACGTGAAAGGAGGTTAGCGTACCGAACACCATGTACTCCATTGAACAACGCGTTTTTCTGGTGCTAGAGTACCACAGGTTAGAAGAGTCCTACGGCAACAAGGCGAAGTTTTAAAGCACGATTTAATGTTCCAGAAGGACCCGATGCGAAAACCATTCGTACGCTCTTCGCAAAATTTCAACGAACAGGCAGCGTAACTGATCTAGTGGGGCATGTTGGCCGCAAGCAACCCGCAGTTACGCCTGAAAATATCGCCACAGTTTCTGGAATTATTCAGCGAAATCCAATGTCATCCGTCCGTAGAATTGCATCTGAGACTGGTTTGAAGTGTTCCAGCACGCAGAAAATACTGAGAAAGAGCCTACACATGTTTCCATTCAAAATTCAAACGCACCATGCCATACCCGTACGAGCTGTGCAACAAAGGGTTGCCTTTGCTAATCAGATGCTCGCAATGATTGATAGTGAAGGATTTGATGTTGGCTGCATCTGGTTTACAGATGCACACTTCCACCTGAATGGGTGCGTGAATAAGCAGAACTGGCGATTTTGGGGTTCCGAAAAAAATGGTTCAAATGGCTCTGAGCACTATGGGACTTAACATCTGTGGTCATCAGTCCCCTAGAACTTAGAACTACTTAAACCTAACTAAACTAAGCACATCACACACATCCATGCTCGAGGCAGGATTCGAACCTGCGACCGTAGCAGTCTCGCAGTTCCGGACTGAGCGCCTAGAACCGCAAGACCACCGCGGCCGGCGGTTCCGAAAAGCCATATTGGTGTGAAGCGAAACCCCTGTATTCTCCTCAAGTTACTGTGTGGGCTGCAGTATGCAGCAGAGGCATTATTGGCCGTTTTTTTCATTCGAGAAACGGTCACTGGTGCACGTTACGTTGCAATTTTGGAACAATTTGTCGCCACACAGCAAGCGTTAGAGGATCGACCAGGTACTGAATAGTTTATGCAGGATGGAGCCCGACCACATCGGACCCAACAAGTGTTTCGCTTTCTTGAGGAATACTTCGGGAATCGACTCATTGCTTTGGAATATCCCAAATTTACTGGTGCAGGCATGGATTGGCCTCCATATTCGCCGGATTTGACTCACTGTGACTTTTTTTGTGGGGCACAGTGTAAGACATGGTCCACCCGAAGCATCCCGCCACGCTGGAAGAGCTTGAATCGGCGATCTCTGTGGCATGTGAATCCATTTCGGTTGAGACACTACGAAATGTGATGGCGAATTTCATTCTTCGTTTGTGCCACCTCTGTAGTGCCAATGGTGAACATTTTGAAAACATTGTGATGTGATCGTTTGCAAAGATTGTTATCATACGATTATTTCACTTATGTATGCTGATATGAGCTGTACAGCGTACAGCGCCATCTGTTAGCAGCTTTTGTAACTATTATTTCAAACTGCTGTATAAACTTCTTACAGCTTTCACAATAAACATACCGTTTACTGCATTTCTCTATCGATCTTTGTTTTCGAGTTACTTAATTTTGAAAGCAGGGAGTCCTTTTCTGGACACCCTGTACAAGCTATTAAGCAGGTGGTCATAATCATTTGGCTGATCAGTAAACATACACGACAGAAGCTGAACGTGCCAACAGTGCTAACACTGGAGATGTATCTATGTACCAGAACAAAAGTTGCTGTCCTACATCTACATCCACATTTATAGTTCGCAAGCCACTCAACGGTGTGTGGCGGAGGGCACTTTACGTACCACTGTTATTACCTCCATTTCCCGTTCCAGTCGCGTATGGTTCGCGGGAAGAACGACTGCCGGAAAGCCTCCGTGCCTGCTCGAATCTCTCTAATTTTACATTTGTGATCTCCTTTGGAGGTATAAGTAGGGGGAAGCAATATATTCGATACCTCATCCAGAAACGCATCCTGTCGAAACCTGGACAGCAAGCGACACCGCGATGCAGAGCGCCTCTCTTACAAAGTCTGCCACTTGAGTTTGCTATACATCTCCGTAATGGTATCACGCTTACCAAATGACCCTGTGACGAAACGCGCCGCTCTCCTTTGGATCTTCTCTATCTCGTCTGTCAACGCGACCTGGTACGGATCCCACACTGATGAGCAATACTCAAGTATAGGTCGAACGAGTGTTTTGTAAGCCACCTCCTTTGTTGATGGACTACATTTTCTAAGGACTCTCCCAATGAATCTCAACCTGGCACCCGCCTTACCAACAATTAATTTTATATGATCATTCCACTTCAAATCGTTTCGTACGCATACTCAGATATTTTACAGCAGTAACTCCTACCAGTGTTTGTTCCGCTATCATGTAATCATACAATAAAGGATCCTTCTTTCTATGTATTCGCAATACATTACATTTGTCTATGTTAAGGGTCAGTTGCCACTCCCTGAATCAAGTGCCTATCCGCTGCAGATCTTCCTGCATTTCGCTGCAATTTTCTAATGCTGCAACTTCTCTGTATACTACAGGATCATCCGCAAAAAGCTGCATGGAACTTCCGACAATATCTGCTAGGTCATTTATATATATTGTGAAAAGCAGTGGTCCCATAACACTCCCCTTTGGCACGCTAGAGGTTACTTTAACTTCTGTAGAAGTCTCTCCATTGAGAACAACATGCTGTGTTCTGTTTGCTAAAAACTCTTCAATCCAGCCACACAGCTGGTCTGATATTCCGTAGGCTCTTACTTTATCAGGCGACAGTGCGGAACTGTATCGAACGCCTTCCAGAAGTCAAGGAAAATGGCATCTATCTGCGAGCCTGTATCTAATATTTTCTGGGTCTCATGAACAAATAAAGCGAGTTGGGTCTCACACGATCGCTGTTTCCGGAATCCATGTTGATTCCTATAGAGTTGATTCTGGGTTTCTAGAAATGACATGATACGCGAGCAAAACACATGTTCTAAAATTCTAAAATATATCGATGTCAGAGATATAGGCCTATAGTTTTGCGCATCTGCTCGACGACCCTTCTTGAAAACTGGAACTACCTGTGCTCTTTTCCAATCATTTGGAAACTTTCGTTCCTCTAGAGACTTGCGGTACACGGCTGTTAGAAGGGGGTTGATTCTTTCGGTGAATGAAAAGTGTAAAAGTTAATCATAAACATCGTTTTATTGCACATTGATCTACAAACGTTTCCGACCGCGGAGTTTGTGGAAATTAACGCCCCAAGCGAGGAGGTGGTTTCATTGATGGCCTTTATTCCAGTTCCTGGGTCCTTTTCGTGTTGATTCGAACGGCGGTGTGTTTGAAATGTTTTCCTGGGCCACCCACAAGAAAACTGCTTGATTTCAATGCTGGGCTAGGTTTTGACGTCTATCACAGAGGCGTCAAGCGAAGGGGTGAGATGTGGAGCCGGCCGAGGTGGTCCACTGGTTCTAGGCGCTATAGTCTGGAACCGCGGGACCGATACAGTCGCAGGTTCGAATCCTGCCTCGGGCATAGATGTATGTGATGTCCTTGGGTTGGTTAGGTTTAAGTAGTTCTAAGTTCTAGGGGACTGATGACCACAGCAGTTAAGTCCCATAGTGCTCAGAGCCATTTGAGATGTGGATAAGGTGGGGGTAGGGGTTCGTCCACGTTACTATCGTGTGACACGTCCACAGTGGCGTTGGGGAGAATTGTGGTGCAATGTGACCTCATAGCCCGCCTTAATCTCACACAAACTATTGAGCTCTGGCCTTTCTTTTCGCATGTATCGACACCTTGCTGTTTGAAGCGTTGCCGAGCCAGAGGGTGACGTCGCAAGATGCGGAAACCTACATGCAATGTAACTAAAAAAAATATTTGGTGAAAGGGAGAAACATGTTTTTGTAGTTGTCAATGACAGCCAAATGTTGTAAGGATACTTTATAAGAAAAGTTCTGACTTACTTGTAATTTCGGTGTTACACTGCACCGAAACCGACTGCATGTGAATAAAACCAGTAAATGTAGATGGTGTTATCTTTACAACGCATGAAGTACAATAACAGTTGTTGTCCCAATATCTACCAGGAGGTGGATGTATTGAGAGCTTTTATGTGAGGTGGAAGCAGTGCCACAACAGGCAGGCCACTCAGCACGAGATAGGTGTAGTGTGAGCTGTACATTGGCAGCAAACAGAAAACATCGTTTTACTAAAGACATCAGCCTTATAGATACTGATTAGAATTTCTGCTTTTGAGACTCGTGATGGAGAGACTTCGGAATTTCTGTTCTGAACACTTCAATGAGGACGTCTATTATTAACAGGTCTAAGCAACCCCAAGACGAACTATCGCTGCTACACCTGCAGATGTAACCAACTTGTTGAGTTCCGAATGTTTACCTCAATGATAGATAGAATTAATGTACCTAAGCAAAACAGCCTTAGAGGTTCTGTTCATAAGGAATTAAGGGTTGGCTTATACTTGAAATGACATAAATATTCGTCTTACAGGTTTGAGTTGTGGTCTCTCAAACAGAATATCAGTTTTAATATTAATGTAACTTAGCTTGACTTTAATGGTGACTTCCCTTTTAGTGATTTTTGCAAAGCCTCGAAGAAATGACTCTCGTAGTTAAGACGATTAAAATGTTATTTTCTAACTTACGGTGGCCGGACAAGAAAACTTCGATATTTAAAAGATACGGGTTATTTAACGACCGTTATCCTTGGTCCATTATCTTCGCGCTAATTGCTGCGAAATATTACTTTACAAATACAAATTGTTTATAACAGAAGCAAACAAGATCCGTTGACTGTCATTTTAAACAAAATACCGATACTTTTGATGGCTTACTTTATCAGCTAAATAGCTGTACAGCGTGTGATAGATTACGCTAAGACGTTCCACTTGTAACTCTAATAGACAAAACAGAAGAATGATAATTGAAAGCTTTTGTCTTCACTTTTAGAAATAAAAATTGTCTGAGATATTATCTCTTACGTCTATCACAGGTATATAAATTAATTCCTTGCTTCTACTCGGCATATTTATTGCATATAGAATTTTTCTTTTCTCTTAAAGAAATACATAATAAAACATTAAGTCATTTTAAATGGCCGGCCGGTGTGACCGAGCGGTTCTAGGCGCTACAGTCTGGATCCGCGCGACCGCTACGGTCGCAGGTTCGAATCCTGCCTCGGGCATGGATGTGTATGGTGTCCTTAGGTTTTTAGATTTAAGTCGTTCTAAGTTCTAGAGGACTGATGGCCTCCGCAGTTAAGTCCTATAGTGCTCAGAGCCATTTGAAGCATTCATTTGAAATGTAATTACATTTTTCTTGAAATACTTTTAATTATTCTGCACTTGTAAAAGTTACACTCAATATAGATCTGGTAATCATTATGAAAAAATATGTAGATATACATTCGCTTAAGTGATTAACATTTCGGGTTAACGTAAGCGCGGGATACGCCATTGCAAAAGTGATATGCTAGTACATTAATAACCAGTGTAACTGCCAGAATGTTGAACGCAAGCCTGCAAACGTGTGTGCATTATGTTGTACAGGGGCTAGGTATCAGCTTGTGGAATGGAGTTCCACGTCTGTTGCACTTGGACGGTCAATATAGGGACAGTTGGTGTTTGTGGATGACGCTGCAGTTGTCTTCCGATGATGTCTCGTGCGTGCTCTTTTAGAGATATGGTGATCGAGCATGTCCAGGCAAAATGTCGGCGTTCTGTAGAGCATGTTTAGTTAAAACAGCGGTATACTGGCGAGCATTATCCTGTTAGAAAAGCCCTGTGGGAATGCTGTTCATGAATGGCAGCACAACGGGTCGAAATACCAGACTGACGTACACATTTGCATTCAGGGCGCGTAGGATAAACATAAGCGTGCTCATACTCTCAAACGAAATCGCACCCCAGACCATAACTCCAGATGTGATCCAGTGCGTCTATCATGCAGACAGGTTCGTTGCAAGCCATCAACTGGCCTCCTAACCAACACATATTCATCATTGGTACAGAAGCAGAAGCAGCCTTCATCAGAAAACCGACAGACTTCCACCCTGCTCTCGAACGAGCTCTCGCTTGACACCACTGAAGTCGCAAGTGGCGGTGATTTGCGGTCAGTGGAATGCACGCTACAGGGGGTCTTCCTCGGAGCTGTCCTTGAAGTAGCCTGTTTGTAACAGTTCGTTGTGTCACTTCGGTGCCAACTGCCGCTCAAATCGCTGCTGCAGGTGCAGTACGACGCAACAGTCATACTTCCAACACGATGGTATTCCCTCTCGGTAGTGCCACGTGACCGTCCGGAGAATGGTCTTTTTGTGACCGTACATTCTCGTGACCACCGCTGCCAGGAATCGTGTACAGTGGCTAAAATCCTATCAAGTCTCTCCGCAGTACCACAGAAGGAAGATCCAGTTTCTTGTAGCCCTGTTACACGACGTCGTTGAACCTCAGTGAGGTGTTCATAATGGAGTCTTTGTCGTATTAAACTCACTCTCGGCTATCAACTCACCATGTCCAATCTCCAACGTAACTAACACTCACGACCGTTACAACCTGTATTTAACGCAAACCTGGGTTACATACTCATAGTGGCCATTTTTCTGAGACTGGTACGAAATTTAAACAGACATCACATCTCAGATGGAGAAACATACCAAGTTTCATTTATGCCGCACTATTTCTTCTTGGTGTTGCGATTTTCTTTTCTGCCAGTGTATTTTGTCACCACCCTAAATATACAAAGAAACTGATTCTGATAACTGTGATTTCCAACCCTACAAATGGTGCATCTATCATATTTTCTGATCAATTGCTTCATTGATGTACACTTTTAATTAAATCATCAACGGTGGCGCGAGAAAAACTAATTTAAATATTCTTTTGTAAGACGCTCGAGACCTTATATGACCAAGTTCAATAGCACAAGCAAGTTTAAATTAAATAACAGTAGACGGTTTGGGAATACTTTTTTGACTGATTACGTCGTCATACACAAACATCTAATAGTGGGTGACTGCTTCAGCACGAGCTTTATTTATTTATTTATTTATTGAGACTATATCTTGATTAAAACGTTCACCAATGCTTAATTTTTGCTTTAACAGAAGATTTCACGATAATGTTACGAGGAGACTTGTTTGCAGCATATCGACTGAATGAATTTTGCATACATGTTTACTTAACGCTCTCAGTAACTACTCAAAAACTTCTCGAACAGCTAAAACACGAGAGAATTGCCCTACCTTAGATGTGCAGAAGACAAACCAAGTCGTTACTGTGTTGTTAACAAAGAAACTTAAGTACACACTATGTAACTGTATAGGCAGTAGTTATTGATAGAAACAATTCTAGAGACAAGACTTCTAATGTCAGTTCGAACACGTTCTTCCTCTTCACTTACTCAGGTAAAGAGCTTGTCGTTCCTTACCTGTTCACGACTTGCTTCTTCAATACAAATATAAATATTTTGATTATGTTTCTCCTCTGCGATCTTCTTCTATTTGCTTCTCTTTTGCCTCCCACCATTTCTAGAAAGACATTGATTTCTATGAAATAACTTAGTTCAGTGTAACCATGGCAGACTTTCTAATATCAATAATGTGACTTTGATGGGAACCTAATCTGATTTGTATGTGTGATTGTTTCTAACTGTAGCTGGCCGCGGTCTGCTATAGGTAATAGTGACAACATATAGTAATTGTCCAAGTTTATTGAATTATATTTTGCTATGAGGTATAAACTCATTTACCACGCTGCATGCTATCCCGATGTTGCTCTCATTTTTCAAATTTTTTCGATCTGTGCCAAGTGCCAACAGTAGGTTGATATCAAGACAGGCTGATGATCTCAATAATGGGAGTCCATCAAAGTCAAACTTGGATAAGGACGAATAAGTCCGTAGTTAAATTTACGTGAAACGAGGTAGGATAGTGTTTGATTTTCTTCCAGCTTACTTTATTGAATAAAAGCAAATAGAGCATGGAACTTGTCAATCCATAACTGACACAATATCAACGAAAGAAACTGCAAAAACTAACAGAAGATTATAATATACAGATAAAAGATATCTGCGACATGTTTACACATTGTCGCGAATGGTTTCTATTCTCTAGTTTGTGTGTACAATAACACAACTGTGCTGTAAGGAAGCATTTAAAACTTAGAATTAAAAGTCTGGTATTAATCGATCATACTCTTCAGTTGAGTTGGAAGGCAACTTTAACTTGGAATGTTCAAAATTGTGGTTAAGGAATTATTCTATGGAACATAATTTTTTGTCCATGTTCACTGATGGGAGTGCTGTACTTCCTTCTGAAAAGCTTCTTATTATTAACCACCACAGCGTGAGTATACAGTAGAGGAATGACAGAACAGGATCTCAAAGACGGTATCTACATTGCATTCTACGTCATATATAACAACACCAGGAAAAGCTATGGTCCTAGAATAGAACTCTAATACCCTTCCCCCCCCCCCTTTTTCCAACCATGAGTAATTTAAATTTTTCCCCTGGTTATTTATACTGGTAGATGGTGTTTCTTGACTTTCGGAAGGCATTCGATACAGTTCCGCACTGCCGGCTAATGAACAAAATACCAGTGTACAGAATACCAGTCCAAGCAGAAGCAAATCTAATACACCATTTCATTCTGAATTGAGAGACGTCTTGAGACGTAAAAATAATTTCGGGGAGGGTCGGGGGGTGGGCAAGGGAAGCGTTATAGGACAATTACTTTTCAAAATATTCAGTGACGGAAAAAATTCCACACCTAAAAGTAATTAATGTAGAACAATTAAATCTCGGGAATACATTTGTCATATTTCAGTGATCAACATGGCAAGACCACAGGTTAACGTAAGAACGCGGTAAACCATTACAGATATGAAGTACTGGTACGTTAATAACCACCGTAGCAGCCAGAACGTTGAATGCAAGCATGCAAATGTGCATGCATTGTGATGTACAGGTGATAGATGTCAGTTTGTGGAGTGGAGTTCCATGTCTGTTGCAGTTGGTCAGTCAATACAGTGTTTGTGTATGACGCTGGAGCTGTCGTCTGATGATGTCCCACATGTGCTCGACTGGAGACATATCTGGTGATCGAGCAGGCCCAGGCGATATGTCGACACTCAGCAGAGCATGTTGAGATACAACAGCGGTATGTGAGCAAACGTTAACCTGTTGGAAGAGACCCCCTGGAACGTTGTTCATGAACGGCAGCACAACAGATCAGATCACCAGACTGAGGTAAAAATTTGCATCTGGGCACAGGACAATCACGAAAGTGCTATTGCAGTGAGACGAAGTCGCACCACAGACCACAACTCCAGCTGTAGTTAAAGTGTGCCTAGCACACGGTCAGTTTGGTTGCAAGCCCTCAATTGGTCTCCTCCTAAACGACTCACGGCCACCGAGGCAGAAGCAGATTTCATCAGAAAACACAAGAGACCTTCACTGTGTCCTCCAATGAGCTCCCACTTGACACCACTAAAGTCACAAATGGCGCTGGTTTGTGGTCAGTGGAAGTGCTACAGGGCGTCTACCTCGGAACGCTCCTTCAAGTAACCAGTTTGTAGCAGTTCTTTGTGTCACTGTGGTGCCAACTGCTGCTCAGATTTCTGCTGCAGTTGCAGTACAATGCGCCAGGCCCATACGCCGAACGCGGTGGTCTTCCTCTGGTAGTGCCACGTGGCCGTCTGGTGCTCGGCCTTCTCGCTACCGTCCATTCTCGTGACTGCCACAGCCGACAATCATGTGCAGTGGCTAAATTCCTACCAAGTCTTTCTGCACTACCACAGAAGGAAGATTCAGCTTCTCGTGGCACTATTACACGACCTCGTCCAACATCAGAGAACTGTTGATAATTGCGTCTTTATCGCGTTAATTGCATTATTGACCAGCATCGTCTCAGCCCGCCCGGTTATCCGAGCGGTCTAGCGCACGGCTTTCTAGAGCGGGAAGGAGCGCCTGATCCCCGGCACGAATCCACCCGGCGGACTTCTGACGAGGTCCGGTGAACCGGCCAGTCTGTGGATGGTTTTTAGGCCGTTTTCCATCTGCCTCGGCGAATGCGGGCTGGTTCCCCTTGTTCCGCCACAGCTACACTGTCGGCGATTGCTGCGCAAACAAGTTCTCCACGCACGCGTACACCACCATTACTCTACCACGCAAACATAGGGGTTACATGCGTCTGGTGTGAGACGTTCCCTGGGAGGGTCCACCGGGGGCCGAACCGCACAATAACCCTGAAAGAATGGTTCGGTGTGGGGCGGCGGAGGGGTGAAGTGGACTGCGGTAGTCGTCGTGAGGGTTGGGGACCACTGCGGCTGCGGCTGCGGCGGGGACGGAGCCTTTCCGTCATTTCTAGCTCCCCGGTTAACATACAACATACGTCATACAAAATCAACTCACCATTTCTAATCTCCAACGTAACTAACGCTCGCAATCGTTACAGCGCCTATTTGAAGCAAACCTTGGTTGCATCCTCACAGAAGCGCTACTAGCGGCACTCTTATGCGACTGACGCGAAATCTGAACAGACATCATTTTTCAGATGTAGGAACAGGACCACCAACTTCCGTTTACGTCGCACAACTACGTTTTGGTGCTACGATTTTCTTTCCGTCACTGTATGTAAATGAGTTATTAGATAACGTCGGAAGCTGTTTGGGGCTCTTCGCGGTGGTGCAGGGAGTGCCCTCGTATATATAAATAATAGTCTTAAGGTTCGACTTTTTGACGGAGCCACAACGTCACCTCTGCTTGCACCGCTTCGTCACTGTTAGTGTTCTTTAAGTTTTCAGAACAGATGAAAGTCGAATCGCGCCAAATCATGATTGTATGCAGGATTATCGGCGATACTGAACCCAAGGCGTCGGACTGATGCAGGTATTGTAGCGCTCGTGTGTTGTCTGGCATTGTCACGCTGAAGGAGAGGTTGCTCCATATGTGGACGAATTAATCTGCGGTTAGAAACTCGATTACGACACACTGTTCCTCAACGCTGACAACGTTACACACCGCCATGTTACACGCTACAAATCGGAGCCCTCTAGCGGCAGAGGGTTGCAACTTGCGTCAGCGAAGCAGTAAAGTCGACCGAGTAGTATGCGTGATATGTAACATCTCAACCGATATTGGGAATAATTGGGAATGGAATAAAAAAATTCGGAGACGTTACTTTACGGCACGCCCTCGTAGATATCCCAATGGATTTGCGAAACAGCCTTTTTCCTCACACTGTATTTTGAAAATTGCAGATCTAGGTCAACAGGAAATAGCCACATTCTCATTCTCTGCAGTGAGCATAACAGCGTCAAGACGTATGTTGGGTTTGCCCCATGAAATGCGATAGCCCCTCTCAAACACTACGTCACTCATTTAATCTTGACAACTCCTACACTACATAAATGTTGTACCATATGGAAGGAAATTTTCCCATAAGTGCACAGTATCTTTCCTAAATAGTAAACCGCTTTTACCAACAGAAATAGGTAAGCAACTAGGTATTCTGAAACTGTGTCGCACCGTCACTCGGATCTAGGACCTTTCCTTTCGCGGGAATGTGCTATCCCGTCACGACTCACGACCCCCCCCCCCCCCCCCCCCACAGCTTCACTTCCGCCAGTATCTCGTCTCCTACCTTCCGAACCGTTGTGCACTCCGCTGTAGAGCGAACATTCATTTGATAACTATGCTTTTTTCTGTTGAGAAATAAAACCGCTTCACCTGTAAAATCCTTTCATTCTTATTTTACATATGCGTTTGCAGATGCACATCTATGTTCGAGGGGAAGAACAATTATGTAGAAAAATACGTAATACCAAGCCAAAGCAAGACTGTAATGAGATGTACTCACTGGAGTCAAGGAATACATATCATGTTACGAGAAGACCCATCGTTCATAGCCCCATTCAATACATGATCCAGAAAAAGGTGTATGTCCTGCAAGTAATAAGATATGGTGGAGAACGTTCCCGTGAAACCTGTGGGGAAGGGTAGAAAACAATGAACAGAAATTTTACGTTATTATAAAATAGATCAGAAGGAAACGTAAGAGGCACTCACAGAAGGAGTATTAATGTTCAACGTCCCGTCAGCGAGATCATCAGAGATGGAGTAGAAGTTCGGATTCCGGAAGGATGGGGAAACATATCAGATGTACTGTTTTCAAATGAACCATCCAGGCCTTTAACTGAAGCGATAAAAAAACACAGAAAACCCAAATCAGAGTAGCCAGACGGTGATTTGAACCGTCGTCCTCCCGAATGAGAGTCCAGTGTGTTAACTGCTGTGCCATATCGCTCGGTGCGCTCACTGAACGTCACCATGTAGAGGTGAACACCCACTATACATGCTACCTTGGGGACAATCCAACGGCTAAGAACTTTTAACTGCCGTAGTAGCAGTATGTCAAGCAACATGGACTGCCGTATTTTCCTTGACATACACTATGTGATCAAAAGTATTCGGACACCTGGCTGCAAATGACTTAAAAGTTCGTGCCGCTCCCATCGGTAATGGTGGAATTCAGTATGGTGTTGGCCCACCCATAGCCTTGATGACAGCTTCCACTCTCGCAGGCATACGTTCAATCAGTTGCTGGAGTGTTTCTTGGGGAATGGCAGCCCATTCTTCACGGTGTGCTGCACTGAGGAGAGGTATCGATGTCGGTCGGTGAGGCCCGGCACGAAGACGGCGTTCCAAAAGATCCCAAAGGTGTTCTATAGGATTCAGGTAAGGACTCTGTGCAGGCCAATCCATAACAGGGATAGAATGGCCGTGTAACCACTCAGCCAGAGGCCGTGCGTTATGAACAGGTGCTCGATCATGTAGAAAGATGCAATCGCTATCCCCGAATTGCTCTTCAACAGTGGAAAGCAAGAGGATGCTTAAAATATCAATGTAGACCTGTGCTGTGCTAGTGACACACAAAACAAGGGGTGCAATCCCCCGCCATGGAAATACGACCACACCATAACACCACCGCCTCCGAATTTTACTGTTGGCACTACACGCGCTGGCAGATGACGTTCACCGGGCATTCGCCATACCCACACCCTGCCATCGGATCGCCACATTGATTCGTCGCTCCACACAACGTTTTTCCACTGTTCAGTCGTCCAATGTGTACTTTCCTTACCCCAAGCGAGGCGTCGTTTGGCATTTACCGGCGTGATGTGTGGCTTATGAGCAACTGCTCGACCATGAGATCAAAGTTTTCTCACCTCCCGCCTAACATTCATAGTACTTGCAGTGGCTCCTGATGCAGTTTGAAATTACTGTGTGATGGTTTGGATAGATGTCTGCCTATAACACATTACAACGCTCTTTAACTGTCAGCGGTCCCTGTCAGTCAACAGACGAGGTCGGCCTGTACGCTTTTGTGGTGTACGTGTCCCTTCATGTTTCAATTTTACTATCACACCGGAAACAGTGGACCTAGGGGTGTTTAGGAGTGTGGAAATATCGCGTGCAGACGTATGACCCAAGTGACGCCCAGCCACGTGACCACGTTCGAAGTCCGTGAGTTACGCAGAGCGCCCCATTCTGCTCTCTCATAATGTCTGATGACTACTGAGGTCGCTGGTATTGAGTACCTGGCAGTAGGTGGCAGCACAATGCATCTAATATGAAAAACGTATGTTTTTGGAGGGTTCCCGGATAGTTTTGGTCACATAGCGTATTGCTACTATGGTGGTTAAAATTTTTTAGGCTTACTTATTGTGCATGGTCTCCTTCGAAATACTCTCCTCCAGAACTATATCACCGCTCGTAACAGTTTCCATTTCCGGAAGCAGTCTTGGTACGCTTGTTGCTGGATAGCGCGAAGCGCCGACTGCGTTTTTTCTTCGATCTCGTCTATCGTTGCAAATATTCGTGTCTTCAACTGGGTTTTCAACTTTGAAAAAAGAATCCGCAGGGGTCACGTTTGGAAAGTACGGAGGATGAGGCAGCAGAATAAATTTGTTTTTTGTGCAATAGTCACTCACCAACAGGGATGAATGTGCGGTTTCATGATCCTAATGTATCAGCCGTGAATTGTCTCACCACAATTAAGGCCACATTTTTTTCCAGGCGCCGCAACATGTACCATCGATTAACAGTTTGTCACACCGAGCGAGGTGGCGCAGTTGTTAGCCCACTGGACTCGCATTCGGGAGGACGACGGTTCAATCCCGTCTCCATCCATCCTGATTTAGCTTTTCCGTGATTTCCCTAAATCGTTTCAGGCAAATGCCGGGATGGTTCCTTTGAAAGGGCACGCAGATTTCCTTCCCAATCCTTCCCTAACCCGAGCTTGCGTTCCGTCTCTAATGACCTCGTTGTCGACGGGACGTTAAACACTAACCACCACCACAACAGTTTGTCGCTGCGGCATGAATTTATGGCGAACTAACCCTTCAATCTCAAAGAAAACTGTCAGCATGGCTTTGAAATCTGACCTGACCTGACAAGCTATTTTGGTCATGGAGAACCTTTCCCGAACCATTGTGAAGGTTGAACCTTGGTCTCAGCATCGTAACGGCAGACCAACGTCTCATAAGTTCTTAAGGAACACGTCGATCTCATTTGCACGATCCAAAAGCTCTTCACGGATTGCGAGGCGAAGATCTTTCTGGTCTTGACTCAGGAGGCGTGGGACGAATTTGGCGGCAGTTCGATGAATTCCCAGATGCTATGTCAGAATTTCATGACACGGTCCAGCTGTAATGTTCAATTGTTTTGCAATCTCACGGACAATCAGTCTTCGACCCGCACGCATAACTTCGTTGATGTTCCCGACACGAGCGTAGTCGGTACACGTCAAAGGGAGTCCTGAACGAGCCCCAGCTTTGATTTCCGTCAGTCCATTTTTAAAACCGTGTGAACCATTCGTAACACAGAGTACTGCTTAAGCACTGATCACCGTGGGCTTCCTGCGTCATTTGATTTGTCTCTGTAAAGGTTTTCTTGAGTTTCACGCACGCAAAATTTAATGCAGACGCGTAGCTTTTCCAACTCTGCTGTCATGAAATTAGAAAACTGCGCGACACAACTTTTTACTCAGTACAGCACTAACAGACACACAAAAATGAAATTTCCGGCAGTGACGTGTGCAGGGATGCCAACCGCATTTGTCTCCAACACAACACTGGCACCAAATTACGAATGCTCCGGAACTTTTTTAACAGACCTCGTATATTGGGTTTTCACCACTACATGGTATTATAGCTGAGTGAACCGCCATGCGAGGGACCTGGATTCGATTCCCAGCTTGATCGGAAATATTCTTCCCTCGGGGACTGCGTGTTGTGTTGTCTTCTTTAACATTTCATCTTTATTGACACGTAAGTCGCCGTAGTGGCGTCAACTAAAAAGACCAGGCAACCGGTCTACCCTCTACTTAGTGACATTCGTTACGTTTCCTTCGTATCCACTGTGACATTAGGCAAAATTTCTCTTCATTGATTTTTACGCTTCTCCAAAGATATTACGTGAGCTTTCTCTACCATATCTTATTACTTGTAGGACACATTCCTTTTTGCGAGTAGTCTATGAAGGCTGGGTCTTCCCGTAATATGTTATTTATTCCATGACTCCATTGAGCACATTTTTCATTTCTGTTTAGTCTTAGCGTGCGATTTTATATTTTTTCTATATTTTTATTCCACTTTTATACGGATTTGCACCTACAAATGCAGCTGTAAGCGCCGTGAAACCCATAGGCTTAAGAATAAAAGGACTTTACAAGTGAACCGGGTTTATTTCTCAACAAGATTTATGTGGCGCTGTGGTTGCCCAGATTACAAAGTTTTATTTGTTTTAATATATATAATTTTTTTGGATAAATGAATGAAACTACAGATTTCGTTAAATAACGTATAATCACCCTTGAAAATATATATTGCGATATGTTTACTAAAATAGCAGTCCAAACATTCAAAGAAAATGAAATCCTGTTGTTTTTGTTGTTGTTGTTGTTGTGGTCTTCAGTCCCGAGACTGGTTTGATGCAGCTCTCCATGCTACTCTATCCTGTGCAAGCTTCATCTCCCAGTACCTACTGCAACCTACGTCCTTCTGAATCTGCTTAGTGTATTGATCTCTTGGTCTCCCTCTACGATTTTTACCCTCCACGCTGCCCTCCAATGCTAAACTGGTGATCCATTGATGCCTCAAAACATGTCCTACCAACTGATCCCTTCTTCTAGTCAAGTTGTGCCACAAACTTCTCTTCTCCCCAATCTTATTCAATACCTCCTCATTAGTTACGTGATCTACCCACCTTATCTTCAGCATTCTTCTGTAGCACCACATTTCGAAAGCTTCTATTCTCTTCTTGCCCAAACTATTTATCGTCCATGTTTCACTTCCATACATGGCTACACTCCATACAAATACTTTCAGAAACGACTTCCTGACACTCAAATCGACGCTCGATGTTAACAAATTTCTCTTCTTCAGAAACGATTTCCTTGCCATTGCCAGTCTACATTTTATATCCTCTCTACTTCGACCATCATCAGTTATTTTGCTCCCTAAATAGCAAAACTCCTTTACTACTTCAAGTGTCTCATTTCCTAATCTAATCCCCTCAGCATCACCCGATTTAATTTGACTACATTCCATTATCCTCGTTTTGCTTTTGTTGATGTTCATCTTATATCCTCCTTTCAAGACACTGTCCATTCCGTTCAACTGCTCTTCCAAGTCCTTTGCTGTCTCTGACAGAATTACAATGTCATCGGCGAACCTCAAAGTTTTTACTTCTTCTCCATGAATTTTAATACCTACTCCGAATTTTTCTTTTGTTTCCTTTACTGCTTGCTCAATATACAGATTGAATAACATCGGGGAGAGGCTACAACCCTGTCTCACTCCTTTCCCAACCACTGCTTCCCTTTCATGCCCCTCGACTCTTATAACTGCCATCTGGTTTCTGTACAAATTGTAAATAGCCTTTCGCTCCCTGTATTTTACCCCTGCCACCTTCAGAATTTTAAAGAGAGTATTCCAGTTAACGTAGTCAAAAGCTTTCTCTAAGTCTACAAATGCTAGAAACGTAGGTTTGCCTTTCCTTAATCGGTTTTCTAAGATGAGTCGTAGAGTCAGTATTGCCTCATGTGTTCCAACATTTCTACGGAATCCAATCTGATCTTCCCCGAGGGCCGCTTCTACCAGTTTTTCCATTCGTCTGTAAAGAATTCGCGTTAGTATTTTGCAGCTGTGACTTATTAAACTGATAGTTCGGTAATTTTCACATCTGTCAACACCTGCTTTCTTTGGGATTGGAATTATTATATTCTTCTTGAAGTCTGCGGGTATTTCGCCCGTCTCATACATCTTGCTCACCAGATGGTAGAGTTTTGTCATGACTGGCTCTCCCAAGGCCATCAGTAGTTCTAATGGAATGTTGTCTACTCCCAGGGCCTTGTTTCGACTCAGGTCCTTCAGTGCTGTCAAACTCTTCACGCAGTATCTTATCTCCCATTTCATCTTCATCTACATCCTCTTCCATTTACATCCTCTTCCATTTCCATAATATTGTCCTCAAGTACATCGCCCTTGTATAAGCCCTCTATATACTCCTTCCACCTTTCTGCCTTCCCTTCTTTGCTTAGAACTGGGTTGCCATCTGAGCTCTTGATATTCATACAAGTGGTTCTCTTCTCTCCAAAGGTCTCTTTTAATTTTCCTGTAGGCAGTATCTATCTTACCCCTAGTGAGACAAGCCTCTACATCCTTACATTTGTCCTCTAGCCATCCCTGCTTAGCCATTTTGCACTTCCTGTCGATCTCATTTTTGAGACGTTTGTATTCCTTTTTGCCTGCTTCATTTACTGCATTTTTATATTTTCTCCTTTCATCAATTAAATTCAATATTTCTTCTGATACCCAAGGTTTTCTATTAGCCCTCGTCTTTTTACCTACTTGATCCTCTGCTGCCTTCACTACTTCATCCCTCAGAGCTACCCATTCTTCTTCTACTGTATTTCTTTCTCCCATTCCTGTCAATTGCTCCCTTATGCTCTCCCTGAAACTCTCTACAACCTCTGGTTCTTTCCGTTTATCCAGGTCCCATCTCCTTAAATTCCAACCTTTTTGCAGTTTCTTCAATTTCAATCTGCAGTTCATAACCAATAGATTGTGGTCAGAATCCACATCTGCCACTGGAAATGTCTTACAATTTAAAACCTGGTTCCTAAATCTATGTCTTACCATTGTATAATCTATCTGATACCTTTTAGTATCTCCAGGATTCTTCCAGGTATACAACCTTCTTTTATGATTTTTGAACCAAGTGTTAGCTATGATTAAGTTATGCTCTGTGCAAAATTCTACAAGGCGGCTTCCTCTTTCATTTCTTCCCCCCAATCCATATGCACCTACTATGTTTCCTTCTCTCCCTTTTCCTACTGACGAATTCCAGTCACCCATGACTATTAAATTTTCGTCTCCCTTCACTACCTGAATAATTTCTTTTATCTCGTCATACATTTCATCAATTTCTTCATCATCTGCAGAGCTAGTTGTCATATAAACTTGTACTACTGTAGTAGGCATGGGCTTCGTGTCTATCTTGGCCACAATAATGCGTTCACTATGCTGTTTGTAGTAGCTAACCCGCACTCCTATTTTTTTATTCATTATTAAACCTACTCCTGCATTACCCCTACTTGATTTTGTATGTATAACCCTGTAATCACCTGACCAAAAGTCTTGTTCCTCCTGCCACCGAACTTCACTAATTCCCACTATATCTAACTTTAACCTATCCATTTCCCTTTTTAAATTTTCTAACCTACCTGCCCGATTAAGGGATCTGACATTCCACGCTCCGATCCGTAGAATGCCAGTTTTCTTTCTCCTGATAACGACGTCCTCTTGAGTAGTCCCCGCCCGAAGATCCGAATGGGGGACTATTTTACCTCTGGAATATTTTACCCAAGAGGACGCCATCATCATTTAATCATACAGTAAAGCTGCATGTCCTCGGGAAAAATTACGGCTGTAGTTTCCCCTTGCTTTCAGCCGTTCGCAGTACCAGCACAGCAAGGCTGTTTTGGTTAATGTTACAAGGCCAGATCAGTCAATCATCCAGACTGTTGCCCCTGCAACTACTGAAAAGGCTGCTGCCCCTCTTCAGGAACCACATGTTTGTCTGGCCTCTCAACAGATACCCCTCCGTTGTGGTTGCACCTACGGTACGGCCATCTGTATCGCTGAGGCACACAAGCCTCCCCACCAACGGGAAGGTCCATGGTTCATGGGGGGAATGAAGTCCTATATTGTCGTAAAAGTAGGGTCTCGGGTCTCTTCCCTGACGTTACTGCAACAACCGTTATTACTATGCACTTTATTATTTCAAAGGCTCTCGAATGAAGGTAATTTATTCATTAAAATTGAGACTTTACTAATATTTAAACTTTTCTGCTTTATTCATAAATCGTAATAATTAAACCTTGACTTATTTTCTCGAAACCTAAATTGCGAGTCTTGAGACATTTTAATTAATTATAGGTATCGAAACGTCTACATGGGTATTCTCCCGCACTCCCCATGGCATATCACGTCATGTGAAGGAACGTTCCGGTATGTGAATGATAACTATGATGTACAGTACGATTGTATAATTTCAGGGAGTGGAAAGAAATATGTAAGTTCGATATTTAAAAAAAAACTTAACTCCGTCCGAAGATGCCTTAGACGGGCCAACGGTACCGACCAGCTACCATGTCATCCTCAGCTCACAGGCGTCACTGGATGCGGATATGGTGGGGCATGTGGTCAGCACACCGCTCTTCCGGCCGTACCTCAGTTTACGAGATCGGAGCCGCTACTTCACAATCGCGTAGCTCCTCAGTTTGATTAAGTCCGATATTGGCTGTATCAAATTATGTGGAGAAGGCAATAATCTTAAAGTACTTGTTAATCTATACAGCAAGCATGAGACAAAAGTCCAACCTGTAGTTGACACAACAGATCTGACCAAGACACCAATGAATTGAGCTTGTAGTCACTGCTTTGCAAAAATGTATACATACGAGGGTTGTCCAGAAAGTAAGTTACGATCGGTCGCGAAATGGGAACCACAGTGAAAACCAGAAACGTTTTATTTGCAACAGGTAGGTACACCTTCCACTACTTCTCTACATTGTCGCCGCTCAAACTTAGAGTTCTGTCATAGTGTTGTATCAACTTTCCAATATCCTTGTCATAGAAAGCAGCCGCCTATGCTTTCGGCCAGTTATCTGCACTTGTCTGCAGTTCGTTGTCTGAGCACAGATGAGACTCGGGGGTAGCCAATTACGGACTGTATTGTGGGTGATCAAACACTTCTCATCAGAAACGCTGCAGGAGCGTCTTCATTGCCCCTGCAGTGTGCGGCCGAGAATTGGCATGAAGAAGGAACTGCTCGACTGTTGTGTTATGTGGGCTGCATGACACAGGCGAAATCTCTAACCAGGCCCTCATACTTGGAGGGAGACGCTATTTCCTACGCATCTTTACGTGCTCACTGTTCACTCAAAACTGAAAAGAGCGACGCGACAAGATCGACAGACATACTAGAGACACTGATCAACACACCAGTGCAAAGTTTTACCGGATTTTCACAGTGGTTTCCATTTCACGACCGATCGGAACTTACTTTCTGGACAACCCTCGTACATCAGTAATGTTGATTATTCAGCCACTACCTCGGAAAAGTGGTTCGACTATTCAAATGTACTTGAAGAAAACGGTAATCTGCATATTTGAAGAAAAGAAAAGCATTCTTAGTTATTAAGAGTCAGAATCTGGAAACCCACGTTGACTGCAGAACAGCTTTCGGACAGAGGTCAGTTCACAGAATTCATGGAGCGTATTTAAAAGCAATACTTTCGTAAAACGTCCGTCGATACCGTACACAATAAAACAGAAACTGTAGCGAACCTGCAAAATAAGTCTCGAGGTGGTGGGGGAAGAGTGGGCGGGGGAAAGGGGACGGTGGTCGGGGGCGCCGAGGGGGAGGGCGCAGGTGTGATGGGGGAAGAGGATGCAGAGCGCTTCGATATACGAGCGATACACACAGCGGTTTGGTGCTGTTTCAGTAGAATTACAGAATTTCCTCTGCAGCGTATAACAGCGCAGAAGCGTAGAATCGTGTCATCGTTTGTTTTTGAAATTTGAGTGCGATTTGATCGTTGTCAGTTGCTGCTGTCACTGCCGCTATTGTTCCACAGTGAGAAACTCGTACACTTCCTCCTCGGTACCTACAATCGGATACCATTAAGCCTTACACTTTCCTCTTCCCGATCACAATGAGCTGCGTATTCGGAAAGTTTTGTCACCCATGTGTACAATCCATCGTGGCAGCCGCTCTTCCGCTCGTGGCTGCAAAGCATATTCCGTTATAGCTGATTCATCCGTTTCCTACCTTCAGTAATCTCCTTCATGTTCCTTTATTTGCTTCTCTATTTCTCTCTTCTTCTGCCGTACAGCTGTCTAAAACAGTGCGGTATTCTACGTATTCCTTTTTTTCTGGTGGTTGTTGACCATCTTTGGGGATTCGTATGTTGTATTATTTTACATTTTTTCCAAAGGAAGGAAAGAAGATTGCGGTTATATGACCCGTCAACGCTGATTTCGTTTGAGACGGAACAGATGCTGGGACGGGAGAGGATTAGGAAGGAAATCTGCCTCACTTTTCTTAAAAGAATTTATTCCCGCCTATACCTTGTAACGTAACAAGTCTGTTAAATGTCGCTAAGCGATGTTTATTCAGTTTGAAAATATGTTTCCTTAACATGCCTCGTTACAATTTTCTCTTGTGTGAAGCAGCAGAGGTGAGTTAGCATCATAGCTGGAAGGGCTGGTCTCGTCGTAATACAGTGCTATTTCCTAAGTTTCTCAAGGGCTGCGAAATTCTAAGAACGCACGGGACACCTGTGACCATTCCTGTTTCTCGGCAGGACAGGGCGCACCCTTTGAAATTAGGGGTCAGTTGCGTCCCAGAAGTGTTCGCTAGCGTTACGAGTCTGCTTTCCTGCAGGGTACGTAAGTACGTGACTCCACCATTTTGTGTTTCCACAGTGTGTGAGAACTTTTCCTATTCTGGGAGATTTACCCCTGTTTCTGGTTTACCCTATGAGCGGCGAGATAGTAAACAGTGTGACACCATTCAGACAGCTAAGGAATACAAGGTGGACGCTATTCAAGAATTTTGGCAGCTTGTGCCCTACGATTTGTGTTGGAAAAAGAAATCCTGGTTTGTCAGCCTGGTAATCGTGGTAGACTCTTCCCTCGAGGGCGTGGTGTTCTGGGGCGATAGTGGGTGGTTGTAGCGAGAGCGGAGAGGTTGCGTGGATTCGTGAGGTCTGGTTTTCGATCGTCAAGACCCTGGTCTACAGCCGTGGACGGGTTTACTGTCTGAGTAAGCGCCGCAGTTTCGCAGCAGCGCAGTTGTTTTATCTCTGGGCAACTCCAACTTGCGTGTCCTGTAAATCGCAACTGGTGTTGCATTTGTAAGAGTTCAGAGCTGGATTTAGTATTCAACAATTTCCTTTAACGCCATTTGTGAGCTGTTCAGACCTATTCGAACTTCACCTGCACGTCCGCTAACAATCTTCCTTGTTACTAGTTTCAATTGCTCAGAAATAATTGGGGTCTAATTAGTTGTCTGGTTTGATAAATTCATCTTCTTTGTGAAGAGGCTTTGTTAATAATTAGTCTAGTGCTGTTTTACACCCAGTTTATCCCTCTTTTAGCAGTTTGTATATAGTTAAGATTCCACGATTTTTAGTTTGTAGGTAGCTTTTTCTTATTATTCCATTTTTACAACAAATTAATTTTTTATTAATGTCATCGATCTCAGATTACATTGTATACTCTACATCAACGACATAAAGTAGATTAAGTGATCCATTTAATTCATTTTACCCAACTTATTGACTTTACTGAAAATTTTATGCTGGCGAACCTTTGCAATATGGGTACCCTCTCTAGGATCAATCTGAAGATTTTTCAATGGAAAAATTTAATTGTTATACTCTGTAAGAATCAATTATTTTATTTTGAAGCCGTGAAATCGGTGGGAGTGTTCTCCCCTTTTTCTTTTCTTTCAGAGAGGGAAGGTACAATTTCAGCCTTAAGCGACTTACAGGAACAGAGGAAAAACTAAAAGTGCGTGTACGGATGGTGATTTGAACTGCCGTCCTCCCAAATGCGAGTCCATTTTCGTACCACTGCACCACCATGCGGTATTCCGTATTTCGAAGTTCGTTCTCAAGCGGTCAGTAATAGCTTCAACGAAGAGCAAAAGGGCCTAGCATTTCGCGTAGACACTCAGATGCATTCATGTTGAGTTGAAGTGTTTAATGCCGTTGAGATACACGAGCAGTTTCCTCAAATTTAGATGCTAATCTTACGCATGCTTTGTTCATAGATTACCACAAATTGACTGGAGTGTTGCGGCTTCGAAATCGATGGCAAATTCGAAAGAAGTTGTGAAACAGCAGGGAGCGTGAGAGAGGTAGCAGAAGGTGCTGGTGGTGTCACTGGACAAATTAAAAAAAAAAAAAAAAAAAAAAAAAAAACGTTCAAATGGCTCTGAGCACTACGGGACTTAAAATCTGAGGTCATTAGTCCCCTAGAACTTAGAACTATTTAAACCTAACTAACCTAAGGACATCACACACATCCATGCCCGAGGCAGGATTCGGACCTGCGACCGCAGCTGTCACGCGGTTCCAGACCGAAGCGCCTGGAACCGCTCGGCCACACTGGCCGGCGACAAATTCCAATTCATCATTTATTAACAGAAACGAAAACAGAACTTGAAAGGTCTCTGTTGGATTCCTTTCATGTTAATTTCTTAAATCTGTTGTCATTTACGGCATAAATTCCTCTTCTAAATTTACTGTGGCGTTTCTGACTATCTGGGAGAAGACTGAGTAGTGGAACGTGTTACTTTTACACATAAACAAGAACGATATGTCACACTACTACACTTTAAAACACAGTTTATATGTAATTCATGTCACACAGTCTCATACGGAACCTACATCCGCTTTCTTTTATATACTGTGTATGATAAGACACTGTCATCCCCCTTCCCTTCTGTGTGAGAGGATGAATGAGCAAATGTATTTGTAGTTGCATGCTTGAGGGTAGCAGACAAGCCTGTCTGCTAGAGAACAGTAGGACCAACGTCGGAACAGGTAGCTACGCTTTCTAAAAGCAGAGAGGTTTCTATTCTTAGTATGGTCCTGTCCATCCCTTGTCATGTTGGTATAGGAAGCTGCCCCTCTGGCCACTTCCTTTTGTATTTGTGAGCCACCCTCAGGAAGGGACCACGGCAGTCTGTCCGTGGCGAGCGTCTGAAGTGGTAAGATCTCCGACTAAGCGCGTGCCTGCTAAGTCCCTAGGACAATGGATTTCTTAAGTTCAGCCTAACTGAAAATTTAATCACCTATATTTCAGGTTTAGCTCTAAAATATCTAATGTTATCTTAAATTGCAACGCAGTGTAATTCGAGTGTGAAGTTCAGTATATATTTCGGTAGTTGCTTTGTCACTACTTTGAGTAAAGTGGAACCACGTGTTGATCAGTAACTCTAACTAAGATCATCAATCTTAAATGCGAATGTGCGTGAGATTATAACGTCTCGTCTTGACAATATTTTTCAATATAGCAACTTTTATGTTCAACCCACGTGGGGTGTACTTTGTGAGACCAGTACCACGTGCTTATACAATGGTTGGACCCATCAGGTTAATAGTAAGACGATAGTAACCAGTTCGAGGTTTTTCTTTTGTAAATTGCTTTTCGATCTAATTTATTTTAATTATAAAAATTATTGTGGAGTCACACTCTGTGTAAACAAAGTTGACCACGTGAAGCATGTGGTGTAATCATCAAAGTAGCCCTCAGCTATTCTTTTCGGGAAGATTTCACAGAGAGTTAGTATGAATTTAGTATACCAGTGTGTGGTAATTACATGACGGACAGGACTGTGCTACGAACGTAACTTCTTTGGGTGAAAATTGAATCGGTTGGTTGTGGTTAATTTCCTCTTGCATATGTTTCAACGTTCTTCGTGTATTATTTTATGAATGCAGTGTGGTATGCAGTCTCCCAATCTTGGCTCCATATTTGATGTGTTCCGTAAGATTACAATCTCACATTTTCACAATCCTAAATAAGGCACCAGTTTAGTTAAGACTCGAGTTTAATATGCTGAAATTTCAATGATCAATGTTAAAAAAAATTTCCAAATATAAACTGATTTATTTATTTTGATTTAAATTCTCTTTTTTATATATATCACCGGTTGTCGTATGACTATTAAAAGATTGTAATTAATGTTAGTCTGGTTGGGAATTTGGTAAGCTAGACTGGATACCTGGTGAAACAGTTGCTCAGTAATGCAAGGTTAACTTCCCCAGACAGCTCACAGCTTTTAACCCGCTTTTATTGTCTATCAGCACCGCTGTCATAGCAAATTAATGCAACAACATTACAAACTTTACACATCGTTGATGTGGAGAAGACAAGAATCTTTAACAACTAGTTAATCTGTATAAGTAAACGTGAAGCAAAAGTCCAATCTGTACTGGGCACGACAGATGTGAACAAGATACCAGTGATATTGAACGTGTAGTCACTGCCTTGGAAAAGTGTATTCATAAATCAGTACTGTTGGTTATTCACCCACTAGCTCGGAAAAGTGGTTCGACTAGTCAAATGTACGTGAAGGAAACTGTAATATGTATATATTTCTGTTCTGAGTTACTAAGGGATTCAGAATCTGGAAACCCACGTTCAGTGTGGAACAGCTGTTGGACAGAGTTCCCAGAATTCATATATCGTTTTTAAAAGCAACAGGCCTGCTTCAATAAAATTTTTCGTCGACACCGTACATAGTGAAATAGAAACTATAGCGAACCTGCAAAGTAAGTCTTGAAGTGGTGGGGGAAGTGAGGAGTGTGGGGGTGGGAAAGTGATGGGGGAAGAGTTTACGAGGCGCTTCGATGTACGACTGATACACAGTGATTCGGTGCTGTTTCAGTCGAGTCACCCAGCCTGATCACAAGAGTTGAATCTCGAAATATATTTGCTTACATTTGATAGTAATACAACGAATCTTTGATCTGGCAGTGGTAGCAAAATGTGAGGCTGTATTATCTCGTGGCTAGTGGCTAGCAGTGCTACCTCTGGATCACGGGGTCACGGGTTCGATTCCCGGCCGGGTTGCCGATTTTCTCTGCCCGGGGACTGATTCGTTGTATTACTATCAAATGTAAGCAAGTATATTTCGAGATCCAACTCTTGTGATCAGGCTGGGTGACTCGAGGGAAACAGCATCGAATCACTGTGTATCAGTCGCACATCGAAGCGCCTCGTAAACTCTTCCCCCACCACTTTCCCACCCCCACACTCCCCACTTTCCCCACCATTTCAAGACTTACTTTGCAGGTTCGCTATAGTTTCTATTTCACTATGTACGGTGTCGAAGAAAAATTTTATTGAAGCAGGCCTGTTGCTTTTAAAAACGATATATGAATTCTGGGAACTCTGTCCAACAGCTGTTCCACACTGAACGTGGGTTTCCAGATTCTGAATCCCTTAGTAACTCAGAACAGAAATATATACATATTACAGTTTCCTTCACGTACATTTGACTAGTCGAACCACTTTTCCGAGCAAGTGGGTGAATAGTGTTGTCTTCATCATTCTCATCATTCGTGACAGAGGCTAGATTGGACCGTGGAAAAATTGGACTTCAAAACATTGGGACATTGTACGGGCGCTGAATACTCCGCAGTTGAGCGCCCCTCAAACCAAACATCATCATCACATGTAATATCTCAAGCACATTATATTAAAAAATGTCAAGCAACAAACTGAGGCGCAGTGATTCACGAAATATGATAGGAAACTGTTATTGACCAGTATTAAAACCCAAAATATTTTGACGAATATTTAAATCCACAATAACAGCATCTTCGGTATCAGTGGTGCCTTTTCTTTATGAATCGTCCAACACATTAAGTCAGCAAATTCTGTAAATTAAGTATTCACACAAAATCGTTACACAAAAGGTCATACACAGCAAGAACATCAGATAGCCTGTGAATCATCAAAATGCTTAAATACGTTGGTGCAACTGTCACACTAAACTTCACACAATCTAATGGTTGCACCCTAAGATCAACAGCGTATACCGAACCAATAAATATTTGAAGGTGCTGAAATAGCAGGTAGCTTCACAGCTAAACATCTCAATAAAGCATGATAATTCTTTTCAGTACGTTAAACATATGGTTACAACCATAGATAAATAACTGACAACTCACATTTAACCCTATCAAATGGAAGCGAATAAGAATGAAGCTTGACATGGCAACAGGCTCCTTCCCACGTACGAGAGACCAACTAACTGACATACACAGTTTAACAAGGACACTAGCTCATACACAACAGGCAACACTAACACAGCTCATTGAAAAACAGGAACATGATTTAACAGACAGCAAGAAACTCAAAAAAACACAACACTTTACCAAGCCATACGGACCGACGGAACAGCGTCACTCACACACGTGATCGACGTCTTGCAGTCTCAGCTGAGCACAATGCCAATGTGCCCAGCCCCGTACTCCACACAGCTGTGAGAAGATAGCAAGCTGACACCTTACACCCATCACCGGTGACACCACAGCGGGCATCTGGGCGCCGTATTGGTACACGGCATCGAGGCTGACAGCGAGCAAGTAAGAAAGGCGAGGCACTGTGACAAACAGAAATGCATTACACTCACGAAAATTACGAAAAACGGTTGCAGACGTGCTATGTAAACCTTAGTACAGCGTCTGAGTCTTGATAACGAACCAAGCTCACTAAAATTATTACCATATGCACAGCATTATTATTAACAAAGTTAGCAACATGTAACAATAAAATTGTGTATAAAATAAATATAAATGCTAGACATGTATTATACACATGTGATACTCCGTTAAGTAGCTTTGTGCGTCATTTAATTGATGAACAAGAGTTATTATTGTTAAACAAGTAAGCAAACAGTTATAATTATTTCATGAATAATCTGCAGAAGAATGCCAAGACCGTGATTTCTCGACATGCACATTATTGACTATCGCTAGGATGAGAGTCCCATCCTATTGTCCTATCAGTCCAGTTGTTTGTTCAATGAGACTTTGGTATTTTATATTTACATAAGGTGATTCTTTGACTAACGTAGGACTGCAACACCAAGGGGTATGAAATAGCTGTTTTGACTAGTTTCACTGTACTTCCGTTTCTGATGTATAAACTATATAAAGCCAGTCATTATTGCTACGTTTAGAACTTAATAGCCGGCCCCGGTGGTCTAGCGGTTCCAGGCGCTCAGTCCGGAACCGCGCGACTGCTACTGTCGCAGGTTCGAATCTTGCCTTGGGCATGGATGTGTGTGAAGTCCTTAGGTTAGTTAGGTTTAAGCAGTTCTAAGTTTTAGGGGACTGATGACCACAGATGTTAAGTCCCATAGTGCTCAGAGCCATTTGAACCATTTGAGAACTTAATAATGTAATATGACATTGCTAATTAATCAAAGCGTTTGTTGTATATATTTAAAATGCATAAGTGTTGTGTGTTGAATTACATGAAAAGGTAGTCAAAAGGAAAGTTTCTGAGTAGAGTGCGATAGTGATGAAATGCCAAGTTTTTAAATAAGATGGCGGACGTAGTAGATAAACACGTTAAATGTGATCTACAAAGTTTGATAAATTCCGTGGACAATGGAGAGTACATGAAGAAAAAGATGAAAGATGACATCTTAAAGGCGGTGAGAATGTTTCAGTGTAATAAAACTGGACGTGAGCATGGGAAACACTAAAAATTAAGACAACGCAATCCTGGCAATTGAGGTTAGCAACCCTGAGACACAGGGAGACGACAGCACCATCTGTTGACCTAATACAAGAAACTGATCGTGGCTAGCATCACATATCGACACCTAGCGGTATAGTCTGCAACTACGACAACCAGCCTCCTGATCACGATGCAATATTAGAGGCAAAAATTACAGAGAAAGTTATGCAAAACATAAGCATTTTACAAACTATGTAAATATTTCGAGAAAGGAAGAAATTGAAAGTACAAGACAAAAGATGCCAAAATCGCAGAAAAGATTAACACCACAGTGAGGAAAACAGAAATGTTTCACGCGAATGAAGACGAAACACCTACAACACGATATGACACAAGATCAAGAAAAGGAAACGAATGTAAACGAAAAGACACTGACTTGTGCTGGACCACGAGATGCAGATCAACAAGCATTCTACGTAGGCCGGCTCAAACCTGAGACAACATCAAATTCTAGAAAACAATTTCTCAACAAGAACGGAAGAAAACGTGAAATGTGAGAAACTGGCAAACAATGATACGAAGTAGGCATCCCCTTCCACAACTTGGAGTTGGCGAATAAAGATGAGTTGCGGCCAGCAGGAAACACTGTCAGACGCTTTCGCTTTCTCCATTTTTTCTTTACTTTCCCCCATTTTTTTGAGAAAACGGAGGGGTGTCTCTTCAATAAGATGCAAGAATACCGCCTAAAATGCAAAGAAGTAGGAGCAATAGGATCTTCAAAGATTCTCCTACGGGAATAGTCTAAAAAGTGCAAAGAACATTTCTGCAAGAGATTTCATACAGGGAGATGACATAGCAATCAATACCCTAACACATTTTTAACCGAAAAGTGGCAACATCCGGAATACAAAGGATGGTGGTTTTATTCTGTCTTTGGTATTGAATACCTTTAAGAACACTCTGGGAGTCGGACACGATTAACATCTTTAAGGAGGAAGTAGAAGGTACAAATTTAATTGCCTCTAAAATTGCTGCAGTCTCAGCGGTAAAAATAGAGGCACTTTTTGGCAGTTTGTAGGCTTTATTGATTTGGGTCTGAGGACATAGAAAAGCACATTCATTATACTCCTGTTTTTTTGGATCCACCAGTATAACAGATATGACCAGCCCGTTGAGCTTCAATTAGGCCATTAAATCTGCAGTTCATTTTAACATTCAGTGATCTTATCCTACTATAACAATAGAATGGAATCTGACAGTGTGTCAAGATCGTATTCAAATAAAGGCAAATGTGAAGACCATCGCCGCGCGTTGTAGCCGCGCGGTCTGAGGCGTCTTGTGAGGGACCGCGCGGCTCCCATCGTCGGAGTTTCGAGTCCTCCCTCGAGCATGGGTGTGTTTGTTGTCCATAGCGTAAGTTAGTTTAAGTTAGATTAAGTAGTGTGTAAGCTTAGGGATCAATGACCTAAACAGTTTGGTCACATAAGATCTTACCACAAATTTACAATAAGTTTTTTGACGACCATCGCATAGAATGTTATACAGCTTGCCGAGAGTGCAAGTTTATTTCTTCTTTTTGGAATCATTCCGTGATGTTTGGTTTGTGGGGCGCTTAACTGCACGGTCATCAGGGCCTGTACAAAGTCCCAACTTTTACACAGTCCAATTTTTTCACTATCCAATTTAGCCAGTCACGGATGATGATGATGATGATGATGATGATGATGATGATGATGATGACAACAGAAAGACCCAGTCCCCGGGCAGAGAAAATCCCTAACTCGTCTGGGAATCGAACCCGGGAACCCGCGATCCAGGGGTAGCAACGCTAGCCATTAGACCATGAACTGCGGACTGAAAAATTCCTTAATAGGTAAATATAGTCTCTGCTGTTAGTCAGATAAACTTTTCGTTCAAGGAATAGAAAGCTCTGACACCATTTGACGCCTAATGCTTAAGAGGATCTCTCTCTTGCCTCCACCAAAAGAGCATTTGTAGGCGTCGAACGATGGCTCCAAGACAGATACTCTGCATGGTCGTACTGCACCACTAACAAGGGGAGGCCTCGACGTTGGGTCCAGGGATTTACGAGGCGCGTTTTTGATGTAAGTACCGTTTTGAAATTAAAGATGTGCTAAGATATCTCAATAATTTTATTTTTACATGAAAGCCTGTACCTTAATCTTCTTTTCTACATAATTTCCGTCAATATTGAGGCACTTCTCATAACGTTGTACCAGTTTTTGAATACCCTCCTCATAGAAGTCTGCCGCTTGATTTCTTAGCCACTGCATCACCACTGTTTTGACTTCGTCATCGACTTGAAGATTCTGACCGCCCGGGTGTTTCTTCAAGTGCATGTACAGATGGTGGTCACTGGGCGCAAGATCGGGGCTGTACGGAGGATGATCTAGAGTTTCCCATCGAAAACATATGATATGTTTTGTCTGATTCGCCACATGCGGAAGGGCATCGTCTTGCAGCAAAACGATGTTATAGGTTAGGTTAGGTTAGGCCCTTGCTCAACTTGCCATGTCGTTTGTTCTGAATTGAACGACGCAGATAGTGCAATGTGTTACAGTAAGCTGCTGAATTGATTGTCTCATTACGAGGCAGAAATTCCACAAGCAATACTCCTTTTCTGTCCCAAAAAACTGTGCACGTTATTTTCTGGGCGGAAATTGTTTGCTTAAACTTCACTTTTCTGGATGAATGTGAATGCCGCCATTCCATGGACTGTGCTTTGATTCTGGTGTGATGTAGGCCACCCACGTTTCATCACCCATAACAGTTTGGCTTAAGAAATCACCATCGTCGTTGTGGTACCGCTCAAGGAAAGTCAATGCACTGTCTAAACGTTTGGTTTTGTGCACATCCGTCAACATTTTCGGTACTAAACGTGCGCACAATTTTCAGTAATTAAAGTGCTCGGTCACAATGCCATACAAAACACTACGAGAAAGATTAGGAAAGTCATCCCGCAAGAAGGAAATCGTAAAGCGTCTGTTTTCTCTCACCTTATTGTTCACTTCCCGCACCAAACTTTCATTAATGACCGAAGGGCACCCACTCCATTGTTCATCAAGCACATTTGTACGGCCATCTTTAAATGCTCTCGCCCACTTTCTTACCATTCCCACTCATAATGTTTTCTCTGTAAACTGCAAAGATCTCACGATGAATATAGATCACTTTTAGACCTTTAGCACTGAGAAATCTTATAACAGCCCGTACTTCACAGTCTATTATCGGAGGCATCTTATCATGGAGGTAGACGGAGGGGAGATGCCATGACGTCACAAACTTGAAGCCGACAGAAACCGAGCTCCGCCATTGCAGTTTGGTCAGAAGACTCGTTTCAGATTGTGCTACTGTCTAGAGCTGCTGAAGGTTTTTCATTTTGCGTTGTTTACGGGTGTACTAACCGTTGGAATAGTGCTACCAAGTTAAAAGGAATCACGTTCCATGCGTAAGTGGCCCCGTTCGTAAAATATTGTCGTTTATATTCGTGAGATGTGCGGCCTTGTTTACGTTTTGTGAAACTGTTTTCTTCTTATTTTATTTCAGATTTCCGATCAATGAAGCTCGTAGGGCTCTGTGGGTTCATATGCTTATTTTTCTTGACAAAGCACAAACGATGTTTGTATTTACAAATGAAATTTTGTATAAGTGTGTAAACGAGTAAGAAATATCATCCGGTATGTAAACTAGCATAGCTTTCGGGTTCTGCTTTCAGTTTACATCGACACAAATACAGTAAAAGGTGATCTGAGTTTGAAAAGAGCTTTGTACACTGTTATTTTTCATCATTCGAAGTTCGTATCCAAAAGAAACACTTAAGTTAACGAGACCAAATCAGTTGTATTGCTGGGGCAAAACGCATTAAAAACAAAACGAAAACACCTGAAAAAGCTATTCTGACGTTGTGTTATGCATGTAAACATTGTAACACTCATCATCTGAAATTATTTCGCAGACATAACGTTAAATATGAAGAACACGCAATTCTAACAAGAGCTCTGTCACTGTTTTGACCAATCAAACATGGCGGCCGACCGGCTTCAAACAGACGTACAGCAGACGGCCATAGTGCCATCTCCCCTCCTTATACCTCCATGCATCTTATACACTCAGTACACAACGTAAACAAGGAAGAATCAGACTGTAATGGCGCTAGTGCGTAGAAAACAGATGTAGGTACCCAGTGCGCATGCGCAGAACGCCGCCCGCAGCGCTGCGGCCGTGGTGTGGCAAAACAGTACTTAAAAAACACTCCTCGTACTTCAGACTTTTTATATACTTAGTAGGCTATTAAAACAACAAAATGAGCAAGTAGTAAGTTGCACTAGTGTGGCACTTCCGAAAGCATCGCAAGAGAAGTTTCAGGCGTCTATTGGGTAACATGTATCTGTGCAAAGGCGCTGGCCCTAAGAAGTCACTGTGGTGAAGTGGTTAGCGTTTGCGCTGTAAAAGAGAATCGTAGACGAGGCAACAAGGCGGATCCTTCTGACACTAATTTCTTAATCTATTTTTCTCATCGCTGGTCACATTATTTTGACATTTGAGAGGTAATACTGTACAGGGTGATTCAAAAAGAATACAACTTTAAAAATGTGTATTTAATGAAAGAAACATAACCTTCTGTTATACATCATTACAAAGAGTATTTAAAAGTTTTTTTTTCACTCAAAAACAAGTTCAGAGGTGTTCAATATGGCCCCCTCCAGACACTCGAGCAATATCAACCCGATACTCCAACTCGTTCCAAACTCTCTGTAGCATATCAGGCGTAACAGTTTGGATAGCTGCTGTTATTTCTCGTTTCAAATCATCAATGGTGGCTGGGAGAGGTGGCCGAAACACCATATCCTTAACATACCCCCATAAGAAAAAATCGCAGGGGGTAAGATCAGGGCTTCTTGGAGGCCAGTGATGAAGTGCTCTGTCACGGGCTGCCTGGCGGCCGATCCATCGCCTCGGGTAGTTGACGTTCAGGTAGTTACGGACAGATAAGTGCCAATGTGGTGGCGCTGCATCCTGCTGAAATATGAATTGTTGTGCTTCTTGTTCGAGCTGAGGGAACAGCCAATTCTCTAACATCTCCAGATAATGTAGTCCAGTTACAGTAGCACCTTCGAAGAAAAAGGGACCAAAAACTTTATTGGCTGAAATACCAACGTTTAATACACCACCTATCAGGAGGTTTAACACCATACTTCGTTCGAAATGCACGCTGAACAATTGTCGTCGATTCACTTCTGCCGTACTCAATAACACAAAAAGCTTTCTGTTGAGCGGTCGCCATCTTAGCATCAACTGACGCTGACGCCTAGTCAACAGCGCCTCAAGCGAACAAATGTACAACTAAATGAAACTTTATAGCTCCCTTAATTCGCCGACAGATAGTGCTTAGCTCTGCCTTTTGTCGTTGCAGAGTTTTAAATTCCTAAAGTTGTGGTATTCTTTTTGAATCACCCTGTATAATGGAAAAAAAGAATAGCACGTGCATTTTCATGAAGCTGTAGTGAATTTCACGTGTTGTTTGAACGCTTAACACTTTTAATAAAATTTTCCAGGAGAAGTGACAGGCTTGGAAAGCCCAAGTCAAACACGGAGTCAGCATCGTTTTTGGAGTACAGGAGAAAAATTGCACCTTCATTATTCATTCTTCTGCAGCTTTAAGTGTCGAGGTGCAAAGCAGTTTTGGGTACCTTACCAGACTGCGTGTATAAGGGATTTTGCAGATCACGACAGGCATACATTTTCAGGAAAACTCTATGCGTTTCTTCGTTTACTTGTTGATAGTTACAAATATTTTTGTTCTAATTATTACATTTAATTAAAAATAATATGCAGTCAAATAACATGAAATTCACTAAAATTCATGCAAATACACGTGGTTTTTTAAAATTATATTACCTCTCAAATGTAGTATAAATTAAATAATATAACCAGTGATGAGAAAATAGATTAATAACTAAGTCTGAGCGGAAGTCGAACTGTTGCTTCTTACACGTTCGTTTTACGAAGCTCGAACGCTAATCACGCGATCACCATGAACTCTTAGAGCCTGGCACCTACGCTTAGATACATAAGCCAAATAATAAACGAGTAAAACTTGTCTTGCGATTTCCTCGGAACTGCCAGAGAAGTGCAGATTACTACTGGCACATTATGCTGTTCTAATGGCCTACTAGTGGTGTACAAAGTTTGAAGTAAATCTGCGATCCCCTTGTAAGTGGACTACACTTGTCAACGTAGGCTACACTTGTCAACGTAGGCTACACTTGTCAACGTAGGCTACACTTGTCAACGTAGGCTACACTTGTCAACGTAGGCTACACTTGTCAACGTAGGCTGCACTTGTCAACGTAGGCTGCACTTGTCAACGTAGGCTGCACTTGTCAACGTAGGCTGCACTTGTCAACGTAGGCTGCACTTGTCAACGTAGGCTGCACTTGTCAACGTAGGCTGCACTTGTCAACGTAGGCTGCACTTGTCAACGTAGGCTGCACTTGTCAACGTAGGCTGCACTTGTCAACGTAGGCTGCACTTGTCAACGTAGGCTGCACTTGTCAACGTAGGCTGCACTTGTCAACGTAGGCTGCACTTGTCAACGTAGGCTGCACTTGTCAACGTAGGCTGCACTTGTCAACGTAGGCTGCACTTGTCAACGTAGGCTGCACTTGTCAACGTAGGCTGCACTTGTCAACGTAGGCTGCACTTGTCAACGTAGGCTGCACTTGTCAACGTAGGCTGCACTTGTCAACGTAGGCTGCACTTGTCAACGTAGGCTGCACTTGTCAACGTAGGCTGCACTTGTCAACGTAGGCTGCACTTGTCAACGTAGGCTGCACTTGTCAACGTAGGCTGCACTTGTCAACGTAGGCTGCACTTGTCAACGTAGGCTGCACTTGTCAACGTAGGCTGCACTTGTCAACGTAGGCTGCACTTGTCAACGTAGGCTGCACTTGTCAACGTAGGCTGCACTTGTCAACGTAGGCTGCACTTGTCAACGTAGGCTGCACTTGTCAACGTAGGCTGCACTTGTCAACGTAGGCTGCACTTGTCAACGTAGGCTGCACTTGTCAACGTAGGCTGCACTTGTCAACGTAGGCTGCACTTGTCAACGTAGGCTGCACTTGTCAACGTAGGCTGCACTTGTCAACGTAGGCTGCACTTGTCAACGTAGGCTGCACTTGTCAACGTAGGCTGCACTTGTCAACGTAGGCTGCACTTGTCAACGTAGGCTGCACTTGTCAACGTAGGCTGCACTTGTCAACGTAGGCTGCACTTGTCAACGTAGGCTGCACTTGTCAACGTAGGCTGCACTTGTCAACGTAGGCTGCACTTGTCAACGTAGGCAGCACTTGTCAACGTAGGCTGCACTTGTCAACGTAGGCTGCACTTGTCAACGTAGGCTGCACTTGTCAACGTAGGCTGCACTTGTCAACGTAGGCTGCACTTGTCAACGTAGGCTGCACTTGTCAACGTAGGCTGCACTTGTCAACGTAGGCTGCACTTGTCAACGTAGGCTGCACTTGTCAACGTAGGCTGCACTTGTCAACGTAGGCTGCACTTGTCAACGTAGGCTGCACTTGTCAACGTAGGCTGCACTTGTCAACGTAGGCTGCACTTGTCAACGTAGGCTGCACTTGTCAACGTAGGCTGCACTTGTCAACGTAGGCTGCACTTGTCAACGTAGGCTGCACTTGTCAACGTAGGCTGCACTTGTCAACGTAGGCTGCACTTGTCAACGTAGGCTGCACTTGTCAACGTAGGCTGCACTTGTCAACGTAGGCTGCACTTGTCAACGTAGGCTGCACTTGTCAACGTAGGCTGCACTTGTCAACGTAGGCTGCACTTGTCAACGTAGGCTGCACTTGTCAACGTAGGCTGCACTTGTCAACGTAGGCTGCACTTGTCAACGTAGGCTGCACTTGTCAACGTAGGCTGCACTTGTCAACGTAGGCTGCACTTGTCAACGTAGGCTGCACTTGTCAACGTAGGCTGCACTTGTCAACGTAGGCTGCACTTGTCAACGTAGGCTGCACTTGTCAACGTAGGCTGCACTTGTCAACGTAGGCTGCACTTGTCAACGTAGGCTGCACTTGTCAACGTAGGCTGCACTTGTCAACGTAGGCTGCACTTGTCAACGTAGGCTGCACTTGTCAACGTAGGCTGCACTTGTCAACGTAGGCTGCACTTGTCAACGTAGGCTGCACTTGTCAACGTAGGCTGCACTTGTCAACGTAGGCTGCACTTGTCAACGTAGGCTGCACTTGTCAACGTAGGCTGCACTTGTCAACGTAGGCTGCACTTGTCAACGTAGGCTGCACTTGTCAACGTAGGCTGCACTTGTCAACGTAGGCTGCACTTGTCAACGTAGGCTGCACTTGTCAACGTAGGCTGCACTTGTCAACGTAGGCTGCACTTGTCAACGTAGGCTGCACTTGTCAACGTAGGCTGCACTTGTCAACGTAGGCTGCACTTGTCAACGTAGGCTGCACTTGTCAACGTAGGCTGCACTTGTCAACGTAGGCTGCACTTGTCAACGTAGGCTGCACTTGTCAACGTAGGCTGCACTTGTCAACGTAGGCTGCACTTGTCAACGTAGGCTGCACTTGTCAACGTAGGCTGCACTTGTCAACGTAGGCTGCACTTGTCAACGTAGGCTGCACTTGTCAACGTAGGCTGCACTTGTCAACGTAGGCTGCACTTGTCAACGTAGGCTGCACTTGTCAACGTAGGCTGCACTTGTCAACGTAGGCTGCACTTGTCAACGTAGGCTGCACTTGTCAACGTAGGCTGCACTTGTCAACGTAGGCTGCACTTGTCAACGTAGGCTGCACTTGTCAACGTAGGCTGCACTTGTCAACGTAGGCTGCACTTGTCAACGTAGGCTGCACTTGTCAACGTAGGCTGCACTTGTCAACGTAGGCTGCACTTGTCAACGTAGGCTGCACTTGTCAACGTAGGCTGCACTTGTCAACGTAGGCTGCACTTGTCAACGTAGGCTGCACTTGTCAACGTAGGCTGCACTTGTCAACGTAGGCTGCACTTGTCAACGTAGGCTGCACTTGTCAACGTAGGCTGCACTTGTCAACGTAGGCTGCACTTGTCAACGTAGGCTGCACTTGTCAACGTAGGCTGCACTTGTCAACGTAGGCTGCACTTGTCAACGTAGGCTACACTTGTCAACGTAGGCTACACTTGTCAACGTAGGCTACACTTGTCAACGTAGGCTACACTTGTCAACGTAGGCTAACCTGCTGCCCAGGGGAAAATAAGCATTAATGGCTTCGTCTTGCCACATGTACTTGGAGGTATTGTAAGTAGCCTGTTTGTATGTTGGCAGCGCTATAGTCTGTGTTAATATCGCTGACAGCGCTCTGCGCCATCAGCAAGAGATTCTGTGGTTCGACGACCAGCAGTCAGCTAGTGGATAGAGAAGTATACGGACATGTTTTTTCTTAGTGGAGACTCTGTGTTGGTATATGAAACGCAAGGAAACGTAAAATGAGGATGCAGATTGTTGGTAATGTTTAGGTTGTGGAATTAATTACAACTATATAATTTTTAGACCTGGATGTTATGTGAATAAGGTAAAAGTTTCTAAATACATTATTTGCTCTTCAAGAAAATCTTTCTTTTACTAACCATATGCCTCCTAGTAGTTAGTCTATAGTACTTAGAATATTTTTATTTAGCTGGCTGTAGTTGCCGCTGTAGTTACTGTTATGAATATTTTCTATGAGGTAAGTGCTTTATAAAAAATGAGGTTTGATTGAAATGATTTTAGGCAATTACCAGAATTGGAGGAAGTATCATATTTCTTTAATTGCATATTGTGGGTAATAAACGAATAGGTTAAGTTTGAGTAGTCTTTGTCAGGGAAAATTTTGTAGGTCAGTGTTTAAATGATAAAAATAATGGCTTAGTTTCTGTACTAAATAAAATAAAATCAAATGATTGAAATGGGTCTGAGCACTATGGGACTAAACATCTGAGGTCATCAGTCCCCTAGAACTTAGAACTACTTAAACCTAACTAACCTAAGGACATCACACACATCCCTGCCCGAGGCAGGATTCGAACTTGCGACCGTAGCTGTCGTGCGGTTCCAGACTGTAGCGCCTAGAACCGCTCGGCCACTCCGGCAGGCACAAAAGTCTTATGACTTGTGAAGGGTGTAATTATTAATCTGCAAATGACAAATACTGAGATAATGTTGTTCAGTTGACCGTCCTCAGTCATGAACAGAAATATCTGGACGTATACTCTTTACACACTCTATACACGTGAGACGGTCTGTAGCCGTCTGCAGAGTTTTGCTCTCGGTCCACGAGGCCTCACTCGCCGCGGGGTGGGGAGCGTGCAGCGCCGAAGCTGAAAGGAGGGAAGCGCGGATCCGTGGAGGCAGTTGTGGAGGGCAAGTGAATGTGCTGGTTTATCATCGAGCAGACTGAAGTGCTTCGTCGAACTTCAGTTTACGGCAGGCACGAAATGATGGGATGCCGAATATAGCACAGTCACAGCCGTAGAAGCCCAAGCAATGTTGTGACGTGTTTTCAAGCAGTCGTGTTAGGGTGTATTTGAAGAGAGGGTGCTCAGCTTGCAGGAAGTCCCCCGTCCCAGCGGTAACCGTACTGGGCGGTAGCATTTGTTGTCTCGCTGTAACTGGAATGCGATCAATGCTAAGCGCCTTTAGTAAGTGTCACATTGGGAAGGCGTTGTGCGCTGATGGGAAGTGATTTTATATTGCTGAACAGATTTCAGGTTTGCTTTGGCGTGATATAGGTGAGCACCTGCGAGTCTGTAAAAGTTTGTTCATTGCCCGTGCTTTAATTGTGTAGTATTTTTTGCTCTTCTGAGCTTTATTAGCGTTATCTTAATCTGATATATCAATGTGCTGGTTGATTTTCAAAAAAGGTTTCATGTTGATATGCTTGTTAGCCGAAGCGACGGCTTGTTATCTATTCTTCCCTGCCCTCCGTAGTCGTAGGATGACACATTTCCCTTTTTATATTGATTCTCCTTGAGAAGAAAGATCTCTGGTGGTGGATGGAGGACGCGGAGGGAGGCAGTATGAGGACAAACGAACAGCTACGCACGGCGGACGAGGACGACCAACGGCCCGGACTACCAGCGGCAGCTATCTCTCTCGGGTGCTTGTTTTCGTCACGGCCTTAGCGTTTCTAGACTGCTGAAATTTCTGGAGAGACGAAATCCTGTTGTATGGATTACATTCGTCCTGACGTCCGTTGGTCTGTGATTCAGGCGATACAGTGCTGTGTGCGACTGGGTATTCAATGTTGCCTTGACAATATTCAATTTGCCTTTGCCTTTTGCACCTTTCATACACAGTGGTCGTACTACGAGAGCTTCTGGCCTTGTCTGATCTTGGTGGCTTACTGAACGGCTGAACGTAGTATTTTTACTGATTGAGACCCCTTTTTTAGTTACTGGTATTTTTCATTAATTTTGCCTTTCGGTGCCTCTCTAAGGGTGGTTTTTTGCGTTATTTATCGCATGTGTAATTTGGTCGCTTATTTCCAATTATAGTGACCGAAGGCAGTTATTTAACTGTTATTTATCTTTTTATTGTATTGATCACTTTGAGCGTTGCCCTGTTTTATTTAAAAGTTGCTGTCGACCCCTTTTTTTTAAAAATAAGAACGTCGTTATTTGAAGTATGATTAGTCCTTTACTATCCTTTAAACAATTTTGTGATGTAACGGGGTCAGAGTTTTCTTATGGATTACTTCGTGAAATTCTGATTGAATTGAAATGTTTAAATAGCCACTAAGGCAGTTATATGTACTAGTTGTATTTTCTGCTTCTGGTTATTTTAGCAGTTGCCTCTTTATTTTTGTATATGTGGAGGACTGGATTTAAACTTTGTATGTCTAATACGTATGCAACTTCTGTTAGAGATTTCCTTGCTTAAGGTGTTCCGTAAGCAGCTAATGGGCGTGAAAATCTGGCAACGCCTTTACACAGGATGGAAGGATAAGGAAGCGTGAGGGGGCACCCACAATAGTAATGTCATTTCTCTTTTGATTACGTTTATTCCAACAACAAATAATATTAAACACAGTATTGATCAGACTCCCTCTTAACAAATAACAAACAAAGAGCAAATACGTCAAAAATGTATAATAGGTGTATACAATAAGGAACAGTAGTATTTCACAATAATAAAACGGTAAAAAGAGGCCTTTGGGCTCACTCCTACATTCAGACTGTACTCGACCAAGCTATGTTGCTAATCGCAGAAACTACTTCGATTTATAGCACAATCAGTAATTTCATAAGAGAATCAGTAATTTAGTAACATTAATAATTCCTTATCCCAAGAACATTGCCCCCCTTTTTTATAAAGAAAGTTTCTTAAATAAATAACACTAAAGTGTCTCTAGAGGATACAAGGTGCAAGCAGTACATTGGCCGCTCAGGCTAAAGCCAGTTAAAAGGAACACCGTCTAATAAACTATGAATCCCTAATGATTGAGAAAAAGCTGGTATAGTATAGTTACTTAAATCTGAAACTCTAATAACCAAGATCTTGTGAGGGAAAGGGTGCAGTTTTGAATAAGTGTACAGGGAGTAAAATACACTGAAGTTGCTCGTTCCAACAGGCAGCCTAAATTACTGTCCTTGGGCTAATCCCCCGCTCCACAACACAAGTTAACAAATGACAAGGCAGCGCGTAACATCAAAAGGTCCCCCGCGCCTATGAGGCGTAGAGAAGTCGACCGCAAGCTGAGGCAAGTTAGTGCTGTTAACAAAAGGCACTAAACTGTGGGCCAAAGAAGCGGTTTAACAATTATAAATGAAGCCCTTACAGGAACATAACAAAGTTTAGAAACTTATCTTTAACTCTTCGTAACAAAGATCTCTATTCAAGAAAAGAGAACATGAGAATTAAAGGCAACCTCAAACTTTAATCAACTGGCTGTTCACAATTACACTCACAGGCTTAACAAAAAATGCAGTCTATAACCGTCAGGCCACCCAGTCGTTTGTTGGCGTATATTACAATGAGGCAAAAATAACGAGCTTACATCTACAGAACCGGAACCAAACAGATTCTCACGCCCATTCCCTTTAAAAGATTCTGTGCGATTTCCATTTTATTGAGTTATCTTAAGCTAACCGAGTTTATCGAAAATACGCTCTTGCTTAATAACCTGAGATTTGTAACCTTCGACACATTGTAACACGCCCGGGAGTACTAATGGGTGAGGGGTACCTTAAAATGGTTGTCGTTTCTGCTTTTCTTGACCGTGCGCCCTGTCCACACCACGTACCTGGTAATCCCGCGGCGGTTGTACTATTCTGCTCCACACCTGGCTTGCCTGAAATTATCTATCGAAATATGCGAGCGGGTTTAGGGGAGCCACTCAACGTTAAAACACAACACTGTCCGACGTCTTGTATGAACAACTATATTCTGAGACGATTAAAGAAAGTCGCAGGTTGCACTGCTTACATTCTAATTCAGAAGTGTTATCCCAATTAATGGTTGGTTAACAGTCCACAATATCATTCGGACGAGCGCACGCGTAACCGACACGACGCGGGTGATTGTTGATGAAGCGGATGCCGAATTATCGCACGAAAGTTCTTACGCTCGTCACGCATACACAGATATTTGGTACCAGTCCTCCTTGACACTAGTAATGATATTTTAACACTGTTCACAAAGTTAAATTTACAGTCAACAGTTCTCAGTTGTACAAGCGTGCGCGTAACCGTCGCGGCGCGGTTGATTGTTGACAATGCGGAAACGCAATGATCGAAAGCACGTTCTCACGTTCGCTACAAAACATTGGCACTTGACTGCGCTCTTGTATGGTGACTAATTTCTACTGATTCACATCAGTTCATTCTGGGAGACCGAACACAGCGCGGATGATTGATGCTGTGCGACACGCAACGAGAGGATACACAAAATACGTTATCGGCGGCACTGCTCATTTTTAATTACATCTTGACGCACTTTCCTCTGAATCACTTCCATATTTTATCACTTTACTGTAATAGCACTTGTAGCAACACTTAGACTTCCATACTAACAACGCTTCTTACATGCAGAGCTATCCACGAAATAACAGTTCGGTGTCCCGCGCTCGACTCTACATGCGCGGCTGCCCGCAAAGATACTCCGCAACCAAGCCAGCGATATGAAAGTACACTTACAGCATTAGCAGCCGTTCGCTAGTTGTTTGCTGTTGTGCGGTTATTGCCTGAGCGTGTGCTGACTTTTCAAGTAAGTAACAAGAGTAATTTTATAGCGCCATTAGCTGACACTGTGCATATTCTATTTAAAGTTGGGTTCTTAAGTTTTATTATTTAATAAGATATTTTGTTAATTGTAGTTATTGCCACTGTGTTATACTCCAGAGCTCGGGGCGCGTTGGTGGCTTGTGAAATAATTATATTTGTTGTTATATATATATATGCTCTTCCTTATTTTAGAAGCTTCCCGAACCTATCTGAGATCAGCGTTCATGATACGGCAGGCAGCTACTGTTGGCGCAATGTGGGTCCTGGGATTGTGGAGTGTCCATTTATAACACCCTTTATGATGAACAATGTTGTTTGGTCACAGACATTTATTTGATATAAAATATTGTAATAAAGTGTTGGGAATTTAAAATTGTACGGCCGAGCTATGTTCCTACGTACTCCCTAATTTGAACGTAATTTTGTTCTTTCTCTTGTATTCCTGATTGTTCTTGGGCTATATTTAGTTTAGTTGAAATTTAATTGTAAATTAATATATATGTTAGTCTCAAGGAAGTTTCATATTTTCATGTTGTATTTTGTTTATGAAAGAGTGTGGCACTTTACACTCTGCATAAGACACACGTCATCACGTAGACGCCGGCCGAAGTGGCCGTGCGGTTAAAGGCGCTGCAGTCTGGAACCGCAAGACCACTACGGTCGCAGGTTCGAATCCTGCCTCGGGCATGGATGTTTGTGATGTCCTTAGGTTAGTTAGGTTTAACTAGTTCTAAGTTCTAGGGGACTAATGACCTCAGCAGTTGAGTCCCATAGTGCTCAGAGCCATTTGAACCATCACGTAGACTTCCGCAATGTGTATGTGATCGTTTTGAGTCGGAAAAAGTCTTTTAGTTTGTTGTGACTGACCTGTAGAATTTTACTGATGCGGTCAGTAACTATACAGTGTTTAAAGTATAACTGTTTATAGCGTAACACTGTGCGAGCAATTTGTTACAGCACACTTGTGGTCCATCGAGTCAGGAAAGTACCTCAGGCCGGCTTACGAAAAGGACGTAAGCTACAGAGAATGTGCATCGCTGTAGTTTCAATATCCTCTCGCTCTCTTGACGCAAACTGTTAGTCGTGGAAAAAAATGTGTCGGATCGTAGCTAACGTACCTACGTTTTGTACTGGGAGTCGTTGTCGCTCGAGACCGCGGTTTTAGAGTTATTCAAGAAAGACCTTCGAAAGACACCTTCAAAAGTGACTTGCAAAAGAACTCTGTTCCACATTTACCCCCTACCGATCAGGATTCTTAGTGCGTTGTTGACGCATTTCCCTTCTGCCACAATAGAAAAATATGCGACTATACGAATAATTTCCCATATTCGATCTTCTTTGATCTTCGTTAACTGGGCTGTTAGCCCCCGGCTTAGTTTTGCGCATAGAAATTTAAAAAAATGATCTTTGTCTAAATTTTATATCGTAATATTTCCAATTTTAACTGAAAAAAATCGTTCTGTTTGTCTTGCCTTCTTACTAACAGAATATTGTGCTTGTAAGGGTTAAATTAGATTGAATAGTAAACGTAAATAATTTTTGCATAACGCTTACGAAGTCATTTTTGTACCATTAACCTGATGGATAAGTTTAAATTAATGATGTTCATGATATAGCCTATTAAGGCAGTGGCTTAATAGCCAGTCAATGACGACCACAAAAGTCGAATATGGGAAATAATTTGTGCAGTCCCAAATTTTTGTCCAGAGCTAGGAGGAAGTACCGTGAAAACTACTAAAAATCCAGATCAGTGAGGGGTGAGTGTCGGGATGACAGAATGTTTGAATTTCAGTTTTGTACGTTTTTCTTGAATAATTAGAAATCCGCGACCTCTACTGAAAATATATCCCACTACAAAATTAAACTACAATAAACTTCCTACCAAATAGGTCTTAATCAGTTTTTCTCTAGGACGAATAGTTTGCGCAATGAAAGCGAAAGGACAGTGAAAAACTCGCGAGACGTGCATGCACTGTGGCCTAGGTAGTTTTTGTAGACCAGTGTGAGGTATTTTCATGACATGCTACACTGTATATGTTCTGTATCAAATTGTTCGCTCGACTTTCTCTACACCAATGCGGTTCATTGTAAATAGTTGTCATTTACATCCTGTAGGAAAGATCGGTCATCTAACAAGTGAGAAGGTAGTTAATTTTCATTCCTAATAGGATAATTAATATTTCATGCGAAAACCCTATGAATAAACAATCGTAGCTATTGGTCTTCAGTATCTTCTTTAAGAAATCCAACTCACATTTCAGGTCGTTATTGTCACTGATACGGAAGGAACTTGAAGACAGATTGTTGAGTGAGGCATTAGAGTATTTCTGGACTTGATGGTGGTGCGAAGCGGCGTCTAAATACCTATTCGTGTTTGTGTAAGGACACACTTTGTATAAGGACACTATGCCCTAGAGTAGTCAGATCTTCTACAAACCAGCACGTCTAGAAACGGAAGATCGACTTCACTCACTAGCTTCCGTACGAAGTTGATTTGTGATGAACCTCATTTGAAAAATTGTGGAATATATGAAGCTCTTCTCTACTGTGTCTTTGATGTACATTCGATGTTGTGCATAAGTACTGTAAACTCTTTGACGGCAGTAGTTAACCTGATGTTGCCATCTCAAACCGAAAAAAAGTTAACGAAATAAATTACTATTGTAGAACATCTTGCGTCATACGCAATAAACAGTGAATACTATGTAAATCATCTGGCCCAACTGGACGGAAAGAATCGCGAGAAAAAAACCTGCATGGCAATAGCAGAAAAAACATCTTTGATCGGGACAATTATTCTTACCGCAAAGGTGCCTTTGCACACGGAAAAATTGAGGGATTTGAAATATGATTTCTTGAAAACTTTACTGTATTTGGTCTGCTCTAATTTTCGCTTACACTATGTGATCAAAAGTATCCGGACACCCTTAAAAACATACGTTTTCATATTAGATGCAGTGTGCTGCCATCTACTGCCAGTTACTCCATATCGGCGACCTCAGTAGTCATTAGACATAGTGAGAGAGCAGAATGGGGCGCTCCGCTGAATTCACGGTCTTCGAATGTGGTCAGATGATTGGGTGTCACTTGTGTCATATGACTGTACGCGAGAATTCCACACTCCTAAACAATCCTAAGTCCACTGCTTCCGATGTGATAGTGAAGTGGAAACGTGAAGGGACACGTACAACACGAAAGCGTACAGGCCGACCTTGTCTGTTGACTGACAGGGAGCGCCGACAGTTGAAGAGGGTCGTAATGTGTAATAGGCAGACATCTTTCCAGACCATGACACAGGAATTCCAAACTGCATCAGGATCCACTGCAAGTACTATGACAGGCATGAGGTGAGAAAACTTGGATTTCATGGTAGAGCAGCTGCTCGTAAGTCACACATCATGCCAGTAAATGCCAAACGACGCCTCGCTTGGTGTAATTAGCGTAAACATTGGACGATTGAACAGTGGAAAAAACGTTGTGTGGAGTGACGAATCACGGTACACTGTGGCGATCCGATGGCAGGGTGTGGGTATGGCGAATGCCCGGTGAACGTCGTCTGCCAGTGAGTGTAGAGTCAACAGTAAAATTCGGATGCGGTGGTGTTATGCTGTGGTCGTGTTTTTCATGGAGGGTCTTGCATCCCTTGTTGTTTTGCATGGCACTATCACAGCACAGGCCTACAATAATATTTTAAGCACCTTCTTGCTTTCCATTGTTGAAGAGTAATTCGAGGATGGCGATTGCATCTATCAACACGATCGAGCACCTGTTCATAATGCAGGGCATGTGGCGGAGTGGTTACATGTCAATAACATCCCTGTAGACTGGCCTACACAGAGTCCTGCCCTGAATCCTATAGAACACCTCTGGAATGTTTCGGAACGCCGACTTCGTGCCAGGCCTCACCGAACGACGTCGACACCTCTCCTCTGCGCAGCGCTCCGTGAGGAATACGCTGCCATTCCCCTAGAAAGCCTCCAGCAGCTGATTGAACGTATGCCTGCGAGAGTGGAAGCTGCCATCAAGGCTAATGCTGGCCCAACACTTTATTGAATTCCAGCATTACCGATGGAGGGCGCCACGAACTTGTAAGTCATTTTCAGCCAGGTGTGCGAATACTTTTGATCACATAGTGTATATTCCCACTTCTTTTTGCAGTGAAATGAACAACAGCCCAAACTCGAACTTATGTATCTGTCGAGTTTAAACCGACCTCAGAGCCGGCCGGTGTGGCCGTGCGGTTAAAGGCGCTTCAGTCTGGAACCGCGTGACCGCTACGGTCGCAGGTTCGAATCCTGCCTCGGGCATGAATGTGTGTGATGTCCTTAGGTTAGTTAGGTTTAATTAGTTCTAAGTTCTAGGCGACTGATGACCTCAGAAGTTAAGTCGCATAGTGCTCAGAGCCAAACCGACCTCAGAAACGTAAGGAATGTGATCAAATTCAGCGAGGAATGGATGTGAAGTTCAGCGAGAGTCGTTCTCCCAGCTGGTCTTCCATGGTACGACGACCATCTCCCTCCAAACTTCCAGTGGGAAGAGTGGTGTGGGCTGAGCCTACATTAGCGCTTATCCGCGAACGCTGGGCCGCTATAAAAGATTGTTGCCTCGCGGCAGTACGTTTTATGGGGCCGCGGGCGTCAGATTTACTCGTATTTTATCGTGTTTAGCGCTTCCTCAGAATGGCTGAAAGCTCGCATCTGTCACCGGCAATGGCCTGCTCTCCCGATTTACCATATCTCTCGCCTTAATCCGCCCTTGCATTTTAAGATGCTATTTTTATCTTCCTCCACGAGAGGGGTCATTAATTTAGAAGACAACCGTTTTTGCTTCATTTTCTGGTTTCTGAATTAAAACAATAACTTTGAATTAATTTCGCTTTTCTGGTTCTCATATTTATATACATAGATGGCCATGTTGAAATGGTGCGATAGCAGGAGTTCGGTGATGGAATGCTGAGGGGCTGGATTAGCTAATAAACACATAATGCTTTATGAAACAGTTATTACAGACAGACATTCCCAGATGATAAATAGGATCTGAATTACATCTTTAATTGATCACGTCCGGAATGGACTTAAACAAGCAAAGAGGGAACTCAATAGCAATGTTTCTTTTAAACCTTGAAACGCTCAATCAACTTTAAACTCCAGAAAATTACTGCGGTTACAAACCAAAGAGTTCTTAGTGACAGAATTTATTAGTGACCAAAGTAAAACTGCAAGACAGTAACTAAGTAAAAGAACCAGTTAAAATTTTACACAGCATTCCATTAAATGAATTACTTCCTGATCCACTTACAGTGGAGTGACGAATCACTGTACACAATGTGGCGATTCGATGGCAGGGTGTGGGTATGGCGTATGCCTGGTGTATTTCATCTTCCAGCGTGTGTAGTGCCAGCAGTAAAATTCGGAGGCGGGAGTGTTATGATGTGGTCGTGTTTTTCATTGAGGGCTTGCACCCCTTGTTTAGCATGGCACTATCACAAAACAGTCCTACATTGATGTTTTAAGCACCTTCTTGCTTCCCATTGGTGAAGAGCAGTTCGGGGATGGCGGCTGCATCTTTCAACAGAATCGAGCACCTGTTCAAAATCCACGGCCTGTGGCTGAGTGTTTACACGACAATAACATCCCTGTAATGGACTGGCCTGCAGAGTCGTGACTTGATTCCTATAGAACACATTTGGGATGTTTTGGAACGCCGAATTCGTGCCAGCCCTCACCGACCGACATCGATACGTCTCCTCAGTGCAGCACTCTGTGAAGACTGGCTGCCATTCCCCAAGAAACCTTACAGCACCTGCCTGGGAGAGTGGAAGCTGTCATCAAAGCTAAGGGTGGACCAACATCACGTTGAATTCCAGCGTTACCGATGGGGGGTGAAGCAAAATTGTTAAGTCATTTCCAGCCAGGTGTGAGGATACTTTCGATCAGATAGTGTATGTCAGGTTCGTGGCGAAGTGCTCATAATCTCGCTAATAGTCTTATTTTATAAGACACTACGCAAAATTCGAATAGTTTGCAATGAAAAATAGGGGTCGTTATGAGTTTACCTTTGATGCGTATTACACCATATGTTGCTGCGTAATAAATTTAGCTAACATGCTGAATTTTTCTTTAGACTTCGGAAGAGGTCTCTATCTGGCTCCAATCTCGAGAAAATGGATCCTATGTGGCGCGCTCACTCCCGATCTCACGCCCGTGAGAAGGTAATATTCACAACATCCCTATCTCCTAAGCGACTCGAGACATCGAAAAGAGATTTTGATGATTGATGGCACGCAAGGAGGAGAATATTTTGCCATTCCATAAACACACTGAACTTTCTTACCTCTGGCGATATATCAGAAATTGTACTTTCTATTTTAGCTGCGCGTTTGGCCGTGAGGTTTGAGGCGCCATGTCATAGACTGCGCGGCCCCTCCCGCCGGAGGTCTGAGTCCTCCCTCGGGCATTAGTGTGTAGTGTGTAAGTCTAGGGACCGATGACCTCAGCAGTTTGGTCCCTTATGGATTCACGCACACAGACACGCACTCATACATTCTGTTTCATTCGTTTCCCTCCAGTGACTAATTTTTTAAGAGTTATGGGCAGCTAGTGAAACAATAGTTTTCTAGTATGAAAATAAACATGAAATTCCTTCTCTTATGCTACCGCAAACCGCCACAATGAGCTTTTATATAAGCTCTTGAGCGCTCTGGTCGCCAATTACTTGTTCAATGGGACACTCTGTTTCAGAATTCTACTACAGTAGCTGCTGAAAAGATGAGTTTGTGCAAATTATACTGTATTTTGGCAAAAGAAGTATAATTAAACCTGTTAACAAGACAAATGTGGCTGCTACTCATAATGGTGATGCTTCTACGAATGAGAAAATGTTAGCAGTTCACACAAAAATAAATCTCCAAAAATGTTGGAATTTTGCTTGAATCCCCATAACCCATCGTAGTTTTACAACTGAACGACTGGAATGAGAACACCAAGGGATTTTATTTCTTTTCTTCATCTGAGCAGTATTAAAATAATGACGAGCGTAGCCTTCAGGTGGAATGACGTGGACTTGCCAGATGCTGGTTACTAACCAACGGATTGCCAAATTGACAATTTGTCATTGACGAACAAAACGGTTGTTATATAGAGAAGTAAAAAATTGATACGACACGTAACGCAATTGTTAGTGTATCATCAGCAGCTGAGAATAATGCGTGTAACAGGAATGCTGAAGCTAGCCAAGTTTGCTTTGTGAGAGTAAGAGTTCACGTCGTTCGAAAAACATTGTCATTAGAGAGTAGATCTGCCTTTGTCAGCAATACATTTCAACAAATTAAATATATCAAATCACCACTCTCTTTCGGCATACTCATACATTCAGAATATTATCGACAACTACTTCATTTGTGTAGTCTCTTGGGTAATGCTGATAGTGTGTATGCAACCACTGAAATGCTTTTTCTCGTTACGACGAGCTGATTAAAACATTGTTATTCGTGAGGGCTTCTCGACTGTTTCTAGCTTGCAGGGGAAATGTGATCTCCACATGACAACAGTATAACGTCAAAATGGTTCGAATGACTCTGAGCACTATGGGACTTAACATCTGAGGTCATCAGTCCCCTAGAACTTAGAACTACTTAAGCCTAACTAACCTAAGGACATCACACACATCCACGCTGAGGCAGGATTCGAACCTGCGACTGTAGCGGTCGCACGGTTCCAGACTGAGGCGTCTAGAATCGCTCGGCCACAGCGGTAGGCCGTATAATGTCTCTTATTACATCTATATCCAAGTAATGTTAGATGAGCTTATGTACTTCATATCTTGGACGCTTTTTGCCAGGGCACAAAGGGGTCATACCTATGGCAAATTACGCCTTTTCGACTTTTTGTAACAGATTGTGGAGCTACGTCAGTATAACAGGTAGCAAATAGATATCCTTGTTTTACTTTCCTGCCTTGCGTCTAGATCACATGATTTTATAATATTTCTTACTTCTTTATTCAATACCCTCACGATGAATCGTCCATCTCTTCTTACGGTCTGGAAACATCATGGAGGTAGAAGATATAATCCCAGTGGCTAATAGCAGACCAGTTATTGAACTGTTCATTGTTCTTGATAAAAGAATAAACAAAACAAAAAAGAATAGAGATATATGTAACTGAAACTACTATACACTAACGACAAGAGATGCAGCACTTAAACGGCCAAAAACGAAATACTACTCCGTGACAATAAAATTCAGTATAGTGTAAGGCTGTATTTTTCGGATGGGCAATGCATCCACCGCAACCACAACGCTACGCGACTTCGCGCAGGATCGTGTTGCGTCCCAATCGCGTCGCGTCGCAATTTGCGCAATCCCATTTGAATCTGTGAAGCTACAAAAAAGCGCGCTGCGCTGCGCTGTGCCGCGTCACACGCGCTACACGCATCTCAATTAGCGCCTAACGTTACTGTGGGCGAGTAAACAGCAATGACGCAGCCAATGGCTGGGGCATGCTGAGGGGTTACATGTGAGTAGTGGGGCAACATGGACATCAGCGCATTTTGTTGGTGTTGGTGGCCTACATAAGGAGCTGGTATGCACTCAGGGGCGAACCTATTGTTCTCCTTTGATCCACAGGCTATTAACCTATTGTTCCGCAAAGATCCTTCATTTTGATTAACAGGTCTTTAGCTTAATGTTCCCCCATACCTCCCCCCCCCCCCAAACTCCTCAGGAAAAGTCTAACCCACCCCCACCCCCTCACTGACACAGGTACACTTTCAGGTCTGAGTTATTTGAATAGTCACCTCTCACTCTTATCAAGTTGATTGGCTACTTAATTAAATTGATCAATTAATTAACCCCTCCCCCTCTGGTAAATCTCCATCCCCCTCCCAATCCTCTAAGATGGTGGCCCTGCGGTGGAGAGGAAGGATCTTACAAGGCAAATTCTAGGGTATATTGTTTATTTATAAAGAAATCAGTTTGCAGGGGTTGGATTTCTCTTTCTCATCATTCTCTGCTGTTTGGAAGCATGCAAGTCTTGTAATTAAAACGATCGCTTTTTCATTATGATCATGCAGGGAATTCTGTCATGAAACACCTATCATATGTAATTACACTGGTAAAAATCTTAAGATTACGTAACATGTGCCATCCACTGGAGCACAGAGATTGCTACTGCACATGGTGCCAGAAGTAGGTGGGCACTGGTGACCCCCTCAAAGCGATGAAGAGGCTGTCAGCTGCAGAGTCATGTGCAGGTGTCCGTTTGGGCCCCACAAGCACATGGCGGTGGCTTCCCTTTCATACCTAACACCTGAGAAATTCCTCTCAAAACACGAGTTTACCTAGCCACCATGGCTGATACATAGCCTTTGTACCTGCAGATCCAGTGCAGGCCTAATTGTCAAGTGAGAGATGTTTGCCTAGTGACTCAACCCCAGAAGTGCAGCTAGAAATTTGTCAGTATTACAGTAATGCCTCATGTCTATTTAAATAAAAGACAAGTGTCCCTCTGGACACTCAATAGCAATGTTTTGCAGTGCTTTAGAACCTGTTTATGAAAACAGCCCAGAACAACACCGAAGGCATTCTTCCTGATGGTCCTAATGAGGCACCCCACCCATCATGTGTTACCCGTCTCAGAAATTGTAACATCCTGCTTTCAACATACATCTCAGGAATGATAAACGTTTGCCCTTGTTCCCACAACCAAAATCTTTCACCATGTCAGTGTATGCTTGTGAAAACAACATTAATCATAAAAACATTCATGTTGTTTGGAAAGAGAGCACTGTCTAAGCACAGACGAAAAACCAGAAGAATTACACAAACAGAATTCGAAGCAATGTGCTACAGAAGAGAGAATGGCCGGAATTTTCGGTGTCCTACTGCTGCTGATCTGGAAATGTCCTAATGCCACAATGGCAGATGGACAGCATCACACCAGAGATGGTCTGATTCAACTTGTCTTTGAACACTTGAACAAAGAAGGCATCATATTACTCTCAGATCTTGCTGTAGATACATTTCCCCACCTTGTTCGAAACAGTATCAGCACAAAGGACGTCTTATGAATGAATGGAGCATTCTGAACTTACCTTCAAAACTGCTGCTGATACAGATATGGGACCACTATCCTCCATCGTTTTTTTTCTGCAGACAAGACATTCAATGTTAAAACTATTGTGTACAGATCGCCATATCGCACTGACAGTTAAACACTGCAAAAGTGATCTACAGATCGTCAAATACGAAAAGACACTTCCTCAACTACACTGCTGTGCTATTGTTGAGTAAGACTTGAATTTTTCAGTGTGAAAACCGCCAAACTATTGCTGCTGGTGTGGGAGCAATGTCAGCCATTTTCTGCAGACGAGACTTCGAGTGCAAAACTATTATGCACAGATCAGCATATCGCACTGACAAATAAACCTTGCAAATTTGTCTACAAATCATGAAATACGGAAAGACACTCCCTCGATTACACTGGTCTGTTACTATCGAGGAAAGCTTGAATATTTCAGCGTGAAGCCAATCTCCAACCTGGCTATATATCTCCATACACTGTATCGATGTAGTAAGCACACAAAACCATCACTTCTGCATCCTGTATCTAGCTAATGACCATCAGACACTCATACATATACTGCAAAGATGGACAGCATAAGCACATGGACCATATTTAGTTCTCACAGCACTAGATATTCCTCACGAGCTCAGTAGGTCGTGCATCGCAGCCAGTGATCACAAGTTGTCTGCCCCCTGCACACACACACTGGCTCGCATGTGGCCAGAGTGGGACCGAGGTCACTCTCCAAACTGTTTTACAAAGGCTGTATCTGGCCCCGACCTGCTTCCTTGCTTGCTTTCTACACCCATCTCTAGACTCTGGGATTACAAGAACATATGTATTATCACATTGTTTGCCAGAATATCATACCATTTACGCGATACTTCTCGATATCAAGCACATAGCAGTATGCTATCGATCGCTTGCACAGTATAATTCCGAAGATATAGACTGGAAATTATTTCTCTAGAAACCCAAAACCTCAACGAAGTGCAGGTCGCTGTATACCACAGAGTAATTAGAAACTTATCTCGTCTGCAAAGATCTTCACGTGAAAACTCGAAAAAAAATAGAGGAAAGTGATATTTCCACTCGTGAATACCGATGTCAGTGGTATAACTAATTCCAAATAATTATTATAATTTACAAAGTCAATTAAGTTGTTTCTCATGTCTAGAGAACCAGCAAATATATCTCCCACCCGTCTTTCATCTGCTAGAAGCACACAACACACATCACAATAGATGTTCTCTCATCCAAATGAAGATGGGAAATGTGCAGAAGAAGACAACAAGCCAATTTATGTGTGGGAATAATGGTCCAACGCAGACACACGTCCATATTGAATCTTCCCGTATTTCCACAGAGAACACACGTGATCATGAAGGATGTCCAACAAATACTAAGTATTAGTTCGCTATTCAGCCGTATAGAGGGCAACATGGTTAGGTCAGCTACATTCCTGTACCCAACCTGGCCTTTCCATTTGCACAGATCCTGCCGTTAGCCAGAAATGTGAATCATACAAAGGCCACCGCCGCTGCGCGCCATGCACCCCCAGATAGAATCATCTTAAGAAACTGGCCACATACGTATTTGATTGTTGTACTTACAATTAAATATTACAATTGCAGTCTCAATTGGATGACATTAGACAGTGAGCATTGTATTGGAAAGACCTCCTGCTAACAGCTGTGTCTCTGGAAATAGAATTACTTCTACCAGTCTTCTGAATTAACGTTCTTTTCCAATTAAAAAAAAGTCTTTCATTCTCCTTGTGGCTATCACTGTATTCCACGTCATATCCATACCTTCCTTACAATTGGACATAGTCATTTCCTTTACACATGTCTTAACAGACACATGTATTTTATAAGCCCTGACGCTCAAGGCGAACCTATCAAGCATCCCCTACTACTAAGTATAATACCTCGCCAACAACTGATTCTATGCTATACGAAACAATACTGACCGAAAATCAGCGATGGGTCGACATCTCATAAGTTTTTCTTGCGAGCGGTACAACAGTGTCTTAGAAAGAGAGGCGTAATCGTCTTACAAGCAGCTAGGCATTAAAATACGATCGCAACGACCATGGTACTGTCACTAGTGGTATTGGTTCTGTAGGTGCTCACTACTATCACTAACAATAAACATGTTAACTATACAAGCCTCATAAATCGTGGTATGACTTACCTCAGAATGAAATGGTTTTTCCACAAAGATACTGTGACACTGAATATAGACGGTGATCTCCAGGGTGTACATGAAAGACCAAAAGTGCGGGTGTACATCGCCGGTGCTCTAAGCTCGTAATATGTAAAATCACCGAATTTAGAAAGTGATTTGGCTAAGGAACATGGTATGAACCGATATTACCCCGGTAGCTGAGTGGTCAGCGCGTCAGACTGTCAATCCTAAGGGCCCGGGTTCGATTCCCGGCTGGGTCAGAGACTTTCTCCGCTCAGGGACTGGGTGTTGTGTTGCCCTAATCATCATCATTTCATCCCCATCGACGCGCAAGTCGCCTAAGTGGCGTCAAATCGAAAGACTTGCACCAGGAGAGTGGTCTACCCGACGGGAGGCCCTCGTCACACACCATAGTTATTGTATTGTACCAGCTCTCTGATGCTGCCACTAGACGTTTATTCTCCAGTATTTGTAATGCATTTTGTCTCGATGCCACTCAGAGGTTCTGCGACATATCCACTGGGTTATAGGCATTGGTTGACTGAGAGTGACTACATACAGTAGAATGTGTGCTGATTGCGGTCGTAAGAAATGTACACTAGATTTTCAGATCTCTAGTGTTATTCTTCCTGATAGAAATGCTGTCTGCGAGTTAGAATCAAGTCTTTCCATTCAACCAGATACCTGCGTTGGATCATAGGGAGAAGTCCTTTAATGATTACAGCCACTAGTGAATCATATTCATGGCCCTCAAATGTATCGGAATGAGTCACCTTTTTCAAACCTGTCTCTTATAGTAAAATTCCACCATGGTTTTAAATAGTCCCAATGCATCTTCTAACAGTTCGTCAGACTCTACGTTGACATCCCTGCAGCTTTGCGCATGTGATCTTTCCAGTTTAAGCTGGACCTGCAACCCGTGAAGGAACAGGCTAAGCTGAGTAAGTGCGACAGGGCTGTTTTGTCCTTTCTGTGGAACTGGGGACATGTTGCCATAGTTTCTCCAACAGTGTACAATGTGTAATGTCAGCTCCAAACAAAGCCCAATCCTGCAATACGAGGTAGTATAAAGACAGCCGGCCGCTATGGCTGATCGGTTCTAGGCGCTTGAGTCCGGAACCGCGCTGTTGCTACGGTGGCAGGTTCGAATCCTGCCTCGGGCATGGATGTGTGAGGTCAGTTAGGTTTAAGTAGTTCTAGGTCTAGGGGACTGATGACCTCAGATGTTAAGTCCCATAGTACTTAGAGCCATTTGAACCATTTTTGAGTATAAAGACAGGACAAACAGTTACAGGATAATTAAGAAGACTCAAAATCATAGCCATGATGGGTAATCGTGTGGTCTGAGGTGTCTTGTCATGGTTTGAACAGCTTCCCCCGTCGGAGGTTCGAGTCATCCTCGAGCATGGATGTGTGTGTTGTCCTCAGCATAAGTTAAAGTTAGATTAAGATGTCGTAGGCCTAGGGGCCGAGGACCTCAATAGTTTCGTCCCATAGTCATTACCACAAATTTCCAATTACCAAAATCATACAGGTACTGCAGTCCAAAGCACATCTGTGTCCCTCAGGGTCCATTCACATCTATCACCCCATAATTCTATCATCGTTACTCTACACCATCGAACAAAGAACATGGCATCACCGAGTGCATGTGGCGATCCTTTTAAATATACAGGTATTGTTCCAGGTGGCCAGTGGTCGAAGTCACTTGCGCAGACCACTGTAAAGTTTCATCACCTGTACTGTAGGAGGATCACCATATTCCACAAACTATACTATCAGTTGCAAGAGAGGCTTCCTGTGACCCCGTGACTTTGTTTGAAACATTGTTTTTTCTGCTGTAACACATGCAAGCAACGTATTTGGGGGGGGGGGGGGGGTGGTTATTGGGATGTTTAAGGGGGACTAAACAGCGAAGGTCATCAGTCCCAAGCAACGTATGACATAGCTTTGTACACTGCTGTACATTTTGGTTTTTTTTTCTGTCACGACTTCAGGGTCTGTGTCAGGTTCTAAACTGACATTAACACGTTCTGAAAGCCATTTGAACCATTTGAGGAAGGTATTGGTACGAGAGAACACAAACAAAAATGGCTCTGAGCACTGTGGGACTTAACATCTGAGGTCATCAGTGCCCTAGAACTTCGAACTATTTAAGCCTAACTAACCTAAGGACATCACACACATCCATGCCCGAGGCAGGATTCGAACCTGCGACCGTAGCGGTCGCGCGGTTCCAGACTGAAGCGCCTAGAACCGCATGGCCACCCCGGCGAACATAAACACACACACTCCTAACACTACATGGTTCTGCTCTTAAAACTGACTATAATGTCAGTTAGCTGCAGTTTCTGACCTATTAGTCGTGTGGAATATAGCTCTGTTAATATCCCAATGTAAAAAATACATTTCCAGGTCATGACATCCATCCATCTTGCAGGTTTCTCTACGATAAACTATGGTGACAAAATGTAAAATGAAAAAAATGTTCTCCAGAGGTATATAGTGTCCAGTGTTCACATCCAATTATGGTTCAGAAATTATAATATGCTCACATCGGTCCTATATAAAAGGATCGTTAGTAACGGAGAATACCTCTTACAAGGAAACAGATAAACGCGTAGCAGCGGCGTTTGACCTGTAAAATTACACATCGTGGCCACTAACTCTGTAAACAGAACGTCAGACAGATATACGAGTATATGCGGTAATTGCAGTGCCTCACAAACACCTGTCGCTAACTTTGAATCACCTTAGTTATGAAACTGAAGCCTCTATTTTATACCCAGTATGCGACAGGGGAATGGAGTAAGTAGCGCCAATCTTCATTGGTTAAGAGTAATGTGTCGAATTAGGATGGTCACATTCCATCACACATGAAAGTTCTCTGATAACCTAGAGGTTTGCTGTTAACGATCGCAAGTAGACAATACTCTAAGTCACACACAGAATACGCTTTTGTACACGTGTCAGATGCAAGCTATGTCACACAACTTTTGCGTCCTGACAGAACAACGGAAAAAATGGTCAAATGACCTGCAGCAACCTCTCCCTCTCTCTCTAGAAAGCATCATCAGTCTACTATTAAGTTATACCTCATTACAACTCCATCTCAACCGATCACTCCGTCCATTCTTTGTCATCCTTTAACGCAGATGCAAGGAAGTTTGAAGGCAGATGGTTATGTTTTCCTGAAAATGTCAAATACAGTAGTAAACTCGCGAGTGTCACTCTTACCTCAGTAGAAATACAGTAGAATGTTGCCTCGATGGAAAAAAAGACTGTTTCCGTGGTTCCCGGCGCTTCCATGTCAACGTTTTCTCGTAATCCTCTTGCTGTTGCATACTTGTTCGCATGTACAAGAACTGTTCTACGCCAACCAGAATACACGTAAGTACTTCCTCAATTTCCCCGCATTTCGGCGTATCTTTCCTCAATTTTTATGTGCTTTCCGACATTTTTCGTAATTCTATCGATTTTATGTCACTCCTACCCATCCGATCATGACATCGCTTCTCGTTCTGTGTTCTAAAATTGCTTCTAAATGTAGTACATCTGCCAATATCTAACGCAAATTCTCAATTTTTCTGGTCGGGCGACAAGTATAGCACTGTACTCGAATGTATCCAGTCGCCTCCATCCACATGTTCTACATTTGCAGTACGTTTGCTCTGTTTTCTGTATGTCTGTGTCTCCGCATGTGTTGCGGATGGTTCCCACGACCTGTTCCTCCCGCTGGTGGACGCAACTTCCAACATAGAACACATCTTCGGACATAACGCATGGTTGGTCCACCTTCGAGCCCTATCCCAGATGGGACATGGGATGGATCCGCCTGTGAATATCGCTCTGGATATAATGCGTGACAGATCCACACTCGAACGCTAGCTCGAATGTGGTTTATTGTGGATCTGCTTCCCAACATCTCTCTGGACAGTATGCGTGGCGGATCCACCTTCAGATTCACTTTCACGCTGAAATATTCAAGCTCTCCTCGGCAGTAGCAGAGCAGTGTAATTGAGGGAGTGTCTTTCCTGAAAAACGTCAATACAAGGGTAACACATGGTGGGCGGGGTGCGTCATTAGGAACACCAGGAAGAATGCATTCGGCGTTATTCTGGGCTATTTTCGTAAACAGGTCCTGTTTGGAGAAGAATTTCCATGCAGACAGGCTGAGACATCTCAAAAGCTCCTACAATAACGAAAGCGACTGTTAAATGTTTCTGTAACACTTTACAATTTCCAGGAAGTGTAATATGTCATGGACAGGGTGACTTGTTAGGGCTACCAAGAAGAATGTATTCGGTGTTATTCTGGGCTGTTTCTGAAAGCGCTGCAAAAAATTTCTATAGCTTGTCCAGAGGGAGACTTGCTTGGCTGTTATTTACATACGCATGAGGCATCAGTAAAACACTGACAACTTTCTAGCTGCACTTGCTGGGGTGAGTCGCCAGGCAGACATGGCAAATAGGCCTTCACTGGACCTGCAGGTACAAAGGCCTTGTTGACAGTCACAGTGGCTGGGTAAACACATGTTTCGAAAGGAATTTCTCAGGTGTGAAGTATGAAAGGGAAGCCACTGCCTCGTGCTTGCAGGACCTGAACAGACACCTGCCCGTGGATTGGCAGCTGACGGCCATGTAGTCGCTTTGTGGGGCCTGCCGGAGCACTTGGACTGCTGGCAGCATTAGTGCAGTCCAGTGGATGGTGCATGCCTAGGGATTAGCAGTGTAATTATGTACGATAGGTGTTTCGTGGCAGAATTCCTTGCGTGGTCATAAGGGAAAGAATTTACCTTCATGAGAACTTTCCTCTCCACCACAGTCACCAATTTCCAGATAGGGAAAGAAAGGGGAGAAGGGGATGGGGTGTTTACCAGATGTGGAGGGATTAATTAGTTATTCAATTTAATTAAGTAGTTAATCAAATTGATAAGAGTGAGAGGGGGGTACTCAAATAACTCAGACCTGAAAGTGCAGACTACGTGTATCAGCGAGAGGGAGAGGGTGGGTTGTAGATTTCCTGAGGGTTTAAATAGGAGGGGGAGCAGGAGGGGTGAGGAAACCACAGGTTTAGGATCTGTCAATCAAAAGGAAGGATCTTAGCAGAAAAAAAGCCGACGAGCTGATAGGACGCGCAGCAGAGCAGCAGCAGCGGTACTTGTGTGATAAACTGTAAATTAATTTAGTCTTTGTTTTTTGTTTACATGCTTCTGCAAAGAAGTGAACTATATGTGTGTATTTTACTGTGTAGACTACTGGTTAGAAAATTAATCGCAGTTCTTGTTTTTGCGTAAGTCTTGTGAACATCCTTGACTATGGTGGCTTCATAGCGTAAATTTTCTGTGTAGATAATTTTTTTTCTCTTTAATGGCTTGCGGTCTCAGAGTTCAGTGAGAAATCTGCACACCAACTTTTAGTGTTACTTTATTCTCCTTTGATATATTTTCAAAGTCAGTAGCGCCATTTGAGACTTTATATCTATTTTATACACAGTACGATATGAATAAGGACTGTGCTTGTTGTGAGAGGACACAAGGAGAGTTGGCTGATGTCCGGAAACAGCTGGAAGCTGTATTGGCTACCGTCGACAAGCTTCTAGCTAATGCTCAAAGTTGTGGTGACGTCGGGGAGCCAGTGACGAGACCTGTGGCACCCTTTGTGCCACTGGAATCCCCTGGTGGCCCGGACGTAGCTGTGGCTTCAGATACACAACATCCGACTGCACCATCCTCACTCCTGAGTGAGTGGCAGACATTGGTGGGTTCACGTGTCACTGGGTGGAAGGTGAAAGAGGGAGCAGTCCGTGCGGCTGGCTCCCTACGTCTCAGGAACAGGTACGAGGTGCCCTGGTGTTGATGATTAAGCCAGCATAGGATGCCTCTCCTGTTGCGCCAGCGATCGATTTTCTTGCCCAGTCTGGACAAGTACAGAGGGTCGGTATGCTAGTCATTGGGAGCTCCAACGTTAGGCAGGTGATGGAGCCGTTCAGGGAGATAACACGTTGGGTGAGAGAATTCCAGTGTGCATTCGTTATGTTTGCCGGGAGGTCTCATCCGTGACGTGGAGGAGGCTCTGCTGGCAGCCAGAGAGTACACTGGATGCAACCGGCTGCATGTAGTGGCACACGTCGGCACAAATGACGCCTGCTGCTTTGGTTCTGAGGCCATCCTCGGCTCCTTTTGGCGGATGGCTGATTTGGTGAAGGCAACTGGTAACGCACGTGGGGCGCAGGCTAAGCTGTCTACTTGTAGCATCGTACCCAATGTTGATCGTGGTCCTCTGGTTTGGAGCAGAGTGGATGATCCAAACAAGGGGCTCAAACAGCTTTGCGATGGTATCGGATGTGAATTTCTTGACCTCCGCTATCGAGTAGAATTGAAGGTTCCACTTAATAGTGCAGGCATGCACTACACACATGAAGTGGCTACTAGGGTAGCGGAGTACGTGCGGCGTGCACATGGGGCTTTTATTAAGGTTAGAGGACTCCTCCCTTGGGAGCAAACACGATTTGCCTGTTAAATCAGTCTCAGCGATCTCAGAGAATCTTGGTTCTTGCAGATCAGAGATGGAAAAGATTAATCTTTTTAGTAAACTGCAGGAGCATCCAAGGGAAGGTCCCAGAATAAGTAGCGCCTATTGAAGGTTGTAATGCACATACAGGAATAAGAACAGAAAGCTGGTTGAGGCCAGACATCAATGACAACGAAATCCTAAGTTCAGACTGGAATGCTTGTCGTAATGATGAGTTAGTCGCCAATGATGGCGGTGTGCGTATTGCAGTAAAAATTCGATAAAATCTAGCTAGGTTATCAGGGATTCTCAATGTGAATTAATCTGGATGAAATTGAGTATCAAAGAACAGTCAAAAATGGTGGTCAGATGCTTTTATTGACCACCTGGGTCGGTTGAAGAGGGCTTCAGGCAGAGCTTGCAGAATATCATTAGTAATTTTCCTAATCGTGCTGTTGTAATAGGAGGTAGCTTCAACTGGGCAGGTATAGATTGGGAGTGTTATGCCATCAAAACTGGTGCCAGAGACAGGGTCTCATGTGGCATTGTTCTGGATGTCTTGTCCGAAAATTACCTTGAGCACATAGAGAACCAACTCGTGAGGGTAACGTCTTAGATCTCCTGGCAACAAACAGACCTGAACTTATCGAATCAGTTAATGTAGAGGAAGGTATCAGTGATCATAAGGCTGTGACAGATTCTATGACGACAGGACCTACAAGGAATGTTAAGACAGGTAGGAAGATATATTTGCTCAGCAAGGGTGACAGGATACAAATTTCAGAATATCTCAGCAGTCAGCATCAAATATTTTGTGATGAGGACGAAGCTGTGGAGAACAAATTGGGAAAATTCAAAGGCATCGTTCAATGTCCTAGACAAGTGTGATCCGAGTAAGGTTTTAAGGGATGGGAAAGATCGACCATGGTTTAATAGCCGTGTTAGAAAAGCGCTGCATAAACAAGGAGCACTTCATCTCAGAATCAAGAGAAGTAAAAACCTAGCGGACAAACAAAGGTTGAACCAAGCAAAACTGAGCTTAAGGCGAGCAATGAGAGAAACGTTCAATGATTTTGAAAGTAAGATATTGTCAACTAAACTGAGTAAAAACCCTAAGAGATTTTGATCGTATTTAATATCAGTAAGTGGGTCAAAATCATCTATTCATTCTCTCAGCGACTATACCAGCATTGAAACGGAAGATAGCAGAGGGAAGGCCGAAATACTGAATTTGTTCTTCCGAAGTTGTTTCACCACGTAAGATTGTATCGCCGTCCCTCCTTTCAAATGACGTGCGAACGTCGAAATGGCAGATATTGAGATAACCGATCACGGAATTGAAAAGCAGCTACAATCGCTTAGTAGCGGAAAGGCGTCAGGACCAGATGAGATACCTATAAGACTCTATAAAGATTCTGCGAAAGAACTTGCTCCCCTTATAGCAGTAGTTTATCGTAGATCGCTTAAACAACGAAAGGTACCTAACGACTGGAAAAATCGCAGGTCATTCCCGTTTTTAAGAAAGGCCGTAAGACAGATCCACACAATTATATAATGAAATCGTTGACGTCAATCTGTTGTAGAATTATGGAACATGTTTTATGCTCAAGAATGATGGCGTTCTTGGAAAATGAACAGTTCCTCTATAAAAATCAACATGGAATCCGCAAACAGAGATCTTGCGAAACTCAGCTTGCTCTGTTCCTCCATGAGGGGTCCGGATTGGGTTGTTCGGGGGAGGAGACTAGACAGCGAGGTCATCGGTCTCATCGGATTAGGGAAGGACGGGGAAGGAAGTCGGCCGTGCCCTTTGAAAGGAACCATCCCGGTATTTGCCTGGCGCGATTTAGGGAAATCACGGAAAACCAAATCAGGATGGCCGGACGCGGGATTGAACCGTCATCCTCCCGAATGCGAGTCCACCCCCATGAGGTCCACAGCACAGTGGACAATGACGCTCAGGCTGATGCCATGTTCCTTGATTTCAATAAGGCATTTGACGCCATCCCACATTGCCATTTAAAGGAGAAAATACGAGCTACGGAGTATCGGAGCAGACCTACGATTGGATTCAAGATTTTCTTGCATATGGAACTTAACACGTCGCTCTTAACGGAACTAAGCCGACAAATGCACAGGTAATATCTGGAGTACCAGAGGGAAGTGTGATAGGACCGTTGCTGTTCACGGTGTATATATACGATCTAGTAGAAAGCGTTGGATGCTCTTTAAGGCTATTCAGAGATGATGCAGCTGTTTATACCAAAGTAGCAACGCCAGAAGATAGTAAGAATTTTCAGAACGACCTGCAGAGAACTGATGGATGGTGCAGACTCTGGCAGTTGACCCTAAACGTAAATAAATATAACATATTGCGCATACATAGGAAAAGAAATCCACTACTAAACAGATACACTATTGATGACACACAGCTGGAGACAGCGTGTGCCATAAAATATCTAGACGTAACTATCTAGAGCGACCTTACGTGGAATGACCATATAAAACAGACAGTGGGAAAAGCATACACCAGACTCATATTCATGAGAAGAATCTCAAGAGAATGTGACTCAGCCGTGAAGGAAGTGTCTTATAAGGTCCTTGTTTGCCCGATACTTGAGTATTGTTCATCTATCTGGGATCTGTATGAGGTAGGACTGATAGAAGAGATAGAGAAGATCCAACGAAGAACAGCACATTTCGTCACATGATCGTTTAGCTGGCAAGAGAGTGATAAGGAGATGTTAAATAAACTCCACCGACAGATGTTACAAGAGAGATGTTGTGCATCACGGAGAGATTCACTAATGAAATTTTGGGACAGCACTTTTCAGGAGGAGTCAGACAACCTATTAACCCCCCCCCCCTCCTCCCCCCCTCCCCGCCCCCCCCCCCCCCCACACACACACACATCTCGCGTATTGACCATGAGGAGAAAATTAGAGAAATCTGAGCCAATACAGAGGCTTTACCGACAATCACTCTTCCCACACACTATTCGCCAGTGGAACAGGGTTCAAGGGACCAGATGGTGGAGCCGAAAGTACCCTCACCATTCGATGACTAGTGGAGTATGATGTAGATGTAGATGTCAACCAAAGGAGAACAATATGTTTGACCCTGAGCGCATACCTAGCACTGATGTAGACAACTCGCACTAACAGAATGTGCTGATGCCCCTGTTGCCCCACTACTCATGTGTATGGGAGTGTGGAGAGCATGTGTATGATTCATGCCATGGGCCTGTCGCTTAGGAATAGCTACAGTGATTGCATAGTGCAGCTGATATTAGCCGTCATTCATATTGTGCTGCTGTAAATGATTTTGACCCTTTTCCTTATATCCTGGTCTGTGAACTTCTTTTAAGGCTTAAGTGCCATTTAATTTTATCCTGTTGCCTGTTTATTATTTGCCAAACATTAGTGAAGTCCCTCTATTCCAAGATAGTTAGATAAATTTATTCATTTTGTGGAGTCATTTTTAAACTGTTTGCTTTTCTGAGTTATTAACTTTTTCCTTGCAAAGTAAATATGATCGTCCAATAGTTCACTGAATGCGCTTGGTCACAACTGAAATTAGCCTTTTCCTCCTCATCCTCACTAGTTGGCTTGTGAAATATGCTAAATATTTTTGCTGATCCTAAAGGTATGGCTCTGAGCACTATGGGACTTAACTGCTGAGGTCATCAGTCCCCTAGAACTTAGAACTACTTAAACCTAACTAACCTAAGGACATCACACACATCCATGCCCGAGACACGATTCAAACCTGCGACCGTAGCGGTCGCGCGGTTCCAGACTGTACCGCCTAGAACCGTTCGGCCACCCCGACCGGCCCTAAAGGTATGTTACACAAATATAATAAGAGATTATAAATGAGAGAAATCAAAATGTGACCTTTGGAGGAAATTTTTGTGATGTTAGCCGGCCGTTGTGGCTGAGCGGTTCTAGGCGCTTCAGTCCGGAACCGCGCTGCTGCTACGGTCGCAGGTTTGAATCCTGCCTCGGGCATGGATGTGTGTGATGTCCTTAGGTTAGTTAGGTTAGTAGTTCTAAGTCTAGGGACTGATGACCTCAGATGTTAAGTCCTATAGTGCTCAGAGCCATTTGAACCTTTTTTTGTGATGTTGATTTGCGTATTGTGTGCATTCCAGGTACATCCTGTATTGTGTACTGACTTTGTTTAATGCTGTACTGTGTAGTAATGAAAATTGTTTGGTGTATCGAATACCAAATGCAAAATAAAGAGAGATAAATGAAAAATAGAGAAAGAGATAAATGAGTCACGGTAAACCTGGAAGAATATCCTCTGCAACTACGACTGTCAAAATAGATCCTATTGTTTCAGTCAACTGCGCGTTCAGATAAATGTATTGGAAATTAGGTCGTAGAGAGAGATATCTGTTGAAAATTTCTTCTCACTCTGCGTAAACCAATATGTCATGTACCTCGCACGTATCAATGAAAATGTTACCGTTTATTAACAGACCAGTGACAGTACTGAACAGTTTGGAAGCAGATGGACAGTGATAAGCAACTGCATCACCGAATTATCAGGCATCATCAATGTCTATGCCATCCAGCTGACAGAGTGACTACGTTTCATTGTGACTGTAGATACGATAAATACGACGTGAATTATGCTTCGTATAGTTAAAAAGAAGAAAAAAAGCGAAGTCTTGACTTCCAGGAAATACAGGCAAGTGACAGAATGGTGCCTCGTACTATTACCTTTGTAAAGAACGATGCGAATGCCATAATTGCGAAAGAATTCGCGAATGTAAGAATCACTGAACTAAACAGAGACGTGTTGATACATTTTCAAACTTGTTGTTTGTCACTATATTATAGGGCTATTTGTTAACTTGATTAAATCAGAATTCTAAGCGTCGCCATTGAATACGACGCTTTCTGTTGACTTCTTTCAGAAGGTACTGGAATTCTTGGCTTTGTTGAGACCAGGATAAGCAACGTCAGCCGGACTAGGTGAGAATATGAAATGGTCTCATAGTTTACAAAACTATGCCTTAAGATGGACTAATTAGCAGTTGTCAGCGACTGGACTGTAATAAAGACAATGGAAACCACTGGCTTATGCATACATGTTTATGCACCAGACATGGTACCTTCTAAATTAGTCTCCTGATGATGAATACTTCCGTCCTCCAGACGGGAACTGACTAGGAAGAGTTATCAGCTATAAGTACGAATAAGGCTGTCATTCTGAGAATCGGTGCGTGGAGAGTTGGACGTTTTAATACTGTGGCTAAGGTAGAGGATCTGAAAATGGAGGTGATTAGGTTAGTGGCTGTTACTGAAAACAGAATAAAGGAACAAGTAGAATTTTGGATGACTGACCCCCGCCTGGACTCCAGACTGTGATCTATTGTCTTGCAGCGCCCTTGAAAGGGGTGTCTTCATACACTTGTGTGCTTGTGGGCAACACACTTTTCCTGTTTTTTCTGATGATGATGTTGGTTTGTGGGCGCTCAAAATCGTTGTCATCAACGCCCGGACAAGTTCCAAATCTTTCCATTTCCAGTCTCTGCACTTCCCTAATGATGATGAGAACAACACAAACACCCACTCCCCGGGCGGAGAAAATCTCCAACCCGGAAGGGAATCGAGCCCAGGACCGCCTGATTCAGAGGCCGCAACGCTAGCTACTAGACCACGAGCTGCATACTTTTCTCATACCGAGTTGAGGCGACAGGATGGTAACAGGATTCAGCGGCTGATATACGTTGTCGAGGGGTACGGTGTCCTTTCCAAGATATCTCTGGTCAAAGTATTTAATACCAGAGGCAGCAAACCACGCGGATGTTACTTGGAAAGCTCGGGGCTAAGAGATTAGCGTTATGCTCTCATAACTCGCTGACGTTGCTCCCGTTTTGTTATTGTAATAAAAGAGCGTTTTAATTACAATTTCACCAGCAGATATTATGAGGGAAGAAGAGGATTTAGCAGTCTTGCATGTGCAGCATTTATTTTACTGCAAGATGCTAATCGTCAGAAAAAGAAGAAAAAAAGAAGAAACGACCCTGGTGGGCAGTGTGTTTGTTTAAAACTACGGAACAGTGTAATGGGACAAAATCAACGTGCAACTTAAAGCTGAATTGAGATACGGACTATTTCATAATATGTTTCCTAATGGTGATGATGAAATCCCATACTCCTCGACAGAGCGTAGGGGAATGATGCAGGAGACCTGCACCGCAATACTAGGCCAGGTCCTAGAGGTGGTTTTTTGCCGTTGCCTTCCTCCGACCGTAATGGGGATGAATGATGATGATGAAGACGACACTACAACACCCAGTCATCTCGAAGCAGGTGAAAAATCCCTGACACCGCCCGGTATCGAACCCGGGACCCCGTGCTCGGGAAGCGAGAACTCTACCGCGAGACCACGAGCTGCAAAGTTACAGATTTCGAACTGTGTAGACCCTAAAATTTCCAAAGATAATTCCTTTAGGAGAGTTGTACCTGCAGAAGAAAGTTAATAGTCATTCCACGTTTTGCTTGTTTCCCATTGTCGTTCACGGCGACAAGATGTTAGCAAAGGCATCATTTTCTTTTCACATCGTGAAAGCTGAGTTATTTCTCATTAAGCGTCTTGTCTTTTCAGTTTGTGTTTATAAATGCAGTACATAGGAGCCCTTAAACATTCCCGTTCTCGATAAACTTCTATCAGCTTTAATGCTCTCTTCACACAGCACTGTGTACTCTACTTTTTTAAACACAATAAACACACACCCTGGGAAACAGCGACTGTTGAAACTAAGTTTATCAGGACAGCCACAAGTAGCATTCAGAAAGTTTCATTAACTGGTGTCGCTCCTTAGTTTAAACTGTATACTCCAGAGTTTCTGATGATTTGTTAGACTAAAGAGCGAATTCGGTCAATAAAACATACTAAGTGCGACTTGTAACTGTCGTGAGAAACTTAAACATAAACCGTTTCTAGAGACACAACAAATTGCTGCTGAACCAACGAACATTTAACCCGGCGACCACACTAGGAGAGGGATCCCAACGCCAAACAACCGCCAACGCTTTGATGTTACCGCTAACAGACCGAACTGCAACCAGGATCAACCGCTTCGTTGGCTTCGATTTGTTGCCAGACACACCAAGCAAATCTCGGAAAACCAAGCGGTCGGCTGTCGTTCGTTGTCCTTCGCTGACCAGTGCGTACTCGCTTTGCGGTTTCTGCCTCGCAAACTTGCGCCCTGCGAGTTACGCTACACGAGCAGGTTTGGAGACTATCCAGCATAAAATGATAGAGGACAGCGATCATTTTTGGCATTACACGCGAAGTTTTTGTCTAGATCGCTTTTATTTTATTCTACAATTTAGCTTATGCCAAGTTCAAACTACGCCAGTTTCACACGAATAACGAAGACATTTAAAACGTCTTGATACCACGTATGCTATCTGATCAAAAGTCTCTGAACATTTCTATGTAATGCGGAATTGAACACAAGGTGACACCGGAGGCAGAGTCGCCAGTGTGAAAGGAGTTCGGGAGTATTGTCAGTAGCTAAACTTAACATTAGAATGTCTCCGTCAGGGGAGCCCATAGACATCGGATATGGATTACTCATTGGATGTGAGCTGACTGAGAAATCCATGACGCACATTTCAACCCTTCTACGTTTGCACAAGTAAACTAATGGTGATGTGATTGTGGAGTGGGAGGCAGAACCGCCAGTGTGAAAGAAGTTCGGGAGAATTGTCAGTAGCTAAACTTGACTCTGTCAGGGGAGCTCAGAGACATGGAATATGGATTATTCATTGGATGTGAGCTGACTGACAAATCCATCACGCACACTTCAACCCTTCTACGTTTGCCCAAGTAGACTGATGGTGACGTGACTGTGGAGTGGAAACGCGAAGGGACAGTTGCAGCTAAACCGAGACCAGGCAGATATCAGGTACTGACGAACAGGGACAGTCGAACACTGCTGAGGGCGACTGTAAAAATATGCATGAAATCAGCGGAAGGAATCACTTGTGAATTCCAGAGCGCTACCAGTAGTTTAGCTAGCACAGCGACTTTGCTTAGGCAATTACAAAAAATAGGGTAAAATGATCGACCAGCTACTCTTGAACCACACATCTCTGCAGTCAGTGCTAAGGTACGCTTCAATTGGCGTAAAGAGCGAAGCAACTGGACAGTGGACGATCGGAAACGAGTCACGTATTGGATTGTCAGAGCCAAGGCCTTGCCGCAATGGTAACACCGGTTCACATCAGATAGCCGAAGTTAAGGACTTGGGCTTGGCTAGCACTTAGATGGGTCGCCGTTAGAGTCTGCCGAGTGCTGTTGGCAAGCGTGGTGTACTCAGCCCTTGTGAGGCCAGTAGAGGAACTACTTGACTGACAAGTAACGACACCGGTCAAGAAAACTGACAACTGCCACGAGAGTGGTGTGCTGACCGCATACCCCTCTGTATCCGCAGTCGGTAACGCCTAAGAGCTGAGGATGTCTAAGGACGAATGACAACACATTCTTCCTCAAGAGCCATAACCAGAGAAGATAGTGAAATTGGACACTGGATTCTGGGGTGGAAGTCCCAACTAACCAACAAGGTGTTTCAATGGGTTCAGGTCCGGATTCTGGTTACCGTTGGGCCTTCAAGGCCTGTTTGGTTTTTATTGGGTTGTCAGAAGAGAAGTAGTAACAGCAGAGTGAGTCGGTCAGGAGGTTGTTTCATTGAATGTCACTTCACTACAAAATCCATCACCGACATTCCATCTCTTCTAGAGCCGCCCAAGTCAACTGTTGATGATTTATTATGTCAAGGCGAAGCGAAAACGCAAAGTAACAACTACACATAAACCTAGACGAGACAAACCTCATGTCTGAGCCGGCCTCTGTGACCGAGCGGTTCTAGGCGCTTCAGTCTGGAACCGTGCGACTGCTACGGTCGCAGGTTCGAATCCTGCCTCGGGTATGAATGTGTGTGATGTCGTTAGGTTAGTTAGGTTTTAGTAGTTCTAAGTTCTGGGGGACTGATGACCTCAGATGTTAAGTCTCATAGTGCTCAGAGCCAATTGAACCTTTTTTTTTGTGTGTAGTGCCAGCAGTGAAGGATAGGGGGGAGGGTGTTTCGGTATGGGGATGTTTTTTCGTCAAGATGTAATCCCCTCACTGTGTGGTAAGTAAAAGTTAAGTACGGAAAGATTCGAATACATTTTACAGCATTATGTAAAGCTATCAGTAGAGAAACAGTTCGGAGACGATGATAGTTGGTGTTAGGATGACACTCTGTGATAAAGGTGCAATACTTCAGGGATAGTAACAGAAACGTCCGCCCCGATAGCTGAGTGGTCAGTGCGACGGAATGCCGTGCGAAGGGGCCCAGGTTCGATTCCACGCTGGGTCGGAGATTTTCTCCTCTCAGGGACTGGGTGTTGTGTTGTCCTCATCATCATAATCTCATCCCCACCGACGCGCACGTAGCCGAAGTAGCGTCAACTCAAAAGACTTGCACCAGGCGACTGGTCTACGCGACAGGAGGCCCCAGCCACACGACATTTCATTTCAATAACAGAAATATCCAGAATCACGAGCTGAACCCATTGAAACACCTTGCGGGTGAGTTGGAACGTCCGCTGCAGAAGCCAGCGTCCAACCTTCTCTGGTTTTGGTTCTCGAGGAAGAATGTGCTGTTATGCCTCCATAGGCATTCAAACGCTTCATCACAACTGTACCCAGCAGAGTTCAAGCCGCCTCAAAGGCGAAAGTTTGACAAACACCATATTAATTCCCACTAATAGGTCTGGATGCTTTTGATCAGATAGTGTGTGTCGTCAAAGCGTACTATGCAGTAAACAGACAAGTGCCAACGTAAAGATGACTGGATGTGGCCAACGTCTATATGGGAGATGGTTAGATAATAGGAAATCAGCAGATAGAAGGCAGAAAGTAACCAGCCTCCCGGCAGATTTAAGTTGCCTGCCATAATGTTTCCCTTCCGCGACCTTCGGCCGACAATTGGAACCATTTTTCCGGTCGACAACGACAGAAAGACGCCCCTTTCAGTGGAGCCCGTGCTATGCCTAGCGGCGGCGATGCGGTCGTAGACGGCGGCGGTGGCGCCTTATTTTCTTTTAACAGCCGCCGTAGCCGCCGCTGCGCGGGTGTTTAATGACCTCCGCCCTCGTCGCAACACATCATAAAACCCTCCGCCGGCCCGGCCTCATAAAAATATTGGCCATCCGTCCCGGCGGGGAGTGGGCGCGGCTGTAAACCGCTGCGGCCCTCGCCTCTGCGCGTGCCTGCGGTATACGGGCGCCGTTTACTGCCCACAGCATTCGTCCACAACACGGCGACCGCCAGCGCCATCGCTCAGGGTCCATTTCTCCAGACACCGCTGGATCGACAGAGGGCTCCAGTCAGCTGTCTATGCACTGCCAGTTTACTGCCGCCGCAACCGCCGCTGCTGTCCGTCTCGGCCTTTCCCGGCTGGCGAGTGTCAGAGAAATCCTGCGTCAGCTGAGGCGGAAGAGCTCAGCGTCCCTGGCTGGCTATCGGGATTCGTCTTCTCGGGCCACAGACTCATCTGCTACTGCAGCGTGACACACATAGGCCTATACTCCTTACAAGCGCTTCCGCAAGACGTGTGCTGCATCGACATCCATGTTGCGGGGGTCCGGTCGCCGCATCCCACATCTTTGTCGTCAGATGCTTCGATCTCGCCATTCTCCTTGATTCTCTTCCGTTCCTCCTCTCTCCATCGCTTCTATGATACCACTTAGCCACACTTTCGTGGTCTTTCCCTTCTGCTTCCAGGAAGTTGCCATGACGGTACTCTCTTGCGCCATCTGTCTTCATCCACTCTTTTCACATGGCCAAACCATCCTAGCTGTCTCTCTTCTCTTTTATACATAATACCCAACGAGTCTTTGTCTTTTCTCTTATTTCCTCATTTCTTACGTGGTCAAGTTGGAAATTCTGTCGTTTGTCTCTCAAGTGGACCATTTTCAAAACTCTAGTCTCTTTTTATTTCTTTCGGCAAGTTCCCAGCACTCACTGCCATAGCTCGTTATTGGTTCAACGATGGATTTGTATAAATAAATTTTAACCTTTAAACTCATGTTTGAGTACCAAAGTATTCGGTTTAGTTCTTGGCTAGCCGCCCTTTCCTGCCTGATCCATTGTTGAATATCTCTGTCGCATCTTCCATTACGTGACAGGATACTACCCAGACGCTTAAATTCTTTATACACTTTAATAAAATGTAAAAAAAAAAAATTGTTGAAACGGCTCTGAGCTCTATGGGACTTAACATCGGAGGCCATCAGTCCTCTAGAACTTAGAACTACTTAAGCGTAACTAACCTAAGGACATCACACACATCCATGCCCGAGGTAGGATTCAAACATGTGACCGTAGCAGTCGCGCGCTTCCGGACTGTGCGCGTAGAACGGCTCGGCCACCGCGGCCGGCAATAAGATGTCCGACAATGTTCATGTTACTCCCCTCTTCTCCACAATATCAATATTCCGTCTACTCAAAATTAGTTGTCAGATCGCACTTTTTATTCTTCCAACAACTTACTAAGTATGCAAGATATGTCTTCTTCATTGTCTGCTGCAACGATCTGATCATCAGGATAGAAAACTGCACATACACTGGTTCCTTACTTCGATCTCCATGCGCATGCATTTTCTGCAGATCAAGGGTTCTCCTGCACACACAACTTAATGAGTGTGGGAGGAAGGCAGTAACCTTGCTTCAATCCTTTAGTTATTCTGAAGGCCTTTCTAAAAATCTCTTACCCTTCTTTAATGACATTAAGCTGACTTGTAGAGGTTTGATACTTCTTGCATAAAATTTGCACAGTTCACCTGACCACAGCACCTCGAACAATAGCTTTAATGCCACTGTGTCATACGCTTTCTCAAGACCTATGAAAAACAAATGATAACCTAGATTTTTTCTAATCTTCTCTTCTCCATGATCTGTCTTGGGGTAAAGATGTGACCTGCCTCTTCTAAAGCCACTTTTTTCTTCCAGTTCATTTACAAACTTCTCCAGTCTTGATTGTAAAAACCTCCCGTGCAGACTGCTAACTTGTGAAATTCTTCTTGCTTCCTCTTTTATGTCTGGTGCTTAGACACGCTAAGTTTTACTCTGTTGGAATTTTCTCACCACCCCACATACATTTAATAAATGCCTTGCTTGGATATTCGTACAGAGTAGTTACGCAGTGCCTCACTAATTGTATTGGTACGTTTCCAGGCCCTGATGATTTGCCAATTTCCATTAGTGTAGCCGCCTTCTGTACCTCTTTCTTAGTTATTATCTCTACCTGTTCACCCTCCTGGTGCTCTCGTACCTCCCATCTTACTTCGTTTTACTCTGTCCTTTCTTCTGTTAACAGGCCTCTAATATGCTCTTCCCACTCTACCAGACTGATGATAGGCACGTTTGCTCTTTCTCAATATTCAAACCATGTTTTAGGCCCCCATAATTAACAGGGGAAACTGACGCTGATGGAATACACAACTTGTCAAAGTAAGTGAATCGCCCATAAGTTGAAGAGGAAACGAAACGTCATCGGACTGAGCGTATATGTGATGTTATTTCAGTGATTACAAAATCGAGCCAAATTTACAACAAACTTAGCAGTCTGAGCCGACTTATCACTATGGTGTTGCACCCCATCTAGCATGGATCATACTCTGAGTCGTTTGGGAAGACTGTCACAATGCCGTTGTATCCTCTGTTGTGGCAAGCTGGCCCAAAACTGTCGCAACTGGACCTCGAAGTCCTGAAAACTGACCCTAGGGCAGAGAAGACGCCCAAGTTAGTCCCAGTCATGTTCTATAGGCGACACATTTGGGGATCTTGTTGGCCTGGAGAGTACCTCAATTTTAAGGACTCAGTATATTGAAACAGTTGCCCACTTGTGGTCGAGCACTGCCCTGTTGAAAAATGGCACCACGGTACTGTCACAAGAGAGGTAACACGTGAGGACGTACCTTGGAGCAGCCAGAGTTCCCTCATTCACTGCCAACCATGACCTGAAGTCTTTCCCCGTGACTCCCCGTAGCGTGTCGCCTGGAGTGATATCTGTGTGCCTCTCCAGATATTAGAATAATGGGACCTCTCACCAGGTTAACGCCATACTCGCCGACGTTCGCCATCTGGGGCAGTGCAGAACGAAGAGCATCAGCAGTCCATGCTTGCCGGTCACGGCATCACTACAAATGAAACCGTTGATGTTGTTGTGTTAACAGCAGCCTACGCTTGGGATGGTACTTCTCAAGTCAGACCGCTGCTAGTCTCGAACAGTGGTGCGAGATGGAACAGTATGTTGCAGGGATGGCAGCTGCAGATATGAAGGGGCTACGATGTGCTTGGTGCACAATATGCCGAGCATTTCTTCTAATGGTCACAAGTGCCCGACTCTGAACTTGACGAATAGTAAGCCTACCTTTATGTTTCCATGCACTCCATCAATGGACCATGATAGATTCGAATGCCCTTCAAATCCGGATTTTTGTACGATTCGGCCAGCCAGAGATATGAAGACGCACGATTTCAAATCCTGTTAGCTTTTGATAACTCTCTGCATCTCCGTGTCCTACGCAGAGTTCAATCAACGTCTGAGGCTGCTCACATGACTTACTTTCCCTACTTGGCCTGCTAGCTGCACGAACAACTACACTATGTGATCAGAAGTATCCGGACACCCCCAAAAACATACGTTTTTCATATTAGGTGCACTGTATGGCCAGCTAGAGAAGTGGAAACGTGAAGGGACACGTACAGCATAAAAGCGTAGGCCGACCTCGTCTGTTGACTGACAGAGACCGCCGATAGTTGAAGAGAGTCGTAATGTGTAATAGGCAGGCATGTATCCAAACCGCCACACAGAAATTCCAAACTGCATCTGGATCCACTGCAAGTACTATGAAAGTTAGGCAGCAGGTCAGAAACGGATTTCATGGTCGAGCTGCTGCTCATAAGCCACATATAACGCCGGTAAATGACAAACGATGCCTGGCTTGGTGTAAAGAGCGTAAACACTGGACGACTGAACAGTGGAAAAACGTTGTGTAGAGTGACGAATCACGGTACACAATGTGGCGATCCGATGGCAGGGTGTGGCTATGGCGAATGCCCGGTGAACGTCATCTGCCAGCGTGTGTAGCGCCAACAATAAAATTCGGAGGCGGTGGTGTTACGGTGTCGTCGTGTTTTTCATGGAGGGGGCTTGCACCCCTTGCTGTTTTGTGTGGCACTATCACAGCACAGGCCTACATTGATGTTTTAAGCACCTTCTTGCTTCCCAACGTTGAAGAGCAATTTGGGGATGCCGATTGCGTCTTTCATCACGATCGAGCAGCTGTTCATAAAGCATGACCTGTGGCGGAGTGGTTACACGACAATAACATCCCTGTAATGAACTACCCTGCACAAAGTCCTGACCTGCATCGTATGGAATACATTTGGGATGTTTTGGATAGCCGACTTCGTGCCAGGCCTCACCGACCGACGTTCATACCTCTACTCAGTGCAGCACTCCGTGAGAAACGGGGTGCCATTCCTCAAGAAATCTTCCAGCACCTGATTGAGCGTATGCCTGCGAGAGTGGAAGCTGCCATCAAGGCTAAGGATGGGCCAACACCATATTGAATTCCAGCATTACCGATTGAGGGCGCCACGAACTTTTAAGTCATTTTCAGCCAGGCGTCCGGATACTTCTGATCACATAGCGCATGCTCCTGAGCACGCCTATCAATTCAGTATCTAATTTCGGAATCTCTGCTTGACTAAGATGTAATCTAACTGAAATCTTCCCGTATCACCTGGCCTTTTCCAAGTACATCTCCTTCTTTTGTGATTCTTGAACGAGTATTCGGTTTTACTAGCTAAAATTTATTACAGAACGCAGTCTTTCTTTCTCCCCTCTCATTCCTTGTCCCAGGCTCATATTCACTTGTGATCATTTCTTCTACTCCTATAACTGCATTCCAGTCCCCCACGACTATTACAGTTTCATCTCCCGTTAGGTACTGTATTATCCTTTCAATATCCTCATATACTTTCTTTGTCTCTTCATCTTGAGCCTGCGATTGTGGCATGTATATCTGAACTATTGTTGCCGGTATTTGTTTGCGGTGAATTCTCATAAGAACATAAGAACTGAATTGTTCATGGTAACGTACTCTTTCCCGGGAATGGGGAACTATTCCGGAATGTGACCTGACACCTGTTTAAGTTCATCTTTGATCTATTCTGGAATCTTTTACCAATGGAGAGATCATCATGACACTTTTCCAATTACAAGCCACATGTCCTGTGTATACATGTTATTGTCTCTAATGCGGTGGTTCTCATTGCCTTCTCCATCCTCATCCCGTTGATCATTACTGATTGTTCTGCCTTTAGTGGCAATTTCCCGCTCCAGGGACGCTCTCTGCACCCTTTTTAGAAGGCCGTTCGCAGAATGAGGGCGACTTCTTATGCCGGAAGTCTTCGGCCGCCAATGCTGATAGTTAATTAAAATTTTATTCTGTGGCCGGTTTCGAATCCGGGACCAAGGACGTCTTGATTACTGATCAAAGACGCTACCTTTCTTTCTGTTTATGTCATTTTGTTCGTTGCATTTGTTTGGCACGGACGTCCCATGACACCTGTTCAAGTTCATCTTTGATCTATCACTTAGTTTTTTTTTTTTTTATTACGGAGTTCAGGTTACCCTCTGACCAAACACGTTGAGCTATCGTGCCGGTAACTCCTAGACCAAGAATCATTTGGCATTTCAGATTCAAATTTCAGATTCAAATGCCGGTTCCCTAAATTTTCTCGAAAAGAACGTCGCCTTCCCTCCAGGGATTCGTATTTGAGTTCCCGAAGCATATTTGTAGCACTTAACGAGTTGTTTGGACCTGTCGTTAACAAATCTAGCAGCCCGCCTCTCAATTACTTCGATGTCTTTCTTCAATCCGATCTGGTACGCATCCCAAACACTCGAGCAGTACTCAAGAATAGGAGGCACCACCGTCCTATACGCGGTCTCCTTTGCAGGTGAAGAAATCTTTCCTAAAATTCTCCCAATAAACCGAAGTTGACCATTCGCCTTTCCTGTCACAGTTCTCACATGCTCGTTCCAATTCGTATGGCTTTGCAGCGTTACGCCGAGGTATTAAAACGACTTGCCTGTGTGAAGCAGGGCACTAGTAATACTGTATCCGCACATTCAGGTTCTATCTTACTACGCATCTGTATTAACCTGTATTTTTACACATTTAGGCCTGTTGTTGTTGTGGTCTTCAGTCCTGAGACTGGTTTGATGCAGCTCTCCATGCTACTCTATCCTGTGCAAGCTTCATCTCCCAGTACCTACTGCAACCTACATCCTTCTGAATCTGCTTAGCGTATTCATCTCTTGGTCTCCCCCTACGATTTTTACCCTCCACGCTGCCCTCCAATACTAAATTGGTGATCCCTTGATGCCTCAGAACATGTCCTACCAACCGATCCCTTCTTCTGGTCAAGTTGTGCCACAAACTCCTCTTCTCCCCTATTCAGTACCTCCTCATTAGTTATGTGATCTACCCATCTAATCTTCAGCATTCTTCTGTAGCACCACATTTCGAAAGCTTCTATTCTCTTCTTGTCCATACTATTTATCGTCCATGTTTCACTTCCATACATGGCTACACTCCATACAAATACTTTCAGAAAAGACTTCCTGACAACCCCCCTGCGGGTTCGGGGGTAAGAATCGGCCCGCGGTATTCCTGCCTGTCGTAAGAGGCGACTCAAAGGAGTCTCCAACGTTTCGGCCTTATGTGATGGTCCCGTCGGGTTTGACCTCCATATCTCAAAATTTTTCCGAAGAGCGAGCCGATTGGGGAAGGGCGCCTTACTTGGTGCATTGTGCCCATCTTGCGTTGAGAACTTTCGCCAGCTTTTTCGTCGTTGCGTTGCAGTCCTGCCCGCTCTACATCTCATGGGCATGGATACGCTCCTGCGTGCACTTTCTGCCAAGCGATGTGCAGGGCCACTTTCTGCACTGACGGCGACCATGGACCACATGTCACCTAACATCCAGCACGGTAGCCAGTCCGTTGTGGTGGGGCCGCCATGTACCCTCTTGGTTGTAGCCCCCTGACAACACAGGGATCGCTCTACTGATGCTTGCGCCGTTAACTCCCCACGTATGCCAAGGAGTAGATGCCCATCTCCCTGGGGCATCGGGACTCCCGGCAATGGCCATCCTGCCAGGTGGCCTTTGCTGTGGCTGGGTGGCGCCCGTGGGGAGGGCCCTTGGTCGGAGTAGGTGGCATCAGGGTGGATGACACGCAATGAAGCGTGGCACATCTTCTCTTGCTGGTGGCCAGCCACCAGCAGTCTCTAAGCGTTCGAGGGCCCATTTTAAAGGTAACGTTTATGACCCCAAATCGTTCCCCTCCCTCGCCACACCATGGGAGGAACGAAAGGCTATGAATGAGAGCGACAGGTATTCGCCCCGGTATCTCGTCTGTAACAGAGCTGACGGGGAATCGTTTGTGTCTGTGAAGCCTCAGTTCTTTGTCGAACATTTAGAGGACAAGTTCGGGGAGGTGGAGGGCTTGTCCAAGATGCGGTCATGGTCAGTCTTAATAAAAACGGCATCCTCTGCCCAGTCACGAGCCTTGCTAGCTTGTACGAAGTTGGGGGATGTTTCTGTTACTATCACCTCCCATAAAAGCTTAAAAATGGTCCAGGGAATTATTTTTCACCACGATCTCCTTTTACGGTCCGATGACGAGCTGCGCGCCAACTTAGAGCGACGAGGTGTACATTTCGTCCGGCGTGTTCATCGGGGTCCGAGGGAGAATCAGGTAGCTACCGGTGCCTTCATCTTGGCCTTCGAAGGTGATATCTTACCAGAGAAGGTCAAGGTGATGGTCTACCGGTGTGACGTCTAACCCTATATCCCTCCCCCGATGCGGTGCTTTAAGTGCTGGAAGTTCGGTCACATGTCCTCTCGCTGTACTTTTAGCCTCACATGTCGAGATTGTGGACGCCCATCTCATCCCGATACTCCATGTGCTCCGCCTCCCGTCTGTGTCAACTGTGGAGAGCCTCATTCCCCTTGCTCGCCGGACTGCAGTGTCTTACAGAAAGAACGCAAAATCACGGAATATAAGACCCTGGACCGACTGACTTACACTGAGGCTAAGCTGAAATTTGAACGGCTACATCCCGTGCGCATGATGTCATCTTATGCCTCCACTGTCACTCCTGCTCCAGCTCCTTCAGCTGCAAGTTATACAGTCAGCTCTCAGAATCAGAGGACCTCACCTGCCCCCTTGACAATGGGGGCCCCTTCTCTCGCTGTTGCTCCCACACCATCTACCTCGGGAGCAGCACCCACTAAACCATCGGGGACACCAGTCCCCACTTCTAAGCCGGAGAAGCGTAAGTCTTCTTCGGCTTCTCTCGCTCGGAAGGGATCCCTTGGGTCACTCCCTCCCCAGGTTCCTACCAGCGGCACAGCAGACACCAGCCAGTGGCTGAAGAAGCCACAGGTCGCTGGTCGACGGGCTTCGTGATCCTCTTCGGTCCCAGAGACTGACTCCAATAAGCCCTCTCAACAACGGCAACCAAAGGAACAGCGAGAGAAAACGACTTTGAAGACCCGCAAGTCCAAGACACCTGCGGTGGCACCTACTCCACCGCTACCTAAAAGCTCTGCATCTGAGGATGAGGTGGAGATCCTTGCGTCCGCTGAGGACCCCGATCTCGCCGATCCCTCAGACGCAATGGATAGCACTTGCACGGGTGCTCCATCGGTTGCGGCAGGTGACCCAGCGGCGTAATCTGCCTTCCCAGTCCCGTCACACCTTTCTCCGCAATGGACAATACCATCCTCCAGTGGAACTGCAGCGGTTTCTTCCACCATCTAGCTGAGCTCCGCCAACTTATCACCCTTCACCCTTTCTTCTGCATTGCTCTCCAGGAAACTTGGTTTCCAGCAATGCGCACCCCCGCCCTCTGTGGCTATCGGGGTTATTATAAGAACCGAGCAGCTTATGAAAGGGTGTCTGGTGGCGTCTGCATATATGTCCTTCACACTCTGCACGGCGAGTCTGTCCCTCTCCAGACACCTTTAGAGGCTGTCGCTGTACGGGTGTGGACGCCACAGGCTGTTACCGTCTGCAGTCTTTACCTTCCACCGGATGGTGATGTCTCGCAGCATGTCCTGGCTGCGCTGGTCGCCCAATTGCCGCCACCTTTCTTGCTATTGGGCGACTTCAACACCCATAACCCTCTGTGGGGTGGGTCAGTGGCAACAGGTCGAGGCGCCATCGTTGAGCATTTGTCGCAGCTCGATCTCTCGCTGTTAAATGATGGTGCCTACACACACTTCAGTGTGGCGCATGGCACCTACTCCGCCATTGACCTTTCAATCTGTAGCCCTAGCCTCTTACCGTCTGTCCAATGGAGTGTGCATGACGACCTGTGTGGTAGTGACCACTTGCCGATCTTTCTCTCACTACCACAGCGTCACTCTTCTGGGCGCCCTAGCAGATGGGCTATGAATAAGGCTGACTGGGACTTGTTCTCCTCCACTGCCGCTCTTGAGCCTCTCTCTAATGATGACATTGATGCAGTGGTTCAATCGGTCACCACCGGCATCGTTACTGCCGCCGAATCTGCCATTCCCCGCTCCTCTGGGTCCCCTCGGCGGCGGACTGTGCCTTGGTGGTCGCCTGAGATCGCTGCAGCGATTACAGATCGCCGGCGGGCGCTACAGCGTCACAAGCGACATCCCTGCATTGAACACCTGATCACCTTCAAACAGCTGCGTGCGCGGGCCCGCCGCCTTATCCGCCAAAGCAAGCAGGAGTGCTGGGGGCGGTATGTGTCCACCATTGGCCTCCATGTCACTCCATCGCAGGTCTGGGCCAAGATTCGACGCGTCTACGGCTATCGGACACCTGTCAGCGTCCCTGCGCTCTCACTGAATGGAGCAGTTTGTACTGACTCCGACGTCATTGCAAACCACTTAGCAGAGCATTTTGCTATGAGTTCCGCTTCTGCGACTTACCCCCAGGCCTTCCGCTCCATTAAAGAGCGGATGGAACGTCGGAGCCTTTCTTTTCGCACCCACACTTCTGTATCCTACACCGCTCCATTCAGTGAGTGGGAATTTCACAGTGCCCTTGCCGCTTGCCCTGATACCGCTCCTGGGCCAGATAGCATCCACTGTCAGATGCTGAAACACCTTTCAGTGGACTGCAAGCGATGTCTCCTCGACCTGTACAACCGTCTCTGGGTCGAGGGTGAGTTTCCGTCGCAATGGCGGGAGAGCATTGTCATCCTCGTTTTGAAACCGGGCAAGAGCCCTTTGGAGGTGGACAGCTACCGCCCCATTAGCCTCACAAACGTTCTTTGCAAGCTTCTCGAACGGATGGTGAGCCGGCGCTTGCATTGGGTACTGGAGTCTCGGGGCCTTCTGGCTCCGTCTCAGGGTGGGTTCCGTAAAGGCCGCTCCGCCGCCGACAATCTGGTGAGCCTAGAGTCGGCCATCCGTACTGCCTTTGCCCGCCGTCAGCACCTGGTGGCTGTCTTTTTCGACATGCGGAAGGCGTACGATACGACATGGCGTCATCACATCCTTTCTACGCTTCATGGATGGGGTTTACGGGGCCCTCTGCCGATCTTTATCCGCAATTTCCTGTCGTATCGTACCTTCCGCGTGCAAGTCGCAGCCTCCAGGAGAACGGCGTGCCACAGGGTTCTGTTTTAAGTGCCTGCCTGTTTTTAATAGCCATTAACGGCCTCGCTGCGGCCTTGGGAAATTCTGTCTCCGCTTCCCTGTATGCTGACGACTTCTGCCTTTACTACAGCTCTATTGGTATTGCAGCTGCTGAACGTCAGCTACAGGGCGCAATCCGCAAGGCGCAGTCTTGGGCTGCAGCGCATGGTTTTCAGTTTTCGGCTGCCAAGACCCGCGTTATGCATTTCTGCCGGCGCCGAACGGTCCATCCTGCGCCGCGGCTTTCTCTTGACAACGAACTTCTTGCTGTGGTGGAGACACACAGGTTTTTGGGTGTAGTTTTTGATGCCCGGCTGACTTGGCTGCCTCATATTCGGCAGCTTAAACAGGCATGTTGGCGGCATCTCAATGCTCTGCGATGCCTTAGCCACACCAGGTGGGGCGCCGACCGATCTACTCTCCTACGGCTCTACCAGGCGTTAATCCAGTCCCGTCTGGATTATGGGAGCCTGGCTTATGGCTCAGCATCCCCATCTGTGCTGCGGGTACTGGACCCAATCCTACACAGCGGCATACGGCTTGCCACTGGTGCCTTCCGCACCAGCCCTGTGGACAGCATGCTAGTGGAGGCAGGTGTCCCTCCCCTGCGGTTACGGCGCCAACGTTTGCTAGCCGCTTATGCTGCCCATGTTTTAAGCTTGCCCGGGCATCCAAACTATCGTCTCCTGTTCCCGCGATCGGTCGTCCCTCTGCCAGAACGTCGGCCCCGGTCTGGTTGTCCAATCGCGGTCCGCATGAAAGAGCTTCTCTCCGGGCTTAGGGTTTTCACTGTTCCATCTGCTTTCCGGGCCACTTTGCATACACCCCCATGGTGTGTTCGTCGCCCTTGCCTTCGGCTCGACTTGGCACAGGGCCCGAAGGACTCAGTCCCTCCAGAGGCCTTCCGCCGCCGCTTTTCTTCCATCCTGGCCACGTATCACGGCTCTGGCATTGTTTACACTGATGGTTCGATGGTTGCTGGTTGTGTCGGGTATGCGCTAACTCTAGGGGACCGTTCCGAACAACGTTCCTTGCAGGATGGCTGCAGCTTTTACACTGCTGAGCTGGTCGCCATCTTTCGTGCCCTAGAGTCAATCCGCTCCTGCTCAGGTGAGTCCTTCGTTATCTGTAGCGATTCCCTGAGCGGTTTACGAGCTCTCGACCAGTGTTTCCCTCGTTCTCGTCTGGTGATGGCTATCCAAGAGTCTCTGCACACTCTTGCCCGTTGCGGCCGCTCTGTGGTCTTTGTGTGGACCCCCGGTCATGTCGGTATCCCGGGTAATGAACATGTTAACCGCCTGGCGACAGAGGCCACCAGTAAGCCATCTCTGGACGTTGGCCTCCCAGAGACTGATTTGCGGGCTGTCTTCCGCCGCAAAATTTTGGCACTATGGGACGATGAATGGCGCGAACTGACAACGCGCAATAAACTCCGTGCTGTCAAGGAGACGACGGCTGTGTGGCGGTCATCCCTGCGAGCCACTCGCAGGGACTCAGTAGTTCTTTGCCGGCTCCGCATTGGCCACTCCCGGCTGACACACAGTTATTTACTGCGCCGGGAGGACCCTCCTCTATGTCGCTGTGGGGCGGCTTTGACGGTGGCCCACATTTTGATGGCCTTCCCCCTTTTAGCTGTGGTCAGGCAGACATTTGCGCTGCCTGATACGCTCACTGCCCTTTTAGCAGACGACTCCGCTATGGCTGACTTAGTTTTACGTTTTATTCGGGCAGGGGGATTTTATCATTTAATCTGAGTGTTTCTGTTTTATTTTATTGTTTTGTGTTGATTCTGGCCTTTGGCCTATGATTTTAAACTGATTTTTTAACGTGTTTCTAAGTGGTTGGCTCTTCCTTTTTTATTTCTATGGTCGGCCAACCACCGTCACACTCTGTGTGGTTTTAGTTCGTTTTGTCTTGTCTTGGTCTCAGTTCCTCTTGTTCTGTATCGTCTGTGATCTCTTCTGTTCCTCGTTTTTATTCTCTGTGGGTGTTCTTTGTATTTGGAAAAAGGGACCGATGACCGTAGCAGTCTGGTCCCTTTAATCCCCCAAACCAACCAACCAACCAACTTCCTGACAGTTAAATCTATACTCGATGTTAACAAATTTTTCTTCTTCAGAAACGCTTTCCTTGCCATTGCCAGTCTACATTTTATATCCTCTCTACTTCGACCATCATCAGTTATTTTGCTCCCCAAATAGCAAAACTCCTTTACTACTTTAAGTGTCTCATTTCCTAATCTAATACTCTCAACATCACCCGACTTAATTCGACTACATTCCATTATCCTTGTTTTGCTTTTGTTGATGTTCATCTTATATCCTCCCTTCAAGACACCATCCATTCCGTTCAACTGCTCTTCCAAGTCCTTTGCTGTCTCTGACAGAATTACAATGTCATCGGCGAACCTCAAAGTTTTTATTTCTTCTCCATGGATTTTAATACCTACTGCAAATTTTTCTTTAGTTTCCTTTACTGCTTGCTCAATATACAGACTGAATAACATCGGGGAGAGGCTACAACCCTGTCTTACTCCCTTCCCAACCACTGCTTCCCTTTCATGTCCCTCGACTCTTATAACTGCCATCTGGTTTCTGTACAAATTGTAAATAGCCTTTCGCTCCCTGTATTTTACCCCTGCCACCTTTAGAATTTGAAAGAGAGTATTCCAGTTAACATTGTCAAAAGCTTTCTCTAAGTCTACAAATGCTAGAAACGTAGGTTTGCCTTTCCTTAATCTTTCTTCTAAAATAAGTCGTAAGGTCAGTATTGCCTCACGTGTTCCAGTATTTCTACATTTAGGGCTAACTGTCACTATTACAATAATTGAAAATTTTGTCTAAGACGTCTTGTATCTACCTGCATTCACTCAACTTCGACACCTTGCCGTACACAACGGCATCAGTAATCAACCGCAGATTGCTGCCCAGTCTGTCTGCTAAATCGTTTATGTATATAGAGAACAGCGGTCCTGTCACACTTCCATGGGGCACTCCTGACGATAACCTTGTCTCTGGTGAAAACTGGCCGTCGAGGACAACGTACTGGGTTCTGTTGTTTAAGAAGTCTTAGAGCCACTCACATATCTCTCAACTTATTCCATATGCTCTTGCCTTCATTAGGAGGCTACAATGAAGCAGCGCGTCATACGAATTCCTGCAATCCAGAAATATAGACTCTGCCTGTGATGCATTCTTCGCAGTGTGTCATGTGAGAAAAGGGCAAGCTGAATTTCGCTCGAGTGATGCTTTCTAAAACCGAGCTGATTCGTTGACATAAGTTTCTCAGTCTCAAGGAAGTTTATTGCAATCGAACTGAGAATACATTTAAGTGTTCTTAGCACACTGAAGTCTGGGATATTGGTTTACAATTTTGAGGGTCCGTTCTTTTACCCTTCTTACGTACTGGAGTCACCTGCGCTTTTTTTCCATTTTCTTGGGACCTTGTGCTGGGCGACAGATTCATGATAAATGTAGGCAAGGTAAGGGACCACTGCCGTGGGATACTGTTTGTAAAATCGAACTGGTATTCCTTCCGGACCTGGTGATTTGCTTTCAAATCGTTCAGTTGTTTCTCTGCGCCAGGGACGCTTGTTGCTATGTGGTCTATACTGGAGTCTATCCGATGTTCAAACGACGGTATGTTATATGATTCTCCTGTTTAAACTATTTCTTGCACGTGAAATTTAAAACTTCGGCTTTCGTTTTGCTGTCTTAAACTGCCACACCAGAATGGTCGACAAGGGACTGAATGGAAGCCTTAGGCCCGCTTAGCGATTTCACACAGGACCAGAATTTCTCGGGTTGTCAGTCTGGTCTTTTGTAAAGTGTGACGGTGGTAGTTGTTGTGTGCTTCGGGTTTAGATCTTTTCAAAGACGCACGAATCTCTACTAACCTTCGCTTGTTGTCATTAGTGCGTTCCTTTTTGAACCGCGAGTGCAACAGCCTCTGCTTTCTCAGCATCCTCCGAATTTTGTTATTAAGTCACGCTGTATCTTTTCCATTATTTATCCACTTGCTAGGTCCATAACTCTCCAGACCACAATTAACAATCTACTTAAACTTTGCCCACAATTCCCCTAAATCCATCTTGTTGGAACTAAATGATGTCAGTTCACAGTCTAAAATGTTCACAACCGCTTGTCTTCTCTATCTAGCAGAACCACTCTCCTAGCCCTCTTCACTGATTTACTAACTTTCGTAATCATAGTTGCTGTAATGGCATCATGATCACTAATCCCCGTTTCTATACTGACGTTGTTGAGTAGGTCCCGCCTATTTGTAACTACAAGGTCTAAAATATTTCCATTGCTTGTGGACTGTCGAGGTTGCTGCTAAAGGAAATTTTCAGAAAACGTGTTAAAAAGTATTTCGCATAACTGTCTGTCTGTACCCCCCCCCCCCCCCCTCCCCGGTCTTTATTCAGTAGGTTAAAGTCGCCTCCAACTAGTACTGCATGATCTGTGAATTTACGCGCTATTGGACGTATGACTCAAGAACTGTCATAGCAGAATTGGGTGGCCGGTAAAACATACAACTAATCTGGTTTCACTTAAACCTGTTGCACGCGAAGATATAACTTGACAGTCACACTCAACTTCGACCCCAACAGGGACAATATTTTTGTCAACTACAATGAACACTCCTCCTCCTATGGCATCTAACGTATCTACCACTGTTCTGTACTCTTTGCACAGCGCCAAATTCTGTCTGCCAACTAAACGAACATAAGTGGCTCTTACTTCGCCCGACCCGCGCCATAAATAATACTTATTCTAAACACATGAACGTCTGGATCTCCCACTTCTGTCGCTTTCATTGCTGGCCACGCCCAACATATGCCATAAATTTGGACGAAATCGGTGATGACGAGTAAGTGAAGTCCCCTTGTTAGAGAAAGCTTTTGACAATGTTGAAACACTTAACACTCTTTGAAATTCTGAAGATAGGAGAGGCAAAGTCAGGGAGCAAAAGGTTATATGCAACTTGTACAGAAACCAGACGGCTGTTATGGGTCGAAGTTTACGAAAGGGCATCAGTGGTTGAGAAGGGAGTGAGACAAGATATATAGACTGTCTCCAGTGTTAATCAATCTGCGCACTCGGCAAACAGTAAATGGAGAAGAAATTAACCCTAGGATGCATGGTGTTGCAAACACATACGAATGCATACAAAGGGCCTGCAAAGTCTCTACATTTTTATTTTTATCAGTTACAACCATTTACATACAACGTAAGCAGATAATTATATTAATGCACTTATAAGTAGCAGTTCTACTCACATATCATCAGAATTATTAAGTTCAATTCCTTGAATTACACATCCCTATTGTTCACGATAACAGGAATTGTAAACCACATTTTGACGAACAATTGTTATACATTTTGCACAATATCTTTCATTTGTCTCATTTCACAACATTTGAAAACAAGAAGCATAAAAAATGCCACAAAGTTCTTTAAAAGTGTTGTTTTTACACTTCATACATATCATGGCACTTTTCCTATGTTATATGGACAACATTTGCACCTTTTCTCTTTGTTGACATAGCTAGTAGATTCAGCGAAAAGACTTTTTTTTTGCACACCACATCTGTGAAAGTCCATCAGCTGTTTTCTTTGGGACATTGGGGATCCCAATTCGAAGCTCCATTAATGGTCTTATGACTTCCTCCACTAAATAACTTAGCAACAAACGCCTTCCGTCGATTCTTCCACTATGGTATGACTGATGTTGGGCAACAAATAAAATTTCACTGTTCATATCTGCGACGTCCATAATATTCATCCATAATGCAACTGTCCATCTCTTTGTTTGTCTCTTGCAGGTCTAAATCGAAACGTCCTGTCAACCTGTGGAGCAGTATAACTTTATTATATCATTTGAGAGAGTTTGATCGATGTCTTCGTAATGATTCATTGTGCTAACGAGAACTGCTGTTTCTTATTCTTGTTGGTAACATGACTCATTATTATGATTTGACCTCTAAAGACGAATAATAAGGAACGAATTGCTCTTGAGACGGACGATTTGATTTCGTTGGGGATTTCTGGATTCTTTTGTTTCATTGTCGCCACCACTGGAATTTGCTTCTGAAGCATCTCTTCTGCCATTTGAATACTACCGCTAGTTGTCAGCAGTAATATTTCTGGACGATCCTTCTATGCTGTTACCAAGATCTTTCACTACATTCAATTCAAGATTTTTCGGAACAGTTTCATGTATATTCCATGTACACAGTTCCACCTAAAGCATATGCAGATATAGCATTGCATAACCAAAATACCTTTATGCTATACTTCGCAGGTTTAGTGGGAATATACTGGATAAAACCGCAATTTTCAAGGAAAGTGTGCAACTGTTACTCAACTGAACGAATCATTAGGAATTAATCTGTTTCTACACCTGTCAAGAAGCAGTTCCCATACACAGCGAACAGCAGCAGGTTTGTCTTCTACACATCGAGCTTTACAGGTGCGCCTGTCATCGTATATTATTAATTCGAATCTGTTTACTGACATTATGGCCATGTGTGTGCGATTCACCTTGTCATCCAAGAAAAATTCTCTTACAGGGACCCCCGTCGGAGGTTAGAGTCCTCCCTCGGACATGGGTGTGTGTGTTGTCTTTAGCCTTAGTTTAAGTTATATTAAGTAGTGTGTAATCCTAGAGACCGATGATCTTTGGTCCCATAGGAACTTACCACAAATTTCTAAAAATTTCTTACGAGGGTGTACCAAATCTTCTCACCACCAGCAAGCAGTAAAACACCAAGGAAACCTTCCATTTCAAAAAATGAACCGTTTTTCCGCATTTTACCAGGTGAAGCAGCCTTTTTTTCCCTTTTATGTTTGGCCAATTGATGACTTCATGTAGTATTTCCCTGGAATAGCGCCAGGCATCCTTACACTTACAGGTTTTCAATCCATGGGCTGGACCGGGTACTTTCTTCATGATATTGTGGACAGACGTATGACAAGTTGCAGGAAGATAACTACTCCAAATGGTTTCATTTCGACTAATGTATGTGCTCACATTTTCAGACTGTGATGAAGTAATACTATCTGAAGTACTGTAATCTTCAGAACATTGGTATCAGCAGGTTCACAGTTTGATTCTTCACTACTTCTACCTTCAAAAATACTTCTTTTTCTGCATGAACTAGCTTCTTCAAATCACTGAGTGACAACACTTTTAAAATTAGCTGCAGTTACACTTACTGACTCTCTTGTTTTTCTTGAAGAGGCCCCAACAAAACATTCGAACAACAGCTGATGAAAAACTGAGCAAATTGTAGTCTTACCAATACCGGCATTGGGGCAATAAACTAATCTCTGATGACGACAAAAGCAACACAGAATAACAGGAATAAAGCATGTGACTGCAAAAAAAGCTCAAAGGTCTACAGACATCTCTAATAAATAGAGGTTTTTTTCTATTATTTTTGCTCTTATACTACTACTACTACTATCTATAGTACTGCTGCTAATGCCACCACAGCTTCTACTACAGATATTGTAGCCGGCCGAAGTGGCCGTGCGGTTAAAGGCGCTGCAGTCTGGAACCGCAAGACCGCTACGGTCGCAGGTTCGAATCCTGCCTCGGGCATGGATGTTTGTGATGTCCTTAGGTTAGTTAGGTTTAACTAGTTCTAAGTTCTAGGGGACTAATGACCTCAGCAGTTGAGTCCCATAGTGCTCAGAGCCATTTGAACCATTTGAACAGATATTGTAGACCTAATAACTGCTCCTAAAGAAGTGCAGAAGTCAATATGGAAAAGAGAACATGTATAACTGTAAGGGTGCTTCTGAAGCCTTGCATATGCATTAAAGGTGTTTCGGAAAATATTTTGAATTGCGCAAAAAACATGAAAAACGATTTAACTCTGACTTGGTAAAAAGGATGCCAAAGGTTAAGCAGAAAAATTCTGGAAAGGAGTTTGAAAAAAATTAAGAACTAAGGAAAATTTAAAAAGCATGACCTCGAAGAACTTGTGAGGTCCTTTATATGCATTATGGGGTTGAAGATCAGGGAGAAGAAATACAGATTTTGAAGTTTGCAGCTGACACTGTAATTTTGAGAGATGCAGCGCAGGACCCTGAAATGCAGTTGAACGGAATGGAAAGTATCTTCAAAACAGGATATAAGATGAACATTAACAAAAGAAAAGCAAGGGTTATAGAATAGTTGAATTAAATCGGGCGGTTCTGAGGGACTTAAAGTAGGAAATGAAACACATAAAGTAGTAGATGAGTTTTGATATTTGCGTGGCAAAATAACTGATGATAACAGAAATAGAAAGGATGTAAAATGTCAACAATGACACCGTTTCTGAAGAAAAGAAATTTCTTAAAAGGCAACATAAATGTAAATGTTCAGAAGTTTTTTCTGAAGGCGATTGTCTCAATTGTAGCTTTGTACAGACTTGAAATGTGGATAATCAGCAGATAAGCAGGTAAGCGGATAAGCAGAATAGAAGCTTTTGAAATGCGGTGCTACAGAAGAATGCTGACTATTAGATGGCTAGATCGCATAACTGATGACGAGGTACTGAATAGAACTAAGAGAAAAGATTTTTGTGGCTTGACTAAAAAAAGGGATCCGTTGATAGGACACATTCTGAGACATTAAGGGATCATCAATTTAGTACTGGAGGAAAGCGTGTGTTTGGAGGTGTATGTGTGTAAATATTGTGGAGGGACACAAAGTGATGAGTACAGTATTGCATATCAACCTTTGAAACTTCCTCTTGGAAAAATTATGAATGACAGTGCTGGAAAAACTCTTACGTTATTTGATTTTCAAACAGTTGAGCAAAACTCAACATACTCACAGTTTTCTCTTTACTTATTCTGATCATCACTAAACTGACGCAATGTTTTAGCGCAACACAATCTGACTGTCAATAATCCCTACAAAAGAATGGCCCTGACTAACAATAACCTATACCTTTCATGAATCACTTACCTCACAAAAATCTTCGTTACTCGAATTACTGCAATAGAGCGAGCGACAATACTGCCTGCTAAATAAGATTCTAACTACTGAAGCCACTAACTACTGACAGGCATAGTTAGCAAATGAAAGATTTTGATAGAGAATAAACAATGTATTTACCTTAACAGTGTTCAAAAGTCATAATATATATATCAGTTCATGACATCCAGTCTTTCACATTTACTCTCTCTGATGGGCACACGTCCACATCGTCCGTTCTCAAAACTCTGGCATCTCTTTCCCCACATCCACCACTGCTGGCGTCTCACCTCCAACTGCTCAACGCTACGCTCTGTTCACATCCAACTGCCCAACACTGCAATAGCGAATATCCCAACAGTGCCAACCAGCCACAGACTGCACACAGCACAGTCAGTGATTTTCATACAGAGCACTATGTGGCGTTACCAAAATTAAAACCTAAACAGTCTACTTACACATTGTATAGAACAGTAAAACGGGTAAAATTTTGAAAGTCTTCGCTCTTAGCGAAGCTGTCTCGCTACATTACGGCAATGTCGACACGAGGCGGTCGCATTGATAGTATTTCGCCACCGAGACTGGGTCAGGGAAAGACAACATTGGCGTCTTGGCGAGCTAGGCAACAGACTTCAGCAGTACTGGGTCAGAACAGTGTTACGTGACGAAAGAAAGGCTAAGACGAATGCAACAAATGGTACGAAGAGCTTTTACGAACCAGCGCTATACCACAAACTCGTTAAGCGAATACGGCACAAGGAAAACCGCTGATACCTTCGTAACAGCAATCCCTACGCGATCATGACGAATGACGTCGGATACACATTAGTCTATTCTTCATTAAATAAATACGCCAGTAGTTTAGCTCATAATGCAGCTGGTCAGATGGATCGATGGCATACGTGACGTTCGCACTCGATTCCCTAATTTCAGCGAAATGACTTCTAGCACAAGTCTGTTGTAGATTTCCTGCACAATGCCGATAACAGCAGCCTCTACTGGGAGAATGGCTACCTCGACATAATCACCAGTCGCAGTATTCAGCACCACAGTCTGCCTCTGTCGTAGATGCGAGGACCTGGAGGTCCTTCGGTTCCACCAGGATCGGGAGACCAGCGTTCCTGACATTCCGGCGGAGTGAATAGAGCCTACGTGGACAGCACGCTAATGTCGTCGAACTTCACGGCAACCGTCATTGCAGTACCGCGGACGACGAAGAAGAGTGGTGAGCAGGATGGGACAGAGCACGTCCCAAGTCGGCGAGTGTGAGTTCAATAAACGTGCCACCTTCACTCACTGCCACGGCGTCGCGGTACAGCCGGTGCCAGGGACACCGCAAATGGCGATCCGGCAGTGCACCAGCTGGCTGGAACGATGCGACAGCTGCCTCGAGCGGGCTGAAGACTGATCGTGACGCAATTCCTCAGCGGCCATTGACAAACGATCCAACCACAAGTCAAGACGCTACATATATTTTTATGAAAGTAGATAACTAATTCTGAATCTTCTTTCACTGTGCCTACTGGCGACTACAGGTCAGTGTCATCTTTCCGAGAACAAATGGGAAGGAGCGAACCGAGAGAGTGCCTCCTGACACAGAAAATCCTACTTACACCATCCCAGTAGTCACCTCTTTCCAGTAGTGAATATAGCATACGTTTTTTTGAGGGGGAGGGGAGGCAAGATTAATGCAAAGATAAGTAATTTTCAATTGACACTCCGTGATATTTTGCATCAGTTTTGCTGCTCATATTCACCGGATAATTTGCGCTGAAATCCGTTTTACTTTACCGAGATCGAGGTTTTGTATTGTTGGCAGTAAATCATAAAAAATATAGCTATTTAAAAAAACAAAGATGAAAAGATATCAGTTATTATGGCTTCGGTATAATGGGCGTCCAGCGGCTCACTTTGTTTCCTCTCTGCTTTTATAATTACTAGATACCGACTACGGCGACAACGTCGAATTCAATAATGTATCGTACATTGTCGCGGTAGTCGACATCTTGTGATTGTAACAGCGTCGAGGAAACAAAGCGAGTCGCTGGAGAACCAATTTAGTGAAAAAATAATAGTATATTTCAAACATTAGTCAAGATTTTAACAATGTCTCATCTGCAAACACTTATCCAAAAGAGTGAAAACGCGATTGCGATTATCGTGTCTGGAGTGATTCTAGCTATAAATATTGGTTTGTTCTGTCATGTATGTATAAATTGCTAACACCCCAATTTTTTTCTTTTTGTGTATACACGCATAAGTATTTTACCAACTATAATCCAAAAGACAGTTCTGAGTAGGTAATGTTTTGGAGAGACCTTACAAGAATGTTTATTAAATTGACTGTTTGACAAATGACAATACAACACAATTTGTTTTATTAATCGTTTATCGAGCTGACAAAAAGAATACATAAAATTAAAAAGGAACTTCACTTTGTTATAGAACATTGTTTACAAAACAAAATTCATGTTTCTTGATACACTAGCAAACTTATCAAGAACCTCATCGTCACTAGCTGTAATGTCTCCGTGCCTAGAATGTAAAGCAAGCCCGTTAAGCCCACTTTCAGATATACTGCTCCTTAGATAAGTCTACAGTCTTCTCACGCTGGAGAAAGTTCGCTTTACAGGTGCGACAGAAACGGAAATAACTGTGAGTAATTTAAGAAGGGTATAAATGTTGGGGAAGAAAGTCTTGTCACATTTTCAAAAGAACTCATAGCTGTTTTTTGGAAGATTTGAAGCATTTTCCTGACTCCATTTTTCTTTCCACAACTTAAACTCGCTTTCCACAGTCTCTTTGTGTGACAAATCTTCTTCGTATAACTTAAAAGCAGCGTCCAATGAACCGAAATCTCTTGTGATACACAACTGTGGAAGGATGTTTTGTAAGGCTGCAACTGTTTGCCTGTGAGATTCAAAGCGTTCTTTTAGTGAGTTACAAAAATTGTCCATCTATGGCACTTCCTAGGTGTAAGGGACGTTGCTCTTGCTGATTGAAAGGGACAAATTCTTGAAATCTCTTCCTTAATGTCAAGTTTGGCAGCGAATGTCTTAACTTCATTACACAAGGCTTTATATGAGTCATCTGCATTTGCCCTCTCCTTTGGCAGAAGGTGTAAGACACGTAACATTTGTCAAGACCTGTACAAGACCACTATTTTTGTTTTGAAGGTGCTGAGATAAGTTATGGGTCGTTGATAGCATCCGGCTCAAAACAAAAATATTAACAAGAAATGCAAATTGACTAATAGTACTACTGACAGTGTGAGCCTTAGATGCCATGTCACTTAATTCCTCTTCTGTTTTGGAAAGGGAGAGAAAGATAGGCTCCAAAATATCTTTAAATAAAAATACTGAGTTGTGCCGGGTTTCGTACAGTGAAATGTTTCTTTTTCTTTTGTTCTGGACAACATTCAGACATAATTGATTTCAATATTTTTGTTATTTTGGCTGACAAATGAAAGAATCCACAGACTTCTTTTATGGTGCCTATACAGTTTCTTATAGCATAGGCCTATAGTTCGCTCGCATATGATAAACACAAATTTAGAGTATGTTTAGAACAATACAGGGCCAACGGTAGCCTTCCTCTGATGGAAGCTTTTACTCCTCTGAATTTGACACTCTTCGCCGTCGTACCCTTCGCCTCTCATTTTGTTTACGTCAAGCCCTAATGTCGACAAAGTCTTCAGTGTTATGTTAGCCAAACCTCCTCCAGTGACATCATAAACGGGGACGAATGCCAAAAAATCTTCCCTGACTTTGGAAGTTCGCTCCTCTGCGTATCGTATAGAGAGAGAATTGTTCCATTTGACAGATGTCAGTGGTTCCATCTGCTAAAACGGAATAAAATATGGACTTTCTGACGTTTTCTACAATTTTATTTGTATTAAGTGACCAACTGTGTTACGTAATAAGTTCGTTTTGAATGAAAGAACGTATACACATCGTCTTCCCATCACTGGTCATTAACTGATCTTTAAGAATGTTATCTCCAACGTTGGCTCTGAATCTTAACAACGATCGAAAATTCTCATCATTTTCGTCCGGTTCTTCAAGGTTTATTTGTGCAGAGTACTATGACCCCTTAGAGCTATTTGCTGCCTCCCGCAAAATCGAATTGTTAGTATTATGCGGATTAACAATTTTCGATTTGTAAGCGTAGGCTTCCGCGGCCGTTGTCTTCTTCAATAAAATTCTTCAGGGTATCAGACCGCATCGTCATAATTTAAAATGCGCCAACGTTTCGGCCAGCGTTGCAGCTAGCCTTCATCAGGGCCCTGATGAAGGCTAGCTGCAACGCTGGCCGAAACGTTGGCGCATTTTAAATTATGACGATGCGGTCTGATACCCTGAAGAATTTTATTGAAGAATTTTCGATTACTCCTAATATCCAGTCTTCTTTGGACATTTACTTGATTGATAACAGCTCCACATTTTTATTAACTATAGCTTTTGTGTTTTCAAATCAAAACATATTTCTTATGATGTGATAAGTTCTAATGTTTGCTAAACATTTTCCTGCTTTTCTTAAGTTGGCGAAAGCCTGAGTAAACAACGCCCCTGCTACTTGGTGGTCTCTTTTCCCTATATTTTCGGTATGGGAAAATAGCACGCAGTACTTCCAAAAACATCCAGATTTTTCCCCTGAATAAACTTACCACGTAAACGCTTCTAGCCAGTTCGTTTGAAAAATGGTATGGTTGGAACGAGTAATGGAGGGAAATTTGGACCCAGGCTTAGGTTTCCAAATATTTTCTAACAAAAAATTATTTTTTCGTTTATGAAAGACTGAACGGAATTGTTTTGACAATAGTTTCTAATATCACACATATTTTTCCTTAGCTGATCAGACTCACTGTCCTCCGTAACAGCAACCACAGTAATTGAGCTCGAAGTAGCGATGTCACAACAAGTAATTCTGCCAACGCAGCTGACTTCAGAATTGACACGGTCAAGCCCATTTCGTTTCGTAACACTAACGACCTCAGGAGTGTCTCCAGCAGGTTTATAGACACTTGGTTTTTTTTGGCGGAAAAGTTTTGACTAGAAGCTTGTCCCTTCATTATGATTGTGATTCACTTACGGCCAATTTAAATACAGTGAAAAGAACGTAAACAATAACACCTAAAATACCACCATACTTCGTTACAAGTACAACGGGTGTCGAACAAACAATAAATTACAACAACGAAATATAGATTGTATTGTCGGTGACCAGTACGGAGAACTTGGCTCTTGCCGCCGTTCGGTAACTGTCAGTAACGGTCGCCGTTGAGATGAATGCCAACGTATGTGCAATGACAATGGCCAGTGCTACTTAGCTAGAAGCTATTATATCATTACGTTTATTCACACCATGACAATCACTACATTTGAACATGAACGTGTTTTGAATGCGCGTTTACGAAACATTGTTACTTCTGCGGCATTCCTACTTGAGCAAATAATCGGTATGGCGCGAGAAGTTCACAAGCGCTGCGCAGTGCTGTCAGCCCGCAACATTCCTTAGCTAGTGTATGCTGTTACAATATAGTTTTCTGTACCTCTATTAATTTACCTATCAAAGGTTGTGATATGTACCTATAGTGAACCAGTATATAGTATGTATACCAAGCACTTATAAATAAACTAAAACATCACACGTTAGAAGTTTTTGTAACTATAAGCTGCTGGTGTGGACATATTTTGTGGTGTCACCGCCAGACACCACACTTGCTAGGTGGTAGCCTTTAAATCGGCCGCGGTCCGTTAGTATACGTCGGACCCGCGTGTCGCCACTATCAGTGATTGCCGACCGAGCGCCGCAACACGGCAGGTCTAGTCTAGAGACTCCCTAGCACTCGCCCCAGTTGTACAGCTGACTTTGCTAGCGATGGTTCACTGACTACATACGCTCTCATTTGCAGAGACGACAGTTTAGCATAGCCTTCAGCTACGTCATTTGCTACGACCTAGCAAGGCGCCATATTGAGTTACTATGAATGTATTCTGCACAGATAATATTGTGAATCATGTACCGTCAAGAGCGACGTTCATCATTAATGGATTACAGTTAAGTATCAAAATAATTACGTCCGCTTTCTGAATTCTAATTCCTTGTCATGTTCCAGACCTCACGTCAGTATAGTTCTTCCCTCCTCACGCCAGCCTGCGTGAGCTAAACCGCGTGCATTTCGGCCTCCAATAGTAACATGGTGTTGACTCTTCTGCCAACACAACATATTTCAACTAACAGAACTTAATCACAAAACTTTTTGTCTCAAACATACACTCCTGAAAATTGAAATAAGAACACCGTGAATTCATTGTCCCAGGAAGGGGAAACTTTATTGACACATTCCTGGGGTCAGATACATCACATGATCACACTGACAGAACCACAGGCACATAGACACAGGCAACAGAGCATGCACAATGTCGGCACTAGTACAGTGTATATCCACCTTTCGCAGCAATGCAGGCTGCTATTCTCCCATGGAGACGATCGTAGAGATGCTGGATGTAGTCCTGTGGAACGGCTTGCCATGCCATTTCCACCTGGCGCCTCAGTTGGACCAGCGTTCGTGCTGGACGTGCAGACCGCGTGAGACGACGCTTCATCCAGTCCCAAACATGCTCAATGGGGGACAGATCCGGAGATCTCGCTGGCCAGGGTAGTTGACTTACACCTTCTAGAGCACGTTGGGTGGCACGGGATACATGCGGACGTGCATTGTCCTGTTGGAACAGCAAGTTCCCTTGCCGGTCTAGGAATGGTAGAACGATGGGTTCGATGACGGTTTGGATGTACCGTGCACTATTCAGTGTCCCCTCGACGATCACCAGTGGTGTACGGCCAGTGTAGGAGATCGCTCCCCACACCATGATGCCGGGTGTTGGCCCTGTGTGCCTCGGTCGTATGCAGTCCTGATTGTGGCGCTCACCTGCACGGGGCCAAACACGCATACGACCATCATTGGCACCAAGGCAGAAACGACTCTCATCGCTGAAGACGACACGTCTCCATTCGTCCCTCCATTCACGCCTGTCGCGACACCACTGGAGGCGGGCTGCACGATGTTGGGGCGTGAGCGGAAGACGGCCTAACGGTGTGCGGGACCGTAGCCCAGCTTCATGGAGACGGTTGCGAATGGTCCTCGCCGATACCCCAGGAGCAACAGTGTCCCTAATTTGCTGGGAAGTGGCGGTGCGGTCCCCTACGGCACTGCGTAGGATCCTACGGTCTTGGCGTGCATCCGTGCGTCGCCGCCGTCCGGTCCCAGGTCGACGGGCACGTGCACCTTCCGCCGACCACTGGCGACAACATCGATGTACTGTGGAGACCTCACGCCCCACGTGTTGAGCAATTCGGCGGTACGTCCACCCGGCCTCCCGCATGCCCACTATACGCCCTCGCTCAAAGTCCGTCAACTGCACATACGGTTCACGTCCACGCTGTCGCAGCATGCTACCAGTGTTAAAGACTGCGATGGAGCTCCGTATGCCACGGCAAACTGGCTGACACTGACGGCGGCGGTGCACAAATGCTGCGCAGCTAGCGCCATTCGACGGCCAACACCGCGGTTCCTGGTGTGTCCGCTGTGCCGTGCGTGTGATCATTGCTTGTACAGCCCTCTCGCAGTGTCCGGAGCAAGTATGGTGGGTCTGACACACCGGTGTCAATGTGTTCTTTTTTCCATTTCCAGGAGTGTAGTTTCAGCTCAGACGAGGTTAAGATATACGACATTTGAACAGGATCTCTTGAAACTTCTTTCAGGAATTCCTTGTGGTGAAATCAGCTAAAATATTTATAATTATCTAACAACAAATAACATGTTTCGAACGATGTATGTTGATAAAAAATTAAGTTTGTTTTTGAATTGGATCAAAACGGAATCGACGCGATTTAACGAGTATTTTGATATATTCCCTTGCGCTCATGGCACGAAATTGTTTTTTAAATCAATTACACATTCACACTTCGTACAAAAACAGTGGGACGATGAGAAACAGGAATCTGTCACGTCAACTTACGGAAGGCTGACGGAAGTTAGAATGAATGCTACACCATTTTTGAGACGGAATGGGCACTGAAAAGAGCGGAAATGTGAACTGGCCTTTATTCCGAACGTGGTGTAATTGTCCGCATACGCGCAGCTGGACGGGGCGAGCCCGACTCGGACCGAATCAACCCGAACTGGCACAAACTTCACATCACCAATACCTCACCACCTTCACGAAGACAGGGGAAGTATGACTCTACTATGGCGATGCATTCACGCATCATTCATTAACATAATTCAGATACTGTACTTATTTTTTTCTTTATATTCATTATTTCGGGGTGGGGTCCAACCCCCCTCCCCCCTCTATATAAGTCCCTGTCTCTTATAGCAGTAAGCAGGTTCAAATAGATATGAGTTGCGTATGAAGAGGCTTGCACGGGATAGAGTAGTACGGAGAGCTGCAGCAAAACAGTCTTCAGACTGAAGACTAAAACAACATTTAGTGAACTTTACAACAGTGTTGAATGACGGTGCTGGTACGGTACGGATTCGTGTGTAAATGTTGAGATGAAACATTCGTACCTATCATCAAGCTACGTCATTTAGATCAGCTTGCTGCTCTACTTACCCTTCATTTTTTCTGGGCATTCACTGAAGCACTACATTAGGTAGGTAGGCTGCAATACTACTGTAAGTTTTGTGCATGATTCTCAGAAGAGAAGTGTTCGATTGTACTCTTACTAATTTCGGACTTAGCAGTGAGAGAGTGAGAGTGCCAGAAAGTTATCAGGTTAGGTGTAGAATTTTGGGCGGTTTGCATTTATACATATTACTACACAACAGCTCTGTAGTGCGGCCAAGGCGGTTCACGGTAGAGCGAAAATTTTACAACTCACGTAAATAAACGAAAGATCACGCTTCTGGTCGTACTCCACCGACGGCAGTAAGTGAAAATAAACTTCTGTCAAACTCCACTTCTGACATGGGTGTTATAAGGAGCATCCTTATAGAAACACTTCGTTCCCATGTGAAAAATGCTGTCTCCTATTCCTTCCTTTTACGTCTCGACTTCTCATGCGGTACTGCGGGCTTTTGTGAATAACAAATAACCCTGAAAGCGCACTCGGTTGGCTTGCATTAGGATATACAGCAGTAAGCAATCCGTTGAGATGCCTTCTACATGTTCACTTTCTATCTCCCATAGATCTGTTTCCTATTGCAATATAATAACTGGTAAAAGATTCATGTGAATAAAAATTAGTAATTCTCTCGAATTTGTATCTGTCGAACTGTGGCCTGCCGTATAAACCAAGACGAAGGTCTTAAAAGTACTAGGAAATCATTGATTTAAGATACACTGGTTCTCTGGCGTGGTGGTGCAAGTGTAACCATTCTGCTATATATGCTGATGAAAAGTGGGGATAAACGGTAGTCGGGTATAGAATATCGTTATAGCTACTTGTGGGTCCACCTAAAAGTGATCTCAGACTAATTTTATATTACTTTATTGCGATAACACACATTTTTCTTTACCCGGACATAGTTCATTGGAGGGCATGTAAGGGCGTGTTGAAAAGTGATGCCTCGGAGTTTTTTGTTTTGTTCTCAATTTTGGTTGAGATATTACATGTCATGCATATTACTCGGTCGACTTCCCCGCTTTGCTGACGCAAGTTGCAGCCGTCTGCCGCTGGAGCGTGTAGCAGCGTGTAATATGACGGTATGTAAAATAACTGTGTCGGTGCGCGAAAAACAGCGCGCTGTAATAGAGTTTCTAACCGCAGGAAACCACACAGGGAGCACCGTCCCCTCCTTCATGACAATGTCAGACCACACGCGAGTGCTGTCACATCTGCAACAATCCGACGCTTTGGCTTCGCTGTCTTTAGATCGTCCACCGTACGTTCCCGACTTGGCTTTTTCTTTTCTTTATTGCCATTTTGCACCTCTTACAAGGTGGGCTGGCAGCGGTAAGTTTTACTCCGCTCTTCAGCCACAAGCAGTACAATAAGTGAAAAAACCAAGGAAGACATAAAAGTAACATAATGTTGGTTACAAAACAGTAGATACAGTAATTTAAAAAAAACATGAAGCCGTTCATACTCGACGAAAAACAAGAAAACTGTCGGCACTGTGCACAAACACTGATGATTTAGACGACACACGTGAATGGAGGAGCGTGGGCGGCGAAAAACACTGAATCACAAACACGACGGCATATACACGAAAAACTGATGGCGATGATCTCTGGCGCGCGAATGTCCACTTAACGTGTGCGAGTCCGGGGATCTGCCAAGAGGGGAAAAGGTGGGGGGGGGGGAGGGAGAGGGGAGAGTGGAGATGCCGATGGCATAGGAGATGGTGGGAGGAATGAAGGTATGGGGGGTAGGGGAAGCCCGGGGGGTGGAGGGGGGAGGAAGGGAGGAGGGAGAGAAGGGAGAGAGAAGGGAGAGAGGGTGCCCTGAGGAAAAAACACAGGACGTGGAAGAGGAGGATCAAAGCTGACAGGAGGGGTAGATGGAGGGGAGAAGGGCATCATCAGGGAGGGGGAGATGGTGGAAGCCACCTTGGGAGAGGGTAAGGAGAGTGGAGAGACGGAGAGCAGGCGGGATGTGGGTATACAGGTGTGGCAGCGGACAGGGGTGGGAGAGGATGGGAGAGAAGTGGGTGAGGGGGATCAAGTTTATGGGAGGTGTAGAGGATCCGTATCCTTTCGAGGAAAAGGCGAGGAAAAGGAGGAGGTGGGGGAACGGAATAAGGTCGTACAGGATCTGTGTGGGGGAGGGGAGACGGATGCGGTAGGTGAGGCGTTCGGGGATTTGAAGGGATTTGTAAAAGGTAGGAGGGGCGGAGATCCAGGCATGGTGGGCGTAGCAGAGGATAGGGCGGATGAGGGATTTATAGATGTGGAGGATGGTGGAGGGGTCCAGACCCCATGTGCGGCCAGAGAGGAGCTTGAGGAGATGGAGTTGGGAGCGTGCCTTGGCTTGGATTGTCCGGAGATGGGGGGGGGGGGTCCAGGAGAGGCGACGGTCAAGGGTGACGCCAAGGTACTTAAGGGTGACGCCAAGGTACTTAAGGGTGACGCCAAGGTACTTAAGGGTGACGCCAAGGTACTTAAGGGTGACGCCAAGGTACTTAAGGGTGACGCCAAGGTACTTAAGGGTGACGCCAAGGTACTTAAGGGTGACGCCAAGGTACTTAAGGGTGGAGGTGAGGGCGATAGGAGACTGAAGGAAGGGGTGGTTTTGCCTACAATGATTGCCTGACCCGACTTGGCCCCGTCTGATCTTCATCTGTATCTAAAACTTACAGAGTGCCTTCGAGCACCTCACTTTGATAGTGATCAAGTGGTGCAAGCAGAGGTGCGGCTGTGGCTCCATTAATACACATTCTACAGCAACGGAACCAACAAACTGGTTTCTTGTTGGGAGAGATATGTTCGTCTAATGGAAGAGCATGTTGAGAAATAATACTTACAATTAGACATGAAGAATAAAGATTTAGAAAGTTAATAATGTTTATTTTATTTATAATACTTTAAGAGTTTTCACATAAGAAATTCGGAGACATTACGTTTCAGAACGTCCTCATAGCTTATGTATTTAACCATGTAGTGGTAGGTTAGTTAAGATCTCATGTTTGAATTATTTTTAATTAAGTAGGTAAGCCAAGAGGGAGCTCCACTTTCATTCTACTCATAGTTAGGTTGGCAGTACAGATTAGTGCTGTCGCTAGCCAGCAGATGGCCACACTCACTTCGCATCCTACAGATTTAAGCGTTTCCTCATCAGTTCGCTTTAAGATTTTACGAAGTAAACACGACTGCCTCACCGTTTGTAGTAAAGAAGAACAGCGATTTGTTACCTTTTTTGTGATGGGAAGGTGTAAGAGAGGCTGAAATTCATAAGGCTTAAAAGTACAATACTGGGGAAGCGTTTAGCAGTGAACCGAACAATTCAAAAGTGGACGAACAGGTTTGAAGGACGACGGAAGTGCACTACTTCCAGCCACGTCCAGCACAGATGACAGCATTGACAAAGTTCTTGACATGATTTTGAATAACCGGTGACTAATTGATGATGAAGTGGCAGATGCGCTTTAGTCGAGGATTCATATCGGCTTAATTTCCATAAAGTCTATGCAAAACAATGAGAGAATCTGTCCTCTGATACTAGACCAGCATTCTAATGGGCTGTTTAAATAAAAAAGAAAACATTCTCCGGAGAAGATTCTCAGATCAAAAGAACATTCTCTGAGAAAGTTCTCAAATTCATATGAATAAAAAATTCGAAGCATGTTCTCTAACGAAGGAGTTCCTTCTCGCTACCTCTCCTTCTTGAGAAGTTTCTCTTTGTGTTTCGTGTGCCACATCCGTCACAGAACGCACTCCTGATGTTATATTTCATTCAACTCAGTCAGACAGGCGAACTATTTAGTGTACTAATATGCAACTGGCATCAGTGTTTTATGGAAGGGTTGCGCTACGTTTAGATTTTACTTTTATGTGCGGCAACAAATTATTAAGACGTTTGTGGACGGTTTACAGAAATGTATTTTCTTGCGTTGTTACCGGATTTTCGACATTCGGGAAACTTTTTCGTTATTGAAGATAGGTGAACATATTATGCCAACGAAATCTTAAGATTACATGATATTTTCAACTACTCCAAATCGGAAGTCTACAAGAGTTTTCTAACACGAGATAGTTTTGGTTAAATACGACGCATATTGGTCTGCTCGCGTGTCAAGTACGGAAGCGGACATCGGTGCGGTTCGTAACGAGAAATAGTGTACTAAGTTACTGTCTGCCCCGATAGCAGTCTGACAGCGTGACGGACTGCCGTCCTAAGAGGCCTGGGTTCGATTCCCGGCTGGGTCGGTGATTTTCTTCGCATAGGGACTGAGTGCTGTGTTGTCTTCATCATCTTATCATCCTCATCCAGCGCACAGAACGCCCAATGTGGCGTCGAATGTGTTAAGATCTGCACCAAGGCGGCTGGACATGCCCTGTAAGGGCCTTCCGGCCAATGACGCCAAACGCTATTTGATTTCCACTAGGTTGGTAATAAACCAGTTCTTAATTGTTCTAATCCGGCTACTTAATTCTAAAATAATATAAGATTTAAACTGTGAGAAGTCATGATGATGAACATCTGGAAATATCAGCAACACAGTAGTTTTGGTGTATATTTAAATCTTCTCATACATCCGTCTAAAAACTTCGTTCTGCAACAAAAATGTTTTAATTTTCACATCGTTTGAAAAATCACGCCCCCCCCCCCTTTTCTTTCAAGATTTCTGAAAGTAGTCACCTCCTCTTCTTATAAGATTTTCTGAAATTAAGTTCGCCAGACAGATAATGTTTTTGTTATTAAACCCATGAACTTCTAGTTTCTCTCTTCAGTTTGTCTTCGGGCTATGTACACTCCTGGAAATTGAAATAAGAACACCGTGAATTCATTGTCCCAGGAAGGGGAAACTTTATTGACACATTCCTGGGGTCAGATACATCACATGATCACACTGACAGAACCACAGGCACATAGACACAGGCAACAGGGCATGCACAATGTCGGCACTAGTACAGTGTATATCCACCTTTCGCAGCAATGCAGGCTGCTATTCTCCCATGGAGACGATCGTAGAGATGCTGGATGTAGTCCTCTGGAACGGCTTGCCATGCCATTTCCACCTGGCGCCTCAGTTGGACCAGCGTTCGTGCTGGACGTGCAGACCGCGTGAGACGACGCTTCATCCAGTCCCAAACATGCTCAATGGGGGACAGATCCGGAGATCTTGCTGGCCAGGGTAGTTGACTTACACCTTCTAGAGCACGTTGGGTGACACGGGATACATGCGGACGTGCATTGTCCTGTTGGAACAGCAAGTTCCCTTGCCGGTCTAGGAATGGTAGAACGATGGGTTCGATGACGGTTTGGATGTACCGTGCACTATTCAGTGTCCCCTCGACGATCACCAGTGGTGTACGGCCAGTGTAGGAGATCGCTCCCCACACCATGATGCCGGGTGTTGGCCCTGTGTGCCTCGGTCGTATGCAGTCCTGATTGTGGCGCTCACCTGCACGGCGCCAAACACGCATACGACCATCATTGGCACCAAGGCAGAAGCGACTCTCATCGCTGAAGACGACACGTCTCCATTCGTCCCTCCATTCACCCCTGTCGCGACACCACTGGAGGCGGGCTGCACGATGTTGGGGCGTGAGCGGAAGACGGCCTAACGGTGTGCGGGACCGTAGCCCAGCTTCATGGAGACGGTTGCGACTGGTCCTCGCCGATACCCCAGGAGCAACAGTGTCCCTAATTTGCTGGGAAGTGGCGGTGCGGTCCCCTACGGCACTGTGTACGATCCTACGGTCTTGGCGTGCATCCGTGCGTCGCTGCGGTCCGGTCCCAGGTCGACGGGCACGTGCACCTTCCGCCGACCACTGGCGACAACATCGATGTACTGTGGAGACCTCACGCCCCACGTGTTGAGCAATTCGGCGGTACGTCCATCCGGCCTCCCGCATGCCCACTATACGCCCTCGCTCAAAGTCCGTCAACTGCACATACGGTTCACGTCCACGCTGTCGCGGCATGCTACCAGTGTTAAAGACTGCGATGGAGCTCCGTATGCCACGGCAAACTGGCTGACACTGACGGCGGCGGTGCACAAATGCTGCGCAGCTAGCGCCATTCGACGGCCAACACCGCGGTTCCTGGTGTGTCCGCTGTGCCGTGCGTGTGATCATTGCTTGTACAGCCCTCTCGCAGTGTCCGGAGCAAGTATGGTGGGTCTGACACACCGGTGTCAATGTGTTCTTTTTTCCATTTCCAGGAGTGTATATCTTCTCTTGCGTTCCAGGCAATATAAAGTCTGTCATTACTATCGAAAAGTCGGTAAAAGTTAACCTCAACAAAACTTACTCAGCTCGAAGTTGTAAGGGGTCCGTAGGCCCTTACTATAACTTTGCACTCGGCACAGGTCGACAGGGCGAACAATTGATTGTGACGTGTTGCGAGAGCGAGTGTGGAGATGTGCCAGTGTGGTTGGCGGGAATGGTGTGTGTGTGTGGAGGCCATTGTTGAAATACAGGATCTTTTAACCGAGAAGGGTGTCACCATCGCCGTGGTTAGACCCCTAATTAATAGATTAATACCGGGAAAGTGAAGAGGTATCATTATGAAAGTGATCAGTGACGTTACTAGTGCCGATATTTGGTTTCGCGTGTACCGCGCCGGCCTAACCTTGGATTGCAGTGTTGGATGCAGTGATGGATTAGTGTGTGATGATAATGGAAAATGAAGAAAGCCTGTGCTGGGATTAGCCGCAATTCGATATGTATGACGAAGGTAGTGGCTGTCTCCTTTTTGTGTTTTGAGAAGCATATAAGTTCGTAATTAGCAAAACTGTGTTGGTGTTCCTTATTACCAGACATTCAGTATTATAGTATTGAACAGGACGAACTGGAAAGTAACAACTTCCGTAGCAGTCAATTCCGATTACCAGCCCCATTAGGTTCACGGTCATGTTAATAATAAATATTGGGCTGCTATTCGATCAGATCAGGTCGGCGAGGTGTTAAACCTTGGCTTACCGTGAAAGGACAAGTGCAATCTTCGGACGAATAGTAAAGAACAATAGGTAATTTTATCTTGATTAACGCGAGAAAATATTTTCCAATTTCGGATGAAGACAGTATATACATTTAAACTTGTGGCCATAGGTAGGTGCAAAAAATGAAACTAAAACAGTTTTTGAAGTGTGGGACCTTACAAATGGCTACCGTAGCTAAAACTGCGTAACCATAGCGAATGTTGGACGGTGGACAATGTCTACACCACGTTTTGCAAAATTAAAAATCGCGTCCAGAAACAGGGCATCTTGAACAATACGAAGTAATAGCATCTTACGATGGTGAATAAACTGTTTTTTCGCCATATTAGATAAGAGTAGTAATGTCGATAAACTGTGTTATAATGTGCAAACGCGTAAATCCGCGCGAAAAACTGTGAAAAGTGAACACCAAAGAAAGACACGTGTGAACATTACCACAATAAAACGAGCTAAGAATTCGTCACGAAAGCTTTTAAAGAAGTGTTTAATAGTAATGTTATGACCGAAATTGCTTTTTGAATGATGAAAATCGATCAACTTCATGTGGTAATAAGGATCACCAACACAGTTTTGCTAATTACGAACTTACATTCTTCTCAAAACACAAAAAGGAGACAGCCACTGCCTTCGTCATACATATCGAATTGCGGCTAATCCCAGCACAGGCTTTCTTCATTTTCCATTATCATCACACACTAATCCATCACTGCATCCAACACTGCAATCCAAGGTTAGGCCGGCGCGGTAGACGCGAAACCAAATATCGGCACTAGTAACGTCACTGATCACTTTCATAATGATACCTCTTCACTTTCCCGGTATTAATCTATTAATTAGGGGTCTAACCACGGCGATGGTGACACCCTTCTCGGTTAAAAGATCCTGTATTTCAACAATGGCCTCCACACACACACACCATTCCTGCCAACCACTCTGCATTTGTTGTTTAATTTTTTTGTTTAACTTAGTGAGTAGATTACTGTTGAAGCAATCGATTGTTGCTGTTTGTATGATAATGTTCTTTTTGGTAGTTTCCTGTGCTGAGTGGTACTGTGTTGAGTCTACAAAGCATGTATCTAAGTGCTGATTGCTTAAGTGACTGTGGGTGATTTGAAGCCTGATGTATGACAGTGTCCTTTGTTGTAGGCTTACGGTAAATTTCAAAGCTATGCTGGTTGTTTCCTATTTTGATGCTTGAATCTAAGAAGTTTATTTGGTGTCATGCTCTTTTCCATTGTGAATCTTATCTTTTCGTGTCGTTGTTGTTGTTGTGGTCTTCAGTCCAGAGACTGGTTTGATGCAGCTCTCCACGCTGCTCTATCCTGTGCAAGCTTCTTCATCTCCCAGTACCTACTGCAACCTACATCCTTTTCAATCTGTTTAGTGTATTGATCTCTTGGCCTCCCTCGACGATTTCTACCCTCCACGCTGCCTTCCAATACTAAATTGGTGATCCCTTGATGACTCAAAATATGCCCTAAAAACGTATAGCTTCTTCAAGTCAATTTGTGCCACATATTCCTCTTCTCTCCAATTCTACTCAATACCTCCTCGTTAGTTATGTGATCTACCCATCTAATCTTCAGCATTCTTCTGTAGCACCACATTTCGAAAGCTTCTATTCTCTTCTTCACCAAACTGTTTATTGTCCACGTTTCGCTTCCATACATGGCAACACTCCATTCAAATACCTTCAGAAACGACTTCCTGACAGTTAAATCTATACTCGATGTTAACAAATTTCTATTCTTCAGAAACGCTTTCCTTGCCATTGCCAGTCTACATTTTATATCCTCTCTACTTCGACCATCATCAGTTATTTTGCTCCCCAAATAGCAAAACTCATTTACTACTTAAAGCGTCTCATTTCCTAACTTAATTCCCGCAGCATCACCCGATTTAATTAGACTACATTCCATTATCCTCGTTTCGCTTTTTTTGATGTTCATCTTATATCCATCTTTCAAGATACTGTCCATTCCGTTTAGCTGCTCTTCCAGGTCCTTTGCTGTATCTGATAGAATTACAATGTCCTCGGCGAACCTCAGAGTTTTTATTTCTTCTCCATGGATTTCAATTCCTACTCCGAACTTTTCTTTTGTTTCCTTTACTGCTTGCTCAGTATACAGATTGATAACATCGGGGATAGGCTACAACCCTGTCTCACTCCCTTCCCAATCACTGCATCCCTTTCATGCCCCTCGACTCTTATAACTGCCATCTGGTTTCTGTACAAATTGTAAATAGCCTTTCGCTCCCTGTATTTTACTCCTGCCACCTTCAGAATTTGAAAGAGAGTATTCTAGTCAACGTTGTCAAAAGCTTCCTCTAAGTCTACAAATGCTAGAAACGTAGGTTTGCCTTTTCTTAATCTTTCTTCTAAGATAAGTCGTAGGGTCAGTATTGCCTCACGTGTTCCAGCATTTCTATAGAATCAAAACTGATCAGCTTCTACCAGTTTTTCCAATCGTCTGTAAGGAATTCGTGTTAGTAATTTGCAGCCGTGGCTTATTAAACTGATAGTTCGGTAATTTTCACATCTGTCAACACCTGCTTTCTTTAGGATTGGAATTATTATATTCTTCTTGAAGTATGAGGGTATTTCGCCTGTCTCATACATTTTGCCCACTAGAAGTAGAGCTTTGTTAGGCCTGGCTCTCCCAAGGCTGTCAGTAGTTCTAATGGAACGTTGTATACTACCGGGGCCTTATTTCGACTTAGGTCTTTCAGTGCTTTGTCAAACTCTTCACGCAGTATCATATCTCCCATTTCATCTTCATCTGCATCCTGTTCCACTTCCATAATATTGCCCTCACGAACATCGCCTCTGTATAGACCCTCTATATACTCCTTCCACCTTTCTGCTTTTCCTTCTTTGCTTAGAACAGGGTTTCCATCTGAGCTGTTGATATCCGTGCAAGTGGTTCTCTTTTCTCCAAAGGTCTCTCTAATTTTCCTGTAGGCAGTATCTATTTTACTCCTAGTGAGATAAGCTTCTACATCCTTACATTTGTCCTCTAGCCATCCCTGCTTAGCCATTTTGCACTTCCTGTCGATCTCATTTTTGAGACGTTTGTCTTCCTGTTTGCCTGCTTCATTTACTGCATTTTTATATTTTCTCGTTTCATCAATTAAATTCAATATCTCTTCTGTTACCCAAGGATTTCTATTAGCACTCGTGTTTTTACCTACTTGATCCTCTGCTACCTTCACTATTTCATCTCTCAAAGCTACCCATTCTTCTTCTACTGTGTTTCTTTCCCCCATTCTTGTCAATCGTTCCCTAACGCTCTCCCTGAAGCTCTCTACAACCTCTGGTTCTTTCAGTTTATCCAGGTCCCATCTCCTCAGATTCCCACCTTTTTGCATTTTTGTCTGTTTTAATCTACAGTTGAGCTATACTGGCATTTGAAGGTTCGTCAGAAAATTCGAAACTAATTGTCATATAAATCATATGTTACATAGCTGCTTTTGGCATTCAGTGCAATTATTATGGTTCTCACCAATTGTGTCGCACCTACTCAATGGTATGCCACAGTGTATTATTCTCTGATTCAGCCTAATAAGCCATGATTGCACAGAACTGACTCGAATTATTTACAGAAAAATGGAAAAACTGGTGGAGGCCGACCATGGGGAAGATCAGTTTTGGTTCTGGGGAAATACAGGAACACGTGAGGCAACAGTGTGCTTATCTTAGAAGATCGATTGAAAAAGACGAAGCTACATTTAGAACATCTGCAGGTTTAGGAATATTATGGTAATGTGGGCTCAACGGCACTCTTTCAAATTTTGAAGATGACAGCATTTAGAGTATATACGTCTAATATAAATTAAACTTTAGGATTCCTTTTCTGAAGGAATTCGTCTGGAGTGAACGATAGGCAGTTGAAAAATAGAATCTTTTGAAATGTGATGCTATAGTAGAAAGCTGAATATTAGATGGGTAGATGTAATCACAAATGAGACCTACTCAGTTGAACTGTGTACCGCCGCCAGATGTCACACGTCCGCAGCAATTTGAAAGGCTACGTGGAGAGGAGAGAGCTGTGGTTGCGTCTCTGCTAAAACGAGAGGCTGGTGGCAGCGATGGAGTCGCTGCACCAGCGCCATCCAGAGCCATCGTAGGAAGCCGGCAGTGACGGAAGAAGAGAGTGCTGAGTACCAGTAAGGAGAACCGATGAGAGGGTTGGGTACGACGACCAGAAGGCAGAGTGTTGTGGAAAATGCAAGCACGAAGCCTTGGAAGACGCGCTTTGGTAATCGTTGGCTGGCATTAGAAGCGCGCTGTTTGAAGGACACAAGTACTACACTTCCAGTGCAGTTTCGGCGAAGCAGGTTGCCAAGAGCTGCTCTCTTCAGGCTCTGGCGCTTGTTGTAAGTCTGCCTCATTTACAGTATGGAGATGACAGTACTTTGTGGCATGTGTAAGGCATCGCTTGGTGTGAGCTTCACTATGTTAATTTGCGGTGCTGTCAAATGATTACGTGACTGACCGATCAAACCTGATTTGCAGTTCAACGTTTAAGCTAACTTCCCGTTTACGTAAGGTACTCAGAGAATCGAATTGTGTTTGTCTTGGTGTAGCGTATGCTTCTTGGCAATATTCCGTTGCACATACGTCAGGTATCTTGGTAATTCTAATTGTTTTGCAATGTTTAATACAGAAAGCACGTGGGCTCCATTAACCGAAGCTGAACGTCCTGTATATCAAATATTTTGTATAATGTAGTTGTATTTGGCTCTCTGTAAACAAACATGTTTCGTAATTGTTAAGTAAAATGTTGAAATTGTTTTCTCACACCTGAAACTAATCCTGTGACTACCAGTACCACCAGTACAAATGGGGAAAATAAAGAAAGGGTTTGCTCGATAGGCTAGAAATAAAGTAAGCAGCTTTAAAAGGATGTCGGTTGCCGTAGTTACGCAAAGATGAAGAGGCTTGCACATGGAAAATTAGCGTGGAGCGTTGTATTAGACTAGACTTCGAACTGAAGACGTCAACATTATCAAAAAGTGAGGAGCAGCTCCGTAGAGCCTGCGGCGAAAGGCATATGTGGGACACAGTACCGAGAGAAAGGGACAGCATGATAGGACATTCGTTAAGATATCAGGTAATAACATCGATGGTACTGGTAGGGAGCTGTGGATGGCAAAAGTTGCAGGGATAGATACAGATAGGAATAAATACAACAAATGGCTGACTTTGTTGGGTATGTGCGCTACTCTGAGAGGAAGAGATACATACGAAAGAAGAAACCGTGGTAGAGTTCCACGAAAACAATCAGAAGAATTATTATAGAAAAATACGTATGATCCTTCTATAGTTATTATTCAAATATTTGAAACTGAGGAGCAATGTATTCCAAAGGCAAAAATGATCTTGTTTCGATGTGGCCTCACAGAATCCTTGATGGTAATTGATATTAGTCATAATTGGCATAGATCTGACAAATGACTCTCCATTACTTTATAGTGCTGCAATTGTGACGCAGGAGTACATAGGGTGTCGTAAGTAGCTCGGGCCGCTTGAGCTTAACAACAGACAGAAAAATATTACTTACACTCAAATGAACAAATAAGCATAAAACTCAAATCCTCCATCAAATGTCAAATCGACAAAATTATTGACAATTAAATGAATATTGCTTTGCAATAGAAAGGAGAATTCAAGGTAAATCAGTAAGCCAACAACTAATTAGCTATACAAGCTGGAAGGAACGAGGGCCCAAGATCAGAACACAGTCCCACATGAAATACAGAGATGGTTGAAGTAATATTAATTCTGCCAACCAGCAACAGGTATCAAGATACAGGCAATTTAAACAACACATAAAAATCCCAAATCATGCTGGAATATGAATATCATAGAGAGATTCAGCAGTTCAAAACTCTAGGCCAACTGATTAAGAAATAAAATAAGTTAACCAGTTAGGTCACTTAACAACAATGTGGAGAATACCGCTCAACGACCAATTCACATAGAATTTCCCACAACTGAAACTTATTATGACCGAATACACTTAGGCCCTGCAGTGTCCTCGCCCCTCATTAGGACAGTAGTGCAACAGGGTACTGCACCGTTAGGATAAAACGGTGGAGCGACTGACTGGGTTGAGGTTTCACATTTTGTGTAATCACATTTTTCGGAAACTTTAATAAAATTAGCATGACCACAATATAATAGAATAAAATTCAAGTCCACATGGACTCACAGCCAAGTAAAAGGATGTGTTGACTTTATAAACAACAGTGATTATTTGAGAAACTTTTATCCTGGAATGATTGGAAAAGTTGATAACTAATACTCGATTTAGAAAAAATTAATCTCTGGTTATTCAACGGCTTGGGAAGCAACGCTCTATTAAGACAGCATTAACCAATATACTACATTTTAGTTCTTCAAACAAGTTTGCCAACAACACTTACTTCAGAACAATTATGGTATTAGTTATTTAAAATAGACTGGCAAGTAACACTTAATTGGGAAATGTTTACTTCGAAAATCAGACAATATTCAAAGTAGAATTATGATCAACAAGAAAAAACTTTTAACATATAATTCCCTTCAGTACGACACTAAGAAAACATACAGAATGAAGTTGTTCAGTGACTTAGGGTAATGTTAAATGCGGAAGGATATGATCATATATTACAGCAGTGTGTTCCGATTACAGTAGTGGAACAGTTCGGAGACAATGGTTTATCAGCTTGACAATGCACCCTGTCTTAAAACACCATCTTTGACGCTATGGTCTGCGTACAGCAACATTCCAGATGCTCACTGGCTTGTCCAGAGTCCCGACCAGAATCCAACGGAACACCTCTGGGATGAGTTAAAAGGTCGACTTCGGTCCACATCCCAGCATACTACGTCACTACCTTGTGTGGTTTCGGCTCTTGAGGAAGAAGGTGCTGCCATTCCTGCAGAGACGTTCAGACACCTCGCTGGAAGCTCCCCGAGCAGAGTTACGTCAGTGACAAAGGCGAAAGGTGGATGCGCCCCATATTAATGTCCTCTATTAAATGTCCCGATACTTTTGATCAGATAAGGCAGAATTAACTACATATTAATGCTTCGGCCATTTGACTATTATTGTTTCCTTCAGGACACATTATTGCAATTTCAGCATCGTAGCCATTGCCAAGCGATTCACTATCGCTCTTTCGAAATTAGTTACATTTCATGTAGTAGTGAATGTTATGACTGACATTCATTATTTAACCATACAGGAGTCATCATGTTAATTTCTAGAGTACAAAGTTAATAAGTTACATGCTACAAGATACTTTCACTGGATAGCATTAACATGAAGATCCCTGCATGGTCAAATAATGTACTGGGTGATCTAAAAGTCAGTATAAATTTCAAAACTTAATAAACCACGGAATAATGTAGATAGAGTTGTAAAAATTGACACACATGCTTGGAATGACATGGGGTTTTATTAGAACCAAAAACAAAGTTCATAAAATGTCCGACAGATGGCGCTGGACAGCAAAACGTAACTGCTACCGTGACGGGGGAGAGGTACGCCGATATGTTACAGAATCGCGTCATCCCCAGCCTGGCTGATAAACACATGCTGGAATGTACGATGTTCATCCAGGATGGCGCTCCACCGCATATTGCTAGATGCGTGAAAGATCTCTTGCGCGCGTCGTTTGGTGATGATCATGTGCTCAGCCGCCACTTTCGTCATGCTTGGCCTCCCAGGTCCCCAGACCTCAGTCGGTGCGATTATTGGCTTTGGGGTTACCTGAAGTCGCAAGTGTATCGTGATCGACCGACATCTCTAGGGGTGCTGAAAGACAACATCCGACACCAATGCCTCACTGTAACAACATTGTTCCTCGACTACAGCTTTTGTTGAGGAATGATAGTGGACATATTGAACATTTCCTGTAAAGAACATCATCTTTGCTTTGTCTTACTTTGTTATGCTAATTATTGCTATTCTGATCAGATGAAGCGCCATCTGTCGGACATTTTGTGAACTTTTGTACTTTTTTTTGGTTCTAATAAAACCCCATGTCATTCCAAGCAAGTGTGTCAATTTGTACCTCCCTATCTACATTATTGCATGATGTATTCAGTTTTCAAATTTATTCTGACTTTTTGATCACCCAGTACATTATGTTCTTGAGATGTGCTACAAGAAGCAGTGTAATCAATTTCGAGAGGAATTGGTGGATAATCTGACAGTTGCTACAAATCCGAAATTGCTGTATTTGTAATGTATGCACACATCACCGAAGGAACAATGCACCGTTCTTCTTATCAACAGAGGCAATGCAATATGGCATTCGGACTACGTTAAATTTATTTTGAGGACCAAGTTTCAATCCCTACCTCAAACGTCGAGAGCCTTTGCAGCTCTTCCGGCATTTCGTTACATTTTTCTTGCGTTGCGACTTCTCAGTATACAACAGGATCACCTGAGAACCACTTCGTAACGTAAATGTTCTCCGTTGCCGGCCGCGGTGGTCTCACGGTTCTAGGCGCGCAGTCCGGAACCGCGCGACTGCTACGGTCGCAGGTTCGAATCCTGCCTCGGGCATGGATGTGTGTGATGTCCTTAGGTTAGTTAGGTTTAACTAGTTCTAAGTTCTAGGGGACTGATGACCTAAGATGTTAAGTCCCATAGTGCTCAGAGCCATTTTTTTTTTTTTCTTGTTCTCCGTTGTCAGTGCTGTCTGCGCAACGTGCGCTCTGCGCGGTCGCCGGTGTAAATGAAGCCGGCAGCCGCACCTGCTGTGCCTGGATGCGAGCAGGTGTGATATCCGAAGGCGGCTATCCCTCGGGCACTTCTGGTTCGTGCTCCTCCTCTGCCGACCTCACACCCTCACGCGGTAGGAGAACCCGCGGCTATCGATTTCTGAAAGCCGTTCCGTGTCGATCGCCACTGGCCGGAAGTATTTGCGGACGGTCCCAGCCGCTCGGAAAAGCGGGCGCCATTATAAAAACTCGATTTGCGTGTAGCTGGGAGGCGTTGCGGTCGCAGAGCAGAGTAGGGCAGAACGCGGCGTCCCGTTCCCTCGCAAGGGAATTTAGAAAAAAAGAGTCGGCCGTGTGACGGCTTGCACGCACTTAGAGCATGCATTTTGCAGTAGGCGCATTTACATAGGACAGCAAAGGGGAGCGGATTATCCAAAATACAGAAGGGCCGGCGCCGCCGCGCGCTTCGTTTCACATGCGTGGTGTGGAGCACCTGCCGGCAGGGCTGCTCTCCACAGCCCCGCTACTTGTTTTTACGGACGTCTGTGTCAAAATACTGTGGTGTCTTGCGAAAGCATTCTATGACGAAACTCTCACCCAAAATATTCTTGCGATTATTACAGAGGGAAATCCAGAACTAGAAAAAAAGAAAGAAATTAAACTGCACAGCTGGGTGTAGGACTCGAGCTCCACGGGCTCGGTACAAGCTTATATATATATATATATATATATATATATATATATATATATATATATAAACTTTCTATGAGTAACAAGTAAAAACTAAGTGTTTATATATAACTTAAGTGTGTTTAATTTCTTTCTTTTTTTTTTTTAGTTCTGGATTTCCTGCTGCATTAATGCAAGAATATTTTGTTTGGGGTAGCTTTGAAGGATGGAATAGTGAAGGCAGTAGAGGACCAAGTATGTAAAAAGACGAGGGCTAGTAGAAATCCTTGGGTAACAGAAGAGATACTGAATTTAAAAGATGAAAGGAGAAAATACAAAAATGCAGTAAGTGAAGCACGCAAACAGGAAGACAAACGTCTCAAAAATGAGATCGACAGGAAGTGCAAAATGGCTAAGCAGGGATGGCTAGAGGACAAAAGTAAGGATGTAGAAGCTTATCTCACTAAGGGTAAAATAGATACTGCCTACAGGAAAATTAGAGAGACCTTTGGAGAAAAGAGAACCACTTGCACGGATATCAACAGCTCAGATGGAAACCCAGTTCTAAGCAAAGAATGAAAAGCAGAAAGGTGGAAGGGGTATATAGAGGGTCTATACAGAGGCGATGTTCGTGAGGGCAATATTATGGAAGTGGAACAGGATGCAGATGAAGATGAAATGGGAGATACGATACTGCGTGAAGAGTTCGACAGAGCATTGAAAGACCTAAGTCGAAACAAGGCCCCGGGAGTAGACATTTCATTAGAACTACTGATAGCCTTGGGAGAGCCAGTCCTGACAAAACTCTACCATCTGGTGAGCAGGATGTATGAGACAGGCGAAATACCCTCAGGCTTAAAGAAGAATATAATAATTCCAATCCCAAAGAAAGCAGGTGTTGACAGATGTGAAACCGAACTATCAGTTTAATAAGTCACAGCTGCAAAATACAAACGCGAATTCTTTACAGACGAATGGAAAAACTGGTAGATGCCGACCTCGGGGAAGATTAATTTGGATTCCGTACAAATGTTGGAACACGTGAGGCAATACTGATCCTACGACATATCTTAGAAGAAAGATTAAGAAAAGGCAAACCTACGTTTCTAGCATTTGTAGACTTAGAGAAAGCTTTTGACAATGTTGACGGGAATACTCTCTTTCAAATTCTGAAGGTGACAGGGGTAAAATACAGGGAGCGAAAGGCTATTTACAATTTGTACAGAAACCAGATGGCAGTTATAAGAGTCGAGGGACATGAAAGGGAAACAGTGGTTAGGAAGGGAGTGAGACAGGGTTGTAGCCTATCCCCGATGCTATTCAATCTGTATATTGAGCAAGCAGTAAAGGAAACAAAAGAAAAGTTCGGAGTAGGTATTAAAATCCATGGAGAAGAAATAAAAACTTTGAGGTTCGACGATGACATTGTAATTCTGTCAGAGACAGCAAAGGACTTGGAAGAGCAGTTGAACGGAATGGACAGTGTCTTGAAAGGAGGGCATAAGATGAACATCAACAAAAGCAAAACGAGGATAATGGAATGTAGTCGAATTAAGTCGGGTGATGCTGAGGGAATTAGATTACGAAATGAGACACTTAAAGTAGTAAAGGAGTTTTGCTATTTAGGGAGCAAAATAACTGATGATGGTCGAAGTAGAGAGGATAGAAAATGTAGACTGGCAATGGCAAGGAAAGCGATTCTGAAGAAGAGAAATGTGTTAACATCGAGTATTGATTTAAGTGTCAGGAAGTCGTTTCTGAAAGTATTTGTATGGAGTGTAGCCATGTATGGAGTGTAGCCATGTATGGAAGTGAAACATGGACGATAAATAGTTTAGAGAAGAAGAGAATAGAAGCTTTCGAAATGTGGTGCTACAGAAGAACGCTGAAGATTAGATGGGTAGATCACATAACTAATGAGGAGGTATTGAATAGAATTCGGGAGAAGAGGAGTTTGTGGCATAACTTGACTAGAAGAAGGGATCGGTTGGTAGGACATGTTATGAGGCATGAAGGGATCATAAATTTAGTACTGGAGGTAAGGTTGGAGGGTAAAAATCGTAGAGGGAGACCAAGAGATGAATACACCAAGCAGATTCAGAAGGATGTAGGCTGCAGTAGGTACTGGGAGATGAAGAAGCTTGCACAGGATAGAGTAGTATGAAGAGCTGCATCAAACCAGTCTCAGGACTGAAGACAACAACAACGACAACAACAACACTGTCATTATAGAATGCTTTCGCAAGACACCACAGTATTTTGACACAGATGTCGGTAAAAACAAGTAGTGGGGCTGGGGAGAGTAGTTCGGTCGGCAGGTGCTCCACACCACGCGACGCAGCTAAGTCAAAACACCCCTTGTATCTCCCCAACCGTAATAGATACAAAGATGGCGTTTGCACACTGAATTGCAGGAACAGGGGCTACTTGAATATATCGCATTTCATGTTTGTGCAGTTTTTCATTACAGAGATATGAGGCCATCTTTCCTTTTTTTTTAAATTGAACCCTATGTTAAATTTTAGCGTAACATGATGGGCTTAAAAAGACGGTTTCAAATATGTGTATACCATAATATTTAGGCGAATCCAATGCGACCTCTCCTGTTTTTTAGAGTGTATGCTAAATGTTACTAGTACGTCCTTACACAAACACGCCCGTTTACCCGACAATAGTAATACATACTGCGATATTTTGCGCCAAAAATTAACTGATGATGTCTAGCAAATATTATTCAGTTACTTGAAAACTGTGACACCACAATGGTAGACAACATACAGTATTAAAATACTACAAGATGTTAATGCATTTCAAGTAACAGAAATACAAATGTACATGAGGAGGCCCTTATTGGTCACAATTATTTCGTACGTATTTGTTTTTTATTTGAAAATATTCACTATTGATCACAATACGAAGCAAATACACACAAAGATGCAAAATACATACTGTACATGATACAAAACTTTACTGAAGCATGTGCTCAAAATGCATCGCCTCTGCTGCAATGCACATTTGTAGCCGTTCGAATGATTTGTGAACGGCTGCGAGGGTGTCACGTGAGATATCAGCGCACACTAAGATGATACGTTGCTTCATATCGTCTGACGTAGTTGATATTTGAGCATACACTTTATGTTTGATTGCTCCCCACAGAAGAAAATCAAGATGGATCGAATCAGGAGACCGCTCTGGCCACTTCACTGCAGCACAACAATCCTGGAGATTTTCATTTAACAGCTCTGTAGCCATACGGGAAGAGTGAGCAAGACAGTCGTCATTTTGTATACCCGGGAAGACGTACGGCCCCCACAATGACATTTCCGACGATGCCGCACCACACGTTAACATTCCATGGTTGCTGAAGCTGTACCAGTCGAAGCCAATGAGGTTTCCATATTGACGAGTAATGCATATTATGCAAATTCACATTAACGTGGTTGGTGAAAGTCGCTTCATCAGTAAAAAGCGCCCGTTGATAAAAACTTCGCATCATCTTGTAGGCGCAGAGGAGCAAACCAGAAAAATTTCTGGCGCCGTTCGAAATCCACACCGGAGAGTCCTTGATGTAGTGAGAGGTGAAACGGGTGAAATCTATGCCGGTGCAATATGCGTAGAACACTTCCCTGACTTATCCTTGATGCAATGAGAGGTGAAACGGGTGAAATCTATGCCGGTGCAATATGCGTAGAACACTTCTATGACTTATATCACATTCCTAGGCGATACGTCGCGACGAAACAGTAGGGTCGTTATGCGCCAACGCTAGAACGCCCCCTTCATGTACCTCGCCAGTTGCAGTTTTCTGCCTTGTCCTCTCTACGGCGTTCCACGATCCCGATTCAAGAAGTTTCTTGCAAATACGTGCAAGAAGCTGGCGCGTAGGACGCTCACGATCAGGATTCAGCTCTCCATATCGTTTTTTTGCTCTAACAGCATTTCTTCTGCTTTCACCATACACTAGAAGCATATCTAACTTTTCTTCGTTGGTGTACATGTCTACTCCAAGAAACTGTGACGGAAAAACGATGTGTCGTTACCCCAGTAGCACATTTATACCCTTCTCTCCAGCTACCTCGTGCGTCACCTTGCGACCTTATCGAGAAACAGGAAAACAATGCCATCCCTGTTACGTTCCTCAGTGGTCAACAGGAAAGGTCGTATTGGACAACGCCGCTTCGAAGGACGAATACGATACGGGAACGTATCTCTGTCTCAAAAACTATTCACCTAATATGATATACACATTTTAAACGTCTTTTTAAGCCCATCATGTTACGCTAAAATTTAACGTAGGATTCAATTTAAAAAAAAAAAACCAAAGATGGCCTCATATCTCTGCAATAAAATATAGCATAAGCATGAAATGCGATGTATTTAAGTAGCTCCTATCCCTGCAATTCACTGTCCAAATGGCATCTTTATATCTATTACGGTTTGGGAGATACAAGGAATTTTATGACTTAGCTGCCTCATATATACGATTCTTCTATAGGTTTTGATGAGTGAGTTTGCATAGAAATATGTGAAATAAATGGCCTTATCTCGCGAGTGCATTGACTTAGAAGCTTAAAGTGTGTTCTCCAACATATGACCGTAGCCCTTAGTATTTTGACACAAATTGCGACTTCATACCGCTACTAGTTCCTGAGAAAAGGGTCGTTACAGACAGACGGACAGTAAAGAGAGAACACATTTTGTCATGTAATGGCAAATTAACACTGTTCGGGTATTTTCCTTTATTTGTAATGTGCTTTTAGCCAAATATCATCATTCCAGGTAAACAGGAAGTATGCAGCAGATTTTGATGAGCGAGTTTGCGAGTATCAAAATATGTTGCAAAACGCAGCTGAAACCGTTTGAAAAGTGTTTTAAAACAGTCACTGTAGTCCATTTTTTTGAGTTGCATTTAATACTGCAGTCCAAGTTTCTTGGATGTCTTTAATTGCGTCATAACGGGATCCTTTCATTGCCAACTTCAATTTGGGGTAGAAACTGAAGTCGGCTGGGACCAAATCCGGTGAATAGGGTGGGTGGTCCAGGACTGTGATCCATTTACAAGCCGAAAACTCGTGCACGATCTTCGCTTTATGGGTAGGGGTGTCGTCATTGAGGAACAATTATGAACCTGCTTCTCGGTATTCAGGTCGAACTCAACGAATTCTCGTCCAAAATCGCTAGACGAATCTGGAAAACTTGATGTTGCCTCACTGTTCCATTGCCATTTTTCTGCAAGTGGCGGACACTTACTGTTACATACACGGCCAGGATGCCTGCTGCAGCTTTTTGAACTTCTACACGTCTGTTTTTGAAACTTCAAGGATAAAACGCCGCAGCTCACCACGAGGTAGCACTGCAGTGCGGAATTCCACACAACCACTCCTAACGGAACTGGGACACGCTGTGTACATAGCCGTATCTTTTGACAGCATTGACTTAGAAGCTTAATATTTTTTCTCCGCCAAGGGATCGCAGACCTTAGTTGGCGCAACTGGGAATCGTGGGAGTCTTGATCGCACAGTTCTTTATTAAGCTACTCGTGTTCCGAAATTTCATCATCAGACAGAAACAGTGGAGTGGTGCGTACAAAGAAATTAACGACAGCAAATAACTACATACTAACGTAAGTATGCACATTAGTGATCCATATACAGAATTTTCAGTTTTGCAGTTAATATCATACAATTAAATAAAAATTTAGTAAAAGGCTCGTGAAAGTGAATACATAGACTGAATATAATTTACATCTCATCTCAAATAGACTTATTTGACATTGTCCTCGACTATTCGAAGAAAACCAGTGCCAAACTATGACGAAAAAGATTTCAGAGAAGTAAACTAAGGCTGTTAAATGACGCTAGCATTGACCATAGAAAAGAAATCGACGAGTTACTCTACAAAGAAACCGTTTTGCGAGATGTCACGATACTGACAACTCCTTCAGTACGATGTAACACATTAAAAGAGATCACTGTAAAAAGAAAAATTTTTGTTGAGAGTGAATAGTTTTTTTTCTGCATAGCTGTGAACTGCGTATCGTAACATAACATCCATTAGCCTTGTTTTATTATTCTTGATGTTGATTTTATAATCTGTTTTCAACGCACTATGTATTCCGGTCAGCGGCTGCTCCAAGTCCTTTGCCACCTCTGACAAAACTACATGTCATCGCAAAGATCAAAGTTATATTTCTTCTCCCTTAATTTCCATTCTCTTTCCAGATTTCCTCTGTTTCCTTTAGTGACTAATGTACAGTTTAAATAACGTCGGGGATAGGGTACCATTCTGTCTCACTCGATTTTCAGTTACAGCTTACCTTTAACGTCCTTCGTCAGCGTAATTTGGTTTCTGTACAAGTTGTAAATAACCTTTCGCTCCTTGTACTTTAGCCGTGCTACATTCAGAATTTGAACGAGTGTGTGCCAGTCAACACTGCGAAAAACTTTCTCTGAATCTACAATTGCTGTAAAAGTAAAAATGCCTTTCTTCAACTTATATTCTAAGATAGGTCGAAGTATTGGTATTGCCTTGCGCGTTCAAACATTTCTCCGGAACCCAAACTGATCTTCTCCGGTGCCGGAGTCTACCAGCTCTTCCATTCTTTTGTAAATAATTCGTGTCAATATTTTGCAGTCATGACTCGTTAGAGTCAGCACCTGCCCTCTTTGGAGTAGGATTTATTATCGTGTCTTATATCTTGCTCACCAGGTGGAATAGATTTGTCATGGCGGGCTACCTCAAGGAAATAATCCTTATGGAATGTCATCTACTTTAGGGGCTTTGTTTCCATTTCGGTATTTCAGTGTTGTATGAAATTCTTCTCGGCGTACCATATCTCCAATCTCATATTTACCTACTTACTTTTCTCTTTCTACAGGGTGATACCGTGATGATATTACATTCAGGGATCATGGAGAAGGATAAATGTATGAATTAGATGGAGGGTACTGTAGTCCCGCGTTATAAGCGAAAATCTACTGAAGTTTCGATTCAGCCTCTTGCAGCTCTCAGATTAAATGCTCCAACTTCAGAATTCTGATCATGACATGATTTCCAGCTTTATAGTCCCGAACAGCCTCAGATAATTTGCCCTGTCGATGGACTAGAACGACCCACGTAACTTGATGCCAGAGAGACCGAAAACTCTAAATATACGGTACGGTAATAATGAATTCCATTTACCTGCCAAGTTTCGCATATTGCTACACTTACAATAGTTGTTTACGTGTAATCTAGCAGCGCCAACGCGGCCACGGTCTCGTCGCACAAAGCTCTGTCGTACCCGTTCTGATACCCCCGGTGTCGTCTGAACAATGCTGCAGGCGGCGAGAATTATTGCCTGGAGAGCCTCTTTGGGCTCGACAGGCATCTCGTACACGAGTCGTTTCAAATGCCCTTACAAGAAGAAATCAAGTAGGGTGAGATTAGGTGAGCGTGCTGGCCACAAAAAAATACCTCCTCTACCTGTCACTTGTCAGGGGATGTCTGATACCTTTTTTTACGGAATATCCCGTTTTATTCGCCTTTGTCACCTAAAATTAGATGAACTCACTATTTGCATAAAAGATAACATATACAGGGTAAAATTATTGAACTATATGAAATAAAATTTTCATAAATTCTGAACGATTGCCTCAGGACGTTCAAACTGCACTGTTGGCCGCGGGGCAAGATGGGAGTTAGTATGGTATGATGTAGTGACGAAGCCCACTTTTATTTGGATGGGTTCTTCAATAAGCAAAATTGGCTCATTTGGGGGAATGAGAATCCACATTTCGCAATCGAGAAGTCTCTTCACCCTCAACAGGTGACTGTGTAATGCGCAGTGTCCAGTAACGGAATAATCCGAGCGATATTCCTTGATGGCACGGTAACGGTACGTGAAAGTTTTGGGATTTCGACAAGATGTGGTTAATGCAAGACGGAGCTGGACCCCGTCGAAGCAGGAGAGTGTTTGATGTCCTGGCGAAGCACTCTGGGGTTTCGTGGAGTCCACTGGCGTGAGCCTAGATTGGCCGCCATATTCTCCGGATCTGGACACATGACATGGGTCATGTAGAATTACGGTATTCATGTGCGTCATATCATCGCCAATGATGGCAGGCATATCGAACATGGCATAACCTAAATCCGAATGTCTGCAGTGACGTTTACATGCTGAATCGAGTGTGTGCACGCCTTGGTGTGTAACTAATTTATGTTTTTTTTTCATATAGTTCAATAACTGTCACCCTGTAAGTTAACGAAAACATTAACCGGCGAAGCTTATTATTCTTTTTAATGCAGAGGGAGACCAAGAGATTAATACACTAAGCCGATTCAGAAGGACGTAGCTTGTAGTAGTTACTCGAAGATGAAGAGGCTTGCACGAAATACCACGTCTGCAAGTCCCGTCACTGGGTACAGCTCCATCTGGTTACTGCTGATCGACGTAAGTACTTCAACTTATAAACAAGGTAGCATTTTACTACCAGAACGTGTTCCGCTTATAACTTTTCTACCCGGTCGCTTCTGGACCAGGGCTCGTTACCTCAAATTGAAACATTTACCATTCTCCTTGAAAACTGGTAAGATAATCACGGAATCACCCTGTGTAATACTGTCCTCATGTGTGCTTATACAGACCCTCTATAATCTACATATTTCTTCCTCCTTTCAATTTTCCTTTCTTTGCCTAGTACTGGCTTGCTATCTGACCCCTTTATATTCGTACACTTGTTTCTCATCTATGCATACGTCATTTGTTTTTAATTTCTCCATATGTCTCTAATTTTCCTAGTTGTACACGCTTCTAGAGCCTTGCATTTGTCTTCCAGTCTTCCTTCTCAGAAATTTTTCCATTTTCAGTCGACCTCATATTTTAGATGTCTGTATTCCCTTTCGCTGCTTCATTTCCTGCATTTTTTATATTTTCTTCTTTCATCGGTTAAATTCAATATCTTCTGTTATACCCAAGGGTTTCTACTACCGCTTGTCTTTTTACGTCTGTGATACTCTGCTGCTTTCCGTATTTCGATCCTCAAGTTTCCCAGTTGTCTTCTGTTGTGTTTCTTTTCCCTCTTTCAGTTCATTGTTTGACTAATGCACATATACAGATTTTTGTTTCATCAGTTATGATACATGGTGATAATAGCTAGTGATAGCCAGTACAGTTATATCGCAGCATCCATCCTCTTATTTAATAGAGCCACTTTGAAAATAGGCAAGATTCAATGTACAAATAAAAAAGTAAATTGAAGAAATTAACAATGATGTTTCCGACGATGTTGATGGCTTTTCTGTTTGTTTAGGGCAGTTGAGGACAGTGACCAGATTGATATCGAAAGACTTGACAAAAAGAGTAAAGTCCCCTAGACTGCTTTAACTGAATAGCGTTTTCAAAACGATGTGAATACCAGTAAGCTTAACGAGCAGTGGGGAGGAGCGCTCTGGGAATATTACTAGCAGCGAAAGTAAAGAAAACAAAAGATCGACGTACAGACTGGATGGAAGACGTTAATACGAGGGCAGTTCAATAAGTAATGCAACACATTTTTTTTCTGAAACAGGGGTTGTTTTATTCAGCATTGAAATACACGAGGTTATTCCCCAATCTTTTAGCTACACAACACTATTTTTCAACGTTATCTCAATTCAATGCTACGGCCTTACACCTCCTTGAAATGAGGGCCTGTATGCCTGCACGGTACCATTCCACTGGTCGATGTCGGAGCCAACGTCGTACTGCATCAATAACTTCTTCATCATCCGCGTAGTGCGTCCCACGGATTGCGTCCTTCATTGGGCCAAACGTGTGGAAATCCGACGGCGCGAGATCGGGGCTGTAGGGTGCATGAGGAAGAACAGTCCACTGAAGTTTTGTGAGCTCCTCTCGGGTGCGAAGACTTGTGTGAGGTCTTGCGTTGTCATGAAGGAGAAGTTCGTTCTGATTTTTGTGCCTACGAACACGCTGAAGTCGTTTCTTCAACTTCTGAAGAGTAGCACAATACACTTCAGAGTTGATCGTCTGACCATGGGGAAGGACATCGAACAGAATAACCCCTTCAGCGTCCCAGAAGACTGTAACCATGACTTTACCGGCTGAGGGTATGGCTTTAAACTTTTTCTTGGTAGGGGAGTGGGTGTGACGCCACTCCATTGATTGCCGTTTTGTTTCAGGTTCGAAGTGATGAACCCACGTTTCATCGCCTGTAACAATCTTTGACAAGAAATTGTCACCCTCAGCCACATGACCAGCAAGCAATTCCGCACAGATGGTTCTCCTTTGCTCTTTATGGTGTTCGGTTAGACAACGAGGGACCCAGCGGGAACAAACCTTTGAATATCCCAACTGGTGAACAATTGTGACAGCACTACCAACAGAGATGTCAAGTTGAGCACTGAGTTGTTTGATGGTGATCCGTCGATCATCTCGAACGAGTGTGTTCGCACGCTCCGCCATTGCAGGAGTCACAGCTGTGCACGGCCGGCCCGCACGCGGGAGATCAGACAGTCTTGCTTGACCTTGCGGCGATGATGACACACGCTTTGCCCAACGACTCACCGTGCTTTTGTCCACTGCCAGATCACCGTAGACATTCTGCAAGCGCCTATGAATATCTGAGATGCCCTGGTTTTCCGCCAAAAGAAACTCGATCACTGCCCGTTGTTTGCAACGCACATCCGTTACAGACGCTATTTTAACAGCTCTGTACAGCGCTGCCACCTGTCGGAAGTCAATGAAACTATACGAGACGAAGCGGGAATGTTTGAAAATATTCCACAAGAAATTTCCGGTTTTTTCAACCAAAATTGGCCGAGAAAAAAAATGTGTTGCATTACTTATTGAACTGCCCTCGTATTTCCGTAATGAAAACGAAATGGACATGGGCGGGCTATATATTCACGCAGAATGGGTTGCAAATACACTAAGGACTTTTTTGCTCACTCTGCCAGCAATGTGTGTTTCTTTGGTTATATTTGGTCGCAACTTGTGTTGTTAACTTTGTTTTTGCAAGCGGCCCATATGAGCAGATATGTTGCACTTTCTCCATACAGTCTTCCACACTTTTTGGTCCTCCCCCCCACTGTTAGCATCTTTTTATAATTTGAGTTGAATTCCAGAGGGCTGCATTCTCTGTTACTTTGGTTGTGGTTTTTGTCAGTCGTTAGAGCGAATAAATATCGGATATAACACAATCAATCTTGACTTTGATTCCAAGATCCTTTACATTGTCCGATAGTTAGGTGACCCACTAGTAATAAATGTAATCTAGTGCTCACTTAAGTTTGTTATTCTGACTGTAACGGCGTTATCGTTGTGCACAGTAGCCAAACTCAGTTATATAAAGAGATCAGAGAAAATAACAAGTATTGCACTCGCTCGTCTTGCATGATCAAATACTTGTTTTATAAAAAACATTACACACTGGAGGTCTTCGACTCTGATGCAGAACTGGGACTCAACTTTCAGGGTAATAGTTCAAACACTGGATAACATGGAGAAAACTTTTTTGTTATTTTTCCCGGGAATATAGTAGTTTATTCTTGTAATAATATTCACTTTAGGTACGTACGTATGGTTAGCAGACTAATCCTTGAGGACCATTAAGTCGCATAAGTATGAAACAGATACTGTCTGGTAAGAATGGAGATAAACTGAACCACCACGTTATTTTAACATGTCTGTCTTTGACATACCAAGTGTTATTGGTGCTGGAAGGAAGGAAGGAAAATTAGTATTTAACCTGCTGTCGACTACGAGGTTATTGCAGATGTCGCATAACCTCGGACTGAGGAACGGAACAGCCCATCTACTTTTCAGGAGAAACATCCTGGAATTTCCCTTAAGCCATACAGGAAAACCAAGGCAAACCTAAATCTGGATGACCTAATGGGGGGTCGAACCAAGGTTATGCAGGGTGCGAGTCGAGTTCTCATTCGTTGGTGCCTTAGGAGCAAACAGCAGTGAGTCTTTCAATAGTGAATATAAGACTGACAAAACCGCTTCGTAGTTTCACAACTTTTTAACCATTTCGATGGATCATTCATTATTTTCAAAGTACTGTACGTGATGCAGTGACCTGAAACCTCGTCTGCATGTTCGAGGTCTGTTAGCTTGTGGCTTCTTGAAGTAGCCTATGATGCTGCCTATGATGCTGTAGTATACAGAGAAGTTGCAGCATTAGAAAATTGTAGCGAAATGCAGGAAGATCTGCAGCGGATAGGCACTTAGTGCAAGGAGTGGCAACTGTCCCTTAACATAGACAAATGTAATGTATTGCGAATACATAGAAAGAAGGATCCTTTATTGTATGATTATATGATAGCGGAACAAACACTGGTAGCAGTTACTTCTGTAAAATATCTGGGAGTATGCGTGCGGAACGATTTGAAGTGGAATGATCATATAAAATTAATTGTTGGTAAGGCGGGTACCAGGTTGAGATTCATTGGGAGAGTCCTTAGAAAATGTAGTCCATCAACAAAGGAGGTGGCTTACAAAACACTTGTTCAACCTATACTTGAGTATTGCTCATCAGTGTGGGATCCGTACCAGATCGGTTTGACGGAGGAGATAGAGAAGATCCAAAGAAGAGCGGCGCGTTTCGTCACAGGGTTATTTGGTAACCGTGATAGCGTTACGGAGATGTTTAATAAACTCAAGTGGCAGACTCTGCAAGAGAGGCGCTCTGCATCGCGGTGTAGCTTGCTCGCCAGGTTTCGAGAGGGTGCGTTTCTGGATGAGGTATCGAATATATTGCTTCCCCCTACTTATACCTCCCGAGGAGATCACGAATGTAAAATTAGAGAGATTAGAGCGCGCACGGAGGCTTTCAGACAGTCGTTCTTCCCGCGAACCATACGCGAGTGGAACAGGAAAGGGAGGTAATGACAGTGGCACGTAAAGTGCCCTCCGCCACACACCGTTGGGTGGCTTGCGGAGTATAAATGTAGATATAGATGTAGAAGACGAGCAATGATTCGTCGACAGCAGTAAAATGTTGTGAAACTATATATTGATCATGTCGGTCAAATAAACATTTATATCAGTCACGGAAGTTTCAGTTTCGACATAATGTCAGCTCTTGCTAAAGAGATATGCATCCTGAGGCTTTTTCAGGTGGGTCAGGGTTTTTCTCTGCCTCGTGATGACTGGGTGTTGTGTGATGTCCTTAGGTTAGTTAGGTTTACGTAGTTCTAAGTTCTAGGGGATTGATGACCATAGATGTTAAGTCCCATAGTGCTGAGAGCCATTTTTTCTTTGTCAGGTTGTAAACCACGTGAGTCCGTGGTAACATTTAGAAGTTTTCAGGGATAATGGAGAAGGGTAACTCTAGCAACTTGAAGCAAGGGACCCTGGTCCGGAAACGACCGAGTAGAAAGTTGCAAGAGAAAATCGTTCAGTTAACTCTGATAGGGTACCTCTTCTATGGCAAGACCTTTACTTTGCGTATTTTGCGACGAGGAAGTACTGACAAAAACAAGAGAATGTCGAGTTAACATGTGCTCTAAAGTGCAGAACTTAAGAGCTGTGAGGACTTGCTCATCTTTGCTACTTTGAAACATATCTCTTCTACTGAACAAGTGGTCGTAGGCCTTAAGCTACGAATTTTAGAACCCATGTTTACAAGACAACTTTTTCTTGTTTTGGTTCATACTACCCCGTCCCAAAATATGGAAAGCAAAGAGCTTGCAGTAGAAGAGGTCAATTGTCAGAGATTTTAGAACGATTTTCGCTAGCACTTTTAACTTTCGACTTGGTCGTTTACCTATTCCAAAATCTATGGAAGTTTTATTTCAAATGCAAGTCTTTATATATTTAATCGTAGTGATAATAGTTACACGACGAGCTTGATTCAGCGATTTGCCACGGCCAAGTGTATCTGTGAAGATGGTACAACAGGTATAATATCGCTCCCTACGTCTATACTTACATGCACAACCAAAAGTACGTAAGTAACTCATTCCGATAAGTCCAATAATTAACTGTATAGATTGCGCAACATATCTCTTAGTCAGAAAACCACACTCTACACATATGACAAAAAATATACAGTAAAAAACTCCAGACTATTAACCCAGATCATAAAAGACATGAAGATCTCCCAAACAGGAAAATTCATTTTGACATGGCCAATTTACGTACAAATATACCAGTATAGAAACCAATAGGGAACATAAAGAGACATATCCAGTCCGACAGAAAAGTATGGGTCATTGAAATTTATGAAATAACAAATCTATTACGATTTATTTTACCTCAAAGCTATTTTTAATTAGAAAATAAAATTTATATACAATCAGATGGAGTAGCCCTGGACAACTGTATCGTAGACACTGTATCACACATATTTATTAATGTAAATTGAAGCTGTCAGCTGCAGCGAGACATTACGCGGAATCAGCGGTGACGGGTGAAAATGTGCACCAGCCTGGGATTCGAACCTAGGATCTCCTGCTTACGAGACAGGTGCGTTAACCACTGCGTCATCCGAGACGCAGCGCTATCGCCACTGCACCGACTATGTCGGCACTCCTCTCTGCCGATCCACACTCTCATCGAGCGTTACCTATCTGCAGTATCTGTCCATCATACTCCCATTCCCTACTCTGAGATTCCAACAGGAGGGTCGGACGTATTTATGCATCGGCACTGCAGAAGGAGGATCCATTTGTCCGGCTAGGCATATCAATTATATAAATGCGTAGTGCCTGTTTTTTTGTCCAAAAGAACAGAGTCTACGGATTCATATAATATTTATTAGCACATTGGAAGAAAAATTCGTCAATTCAAACTGGGAAATTCTAAGCAAAATTATTTATTACCGCGGATACGTTGGTGGCACACTGCTACTAGTAGATGGAGATGAACAAGACGTACAAATGATCCACCAGAAGCTATACAGCTTGCACCCTAACATCGAATTTACAACGGAAATAGAACAAAACAAATCGATTAACTTTTTAGACCTAAAAATAAGCAAAAACAACAGCCATCACCAATTTGAAACATATAGAAAGCCTACCACGTCTGACATTATCCTAAATAATTCTTCACACCTAAACTCGCAAGTATAAATTCGCACAAATATATTTCAAATCAGTGATTAATACAATTTAAAATATTCCTCTTCGATAATAATGCGATACTAAATGAAATAACGCAACGAATTGATTTCAACCCCAAAATAATGCTAAAATTATAAGAGCAGCATAAAAAACCAAAACCATATGATATACGTAAAGAAATAACATTAAAAAGAGAAGAAAAAATAAACCTACCTATGTTACATACGGAAAAATCCGAAGAGATGAACAACTTGTTTAAGAACACAAAAATAAATTTAGTATTTCGTACGAATAACAACGTGAACGTCAAAATATGATCAACACAAAATAATATCTCCATTTTTTCAAACTGATGCGTCCACAAACTTTCTTGTGACGATTGTAGAAAATTTTACATCCGACAAACAAGCAGGAATCTCGGAATCAAATCTAAAGAACACACACGACATTGCGAAAACAACCAATCCAAATTTTACTTGCACTTAAAAAGCCAACAAAATGAAGTAGTAAATATTGAAAATGCCCGAAAAATTTTAAACGAAGTACTTAAAGCACGTGTAGTGAATATTTTGGAGGAAATATAGATTTATATCTATACAGAAAAATATCCAGACGTATCCTCAACGAACAAACAGATTTTAAACATAAGGAATCCCTCGAAAGTTTTATTGATATTATAAAAGAAAAATGTAAATCTTCGTGATAAACACAAAAGAACACAACACTTATCATTTAAGTAAAAATCACCAAAATACGATCTCTGAAAAATTAAACGTTACTATTGACGTTCCGCGAAATAAAAATTCCATTGTAAATACGCAGCATCAGTGGAGCCGAAGCCGTCAGAAAAGCTGACAAGAAATAACTTAACAAGATCACGCAAATAAAAAGTAAACGTATCACAGCAATAACACAGCCTACATTTACAGTGCAAGATACTATATGGACCACGTCGTACCAGCTGCTATGACGTAAACATGACGTGCCACATGTAGACATAGACTAACGTAGCTGTAAAGAGCAATATTATATCTATTTCTGAAACGAAACTGCTAAATAGTTTGTTATACATGAAGCATCGTCTCATGATCTAGTACACGTGTCGGTTAAAAACTGAAAGTTATTGTGGTAGGGGGGGAAACTCATGGTTTCCCAAGAGGGAGCTTAATAAATACGTACTGAAAAAAACTCCAAATTATAATAAATACCAATGCTGCTAGAAATATCTGGTTACTTCGAGCGTAGTAGATACTTAGGATGAAATAGCTAATTTGTAGATAGTTGCATTCAGCGTACTACCTTCACATGAGAAGATTACATGCATATTCCTGTAATAGTTCAACCCTCCCTCTCCCCCCCCCCCCCCCCCCAATCTCTGAGTCAGTTTTGTCACATAACTTACCCGTCTTTGTGTCTCACTGAACATAGTGTATGCTGAAATGCCGAAACGTAAATTAATTTCTGATGAGATTATCAGGAACAGAACGTTGGAGTTTCAATTTAATTCCAGCATTAGCTTGCGAAACAAACAGAATTAATTTCTGTTGCGGTTTGTGGTGTGTTTATTTATCCTACATCACGTGAACCATTCACTTGCCAAATAACACCGGATTTTGTGGATGGTTATTAGGTGATGGGAAATTGCTTGATGAGGAGTTGAACTGTGATATCATTTTAAGCAGCAGATAAATTAAATGTGCGTTAACCACTTTGTGTGTTTATTTTTGTAGCTATTACCACCTTTCGTGCGAACCATTCAATTACGCAGAAATTTTTATTTGCAGGAATGTTAGTAAAGGGGTAATACAGATGCTGAAGGCTGGACTCATTTCTGCCAATTATCAATCGCTTCTAGAGGTGGAGCAATCTCATCATCCTCCCGTCGTTCGTATCTCAACATAGTTCTCACTACAAAAGCCAGAAGAAAATCGAGGTGATGAAAACTGTACATTTGTCCTAAAGTTAAATGTTAAGAAATTCAAAATTTCACGTGGAAAGCGGATTAAAGAAAAATGACAAAAAGTTGAAATAATCTATATGTTCTGTGTGAAAGTACAAGATGATGGAACAGCTCACTTACGTTATGTTCAAATCCCAAAAATAGGTAGTTTTCTAATTATGGTAATGTGAAAAGAGGTATCATTTGTTCTTTTTAAATAGCAGGAAAAGTCAGTTTTTTGGAAAAATTGAAAAAAAGTTCGTGTAGTTAAAATTGTGGAAAATTTGAATAGAATAAAATGCAAGGAAATTTCCCTTCACCTCTTGTCCTGTCGTAATTGATCCTCGAATCGTAGAGGACAGATTTTTAGGCGAGCGCCCTCTGATTCAATTTCTAGTGATAGTATTTCTCTCTGTTTTCGTTAAATTCTTAGACGATTTTTACGCTTTACAAGTGTTACGAAAATGTACCCATTATCACCTGGCTCGAACCTCAGTTCAAGGTCAGAGGCAGTTAGACTGGTTATCTCTATTGAATTTTAAACGAAGAAAACGTGGTCCTTTTTGCACATAGTCATACATTATTCTTTTCATAAAAAAGTTTTTAAAATTTTCATACGAAAATCTTGCTGCAACGTCCTTACACATATTTTGGCTGAAGAGCAGGTTACTGTACCGCTGGTAGCACCAGCCCCCTCCCCCCCCCCTCCCATATAGGGAGAAGGGGATAAAATATGAACAAAAATTGGTTGATGTAAAATATTGTCAAATAAATCGAAGTAGGGATGGGGTTCAAAATCGCTCTGAGCAAATTCTGCTGGCTTCTGCTTATTGCATTTATCAATTTCAGACACCTCAGCAAGTAGAGAGCACGGCATTTTTGCACTATGTGGAGAGTATGCATACTATTCTCTACGTATGACCTGTTCCTGCTAAGTACAACAACCCTAAGACAGCTGAGTTACTTAACTGCAAATGCTCGTTAAAACTTACATTAGAAGAGCGTGCGGCCTGGGCGATGTAATACTTCTTATACAAATTGAAGGAGGAAGAAGGGGAGAAGGGAAAGGGAAAGGACTATTGGTATCAGCTGCAAAAATGGCTCAAATGGCTCTGAGCACTATGGGACAACATCTGAGGTCATCAGTCCCCCTAGACTTAAAACTACTTAAACCTAACTAACCTAAGGACATCACACATATCCATGACCGAGGCAGGATTCGAACCGGCGACCTTAGCAGCGGCTTGGTTCCGGAATCAAGTGCCTAGAACCGCTCGGCGGTATCAGCTGTATCAGGGCTTTGTGCGACATCAGCGGCGACGAGTGAAAATGTTTGTCGGACCGGGATTCGAACTCGAGATCTCCTGCTTATTTTTCTTTTTGTTTTCTGGCGAAACCGAAACAGGAAAAGAAACGTACTTAAATTACAATGTACTTTGTAAGGCAAGGCAGAGAGAGAAGAAACAATTGGGGCTATACATCCGGCCATTGGCGGAGCCCGTGGGCAAGGGAGGGCAGTGGTCCTAATTGAGGCCTGGCCACGGGACCACTGGACTTCTCCACAGTCGGATGTACAGAGGGGGGTGCGCACGTGGAAGTTAGGGTGGAATGAGGGAGACTTCCTTTTACAGATTTAATCCCAATTCAGTTGACATGGAAGGAGAGGGCAAATGTCATTGTGCTGCCTTATGCAGGCTGCCTTGTGCGGCGAAAGATGCGATCGCGTTTGTGGCGTCCTCAGAAAGTGTGGACGAAATATGCAGATGCAGCGAGAAGAGCGAAAGAATTCATAAAGGGAGAGTGGGGATAACGCCCATGACGCCCCAACTGGGAGGGGGAGAGGAGGGGACCATGAATACGCCACGCAAGTATTTGGCAAACAGGATCCAGGAAGTGTGTCGTCGTTCCAAGTCATTGGGGGCATTTTGTAACCTGCACGAAGGGTCGACGCCTGATTTGTGCAGTGGTCAGCACACTGAACTCGCATTCGGGAGGACGGCGGTTCAGTCTCGTGTTCGGCCATCCTGATTTGGGTTTTCCTTGATTTCCCTAAATCGCTCTAGGCAAATGCAGGGATGGTTCCTTTGGAAGGGCATGGCTGACTTCCTTCCCCGTCCTTCCCTAATCCGATGAGACCAATGACCTCGCAGTTTGGTCTCTTCCCCCAAACAACCCAACCCAACCCAACCCAACCTGACCTGTCGCCGTCGCTGTAGATTTAACTGAGGGCGCATCCTTTTATCCAGAGTATGGCGTTGGGTTTAGCATTTGGGAAATAATGTCCTTAGGAAAGATATGTGCTTGAGGTTCAACCATAGTCGGAGGAATGTGGAGTAATCAGGCGGCCATCTTGCGGATTAGCTCCCAGAAGTCAAGGGCATGTGAGGCAGTGGTTGTCCTCGTCGAGGTGATGGCAGGTAACATACAATAGTGTGTCAGCTACTCCAGTTCCATGTGACGCCTTTTTTTCATTGGTAACCAAGTAACATGTTGCTCTACGCATGTGGGGAGGTGAAGTTGGTGGATATGTCACCAGGATCGCAGGGTACTTCTGTCCGACAATGCTGCGTGACACTCGATGTAGTAGCGTGAGATGGATGACTTTGGCTGCAGGAGAACTCGCGATAGGGACTGCGGGATGTATACAACTATAGCCGCAATAAAAGTTGCAACATGTGACAATGACGTATGAATGTGACCAACCGCACAGGTGGAAGGATGGACGCAGGCATGAGGGCGTCCACCAGACTGCATGTAATGGATGCTCCCAGTCCAGACCATGGTTTCGCTATTCTTTCCCGTCATGTGCTGGACGGTGAATAGGCCGTTTTTCTTCACGGAGAGGGAGGATAAGCGCTTCATACTGGATCTTAAAGATTGTTCCCGCCGTCAGATAAAAGCCGAAGGCCACTGGCAAACGAAGTCCAATCGTACGCGGTAAGGGCAGGACGTACGTAGCAGACACCAGTTTCGGAGTAACATGGCGCCTATGATAGACCATCCGCGAACACTCTGCAACCCACACCGAAAATTATTGGTCGTTGTATAGGATGTATTGAGGGTGATGGCAATGGCCAGGTAGGCCGCGGCATATTGGCAGGGCTGCCGGTTTATTCACGTTCATCGAGCTGCCTGCCACTGCACCGTATGTCACGATTGCTTCAGTGATCTGTCTTGTTTCCGATGCCGAGCGAACCAAAAGGAGCAGATCGTCGGTGTATGCTTGAAAACGGAAGATGTACTGTCATAGTGCGAGTCCCGTTAGTGTAGATTTGATGCTGTCAATGAGGAGCTCCTACGTGAAGGCGTATGGCAGAGTCGACAGCGAACAGCGTTCTCGGATAAATCGCCGTATCAGTACTGGACTCGTCAGGCGACCATTGACTTGTATGAGGGAGCCAGCCATGTATGAAGTTGAGGTACGGGGGGTTGAGGTGAGCCATCATGAAGAACAGGAAACTGCGATGTATTTTGTCATACGCACTATCAAAGTCGGTTGCGACCATAGCTGCCTGGAGCTGACACGTCGCAGCCAGTACAGTTACATTGCGACATCCTGTCTGCATAGTCACCTGTCCACCTGGGGCCGTCTGTTCCTATGGTAAAGATGCTAGGAAGAAGGAGAAAAGGCAATCCCCATGATGCAGGCAAGGTTTTCTAGTCCGCATTACGGAGAGCAAGCGGGCTGTAGTCGGTAATCGCTGTGCGCCGGCGCGGCTTCTCTGTGGGAATGATTACACCTGTGACAAAGCGGGAAGGGACAACAAGGTCCGGCCTGAAAAGTTGTTGAAACAAGCACCTCGGGACCATTAACGTCTGGAAGGCACGACAGAACTCTATAGCAGACCATCCATACCGGGAGATATGGTGAAAAGTTCTTAAAACAAGCTGGTCCACCTCGGGGCCATTAACGTCTGGAAGGCACAATAGAACTCTACAGCAGACCTTCCATACATGGAGATTTGTTATTGGCAGACTTGTCGATGGCAGCCTCCACTTTGTCCCTGGTGATCAGTTCCATAAAACGGGTATTCTCTCCGTCAGGGAAGCTGCGAGTGATGTAGGATAAGACCAGACCAGCTGCTGCTGCATCGACAATCGGCTCCATAGATATTCCAATAGTGACCAACGAAGGCGGCGGCTATTTCGTATTGTTGAGTGAGAGTCTGTGCCTAGGTCGTGACGAGTTTGTTTATGAGTTTTCGTCGTCTTCGTCGGTCGTCGGTTGCGATATGGTGCGTGGTAGCTATCTCGTGGGCCAACGAGTTCTTAAGACGCGTTCTCACCTCTAGCCGCTGTCGGGCCTTCGTTACTATGAACGCCTTAATCTACTGCCGCATCCTCTGGACGTTGGGGTCGGGTCCTTAGGTGACTCGGAGGCGGCATAATAGTAGTTATCCGTGTGTCGGCGACATTCCACCATATTTTTCCCGTTTCGGTTTAGGGTTTGCCGCAAATGGGGCTTCGCACATCTAAAGCAACACTCTAAAGTCTTTCTGTACGTGAGTAGTCGTCGTTCGCAAGTCGTCCAAGTCTCTGTTACGCGACGTTGACGTTCTGCCACTGGAGAGGTGTGATATTCACTTTCCACACCGTACAACAGTACAAGGTGGTTGCGATTTGAGGAGAATCGTGGAGATGCATGCGCAGTAGTCTGAGAAAGCCAGCGGCCACAGTTCAACCTCTTGGACCTCAGACGCTAATTCCCAGGAGACGTAAATTCTATCAAGTTGACATTTCGAATGGCTTGTTTGATATACGGGGCAATGGGCATTGCCAAACCTCACTTCCTATGTGTTGCTGAGTGGGCAGTCTCAGACGATGGTGCAGAATTTTTTACAGGCATAAAGTGAGACGTCTGATATTTCTGTTTCAAGACGCAGTTAAAGTTGCCTCCAAATGTGCAACTAGCATAACGCTCTAACAACAACGGGGTAATGTCTTTGGAGTAGAACGTGACTCTTTCCTGTCGGCGTGAGGAACCAGATGGAACATAGATGTTGATGATATGTGTATCTCCAGCTGTGAAGGCCCTGCTTTGTGTTGTTTGAAGAAAGGTGAAATGTGTAAAGGACATTCCTTCACGAACATATGCTGCCATGACCTTGCCAAGGGGATCACCAGCAAGGGTGAAAGTATATTCCCGGCAACGTTGTGCTTCCTGTAGGAGTGCAATGTCAACGTCAGATGCCAAGATCATATCTCGTAACAGAGATAAGTTCGAGGGCGAACTGATGTGGTGTAGGCATTCAACTGTATCGTTGAGTATCGATAGGCGCCTCTCTGCCGAGCGCTGAGCAACAGTGGGGTGTTGTGGCGTAGACTTCGTGGAGCGTGGGCGGTGTGCTGTGTTGATGCCGTAGCTGCAGCACATGTCTTACGAGTTATGGCGAAGTAACTGAAAATGTTTGCCACAGATGTTTTGCGTTTAATTTTACTATTCGCGATGCAGTAACAATGTTTATTCAAAAGGTGAAGTTTCCCGGTTTCGTGTGTCGTGTCGGGAGAACAACAATCAACCGCGTCGCGAAGGTTACGGAAAAAAATGTAGACTGGTATGATCCTAGTTGCAAGTTCTAAGTGAAAGAAACACATACAGTTCTGAATGGCTGAATATGACGAACGCAGGTACTTTCTCGTTAGTACATCGCACCCAAAATTTTATGGAGCATCCACGTCGCGATTCGGTCACGCGCACAATCGTGTTGTAAGATATTGAATTGTTTAGTACTGATGTAAGAACCGTGCCAATCATCGACTGATAAAACATCCGTTGAACAGTGATTATTTTGTGTTCTATGCACCATGTTTTTGCATTGGATGCCATCATTTAGACGGCAACCTTATGCGTCACAACGGATATGTACTTGGAGTACAAATACTGATCACGTCCATTGTGGAATAACGTTAATTGTGAACAGTGCAGCCCCACCCTGTGTGAGTGTTTAACAGAATACAGTGAATTCTACCAGATAAACTTGGTATTGTTGGTGTGTGTGGCACGTCTCCCTGCTAGACAATAGTTCAAAAAATGGCTCAAATGGCTCTGAGCAGTATGGGTCCCAACATCTGCGGTCATCAGTCCCCTAGACTTAGAACTACTTAAACCTCACTAACCTAAGGACATCACACACATACATGCCCGAGGCAGGATTCGAACCTGCGACCGCAGCGGTCTCGCGGTTCCAGACTGTAGCGCCTAGAACCGCTCGGTCACAACGGCCGGCTAGACAATAGTTATTACAGAGCGCATCATAGCAGGAAGTGCAGAGAGCAGGAGATCAACCGCAGCGGGAAGGACCAGCTTCGTGGGTTTAGGCACACGGTCGTTAAATATCCAGGCCCCATTCTTGACTCTAGGGAGTGTTGTACAGTCTCGAGTGCTAAAGGCTAGCTTTTATTAGTACTGCATCTCTACCCCCTTTCCTCCTGGGTGTGTTACAGTGGTTGGTATCGTTGTAGTCGCGAAGGAGTGGTGGCGCTTGGAAGGTCGATATCACGTTGGAGAGATCGAGGGCAAACGAGGACGTCGTAGTCCATCCCATCCAGCCTTAAGTGTTACCAAAAATGGGCTCTGAGCACTATGGGACTTAACATCTGAGGTCATCAGTCCCCTAGAACTTAGAACTACTTAAACCTTACTAACCTAAGGACATTACAGACATCCATGCCCGAGGCAGGATTCGAATCTGCGACCGTAGCGGTCGCGCGGTTCCAGACTGTACTGCCTAGAACCTCTCGGCTACTCCGGCCGGCTTAACTCTTACAGCCTAGGTATGTTTAGGTCGTGGCCGCTGGAGAAACCGCCACCGATCGGGGGTCAGGATCGATTTCGATGTCTTCGTTCAACGTGGAAGTGTGGAGCCCTAGCGAATTATTCCATTCCCTCTGGCAGTATAGAGTACTTGATTGATGAAGAAGCACCCAAAGGGATGGACGTATTTCCCGGTTTGACAGCCGTTTCACTTGTTGCCGTAACTGGTAGCGGTTCGTTCGTGGGTGTTGGGGTTACTCAGTTGTCTTCGACTTCAGTCGACTCGTGGTCGTCGTCCATAGGAATTGCAAGAGAGTCGTCAGTGGGAGGCGAGGTATTCCAGCTGATGGTTGACTCAAGCTTCCATGACCGGCCTTCCATATCGAAAGACGAAAGTGAGTCTCGTCGTTCTGGCACAGACACTGTCACCGGTACAATCGTTGATGTAAACTCCATCGGGTCGTCTGAGGGAAGACCGCCTTCCGCAAGCAATGGTGTCTGTGATGGCGACACTGCGTATCTTTCTGTGGACGTTGTGCAACTGTGGTATCCGTGGCGTCCGGTAAGGGCACCGATGCAGGATCAAGGCGGTGGTGCGAAGCTGCAGGGACGACGACAGCCACCACCTAGGAGACTGGAAGGGATGCGACGCTGGAGACATTCTGATCGAACGTGCCCTTCCTTGCCGCATCCTGATAGAGTCCGGGTTGACCGTCTTAAGTGGCGACCACGGGCAGCCGCATATCTGGAGGTTCGATGACCTGTGACGGTGGAAGTCTACGGTTATCTGACGGACACCATTGAGAACCAGTGTGTTCGAAACTGTGCCCACCGTTCGGCTACACGGTCGTGAACGGTACCATAAGGACGGAGGGCGTCCATGACATTGGCCATCGAGAGTTCGAAAGGCAGTTCAAAAACCTGTACTGTTCGCATGCGTAATCCTGCGTGATCGACCGTCACCGGCCCGACGTTACCGTCGGCGTGGCAATCCCCTGCTGCATATTTTGCAATTCGCGTCATCAGTGACTTTAACATACACCGTACTGTTCAGTATTGATTATTGGATCCATATATGACGTTTGCCAGGATTTTGCCTAAATCACGAAGAAAGCACTCTATCTCGAGCGCCTTTGGTCTTGCATGGCCTTTGCAGAATGTGGAACGATGTGTTTATTTACGGAATCAGTTCACCATTGCTCTGGACCGCTGGGTGGCTCGAGAGTAACGGCCGTGGAAGGTAAACAACACTGTCACTCGCGTACTGCTCGGCTGCTAACGTCAGACGGTGGGCAGATACGTTAACCATTGTGCCACCCGGCCGCAGTGTTTATCGCAACTGCACGGACTACTTCGGCATGCGTCTCCACCGACTCACTTTCCTACCTAGCGCCACCTATCAGCATTCCCTGTCCATGTCCTCCATACTCCTAACTTTGAGGTTCCCGTAAGAGGTCAGACGTAATTATGCATACGCACTGAAATGGTGAATTCATTGCCTATCGAGGCTAATCAATTATATGAATGTGTGGTTTCTGTTCTTTCAGACCTGCCCGACTAACAGACACGACGCATTCATATAAACGATGTAATACTTGTCGTATGCACCTATCAATCTATGTTAAACACGATGTTTTAATGTGCTGTTAGGTTGAGAACAGCATCTAACACCAGATTTTCTAAAACATTTTTGCATTTGTTGGGACAAATTTCCGTGAAATTCCATTGGTAAGGTTTTCATTCTTTCTTTGTTACTTCTGTTTTATTGATGGGTGTGTATATGTCTGTTATTTATTTATTGCTTTTTAGCCTTTTGTACTGACGCGTAATATCATTTGCGGAAAAATCATTGTCCATCGCTGACCGAAACCGATAGTTTGAGGACCAAACATTTTGCTATCACAGACGGGAAAAAAGAACTTTATTCTACACGTTATGGATCACTGTTTTATTCACGACTATGACGCAGCTTGTGGAACTTGAATTTTCCAGGGCCAAGATTATGCTTATTTGTATAGCGTATGGAGGCGGTCAACACCAGCCTGTGATTATGGGGGCCGGCCGGTGTGGCCGGGCGGCTCTAGGCGCTACAGTCTGGAGCCGCGCGACCGCTACGGTCGCAGGTTCGAATCCTGCCTCGGGCATGGATGTATGTGATGTCCTTCGGTTAGCTAGGTTTAAGTAGTCCTAAGTTCTAAGGGACTGATGACCTCAGAAGTTAAGTCCCATGGTGGTCAGAGCCATTTGAACCATTTTTTGTGATTTTGGTGGTGGGTTCTCCTGAATTTATTAGGCTTAAGTTTCCTTTGTACGAAGCAACACTGTATATTCTAGGCGACTGATAAGAATATCGGATATCCAGACGCTCAAGACTCTAGAAACTAAATAAATTAACTGATTTGATCTGCAAGACTTCGTTACAGGGAAGTGAAAACGTCAGTAGGAAGTGTAGGAGCAATAAATAAAAGATAGGCGAGTGCGGGGACCATCAACATGAAAACAGAATTTCATGAACGCTTTGCTACTTGCGATGTGCACCCGCCTCCGTGGCTGAGGTCGCTGACGCACGCTTGTGGTTGGGCAGTCGACTCGAGGATAAGCCGGTTCGAATGCTGGTGACTCAAAAAATGTTCACTGTCAGTATTTGGTCGGCAAGGGGAGGAGAGATGGTGTCGTCGAGTTCCTGATCACCAGACTTCGCGCCAGTGTCCTGGTTTAAATTCCAAACCTCGCCACAGTATCTCATGAAGTGATGTAAAGCTGCTGAGGGTGATCCGTCCGTCGGGTGGGGATGTTAAGCTTGGTGCTATTCAGTAGGAGGAGGCTATGTGCCAGAAATCATCGTCATGCAACACAAACATTGCACTAAATTAAGCCCCCCCCATATACACATACAATACACACATAAAGTATTAGTTATAATGGAGCATGTTGCATGTAAACAAACGTCGAGTGTCATCACCTGCTGTCTGGCAAGGTACTGACATCTGGACACAGAGATAGGACAAGGGGGAAATGAAATGAAAAATGATATATTACGCGACAGCTGAGGTAAGAATGCTCCCATGGACTTATAAAAGTTGTCCCCAGCTTGAAATCCCATCTATATCAATAAACGGCTAATCTAGCTGCAAGTTGCAACTGGATTTTCTGTATTTCATATAATTATTGACGGAAATCAAACATTTAAAATGCTGTCGTAATCTGCTCTGTAAGAGGTGTAATCATAAGTTAAATATTTAACACAACACCGCAGTATGCCTTGAGCATACGCCACAAATTACCCATACTACATTCATTAAGTATTTGAAAATGACAGCACTTAACTACCGCAACAAACTTTACAAAAGTTTCACAATTCCCACAAAATGATGAAAGGAAAAAAGATTACCGCAAACAGCATTTCCGTTGTTCATACAACATCACGCACGTCATTTTAATTTATTACTTCTTTATTACTAACTTTGTTCACAACACATTTTATATATAGTATCCACATACGCCACTAAATGTACCTGCTGAATTCTATCATTGTACGGTACAAAATTCAGGAGACATGACGTTATAAGCAATGAGATGAGCGAAAAAATAGCTTCTGCTTAAAACGGAGCGCAAATTACCTAGCCTCTGCTCATTCACTGTTTGATAATGAGAGCACTTAACCATTTTCAATAATTATACATAACTGTAAACTTTTTAAACTTTCCTCGAGTGCAAACTTTACGTCAAATATTTAACACATAAATTTATTCGTAAAGCAATCAAACATTTGAAACTGTGTTGTACATGGGTGTTCGATACTGTAAAGAATCTGATGTTGGGGAACTTACAATTCATTACTAATAGAAGACGTTTTTGATTTAATACTGCATCGTGCTAGGGTCAGAGTTTTCTATTTACAAAATTTGCAAGTGGAGTTAATTCTTAGTGGTCAGAATTTTTTTAGACCAAGATGTACAGAAACAAAGAAGTGACGGTTGTAGAGGCCTACCTCCTAATGATACGAACTCATAAAGATTAGCCCACCAATCAGAACTAAGGAAAATAAAATAGGGAGAGGTAGTCAACCATTTTTACTTATTGCCCTCTTTTCTATCTCTGTTAGCAGTAAAATTTTCTAAGCGGCCACCTGATCCAGAGTACTGGTGATTTACAAAGTAGGGATGTAACTTTTCTTTATGAGCATTATAAAGCAGAGCTATGGGAAGTTAAAGCATCTAGTGACAATTACTTGCCAATTACTTTATTTCACAATTTTACAAAAACCTAATGAAAATACTTTTAAAGCCCCTCCAGCCTACCACGAAAGCTGGAACGCTCACTAGTGAGCGGTAGGCGCCCGGCTGACTACCGCTTGTGTAGAGAAACCTTAGCTAATGCTATCTGGAGGATGGATAACGCAGGCGTGCAATAAAAATATTCCTGATTAGTGAGGCTGAATGGTTGATTTTAGCTACAATAGAAATGAATTTACTCTACAACAATTAATTAATTAGTACTACATACATTTTTATACTCATACAGTACTGATATAATTATATAGAGCCACGGTCAAGCGCATATGTACGTAGAAGGTAAACTAGCGTAATCCTTTGGTCTTCTTTATTGTTAACCAGGCCTAGGTAGCCTTCTTTAAAATGTTTACTTGCTTGACCTGGCACGTGATCCATGGGAAATTACGGTGTCGATGTTGTACACAAAGTAGTTCATCTTCAAAGAAAGTTCATATTTTGTACCATTCTCCATTTCACACAACATGAGCAAGATATTTCGTGCGTTGCCAGAAAAACTTCTTTTATGCGAAAAATGTAAACATGAACTGCATGCAGTTTTCCAATCTCAATGCGTCGATTAGGTTCCCGGAGCTTTATTATGAAAGATCGACAAGTCTACATCACTTGCACTTACGTAGTCTGTATGTGACATAGGTTCCTGATTTGTAGTGGACAGGTTATTTGTTTATGTTAAAGCATACAGTAATATAGATCTTCCGAAAGAGAACAGCCAAGTAAGTGCCGTAGGTAACATTGGAGTAGGACCGACTGTATTGAAGTGGATCAAGGACTGGGGCAAATACGCAAAAGAAGAGAATCGGAGTTATAGGAGGATGCTGAAAATTAGGTGGGCCGATGGGATAAGAACTGAGGAGAGGAACGTATGGAGAAAGTTGACATTAAGAAGGGTTAGGCTGATAGGACACGTTTTAAACATCAAGGAACAACTTCACGGTACTACAGGGAAGGGTATAGGATAACAACTGTGGAAGAAGCAGACATTGTGATTTTATCCTGCAAATAATTGAAGACGTTGGATGTAAGTCCTACTCCAGGTCGAAGAGGTTGGCATAAGAGAGGAAATCTTACTGGGGAACATCGAACCGGTACAGTAACGGGTGCCCTGGACAAAGTTCGATTTTGCCCTTGTCCCTTACTGTCCCTCTCTAGACATCACCACATTTTTTTGTTTAATCCGCATTGCTTCTTTGTTTGTTTATTCATTTGTTGAGATAAATACGACTTTTCTATGAAGTGAAAATTATACATTTCAACAATTATATTTTGTGCAATACAATTCAAAACAAAGAAAACAGGCAGTCCAAAATCGACTTGCTTGATCCAGTAACGCAAGTCGTTTTCATTGTCAAACAATGGAAAGTTTTAACAAATAAAGCAACAGAATATAATCTTTACATTTTTCGTTTCGTTGACTCACGTGGCATGACGGGAGTGGTTCCAACTAGTAGCCAAAACCAAGACTCAAACGTCTTCGATCGGTAGTGAAGCAGGTCTCACGGAACTGTTGTGTAACACGTTTCAATTCGAATCTCTTCATGATTTCTTTCTAGACATCTTCACCCCCCTTTCATTTTAGTGCTTTCCAATCCTTTCTCTGTCCCTTCTTATCCCTCCCCCTCCTCCCCTTCTAATTCACCCTTATTCTCCTTTTCTTTCGTCTCAAAACTGCAGCCCCGAGGACACGAGCCCCAAATGCAATACCGCAGTTACGTCCTTGAGTATAATGATATCCATTTTCTAGCAACAGGACACGGGAAAATTTGGCTTTTGGTTCTGTAGACGAGGACTGTCTAGTTTTATAAGAGTTAACTAATTTCCCTGTATCAGCCGTTGTGAAATTAGTAAACACACTTCGGACGGACAGCCGCCCGGGGTAGCCGCGCTGTCTCGGTCATCTTGTCACGGTCGGACGTTCGAGTCCTCCCTCCGGCATGGATATGTGTGTTGTTCTTAGCATAAGTTAGTTTAAGTTAGACTAAGTAGTGCGTAAGCTTAGGGACCGATGACCTCAGCAGTTTGGTACCATAAGATCTTACCACAAATCTCCAAATTTTCGGACGGACAGAGAAATATCATGCGGACTGAATACTATTGATCTAAAACACCTCAAGGGTGACAATTTGCTGTTTATTCCAACATTTGTTGTGGAAGGTTTGCAGCAAAGTCGGGAATGACTTCTCTAATTATTTACGGAAACTGATAAGCCTAGGAAATTGATTGTGGTATTCAAAAGCACATTTATTGTACAATGGTTCTAGGAGAATGATACAAGAAAATAAGGATAATTAATATTATCACATGGAATCATGTGTCAGACGAACTGTAATGGACTCCCACTGGCAGTTTGGACCAAAATCTAAAACAAAGGTAGTCAAGAGGTTCTCTGTTTGTTATTATCAACATGTGGCATGATTTAGTCTCAGCTAAGATTGCTCAAAGTCTGTACATTCTTTGCTTTAGCTGCCACGATTAAGCATGCAGACGTATAAACTGAACTGCACATCGCAAGAAAACTTCTCTCCTCGTGGATGAGTCCGTGTAGTTTGGAATGACTGCTGACTTTTTATAATTTGCCCAGGAGCCGATCTTTTTTCGTCCATTCAGAATCAATAAAGTGCCTTTAAGGTGACATATATTTGGTTTGACGCTATACATTCTCCTTGCATACCAGTGCAATAGATAATAGTTTCAACTTTTAAGGCGGAAACACCAGAAATTATAAATTCTTTGTCTACTGCGATTTTTTATTTGTGCTGCGTAGGTTTCCCATATTCTGGCTAAATTTCGTATTATTAGACGCATTAGTATCTGAGTGGTCGTTGTTTCTGTAGTTTAATCGCAGGGACGGCGTCGGCTTGGTGCACAGAATGGCGCACTCAACAGCGGAGGACTCAACTTGTTGCTCTAAGCTGCTAACGTTTTTATGGCATCGTTTCCTGCAGTATATGGGGTTTGAGGCGAGAGGTCATCAAAGGTAGCGAGCTGAAAGTTACGGCAGAAGATGCGCTGAAGCTGCACGCGTGGGTGTGAACCGCAAGGAGCAACAATTGGACTTGATTCCCCGGTAATTCTCGAGAAGATTTGCGTTAAAGTTGACAAGATCAAAATCGATTTTTTGGAACTTACATTTAAAACAGACAAAAACAAACTATATAAAATTTAAATCCCTACATCTTCCCACACAAACAAACAATTACGTGGTGATAAACATCATATGGTAACCAAAGACGTGACAGGCAGTGGGTGGCGGTGGTGGGGGGGGGGGGGGGGGGAATAGCGGGGGGAGGGGGTTAAACAGAGGATAGTACAGTATTAAAAATGTAATCCTACCAGTTTAGTACAGGTGCGCATGGACATTCACCTCTTCTAAAGATATGACCCATTCTGAAGAGACCAGTCGCTGAATGCTGATTTCATACAACTCTGGTACGTAACTCAGTGCTGTTGCTTGGCGTAATCAAAATAATACTATTTATAATGCTACTGACAACCGAAATTACAATTTACAACATTAATGATAATGTTGACTGGAATAAACTCCATAAGATTATAGAGGTATTAGTGAAAAATACAGGAAGCTGAAGGTTAAGCACAACTCATATAGAAATCAGACTGCAGTTAAAAGTCGAAGAACATGAAAGGCAACCTGTAATTGAGATAGCTGCGGGACCGAGTTGTACCCTATGCCAAATGTTATTTAAAGTGTGCGTAAAGTAAGTTAAAGAAAGCCAAAGAGTAATTGGAAAAAGTAGTTACAGTTCAAGTAGAAAAAAGAAAAAGCTTTAAGGTTTGTCAAAGATGCTGTAGTTATGTTAGAGATGGCAAAGAATTTGGGAAATCACATGAACGAAATTGATTGTGTTTTGCAAAGGGGTTGTAAGCTGAACATCAACAACAGTAATGCAATGATAATGGAGTGCAGCTGAATTAAATCAGGAAACGCTGAGGGAATTATATTAGGAAATGAAACCACTAAGAGTAGTGGACGTGTTTTTCTACTTTTAAAAAAAGGGTATAATATACTGCAATAGCAAGAAAAGCTATTCTGAAAGAGCAATTCTGTATTTTGATGTCGAATATAAATCTGGCTCTTAGGAAGTCTTTCCTGGAAGTATTTGTGTGGAGTATAGCCTTACAGGGAAAGGAAACATGGTAATGAACCTCACAGACAAAAAGACAATAGAACCTTTTGAAAAGAGGTGCTTCAGAAGATTACTGGAGACTGTCTGAGCAGATCGAGTATTTACCATAGTACTGAATCTATCTTCGAAGAAAATTGCTCTTAAAGAGTTGGTAGTCACATCCTGATCCATCAAGGAATAGTTTAGTTGTGGACGGAAACGTGTGGGGAGTCAAAATTCTATGCTTACCTACATATGCTGCAGACGTTATCTAGAGATGAAGATATTTGCATGAAATCAGTCGTTAGAGTGAAGACCGCTGTGCCAATAACAACTGTTTAATTTGAAGTCATGTAACAGAACTCAAAACGCGACAAGAATACGATATTACAGTCATTGCTCTGAACACGTACTTTTCCTTTGTTATCGCTTATAATGAAGTATCAAGAACAGAGTTTTTCTAATGCTTCTTTCAAAGGTAGATTTATTTGTAGCTATAACTGAACTCTCGTTTTGTACAACGAACATCAATTGGACGATTTAAACACATAAAATAACGTACATCAAAGATCGTTTCAGTCTACCTATGCTGTTGGTGACTACTGACGTAACACCATTAATAATAAAAGCATTGAACTTGCTTAATGCAAAAATATGCAGCAGTTCCTCTTTTTCCATTCCACCTCTGTAACATAAATCCCACGCTAGCTGTACAACTGGGGCTTAATCATTCTATATCGCGCCTTACCTTGCACTGTGTAAATCGGACTAGCTCTGGCTATGAACATTTCGAATCCTGCTATAAACGACAAGCTTTTCGAAGCCAGACGAGCTGCACATGAGCTGAATATACAATGAGGTGACAAAATTCTCAGGATATCTCCTAATATCGTATGGGATCTCGTTTTTTTCCGGCGTAGAGCAACAACTCGACGTGGCATGGGACACGCGTGTCGATGAAAGTCTCCTACAGGAATACTGAGCCTTTCTCCCTCTATAGCCGCCCATAACTGCAAAAGTGATGCTGTTGCAGAATTTTGCAGGATCACAATAATGTCTCATAAATGTTCGGTGGGATTCACGTTGGACGATCTGGGTGGTCAAATCATCTGCTCGAATTCCCCAGAATGTTTTTCAAAACAGTCACGAACAATTGTGACCCAGTGTAACCTCCCCACAATATTCTTTCTCATTTAATGTAACCTCAAAACAGAAAAATTCCTAAACCCCTCAACAGTAAAAATTATAATTATGTCGTTCACATTCAATGTAACCTCCCAATAAAAAAAATAAATTCAGTAACCTGGTAGTAATTCAGTGTAACTAACCGCTCAATGAAATTGTCGCTCACTTATGACTTTTCAAAAATTCACTGTGAATTTAACCTGGTAAATTTTGGACGACAGCAGTGCTGCGTCAAGGCCCTGAAAGATCATTCTGAATAAAAAAGAGAAAAATTCTTACCTCAATGAAGTCGCCGGATAACGCATATATATCTGCTCTTACAATAAATTTTTCTGGCACAGCCCTGTGCAATGCTGTCCGATAGATTTGTCATTTATGAAAGGGAAACAACTGATTTTTGTTTTGCAATAATCGAGATGATCATGGATTGAAGAAATTAGAAATTCTTTAAATTGAAATGAATGGTTGTTAAAAATTTTTTGTATGAGAAGGATTATTATTAGGACATTTTTAAAACATTTACATGGGACTTGAGATAACATTACTACATATGCGCGAGGCTGCTTTTTACCTTATACAATAATACTCAGGCCCCGACATCGCTGCACCGCGACCGGAACACCCAACACGATACACCAGACCAGACCAGAACAGACTGCAGACTAGCAACAACTTACTGCTACAGCTACACAGTTCCTACTGCAGTCAACACTGCTCTCTGCTCAGAGATTCTCTTATATCTTGCATTTTGCAGGCAGCGCATGAGCAATACATCGAAATTACATCTGCTCGGACCTCTTACATAACCCTCCACTGGGGGGGGGCAAAAATTTGGCAGCGATGGTGAGTCAATTGGACTTGCCATGAGCAACAAATTTTTCTAAAATCTACTTAATTAACTAAGTTTACAGACACAGAGTATATACATATATATAAGTGCAGAACATGAAATGAAATGGAGTCCACATGTGCTGAGTACAGAACATATCAAGAAATGACAAAATGTATACGCAATGAGTACAAAACATATTGACAAATGACATAAAGTGCACACGCACTGTATATATTTTTACCATTTTATAAGAACTAGGAAAGGAAAGGGAAGGATTGCATCATAGTTGTAGCACAGTAGGTTGCACGTAGCTGCACTGAAAGTCCATATCTTTCTACAGAAGCACAACACCAAGTGAGACAATCTGAAGTTCTCTTCCCTGAAGTATTAATCAGTGTAGCCAAGACATTGAAATGTTGTATTAATATTCAATGTTATAATTTTGGTACTATATTAGGTACACCAAACAGTGGGACCGTAATAACATCTCCATCGTTCAAGGTGGTGGACAGCATGATGTGTCAACACCACACTCTTGCAGAATCCATACTCTTTCACCAACGTAGAATTAGTGCAAAAACCAGATATAGTGCTCCATGATCATGAAGATGGGCAGGACAAACGGATATTGCAGTAATTTCTGGTAATTAGGTCAGAAGGTGAAGGACATTAAGTTTTATGCTAGTCATCATTGAGAATTACACTAGTCTATCAACCGATTTGAGTTATTGTTTGCACTCATTGCCTAGTTACTAAACATTTCTGTACTATGTATGGAGTATTACAAAACATTATTCATAAGTCATCTAATTACAGTAAATATTGGCACTCATTGCCCAGTTACAAACCATTTTTATGCCTTATTGAGAAGTGATCATTCAAAGCAAGAGTTAATTAATGGCATAGCATTTACATAATTCATCTAGTTATAGTAATCATTGGCACTCATTGGCCAGTTACAAACCATTTTTATGCATTATTCAGAAGTCATCATTCAAAACAAGAGTTAATTAATGGCATAGCATTTACAGAGTATAACAAAAATATTATTTACAGAAATTATTGGCATAGCATTTATGCATTATTACAAAACATCATTCAGTATTACTCAGAACTCATCATTCAAGTGACATAGGACATACTTAAAATGTAACACACTGTAACTATGACTCAAGGTCTGTGGTCCAATAATACATAGATATAATGGATTCAATACATCTGAGAAATTTGCATTATATTTAGTACTAGAAATATCTCTTAAACTAGTAGCATTATTTGGAACTGGTAATACATTTTTTTGTGCTAGCGATGCATTGCGTTGGGATCGATAATTAATTGCTGTGGCATGAAAATATTTGCTTTTGACTTATTGCTGCAAATAACGATTAATAACGTCATTCGTCATGAGTCAGCTGTAGCAAGGTTATGAACAAGTAGAGTATACGTGATCACATTCATGAATGACACACACAAATGGGTAAAAAAATGCAAGTACTAGAACAGGTTTAATGACTAACTGCTTATAGCACATTAATTTCATGAACAGCTTCTCCTGGAAAAAATACAAAATGGATTATTCAGCTGAAAGAAGAAACGCATATTATGCTGAAAAGTAGTGAACTTCGAATTAACAGGTAATGAAACGTGTACTCAATATGTATGTACTCTAGCTGTCCTTTCCAAAACATTCAGTCATTATACCATGCGACATAAGACATAATGTCAAAACGAACTGCAACAAATACTTAAATAACTACATAGCATTTCTTAACTACCAGTAAATATAAAAACTTCATCATTATCCTCATCTGCAAAGAAAAACTTCATTATCCATATTACCATAACTTCATTACTATCATCAGCTGCAAAGAAAAACTTCATTGTTCATATTAGCATATTCTTCTTATAACTATTCATCATCATTCATTATCATCAGCAAAAAAGACACTTCATTATTCATTATTCATATTACCATTTACTTCATACAACTATTAATAGTATAGAGTTCCGTATTTCTAGCATATTTCATCACTAAAACTAAGATGTGTAGTTCTGTCTGACAGCCTGCATCAATCGCCTCATATTCTAAAAGAAAAAAAAAATAGTTAAGACTGCTATCATACGATGTGTATAGTATATTTTTGTTAATGCTTGTTAATTCTGATCCATTTACTCTTCATGACGGGGTATTGCATTTTCTTTCGTTCATTCCGAAGGTGAAATTCCCATTTCTTAGTAATCCACTGTGGTTTGTTTAAGTTATTTCTTTTACACGTTATTGCTTTCTGAAAATGATGAATAAGGATTAATATCTTGCATTTAAATCATATACCCATTAAATAAAAACTTGTTTCTAGTGATATAATTAAGCATACAGCATAGCATGACAGAAAACGTATTATGTCAAAAACATAGAGAGTGTTCAGGTGCAAAAATGTACATACAGTCTCATAATGCAGTAGCCAAAAGTGTAGAATAGTCAAGATATTGAGATATAATAAGGAAAAATGTTAAAGTCAACTGGTGTTTGTTATATCTTAAAGATTTCGTAGTGCATACAAACAAAACAGGAAAACAATCATATATACACGAAGAATGGAAAGTGTGCACGGTCTGATATATAACGACAAGAAAAGCGACCTGCTAATCTTACCTTGCCGGGCACTTGCCAAGAAAAAATATGATAATCATCAGTAAGTAGTCACATACATAGAATTGCATAAGTGATCGTAAAATATGTAAGTTTATCTGGAAAAAATGTGCACGGTCTGATGTGTAACGACAAGAAAACCGACCTGCTAACCTTACCTTGCCGGGCACTTGCCAAGAAAAAATATGATAATCATCAGTAAGTAGTCATATAAATATAATTGCATAAGTGGTCATATAAAAATCAGGAAATGGCATTACAGTGTGATCAATCATAAAGTATGTTCATTCAATAAAGGGTTTAATATTGGAGACATGGTGATTGCCCCTGCTTTTTCTGGTTCTCAAAGTTTCGACGTGTACTACATTGGGGTGAGGAATGCTGCGAATTCGATATGGACCTGCGTATAAAAGCTCAAATTTACTGCATCCACTCTTTCCTCTGTTGGATAAATAATGTGTGCGTACTAATATCTTCTGTCCAACGTGAAAGTCACGGCGTGTACAAACCTGTTTTTGCTGTCTTCTCCGGCGCTCTGCGGCACGTTTGATGTTGTTGAGTGCAATGTCAATTAATTCATGGTGGCGTAGTCGACGAGATGTAGTAAAGGATACTAATTCTTTAATTTTGTTAGGTGGTTCAACATTTTTCAATATAACAGTCGGAGATAGCATAGTAGATTCATTTGGTATTGAGTTAATTACATCATGGAATGACAGTATGTGTGTATCCCAATCAATATGTTTTTATGGCAGTATATTCTACATAGTTTACTAATTTCTTTCATTAGTCGTTCACAAGGGTTCGAAGAAGCGTGATACTTGGATATATAGATCGGAGAAATGTTTCTTGTTCGTAACATACGTGTCCATATAGCAGATCGAAACTGTGGTCCATTGTCGGAAATTACTTTCAATACATGCCCTACATGAAACAGAAAATGTTTTATAAATGCATTCGAAATAGTTTTAGCAGTAGCTTTGCGTAAAGGTGTGAAGGTTACAAATTTCGAAGTGAGTTCAACAGCGACAAAGATGTAACAAAAACCTCTATTAGTTCTGGGAATCGGACCAAAAATGTCTACAGCGGCCATGTGTCTCAATTTAACAGGTACAATGGGATGTAACGGAGGAATATGTGAAGTCCTGTCTGACTTAGCATTCTGGCAGATTTTACATGACGCTAAAACTCGTCGAATACGTTTCTCCATGTTGGCAAAATAACAGTTCTGTCTCAGTATAAGAAAACATTTTCTGGCTCCGTAACGTGCGTAACTTAAATGAGTATACCAGATTAATTTGTTAACCAGTTCGTCAGGAATGCATAGTAACCAGTTGCTGCTGTCAGGGTGAGAGCGGCGAAACAGAATGTTATTGCGTACAGTGTAATGGTTTCTGATGGTAACATTATTGCAATCTTGCCAAAGGCGTTTAATTTCTTTCCATACGTTGTCTTTGCTCTGCTCCTGTGCTATGTCTCGTAATGATGCCGAAATAAAATTTTCGAATGCAACTTGTTGAATATACATGACGCTAAAATTTGCTTGGCAGAAGTTGGTTGCAATGTCTTGCTGATTGTTGCTGAGAGAACGGGATAGTGCGTCTGCTACAACATTTTGTGTACCGGGAATGTGAAAAATTGTAAAATTAAATTCCTGTAAATAAAGTTTCCATCTGTTTAACCTGTCATGTGTAAATTTTGCTGAAAGTAAAAACTGGATAGCTCTATGGTCTGTGTAAACAGTCGTATGTCTTCCATAAAGAAAATGCCGAAATCTCGTAAATGCCCATACAACACATAATGTTTCAAGTTCTATAACAGAATAATTGCGTTCAGCAGGTGACAGAATGCTACTCGCAAAGACGATGTTTTTAATTACTGTAGAACCATCTTCTTCAATTTCCTGAAAAATGTGTACGCCTAAAGCGGTGTTAGAACTGTCGGTGGCAATGGAAAAATTTCTAGTAAGATCTGGATGTGATAAAAGTGGTGCATTCAACAAAGCTTCTTTCAGATTGACAAATTCAGACTGCGCTTGGCTATCCCAGGACCAAATAGTGTTTTTATCCGTCAACTGGCATAATCTAGGGGTGTCTAAAGGAGCGTAATGAATAAATTTACGGAAAAAGTTAATTAATCCCAGAAAGCTGCGTAATTGTTTCTTCGTCGTAGGAACAGTTATGTCATGTAAAGCTTGAAGTTTTTCCGGGTCAGGCGCAATGCCTTCAGCTGAAATTACATGCCCAAGAAATTTTATGGAAGTTTTTCCAAAGTGTGATTTGCTAAGATTAACTGCGAGTCCTTGTGCACGAAAAGTTTTCAACAGTTGTTCAAGAATCAGATTGTGTTCAGACCAGTTAGCTTCTGCAATAAGAATGTCGTCTACATACGTTGTGATTCTGTCTTTTAATTCTGTCGGAAGTGTAGTATTCAAACCGCGAATAAATGCTGCTGAAGAAATAGTTAAACCGAACGGTAAATTAAAAAATTGATAACACTCACCAAAACAGAGAAAAGCTGTGTACTTTCTGCAGTTCGGATGGAGCTGGATTTACCAAAATCCCGATTTCAGATCTAATGTGGAATAAATAGCAGTACCATGAAATCTCTGTAGAAGTTCTTCTAGTGTTTGAGGGCGATCTGTTTCATTAATAATAATGTCGTTGATGTGACGCGAATCAGTACGAGGCGAAGTGAACCATCCTTTTTCTTAACAATATGGAGCGGGTTTATGTACGGACTAACTGCCGGTTCAATAATTCCTTGGTCAAGCATAGCTTGCAATTCTTTCTTAACTTGTTCTCTGTGAATATACGGAATGGGATAATGTTTGGCTTTAAACGTGTCGTGCTGTTTAACTTGAAATTCATACATAAATCCGGACATAGTACCAGGGACGTTGTCAAAAACTGGAGCTTGCTGTAAAAGAATTTTGTGTAGTTGAGTACGTTCGACGTCTGTATTTGCACTACTCTGTTTAACTTTATCAGAAATCATCTGTATAACGTCATAGTCGGCTTCGTCTGGAGTATTATAGTTGTGTACGTACGTATCTGTGAACAATGTGGAATGACAGTCTATGTTACGTGATGCAGAAATTACCTCTGTCCGATTAATTGTTTGTTCTTCTGCAGATAAAGAGTGCTGAAATTCTAATGCCAGTTGTACATTTTCATCCTTTAACATTAAATACGAATTTTGAAAGTCAATAATTGCGTCATGTTGTACCAGAAAATTCGTACCTAAAATAACGTCCGTTGTCAATAAGGGAACAATCCAAAAATTTGAGTGAAACGTATGACCTGCAATACAAAATGATAAGTGTGTCTGTAACTTTACATCTACTCCTTTACCAGATACTGCTCCTTTTACTTTAGTTTTGCCTAATGGTAATGTAGGATAGGTATTCTCTTTGTTACATTCGTTGAAAGTTTCCTCATTTATAACTGGCATAGGGGATCCAGAATCGATTACTGCTGAAAATTTGGATGATTCAATCTTTACTTCAATGACAGGGTCGGAAATGGTTTTTTTGAATAACTGGTTTTTCATGCAAAATTGTGTCTCGGATGTCGTCAAAAGTAATAACATTTTCGTGAACAAGATTCTCTGTGTCAAAAGTATTGCTTGCGTTGCTGGAAGATGCAACCTGTACTGTATCTGGTCAAATTGTTATCTGACGTGGTATTATTTGCGGGAGGATACTGTGGCATCTCGACTATTTGTACTGTTCTGTTATTTCGTCCTGACGTATTACGTTCGGGATGATATCTACTGTCTGGTTCATTCATGATAATCTGTTGTTGCGGATGATTCTGTTGCTGTTAAGACCAACTGTTATTAAACGTACGCTGTAAATTGTGCTTATTACTTTTACGTCTGTCATGATAGTCATTTCTATACGGCGCGTTGCGATAAGAGTTGAAATGATGTGTTTTCTGTACGTACTGATTTCCTTGCGGTGCGTTACTATTTGGCTGAGCCGACGCTATACGTGTAGGCGGCGAAACATTAAAGCTTGGTTGACCTTGCACATTACATTTTTGGTTAGGTATACTAACCGGCTGGCTTTGATGCTGTTGCGGGAAAAACCCTCTATTGTTACCAAAATGTGTTTGCTCTTGCTGATAATTTTGACAATACTGATGATTAAAATTTTGCCTGATATTAAAATTACGCTGGTAGTTCTGGAGTGTCTAATGAAAATTGTCACTTTCGGTAAAACTTGTCATATCGGGTTTTCTTTACACGTTTCTAATCCTAGATAGATCGATAGTTGAAGAGTTGTTTTGATAGATATAAAGGATAGTAGAAGAGAAGGCAGCAGTGTAGAAAACTAAAGATGAAATAGCACTACTACGGCTCGGGGCCCTGTGCACGCTACGGCACATATTCATAGAAGTGTAATGAATCCCCTGAGGTCAATTACGCGCTGCAAATAAATTTTAGTTTCTGCGCTACAGGCAATGCCGGTGAAAATTCAAAAGCAAGTTGTTGTATCCAATCCAATTCTAGTTTCTGCATTACAGGCCAAGCTGGTGAAAATGCAAAAGCAAATCGTTGTATCCAGTACAAAGAGTGGATCTGTGTTCTGTCATTATTAAATACCTTAGATTTTTTTACGGATAGAAAGTGCTTATAATCAAAATTATCGTCTCTGAATGTCTGAACAGGTTCAGGATTGTATGATAATCTGTTTGTCTGTGACTGTTCGGAATCTAAGTCACGTACTCTCTGTAAATTACCTAAATTATTCTGGCTGTGTGAGTCTGACAAATGTTCGGAAAGTGGCGTATGCTGTGATGTGTCAAAGGCTGAAATATTTTTCATCTCCGTCACTTCTTGCTGTAAAGATGACAATTTTCTACGTAATGTATTATGGGACGAACCTATCTCACTGATCGTCTGCTGTAAATTTTGGAATTTGGGTGTTTGATTAAGCGAAACTGGTGACGTGTCGTCTGATTTGGTGTCATTATTACTTTCGATAACGTCAATACGACTGGCCAATTCATCATATTTTTCAGTCAGTGCTTTTACGTGATCGTCGTTTTTAGTGTCACAAGCATTAATTTGTTTTTGTATTTTACGTCTGATTTTGTTCAATTTCTTAACATCTGCTTTGATGGCATCGGGATCCTATATTAGTTCCAACTTTTCAAGTCTGTTGGTCATTGTCTGAAAGTCTAATGTGTGTGTGTCTGTTTTTGTTTTAAGATCGGAGATTTCATCATGCAATTCGGTGTTCAACTGTTTGATTTCGTCTGATACTGTAGCAATATTGTTGTCTACGTATGTTTTTGTTTTCGTAAACAATTTACGCTTATCTTCCTGTCTCTGTGCAGTAATTGTTTCCATGACTTGTTGCTTTACTTTATTCTGTTCCTATATAAATTTACTGTGACGCGTTTCAGTGTTTTGTAGGTGGTGATTAAAACGTTCGTCAATTTGGCTGTTCTGTTGGTCAAATTTCGTGTCTACTTTCGCATCCAGCGTGCGTGAAAGTTCTGCTGACATTAATTTAAACTCGTCGCGTAACTGTGTTGCGTTTTCAGAGCATTGTTTAGCGACTGCACTAATTTCATCTCTAAGTAATTTAGTTGTGGCTGCATGTGTATTACTTAATTCTTGTGCCACAGATCTAATTTCTTCACTACTGTTCCTAGCAGAAGCCTTAATTTCCTCACGTAATTGTTCTTTAGTATCCTGAGATTGCACGGCAACGGCTGTAATCTGTTCACTAAGTTGTTTGTTCTGTTCATTAAGTTGTTTGAAATTGTTGTCTTGCTTATCATTCGACTGTTTGAGACTTTCATTAATTTGTTGTTTGAGATTTTCATTGAGTCGTTTGTAATTGTTGTCTTGTTTTTCATTGAATTGCAGTAATAATGGTACAACTTGATCCAAACCAAAATTAGCGACTCTATTTTCTATGTTGTGTGTTGGTGTATCTACATTTGTCACGTTTCGTGTAACCATTTGGTCATTTTCTGATTCTTGAAAAGGTTCGCCAATTGGATGTGCACTGTTGGTCACTACACCGGAATCAAATAAATCTGACATATTTTGTGTATATTGGTCACCTTCGTTAGAAACAACTGTCTGTTCGCTACGTAAATTTTGCAAATCAGGCGTGTCAAACTGGACAGCATTCATTGTAACGGAACGTGCCGCGTCATCAATTGTTACATTTACTGTGGACATAATTGAATTTGTTTGTTCATCATTAGGATCAAAATCATTACTAGTGATCGTCACGCACTGATTATCTGTAATTAGGGGATTATCACTATTACACTGAGTGTCGCAAATATTATCGGTCAAATTATTCGAGTCGGCTATTTCACTCATTGCACATCGCGATGTACTGTTATCAGTTTTTCGCGGCATTTTTCACAAATCAAAATTAAGCACAAAATGAAACAAAGACAAAGCAAAAATGGAACAAACACAATTACAACAAAGAGCAATAAATTGCCGATGATCTGTGAAAAAAAGAGTGACAAATTAGTAAATGCGTTGCGCCAGATGCAAACAACATTTAAGTAAATAAGAGCAGATATATGACTACTTCTCAGAAATTCACAAAGAAAATACGATCCTGGCCGGTTGTCGCCAAGCGTAACCTCCCCACAAAATTCTTTCTCATTTAATGTAACCTCAAAACAGAAAAATTCCTAAACCCCTCAACAGTAAAAATTATAATTATGTCGTTCACATTCAATGTAACGACCCAATAAAAAAAATAAATTCAGTAACCTGGTAGTAATTCAGTGTAACTAACCTCTCAATTAAATTGTCGCTCACTTATGACTTTTCAAAAATTCACTGTGAATTTAACCTGGTAAATTTTGGACGACAGCAGTGCTGCGTCAAGGCCCTGAAAGATCATTCTGAATAAAAAAGAGAACAATTCTTACCTCAATGAAGTCGCCGGATAACGCATGTATATCTGCTCTTACAATAAATTTTTCTGGCACAGCCCTGTGCAATGCTGTCCGATAGATTTGTCATTTATGAAAGGGAAACAACTGATTTTTGTTTTGCAATAATCGGGATGATCAAGGATTGAAGAAATTAGAAATTCTTTAAATTGAAATGAATGGTTATTAAAAATTTTTTGTATGAAAAGGATTATTATTAGGACATTTTTAAAACATTTACATGGGACTTGAGATAACATAACTACATATGCGCGAGGCTGCTTTTTACCTTATACAATAATACTCAGGCTCCGACATCGCTGCCCCGCGACCGGACCACCCAACACGATACACCAGACCAGACCAGAGCAGACTGCAGACTAGCAACAGCTTACTGCTACAGCTACACAGTTCCTACTGCAGTCAACACTGCTCTCTGGTCAGAGATTCTCTTATATCTTACATATCGCAGGCAGCGCATGAGCAATACATCGAAATTACATCTGCTCGGACCTCTTACACCGTTGACCTGATGCTTTGTCAGCCATAAAACTTTCGTCCTTGTTTGATCTCCAACATGACCATTTCCAATCAATGATCGATTCAGTTGCACCAGAGGAACTAGTCCATTCCATATATTCACGGTCTACACCATTAAGGAGTCACCACCAGCTTGCACAGAGCCTTGTTGACAGCATGGGTTCCCAGTTCCATGGAGTCTGCACCACACTCGAACTCTACCGTTAGCTCTTACCAACTGAAATTGGGACTCATCTGACCAGGCCATGGTTTTCCAGTCCTCTAGGGTCCAACCGATATGAACACAAGAGAGGCGCTGCAGGCGATGTCTTGCTCGTAGCAAAGGCACTCGCGTCAGTCGTCTGCTGTCATAAGGCTAAGTGCAAATTGAGACACGTATAGCATTTGTGACGTAACGCGATACTAGGCCGATGTGCACGTTCCGCACGTGTCACGATGGTCTTGCGCATACTGAGACACATCTCTTTGCATGCTCGGTTTGCGACGCTCTGCTCTCACAGAATCGAAGCGCGAGCACCCTGTAATTTTTCTCAAACGATTTTACAGAAACTATTCAGTAAAAATATCTGATTTTTGCCTTACTTGTAGTGTTATACGTCAGATTCGTGGCGAATCGGTCATCATCTCGGTAATGGTCATACTTATTGTGATATGCCCATTTAAGTAGGACACTCCGCAAAATTGGAAAAGTTTGCAACGTAAAATAGGGATCGCTATGATTTTTCTTTTGGTGCATATTACACCATTTGTTGCTGCGAACTGTAGCTAACATACAGACTTTTTCTTTACACTTGGGAGGAGGTCTTAATCTGCCTCTTTTTAACCCCCCCCCCGCTCTTAACCCCCCCCCCCCCCACCACCACCCACTGCCTGTCACGTCTTTGGTTACCATATGATGTTTATCACCACGTAATTGTTTGTTTGTGTGGGAAGATGTAGGGATTTAAATATTATATAGTTTGTTTTTGTCTGTTTTAAATGTAAGTTCCAAAAAATCGATTTTGGTCTTGAGAAAAAGGATCGGATGTAGCGCGTTCACTCCCGATCCCAAGCCCGCGAGAATGAAATATTCCTCATATCTCCTAGACCGCTAGAGATATCGAAACGAGATTTTGGTGAATGATAGCACACAAGAAGGAGAGCATTTTGCCAAATTGTAAACATTCAGAACTTTCTTATCTATGACGATACATCAGAAGTTGTGGTTTTTATTTATTTATTTATTTCACTCCAGTGACTTAATTTTTAAGAGTCATCGATAACTAGCGACTGTTCCTAGCTTAAGTGAAAATGTGATGTCTGCATGCAAGTAGTGTAAAGTCTCTTATTAGGTCCATGTCCAAGTAATCACGGTGAAGCATATATACTTCAGACTTCCGACACTTTTTAGCATCAGCACAACGGGGATACATCTATGAGAACTCTCAATTTTCGAATTTTTGTAGTGGATCGTAGAGAAATGTCAGGACAGGCAACATGTAGACAATCTTGTGCCGCGTGAGGTAGCCGTGCGGTCTGAGGCATCTTGCCACGGTTCGCGCGGCGCCCCCCCCCCCCCCCCCTCTCGTTGGAGGTTCGAGTCCTCCCTGGGCATGGGTTGTCCTTCGTGTAAGTTAGTTTAAGTTAGATTAAGTAGTGTGTAAGCCTAGGGACCGATGACCTCAGCAGTTTGGTCCCATAGGAACTTACCACCAATTCCAACCAACAACCTTGTTTCACTGTATAATTTTTAAAATTTCCAGCCTTGCTTCTTGATCACATGATTTTATTATATTACTTTTCATTTTTATATCCTTGTGATGAATTGTCTATTCCTTCTTGCAATATGAAGACACTGAGGAGGCAGAAGATATAACCCCAGTGGCTAATGGCTCACCAGTCGCTGAATTATACATTGTTCTTGACAAAGAAAAATAACGAAATAAAGCAGCAAAACTATATAGGTATAAATAACTGAAAAATATAATAAACTAATGAAAAAAGATGAAGAGCTTAAGTGGTGAAAGACGGAACACCACTCAGTGACAATAAAGTTCAGTAATAAGGCGATATTTTCGGAAGGCCAACACTACCGCTGCCCATATGCTGGTGGCCTGAGGGAGTATACCATAGGTCTGCTACGCTGCGCAGCCTCCCGCCACACACGCTATACGATTCTCAATTTGCTCCTAGCGTAACCCATTAACGCTAAATCTCGCTGCACTGTCCCAACGGATACGTTCGTCAATATTTTGAACATGACTGCACTACAGCCACGGTTACAGAACAGCAGGTATAATAGACAGCCAACCAGCTGCAATAAATGGTGGTTTTCAAATAACATCTGCAAAGGTTTCAACGCATTTAAACCCATCTTCCTCAGAAGGACAAACAAACTTCACATTATAATCAGTCAATGAAGCTGTCTCCACATGACACGTGTCGTGATTAGTCTGTATGTCCACAGGTAAAAGTTAACACCCGTAGAATCAAGGACTTGTCGTATCAGTAAAACCAATCTCTCAAAACAACAGACCAAGTTAATAGCTACATGTTAACAGCCACATGTGATGTGGAGATAGCATTACTGTCTAATTGCTAATGTGAAGTCCTTTTATCCTTAAATCCTTCGAAACCATGGAAAAGGTTGTTTGAAAACCACCATTATTGCAACCGGTTGGTTCTGTATTACACCTGCTGAATACATTCGACGTTACGTCCCACAGTGATTCTGTTGTTTTACGCAGTGTTGCTTGTCTGCTAGCACTGACAACGCTACGCAGACGCCGCTGCTCTCGCCTGTGGGCGTCTACGTTGTCCTTGGTGAGAGGTAATGCCTGAAATTCGCGGCACACTCTTGACACTGTGAACCTCAGAATATTGAAGCCCCTAACGATTTCCGAAGTAGAATGTACCTTGCGCCTAGCTCCAACAACCATTCCGCGTTCAGAGCCTGTTAATTCCCGTCGTCCGGCCATAAATACGTCGGAAACCTTTTCACACGTATAGCTTCGCCAATGCTCTGCCCTGTCGTACCTTGTGTACGCAATACTACTGCCATATGTATATGTGCATATCGCTATCCAGATCACATCAGCATACATGAGGCTAAATGGATTTTATTGCGGCGTGACATATAAATCAATTATTTTTGTGTGTGTAGGCTCTTTTCATGTTGAATTTTGAAAAATCCTTTTTTGGTGACTGAAGGGTAGTTACCCACAAATTTCAACCTTCTAGGACCAATGGTTCACGTTACATGTTATTATGAGGGGCAGTCAAATGGAAACGAGACAGATGGAAAATAATAAGTGACCTGTTTATTATTTCAAAAGCAATAGCCATAACCGTTAACATACACACATCAAAAAAAGTTTTGCATCACCCTGATTCCGAGAACTCCTGAAGATAGACGTTGACTGTGGATATTCTATCACACACACGCAGTCCCTTTGACTGTTTAGATATGTCACTAAAACCTCAAAAAGATGTAAAAAACCTTGCATGAGCAGCACCTATTAGACGGAGGGGGTCCGACAGCCGATCAGTTCCAGCCATTCCACCAGGAAGGAGGTACACGGCTCATGTTGTCTGTAATTTAACCATGCCTAGACGGTCAATACCGCGTTTCGAGCGCGTCCGCATTAGTACTTTGTGCCAGGAAGATCTTTCAACAAGGGAAGTGTCCAGGCGTCTCGGAGTCAACTAAAGCGATGTTGTTCAGACGTGGAGGAGATACAGAGAGACAGGAACTGTCGATGACATGCCTCGCTCAGGCCGCCCAGGAGCTACTTCTGCAGTGGACGACCGCTATCTACGGATTATGGCTCCGAGGAGCCCTGACAGCAACGCCACCATGTTGATTAATGCTTTTGTGCAGCCACAGGACGTCGTGTTACGACTCAAACTGTGCGCAATAGGCTGCATTATGCGCAATTTCACTCCCGAGGTCCATGGCGAGGTCCATCTTTCCAAACAACGACACGATGCAGTGCGGTACAGATGGGCCAACAGCATGTTGAATGGACCGCTCAGGATTGGCATCCCGTTCTCTTCACCGATGAGTGTCGCATGTGCCTTCAACCAGACAGTCGTCGGAGACGTGTTTGGAGACAACCCAGTCATGTTGAACGCCTTAGACACACTGTCCACCGAGTGCAGCAAGATGGTGATTCCCTGCTATTTTGAGGTGGCATTATGTGGAGCCGACGTATGCCGCTGGGGTTACAAAATGGCTCTGAGCACTATGGGACTTAACATCTGAGGTCATCAATCCCCTAGAACTTAGAACTACTTAAACCTAACTGACCTAAGGACATCACACTCATCCGTGCCCAAGGCAGGATTCGGACCTGCGACTGTAGCAATCGCGCGGATCCTGACTGAAGTGCCTAGAACCGCTCGGCTACCTCGGCCTGCCGGCTGGGGGTCATGGAAGGCGCCGTAACTGCTGTAAGATACGTGACTGCCATCCTCCAACCGACAGTGGAACCATATCGGCAGCATGTTGGCGAGGCATTCGTCTTCGTGAACGACAATTCACGCTCTCATCGTGCACATCTTGTGAATCCTTCAGGATAACGACATCGCTCGACTAGAGTGGGCAGCATGTTCTCCAGACATGAACCCTATCGAATATGCCTGGTATAGATTGAAAATGGCTGTTTACGCACGACGTTACTCACAAACCACTCTGAGGGATCTACGCCGAATCGCCATTGAGGAGTGGGACAATCTGGACCAACAGTACCTTGACGAACTTGGGATAGTATGCCACGACGAATACGGTCATGCATCAATGCAAGAGGACTTGCTACTGGGTAATAGAGCTACCGGTGTTTACATAAATCTAGACTACCACCTCTAAAGGTCTCGCTGTATGGTGGTACAACATGCAATGTGTGGTGTTCATGAGCAATAAAAATGGCGGAAACGATATTTATGTTGCTCTATATTACAAATTTTCTGTAGAGGTTCCGGATATGCTTAATCATCAGACTGTGAGGCAAGACAGTCAGTGCTTTCATGGTGAAATGATTGCGATTTCTTGCGGAACCATGCTCGTACCCAGAAGTGCATCTCTTCGTCCGAACCAAAACGGCGGTCACGAATGTATTTCTTCAGTGTTTCAAAAAGACGGATATCACATAGGAAGAGTTCGGGACCGTTTGGAGAATGTGTAAGAGTTCCGCAGCGAAACTTCTGCTGCGTAGTCGAAACGGCATCATTCTGTTGCAGAATAATGACCGCTAATATGTTGCCAAGGTTGTTTCGACTAAGCTGCAGAAGTTTCGCTGAGAAGCCCTCACGCATCTTGCACACAGACCCGACATCTCCCTGTGCGATTTACATACTTTTAGAACCCTCAAAGCAGACTTTCGAGGCTGTCGGTTTGTTTCGGACGAGGAGTTACACGTCTGGGTACAATTATTGTTCCGTAGGTACCCGCAGTCATTTTTCCGTGAAGGCATTGACTATCATGTCTCACAATGGGATAAATGTATGTACAGTTATGGCGCTTGCTTTTGAAATATTCATCAGTTTAGTTAGTTTCTCCATCTGTCTCTTTTTTATCTGACTGCCTCTTATATCTAGCTCAGTAGATTTTCGCCTTATGGTTAATGTATGTGATAATTAACAGTTGTGGCGTTCGCTGTGTTATTCAGTGGTTTGGTATTTAACTAATTTGTAAATGGAAATGATAATCTTATTTTATTACATTGAGTAATTACTAAATAATTTTTCTCCCGGCTAAAGATTTGATCAAGTTGCTAAAGAACTCCAAGTTAACGTCGTGTTAAAGTGTTGTCTGTAAGTTGAGTGTCACTAAATCACAGTTCATACAACGGATTCTATACAACTATGGATTATGATGGAAGCAGTTATCTTCAGCAAAATGATCATTATAACCACGAATATCAGCCGCGCACAACACTGACGTATGTTACCTGAAACAATATTCTTCGCAACTCGTGCGTAATTAATTTCGGCTCCATACATCAGCTAGAAAAGTTTGTTATAACGATCGTGCTATGAGCACTGTTTTTAAAGAACCAATCTGATTCGAATCATTTCCATTAAAATGAGTTCGGAACCACCGGTGCACATTTATTTTTACACATTTGTATTACGTTCGGCATTTATGTTTGCAGAGTTGCGTAATTTGAATTTGCCGCGGAGATAATTGTTAAGATGGCGGCAGACAACTGATAGTGACTTTCTATTGTTAGACCAAATAAGTAAGTATTTGAAATGATTATTAAATTCTATAAACTATACTTTCATATTGTGCACTATTTAGACCTCATCAAGCAAACATTTGATTTGTTTCTAAGGAAAACACAGACAAAAACTCCATACATGACAAAATTATAGTTGAATCGAGTACTTTAAATGACTTCAGTGACTGTATTATCTCGGAAATTGCTGCGGATACTTCCCGGATTAACTTATGCCCTCCCCCCCATTAGGGTTCACTGGACTTGGAAAACCGGGAATAAAACCGTCCAAGGGGCTTCAAGAAAATACAGCCACCTACTTTTAACACTCAGGCTTGACAAGAATGTAAAAAAAAAAATATGCTGGAAAATGCAAATTTATGACTCTGTTGTAAGCATCTGAGATAATGAATGTTTTCTCATGGTAGGGTATCATAAAATTTCCAAAGTCACTCACTTATCGAATGTCATAACAATTAGCTGCTGACGTCGTAAGACCGCCCCCGTGTGGAGCCGTTGGACCGCAGACAGGTAGTGGCTGCTGCTGGACCGCCCCCGGCCGAGTCGGTGGGGCGTCGGCTGCCGTCGGCTGCATCGTGGTTTGGATCTGCTGCTGGCTAGAAGTCGCGCTGCAGCAGGTCTTGTTTCTCCTTTCCCACGTCCCTCAGTTTAAGACGGGTACATGAAATGTCAAAATATAAGCATCAGTGACAAGATAATTACTATTCTCATCCTGTGGAAAAGTTTATTAGTGTCCATTTCACTCGCATTCACACGGATGGAATTAGACTGTTTTTTGGAGTATGTTCTGTATCTTGACACTGTTCAACACAATGTAGTGATCCTACTTAAGTTTATCACAATATGCACATTTTGAACACTTCACCGTTAATCATACAAGTGTCCGTAGTGTGCATCGTTTACTTAAGCGGAATGTAAATATTTTCGCGACGCACTGCATAGCCAACGTCGCATTATTGTTTTGCCGCGCGGCTGGCTGTACAGTCTGTCACATTAAATTTGGCACGCGGAGACGCTTCATACCAAACTACTAAAGGTCATCAATTCAAGTTAATTATTAATACAGTCAACAGTACTCAACGTTCATAGCGTTGCTGCTAACTTCGACACTTCAAGAGCGTTCATAAGGTTACGTGATCACAGTTTTTATCACTGTTCATCATTATTCACAATGTAAATCACAGTTCTTCACGCGTCCACTAGTTCCTGCGAAACACGTTTCACTGTTCTGATTGCTGTCAGTAGTTTTCCAGAGTACTTAACAGACAATCTATATGCAAATGACACTTTTCAAGTAATGAGGTCTGGTACACTTGCACATAAGTTCATATCACCATGACTGAATAACAAAATTTAAAATTTTCCACTGTCACATAAACATAAGTTATATATTAACTTTCAGAATCTGCTACATTATCTTGACCATGAGATCATTACTGAACTGTCCAGATAACAGTACATTTCCATTTTTATTACAGATACATATATTTATATATTTTTTTATTGGGATTGTTATTTACCATGTTTTTGGGACAGATGTCCATGTTCGATTTATCTAACAGGAATGTTGCTCATAAGAGCATTTTAAATGACTTTGTAATGAAACCGTGTACGTAAATCAGTACACATTCAGATTTCGCTTCACTAGTGGTGAAAGCAGTTTATTTTATTTTTTATTTATTTATTTATTTATTTTATTTTTTTTTCAGTCATACAGCTCACACACCACCAACACTCACAACGTGTGTGGGACTACATGACTCGATCTTATGAAAATATTTTTGTTATATCCATTCTTACACACGAACAAATATATTACTTAAGCATTTTAATCACTTCTATCCTACGTATAGGAAGGTAAAATTCCTCACATTTAATGCAACAACACTCAAGTGTTTATCAAGTTATTTATCCCTTTTAGAGTAAAAATACATTTATTATTGGGATTCTCTACTCCTTGTTCAAATAATTCAACAACATTGCAGTGTAATACTTGACATAAAAGCTTATAAACTAATACATACATAATATTATCAAATTATTACTGCTAATTATTTTGCCATAAACATTATATTTACAGTTATGGGATAGTGCACTTGCACTTCTGATTGGTCCTTTGTATATTCACTTCGTTTTTCTTAGTCCAGGGGACCGAGTAAGATGCTCTGCAATAGGTCTTGTGCGGGTATACTTTCATATTATACTGGTAATCTTTTATGATTCCAGGGCGTTCAATGAATACTTCGAGGTATCCAGATAACAATTCTATTAATTGTCTAGCCTCTGAAGCATTAATGCAAGTTGCCTCCTGTACTTTCTCTTCTATTGTTGTGACGATGTCACTCACGTTGCTGGGTGCATCGTTATTTCGATTTTTGTGACACATCTGTGGGTGCTTATGATCCAACACTAACAACTCCTGTTTGCTGACAGAAAGATTCATTTTTCTCATCAGCGGAAGGTTCGCACCGAACTCCCGATTCAGCATTAATGTTATGGGTCGCTGTTGGTACTGAAGTGCACATGTCCCACGGGCGAGATCAATTATAGCTTCCCTTTCCCGAAGGAACTCAAGACCCAGAAGCACCGGTACTGACAAGTTGTCCATTAGTAGGAACGTGCATAATAAGCGATCATTTCCCAAGGAAACTTCCACCTGTGTCTGGTATTTTATACTCTGTGCCTTTTTTCCCAATGCCCCTATAACCTTAGAATTTGCAACCGGAAAAATCGGCAATCTCCTTATCTCCGATACGTTCTTGAAAAACTGTGTGTTCATAACTGATACATTCGCACCTGTGTCAAGCAGAATAGTAGTTGTTATACCATTTACAGCTCCGATGACACTTGCTTGGATATTTTCCCTTTGTGGCTTACCAGAGACAGCAGGTTCCTGATATAGCTCATCTTCGATCCTGTTGCCATCCTGATACCGTATCATGTTTATTTTTTGTTCCGTCGACCTATTGCCTTCATTGTTGGCCTCGGTCACCTGGTGAAGGCCTACAGAGACCGAAATTAGTTTATTGGCTTCTGAGTGTTTTGTTTTGTTTCCGAAGGTACCTCCACTATTCTAACATTTTGTGAGTTTTCAGTCGGAGGAGGCCTGCTTGGATCCCACCACGGTGGATATTGATTGCTTGGTATAGGTATAGACTGCACATAATTTATTGGCTGACCTGAAGTGATAGAATTTTGCTGCGGCTGCCAATGACTTGGCCCTGGCTGTCGCCAATATTCACTGTCACCCCGCATATTTTTAGGGTTGTCTTTATATGGACTGTCTGACCTGTTGTCATTTCGTCTCTTTCGGTTGCTATTGTTATTGTTTGGGTTTTCATTGTGGTACGGCCTCTGATTACCATTCGGTTGTTGGTGTTCTTCAGCCTTTTGATAATTACTGTTATTATTATTAGGATAACCAAAATTTTGGTTGTAGGGATTCTTACTACTATTATTATTATTATTGTGTTTTCCATTACTATAAGCTTTACTATTATTTTTCTTTGGACTACCTTCGCCCCTATTTCCATTATTTCCATTCCATGAATTTTTTCTATTAGGACTATTATTATTGCTGATCACGTCAGATTTTTTTTCTGGCATCTTCTTGCACTAGATCCAGAGAATCAATTACAGACAGAAATTCTTTCAGATCAGTGTCTGTAACATTAAATAATTTTTCTTTAATATGTATGGGTAATCTAGCTTTTAACACTCGCAATAAGTCTCTGGTGGTTACTGGCTCATCCCAGTACCGGGTCATTTTAATATATTTTTGAAAGTACTTTCTTAAGGAACCTGACTTCGGATTGTACATTTCTGCATTGTAAACAATTTTACGGAATCGCTCTTGAGTAGACGTTGACCAGTATTGATCAAGGAACGCCTTCTCAAAGTCGTGGAAAGTCTTGCAAGTTTCTGCTGCATTTAATGCCCAGAGCGACGCATCACCAGAAATATGTGAAACCACAAACTGTATTTTCTGTTCTTCCGACCATGATTTTGGAAGAACACTTTTGAGGTTTCGAATGAAAACTACTGGATGTATGTTTTTCTTGCTTTATTCGTCAAATATTTGAAACTGTCTATGCTTAATTAGGCTTTCTTCATGCATCAAAGTAGTTAAGTGCATGGAATTGCTATCATTCGCAGGTGGTGTGGTTACTTTATTACAAATACATTCTATTCCACTAATATTGTTCCATGGTGTCACATATTGCGCTGGTAATATCGATCGATTACCAAAATTTGGTCTTCCTTCTGGTGCATTAAAATTCGCCGTTAGATTATCTGTGATCCTTTCCCTGTCAGTACCAGTGTCGTCATTACTGCATAGTGTCAGATTTACAAAGTTTTGATTTTCAGAGCTCAGCACCCTGGCTACTTCTGTTCGGACTTGCTTCCGGATTTCCGAGGGCATGTCCTGCATTGTTTCCACAGCGGTAGCCAAGGCTTTGAATTGGTTCTCTCATCTATCTACTTCAGTTTGAAGACCATTGACCTGAACTGGAATGTTTGTTAACGGTTCAATAGTGGTTTTTACAGCATCGATCTCCTGCTTAAAATGGGTAGTAATAGCATTATCGCGATCGACCAACACTTGATTTATCATACGGACAGTTTCTTTATCTCTTTCTAGTAAAATATTGTTTATATTTTCCATAAATTTCTTTTCCTTTCCTTGGTCCCTGAGCTCCTGTTGCTGTTTTTCTATAAGCTTTTCCTGTCTACGTTTTCCATTTTCCTGCTGACGTTGTCTTTCACGCTCCTGCTCTTTAAGCTCGCGTTGTTTTACACGCTCTTGCTCTTTAATAGTAATATTTCCAAGTAATGCTGTTAGCATCATCAAGCAAACATTTGATTTGTTTCTAAGGAAAACACAGACAAAAACGCGATACAAATCGCTATCATCAATGGCCGCGCTCCTTCTGCCGTACTCAATAACACAAAAAGCTTTCTGTTGAGCGGTCGCCATCTTAGCATCAACTGACGCTGACGCGTAGTCAACAGCGCCTCAAGCGAACAAATGTACAACTAAATGAATCTTTATAGCTCCCTTAATTCGCCGACAGATAGTGCTTAGCTCTGCCTTTTGTCGTTGCAGAGTTTTAAATTCCTAAAGTTGTGGTATTCTTTTTTAATCACCCTGTATTTTGGGCAGGTCAGGAAAACTGCTGGTGAATCCTGTCGATGCCTAGGGCAGATGGAGGGAATATTTTGAAGAGTTGCTCAATGTAGGTGAAAATACTATCAGTAATGTTTCAGATTTCGATGTACAATGGGATAGGAATGATGATGGAAATAGGATCACATTTGAGGAAGTGGAGAAAATGGTCAATAGATTGCAGTGCAATAAAGCGGCTGGAGTGGATGAAATTAAGTCGGAACTTATCAAATATACTGGAATGTCAGGTCTTAAATGGCTACACAGGATAACTGAAATGGCGTGGGGGTCGGGACAGGTACCGTCAGACTGGACGAAATCAGTAATCACACCAATCTTTAAACATGGAAACAGAAAAGATTGTAACAACTACAGAGGTATCTCTTTAATCAGCGTTGTGGGTAAAATCTTCTCAGGTATTGTTGAAACGAAAATGCTAGTATTAGTTTAGGACAAATTGGGTGAATATCAGTGTGGGTTTACGCCTCTTAGAGGTTGTCAGGACCAGATCTTTAGCTTATGGCAAATAATGGAGAAGTGTTACGAGTGGAACAGGGAATTGTATCTATGCTTTATAGATCTAGAAAAGGCATATGACCGGGTTCCTAGGAGGAAGTTATTGTCTGTTCTACGAGATTATGGAACAGGAGGCAAACTTTTGTAAGCAGTTAAAGGTCTTTACATAAATAGTCAGGCAGCAGTTAGAGTTGACGGTAAATTGAGTTCATGATTCAGAGTAGTTTCAGGGGTAAGACAAGGCTGCAACCTGTCTCCACTGTTGTTCATATTATTTATGGATCATATGTTGAAAACAATAGACTGGCTGGGTGAGATTAAGATATGTGAACACAAAATAAGCAGACTCGCATATGCGGATGACTTAGTTGTGATGGCAGATTCGATTGAAAGTTTGCAAAGTAATATTTCAGAGCTAGATCAGAAATGTAAGGAATATGGCATGAAGATTAGCATCTCCAAAACGAAAGTAATGTCAATGGGAAAGAGATATGAACGGATTGAGTCCCAAATAGGAGGAACAAAGTTAGAACAGGTGGACGGTTTCAAGTACTTAGGATGCGCATTCTCACAGGATGGCAACATAGTGAAAGAACTGGAAGCGAGGTGTAGCAAAGCTAATGCAGTGAGCACTCAGCTACGATCTACTCTCTTCTGCAAGAAGGAAGTCAGTACCAAGACTAAGTTATCTGTGCACCGTTCAATCTTTCGACCAACTTTGTTGTATGGGAGCGAAAGCTGGGTGGATTCAGGTTACCTTATCAATAACGTTGAGGTTACGGATATGAAAGTAGCTAGGATGATTGCAGGTAATAGTAAATGGTAACAATGGCAGGAGGGTGTCCACAATGAGGAAATCAAAGAAAAACTGGGAATGAACTCTACAGATGTAGCAGTTAGGGTGAACAGGCTTAGATGGTGGGGTCATGTTACACGCATTGGAGAAGTAAAGTTACCCAAGAGACTCATGGGTTCAGCAGTAGAGGGTAGGAGGAGTCGGGGTAGACCAAGGAGAAGGTACCTGGCTTCGGTTAAGAATGATTTTGAAGTAATAGGCTTAACATCAGAAGAGGCACCAATGTTAGCACTGAATAGGGGATTACGGAGGAATTTTATAAGGGGGACTATGCTCCAGACTGAACGCTGAAAGGCATAATCAGTCTTAAATGATAATGATGATGATGATGATGATATGATTTCTTGAATCTACTTAACCAGGTCGAAGGCGCATTGAAATCATGAATTTTCAAGTCGGCACAAGCTCCGTTGCAAAGTGAAAATTCGTACTGGAGAGGGTACATGGTTTATAAATAGAAAAAAAAGGAGCCTCTAGTACTTTACCGTGTATTCTTCCCCCATGGAACGCTTTTTTTTACAAATTTTGTACATAGTTAATGATAGTAATTAGAACAGTGCTGAAATGGATTAATACAGTGCTGCAGTCTACTAAGAAATCTACACAAGAAAAATGTGTCTCGGTAAACTGAATGCACCCAGCGAACTGGGGCATACTGCAAGTAAGGTTCAGGAACTGAGAACAACGATAGTATTTAAGAGAACAGCTCCAGACAACAGTTCTTATCGCAGACAGCAGTGGAGTATAAAACGAGTACGAAGAAGTAGAGAAACAGCACCAGATATCGCACTACGTCCAGCTCGTGGATTTCAAGGAAAAATGACACAGGTGCTGCAGAGAGTCTCCTAGAGTTTCTAATTATAGGGGTGGCGATCTGCATTGCGGCTATTTGTGAGTACACCGGACCGACGGATGCCGTGTCCTGTCTCGGTGGTGTCATAATCTGGGGCGAGCTACGTAATTTAATAATTCTTATTTAGGCTCAGTGTTGACAGCACATTGCTTCAAATTGCGAAATAATTTGTGAGTATTTGTAAGGAGCGACCTGCTTTTTTTTTTTCTTTTAACCTTAGTCACAGTTGTGGTTAATGTAAAATCCATTCAACGTAGACGTAGTAAACTGCCTTATGCTTATTACATAACACTGTCCCTGGATCACATATCGGAAGTTACAACCTATAATTACGACGATAACAGTCCTTAAGGAAAAGAAGTTGCTATAATCGTTTACATCTACATCTACATCTACATCTATACTCCGCGAGCCACCTTACGGTGTGTGGCGGAGGGTACTTATTGTACCACTATCTGATCCCCCCTTCCCTGTTCCATTCACGAATTGTGCGTGGGAAGAACGACTGCTTGTAAGTCTCCGTATTTGCTCTAATTTCTCGGATCTTTTCGTTGTGATCATTACGCGAGATATATGTGGGCGGTAGTAATATGTTGCCCATCTCTTCCCGGAATGTGCTCTCTCGTAATTTCGATAATAAACCTCTCCGTATTGCGTAACGCCTTTCTTGAAGTGTCCGCCACTGGAGCTTGTTCAGCATCTCCGTAACGCTCTCGCGCTGACTAAATGTCCCCATGACGAATCGCGCTGCTTTTCGCTGGATCATGTCTATCTCTTCTATTAATCCAACCTGGTAAGGGTCCCCTACTGATGAGCAATACTCAAGAATCGGACGAACAAGCGTTTTGTAAGCTACTTCTTTCGTCGATGAGTCACATTTTCTTAGAATTCTTCCTATGAATCTCAACCTGGCGCCTGCTTTTCCCACTATTTGTTTTATGTGATCATTCCACTTCAGATCGCTCCGGATAGTAACTCCTAAGTATTTTACGGTCGTTACCGCTTCCAATGATTTACCACCTATGGCATAATCGTACTGGAATGGATTTCTGCCCCTATGTATGCGCATTATATTACATTTATCTACGTTTAGGGAAAGCTGCCAGCTGTCGCACCATTCATTAATCCTCTGCAGGTCTTCCTGGAGTACGTACGAGTCTTCTGATGTTGCTACTTTCTTGTAGACAACCGTGTCATCTGCAAATAGCCTCACGGAGCTACCGATGTTGTCAACTAAGTCATTTATGTATATTGTAAACAATAAAGGTCCTATCACGCTTCCTTGCGGTACTCCCGAAATTACCTCTACATCTGCAGATTTTGAACCGTTAAGAATGACATGTTGTGTTCTTTCTTCTAGGAAATCCTGAATCCAATCACAAACCTGGTCCGATATTCCGTAAGCTCGTATTTTTTTCACTAAACGTAAGTGCGGAACCGTATCAAATGCCTTCCTGAAGTCCAGGAATACGGCATCAATCTGCTCGCCAGTGTCTACGGCACTGTGAATTTCTTGGACAAATAGGGCGAGCTGAGTTTCACGTGATCTCTGTTTGCGGAATCCATGTTGGTTATGATGAAGGAGATTTGTATTATCTAAGAACGTCACAATACGAGAACATAAAACATGTTCCATTATTCTACAACAGATTGACGTAAGCGAAATAGGCCTATAATTATTCGCATCTGATTTATGACCCTTCTTGAAAATGGGAACGACCTGCGCTTTCTTCCAGTCGCTAGGTACTTTACGTTCTTCCAGAGATCTATGATAAATTGCTGATAGAAAGGGGGCAAGTTCTTTAGCATAATCACTGTAGAATCTTACGGGTATCTCGTCTGGTCCGGATGCTTTTCCGCTACTAAGTGATAGCAGTTGTTTTTCAATTCCGATATCGTTTATTTCAATATTTTCCATTTTGGCGTCCGTGCGACGGCTGAAGTCAGGGACCGTGTTACGATTTTCCGCAGTGAAACAGTTTCGGAACACTGAATTCAGTATTTCTGCCTTTCTTCGGTCGTCCTCTGTTTCGGTGCCATCGTGGTCAACGAGTGACTGAATAGGGGATTTAGATCCGCTTACCGATTTTACATATGACCAAAACTTTTTAGGGTTCTTGTTTAGATTGTTTGCCAATGTTTTATGTTCGAATTCGTTGAATGCTTCTCTCATTGCTCTCTTTACGCTCTTTTTCGCTTCGTTCAGCTTTTCCTTATCAGCTATGATTCGACTACTCTTAAACCTATGATGAAGCTTTCTTTGTTTCCGTAGTACCTTTCGTACATGATTGTTATACCACGGTGGATCTTTCCCCTCGCTTAGGACCTTAGTCGGTACGAACTTATCTAAGGCGTACTGGACGATGTTTCTGAATTTTTTCCATTTTTGTTCCACATCCTCTTCCTCAGAAATGAACGTTTGATGGTGGTCACTCAGATATTCTGCGATTTGTGCCCTATCACTCTTGTTAAGCAAATATATTTTCCTTCCTTTCTTGGCATTTCTTATTACACTTGTAGTCATTGATGCAACCACTGACTTATGATCACTGATACCCTCTTCTACATTCACGGAGCCGAAAAGTTCCGGTCTATTTGTTGCTATGAGGTCTAAAACGTTAGCTTCACGAGTTGGTTCTCTAACTATCTGCTCGAAGTAATTCTCGAACAAGGCAGTCAGGATAATGTCACAAGAGTCTCTGTCCCTGGCTCCAGTTCTGATTGTGTGACTATCCCATTCTATACCTGGTAGATTGAAGTCTCCCCCTATTACAATAGTATGATCACGAAACTTCTTCACGACGTTCTGCAGGTTCTCTCTGAGGCGCTCAACTACTACGGTTGCTGATGCAGGTGGTCTATAGAAGCATCCGACTATCATATCTGACCCACCTTTGATACTTAACTTAACCCAGATTATTTCACATTCGCATTCGCTAATAACTTCACTGGATATTATTGAATTCTTTACTGCTATAAATACTCCTCCACCATTGGCGTTTATCCTATCCTTGCGGTATATATTCCATTCTGTGTCTAGGATTTCGTTACTGTTCACTTCCGGTTTTAACCAACTTTCCGTTCCTAATACTATATGCGCACTATTTCCTTCAATAAGCGATACTAATTCAGGAACCTTGCCCTGGATACTCCTGCAGTTTACCAATATTACGTTAACTTTTCCTGTTTTTGGTCTCTGAGGACGGACGTTCTTTATCAACGATGCTGATGTTCTCTCTGGTAAGCCGTCAGGTATTTTATCGTTTCGCCCAAGGGGGGTCCCTCTAACCTAAAAAACCCCCGTGTGCACGCCACACGTACTCTGCTACCCTAGTAGCTGCTTCCGGTGTGTAGTGCACGCCTGACCTGTCTAGGGGGGCCCTACAGTTCTCCACCCAATAACGGAGGTCGATGAATTTGCAACCATTATAGTCGCAGAGTCGTCTGAGCCTCTGGTTTAGACCCTCCACACGGCTCCAAACCAGAGGACCGCGATTAAATTAATTTTTGTTGTTGTCTGCGTCTGGAAACTAGAAATTTCAAGAAGAAATATCTGATATCATGTACCTTGAACGTCGAGCTACAGACATGCTATCTTCGTAAATGCAGTAGTACTTAAATGTATAACGAAAGTTTGATATAGCTTTACAGACAAGTAATTAGAAAGTCGGAGGAAGTACAAAGGGATTATAGCCATTAGAGCAAGAGTTATAAACTAGTCCCTTTGAAAATGTTCACCTTATTTAGTGTCGGCGCCAAGTACAGTCAGTGGGTTTATCTGGTGCAGATGAGAGCTGTGGGGAATGAACAGCGTTGCGTAATGTAAGAACGCAAGGTTTAGTGGTGATAATGAATTAAATGTTCACGGGCTTCAAACCGCGTCAAGTGGTTAAAATGCCGCGATTTGTTGACTAAGTATTTATTGACCATTGTCAAGTGGGATGACTGCCAATGGGCTGCTGGTACGACCTTACATCCACTAGTTGCCAGCAGTGACGTCACTGGTGCCCACGGTATCGCCATATATAAACGTACGTGGCTTCGCCTTCAATGAGTTTGCTTCAGCTTCGCAAACACTGCATCACATAGCACGCTGAGCTGTATACAGCTGTTTCTATTGCATTGTCAGTGGCTTTTTATTTAAATGATTTCTTTAATTACATTATGCAAGAAAACATCAGTTCGAACCATGACAGAGATGCCAAATCTGATCCGGTGTTCCTTTACCAGACAACGCTTAGCTACAGCGGATATCCTGAGGAACGTAGGAATAAAACGCCTCACTTTCCTACCGGTGTTATCCTACGGTTCGCACTGTTTTCTGACGTAGAACTAGCTCTTTTTTTACGGACTTGATAAATCCACTGGGTCTTTCAGCAGGCGACTTATCTTCTCTGACAGAACTGTTACTGGACCAATAGGCTTTCATTCCGGAATGAAATTTCAACAGGAACACGATTTTTTTCTTCGCAAATCGGGCTCATCACGTAAGTATATCAGGATATTTCGAGTGACGTGGGATGATGATGTTCCACAACTGTTTCATTTCAATATTAAAATAAAAAGACAGTCTTTGGTTGCACAATGATCTTTTTTGGTTAAAAAACGACGAGTTTCACCCGCGTAGGATATCATCAGGTTATCTCAGGCGACGTGCTGCTATGACTGATCTCCCACATCGCATGAGACAACATGATGATGCCCTACCCGGGTGAATCTCATCATTTTTGAGCCAGTAAAGAGCGTTGTGCCACCTAGAACTGCCTTTTAATCTTAATCATAGTATAATGTTGTTGCACCGCCCCACCAAAAGGAATTGGAATGAATTTTATGTTTCACTTCAGTTTCAAAGGAGATATCTGCTATGAGTTGACAATTGACACACCATAACCAACATCTGCGACTGATCTGTTTTGGGAGATGACTGGACAGCGTGAGTTAATCTGTATCGTCGGAGAAAGCAACCGGTCAGTATTGTAAATCGGACAATTTAGGCGACAGATCCTGATCCTGTTAGATGTACACTCCTGGAAATGGAAAAAAAAAACACATTGACACCGGTGTGTCAGACCCACCATACTTGCTCCGGACACTGCGAGAGGGCTGTACAAGCAATGATCACACGCACGGCACAGCGGACACACCAGGAACCGCGGTGTTGGCCGTCGAATGGCGCTAGCTGCGCAGCATTTGTGCACCGCCGCCGTCAGTGTCAGCCAGTTTGCCGTGGCATACGGAGCTCCATCGCAGTCTTTAACACTGGTAGCATGCCGCGACAGCGTGGACGTGAACCGTATGTGCAGTTGACGGACTTTGAGCGAGGGCGTATAGTGGGCATGCGGGAGGCCGGGTGGACGTACCGCCGAATTGCTCAACACGTGGGGCGTGAGGTCTCCACAGTACATCGATGTTGTCGCCAGTGGTCGGCGGAAGGTGCACGTGCCCGTCGACCTGGGACCGGACCGCAGCGACGCACGGATGCACGCCAAGACCGTAGGATCCTACGCAGTGCCGTAGGGGACCGCACCGCCACTTCCCAGCAAATTAGGGACACTGTTGCTCCTGGGGTATCGGCGAGGACCATTCGCAACCGTCTCCATGAAGCTGGGCTACGGTCCCGCACACCGTTAGGCCGTCTTCCGCTCACGCCCCAACATCGTGCAGCCCGCCTCCAGTGGTGTCGCGACAGGCGTGAATGGAGGGACGAATGGAGACGTGTCGTCTTCAGCGATGAGAGTCGCTTCTGCCTTGGTGCCAATGATGGTCGTATGCGTGTTTGGCGCCGTGCAGGTGAGCGCCACAATCAGGACTGCATACGACCGAGGCACACAGGGCCAACACCCGGCATCATGGTGTGGGGAGCGATCTCCTACACTGGCCGTACACCACTGGTGATCGTCGAGGGGACACTGAATAGTGCACGGTACATCCAAACCGTCATCGAATCCATCGTTTGACCATTCCTAGACCGGCAAGGGAACTTGCTGTTCCAACAGGACAATGCACGTCCGCATGTATCCCGTGCCACCCAACGTGCTCTAGAAGGTGTAAGTCAACTACCCTGGCCAGCAAGATCTCCGGATCTGTCCCCCATCGAGCATGTTTGGGACTGGATGAAGCGTCGTCTCACGCGGTCTGCACGTCCGGCACGAACGCTGGTCCAACCGAGGCGCCAGGTGGAAATGGCATGGCAAGCCGTTCCACAGGACTACATCCAGCATCTCTACGATCGTCTCCATGGGAGAATAGCAGCCTGCATTGCTGCGAAAGGTGGATATACACTGTACTAGTGCCGACATTGTGCATGCTCTGTTGCCTGTGTCTATGTGCCTGTGGTTCTGTCAATGTGATCATGTGATGTATCTGACCCCAGGAATGTGTCAATAAAGTTTCCCCTTCCTGGGACAATGAATTCACGGTGTTCTTATTTCAATTTCCAGGAGTGTATAAGCAGAGAAATATACCTATCGGAGACAAAAGATACGAATATGTACCTATTTATTTAAACGACTCTGACTGAAAAGTGAGGTACAGCTAACCGATTCCACCTTTCTCACCAACTTTAAAAAATTTGACAGAAGTTTTGGCAAGCGAACATATTCGCGCTTTTATTAACAAGTAACTCACCTCAGTCTCCCACAAGCTCCCCTAACTCTAACTCACTCACACTCACGTCGCTGTAAGTCGCTCATACACATCCACTTCCAGTTGCTCTTTCTCACTCACTCCTTCAGCCCTACTCACTGTCATGATCTCTTTGTGTGTCTTTGTCGTTGTCATCTGTGTCACAGCGACTTTCCCCTTCGTTCTGTCCTACTACTACAGTCTCCTCTCAGTATCCCTGTCTGTCCCTTGCTCTTTCTTAGTGCTAATATCTCATTCCTTCTTTCCAACTGCTGCTGAGTCTTGTCACTGTCACTGTCTCACTCTTCCTCGTTGTCATTGTCATGTACTCTATCTCTCACTATCACTGGCTCTCATCTACTTCAACTTTCTTTTTCTCTTTATTCCTCCCCCTGGCACTGTCTGCTTTACTCTTTTCCTAACATTGTTCTAGCCGGCCGCTGTGACCGAGCGGTGCTAGGCGCTTCAGTCCGGAACCACGCGGATGCTACGGTCGCAGGTTCGAATCCTGCCTCGGGCATCGATGTATGTGATGTCCTTAGGTTATTTTGATTTAAGTAGTTCTAAGTCTAGGGGACTGATGACCTCAGATGTTAAGGTCCATAGTGCTTAGAGCCATTTGAACTATTTTTAGCACTGTTCTGTCACTCTCAGCTATGTTCCGCTGCCCCTGTGTCCCTCTCTTTCTTTCATACTGCCATTGTCTCCTTCGCACTTTCTATAACACGACCACTATCTTCTGTATTTCTGTATTTATTACTTTCCCTTCTCTCTGCCTCTGAAATTTTTTTAAGGTGTCGAGGAAGGTGGAATGAGACAGCTGGTACTTCACATTTTCTGTAAGAGTCTTTCAAAGAAACAAGAACATATTCACGTCTTTTGTGGTCCAGTAGGAGCATTTTTCCGCTGGTTCCCTTCTTTTCCCTGCTGCAGCAGAGCATGTCACTCGTATGAAAACAAATGTACTGGCCGGTAAACTTTAGGTAGTTTACTTATTTGAAATTTAAAAACGCAAAACTAATTTTACACATCAGACTGGACTTCATGTGAAAAAAAAAATCATGTGTTTCTGTACCACAACATGGGGTCCCAGATGATAATGGAGACACTTTAGTGCACACTTCTCTATGCTACGTCACTTTATAAACCACGTTTCTGTTTCACATCAGGTTTTACGTACGTGTTTTACTTATAGAAGCAGGGTAACTTCCAATCTCTGCGTCTTGAAAACGGATTAAGATATCAAGAAAATTTTCAGGATTGGCCCAGTTCGGGGTCTCAGGAATATATCGTAAAAATGTCAGCCTGTTTCTGTGCGTAGTCGCCTTTGAATACTCGGTTGGGTTTTGGTCCACTGGTGACAGCGAAAATATAATAAGAAACTTCTTTTTGTTGGGTTTTCCGAGGAATCGGCCATGAATTAATGCGTTCCACTAAGCCCACCGAAAACCGCACCACAACCAATTTGCTCCATTTGGTTATGCAGGAGGATGTGTGTAATATTTCTACTTTGGCCTCGTACTGTAGGATAGTGGCACTAAGACGAGCCTTCTGTTCCTTATACAAATGGTCCCTAGCCCAAGGACGTCCAAAACACTTGACCCTATCATTTTGTCACCAACAACATCCAACGTATGAGCATCGAAAAATCCCGTTTTTATGAGCTTCATTTTGGAACATAATAGGTACGCATGCTATCGCATGCAACCGATGTACTGCTTGATAAAAACAATGAAGCGCCCAAAAGGGGAGGAGAAAACGAAATTGCACTTATTGAGAGGATATACGATGCACTTCCAGCGATGAAAATAGTGAGTAAAATTTACAACGAAGTTGGCAGTATGAGCCCATTTATCAGTATGCCGTTGGTTGCCAGTGGAAGGAAGGAAGATTAGTATTTAATATCCCGTACGCATCGTCATTAGACAAGGAGCACAAACTCAGACTACGCAATGATGAGAAAGGAATTCTGCCGTCACTTCCAGGATTTTGCCAAAAGCGGTTTATGCGCATCATGGAGAATCTAAACATGAAAGGTCAGACTGGGATTAGAACCGTCGTCCTCACGAATGCGAGTCCATTTTTCTAACCACTGCGCCACGACACTCATTGGGCAGAATAGTGTCTTAAAACCGTTGAAACCTCTCACGGAGCAAGCTGGCTTACAGATATTGTATCTGTCCCGTGATATCCTGGATTAAGGCAGTGGGACAGACATCCGAGCTGTTTTGTCGGGGATCAATCTACAAATCTGGCCATCTTGCTGGCTACAGGAGTACCTCAACATCGCTAGGTAGCTCATAGAGACGAGTGCCGTTTCTGAGCAAGCATTGTCCTTTGAAAAACAGCACAGCGATACTGTCGTGTGAGAGATAAGACATGAAGACTGAAGGAAGCCCGTGGTGTACCGTTGAGCCATTAGGGTTGACCTCAGTCACTACTGGCCGTCACCTGGACTCATACACAATGGGTTCCTACACCACGACGCCAGGAGTAACACCGCTGCGTCTCTCCAAAACATTGGTCAAATAGGGCCGCTAGCCACGTCGTCACCATATTCGACGACGATGGTCTTCCGTGGTACTGCAGAAGGACGATTCATCGTTGAACATAAGGCGACGTCGTTCACCAGCAATCCCTGTGCCCCGTCCACGGTACGTCTCTGTGAATGTGTGCAAAAAGCATAAGCAGAAGGTCTCGGATCAAAATCTGTGACTCTTCACAACAAATGACAACGCAATTAAATCACCGCCTCGGACTGCTGATAAACGTAGATTTGCAATCAACACCATAATGACTCCTCTATAAAACTCTCTGCGCGCACTGGCATTTAATCCAGAGTTAGCATATGTGTTATTAAAGAGTAGGCTATTAATTTGGAGTTAAATTTCATAGGATAAGCGCCAGCAGACTCCATTTGTTGAGCTGCTTATGTTGACCTGCTTACACGTACCTACATCTGGCTACCTTAAGTAGTATTACGTCAACATCCGATGCCCATAGACGTTGTTTAGAATCGAGTATTCTAGTAAGAGAATACATAAGATTTATATTTAAAGTGACGAAGCTGTAAGTTAGCATCGTATAAACGCTGGTTGTCGTTATCCTCTTACCAAATAATCTTACGATCACAAGTTTCGGAGTGAGACTTGTCCTTTGAGCTAATATCCAGGTAGTCGTGGTAAAAAAATGGATTATGACCGTGTACGCTGCCAGTGCAGTAGTTAGCCGAAGGGCACGCCAGCTCACCTAGGTAGATAGGATTCCGTTTAGCATCTGCGGATATCTCAAAAAATTAAAGGGTCAATCTCATGCGACTACATCAGTTGCAAGTCCACTAATGAGTTCTCATGTTCTAATTTATTGTTGTCTTTCAGTGACTATTAGGCAAACAGAATTTTAAAAGTTTAACAGTTGGGTACCAATTGGTGTGTGTGTGTGTGTGTGGGAGGATGGTGGGGGGGGGGGGGAGGGAGTTGGTCAGTAACTGACCCCAACGTAGTTTATGGGCTACAGCTCCAGTACATACATGCGCCGCAATGATTGTTGATACAGCTGAAAATAAGAAGAGTTCTTGGTTTACATTCATTCTTGTGTTATAGCAGTTGTTGTTACTGAAGTTGTAGCAGCTCAACAGTCACCACCCGCAGTCATCCGGTAAATGGGTTGGCGATTGGAAGCTAATATGTCTGTGGCATATTGACAGAATGTACAAAAAGATGACACTTACAGATGACGAGATAAGAAAGTTGCTTGAGAATTCAGACAATGAATTTAGTGGAGAACTATCCGAAAGATCAAGCAGTGAAACTGAAGATGTGGTTGTGGAAATTACAGATCAAGTAGTTCCTGACAACAGCGAGTTGGATGAAAATGAACGGGGTAAGTATTGATTTTTATTACTTTTTACATATATTTTGGAGTATATTAGGATGTCTGCTCGATAGATGAGTGTTTTGCGTCGCTAGAGCTGGGTTCTGCTTTCACATTTTTACAGATATTCAAGAAACAAGAAGGGGACCTAGGCCAAAGGCACAAACTGGCCGCCTTGAAAAATACGTGTTGACCTCATCAGGTATGACATGGAAGAGAGATCCTTACGTAAATCAAAGGAGGAGGTCTGTTGCAAACGTAATGAGGATCCCAAAAGGAATTAAGCTAGCGATAAAACCTGATACACCAGGAAAAGTTTTTCTCATGTACCTTGACGATAACATCTTGGATAACATTTTGATGTATACCAACCAAAAGATAGGCAATCTTAGCGAATCATCTGAAGATATTTTCGGGAAAAATTCGAAATCATTTGAATGGGAAGAAATTGTGTCACCAATTGGAATTCTTTTGAACTGTGGAATCCGTAGACAGAACAAGGACAGTCTACATGATATGTTTAGTAAAGAATACTTTCCAATGTACTGAGCTTCATTTTCGGAGCATAGACCGAGGCTCTTACTAAAGTGCCTGTACTTTGACGATGTTCTAACTCGAGCAGCTAGAAAACAGACAAATTTGCTGCTATCAGGGATATATGAAAGATGATAGTAAATTTCCTGAGTTTTATAATCCTAGTGAGTCAGTTGCGGTGGATGAAGAACTTCTGACCTTCCATGGGCGATACCCATTCGGGCTATATATTCCAATAAAACCAGGAAAATATGGAATGGAAGTGAACCTGTTATGTGACTCAAATACGAAATAGTGCTTCACTTCAGATCCCTATGCTGGAAAGCACGACAATGAGAAGAACCATAACGGTGGCCCTGAAATACTTAGGAGACTAAGTGAAATGTCTAACTTGAAACAATCAGGAAGAAATGTTACCATGGACAGAAAGTTCACTACCGTTCCACTAGCATCCGATATTTGAAACAGAAAATAACTACAGTCGATACTATTCGAAATGACAAACGAGGTGTTCCTACAGAATTCCGCCCTGTTTGTCTAAAAAAAGTTACATCGGGACCAATCCGGTTTGCCTTTAGTGGTGATGCCGCTTAGTCAATTATGAGCCTAAGAAAGGAAAGGTTGTTACAGTATTGTCACTCAACATCACTGAATGTGACGGAAGAGAAGCCAGACATCATCCTATTCTACAACTGTACAAAATCTGGAGTGGACACTTCAGATCACTATGCTGGGAAGCACGACAATGAGAAGAACCATAACTGTGGCCCTGAAATACTTAGGAGACTGAGTGAAATGTCCAACTTGAAACAATCAGGAAGAAATGTTACCATGGACAAAAAGTTCAGCTGCCGTCGAGCAACGCTTCGATGGCCGGTGGATGTGTTTTTCGTCTTGATTGACATTGTAGCATATTATTCGTATGTTGCAGTTCAAGGTACACTCGAACAATGGACAATGAATCAGCCGACAAAGAGTTCTGGAAGAAAGCAGTACTTGAAAGATCTTGCTTGGGAACTTTGCGATCTCAACATGAAAAGACGGGCTCAAAATGCTGGAGGCCTACACTCAAAATGCAGTCATCAACTTTTGTGTATATGTGTAATCAACAGCAAATTGTTGTACGCAGAGAAAACATTATTACAGAACCGCGACGGAAAGTACCATGTGCAGCTGCAGATAATCTGCCAAAGAAAGGACTCTATTACTTATGCGCCAGAAGCAAAGACCGGAAGTACATGAAGGCTTGCGCTTCTCGCAGGAACTATATGTGCCCTGCACACACCAAGAAAGAAGAAGTATTTCGTATTGCAAAGTGTGCTGAATGTGAATCTGAGTAACCCCTGTAATTGTGAAATTAATATAAATAAATGTAAAATCATTTTTTATAATTTATTTAAATACTTTTTTTCATAAAAAACGTGTCCCAGAAATCCTTTCCCAGTAATATAATCACCATTTTTAACTTCAGGTCTACGAAAAATATGGAAATACTTAAGTCATATGGCTTATGGTTTATCCTGGATATAGAGGGAAGTTTAATGGTAGTGGGGTCAGTCACTGACTAGTGGGGTCAGTCTACATATTCTTTGCTCTTCTATGACATCGATCTGTTGTAGAATTTTAGAACAGGTTTTTTGCTCGTGTATCATGTCATTTATGGAAATCCAGAATCTACTCTGTAGGAATCAACATGGATTCCGGAAACAGCGATCGTGTGAGACCCAACTCGCTTTATTTGTTCATGAGACCCAGAAAATATTAGACACAGGCTCCCAGGTAGATGCCATTTTCCTTGACTTCCGGAAGGCGTTCGATACAGTTCCGCACTGTCGCCTTATAAACAAAGTAAGAGCCTACGTATTATCAGACCAGTTGTGTGGCTGGATTGAATTGTTTTTAGCAAACAGAACACAGCATGTTGTTCTCAATGGAGAGACGTCTACAGACGTTAACCCTTTGTTTCCTGACATAAGAAAAAATTTACTTTTTTAAATTTTCTTTGCAGAATTTATGCTATTGTGGCCTCAAATGACGGTAGGATTTTTTGTAAAATTTTGTTTTATTTTTCACAACTTTTTTCTCTCCTGGTACTCAGAAGTACCGTCAGACTCCATGCACAGAATCACAACAATCGCAGAAAAATGCTCCAATTTTTATAACTTGTACTTTATTCCACATAAATATTACATATTTTTACATTAGAAAATTAATTAACAGAAATATATTTCTGAATTATTTTTTTTTAAATTTCGCATAAATTTATTCTAGAGTTACTTCACAATATATAGTAACTTAGCTATACATTTTTGACAGTATATACATATCACATATTTAGTGATACCTCATGAAATTGTAGGAAACAGTTCTTCTCATTGCAGTACACATACACCTTACTTGTACCACATTGTGAATGTGGTCTCGACTGAATTTTATTTTTCGCACACATTTCGCATCGTCCTCTTTTACAACTGAACACTACAAAATGGTTTCCTCGGTTGCCAAGACATACATCCTTCGGAACAGAAAAGTTATCCTTCCTTCTCTTTGGGAGAGTTATTTCATCTTTACCAGAGTTTCTCTTTTTGAGATTTGGCACTTGCTGTTCATTCATTAGCCCTAGTGCCACAGCACGCCTGAATTCCAGCAGTGGCAGTGCCCCATGTAGATCACTGAAAATGACGTAAGCATTGACAAAAGCAATTTGTATTGCTCCCCAGAAGAGACGGTGCCACCATTTCTTTGATCGCTTGTCAAGACCATAAGTTGAACGTAATCTGTCTGCATGATCCACACCACCCATGTTTTTATTGTAATCACATACAATAACTGGACATGATATAGTCATACTAGTTCCATCTTTCTGTTTTCTTGTCACTACGCTCTGTTCAGTGCCATGGAAGTTTGACGCAAAATACACGAATTTATTTTCCTTCCATTGAAATACTGTTAGGTCTAGAGATGACTCTCTGTGATTTGATTTAGACATTTTTATTTAGGTAAATTCCCTAGCAAACCTTTCCTGTTTGTTCTAATTGTTCCACAGGCAAATGTATTTACCGATTTCTGTGTGAGAAAAAGTGGACAGAACTACTAGTGAGAGGTAACGCTTTGTTACTACAATAAAGTGTTCGCACAACCTGACGGTACTAATAAGTCCGCCTTATATTTTCCACTTTATCTCATTCACTTGTAACGTAATGCTTCAAACTATTATAAGGAAACAAAGAAGGTAAGTACGTACAATGGAAAACTCAACGAAAGTTTCAATAAATTGCGCACAAATTCAGGCAACACCATGGAAACAAGCACATACAATCTTCTGTTATCACAGTAGCGCGCGAAAAACAATTTCAAGCTCTGACCACCAGAGAGGTCTATGTATTGCACAATAACATCTATGAAACAGTAGAGCAGAGTTACTGTTACGTACCGACAGGCTCTCAGATCACGAAACTGCACCACGAGAAAATAATGAGAGTCAAAACTTACTGGTACTTTTAAGTACCGTCAGGCAACAAAGGGTTAAAGTAACCTCTGGCATGCCACAGGGGAGTGTTATGGGACCATTGCTTTTCACATTTTATATAAATGACCTAGTAGATAGTGTCGGAAGTTCCATGCGGCTTTTCGCGGATGATGCTGTAGTATACAGAGAAGTTGCAGCGTTAGAAAATTGCAGCGAAATGCAGGAAGATCTGCAGTGGATAGGCACTTGGTGCAGGGAGTGGCAACTGTCCCTTAACATAAACAAATGTTATGTATTGCGAATACATAGAAAGAAGGATCCTTTATTGTATGATCATATGATAGCGGAACAAACACTGGTAGAGTTACTTCTGTAAAATATCTATATTCTATGATTATATGATAGCGGAACAAACACTGGTAGCAGATAATTCTGTAAAATGTCTGGGAGTATGCGTACGGAACGATTTGAAGTGGAACGATAATATAATATTAAATGTTGGTAAGGCGGGTGCCAGGTTAAGATTCATTGGGAGAGTCCTTAGAAAATGTAGTCCATCCACAAAGGAGGTGGCTTACAAAACACTCGTTCGACCTATACTTGAGTATTGCTCATCACTGTGGGATCAGTACCAGGTCGGGTTGACAGAGGAGGTAGAGAAGATCCAAAGAAGAGCGGCGCGTTTCGTCACAGGGTTATTTGGTTAGTGTGATAGCGTTACGGAGATGTTTAGCAAACTCAAGTGGCAGACTCTGCAAAGAGATGCGCGCTGCATCGCGGTGTAGCTTGCTGTCCAGGTTTCGAGATGGTGCGTTTCTGGATGAGGTATCGAATATATTGCTTCCACCTAATTATACCTCCCGAGGAGATCACGAATGTAAAATGAGAGAGATTCGAGCGCGCACGGAGGCTTTCCGGCAGTCGTTCTTCCCACGAACCATACGCGACTGCAACATTAAAGGGAGGTAATGTCAGTGGCACGTAAAGTGCCCTCCGCCACACACCGTTGGGTGGCTTGCGAAGTATAAATGTAGATGTAGATGTAGCTGTTTGCTACTGGCATGTCATCTAAGCTTTTTATATTCATACAGCTGCTTCTAGCTTCTTCAAGTACAAGCCACCAGTACCTAATCTTCTACCCTCCAGTCTTCCAAGAAGTTCCCCTGCATACATTGCTATTCTTGGAAAAGAGGATATTGAGGAGACGTGGCTTTGCCACAGCCGGAGGATTATTTCCAGAATGAATTTTCATTCTATAGCGGAGTGTGCGCTGATGTGAAACTTCGTGCACATTGAACCCGTGTGCTCTACCGGGTCCCGAACCTTGGACCCCTGCCTTCTCAGAGACTTGATTTATTTACTGAGCCGACCATTCACGACTCAAGACCCATTCTCACAGCTTTATTTCAGCTAGCACTTCATTTTATTCTTTCGATACTTCAAAAAAGTTCTCCTGCATGTCTTACGGGACCAGCACTCCAGGAAGAAATGTTGTTGCGGAGACGTTTCTTAGCCACAACCTGGAGGATTGTTTTCAGAAAAATTTTCATCCTGCAGCGGAGTGTGCTTCGATCTGAAACTTCCTGTCAGATTATCCTGTGTGCCGGACTGGGACCTGAACCTTGGACCCCTGTCTTGCAGTCCATCCTCACTGCTTTACTTCCACCAGTACCCACCTTCCAAACTTCGCGGGCATTCTCCTGTGTAACTTGTGGGATTAGCTCTCCTGCAAGAAAGGATACTCAGGAGATATGGCTTAGCCGGATCCGGGGCTTGTTTACAGAATGAATTTTCACTCTGCAGCGGAGAGTGGTCTGAAACTGAAGCAGAGCCCTGAGGCGGCGAGTCGTGCCCTTATAGCAGTCGAGTCTTGTAGTGTGAGATGACAGAGTTCCGTGGCGCAGTGTTTAAGGCACTCGATTAACAGTGAGGAAGGCGCTGTTTAAAGGAGTGAAGAAGTATAGTCGATTACCGTTCCGTCGACGGTGAGGTCGTTAGAGATGGAGCACAAGCTCTAACTGTTGAAGGGAATCAACCATGACGGTATCACGAGGACAGCTGTAATCATCAAAAGACGTCGTAATACCGTCATAGAAGTATTGGCAACGGATGCTCTTGCATTGTCCTGCATGAAATAACCGAAGTACTCGACGTTAGTTCTGTGAAGAATGCTTTACTGTATAATTCACACACCTATTAGCAGTTATAATTTGATGAGGCTAGGTCTATTAATTTTTATTGTCCTAATTACCCACCAACTCCTGTTCTCACGTCATGCAGTAGTTACGGACGTAATTGATTGTTCTGGAAATTCGCGTGGCCTGATAAATTTAGCCATGTTTCCTAAGAAAAAAGAACATTGCATGAAAGCATAATCCTCTCCATCACACACAGACCGCAATAGCCAATTGCAGTAATGCTGACAAGCAACAGTAAATGGCTTATTCAGTCGATGCATTATCAATGCTTCATAAGGTTTCTGATTCAGTTTGTGAAGTCCTTTGTGCGAAGACGGTACAGTCACATCTCTCTGAAGTGCTAAATAGTGCAACGAGTTCTTTACAAGACTACTCACTACTCCTCAGTTACGATAGGCCGCTTATCACATTCCTAGGCACGGGGCGTAGCATTACCAGTAGCCGGAGGCACTAGAAACACCTAAAAAGACACCAGAGACATCTAAAAAGAGAATGGTTCGGGGCTTACTGTGGCAAGTAGCAAGATATACATAGAATATTCACCTGTCGCCTTGATCTCGTAAAAAAGTCTTTTTTCGTAAGTTACAGAAAACAACTACTGTGGGATCACATTTTCCCTACAGAGAACAATCTTGCTTAATGTAATTATGTTTCTTTCATCTTTCCTTCAGCGATAACAATACAGAATGCATTATTTTTACGTGAACAACACGAGACATACAATATTTGCCTTCTAAAGCACTTTAATGCGATATTAATGGGTGAAAAAATCGAACAGTTATATCGATGAAATATTGTGGGATTGGCACAATATTACCTGGTGGCAAACCCGGGAAGTGTATTTCGATAATAAGAGTGTTTATACTACGTCGCTCTGTGTTTCAAGTAATCGACTGCAGTGTAACCATAAAAAACTATAAAGGGCCAAGTTAGAAACATAAACTGACAAATTATGTCTTGAAATAAGGGCACCTACCACCAGGTCCTTGTACACTATTTTGTAGTATCAAAATTGTTACTCAGAGTTTAAGGATGTTTTAATTCTTGCATCCTTTTCTTGACCTACATGTACATCCATACGATGCAAACCACTATGAGGATAAGGAACTTCCTGGCAGATTAAAATTGTGTGCCGGACAGAGACTCTAACTCGGGACCTTTGCCTTTCGCGGGCAAGTGCTCTACCAACTGAGCTACCCATGCACGACTCACGCCCCCTCATCACAGCTTTACTTCTGCCAGTACCTCGTCTCCAACCTTCCAAACTTTACAGAAGCTCTCACGTGAGGATAGTTTCCGTTGTACCGTTTTTATGGCTGTTTCTCGTTCCATATACGTAGTAGTAGGAAGAGCATCTCAGCGTATGTTGAAATTAATCTAATCTCAAGCAGACAATTTCTATGGAAGTGACGTGTAGGGGGATGTCGTATATTCCTACAGTCACCATTTAATGCTCGTTCTTGAAAGTAGGTTTTTGGAGCACAGTTAAGAGCTATTTTCAAGTACGTGCTAATTCAGTTCCTTCAACATCGCCGTGGCACCCTCCCAAAGGTCAATCAAACCTGTGACTGAAAAGTTTTAATCTTCTAGGAGGTTCCATGTCAATGTGTACTCCGCAGCAGAATGAGAAATTCATTCTGGAAACTGGGACCATTCATGCTGTCCTTCTGTGCATTTGTTCAATGTCCCTCTTAGTCCTATTTGGCATGGGTCCCACAAAATTAATCAGTACTCCAGAATGGTCCTCTTCAGTGGTCTGTAAGCAATCTCCCTTGTAGAAATTTCCCTAATTTTTTTAATGTTAATGTCTTGTACCATTTCCATCCCTCCTACGGGGTGCACAGTTTATGTGCTTGTGTGAGTTGTTAAAATTTTTAGTTTAAAGTAATCTGGTGTGTTGCAGATTTGCACCAGTGTAGTCTTTCAGAGGTTATTGTGAGCGGTCGTGACTACGGCAGTGTCAAAAGGGAACGGCAAGGCTCCTTGCCCGAAACCTCATACCGTCAAAATTTGTTCTTTCTGACTGAATAAATTGTAAACTGATATTTAGAGGGTGCGTTCTGAGATATTTAGAGGGTGCGTTCCGATTATAATTTTAAATCTGTTAAAAGAAATGGAGGGTGGCTTTTAGGAATAAAATTTCCATTTGTTGAAAGTAATTTAACTTGTTTTCATCAGTTACCCACTGGCAACTTCTTCCACGCTCACATAGTGTGATTAAATGTGTTAATGTTCTTGATAAATCTCTAGTAAATAAAGTAAATTCTTAAGAAAAGGTTTTGAAAGTAAATTCACGGTTCACAATGCAAGAACCATATCTGGAGCGTGAGCAGCTACAGTCAACATACTAGCCGTGTGCCTGCTTCTTTGTTGTCAGACTTCCGCATGTCAGTGGCCTGGGACACTTATGAGCCTCAGGAGGCCTTACACTTGTCGACGAACTACCGCGTGGACGACAATGGGTTCGGTCAGAGGTACTGTTCGAGACATTTCCGCATGGCGCAGCCCCGGTTCAAAGTTAGACGCTGGGCGAAGTCGTGAGCTGCTGGAAGCTAGGCTGCCTGGCCTCCGTAGAGGAGCTGCCTTCTGTGCGCTGGCCACCACTGTCAACTCAGCTACAGGACATCAGCTACCGCGTCCTGTGCAGTGTGTGTATTCCACAGGCTGAATGCGTAGACTTCCCCGCCTGCCGCTACGAGTGGAAACGTTAGGTGCGTTCACTGTTTGTTTGCCTGCAGCTTCCCATAACGTCGCACCCGTCTCCCAGGCTATCAGGATAACTCAGGACACCTCAGGTAAGGTCAAGCCCATTCTGATGCCCAACAAGATGGCTCCACCAATCAGTAATGGTCCTTTGCATGTGCCGACCATTGCGCTGCAAACCGAGATCTGTCACCTGATTTACTTACAAATGAGTTAATTTTTTCGTTGTACTTGATATCCCCACAAAGTATTACACCCAAGTATTTTTATTAGTTGACGGTTCACAGTGTAGTCATAGGATACAGCATTTTTTCGTTTTGTGAAGTGCACAGTTCTACGTTTCTCTACACTGAAAACAAGTTACAATCTTCGTACCAGATCAAAATCTTATCAAGACCCGAATGAATATCTGTGCAGTAATTCATTATAGATAATTGTATCATTTGCGAAAAGTCTGAAGTTACTGTTGCCCATAATGTCATCAGTATATGACACGAACAGCAAACGTCCAAACACACTTCCCTTGGGCACACCCGAAGTTAACTTCTACACCTGTCGCTGACTCTCCATCCATGTCGAAATTCTGTGTCATCCCTACCAAGGAATCCTCAGTCTAGTCATAAATTTCGTATAATATCACATACCATCATACTTTTGATAATAATCGTCGTAGCGAATCAAGTGCTTTGGAAATCGAGATATACTGCATCTACCTGACTGCCTTCAACCATGGCTTTCAGGATGTCTTGTCGGGGAAGTGCGAGTTGGGTTTCACGTGATCAATATTTTCAGAATCTGTGCTGTTTGGCACGGAGGAGGTCGATCTGTTCGAGATACCTCACTGCGTTTCAGCTCAGAATATTATCTAAGATTCTACAAGAAATGGATGTCAAGAACGCTGGACGCTGGTTTTGTGGATCACTTCTGCTACCATTCGTGTAGACGGGTGTGAACTGTGCTTCATTCTGACTAATGGGCACGGTTTTTGTTGTTCGAGGGATTTACGGTAGATTATGGTTAAAATAGGAGCTAACTCAACGCAAATTCTATGTAGAATCTGGTAGGGATTCCATCGACCATTAGAGATTTGTTCAATATTTTGGATTTCAGTTGTTTCTCAAATGGTTCAAATGGCTCTGAGCACTATGGGACTCAACTGCCGAGGTCATTAGTCCTCTAGAACTTAGAACTAGTTAAACCTAACTAACCTAAGGACATCACAAACATCCATGCCCGAGGCAGGATTCGAACCTGCGACCGTAGCGGTCTTGCGGTTCCAGACTGCAGCGCCTTTAACCGCACGGCCACTTCGGCCGGCAGTTGTTTCTCAAGACCTCATCTTGTTGTTTCCCCTTTCCTTGTTCCTTTTCTTTTCGTAGTAAGTTTTCTTCATGTTGTGTTAAAGTAATAAAAATACAGATCTAAAAGATGGTCTCATGCTTTGCTAAGAGTTGTTGACAGTTGTAAAACGTTACGTGTCTAGATATAAGAGAGTCGTGTGGCCTTAGTAAATAAAACAATAAATATATAATGAGTATGACACATTTTGGCAGTTTAAAAGGGACCGAGACTCGAGACCTTTGCCTCTTGACGGGCAAGTGCTCTCCCTACTTTCTTGTTTTTCGTTTTCAATTTTTTTGTCATTGTTCTCGTCACTTGGGCTGGTTGGATGTCACATAACACCTCTTCAATTTTATCGTTTAATACTTCACTCAGTTTTTTTATTACACACAGCAGCCAGCCCGCTGTGCGACTGTGCTGGCGGCCGACTAACCTACCCAACGACGACTGACGATCTATCCGCACAGGTTTACTTCCACCAGTACTTCGTCTCCCACCTTTCAAACTCCACAGAAGCTGTCCTGCGAAAAATGCAAGAATAGCACATCTGGAAGGAAGAATATTCCGGTAGTGCAAGTCTTGCAAGTGTCCCAGAGGAGCTTTCAAATGGTTCAAATGGCTCTAAGCACTGTGGGACTTAACTTCTGAGGTCATCAGTCCCCTAAAACTTAGAACTACTTAAACCTAACTAACCTAAGGACACACACATCCATGCCCGAGGCAGGATTCGAACCTGCGACCCTATCGGTCGCGCGGTTCCAGACTGAAGCGCCTAGAACCTCTCGGCCACACTGGCGGGTTACAACAGTGTGATCGCCCCACTATGCACTGTGTGTTCACTGCAAAATATTGGCAAATAGTTGAAGTTGAAGATAAAGTGCGTTTGAGAGCTAAGAATAAATTCAGTTTGGAGATACAACTTCAAATGTAAATGGTATTCCATAATACTGAAACTTATATACTATCTGAGAAACCGAGGGCTGCCCAGAAATTTATTTATACTAGTACCTGAGGTCTTGTATGTGTGGAGTTTATTTTTGTCTTAAAAAGTAGTTTGTTTGCTTCACTAACACAAAAATCGGAGACGGAAAAAGGAGATCGTGATTTAACTTTTACCTTAAACAGTCATGTTTGTCTCTTTGAACACGCTAACCTCCATGACTACTATATGAATTTTTATTGAGTTTTCACAGGTAATTTGAGCTTACATATGGGCAACGTATAAGCTTTATTTTATCGAAATCGGAATACAGGAGAAAAATATATCATAATTTAATGTCTAATCTAAAATTGTGTGCTCAGCTTAGTAGTTCGGTGGTTTACTTCAGTGACATCGTCATCACGGCGTAGTACACTAAAGAATCAATAGATGGCGCAGTCAGCTTTCTTTTAACTCAGTGATACATGTATTTCTGGAAATCTGCATTACTGACATAATTAAGCGAAGCACCCTTATCTTTGCCAATTCAAAGTAGGATATACGGATTTATAGATTTCGCTTTGTGCATTAAAAACTTATCGACATTGCTGTGCTACTTTCCATAAGTTTGATTTATATTTTTTACTGGGGAAAACGAATTCATTGAGCTTGGTTTATGATTTGAATTCTGATACATTAGATTTTTTTTTTTTTTTTTTTTTTTGTTTACCAATGAAAAGGCCTAGAAACTGCTTGAGTCTTTCGGAATACGCCAGAACAATATGACTCTACCACTTATCCAGTCGAATTTTTAAATTCTTTTGACGGTCCTTGCCTTCGTCCCGATTATACAGCTGCGAAATTTAAACCTACCGCAATTGCATAATGGAACGAGGCCTAAAGCTACTACTCTCCAACTTAACATCATAGAAAAGGAAATTTTGACGGGAAATGGCGCAGACGAGTATTCATTACATTATGACAGCCTTTCAAGGTGATTCTGTAAATTAATAGTGTAACGGCATTGTGTCATGAAATGTTTATGGGCCAAATTTGTTTTCATGGCGACATAACATTTTTTTAAATTACAAGACTGAACGTTTGTAATGGGCATCAACTACTGTACTATTCACGTGTACTGCGTTATAGGAGCATACATATGATCATCTCTGTTATGAAATGATTTAAATACTGATTGACTGTATTAGTTACATAATAACGCATTTGTTTTATGACCACAGATCACTTACATTGACCACGAACGATGAAAAGCTGTTTTTAATTATGTCATGTATGGATGTTGTCATTTTAAGAAAAGTTTTAACGATGTGTGAAGCTCTAATGGCACCAACACTAATGAAAATTGTTGTATGACATGAAGATGGCTTAATCGTTAACCGCAACTAGTACTCAATCCAAATAAACACAATTGGCTTCATGGGTCTTTCCTGTCAAGGATTTTGACATTGGCAACTAGGATGTGTGCAATCTGTTGTAAATTTTTATGTTTTCAATGCCTAACATAAATATTTTACAACAGATCGCGAGTCACCTGGTTGAAAATGTCAACAGACTTAACGGGTAACATGCAGTCTGTTGTAAATTTTTTTGTTAGGGATTGAAACTCCATGAAGTGCAAAGTTGAGAAGGATGATCAGTAGCATATTGGAAGATACGATTTGAATAGTGTTGGTACCAGCTGATATGTCGCACAAGGCACAACTGAAAATTATTGCAATAAAATATGTTGAAAGTAAGGAGGCAACAAACATCGTGAAGACATTTATTGTACCATGTACTCTCATACTCACAGGAGTAGCGCTTGTTATTACGTTCGTTACGTAAGAGGTCACATGTTACTGACAAAACCCAATGAAAAACTGTGCGATACTTATTGAAAAATGTCAGAATGTATTGTATAAAGTAAGTGGGTAAACGTGACGATTTAAATTTCCTGAAAATATATACCGGAAAAATCTTACCAATTATATTTCTAAAGCAAATTAACTTCACACTGAAAGAATGCAAGAGACAAAATTCACACAAAAAAGGCCTCTCACGAAAGCATCGGATTATTATCTGAAGCCGAAAAGGGGTGGAGTCTGTTCTCTCCACGGCTATTCTCTTCAGTCTTTTTGAAGCTACGGCTCTGAGAAGGCTTTCATCTGTCAACGAAAATATTTTTGTTATTGCTTTGATAAGGTGGAGAACTGAGAGCTGTTTGCTGTTTGCCGTTGTTTCTTTTCTCCGCTCCCCGCTTGTTTGACGCTTTGCCTTTCGTTTCAGGCCGCTTTCTACTTTCTACACACAGACCAATTTCGATTCTACATTCATATAATGTTTTCGATATTAAAAGGAAGTTAATGTGTCTCATAAGATGTGACCACGAATCACTGAAAATAAAAAGGCTCTATTGTTAGCTAAATTATGGGTCAGCTGGTAAATTGAGAAAAATTCATTGACAGGTTGCAGTATATAGCTGTAGAGCCAAAGACACTGACAAAAACTACGAATACTGTTAAAGAGAGTGCCACCGTTTTTCCCTAAGGCTTGTGAACCGAGAGTCACGCCACCGTTGACTAGGATACCATTTAGTTCAGCTACTTAAATAGCGATGTCTTTCTTTGCGTGTTTTGTGTGTTACGTATGACTCTTTTGTATAGCTGACCGTGTTGAATGTGTGTGTGTGTGTGTGTGTGTGTGTGTGTGTGTGTGTGTGTAGAGTAAGTTTGTGTTTGCACCGACGACGAAGAAAAAAAATATCACCAAGGAGACCGTGCCATCTTAAATCCCCATCCAATAGGCATATCAGCAACAACAATATGACATGTTCTCATTCCTTGACACCTGATGAAGAGGATTGGAAATTTCATCAGACAGGATGGATAAATGCTTCTTCCGGTGAGGGTGGCGTAATCTCGCGCTATGGACCCAGTGGAAAAGTGTTAAGCTCATATGTATCACAGTCTCTAAGAAGCTGTTAAAGAAAGAAGACCTTGGAAACATATAGTGCGCCTGTCACTCGCAATAAAAAAACAGTGTCTACAGTTGTTTGTGGGAAACAGCGAATAATAATGAAGGAAAACAGGTACAATACACCATCTTAATGGGTTGAAAAATTGAATGTAAGAGAAAGAGAGAAAAAACAAGCCTGCAATGCACGATATCAGGACAGTAGGGCCTATCATGTCATTAAGAGGTTAGCTAGAGGAAAGAAACTCGTGGAAGAAACATACTAATCGCCCTATCTTAGATAATAGTAAGAATAAGATATCACTGGGAGTATGTGTTTACGGTCCTAAAAACTACTGCTATTCAATTTTCGTGTAATCTCTTATTCGAAAATTTTAGTTTTTTCTCCAAGACAACATTCTTGTGACTTATTATTTAACAAATGATTTGAAACTGGAAGCGCAATTCACGAAATAAATTGCATTATAACTCTTAAGTGAGAATACTAATTTTTCGCCTACTTTCAATTGCTTTGATCTGTATTACTGCTCATTCCATCTCCTCAATGGTATCCAGAAAAAAAATTTCCAAAAAATGTTGTTGTTGTTGTTGTGGTCTTCAGTCCTGAGACTGGTTTGATGCAGCTCTCCATGCTACTCTATCCTGTGCAAGCTTCTTCATCTCCCAGTACCTACTGCAACCTACATCCTTCTGAATCTGCTTAGTGTATTGATCTCTTGGTCTCCCTCTACGATTTTTACCCTCCACGCTGCCCTCCAATGCTAAATTTGTGATCCCTTGATGCCTCAAAACATGTCCTACCAACCGATCCCTTCTTCTAGTCAAGTTGTGCCACAGACTTCTCTTCTCCCCAATCCTATTCAATACCTCCTCATTAGTTACGTGATCTACCCACCTTATCTTCAGCATTCTTCTGTAGCACCACATTTCGAAAGCTTCTATTCTCTTCTTGTCCAAACTGGTTATTGTCCATGTTTCACTTCCATACATGGCTACACTCCATACAAATACTTTCAGAAACGACTTCCTGACACTTAAATCTATACTCGATGTTAACAAATTTCTCTTCTTCAGAAACAATTTCCTTGCCATTGCCAGTCTACATTTTATACCCTCTCTACTTCGACCATCATCAGTTATTTTACTCCCTAAATAGCAAAACTCCTTTACTACTTTAAGTGTCTCATTTCCTAATCTAATCCCCTCAGCATCACACGATTTAATTTGACTACATTCCATTATCCTCGTTTTGCTTTTGTTGATGTTCATCTTATATCCTTCTTTCAAGACACTGTCCATTCCGTTCAACTGCTCTTCCAAGTCCTTTGCTGTCTCTGACAGAATTACAATGTCATCGGCGAACCTCAAAGTTTTTACTTCTTCTCCATGAATTTTAATACCTACTCCGAATTTTTCTTTTGTTTCCTTTACTGCTTGCTCAATATACAGATTGAATAACATCGGGGAGAGGCTACAACCCTGTCTCACTCCTTTCCCAACCACTGCTTCCCTTTCATGCCCCTCGACTCTTATAACTGCCATCTGGTTTCTGTACAAATTGTAAATAGCCTTTCGCTCCCTGTATTTTACCCCTGCCACCTTCAGAATTTGAAAGAGAGTATTCCAGTTAACGTTGTCAAAAGCTTTCTCTAAGTCTACAAATGCTAGAAACGTAGGTTTGCCTTTTCTTAATCTTTCTTCTAAGATAAGTCGTACGGTTAGTATTGCCTCACGTGTTCCAACATTTCTACGGAATCCAAACTGATCTTCTCCGAGGTCCGCTTCTACCAGTTTTTCCATTCGTCTGTAAAGAATACGCGTTAGTATTTTGCAGCTGTGACTTATTAAACTGATAGTTCGGTAATTTTCACATCTGTCAACACCTGCTTTCTTTGGGATTGGAATTATTATGTTAAATGTTATATCTACTTATTTCTAAAGTGAGTAACTGACAATATTTCCGCCATGCACACCCTTGCAAAAATTAATCGAAGACAGTTTTGACTTCGAATCTAGGTGGGATTTGTGATATTTAGGGCATTCTTCATGCAGTATAATATCAAGGCTCTCTGGCACAACGTCGGATAACATCACTGTAAATTAACAAAAACATCATGAGGCAGTGTTGACAAATAATGGAAGATCGATGACATCTCTTCTTATATTGTTTTTAATTCTCATTTGCAACCATGATAAGAAGTGTACAGTCACGAATAAACTATTATTAAGGACTTCGGACACAGCCCGTAAGTAATGGGCCAGAGTGGGTTTTGGCTGAAAGGGCACATCGTTCTCATGTAAAAATGGCAACCTTTGGCCTTGCCCCATACGAAAGAGAATCTCATATGCATCCTCTTTTATGTTTATGCAAGTGTAATTTTTGCCACTAATGTGAACAAGCTTTAGAGCAATGCTCTTACCCGTTATTTTTTTTTAAGTTCTGGATGTTTATCTGTCTGATACCTCCCCCCCCTTCCCCCCCCCCCCCTGCCCTACTCCTGTTAAATCAGACATGGCCACCAGATGTCTGTCCATTTCAAGTTGCCATCTGCCCCCTCCCCCACCCTTCTAGGCCAACTGCTGGGCTGAATTACTATGATTAATAACCGAAAATGACAGATACTTCGGCACAACAGTGTATATGGGGAAATTATAAGGGGCATTAGCTTATTGGCTGAATTAGTATAACTTAATGATGTCATGTCTGTAAGCAGTCCAATGTTTGAGCACCTTCTATCTCTGTTTACAATATTGGAGCTATCTGTTACAACTTCATTTGTTACAAATTAATTGATTTTCTTCCAATATTTCAAACGCATGCTCTAAATCACATTCAGAACACGCAATTGTATAGGAGTCGAATTCAGTCAGGTTATACTACACAACTAATACAGCACGAGAGAACATCAGAAAAAAAATATTTAAATGTGGGATTAGTGACCTTCCACAATATCTCCCTCTCTCTAGAATGCATCATGAGTCTACTTTGTTATAACGCCTCCAACCGATTTCTTCGTCTACTTTCTATCATCCTTCAACAGAGATCCATATCAATTTAGAGGCAGATGGTTCTCTCCAACACTCCACCGACACCAAATGCATCGTAGCGCCGAACCTAACGTACTAAGATCTAACATCAGATTGTGCAGTGTGGTAGATCCAGACTAAACGTTACCGGGGAATTATTTTGCAGATGAATCCATCCCAGCTGCTATTCCAGCCTTTGTATGAGTGGATCCATCTCTGAAAAAATATTACCGATTGCTGGATCCACCAAAAACAATATCCCCGGAAGTGCAACATGCTGAGTCCATCCCTAACAACATTCTCTGACTTGAAACTTCCTGGCAGATTAAAACTGTGTGCCGGACCGAGACTCGAATTCGGGACCTTTGCCTTTCGCGGGCAAGTGCTCCAACTTCTGAGCTACCCAAGCACTACTCACGCCCCGTCCTCAGCTTTACTTCTGCCAGTACCTCGTCTTGGTAGAGCACTTGCCAGCTAAAGGCAAAGGTCCTGAGTTCGAGTCTCGGTCCGGCACACAGTTTTGATCCGACAGGAAGTTTCATATCAGCGCGCACTCCGCTGCAGAGTGAAAAATCTCATTCTGGATTCTCGGACTTATTGCACGTGGATTTCCCTTTTGGACGCTGGCGAGGATCATGTACGGGGGTCGTTCCATTCTGAACGTTATCTGGGAATTATTAGGTCGACGTATCCACCCCATGCACCACTATACCCGTGTCTGTGTGAGTGTATCTACTTATGAACTCAGTCCTGACCCCATTCGCTACACGCATACAGAAAAATACTGCAGTTATTCAAGGTGTTGACGACTGTAATTCATTTACAAGCAATTTTAGAATATGTGGCTAGAAGTTATGTCATGATCACTTGAGCTGGAGTGATATAAAATCCATAAAATTACGAAAATTGACAGAAAATACGTTTAAATTGAGGGGAAATACACAAAAATCAGGGGAAATAGAGGGAGTGCTTACATGTCTGCTTGGTGCAGAAAAATTCTTTTACGTGTTAACGACTGTTTGACAGCGAGAGGAATATGAGGAAAAGTCGACATGGAAGTACTGGGAACCAGGGAAACAGTAATCCATCGTGGACAGCAGTAAAATGGCTGGAATACACTGTTTAACGTAGATGACCTCCAAATGTAGAGTAATACATTCATGTATATCGGATCACAAGCCAAGGTGTGACCTGAGAGTTATCAGTAACCATCTTACAGATTTTTATAAAGTGTCTGGACGTGTGACTATGACAAACTATATATTAATATACAACTACAGAGTAGATCGCGCGTTTGGCCCTGTGCAAAACAGCTCCAGTGTCTTTGCTTTAACAAACAGTATGTACAGTGTCCGGATATTTGACTATGATATACCGGGTGATCAAAAAGTCAGTATAAATTTGAAAACTGAATAAATCACGGAATGATGTAGACAGAGAGGTACAAATTGACACACGTGCTTGGAATGACATGGGGTTTTATTAGAACCAAAAAAATAGAAAAGTTCAAAAGTAAGACAAAGCAAAGAGGATGTTCTTTACAGGAAATGCTCAAATGTCCACCATCATTCCTCAACAATAGCTGTAGTCGAGGAATAATGTTGTGAAGAGCACTGTAAAGCATGTCCGGAGTTATATTCAGGCATTGGCGTCGGATGTTGTCTTTCAGCATCCCTAGAGATGTCGGTCGATCACGATACACTTGTGACTTCAGGTAACTCCAAAACCAATAATCGCACGGACTCAGGTCTGGGGACCTGGGAGGCCAAGCATGACGAAACTGGCGGCTGAGCACACGATCATCACCAAACGACGCGCGCAAGAGATCTTTCACGCGTCTAGCAATATGGGATGGAGCGCCATCCTGCATAAACATCGTACGTTCCAGCAGGTGTTTATCAGCCAGGCTGGGGATGACGCGATTCTGTAACATATCGGCGTACCTCTCACCCGTCACGGTAGCAGTTACAAAACCGGAATCACACATTTCCTCGAAGATAAAAAGCCCGATAACGGTAGATGTGGTAAATCCAACCCATACCGTGACTTTCTCGTCGGGCAATGGAGTTTCCACGACAGTTCTAGGATTTTCGGTAGCCCAAATTCTGCAGTTTTGGGCGCTGACAGACCCTCGGAGCGTGAAATGAGCTTCGTCGGTCCACAACACGTTACTCAACCAATCGTCATCTTCCGCCATCTTTTGAAACGTCCACACCGCAAATGCCCTCCGCTTCACTAAATCGCCACGTAACAGTTCATGATGCTGATGGATTTTGTACGGATAGCACCGGAGGGTACGCCTCAGCGCCAACCAAACAATAGTGTATGGAATGCTGGTGCGACGTGCAACTGCACGAGCGCTGACTTCCCCGTGCATAGACGAACCCACTACAGTCTCCATTTCTTCATGAACTGTCTCAGCAGCATTACGCCTTGTGCTCGGTCGGCCACTACGGGGTCTATCGTCTAAACAACCCGTAGCTTCGAACTTCGAAATCATTCTCGCCACAGCTGTATTTGTCAACGGACCTTTACCCGTTCGAATCCCCTTCCTATGGCGATAGGATCGTAACGCTGAACTAGCACATTCCCCATTATGATAATACAGCTTCACTAAAAGCGCCTTTTCAGATAACATGCTGCGACTGCTGGCGCGTCTGAGTCTCTCTATCATTACAGCTCCTTTTATACACGATTGTCATGCGCAGTCACTGACGTTTTGCTGTCCAGCGCCATCTGTCGGACATTTTGTGAACTTTGTTTTTTTTGTTCTAATAAAACCCCATGTTATTCCAAGCATGTGTGTCAATTTTTACCTCTCTATCTACATTATTCCGTGGTTTATTAAGTTTTCAAATTTATACTGACTTTTTGATCACCCGGCACTTCACGTCTTCCTTAGCTAAAGAGCGTTCTATTACCAGCTTGCGGATTGGCCCTTGTAAACTGCCGGTTGACTGCTTCGCAGTCACGATGGCAGGCTCTCTGGTCTCTGAGCATTCGGTATGGCCGATGTGCAGATGCTGGGAAATGGACTTTTCAGCCACTGGTGTGGCCAATGGGTGGCTGTGGCGCACAGGGGCCTATGGAAGTTTCCGCGATCTCCGACATCTAACCATGGCAACTACTATGGAATGGATTGTGGTTTGTTTTTGTTTTCAAAGTGCCCTGTGCATGTGGCGATGGCTGCCGTGTGTGGCACTGACTGCTCCTTAATACATCTCAGTGGATTTCGTCTTGTAGCGGGAAGGTGTAGTAGTATTTGTTTAAAAAAAGTGGATTTGTTGTTATTACTATCCTATCATGCGACACACCTTTTCCCCTCCATCTCCCTGTTGTAGCAGAGAGAACCAACTTGGGAATTCGATGGTACTTGAAAAAAAATACACTTAGTAGATTTTTAGGTGGTCGGGAATTGCACAACCATGACAGCGTAAAATCCCGCCAAAATTTGAAGTAACAACTATCATTTTATACAGCACTGCTTCCACTCAGGACATCAAATTCTCGACAGATCAATTTATTGTGTCCGATAGTGGTTCTATGGGTACACTACAGTCAGATTCCTGCCCTGTCTCCTTCAAATTGTTTAAGGTCGTAGCGCAATTCACTTGTAATTTGAAATTAGCATTTCCAGCGTTATTTTTTTTTTGATCATGTCTTCGACTGGTTTGATGCGGCCCGCCATGAATTCCTCTCCTGTGCTAACCTCTTCCTCTCAGAGTAGCACTTACAACCTACGTCCTGAATTATCTGCTGGATGTGTTCCAATCTATGTCTTCCTCTACAGTTTTTGCCCTCTACAGCTCCCTCAGGTCTTAACAGATGTCATATCACCCTGTCCCTTCTCCTTATCAGTGTTTTCCAAATATTCATTTCCTGTCCGATTGTGCACCGAACCTCCTCATTCCAAACCTTATCAGTCCACCTAATTTTCAACAATCATCTCTAGCACCACATCTCAAATGCTTCAATTCTCTTCTGTTCCGGTTTTCCCATAGTCCATGTTTCTCTACTATACAATGCTATGTACTCAGTAGACCGTTCATTCAGTTCAGCAGATCATGTAATTCTTCTTCACTTTCACTCAGGATAGCAATGTCATCAGCGAATCATATCACTGATATCGTTTCACCTTGAGGTTTACTTCCACTCCTGAACATTTCTTTTATTTCCATCATTGCTTCCTCGATGTACCGATTGAACAGTAGGGGTGAAAGGCTACATCCTTGTCTTACACCCTTTTTAATAAGAGCACAGCGTTCTTGGTCGTCCACTCTTATTACTCCCTCTTGGCTGTTGCACATGTTGTACATGACCCGTCTCTCCCTTTAGCTTACCCCTACTTTTCTCAGAATTTCAAACATCTTGCACCATTTGACATTGTCGAACGCTTTTTCCAGGTCGACAAATCCTATGAACTTGGCAGCTCTTGCCGTCTTCAGAAGTGTGTGGATGATGCTATTCCGAAAGTCAGATGATATGTCGCGAGACTCAAACATTCGACACACCAACGTGAATAGTCGTTTTGTTGCCACTTCCCTCAATGATTTTAGAAATTCTGATGGAATGTTATGTATCCTTTCTCACCTTATTTGATCTTAAATCCTTCAAAGCACTTTCAAATTCTGATTCTAATACTGGATCCCCTATCTCTTCTAAATCGACTCCTGTTTCTTCTTCTATCACATCAGACAAATCTTCCCCCTTATAGAGGCTTTTAATGTATTCTTTCCACCTATCCGCTCTCTCCTCTGCATATAACAGTGGAATTCCCGTTGCACTGCATATAACAGTGGAATTGCTGTTACACTCTTAATGCAATCACCTTGCTTTTAATGTCACCGAATGTTGTTTTGACTTTCCTGTATGCTGAGTCTCTCCTTTCGATGTCTTCACATTTTTCCTGCAGCCATTTCGTCGTAGCTTCCCTGCACTTTCTATTTATTTCATTCCTCAGCGACTTGTATTTCTGCAGTCCTGAGTTTCCCGCACATTTTCTACTTACTCCCTTACTTACTCGATCAATTGAAGTATTTCTTCTGTTACCCATAGTTTCTTCGCAGTTACCTTCTTTGTACCTATGTTTCCCTTCCCAACTTCTGCGACGGTCCTTATAAGTGATGTCCTTTCCTCTTCATCTGTACTGCCTACTGATATATTCCTTATTGTTGTATCTATAGCTTAGAAAACTTCAATCATATCTCGTCATTCCTTAGTACTTGAGCATCCCATTTGTCCGACCACGATGTAATCTAACTGAAATATTCCCGTATCACCTGGCCTTATCAAAGTATACCTCTTCCTCTTGTGAATCTTGAACAGAATATTCGCTGTTACTAGCTGAAACTTGTTACAGAACTCAATTAGTCTTTTTCCTCTCTCAATCCTTGTCCCAAGCCCATATTTTCCTGTAACCTTTTCTTCTACTCCTTCCCCTACAACTGCATTCCAGTCTCCCATGACTATTAGATTTTCATCTTCCTTTATATACTGTATTGGCCTTTCAATATCCTCATACACTTTCTCTATCTCTTCATCTTCAGCTTGCGATGTCAGTATGTATACATGGTTTTTCTGTCGATTCTGATAAGAACAACTCTATCACTGAACTGTTCACAGTGACACGCTCTCTGCCGAACCTTACTATCCATAAAGAATCCTACTCCCGTCATACCATTTTCTGCTGCTGTTGATATTACCCTATATTCATCTGACCGGAAATCCTTGTCTTCTTTCCACTTCTCTGACCCCTACTATATCTAAACTGAGCCTTTGCATTTTCCTTTCCAGATTTTCTAGTTTCCCTACCACGTTCAAGCTTCTGATATTCCACGCCCCGACTCGTAGAACGTTATCCTTCCGTTGATTATTCAATCTTTTTCTCTTGGTAACCTCCCCCTTGGCAGTCCCCTCCCGGAGATCTTTGTTATTTAAATATAAACTTTTTACCATTTGTATCAAATGCTTAGTATAACCTCGTATTTCCCATTGTATTACAGAGCTTATTGCGTATTGCATATTGTTTATTAAACTGGGGACCTAGAAAGGACAAAGAGGCTTCGTCCCACCATAGCCTTCAGTGGTTCACAACCCCACAACAGGCCACAGCAGTTCAGCCACCTCACCGCCGCCCCACACCAAACCCAGGTTTATTTTGTGCGGTTCGGCCCCCTGGTGCCCCCCCCCCCCCCCTCCTCCTAGGAACGTTTCGTCGTACCAGAGAAGTGTAACCCCAAATGTTCACGTGGTAGAGTAATGATGGTGTATGCGTATGTGGAGATAGTATTTGTGCAGCAATCGCCGACATAGTGTGACTGAGGCGGAATAAGGGGAACCAGCCCGCATTCACCGAGGTAGATGGAAAACCGCCTTAAAAACCATCCACAGGCTGGGAGGCACACCGGACCTCGACACTAATCTGCTGAGCGGATTCGTGCTGGGGACCGGCACACCTTCCTGGTCGGGAAGCAGCGGCTAGCCGGGCGGGCATTACGCAGCGTATACCTATTCACCCTACTGGAGGCTTTTTAATAAGCTAGAAAATCGCAAAATCTATAAATAATCATAAAGGATACTGAAAATCAAATTTTTGTCGCCCCTGGAAGCTTTCAGATACGTAACCAGGAACTAGGCTAGGTACCATTTCAGCCGTTTAGGTGTATATGGCAAATATGTGATTCCACAAGTCGCCTGGAGGATTTCCTTGCATGCTACAGATGGTTCAAATCCCTCTGAGCACTATGGGACTTAACATCTGAGGTCATCAATCCCCTAGAACTTAGAACTACTTAAACCTAACTAACCTGCGACCGTAGCAATCGCACGGTTCCGGATAGAAGCGCCTAGAACCGCTCGGCCACAGCGGCCGGCCTGCATGCTATATATGCTGTGACATATCACATACAGGTTTCCTGAATACAAGCACTAGGTTGTGCTCTGTGTTAAATTGATAACGCTGCCGTTTCGTATTTTTATAGGCATTACGTGTTTTATTCTGGTATGTATTATAAATTGCTTGATAACGAGTAAAAAGTCGAAACTGGCCAATAGCAAAGTGAAAATTATACAGGCAGCAACGGACAACGTTTTCATTTGAAAAAGATACCGACGTTATGAACCCATGTTCTATAAAAATTATCATGTCCAAAAGAGTGTGGATTGGAACGTTCATTGACGGCATCGCAGTTTGGAGGCGTAGCAGCCCCGGGCGTCGAAGTGGTTCGCCTTCAAGACGCCACGTCAGCAGAGGAGGCGGTCCCAGGCAGAGGGCGTGGGCCCTGAACCCTCAGCCCTGAGCCGAGCTGGTGTGGCCGGCTCAGCACCAGCCGCAGCACCAGAGCCGCCGGACTCGATTACGTTTGGCCCACTGGTGCACGGCAGGAGGGCAAGAGGGGCGGAGGGGAGGTGGGGGGGGAGGGGCAGGCTGAGTGAGCGGGGAAGTGGAGGAGGGGAAGGGGCGCCGGGCTCAGGGCGCTGATTGCCCCGGGACAAAACTTCCCTCCGGCAATCAACAAGTCGTAAAGCAAGACAAACACGGGCCCCGCTGCTGCTGCCGCTTGCCGGGCTCTCGAATAAAAACGTATGCCGGTCGCAACGGACGGTTTGACGATCGCAGCAAGTTTGCTTCCCGCTGCTGACAAAGTACAGGTCTGGAACGAGTTGCTTTAAAGTTACGGCTCCCATTGTGCAGCTACGTTGGCCACCGAAGTTTGGCATGTTTCCTGCCGTACACCGTTTCCCACTTTTGCGAGTTTCCTGCTGCCGACACGGCACGGGTGATGGAAATTATTTGAGGATGACAATGTAGTCATGTGCGTTAGCGACTTATAAAAAAAACCCTGTGCCACTGTTCAAATACCCCCATAAATTATAGCATAAACGTTATTTATTTAGAGTCTCCACTGGTAGCGCAGTGGTTAGCACACTGGACTCGCGTTCGGGAGGACGATGGTTCAATCCCGCCTCCGGCCATCCTGATTTAGGTTTTCCGTGATTTCCCTAAATCGCTCCAGGCAAATGCCGGGCTGGTTCCTTTGAAAGGGCACGGCCGACTTCCTTCCTCATCCTTACCTAATCCGATGAGACCGATGACCTCGCTGTTTGGTCTCTTCCCCCAAACAACCCATCATTGCCGATGAGGATGAAGCAGTCAACGGTTTCACTAAATGAAAGACGTGCAGATATTTGGTTTCATCTATTTCCATCCCGACCACCAATTCTCTTTCTCTCTAGCGATGAGTTTTTGATCACTACGTACCTCATGCATCGTACTCAACAAGCTGACTGATAGATGCCGGTATTTGTCTTTCATTACAACTTTTCAGCTCTAATTTGCTATCCACAATCGTTAGCTGATCTTGAATGACTTACTGTATGTCTCGATAATATATCTTATCTTCTGTAAGCAATACTAAAGACATCTTGTCTCCTCTCTCGGTTCTAGGCCGCCATACACACTTCATCTGTCCTCTTAATTTTAACGTCCGCATCTAGAACATTGTTTTGAAATCGTCAAGGAGAGGAAGAGTTTTTCGCACTTTCTCCACAATTACAAGCCATGTTTTGACATAGGAAGAATACGTTTGCAAATTATGTCTACTGTATCTTCAACGCTTTAGCTGTTTTGGCTGCAGCTATTTTTTTTTATGATGATACATACTTTTGCGTTCCATTTATTCTAGATTGAAAATCTGTGCAACCTTTTTAACAGTTCTTTCAATTATTCAGTGGTTCAAATGGCTCTGAGCACTATGGGACTCAACTGCTGAGGTCATTAGTCCCCTAGAACTTAGAACTAGTTAAACCTAACTAACCTAAGGACATCACAAACATCCATGCCCGAGGCAGGATTCGAACCTGCGACCGTAGCGGTCTTGCGGTTCCAGACTGCAGCGCCTTTAACCGCACGGCCACTTCGGCCGGCCAATTATTCAGTGCTTTCTCAATTTACTTGTATGAACTTACAAGGGATCTAATAACACTCTAGCCTTTTCGCCCTGTTCCAACAACACCCCTCATTTTGAGAAATTACTTTATCGGTGTGATTGCTTATGATGTATTCCTTTAAACTAAGTTCACTGTGCCGTGAGTTTTTAAACCCACCACCTACCGTGCGCGGCGCTGTTTGATAAAATGATGCTCCCTGGCGGGTGTTTTCGAGACCTGGGGATTGCAGCGGCCGGAGAGTGGGCTTTTCTCGAGACCCACGACAAAGACAGGCCGTGTTGCGTTTGTCACAGCACGTGACTGCACGTCTTGCGAGTGCCAACAGCCGCCTCCAGTGGGGAGCGAGTAACTATTTCAGACGAGTTTAACAATTCTTGACTGCGTATTTAAATGCATGCAAGCTCTCGATAGTATACGAGAAAGTCAAACCCTTTAATGGGTACCTTCTCAGTTACATATTGATTTCCCGTGTGTCCTGCACGGAGCCGAACGTTGGTGACTAATGTGACGTCACAAGTTTGTTGCAGGTTTGGTGGTGGTGGTGGTGGTGGTGGTGATGGTGCCAGGGGGGGGGGGGTTATTTCTCGTGATTCCAACTTCTCTCTCGTTAGTGGACTAGTGTGAACTTAGCTGAGCAATATGGGCTGCCTCTATGGGTTGTGGTGATAGTTTTCTTCATTGAATCGCCAGGGCGTGAACTGATGTATCTAGATGTTCTTGTGACAAGCTTTCCATCGCGCTATCATGAGCAGTAGAATGGAGTTCCATAATGTTCATTACTTTCCTAGGTATCTGAAGTGCTTAAGGTATTTTGCTCAGCACTTTGATTGTGGTTAATCTTTTGTCGAATGGTGTAAGCATTGCTGGCCGATGTGGCCGAGCAGTTCTAGACGCTTCAGTCTGGAACCGCGCGACCGCTACGGTCGCAGGTTCGAATCCTGCCTCGGACATGGATGTCTGTGATGTCCTTCGGTTAGTTAGGTTTAAGTAGTTCTAAGTTCTAGGGGACTGATGACCTCAGATGTTAAGTTCCATCGTGCTGAGAGCCATTTTTTGTTGTAAGCATTGGGCGGGATTCTTATCTTCAGCCATCTGTAGTAAGTGTTTGCTTTGAAAGGAGTGTACCGGGGCACATTTGTGTGTGGCACCTGAACATGATTTTATAAGGCTTTGATAGGCTTTATATCGCTGACTGTGTAAGACGGTCTGAGATTATTATATTGTTGCAAAAAGAGAGCGCTTGGCGCTCAGCTGTAGGTAGCTGTCAGTGAGAGAAAGACGATAGAGTAGGCAGTTTTTTGATGTTTGCTGTGTGTCACCACCAATTTTTAGATAATTGTAGGAGTTATGAGAACATATAAGCAGAAGTCTTCTCACAAGCAAGGTAAAGATGTTGAATAATTATGACTTTTTTTTGTCAGCGCGTTAGTATAGATGAGTTGGCTGATAATTTTTAATTGTTGAGTAACCCCAGAATGTAGTTCTCCACGTACACCACCATTACTCTACCACGCAAACAAAGGGGTAACACTCGTTTGGTGTGAGACGTTCCCGGGGGGGGGGGGGGGGGGGGTTTCCACCGGGGGCCGAACCTCACAATAATCCTGAAAGAGTGGTTCGTGGTTCGGTGTGGGGCGGCGGAGGGGTGAAGTGGACTGCGGTAGTCGTCGTGGGGTTGTGGACCACTGCGGCTGCGAGGGGTGGCAGGGGGGGGGGGAAGGAGCCTCTCCGTCGCTTCTAGGCTTCCGGCTAACATACAATACAATACAATACAAACCCCAGAATGTACGTAAACTGTTTTGATAAAAAGGCTAGTCAGATAGTTCACTTTTATAACGCTTCTAAGATTTGTTAACAGTGCTATATATAATTTGATGGTTGCAGTTTTGCTGGTTTAATGACGTTAGATAATGTTTGTTGTATAAATCTCATTGTTTGTGGATCAATTGGTAAAATGTAACTTCATTTGTCAAATGTTTTTGAAAAGACGAAGTTAACTTGCAATATAATTTTGCTAAGAAAACTGTGTTAGTAATTCACCACAGTCAGCATCGCCTCCCTATCCAGATCATATGTTTTTCAAAGAAGTTAGATGTGTCATAAATGTTTTCGTTTATCAGCCAAAACAATTTCATGTGAAGCTTCTTGTTGGGAAATTCAGGCTTGACTGTGTGGTTTCGCGGTGGGTTTAGTGTGTTTTGTGTTCTTAGGCTATCATGCATCACTTGTTCTCAGATGCGTTGGGTCTACCGTGAGTGGTTTAGCAACGTCGCATGGTAAGTGAGTAGGGATACACATTTTTGTGTGTGAACTGCGTGTAGGGTTAGTTATTAATATTTATCGGCCTCATGTTATGCATCAGTGAGCACGTGTGTTTCCGGCGGCGGGTTTAGCCACCACGTCTAGATAAATTGTTTTGCATCGCTTTGCAAAGGTTTCCAGAGTGACGTGCCACTCCTAATCGGGTATTTGGGTTTGCCATACATGCGAAACGTGTGGAGATTTAGAAATTGAAAGAATATTCCCGATGGTTGGTACTGCTAGCTATGCACTGAGCTCGGGGCTCCGCATATGATATACAGATGGGCTAAATTGATGGAAGGAGAGACGTAGTGATGCAAACCCTTTTCTGTCCATTCTGACTTATCTTACGCTATGTTTTGGGTGAGTATAAATAAATAGGATATTCATAACTGATCATACTGCTTTCCTCTCAATGAAATTAATAGGTTCATCACAGAATGCTATTCGAAATACTGTTGCGTTTCCTTGCGACATTTATGCATTTCTTTACACAACTGATGTAATTAGAAATTCGGCTAACGGAAAAAATTACAAAAAATGTATCTTATATATAATCCATTGTCTATCACTATAATGGGAGCTGTCACTGCATTTGGTGACGATGAAAATGGTAATCCTCTAGATATGTATTGTAATTGGACGCTGTAAGTAATAAATGCTGAATAAGCGTTTTCGCCACTGATGGGACGAAATTCTAGTGTTGAATAAAGAATCAAATTTTACAGTTTGCGTCAGTACCGATTCGGGTCCTTTTGGATACAGCCATTCCGATATTCATCTTAAGTGACTGAGATGAATCACAGAAACTCGGTCGATAAAGCATCCAAGATGTATTTACTGGGAACGTATTTACTTGGTTTCTATAGTCCTTAAATATAAGCTTTGGAACAGTGAACGAATACTGAGTAAGAAGAGGTACTGACTGTGAATCTGGTATAAATACATTTGGCGGAGCTAACGATATTTTGTGAACAGTGAAGCAACCGAGGCTCGTTCTGCGCTTCATGAATAAACATCAAGTGAAAGCAATCATAGCATTTGTGCTGATTGGCAATGGCTATTATTGTTTCTCCTTTTTTTTTTGCATTGGAGAACTGAACGCACCGTCATATAGAGTAACAGTTAGCGTCAGACAGAAATTTCACTGGTAACACTTAACTGCGGTTGTGTAGACTACACTAATAATAGACGCGCCAGAGTAACGTAATTAACACGTCGTTGGGCAACATTTAGCAAGTCATATAGCAGTCGTATGTTTTGAATTGATGGATGTGTCTTTTTTCGTCAGTACTCTAATTATTGTGATGCTGTCCACTGTCTCTTCTTACATCTTGCTACTCGTTTCACGACTGCTAACTTACTACAACAAACATTTGCCACTATCTCTTTGATATCCCATTCTTTGTATACATTTACAAATTCTCGACTCGACCGAGGACCCACACCAGCAGCATCATCTGGAAGAAGCCATCGCTACCTGCAATAGCGCCTGACAGCAGCTAGCAAGAGGGCGACAATTATATCTAGACGACTTACTAAGGGTCCCACTAACACGTCTCTTCTTTTGTCAACTGTTTTCACAGACGTTGTTATTCGCCTGTTCTTTCTAACAGCTCTTCATTCGATACATTGTCTATTTCATTTCAACAGATTTTATCTAAGACAACACTCCAAACGTTGCCTGTTTCTTCTCCCCGGTTTTGCCGAAGTCGTCGATTCACGTCAATACACCGCTATACTACAAATGCAGTGAACTGAGAAACGTTTTAAAGAATCATTAGACCAAAACTGGTTCATGGTCGATCGTTCATGTGTAGACGGTATTTTCATACTTCAGAAACTAACGGAAGTATGTACTGAATGAGGAAGAACAGTACATTTAACATTCAGTGACCAAGAAAGATGTATGGCACTTTTACATTAAATAAAGTGACTGTAGCCCAATGGAAATGAAAATGGGAGATGACGCCCAGTTGATAGGTTATTAACACAGTGACGTGTCTTTAACTACGAGGGGCGCTCAATAAGTAATGCAACACTTTTTTCTGAAAGCAGGTTGGTTTTATTCAGGATTCCATACTATTCTCCACTCTCTTGGCTACGAAACCTATTTTCAACATAATCTTCATTCTATGAAACGATCTTAGACCACCTTACTGGAAGGGTTTGTACGTCGCCATAGTACCACTACACAGGTCGCCGTCGGAGTCAACGTCTTGCTGCTTCAATAAGCTCCCCATCATCAACGTAACGTACTGCTTCCCGCAGAGTGCGTGCTTCACTGGGTCAAACAGATATTATGTCGGAAGGCACGGGATCCGGTCTGAAGATTAGATGAGGCAGAAGAGCTATTTCGTGAGCTCCTCTCGGTTTTTGCGTCGACGAACACGCTGAAGTCGTTTCTTCAATTTCCTGGGGTAGCACAATACGCTTCAGAGTTCACAGTTGCACCATGAGGGAGGACTTCAAACAGAATAACCCCGTCAGAGTCGCAGCAGACCGTCGTCATGATTTTAATGGCTGAGGGTGCGGGTTTGAATTTTTCTTCGGAGGATGGCCGTTTTGTTTCCGGTTCGAAGTGATGAAACCATTTTCTATCGCCTGTGACCACGTTCGGCCAAAAAACGTCACGATCAGCCTCGTAAGGCGCAAGCGGTTCCGCACAGGCGGCCTTCCGTTGCCCTTTATGGTCTCCTGTTAGGCGGCGAGGACCCCAGCGGGCGCACCCCTTTGAATACCTCAGCTGGTGGGCAAGTGCGTTGGAACCACCAATACAGCAGCCCTGTTGAACAGCGAGGTGTTTGCCTGTGATCCTTCGATCAGCTGGAATGAGACTGTCCGCACTTTTCAACATTGCAGGAGTGACAGCTTCGTGCGGCCAGCCAGCAAGCGGGAGATCGGACAGGTCTGCGTGAACTTGTGGTGGTTGTGGTGGTGGTGATGGTGGTGATAATGACAGACGCGTCGCCCAATGACTCACCTTACTTTTGTTCATTGCCAGGTCTCCGTAGACATTCGGCAAGTGCCTGTGAATATCTACGATGTTTTGTTTGTCCGCCAAAGGAAACTCAATGACAGCTCTCATCTTGGTATGCTTTCCCGTTACAGACGCCATTTTTAGGGCTGTGTATAGCGCCGCCACGAATTGGAATTTCATAATACCATAGGGGCTGAAGCGGGAATGTTCCACTATTTCCCACAACAAAGTTTTTTGTGTTACAGTAATTATTGAACACCCCTGGTCTATGCAAAGGAAGCGATACGAAGAATATGAGAAATGGGACTGAAAAATAAACTCAAACAAAATACACAGTACACAGTAGTACAAAATGTAATACTCGTTTCCAAATCACTGTACAGAACGTTTGAAACAAGTAAAGTAGACAGTTACCGCCCAAGTTCTTGGTTCTCAGTTTTATCAAAACTTTTTCAAGAACTCAAAGTACAGGCGAATAGTAGCTCACCTTAGTTCATATAATTTGCCGTCAGACTCGCAGTTTGGCTTCAGGAAAGTAGTATCCGCAGAAAATCAGCATAATGTAAAGGGATGACCAGGGGAGGAGGCGGGACACAGGGTTATGTTCCGAGTCTAATAGTTTTCTTGACATATGCCAATCATGTACCACTAAACATGATAGATGACTCGAAGATATTTCTCTTTGCAGATGGCACCGGTGTTATTGTGGAAGAAGTATACTGAAGAGCCAAAGAAACTGGAACATCTGCCCAATATCGTCTACGGCCCCCAGGAGCATGGACTCAACTAATGTCTGAAGTTTTCAATTCAATAAACTTAATCAACAGCAGTACACTTAAAGATATTTTATTTTATTTTATTGCTATTTTCTGCAACTCATTTTACCATCTTCAGGCCCCATACGCTTTTTTCTAATCAACAAACTTATCGTATAGCGCCATGAAACTGGGTATCGTGAATTCCAGTCGTTGTGCAGCTGATTCATACGAAAGCGTGACAGCTTTATGACACTATACGATAAGTTCGTTGATTTGAAAAAAAGCGCATAAGGCCTGAGAATGGCAAAATGAATTGACGAAATGGTTGCTTTCAAAATAAAATAAAATATCTTAAAGCGTACGGCTGTTGGTAAAGTTTATTGAATTAAAAAGTCGCACCAGCCGATGTCCCCTCGCTGTAATGGACCAACAGAGAATGTCTGAAGTAGTGCTGGAGGGAACGAACACCATGAATCCTGCAGGGCTATCCATAAATTCGTAAGATTACAAGCGGGTGGAGATCTCTTCTGAACAACAGGTTGCAAGGCATCGCAGATTTGCTCAATAATGTTCATGTCTGGAGAGTCTGGTGCCCAGCGGAAGTATTTAAACTCAGAAGAGCAATTCTGGACGTGTGGGGTGTCGCATTGTCCTGCTGGAATTGCCCAAGTTCGTCGGAATGCACAATGGAGACGAATGGATGCCAATGATCACAAAGGATGCTTACGTACGTGTCACCTGTCAGAGTCACATCTAGACGTGACAGAGGTCCCATATCACTCCAACTGCACACGCCCCACAACATTACAGAGCCTCTACCAGCTTGAACAGGCTCCTGCTGACATGCAGAGTCCATGGAGTCACACCCATATACGTCCATCCGCTCGATACAATTAGAAACGAGACCCGTCCGACTAGGCAACATGTTTCCAGTCATCAACACGCCAATTTCGGTGCTGATGAGCCCAGGTGAGGCGTAAAGCTTTGTGTCGTGCAGTCATGAAGGGTACACGAGTGTATCTTCGGCTCCGAAAGCCCATGTCGATGATGTTTTGTTGATGGTCAACCACTGAAATTCGCAGCAGTTTGCTGAAGGGTTGCACGTCTATCACGTTGAACGATTCTCTTAAGTCGTCTTTGGTCCCGTTCTTGCAGGATCTTTTTCCGACCGCAACGACGACGGAGATTTGATGTTTTACCGGATTCCTGATATACACGTTACAGTCGTGAAATCCCAGCTTCATCGCTACCTCGGAGATTGTGTGTCCCATCACTCGTGTGCCGACTATAACACCACGTTCAGACTCACTTAAATCTTGACAACCTGCCATTGGAGCAGCAGTAACCGATCAAACAACTGCGCCAGACATTTGTCTTATATAGACGTTGCCGGCCGCAGTGCCATATTTTGCTTGTTTGCATATCTATGTATTTGAATACGCATGCCTACACCACTTTCTATGGCTCTTCAATGTAGAATACAGTATAAATAATGCAAATAATAGGAAGTACACACGCTCGTGCCCACACACAGTCGACAGAGGCCAGACGTGAGACGTAGCTCCCGTCAAGGGCGTGACAAGCACGAACGGTCTGGCCTCCAACCATCTACCGCTAGTACTGCACTCGGATGAGACGCTATAGAACATCGAACCATGACGGATACTCTACTACAAGCGCGCGTATTTGGTCCCTGTTCGAGGATACACCTGATGGTTGTGTCCCAGAGACACAAGAAATGACACACACACAACAAATAGATGAAGTTGTGAAGAATTAACTACTATTGTCCAGGACGCAATGACTGACGCCATTACAGTTGTTACACCACCAAAACCTTGAACAGCCCTTATCCACGAAATCCTGGGCCTCATCTCAATGAGAAACCGTCTCAGGAGACACTGAAGCCGTAGCAGGTGCCTGCTATACAAACTGCACATTAACAGCCCCCAGAGAATTGCTCAAAAAAATACAAACATTTAAAACTACGCAATGGGACAAGAAACTCGCCAGGCTGGATACCACTCGAGCTGGCGTTCGTAATCTCGCACGACACTTCATCAAGAAGTGACACTACAAACCTACTTTACAAGGGAAGACGGCCCTGCATACTTCACGGAGGAGGAGCCATAGCTCTTGGCCAGAACTCTTGCAGGGTCATTTACATCGAATCTGAATCCCTCGGACTGATAGTTTACACTTGAACGGAACCAGGAGGTTCCTCGTAGCCCAGCCTGCACGCTACGATATCAGACGTGCTAGCACAAACGAAATTACATGGGCTATTAAGTATATCACGGGTAGAAAAGTTCCTGGTCCCGAAGGCCTTCAAAGCCGCGTCTTTCAGGTGTTCATGTATAAAGCAACAGAATACATCACGAATGCCATCCTAAGTCACCAACAGATCCGTGCCTGTTGGAAGGTAGCCATGGTCCTGATGTTCAGGAAGCCAGGGAAAGACCACTCCTTCCCACAAAATCACCGACTCATCGGCTCGCTCAGCAAGATTGTTGAGAAAGTAATCCAGAAACGTCTCACTAGGCACTGCATCAACAACGACATTCTGAGAACGGAACAATGCGGCTTGAAGAATCACCACTCTACAACGCAACAACTCCTCCGCGTAGTAGAATAGTTAGCAAACGGCTACAACAAGAACAAAGTAACAGAGGCCGTGTTTCTAGACATCGATCGTTTGCGACACAATGACCTCTTACCAAAACTTAGCGACGCTGTTTTCCCTGATGGGCTGGTATGTCTCATAGACTCATATCTCACCAACTGATGCTTCAACACTGACGTTCTGGGCAAACGGTCAACACAACACAGTGCAGTAGCTGGAGTACTCCAAGGCAGCATCTGGGGGCCCCTCTTGTCTAACCTCTACTTCAGTGACTTCCCAGCTACACAAAACATGATGGTTGACATCTGCGTGGATGGCTCCGCCATCCTAGGGCAAGACTGAAAACCGTTAAATATCAACTCGCGACAACAGACTGCACTCAGAACTGCCGATCCTTGGTTGGAACGATGACGTGCTAAAGTAAACGTCGAAAAATGCGAAACAGTGCTGTTCACTCGTAGATGAAATGAAATGATCGTATGGCATTTATTGGCCGTGATATCCCTTTCGGGGTTGGGCCGCCATATTGCAAGTCTTTTTAGTTGACGCCAATGGTCGACTTACGTGTCAATGATGATGAAAGACACAACATCAAGTCCCCTGCCGGGAATCGAAACCGGGCCCCATTACGTGGTAGGCGGTAACGCTACAGAGGCGGACACTCGTATATCGAAACAACTGCACAAACACTGCGGACAAATAACACTGCACACACGCCCAATACGTGATAAAGTCAGATGCTCAGGTGACTGGCTGGACCGGAAACTAATATGGGGAGACCACCTACAGAGCACAGGCGAGGCTCGAACAGCTTTATCCAAAGCTCAACAGGCAAATTACACTGAATAACAGGGTGTCGAGGTCTATATCATTACACTGATTACATCTCTCATGGCGTATGTAGCCCAAGGCTGGGGATACGCAGCTCCAACACGCCTACGCTGCTTGCAGGTCATACAGAACAAAATGCTACGTATCAGAAGCAACCCTCCACAATTGCATGGGGGCTTCATTAAAATATAATGCAAATAATTTTAATTTTTTGATTTAGTAGTTTGTCCGATTACGAAGTCTCGTAACGGTTGGCCCTGACTAGTATTATTACGCAATCTGACTGCATAGAACAACAACAAAGAATGAAATGGAAATTTTCATTAACACAATTAATTAATTAAGTCCCCAGCAACTATAAAACCTACGAAACCAAGGCACAAGTGTAACTGTTCTGTGTGTGGAAGTATGACACAACGTACGCATCTGGCACGGCTCTTCTTCAACAACACAAGAAATTTTAAATATCATTTATACTGAATTAATTAAAGAAAATAGAAATACCATAATTACTCAAGAAAACCAGAATTACACTCTAATACAAGAACACAAGCCAGATGCTTTGTTGACTGAACCTGTAATGACGCATTATTCAGGACATTGAAATAATGAGAAAGAAAAGAAAAGTAGTTTGTTACCTTAATTTATATTGATGAAAAGCACTCTAGACATTACAATCTCTCCACACCGACTCGCTACCATCACATCTCAACAAGAACTTTTCAGTATCACATCTAAGCAAGCACTGCCTACTAGCTCATCTCAACAAACACTCCTCACTACGACATCTCAGCACAGACTACCACGAGTTCTCCCAAAGCACTGCCCACTACGAGTTCTCAATAATCACTGCTAGTGGAGGCGGCGGAACAATACTCTCTAGCGCGATCTCTGGCGCTGTGGCTCAGTGTAGCCACCTTTCATATGCCCTTCCTCCACAGGCTAGAATTTGATGGTATTTTTGCCAGCATTGGTGGTGAAAATACCACCAAATTCGTCAAAAAAATACAGACAAAAATAAAAGATAATATTAATATGTAAATATCACATACTAGATAAAATTTTGGCTTTGCACTGACCTTTCAATAACCTAATATATAGAATACAGTAAGCAATACAAATTCTTTCATACATGTGACTTTACATAATAGTTTACACAAGTATTATATGGTTAAACAATTCAATCAATAGCGTCAGCAATGACGAATATGTGCAGGTAAGAGTCTCATAACTTTTCACAAACAGTAATACACAAAAATCAGTTTATACAAACATTCACATAAACGCTTTCCATAGCTCAAGAAACAAGTAGTTGACAGTTCCAGCAGTAGCACCCAGCAATGGTCAACAGGTGCAAAAACCAACAAGTGACATTTTTTCAGTAGAAACAGTCCATCAGTGGCACCCAGTAATGTTGAATAGGTGCAGACACCAACAAGTAACACCATTTAAGTATAAGCAGTTCCATTAGTGGCACCAGCAATGTTGAGCAGGTGCCGACACCAACAAGTAACACCATTTCAGTATAAGCAGTTCCATCAGTGGCACCAGCAATGTTGAATAGGTGCAGATATCAACAGGTGACATCTTTTCAGTAGAAGCAGTCCATCGGTGGCACCCAGCAATGTTAAATAGGTGCAGACACCAACAAGTAGCACCATTTCAGTATAAGCAGTTCCATTAGTGGCACCCAGCAATGTTGAGCAGGTGCAGACATCAACAGGTGACATCTTTTCAGTAGAAGCAGTCCATCAGTGGCACCCAGCAATGTTGAGCAGGTGCAGACATCAACAAGTAACACCATTTCAGTATAAGCAGTTCCATTAGTGGCACCAGCAATGTTGAGCAGGTGCACACAGCAACAGGTGACATCTTTTCAGTAGAAGCAGTCCATCAGTGGCACCCAGCAATGTTGAGCAGGTGCAGACATCAACAAGTAACACCATTTCGGTAGAAGCAGTCCATCAGTGGCACCCAGTAATGTTGACCAGGTGCTGACCGCAGTCCATAAAATTCACTATCACTAATCACACTGTTCATCAGCAGAAATTAAACATGTCCTAGTGGCACCAATCATGTAGAAAAAGTGCAAATAACAGTTCATAATATTCCCTATCACTAATCACACAGTTCATCAGCAGAAATTAAACATGTCCAGGTGGCATCCACCATGTTGAAAAGTGCAGCACCATCACTAATCAGACAGTTCAGGCATGAACAATAGTTTGAATACACATACAATGCTTTTACACTAAACATACAAATCATAACAAACACACAAATGATATCAGATAATTGTCCTATTAACTATTACAATACACAAATACCAGTAAACCTATAATATTTATGGGTGTCAGTGCAAGCCACAACAACAAGTAAAATAATATTTAGGAGATAGGTTGGGATCACTTCTCTGGGATTATAAAAGGAAAACACACAAAACACACTCACTCATCTTTCATCCACATTTAGTGCTACTGTGTAGTTGAATAGTGTTAACTGTGTAAATGCAATTCTGTCAAAATTTTATGTTCATCATGTGTATCAAGTAGTAGTGGCAGCAATGTATAACAGTCAATAATAGTTAGTCAACGTCATAGTCATCATGTCAAGACCAATGTTTGCCAAGCCAGATCAAAATGTACGGTTGCTGAACAACTGTCAGTGAGCCAAGATATGCAAATACTTCCTCTCTTCAAAAAAAGTATATACTGCTTAGTGATTTAACAAAGTGTGTGTGTAGACAATCTTCCTTCTACTTGAGTGTTCTAGTCTGCCATCTTTATCCTCCTTGTTGCATATAGACCAACAAAAAAAAAAATGCTCCTCACTTACTTCACCTCTTATCCACCAAAACTCCAATAATCATCAGCATAACATAATCTCAATACTTCAATAATACCTCATTTACCTTACCTCTTGTCCACGAAACTCCAATAATCATCAACTTCACATAATCTCAATACCTCAATAATACGTCGATACATATAAACCTCAGCACCAATATCATTTCACTTCCATAACAACTCTTTCCTCTAGTCAGTCTCCTCGAACAAGTACAGACAAAATCCTAGTGCAAATTCAATTCAGCATCCCATACAATCCGAAGACACAGTGTCCACACACAACCTCTGTGTAATCCATCTGACACAAATTTTCTACTCATTATAAATTATAAGATACATTTTGGTTCCTTGTCCATCATTAAATAAAAGAAATGCATACATGACCTCTAACAGCCTTTAGTTTGAATAGCTTTCAGTAAGTAAGTACGATTACGAAGTGTTAATGATCATAATATTTCACAGTGTACACAACTTCAAGAATTATGGCAAACAGAAGCAAACATGTGGAGTATTTCTTGTGTCAAGTGTCACTTCCTATTTCAATTACTCACGAAGAATGCAGTGTAATAACTGTCAATGGTCTAAACCTAGTGTTGGTATGCCATGTCGTTAGCTTCCTTCCTATTAGCATAAATTTATACAGCTTCCATAAAACCTCCAGCTCATGTGACTTCTAAGCAGTTTCTTGTACCAATGTCGTACGTAGAATTCTAGCAGTTCATTTTCTTATCTTAAAAATATCAGGCACTGAGCGTAAGCAATACATGCAATATCGCAACAATATACCAGTAGCGAACAGAATGTCAACAAGTGGATGCAGCACAATCCCTATAACGAGGCTCTGCCAAGCGAACAATCTACAATTAATACAATAGTGTAACCTAATCTTCATGTTTGTACACTGTACATCAGCATTGCTATATTCTAAATTGAAGAGTAGTTATGACAACAAAACAGAAATGTGTAAATATGCAATCCATACGCACAGCAGCAAACATATATCTTACGTAATAAACAAGTGATTAGCATCATATCAGCATAAGCAAATAAATGTTCATATGTAATCTTTAAAAAGTAAACATGAAGGCGCAAGCAGATAAATCACAAAGTGTAACCTACATACATAACCACTGTCAGCACAATTAATCAGGTGACAATTATAACTTAAATAAATAAACACAACAGGCACATAATAAAAAAAATATGACATCAGTGAAAAAGCATAGCAGCCAAGCGATGCATAATATACGCAAGTAATAACACTGTTCATTAATAAAACATTGTAAAAATCAGTAAATGTACACAAGCACGTCGCTTCACAAGTAAATTCATAGAACATGAAATTTAGCACAAAGTATGAGTCACGTAATCGCAAATTACGTCTAAAGTACGTACCTAAGTGGAAATATGTTACCTGAGAAATAAACTCAATTAATAGTTACCCTTTTTAGTTTATTACTTTTTTTCTTCGAAATTACATTCTTCCTGAAATTTTCTCCATAGAAAGTCGTCTTAACGTCGGACACGCACAGAATTTACCTAAAGGTCTTAAATATTTTACACAACCGTATCCTGAAAAATACTGAACGTTAATAACATAATTTATAAAGTCACCATAGCTTTATACAGAATTTAGTCGGAAAAATTAGACTGTGTATTTGTTTACGGCTGTCAGTGCATTCACACTGTGCGCTCGATAAGCTGTAGGCGTGTGACGTATGAAGTAATTGTTTGCGGTCAACGACTGCCTTTTGCGGCGCGCAGACTTCACTGTTGCTTTGAGTATCTGCCGCCGCCGGAACACGGCGCGGTATCCTTGTACTCTCCACCTGTTTACGTATAACTGTTGGTTTCTCAAAAGTATGTCATTCCACAAAAATTTTTACGTTCGATATATGATGTATTCCCTTAGAGCGCCGAGATTTAAGAGTTTCTACTTCCACAGTATTATCATGTATAATTTTGCGAATCCTATATGGACCGTTATAAAGCAGAAAAAAATTTGCGACACAAGCCTTTTCCTTTATGAGACAAACGATGAGACTTAATTAACACCTTTTGACCAACTGACAAAATTTTTAAACGACCGCAGATGCAATATTTCGTAGAGCCAGGTTGACAACTTCAGAATGCCGCAGTTTCCGTGAAGGCGGAAAAGGAACGATTTCAGAAATGCGATTTGTTGGTACTTTATTTTTTAATATCAATAGAGGCGGTAAAGAAGTTGAGTCATTAGGAAGTTCATTCAGAATGTTTTGAAAAATATGAAGATACTGATCCCAAGTTCTGTGATTCTGATGACAATAAAGACGGCACAATTTATTGATTTCCTTCATGAATCTTTCTGAAGCGTTAGATTGAGGGTGAAAAAGTGAAATGAAGATTCGTTTAATTTTACGACGCCGTAGAGTACGAAGCCAAATTTTAGAGCGAAACTGTGATCCATTATCTGATATAACCTTATCAACATGACCCACTTCTTTAAGAAAATGTTTGATGAAAGCATTAGATACTGAACGAGCTGTTGCTTTGCGTAACGGTGTAAAACACACATATTTTGATGTCAATTCCACTGCTACAAAAATGTACGCAAAACCATTAGTAGATCGAACCACTGGACCGAACAAATCAACTGCAGCCATCTCCTTTAATTTCGCTGGAATGATAGGAAACAACGGTGCTCTGTGAGAAATTGTTGGCGGCTTAGCCTTTTGACATAATTTGCATTTGGCAAGAACAGATCGAATACGTTTTTCCATATTACTGAAGTAGCAATTTTCTCGTAATTTATGAAAGCATTTTCTGGGACCAAAGTGCGCATAACTAAAATGTGTGTACCAAATCAATTTATTGACCCACTCATCAGGAATACAAACTAACCAAACAGAGTTGTCGACCGATTTTCGTTTGAAAAGAATATCATTGCGAACTAAATAATACTGTCTGATCGCTACGCTTTCCTTTCTCCTCCACTTCTCCTTAATGTCCTTCCAGATTGGATCCTTATTTTGCTCCTTAGCGATGTCCTGGAGCGAAGACGAAATAAAGTTCTCAAACGCAACACCTTGAATGTACATCAAACAATAATGGTTTTCTTTGCAGTCCTCTTCAGCACTTTGTTTCAAACCCATAGGTGCACGTGATAAAGCATCAGCAACAATATTTGAAGATCCCTGTATGTAAACAATAGTAAAATCAAATTGCTGTAGATACAGCGCCCATCGTGACAATCTGCCATGAGTTAATTTTGTCGACATAAGAAATTCCAAAGCTCGATGGTCAGTGTAAACCTTAGTATGTCTACCAAACAAAAATGTGCGAAATTTTGTGAAAGCCCAAACAACAGCCAAAGCTTCAAGTTCCGTAATCGGATAATTCTTTTCGGATTTAGAGAGAACACGACTTCCAAATGCAATAGTCTTCTGTACTACAACGCCGTTTTCTTCTATCTCTTGAAATAAATGTGCACCTAGGCCTTTGTATGATGAGTCCGTCGCCAAACAAAAATCTTTAGATAAATCCGGATGTGAAAGAAGTGGAGCAGCAACTAAAGCGTCACGAAGTTGTTCAAATTCTGATTGAGCTTCCTCATCCCAACACCAATTAGAATTCTTTCCAGATAGTTCACATAAACGAGGTGTGGCCAAATTGTCCAATCTAACAAAGCGTCTAAGAAAATTACAGACACCAAGGAAACTACGAACATCACGTTTTGTGGTAGGAACAGCATAATTACGAATAGCGTCTAGTTTTTCTGGATCAGGAAGAATACCTTCTGTAGAAATAATGTGACCGAGAAATTTCACCTGAGAACGACCAAATTCAGATTTTTCCAAGTTCACTGTCACGCCAACTCGTGCAAAAATACGTAATAATGAATCCAAAATTTTGTTATGCTCACTCCAAGAACGTTTAGCAATAAGAATATCGTCAACATATGAAGTAATATTGTCACGAAGATAAACAGGTAAAATTTCATTTAAGCTACGAATGAATGCTGCTGAAGATACAGTAAGTCCAAACGGTAATTTCCGAAATTGGTAACAGTTACTAAAGGCTAAAAAGGCAGTATATTTTCTACAATCAGGATGGAGTTCTATTTGCCAAAAACTTGCGCGCATATCAATCGTGGATAAAACTTTAATTCCATGGAAATGTTGAAGAAGTTCATCTAAATTTTGTGGACGGTCAGTTTCAGGAATAATAATATTATTTATCTGTCTGGAATCCAGAACCAAACGAATTGACCCATCCTTTTTAAGAACAACGTGTAATGGGCTGGTATAAGGGCTGACTGCTGGCTCAATAATGCCCTGATCTAACATGTATTGAAGTTCATTCTTAACCTTGTCTCTGTAAGCCAAAGGAATAGCGTACGTTTTCCCGCGAAATGGTGTGTGTTCTTTTACTTTAAATAAATATTGTAAGCCTTGTATAGTTCCTGTGTGATGACTAAACACTGTAGCATGTGAAGTCAAAATATGGTGCAGCTCTTCTCTTGCAACGTCATCTGGCACTTCAGCTTTCTTAACCTTTTCATTAATTAATTCTTCGCTACTAATTGTATCCTCCATCGCGTCTCTGTATCTATTGTCATTGTCATGAATAAACACACTGTCGTCATAATGCTCAACGAAAACATCAGAAGTAAGAAACCTTAAACATTTTGTATCTGATTCAGATCTTGCTAAACACTCGAAAAATTTCAGACATTTCGGCATTCCGGCAACAGTCAAATTCACACTTCCTTCTTTAAAGTTCAAAATTGCCTTATGTGTGTTCAGAAACTCCATACCTAATATAATCTGTGTACTGAGTAATGGAACAATAATAAAATTAGCAGAAAATTCGTATCCTTGACAAATGAAATTTAGGTTGGTCTGTTGTTTAACTTCCACACCTTTTCCAGAAATCGCTCCTCGAATTGTAGTTTTAGAAATAGGTAACACAGGACAGGCAATAGTTCTTTCACATATACGAAAAACTGATTCACTAATGACGTTCAATGGGCTCCCAGAATCTAGAACTGCAGTGAACTTATTCTTACCCACACATACTTCAATAACAGGATGTAAAAATGCGTCTACATTATTCTCCTTTTCGCCTAGCAAAATGTCTCTCATATCTTCCAGGCGTACGTAGTGTAAAGTTGTAGTGTCATTACTTTCTGAACCATCTATATTGCTGCCAGAAGCCGAAGCTGCTAGTCATTGTCGATTGTTTGCGTCACGTCTTCGATTATTCCCGACATTTCGCGGATCAATTTCTACTATTTCCACTTGTCTCTCTGAATTTCTGTCACGCGGAGGATGCCAATTAGGTCCTTCCTGTCTGTTAGATGCAAATTCTTGGTTGTGTCTGTTATTAAAATTTCTGTTTTCCTGTCTGTCTGCATAACTACTTCTTGTAGAATTTCGACTGTCACTTCTGTAATTATTGCTGTATCTACTACCCTGGTTATTTCTGTAGTAAGAATTTCTATTATTGTATGGATAATTTCTGTCTTGATGATACCGATTACTGTTTCCGTATGATTGATCATTCCGGTAAGAATTACCGTTATTATAATTGTCTGTGTAATTTCTGTTAGAACGTCTGTTATTGTCATAAGGCTGGTATCTATTGTCCTGTCTGTTACGTCTGTCATTCTCAAAATTACCCATATAACGCCCGTTCCGATCACTATCCCTTTTCTCTGAAAATCTATCGTAATTACTGTTACTGAAAAAGTTACAAGAAGTCCCGTCGTCGTTGTCATACTCAAGTTCTTGTAACAAAGTCTTAAAAGTCTCAATGTCGTCTTTACATCTTCCGGCTAAAGCAATTTGTCTTATGGATTGTGGCAGCTTAGTTAAACAAATGCGAATTAATTCAGTCGGGCTATAAGGGTTCTACAAGAACTGATTCTTTCGAATCATCTCTTCAAAGTATTCTGCCGGCGTGCGGAACTCAGACTGTTTAAAATCACGCTGCATAATCAGACTATGTTTGACTCTGTCTTGTGTGTTTTCGGACCAATATGCCGATAGAAATGCATGATAAAAATCATTCAGATTATTACAATCTCTAATGAGTGCGCGCATCCGCGTCGCCGGTTCGTTTTCTAAATATCCACACATAAATTCCAGTTTGTGACTTAGTGGCCAATTTGGTGGGAGTGCAACATAAATTGATCTAACCATGCACATGGATGTATGTCATTCTTAGAATTGCGGAAGATCTTAAATTTCCGAACAGTCAAAAAGTGTTTATAGTCAAAGTTTTCGCCTCGTGGCGACAAAGACCTACCGCGTCTGTCCCAGTTTGAATGTCGATTATTGTCAAGTTCGCGCGCCTGGCGCTCTCTTGTTGCATCCCGTAAATGAAACAAATTATTTTCTTCAAACTCCTCTGCTATCTGTGATTCCAAATTTCTTTTGCTGTCTTTTCCTACAATTTCCCCTTCAATTTGTTTGACTTTCTTTCGTAACGCCTCAACTTCCCTTTTAACACGTTCATTAAATTTTCCCTGATTTTCAACATGCTTATTTATGTTCTGGTACTCTTCGGTTTCTGCAAATGGTAATGGAGCTGTATCATCCGACTCTCTGTCCCCATGTAAACTAAGATTTGTCAATTTATCTGAAATCTCCTCAACTCTTTCCGATAAGTCACCTATTTTTTCTTTCTGTTTATTTACGTCTTCCGTAAGTGTCGCGACTCGGGTTTCAGTGTTGACACATTTGGTAGTTAACTGTTCATATTGTTGTGTTAGATTATTTATTCTGCCATTTGGTACGGATTCCTCGATTCTCTCAAATATTTCTTCATTATCGTGTACACGTTGTAAATTTAACTCTGAAAATTTTTGTACTATCACGCGATCTCTTTCTTCCTGTTCTCTATCTTGTTCCCTTTGTCTAATCTCCACTGCAATTAATCTATTATTGTGAGAATTCAAAATCGGTTGTACTTCTTCCCTAATTTCTTTCTTTAATTCATCTTTCATATTTTTGAAACATGTCCCTATTCGTAAATCTAACCGTGTTTCCAGTGTTCCCATATCAGTTTTTAATTCAGATCCCAAAGTTCCCATCTCGGTTTTAATTGTTCCTATTTCTGTTTTTAATTCAGATCCTTGTTAGTCTAACCGTGTTGCCAAAGTTCCTATCTCTGTTTTAATTGTTCCTATTTGTGATCCCAAATTTAATATTGCACCCATCAACTGCTCCATAATAGCCGGTTCGAAATTCCTTTCGCCCCTAACATTTCCCGCAAAACCAGTTTCATTCGTCATAGCTGTCAAGCTATCTGTGTTCGATGCTATTCCAGAATTTTCTATCGTTAATCTCGTATTCTGTGAATTTTCTGATTGAGAAAAATTTTGAAATGGTTCCGGACTGTCTTCCCGACTTATTAAATTGTTTTCAACTCCATTATTCATCATACTGTTGTCCTGTGTTGGCGAGTTCGCCATGTCGACAGTTTCGTCATTCTCACTATTCATCATTTTCGCCTTTTTCATTGATCGCGTAATCATTTACAAAACATACAAAACTCGTTACTGTACGAAAATTACACACAATGCCTCTTTATTTCCAACAATACCATTCACACGAAATGCTTCCCTCAACCACGATTAACGAACAATTGAAATCTTCCTAACTGCACAAAATTGTCAACCCCGTATACAAGATAACAAAATTAAATTCTGCAAAAAAAAATACCATTAGAAGAGTGACAATTACCAAATCTACACATGCAAAATAGACTACAATTACTAAACTACAAAGTACTACAACAATACTACTGTCTACTATTTTTACAATCAGAAGAATTCCAAGGGACGATCCGAAGCAGCGGTCGCCACGTGCATGGGGGCTTAATTAAAATATAATGCAAATAATTTTAATTTTTTGATTTAGTAGTTTGTCCGATTACGAAGTCTCGTAACGGTTGGCCCTGACTAGTATTATTACGCAATCTGACTGCATAGAACAACAACAAAGAATGAAATGGAAATTTTCATTAACGCAATTAATTAATTAAGTCCCCAGCAACTATAAAACCTACGAAACCAAGGCACAAGTTAACTGTTCTGTGTGTGGAAGTATGACTCAACGTACGCATCTGGCACGGTTCTTCTTCAACAACACAAGAAATTTTAAATATCATTTATACTGAATTAATTAAAGAAAATAGAAATACCATAATTACTCAAGAAAACCAGAATTACACTCTAATACAAGAACACAAGCCCGATGCTTTGTTGACTGAACCTGTAATGACGCATTATTCAGGACATTGAAATAATGAGAAAGAAAAGAAAAGTTGTATGTTACCTTAATTTATATTGATGAAAAGCACTCTAGACATTACAATCTCTCCACACCGACTCGCTACTATCACATCTCAACAAGAACTTTTCAGTATCACATCTCAGCAAGCACTGCCTACTAGCTCATCTCAACAAACACTCCTCACTACGACATCTCAGCACAGACTACCACGAGTTCTCCCAAAGCACTGCCCACTACGAGTTCTCAATAATCACTGCTAGTGGAGGTGGCAGAACAATACTCTCTAGCGCGATCTCTGGCGCTGTGGCTCAGTGTAGCCACCTTTCACAATACACATACACAGTAGACATTCACAATGAATGCCGTAACGAGACTCTCTCGGAGGTATCCAAAAAAAAACTCGCCACCCCACCACATAGGAACTCTAGACACTCGAGCAACCCCTTTATCCAGAATCTGGGATGCTACGACCATAATCATAGGTCGAGGCACAATCGTCCAGAGACACTCCTCGGTAGGGATACACAACCAGCTACGGCAAACTGAGCCACACAAACAATGCAAATAACGGCCAACCTCGGCATCACAGCATAGCTGAATGACACCGCCGGATGAATCACACAGCCGCTCAACCGGACATTGCAGGTATGCCTAATTTTGCACACTAAAAACAAACAGAGCACACACAGCCTCCCACAACGCGCGATTGATTCAGTGGCCAATCGACCACCAGTATGACGACTACGGCTTTTACAGGTTCGCAGACGCTGCAGCTGAGCCAGGAGACCCCGTCAATGCCCATCCCAGCAGTATCTCACGTCAGTTCTGATTGATACTCCTGTGACGAACCTAAGATATGACGCCGGTACAGAGCATTGCACGATACTCAATCACTAACTAACCTTACCTTTATTATTTTCGGCCATAATGGCTATGTTTGTGAACCGTGACTATGTGGGATAATTATTTAATTTTTAAGTAACATTTGGCTCTGAGCACTATGGGACTCAACTGCTGAGGTCATTAGTCCCCTAGAACTTAGAACTAGTTAAACCTAACTAACCTAAGGACATCACAAACATCCATGCCCGAGGCAGGATTCGAACCTGCGACCGTAGCGGTCCTGCGGTTCCAGACTGCAGCGCCTTTAACCGCACGGCCACTTCGGCCGGCTAAGTAGCATTTCTCTGTATGTATGTATGTATGTATGTATGTATAAACGCCTGAAGATGAACAGAACATGTTCGGAACGCGTTGTATTATGTTAGATTGAACATAAAATAAAAAAAGTGACTGGTAGCAGAAATTAGAAATGAGTGATAACCTTACCCTTGCATTACGTCTCGTCCCGTAAAGCCACCTGTCTTCTGTCATCTCAATGGACCTGTGTTAGTGTGCAATCATACCCAGACGCATAAACAACATCACGGTTCCGCATGCTGTAAGGCCCTCGATTTGCAACTAAAAGTACGGAGGTGATAGTAGATCTATTGAGATGGTCACCACGTCTGTGTGGGCGTGGAGGGTTCCACCCTTTGTAAAGAGCTGACAGTCTGGTCAGTAACATCAGGACGTGGTTTTCAGAGAACAGGTTAACACTTAACAGCAACAGGACGCAGCGCGTACAGTTCCGGACACGAAACTGTTGTAAAATAGAAATGTCACCGTCCCAAAGCGTTTTAAGAATCGGTTAACTCGACTATTTTAAATTCTTAAGGCTGAGGTAGACGGAACGCTTTCCTGGACGATCTTGTGTAGAAACTGAATGCTGCAGTCTGAACCAGAAGAACGATTTCCACTGTCTCAGACGCAAACACGAAGACTTGTCTGCTTTGCTTACTATCACTCTGTTATCTCGCATGGTGTTATATTTCGGGGCAACTCTGTGCACTCATCAAGAATGTTCTTGGTCAGAAAAGGATAGGCAGACTGATTTGTGGTGGCAGTTCTCGAACTTCGTGTAGGGCATTGTTGTATACAGGAAAATAAATCCAGTGCTGCTCAACCACACTATTGATAACAAATTGCTGGAAACAGTATCTACCGTAAAATATCTAGGAGTAACTGTCCAGAGCGTTCTTAAATGGAGAGACCACGTAAAAAATATAGTAGGAAAAGCAGACGAGAGACAGAGGTTCGTAGGAAGAATCTTAAGTAAATTTAACTCGTCCACGAAAGAGCCTACAAGGTGCTTGCTCGACCGATTCTTGAGTATTGTTCCTCAGTATGGAGCCATTACCAAGTAGGACTGCAAGAAGAGATAGAGAGAATACAAAAAGCACAGACACCTTTCATCACGGGAGCGTTTAGTCGGAAGAGACGCTGAACAAACAGCGACGGCAGACGCTACAAGAGAGGCGTTGTGCTTCACGGAGAGGTTTACTAATGAAATTTCGAGACAGCTCTTTTCGAGAAGACCAGGACAACGTATTACTTCGTCCCACATACAGCTCGCGAAAAGATAACGAGAAATTAGCGGTAAGACAGAGGCTTACCACCAATCATTTCTCCCATGCTCCATTCACGTGTGGAACAACGAAGAGTGGATCAGCCAGTGGTACTACAAGTACACTCCGCCATCAGATGGCTTGCGGATTATTGATGTAGATGCTTATATATAGATCCACGTACACCTATTCCATCATGCGATTGGTTGTTGAGGACGTTGACATATTCAGAGTATACTGCACCACTTATTCAGCCAACAGTAGATGGAAAAACTATATATGCAGTTGTGTAACACTTCGTTAATCATTGTATATAACAGTGTGCACTATTCAGTAGGTTTCACTTTCAATAAACCACCAAGAGAACTGAAAGGAAATGTACGATATTTACAGTAGGCGGGAAATCCGGTTTCGACTCCCAGTCCAGCACGATTTCTCATTGTCGTCTTTCCATTATTAAGCTGATTGTAGTCCGTTTCCGCAACTGCGAATACATTTCACGTATGAAAGCAAATGAGTGATAAACCTCAAGTATTTAAATCCGAGCTGAAGTATTTTGTTGTGAAATCCTTCTATTTTGTACCACAGTTCCTCAAAGCAGTTAACGTTTATCCTTGAAATATTAATTTGCTTACTCTCAATTGTTTTCGGGTCTTATTAATTCCTTAAATCTTTTGTTTATAAAATTTCTAATGAGCATATTATAAAATGTGTACCGATTTGTTCCACGAATATGTAGCTTTGGCTCGCAAGGTTCCACGGAAGCTGCTAGATAAGCAAATAAATGTCAGGCTTTGCAAAATAGGTTCATTGAAGCTATACCTCTTTTAATATATTGCTTCACTGCCAATAACACGTTGTTTTGGCTCCAATATACAGGGTGGTCCATTGATAGCGACCGGGCCAATATCTCACGAAATAAGCGTCAAACGAAAAAACTAGATAGAAGGAAACTCGTCTAGCTTGAAGGGAGAAACCAAATGGCGCTATGGTAGGCCCGCTAGATGGCGCTGCCATAGGTCAAACGGATATCAACTGCGTTTTTTAAATAGGAACCCCATTTTTATTACATATTCGTATAGTACGTAAAGAAATATGAATGTTTTAGTTGGACCACTTTTTTCGCTTTGCCGTAGATGGCGCTGTAATAGTCACAACCTTATAAGTATGTGGTATCGCGTAACATTCCACCAGTCCGGACGGTATTTGCTTCGTGATGCATTACCCGTGTTAAAATGGACCGTTTATCAATTGCGGAAAAGGTCGATATCGTATTGATGTATGGCTATTGTGATCAAAATGCCCAACGGCCGTGTGCTATGTATGCTGCTCGGTATCTTGGACGACATCATCCAAGTGTCCGGAAAGTTCGCCGGATACTAACGTTATTTAAGGAAACAGGAAACGTTCAGCCACATGTGAAACGTCAACCACGACCTCCAACAAATGATGATGCCCAAGTAGGCGTTTTAGCTGCTGTCGCGACTAATCCGCACATCAGTAGCAGACAAATTGCGCGAGAATCGGGAATTTCAAAAAAGTCGGTGTTGAGAATGCTACATCAACATCGATTGCACCGTACCATATTTCTATACACCAGGAATTGCATGGAGACGACTTTGAACGTCGTGTACGGTTCTGCCGCTGGCCACAAGAGAAATTACGGGACGATGACAGATTTTTTTCACGCATTCTGTTTAGCGACGAAGCGTCATTCACCAATAGCGTTAACGTAAACCGGCATAATATGCACTATTGTGCAACGGGAAATCCACGAAGGCTGCAACAAGTGGAACATCAAGCGACCTTGAAGGGTTAATGTATGGTGCGGCATTATGGGAGAAAGGATAATTGGCCCCCATTTTATCGATGGCAATGTAAATGATGCAATGTATATTGATTTCCTAGCCGGTCGGAGTGGCCGTGCGGTTCTAGGCGCTACAGTCTGGAGCCGAGCGACCGCTACGGTCGCAGGTTCGAATCCTGCCTCGGGCATGGATGTGTATGATGTCCTTAGATTAGTTAGGTTTAATTAGTTCTAAGTTCTAGGCGACTGATGGCCTCAGAAGTTAAGTCCCATAGTGCTCAGAGTCATTTGAACCAATTTGTGGAAAAAAAAAGGTTCAAATGGCTCTGAGCACTATGGGACTAAACATCTGTGGTCATCAGTCCCCTAGAACTTATAACTACTTAAACCTAACTAACCTAAGGACATCACACACATCCATGCCCGAGGCAGGATTCGAACCTGCGACTGGAGCGGTCACGCGGTTCCAGACCACTGCATGACAGAATGGCGAAGTACTTCCAACATGATGGATGTTCCGCACATAGCTCGCGTGCGGTTGAAGCGGTATTGAATAGCATATTTCATGACCGGCGCATTGGTCGTCGAACCATGGCCCGCACGTTCACCGGATCTGACGTCCCTGGATTTCGTTCTGTGGGGAATTTTGAAGGATATTTGCTATCGTGATCCACCAACAGCCCCTGACAACATGCGTCAGAGCATTGTCAATGCATGTGCGAACATTACGGAAGGCGAACTACTCAGTGTTGAGAGGAATGCCGTTACACGTAATGCCAAACGCATTGAGGTTGACGGACATCATTTTGAGCATTTATTGCATTAATGTGGTATTTACAGGTAATCACGCTGTAACAGCATGCGTTCTCAGAAATGATAAGTTCACAAAGGTACATGGATCACATTGGAACAACCGAAATAAAATGTTCAAACGTACCTACGTTCTGTATTTTAATTTAAAAAACGTACCTGCTACCTACTATATCTAAATTGAGCCTTTGCATTTCCCATTTCAGATTTTCTAGTTTTCCTGTCACGTTCAAGCTTCTGACAGTCCACGCCACGACTCTTAGCACGTTATCCTTCTGTTGATTATTCAATCTTTTTCTCATGGTAACCAACCCTTGGCATTCCCATCCCGGAATCTTTTGTCAATGGAGAGATCATCATGACACTTCTTCAATTACAGGCCACATTTCCTGTGGATACACGTTACGTGTCTTTAATGCAATGGTTTCCATTGCCTTCTGCATCCTCATGTCGTTGATCATTGCTGATTAATCCGCCTTTAGGGGCAATTTCCCACCCCAAGGACAAGAGAGTGACCTGAACCTCTATCCGCTCCTCCGCCCTCTTTGACAAGGCCATTGGCAGAATGAGGGGTGACTTCTTATGCCGGATATCTTCGGCCACCGATGGTGATTATTATTCAAAATTTAAGCAGCCGTTGGATTCGAACCTGAGACCGAAGACGTTTTTATTATGAATCATAAACGCAACCCTCTTTTTTTAAATAAAGTGTAGAGTGGTCAGTTCTCAGCTGGTGGAGACAAGGCGGGCATGGGTCGAAACCCGAGGCTTCGCCACGATGCCTCCCCCTTCCCATCTCTGAATCACTCCCCTCTACTTTTTTTTTACCGTGTACAGGGAAAATAAACAAATCTTTATTTGTACAAGTATAAATACAACAGAAATGCCATCCTTCCGGCTGGATCAACACGAGACATTACACTCGAACGAGGCGTGCAACAGTCTTCATTAACAAGTTGTCATAAAAAAAAAAAAATAATAGCAATAATATTGCAGTGAGCTAAGAGGTGTGAAGCAATAGACAGTAGAGTTGGGGGAATGACCAGCGTACTCTTGTATAGTGCATAAAAGAAAGGAGACGCGTGTCGATGCGCCTACTCCACTGTGGGTTACGACATAGAAAGTAGCGCGGAGAGTCTCAGATGTCAGCACAGTGGGTGGTGGGGGGGGGGGGAGGAGGGAGTGTCGCCGGCATGTGGCACCATCCAGCTGAGAAGGGCTGACGTAAAGATCGCGTGGTGTAGGTAATTGGCGAAGAAGGCACTGTAGCGCGGTCGGTACTCGACTTCAGTGTGGGGGGTTTGTAAGTCCCGCCAGAAGTTAAGGCGTGATTTTTCGCCATCAGTATACGTGTAGATGGTCGTCCACCTCTTGACTCATACAATATCATCATTCTTGGTGGCGGTAAAATAAGTAGCCTCAGGATGGATAAAAGTCCATTGGTCAATCGAATCTGACGGAACGCGGAGGTAACAGGCAACGAACTGTCGACCAAGTTTCCAGACGTCACTGGTGGCAGCACAAGTCAGTTGGTGTACATCGTGGTCCGTGAGGTGACAAACTGAACAGAGTGGAGTCTCCGTTAGTCCGATGACGTGAAGACGTTGATTTGCGGCGAATTTTCCACATGGGACGTGGTACCATGTTGCCCGGACGAAGAAGCTGGCGGGTAAGACGCCAAACCGTGGTCCACCGTGTGGATGGATATCAGAGTTTGATGTTTTTGCTGGATATGTAACGAAGCAGTGGGGTTTATGTCGAGGAGAACGCGTGTTCGGTCAGTGTGTGTAGGCATAGCTGAAGTCGACTATGAAATCAGAAATGTGCGTCAGATGATGCTTGATGTGTCCGATTGGTACTAGTGGCGTTATGGTCGCGGGCGTAAGAATTTCCAGCAAGGTGCGCGTAAGGGAGGTGACGTCGTTCCACTGCTTGTGCATGGTGGACATGTACAAGGACGCAGCTTGGAGTCCCACATTGACAAGGCCGAGGCCTCCCGCTCGCGGAGGGAAGGTGAGCGTTTTGTAACGGACCTTAAAGAGCGTACCGGCCGTAAGAAAGTATCCGAAAGCAGCCTGGAGGCTGCGTCCAATAGTTGATGGCAACGGGAGTACCTGTGTACCCGTGCGATATGGGCCATTCGGGACGCCACATGTTCTTTGAGATATTGGACAAGTTGTATTGAATCGAGTCGGTGAAGGAGATTTTGTCGCACCGCCGTGCGGATAACTTGGAGTGCACGCCGAAAATTGATGGTAGCGGAGCGGCGCACGGAGGAGGTGAAAATGATACCAAGGTATCCTAGTTTCTGTACACATGGGAGAGGTGCTAAGTCATATTGTGAGAGTCCGCGTCTAATGGACATCACCTTGGATTTAGTCACATTCAAGTTACTGCCCGCTGCAGTTCCGTACGCTGGCATCAAATCGAGCACGGTTTGTGTTTCAATCCGTGAGCGGACTAAGAGGAGGAGGTCGTCCGCATACGCACGACACCGAAAACTGTGCTGTCGCGTCGGATGACATCGATAAAGGCGGGTGGAAAACACATTCGGCTCATCACTGAGAACAGAAAACGATGCCACACTTTGTCGAAAGCGCTGTCAAAATCAATGGCAACCACCGCGGCGCGGGGTCTGCACGTTGCTGCCAGTGCAGTTAAATCACGACATTCTCCTGTGGCCGTTTGAAAACTGAGCCACGCGGAGTTGTCTGTTCCGGGGATAGAATGCTAGGCAGGATCTTGCGGCATCGCGTCGCAAGGAGTCGTGTAAAAATTTTATTGTCTTCGTTAAGCAGAGACATGGGACAGTAATGTGCTGTCGGCACTTGCGATATCGGTTTATGGATGGGTATAATAATTCCCGCGACAAAGGACGGCGGTAGGCGTTCCCCATCGTCACCAGTTCATGGAACATCGTCGTCCACCGTGACGCCATTAGCGCGAGGAAAGCGCGATAAAATTCTATGGGCAATCCGTCGACACCATGTGACTTGTTCAGAGCACCTTTGTTGATTGCATCGTGGACATCGTCACGCGTAACTGGCTCTATCAAGTCGTCCGCTTCGTCTCTGGCGAGGGTGTGGTAACACAAAATTCTCAGCGCCGTTGTTGGTGGTCTCCTCCTGGTACACTGTGTGGTAGCGGTATACAGAGATATTGACGATTTCGGCCTGGCAAGTGACTTGCTGGGAGCGACAGGTGTAGACCTTGGTGATGAGTCGTTGTCGTCGTTGTTTTCTATCGGAGGTGATATGATACATGGTGGGATGTTCTTGTTCCGCTGAATCTTGACGGCGGGTGCGTACCATCGCCCCCCTACAGTCTATGGCGTGTCAACGTTACAATTTGTGCCTTAATGCTGCTGCGTTCCCTCTGGGTGTCAGGGGTGGGCGGCTGGGCGTCCAGGTCGTGGAGAACGGTGTAGAAATAGTCGGTAGTGTGCCGGCGCCAAGCCGCTACTTCCTTGGCATACTGAATCAAGACACGTCGAGGGGCAGCTTTGGCACGTTCCAGCCACCAGGTCAAGGTGGTGCAGTACTTTGGTAAGCGTCGTTCACAGGTGGCCCATGTCTCGGTAACACGTTGAAGACATTCGGGATCATGAAAATGTGAGGTGTTTAGCTTCCACGATGCACGACTGCACCAGACCACTTGTTGGGGGAGGAGAATATTGCAGATGTAGGCACAGTGGTCCGAAAAGGTCAAGGGCCAAAGTTCTGCACCTTGGACTGCAGGCGTGAGTTCCTGAGATACGTAAATCCTATCAAGGCGGCTCGCGGAATGACTCGTCTGGTTAAGTATGTCCAGGTGCGTCGCCGTTCCGAAGTTCCCAAGTATCGCGCAGCAACAGATCGCGGACGACAAGGTGCAGTTTTTTTGTGTTAGCAGAAGAGCCAACACCGTGTTACGAGTGGAGGCCGAAATGCACGCGTTTTAACTCACGCAGGCTGGCGTGAGGAGGGAAGAACCATACTGACGTGAGGTCTGGAACATGACAAGGAATGAGAATTCAGAAAGCGGACGTAATTAGTTTCATACTTAACTTTACTCCATTAATGATGAACGTCGCTCTTGACGGTACATGATTCACAATATTATCTGTTCAGAATACATTCTTGAAGTAATTATAGTAACTGAATATGGCGCCTTGCTAGGTCGTGGTAAATAACGTAGCTGAAGGCTAGGCTAAACTGTCGTCTCTGCAAACGAGAGCGTTTGTAGACAGTGAACCATAGCTAGCAAAGTCGGCTATACAGCTGGGGCGAGAGCTAGGGAGTCTCTCTAGACTAGACCTGCCGTGTGGCGGCGCTCGGTCTGCAATCACTCGCGGGTCCGACGTATACTAACGGCCCGCGGCCGATTCAAAGGCTACCACCTAGCAAGTGTGGTGTCTGGTGGTGATGCTACACAGTTCTTTACAGGTGTTGTAGTGGAGCATTTGAGCCTTAGGGTGCAGAACACAATTAAAATCACCCCCAAGCAAGTAATGGTAACAGCGTCCAAGAAACAAAGGGGCGATTTCTTCTGAATAGAAGTGTGCCCTGTCGCGTCTGCGGGTGGAGCCGGACGGATCGTAAATGTTGACAATACGCGTCCCCATGACGGTGATGGCCATGCCTCTGGCGGATGGAAGGTATGTGATATCAGCCACTGGAATGCCGTCCCGAGCGTAGATGGCTACGCCACGTCCCAGGTGGTCACCATTAGAAGGATAAGTGTTATATCTCGCGGCGTCTGGAAGTGTGGCAAAGTGTACGTCCTGTAGTAGTACGATGTCGACATCCGATGCTCGTATCACCTCTCGCAGCAGTTGAATTTTCACGGGGTTGCTAATGATGTTGATGTTGATGGTTGCTACTTGGTAGGTTTGGAGTCGTACCCCACCGTGGTGGGGAACTCCATCAGCTGAGGGTGAAGAGGGGCGAGGCAACGGCGAGTCATGCCGTACGCCACCTGACGGCGTTATCGGTGGCGTAACTAGGCTTCCGTTTGGGGTAACTCCTTCCCCAGTATGTGGTTCGGGCCTTCGTCACTCCACGCCATTGAAGGCGCTGTCGTTGTGATGTCCTTAGGTTCCACTCCGTTCGTAGGAGCTGAGGACGTTACGCGGCAGTCGCAACGGTGGAGTCCATTGGTTCAGGAGCACCTGGGCGAGTCAGCAGAGTAGGCACCGGCACAGCCACAACCGGTGACATGTTGTCATTAGTGTCGTCGTGCAGGTTCTCGGAGGCCTCGTCGGGCCGGAAGGCCTTTGGAGCCTCAGGGGGAGGTGGTCCGTCTCGTTCCGAGACTGTACGTCACCTCCTTCTGCGCCTCATAGGTGAACGTTGTTTGCGAGATCGTCCCTCTGTATCGGAAGACGAAAGGGAGTGGCGGCGCTCTGGGAGGAAGGCCGTAGCGGGAACGATAAGTGAAGGGACGTCCATATAATCGGCCGGGTGGCGATTTGAAGTCGTCGCTGTTGGTAGAGGCGCCGGAGTAGCGTCAGGTTTTGAGCCTGATGTTTCGACCCCGGCGGTATCCGTAGCAGCAGGAAGGGTCACCGGTACGTGGTCCGACGGACGGCGACCTGTTGGAGGAGAAGAGATCGCTGATGCTTAGGTGATCGGTAAAAACGTCGCTGGAGTCGGAGGCGTCACGGTAGCGGCTGGGAATTGAGTGATTCATCGCTGAAGACACTCAGACCTGAGGTTGCCTCCTTTGCCGCACCCGGAACGGGTCTTGGGTTGGCCGTCGTGCATAACGACCGCGTGGCACCCTCTGATTTGCAGGTAAGATGGCACGTGTCGTACACTTTTAGAACGGGGTACGTTTGGAATTACGCCCAGCGTTTGGCAGTGTCGTTTGGCGCTGGCCTCAAACGTAGTACACGATTGGCGGGGCTACGAAAACTTGTTCCTCTTTGCATAAAGTGGTCAAAACGAGCTCCTGCCGCATTAACTCAGCTCGTCCTGTTTCTTCACGAGATGTAGAAGGTCTTAGATATACAGCTCTCTGATCTCTGTTCAGGTCCGACTTAAATTATAACTATCACATGAACGAAGCTGCGGGGATGGCGAGTCAGAGACCGTGGAGCAGTTACACGATGCAGAGGGACTGTTTAAAAAACAGCACTGGAGTTTTTGCTGTAGGGATAGGTTCGAAAAAGGTGAATCGTTTTGAGATATGAGAGTGGCATGAACGATTCACCAGTGGCGGTAATCATTAAAAGACATCTCTACAGGATCCAACACAAGTATATGACAGAATGGATAGACTTGATTTCAAATTGAGGACAGCATTTCTACCAGAAAGCGTAACGCTATCAGCAACTCGTGTGTACCTATAGACTCAAGACTGCTTTTTATGCAGGTTGATAGTAACATAGTCGCTATGGTTGTATTTTTAATAGCGCGGTCCTTACGCGAAATGTATTGTGTGGGCTGTAGGATCTCTCTGCGGTCAGCTTCAAATGTCGGTTTTCATAGAGTTCCTTGAAAAGAATATCGTTTCTACTCCACAGATTCCCAAAAAATTTGGGAATTTGTGTTAAGTTCTGTGGGACCAAACTGCTGGGGGTCATCGGTCCCTAAGCTTACACACTACTAAATCTAACTTAAACTAACTTACACTAAGGACAACATACGCCCGCACGGTTGGCCGTGCGGTCTTTACGCACGCCTTTTCGGGCGGGAAGGAGCGCCTGGTCCCCAGCACGAATCCGCCCAGCGGATTTGTGTCGAGGTCCGGTGAACCGGCCAGTGTGTGGATGGTTTTTAGGCGGTTTTCCATCTGCCTCGGTGAATGCGGGCTGGTTCCCCTTATTCCGCCTCAGTTACACAATGTCGGCGATTGCTGCGCAAACAAGTTCTCCACGTACGCGTACGCCACCATTACTCTACCACGCAAACATAGGGGTTACACTCGTCTGGTGTGAAACGTTCCCTGGGGGGGGGGGGGGGGGTCCACCGGGGGCCGAACCGCACAATAACCCTGGGTTCAGTGCGGGGCGGCGAAGGGTTGAAGTGGAGTGCGGTAGTCGTCGTGGGGTTGTGGACCACTGCGGCTGCGGCGGGGACGGAGCCTTTCCGTCGTTTCTAGGTTCCCGGTTAACATACAATACAAGGACAACATACACAGCCACACCCCAGGGAGGTCTCGAACCTCCGACATGGGAAGCCGCGAGAGAGCCGCGCGAACTCACACATGGCGGCCCTGACCACGCGGCTACACCATGTGGCGGATTCCCATTTGACCAACCTGGTTAGTGTAAATGGACTACTGAAAAAAATTACTCGCTATGCATACTTACTCATGATCAATTTCATTGCTTAAATTTAATTAGTTAGCCTATCCAACTGGTATCAATAACGTGCCGCCTGGTGGGTAGAGGAGATGGCTAGGGCACTATGGAATGGTTCTTGACCAGTGTTTCTTTATTCCTTTTTCTTCGCTGTGGTGACATCTTTTGATACAGTTTCAATCTCCCACCTACATAGGGCGAGACAGGCTCTCACGATTTGTTTCGTAAATGCTAGTATATCTTCGCATTGGTAAAACGGGAGCTGCCACAGTGTGCTGAACAGCTACATACTATTGAATTATATCTTGTTGTTGTCGAACGTAAAATGAAGGTGTTTTTTTTTTCCGAAACTTGCGCTAATGGCGTGATAGGTATTCTGTAACGTTATTTCACGTGTCTGAATTGTTTGTAATACACACGCGCATGACAGTTTATTTACGGACACTGAACACGAGAGATACTCTCAGGTCTTGTAATTTGCCCATCAAGGTGAAAGAAATTGTTCGATATGGATGTTCTTTTTTCTTTGGAGTTTAAATTCTCCTTTTGCTTTACTCAAATGAGGGTTTTGAGATAACGAGGACATTCCTTGGTGATCGGTAATTTTCGCAGCAAAATAGTCGAAGTTTTTTTTCCCTGATTTTATGCAGGTGGACATGTCTCTGCTGATCATTTGTGATCGTTGGCGGTGCACTTCATTGGATGTCACAAAGTAATGAGATGCGAATTGTATCCTGCAGTCGATCGTCTAAAACTATACCGATTTTGCTGACAAAACTGAAAGAAAATGGACAGTGCCTATTTTCGTGGAAAGAGGACATTTATTATCGTCACGATTGTGTTTTCCTTTTTTAGTAGTTGCTTTATTATAGGAATCGCGTTGACCTGAAATACCAATATTACAGTCTAGTGCTCATAACGGCGTGGTGGCCGAGTTCCGTAAGAGGTCACGGCTGTCCATTTAGACAAAAACCCACAGTCTGGATAGCCCTCATTGATCACGGTTTTGTTCAGAGGTATACCAGCGTTGCACTCTATTATAGGACTGTGTGTAGGTTTTGTCGGCGTCAAGAACGCTGACCGTTCATGGGAGCGCATTGTATTGTAGACACTGCAGTGTGAGCTGCGGTCGCTTTAGGTGGAAGGCTTCCTGTTTCCCAAGCAGCGGACTTTTGAAAAAGCTTTCTGGAGCGGCACGTTCCTTGGACAAAGAAATTCCCGCCAAAATTCGAAATTTCAGCCAAAATTAAGAATTCCCACCAATAGGGTAGGATTGGTGAGGGGGGGATGGGGCAGGGGTCTGGGGCCCACGTGCAGGCTGAGAAAAACACGTGACGTCATCTGGGGTGGGGGTGGGTGTGGGGGTGGTCGGGGCGGTGGTGGTTGGGGCAGGGGTGATTAATTGATCAATTTAATTATTTTGCATATCAATTTCATGTAAAAATTGGGGTGATGCCCTCATCTCCCTTCTACTAATTTGTTGTATTAATTGTCACACTTATCTATCAGCTCTTAATGCTGTCGATATTCGAGCCCTGATAATTTGTTAAAACAAATTGTTTTGTATCATATTTTATGTATATAGCTTAAAAATTCGACTTTGTAAGTTTCCATTTTCACTAAATTTTGACTTGTTCATCGCTACGGTGGGACTATTATGTACTGTACTCTGGCTGAAATGTCTTGTTAGTCTCGATCTCTGCATTCCTCTGGTTGTCCTTTGTATCCTTGTGCTTCGCTCAGATTACTATGCAGCTCACCTATATACCATTACCTACACGTAAGCACCACTTCTTGTCTGTTTCTAATACCTTGTAATGTTATTTTTCAGCTTGAACTTGATTGACGTATTTTTGCCAATGAATGCGTCAATAGCTGTTTTCCTACATTCCCATTTTCTTAATATGTAAGTCTTTTTGTTCCAGTTTCGTTTGTGTATTGCTCTTGTTATTTATATTTTATGTTTGTGGTTGCAGTTACATTTTTGACTCATACACCAGTTACAAAGACGCGTGTACCAGATGATGGTCTGTAACCGTAACCGGTAGTACAATAAAAACAACACATACAGCTTTGCTTTATGAATTCTGTGAAACTGTGATTTGGGCCCACGCCCTGTATATACTATACCATAAATATGGACGCAATCGGTGATGACGAGTGGGTGTGGTCCTCTTGTAACGAAATAATCTTGCACTTCAAAAACATATGGCCACGGAGCCGCATAATTCAGCACTAGACCTCTATTGTACTGAAGCTCGATAGTTTTTAACAACAAGCGCCTCTTACAACTATAGTAACAACAATTAGACCTTTGCGGTGCTGATTTATAAAAAGTAACGTTTCCTGTTTTGACGCAAAGAGAGTTCCATTAGTAGCAGCAAGAATTATTTATTCTTGCTGTTACTGATTATTGTATGTGCAAATACAGGGCATGTACAAGTAACATTAAAGTTTCGGTCCTACAACGAAATGGAAACAGCGTTATACGAAAGTGACGTAACGATCTCATTTCTATGCTGGCGATGCGTGCAGTACACATTGCTCGCCTCATGAATATTCCTATTCTGTGGTACACTGCTCAGCGAAACACAACGGAGAGATACACTATTGGCCATTAAAATTGCTACACCATGAAGATGACGTGCTACAGACGCGAAATTTAACCGACAAGAAGAAGATGCTGTGATATGCTTTTCAGAGCATTCACACAAGGTTGGCGCAGGTGGCGACACCTACAACGTGCTGACATGAGGAAAGTTTCCAACCGATTTCTCATACACAAACAGAAGTTGACTGGCGTTGCCTCGTGAAACGTTGTTGTGTTGCCTCGTGTAAGGGGGACAAATGCGTACCATCACATTTCCGTCTTTGATAAAGGTCGGATTGTAGCCTATCGCGATTGCGGTTTATCGTATCGCGACATTGCTGCTCGCGTTGGTCGAGATCCAATGACTGTTAGCAGAATATGGAATCGGTGGGTTCAGGAGGGTAATACGGAACGCCTTGCTGGATCCCAACGGACTCGTGTCACTAGCAGTCGACAGGCATCTTATCCGCATGGCCGTAACGGATCGTGCAGCCACGTCTCGATCCCTGAGTCAACAGATGGGAACGTTTGCAACACAACAACCATCTGCACGAACAGTTCGAAGACGTTTGCAGCAGCATGGACTATCAGCCCGGAGACCGTGACTGCTGTTACTCTTGACGCTGCACCACAGACAGGAGCGCCTGCGACGCTGTACTCAACGACGAACCTGGGTGCACGAATGGCAAAACGTCATTTTTTCGGATGAATCCAGGTTCTGTTTACAGCATCATGATCGCCGCATCCGTGTTTGGCGACATCGCGGTGAATACACGTTGGAAGCGTGTATTCGTCATCGCCACACTGGCATATCACCAGGCGTGATGGTATGGGGTGCCATTGGTTACACGTCTCGGCCACCTCTTGTTCGCATTGACGACACTTTGAACAGTGGACGTTACATTTCAGATATGTTACGACCCGTGGCTCTACCCTTCATTCGATCCCTGCGAAACTCTACATTTCAGCAGGATAATGTACGACGGCATGTTGCAGGTCCTGTACGGGCCTTTCTGTATACAGAAAATGTTCGACTGCTGCCCTGGCTATCACATTATCCAGATCTCTCACCAACTGAAAACGTCTGGTCAATGGTGGCCGAGCAACTGGCTCGTCACATTAATCCAGTCACTACTCTTGATGAACTGTGGTATCGTGTTGAAGCTGCATGGGCAGCTGTACCTGTACACGCCATCCAAGCTCTGTTTAACTCTATGCCCAGGCGTATCAAGGCCAGAGGTGGTTGTTCTTGGTACTGATTTCTCAGGATCTATGCACCCAAATTGCATGAAAATGTAATCACATGTCAGTTCTAGTATAATATATTTGTCCAATGAATACCCGTTTTTATCTGCATTTCTTCGTGGTGTAGCAATTTTAATAGCCAGTAGTGTATATAATGTAATATAACATACTGATAACTAGGTGGGAACGAACGTGCGGAAGCGTGTTGCCAGACGCCACACAGTCGCGGGCATGAAACCTGGGCGACACATGACAGTCCCGCGACACCAGGGAGTTGAGGGAACGAGAAAAGACAACGTGCTAGCAGGTAAGCCGTCGGCACACGGACCGTGCTGTCGAACGATAACGTTGAGCGTGCCAAGTTCAACGTGCTGCTGAACGCTCAGGAACGATGCGACTTGTGCATACGGTACGTGGGCCACAACGTGGTATACGCGATCGCAACGCACTCCAGCGGCAGTTGTGGGATGTTTCTAGTTCGTAAATCACACTGTTTACTCAACAGGCGCTCGTAAAATTCCGCTGTATTAAAACGCACATTTCCTCCATCGTTCATATTCTAGTCACGTCGTTCTATATGTAATATACACAAAGAAAACTTTCAATATCGATGTACATGTTTTAAGACAAAAAGGAAAGTACCATGTCCAATCAAATAAGGAGACAGGCCTATAAAAGTTCCATTACAAACAGTGCGTCACAGATCTGCAATAATTCTCCGCATAAGATAAACACTATTTTGTCTTTGCCACGTTTTAGTAAAACCCTAAGGTCATTCTTACTTCATCACTGTTCCTACCCAGTAGCAGAATCTTTACATGTAAATTACGAACTCAAAAGAAAAAGGAACAAAATATCTTTATACAAGGAGCGCAAGCTGTCCTGTAGATTAAGCATAACATAACATCAAATATTGTAGTATATACTTACATACATTAAACTAATAATAAAACATCAGAATCTATTATATACGCGAATGTTAGGAAAAAAAATATCTAGACTTCGCGAGATGCGGACCATCATCAGATCACAATCTGGCCATAAATCATCAACGCTACTCACTACGCTATAATGACAACTTATTTCTGGCCAATTCTAAGATGTTACCACTTGCTACATGCTTTCATCGTAACTATGTTACTAAGTGAAATTTAATTATAACAGCCGGTCGGAGTGGCCGAGCGGTTCTAGGCGCTACAGTCGGGAACCGCGCGACCGCTACGGTCGCAGGTTCGAGTCCTGTCCCGGGCATGGATGTGTGTGATATCCTTAGGTTAGTTAGGTTTAAGTAGTTCTAAGTTCTAGGGGACTGATGACCTCAGAAGCTAAGTCCCACAGTGCTCAGAGCCATTTGAAGTATTTTTTAATTATAACAAATTGTACCAAGAACAATGTGTTTTTGGTGAATCCTCAGTGTGTCGCAACCTTCAAATGATATACTCTCATAATACGCAAGTTACAATAATTCTTTTGCCACGAATATGATGTCTCTCACTATTTTATTGCAACGAATCACGCAGTTAACAACGGGTTTTTGAGTGATTCTCAATTTGCTGCTGCTCAGAAATGACATATGTACGTATAGGCTTGAACTGAATGCCCATATAGCGCCTCACAGGTCAATGCTGAAGGGAGATGGCGTGCATGTGACGGATGTGGCGTTGTGCTATCTGATTTGTCAACGCTGAGACGCACGCTCAGATTATCTGACAGGCTAGATACTGCTCTGCACGTTCGGAAAGACTCGCGAACGTGACATTCGACGCTATGACGTCAGAAACTCGGCACGCTTAACGTTTGTATGCACATTCCGTGTGCCGACGGCTTTACGGTGCACTGCGATGGTGATATTCATTACAACATGGCCCAGAGAACACATACAGACGACTTCAAAATAGGAAGAATCATTGGGAAACCGGAAGAAGGACTAATCTGATACGTGTACGCCAGGAGTTTGCTCTTCCTGATACCATTGTTCCACCAGTGTGGGGAGCTTTCCGAACCAAAGGCACTGCTGTCCGATGGAGAGAATGGGTGGACCACAATGCAATGGTGCAGCAGATGACCGCCAGAAGCAAGAGGGGACACACGTCAAAAAGCGGGTGCAATTGCAACCTCATTTAAAAGGACTCTCCACAGTGGCACTACTCTCTTTGTCCGATGACCAGTACGCTGTGTTTCACTGACGCCCTAAAATCGGCGGCACCGTTTGCGATTGCGCCAAGAGCAGAGGGACCTGACTGACGAGGAGTTCGGTTGCTTGCTGTTCTTGGATGACAGCAGATTCAGCCTGAGCACTGATCCTGGACGTAGCGTCAAACGGTGACAGGGAGGAAAACGTAATGCATCCAGGAAGATTGACGAACATGATCGTTTTGGTGACCCACGTGCTATGGCTCAAATGGCTCTGAGCACTATGGGACTTAACATCTATGGTCATCAGTCCCCTAGAACTTAGAACTACTTAAACCTAACTAGCCTAAGGACATCACACAACACCCAGTCATCACGAGGCAGAGAAAATTCCTGACCCCGCCGGGAATCGAACCCGGAAACCCGGGCGCCGGAAGCGAGAACGCTACCGCACGACCACGAGATGCGGACCGTGCTATGGCGTGGAGAGGCAGAAAGGTGCAAGGGCGTACTGATTTCCAAAACTTTGAAGCCGATACACTCGTTGACGTTGTCGCTCCTTCCTCATGGCACTCTTTTCAAAGATCCATTGCTACCTCACATAATTTGTTGTAGGCGTCAATACGCGCCCGGATTGTACAGCGGAGGGCCGGCCGGGTCGGCCGAGCGGTTCTAGGCGCTACAGTCTGGAACCGCGCGACCGCTACGGTCGCTGGTTCGAATCCTGCCTCGGTCATGGATGTGTGTGATGTCCTTAGGTTAGTTAGGTTTAAGTAGTTCTAAGTTCTAGGGGACTGATGACCTTAGAAGTTAAGTCCCATAGTGCTCAGGGCCATTCGAACCATTTTTGTACAGCGGAGGTGGAGAAGTCCTTGAAATGAAGAAACTTAAAACTTAAAACCCACCGACCACGCGTGGGACTCGTTGGGGACACGTATTGCAGCACAGACACATCACCAACAATCATCTACAAGTTGTCAACGGGGCTCGTTCAGAAATGGAACGCCCTACCACAGGAACTCGTCAGCTACTTTGTGGCGTGCATGGGATCACGTTGCAGAGTGATGTACTGTATTAACCACCATGTCCCGCTTTCGCAACGTCCAAGGGAACACGATAAATCGCGGTGACCTTAGCGTAGTTATTATCTTTGAATAATAGTGTCATTTTTGTTCGCCTCACTGCCTATTTCTTTCAGTTACATTCTGTACTATACTGAATCCTTCCTATGTGTGGTCCAAGTTACATCGAGCTATGTAACTTGTCAATGCCACGTGGTCAACTGCCGTGCCGAGCTGGATACACCGGTTCCCATGAGATCACCGAAGTTAAGCGCCGTCGAGCGTGGCTCGTAGCTGGCTGGGAGTTCGTTCAGGTAGCACGCGCGCTGATGACGTCTTCCCCTTTGCCTTTACGGTGGAGGGGACAGGTCGGGTGGTGGCGTAGAGTCCTTGATCACCAGTCTTTGCGCCAAACGTCCTGAATTCAATTCCAAACCTCTCCGCAGTGTCTCATGACGTGATGCCATGCGACACCGTTGATGGTGATCCGTCCGTCGGATAGGGATGTTAAGCTTAGCAGCCCCCTTGGCAGTCTTCGAGAGGAGTAGGCTATCAGCCGGCACCGGGTTTCACCCTCTCACTTCTCTCATCATCTCCAAAACGAACACGATGCTACACAATACACACACATCCATCACAGTCGCCTTTACTTGACAGACACACTTACGTACACAGCTCTCATCCTTGGGGAAGGAAAGGGGTCTGCGGCCTCGGACGATAGCGAAAACCTTTCCAATCAGGTGCCTGATCTGCCTTTCGGGGTCTCCCAGCCATTCATGCCGTATGACTTTATTTGTTAGTGAAACGTAGTGCGGAGGTTACTGCCGACCTTAAGTTTTGCACACTAGCGAATTTGAGATAGATTAAGAGTAGGAATTTTCTGTTGTTTCTACACTCATGCTCATAAATTAAGGATAATGCTTACACATGGTGAAACAACGCTCTGGTGAGCGGTTTGCTTTTTTAAATCACCTCGGGGTATGACCATACGGTGCATTTGACCTGCGGTCGTCGCACGGCGGCGCTGGCAGCTGTCCACGTACGCAGGGCTGTGTTGGAGCATGTTAGAGTACGGTGCAGTGAGTAAGTGTGCAGACGTTTTCAGACGTGCTAATGCTGACTGTCTGTTGAAAATGGCTCAAAGAACACACATTGATGACGCTATGAGGGTTAGAATACTAGGGCGACTGAAGGCTGGTCAAACACAGCAGGTCGTAGCACAGCCCCTCCGTGTGACACAAAGTGTGATCTCAAGATTATGGCAACGATTGGAGCAGACAGGAAACGGGTCCAGGCGCCACAGTACGGGACGTCCAGGTGTCCAACATCACAAGAAGACCGATATCTCACCATCAGTACCCGCAGACAGCCACGGAGTACTGCTGGTAGCTTTGCTCGGGACCTTACCGCAGCCACTGGAACAATTGTCTCCAGACACACAGTCTACAGACGACTGAACAGACATAGTTTATTCGTCCAGAGACCTGCAAGGTGCATTCCACTGACCCCTGGTCACAGGAGAACCCGTAAAGCCTCGTGTCAAGAACACAGTACATGGTCATTGGAACAGTGGTCGCAGGTCATGTTCACGGACGAGTCCAGGTATAGTTTGAACAGTGATTCTCGCCGGGTTTTCATCTGGCGTGAACAAGGAACCAGATTCCAACCCCTTAATGTCCTAGAAACGGACCTGTATGGAGGTTAGGGTTTGATGGTGTGGGGTGGGATTATGATTGGTGCACGTACACCCCTGCATGTCTTTGACAGAGGGACTGTAAAAGGTCAGGTGTATCGGGACGTCATTTCGCACATTTCCGCCTTTTCAGAGGTGCAGTGGGTCCCACCTTCCTCCTGATGGATAGTAACGCACGGCCCCACCGAGCTGCCATAGTGGAGGAGTACCTTGAAACAGAAGATATCAGGCGAATGGAGTGGCCTGCCTGTTCGCCAGATCTAAACACCATCGAGCACGTCTGGGATGCTCTCGGTCGACGTATCGCTGCACGTCTTCAAACCCCTACGACACTTCAGGAGCTCCGACAGGCACTGGTGCAAGAATGGGAGGCTATACCCCAGCAGCTGCTCGACCACCTGATCAAGGGTATGGCAACCCGTTGTGCGGCCTGTGTACGTGTGTATGGTGATCATATCCCATATTGATGTCGGCGTACATGCGTAGGAAACAGTGGCGTTTTGTAGCACATGTGTTTCGGGACGGTTTTCTCAGTTTATCACCAATACCGTGGAATTACAGATCTGTGTCATGTGTGCTCCCTATGTGCCTATGCTATTAGCGTCAGTTTTGTGTAGTGCCACGTTGTGTGGCACCACATTCTGCAATTATCATTAATTTACGAGCATGAGTGTAGATATGAAGATAAGCAAGCGGAAACAGTTATACGAATGATAATTTGCTATTAAGACTACTAAAACTTTTTTTTTAAAAAAAGGCTATGTCACTGCATTTGGTTTCGCAAGTTTCATTGCCAGAATCAGCCGGCTGTGACGCTGCGGCAGTGGGCGGGGGGCAGCTCTAGGACAGAGCACTCTCTCCGGCAGCCGCGCTGATGAAATCACTCCAGCCAGCCAGAGGCGCATCTGTGTCACAGCAACTCCTGTTTGCGGCGCGCTCCTGAAATAAGTGCGAACTGCCATCGAATTTAATTCCGCGAGGATTATACCGGACGAAATAATCGAGTTACGGGGCACATTTCCACACGAAATTATTTTTGTTCTGGCGTGCCGTTTTAATTTGCATGTGAGATTAACGCTGGAGAGCGCAACCGCTCTCGCTACGTCCGTTACTCGGCCACTGGTTGCAGCCGGACGTAGCCGCATACTCCACTATCACTTTCGCGACCGCGTTTCAGTATCACTAAATCCCTCCCAGACATAGTTTTCTTTTTAGAATTTGTTTGTCCGATTAGTGTTGGTAAAACGCGGATTAGTGAAGAAATTGAATTTCCGCTTTATGAGAAACATTGGGCCAGTTAACTTATTTACATTATTCCAGTAGGTGAGAAAAATAGAGACGACGATGTAATGAAAAGTGGACATATGACATTACAAAACTAGGATGTGTACAACTGATGAAAGTAATGCATGGAAATTTCTAGAGAAGATCTTTATCCCACGGCTGTTAATCATGGTGATTAGGGTGACCTACACCTCACTCACATCAGTTTTTCCGTAGCCACAGATACAGCCAACGACCAAGATGTCCTTGCTTTGGTCTGTGGACTGGGCAAATTTTCTCTGTTTCATTTGTACGGTTTTGGGTATTTTGTAAATTAGGCTTTGGGTGAAGCCCTACTGGAGACCTGTCTGTAAAAAAATATACATCCTTTATCTCTTTACTTCAGGGTTGGCATCGCAGAGATCATCAAACGTTATTCTTTCATAAAATGCCTGAGGATCAGTAGTATTTTATTCTGACAGCACTGGTTTTGTTTGCTGAACGTAAGCATGTTCTCCCCAGGATTGTCTAAAGATATGTTACTTTAACCTACCGATAATCGTCTTTTCTGGTAGTTATCTAGGAAATTCAGACATCTAGCAAATGTCAGCTGTACGAACAATTTTTGTTTTAGACACTCTACTGGCATGTAGGCCTCTAATCTAGGAACGAACATGCTCACGTTTTGGTTCCAACACATATGAAGTTAACAGTCAGTTTAAATGACAATTTATAATTCCATTAAATTGAAGAAAATTAATCTTTTACAACAGTCATTTGTTATCTCCCTAATAAACATTTAGTCATAAGATTAGTTATTTTTCTAGTCTTTCTTTAAGTGAAATAAAAATTCGTACAAAAGTTATTGTATGACAGATTTTCATTAACTTAACGAGTAGAGGTGAATTAAATTAATAAAAATTATCTTCTTAGAAGAAGTGCACCACCTCAGTAACATTTGCCGACCGCAGACAAACAACTATAGGAATGTGTTCACAATGTTTTAGTGAGTAATGCAGACTAGCATAAGGATTACAAAGCCGGTAATATTTGTCGATATGAAGTGGTACTATCTCCACAGAACATCAAACCTCCGTTGGTCCGTTAATAGAGAAGGGAGAAACTTCCCTTCTACCTTATGCACTCAAATTTCTTTACCTTTATGGTTTTCATCGAAGCACGGTGTGTTTTACAGATGTGCTCAGAAGGAAGTTTTGCTTAATCAGTAGTAATGTCTGGAGAAATGGTATAATACAGTAAATGTCAACAAAGTTGGATTAATTTGTATCCGACATTAAGTACGGAGTTATTATTTTGCAAAACTTCACGAAGAGTCACTTGACTGATTTTTTTGTTTCTGTCTCTTTTTATTGGACGAAAAGGCCGTTTTCGCATTCTGAAACTGCAAATTTATGCGACTGAACAGCTGTAAAATAATTTGCAGTGGTTAGCACAGTATATAGATGTTGTTATGACATTATTTAAGGAACTGTCACAACGGAAGACAAAACAACATGAAAACTGCAGTTTAGGAAGTTCATGAGAAATCGTCACACACTCGTTATACAACACTCATACTCAAATTTCACATCATGGCTGTGGTGGAGATATTTCCAGCAATACGAATTAACTTTCTTAGTAATTCAGCAGTCCTAATCGTATGCAGCAGTGGCTTTGAAATTGTACGCGGGTCGCATTGCAAGGACGCCGTGAACATTTTCCCACACTAGGTACCTAGCAGTTACGATTAAAATCCATTGACTTATTTTCGGAATCCGTTGTAAGGTACTTGATAAGCACTTCTGATCCCCTGGATGACGAAAATACGTGTAATATTGATGGAGAAATTACTTTCAAATCAACATTTGTCTAACAATATTCTTAGTGGAATGCATGTGGGTGGATTTTAGGTGTACGACATCTGGGCTGTTAACTTTCATATTGTTTGTATATCATGTGAGTACCTTTAAATAATCTCATATGTTATTTCGAGACCAAAGTAGAGTTCCTCATGCAGGAGCTAAAAAGTATATAAAGGCTGTGGGCCTATCTTGTTTAAATCTCTTACAAATGAAACGTAAAAAAAGTCCATCAGTTGTATGAAATAAATTCGAACGTATTTTAGTTCCGCTTAATAGTTTCTTTAGAAGACATGTTAACATGAAAAACCTTAAAATTTTTGGACATACAAGTCATCGCTTCAACTCATTGTTCAAATTTCTACTCTTTTTTTCTGATTACAGAATACATGCAGGGTGTGGTGCACAGTAACAGTCACGACATAAGCACCTCGAATCGGCACCGCTTCTACACACTGGATACGGCCAGGTCCCGTCAGACAGTGCCCTAATCTTGTTAGGGCCACTTCTTTCCGTGTGAGTGACTGGAGCGATGTCCGTCATGGCGTTGTCGCAGCTTGTTGGCTGCTCTCTCCAGCCCCTTGCTCTTCCACTGACACATAGCCTAAGATTCCTTCGAAGTAAGAGGTGATGGTGTGCAACCGAGTGGCACACTGCCTTATCATCTGTCTCTCATACACCTTTCTGGCTGCGTTGTCAGCTTGCTCATTCCAGTGGATATCCAGATGGATGATACCGCCTTCCCTTGAGGCTGTAACAACACAAGAAATAGCGGAGGAGCTGCAGTTCGTTGAGGCAACAGATACATATTCCACGAGGATGCATACTTGATTTGTTACGTATTGTTCTTAGACGATAATTTCTCTATATGGAGCACTTCCTTTTTTTATCAAGTATTACTGTAAGTACCGACGTTCGAGAATTTTTCGAGATAGTGAACACATTTATGTTTGGAAATAATTTGAAATGGACGAGGTATGCTGGAATGTGTTCTGCCGTGGACGATCGATATTCGGCTGTTACGGAGGATTACGAGCCCTTGTTCGAAACATAGCTGTAAGTTCAATGTTAATCGGTGCATCATTCACTGGTGCGCACTAGTATCAAAGTATATGAGTATCGCAGTGAATTTACTGTTAGAACGTATCGTCAATGTAGATAAATTCGAACAATGATGGGTTGTGTGAGCGTGTGGGAGTCGAACAAAAGCCTTCGTTATATTTCTGCAACTCAAGATGCCTCTCTTGAGGTAATGTGCTGTTTCGTTGTTTCCAATTACGGCAGGAGCGTGCCCTTTTCTTGCAAAATTAAATGCGAACATGAGAAATACTTTGCGGAAATACAATTCTCAGATAAATCAGCATATTTATATGATATCTTTGAAGGTTAGATGCATTAAATCTCTCGCCGTAAGGATGCGACATAAACATTTTAAAATCAAGCAATAAGATTTCAGCTTTTAGAAAATAATTACAACTATGGAAAGAATAGGTTAATGACTATGTTACCCACGATTGATTTCCTTTGTCCCACCAGTTTCTAATCTCCGCTGAATTCATTTTGTCTTTCAATATAATTTTTTTTTACAGAAATCACATACTAAAGCTACTAATCAAATAATTCGGAAAATACTTCGAAGCAAATAATATCGACAAATTCACAGGGTTCAAGACCAATTTGGAGCCACATGTCCTTCAGGATTTGGGTGTATATGAAGGAAGGAGGTAGGAAGAATAGGGACTCACACCCCGTTGACGACAGAGCACATGTTCGGAAACTTTGAAGATAGTGAGGGGGATACGACCTGATGTTGCATAGGAACCATCCCGACATATTGCAGTATAAAGATAACATCAAAACGCTTATGTTGTAGCTATGACGGGATCAAATTTCTTTTATAATTCAGTATGCTTTGATATTCTCTATTTATGCTTTGGAAACTTATGACGATACTCAGATACAACCTGATACACACATTGGTTCTGCTTCTAGTTTTTTAAAATTATTTCTGTTCTCCATAAAATTGACCCCTCTCTTAGATGAATAATTTTTAACTTCTTGTCTGTAAACGTATATGGAGCCTGACGATACCTTCATTCACAGACCATTGCGAAGAATTTGCTCTAATGAATTTGATACTGAAATCAGCTCTGGTAAAAATACTCTTGTTTTATTAGAAACAACTTACTCAATACTGTTATGGGGAATTTCTGGGATTTAATCGATTCCTAATTTCGTCTGAAGATTCTGCTTCGACGTTCACTGCATTGACCATTTTCATTTTCGGTTAACGAGACTAATAAGGACCAAAGATGACCAAGATGGCGGATAATTTGTATGATTTTTGTCAAACCGCAGGAGTGATACCATTATCGCATCCATAAATTTATAAAATTTTTGAAGATCAAGATATGACGCTTTGTCTTGAGAAGGGAAACATACTCATGCTTTGACACACAGTAATGCGGGAAATATACATTTAAAAACTGAACATTCTCTTCATACGGTCTCAGTTCAAATTTATCACGAATAAACAGTTTCAGCTATAGCTTTGTCCATGCACATTGCACTTGGCATGAGTGTTCATTCAATTCTTTTATACTGGGTTCCGGATCAAGTGTTCTAAATTTTATTTTATTTGAATATTTATTTTATTTTTTTATTTTAGAATGACACCGTTTCCTCAATAACGCTTCTGAGAACGGTGTATCTTGTATCTGAAGCCTGCTAGGTAATTACGAGCTGTCAGTCCCCAAAAGGTTTTCCGTCAAAAGACACACACCTCTAAAAGAGTTCGTATTTGATGTTACTGTGTCTAAACCTAATTCAAAACTGTAAAATCCCTGATCTTCGAAACGACCGAAATATTTCTAAAGTTATGGACATTAAATGATTAGTGAATTTGTCATGTTCTTCATTTTCAAGTACGTACATTCATGTATAAAATTTATAAGTGCGTAAGTACATAACTTCCTGGATTATTGAATGTAATTTCTCTCAACTGCAGCCTCCTTATGGCTACCTCTGCTTCCCATAAAGGTCTCTTTCTCAAACAACTGACCACCGGTCCATGCATGAACCTTGGTCCACATTTCAACAGCTTCTAGTTAAGAACTATCTTCTTCAGTACTAGTGATATGTAAAGAATTAACATGATCTTTGTCCCCAAGTTTTTGAAAAGTACCTCTTTATTTTTGCTTATGAACCTTTGATGGCCTTCCAGTTCGATTTTCATTTTTTCCTTTTGCACACTTCCATTGATGATACGAAACTTAACTTTACATCTGCTTGTTATTTCTCAACTCGTGCTTTTCCCAGTTAAAACGTCACTTCCCGTGTAGGTAACGTAGTACTTCCATGCACAGTTAATTTAAACACCCGAAAATTGTAAAAGAAAACTGTTAAGGCTTCTTTGAAAGATGTCTGTATCAGCTATTTTATGCGAATATATCCGAAAAACTCCGTATTATCTGCCGTTAACGAAGACACCGTACCTGCTACAATTACTATCTTCCCTCGAAAGTGGAAGGCTGTTGAAGTGATCCGAGTTGGATAGTGAAAAGAAACGACTCGTTTCGCTTTGCCTTCTAAATTTTATTTTATTTGAATATTTAATTTTTTTTAAGTGACACCGTTTCCTCAATAACGCTTCTGAGAACGGTGTATCTTGTATCTGAAGCCTGGTAGGTAATTACGAGCTATCAGTCTCCAAAGCGTTTTCCGTCAAAAGACACACACCTCTAAAAGAGTTCGTATTCGATGTTACTGTGTCTAAATCTAATTCAAAACTGTAAAATCCCTGATCTTCGAAACGACCGAAATATTTCTAAAGTTATGGACAGTAAATGATTAGTGAATTTGTCATGTTCTTCATTTTCAAGTACGTACATTCATGTATAAAATTTATAAGTGCGTAAGTACATAACTTACTCGTTACGTCATCCAACAAATGAAGTAGGTGACTTGAGAATGCATTCAGTTAAGGAAACTGAAGAAAAACCCACCTGAATTAGGTAACAAATGAATTTCCTATACAGAAGTAATATTTTGCGAAGTTAATGGTATTTTTTCTGGAACTTCAGGGTCTGAATGCCCAGCGCCGGACGTCGTTGAGACCCAAGAAGAGTTTCACATTTGCTCCCTACACTGTAGGTGTTGATGTGAATCCGTCAAAGAAAACGTCGGTGAAACCGCCAGATCGCATAGCACTCGCGTGTTGAAGCACGTACGGCAAGTATGCCTGGGACAACACAACAACTTTTTTTTAAATCTCATTTTGCTCTATATTGGTCGATGAATCTGTTCGTGGCGGACGTCCGATGACAGCCGTTCAGGTTCTTTGTTGATCCGTTCACTCAGTTTTTTATTACAGAGGGTAGCTAACCATCTGACCGAGCACGCTGAGTACCGTGCTGCTACAACTCAGCTATAGCCGAACACCACCAGGACTATGCCCGAACCATTAATTTTCAAGTCTGCGGGAAATGCAGTAGCGAAATGAAAGAGTGGCTATCGAAACATTTAAACGTCCTGACAGCATGGACAGGATGAATGTCTATCGGTTATCCATAGCCTGTTTGCCAGTGCTTCCTGTCGGGCCACCTGTTCGCCAGCCAGCAGCTCCACATGACACGGGTTCAAAAAAGACCAGGCAGAAGAGAGCTGATGGTGGCATCATCCCCTGCGTTCAAGACAACGATTCACTTTTGTGCATCTGTCGCCTATCAGTTTAATAGAGGCAATAGCCTGCTGCTCAGCCACCGCTCCCTAGAAATTTTTACTTCGAATGGGATCCCAGAATGCTAGGTCAGCCGCGCGGGATTACCCGAGCGGTTTAAGGCGCTGCAGTCATGGATGTGCGGCTGGTCCCGGCGGAGGTGTGTGTGTGCGTTTGTGTTGTATTTGTTTGTCTTTAGGATAATTTAGGTTAAGTAGTGTGTAAGCTTAGGGACTGATGACCTTAGCACTTAAGTCCCATAAGACTTCACAGACATTTAAACATTTTTTGAATGCTAGGTCAAAGCGACCTTCCAACGGAAATAAGAAAGGAAATAGGGAAAGGCCATTATCAGAATCTAGAAGTTAGTCGTCCTGAAGAGGACTTCTGCAAAGACGATCGAAACTTCGACGTTTTGACTGTCTTAATGTTTCATAAGGACGCGGCCTAATACCCAAATGATTTTACTAATAGTCTTCACTAAGTTTTTGTGCATATACAGTATGTTTTACATTTAACGGCATCAGTTGCACATTTCAACTGCAGTAGATAGAAGAAGTAAGATGGATTGAGGTATCGAAAAGGAGCTGTGTCGGCTCGTACAGATTTCTCTTCCGGGCGACTTGCTCTGCTTGGTTACTCCTGTTGTTTTTCCATCGAAAACTGTGTTGCCGCTGCCGCCCACTATGTTGCCGTCTGGCGAAGCGACCTCTTGGTAACGAGCTGTCGGTTGGCGATTCACTTGCAATCTTTCCCTTGCTTGTGATTTCATCGCGAACCAAAGTTGGTTGGTCGGTAGGTCGTCTCCGTGGACGACGTGTATTCGGCCTTTGACCACATCGGTGCTCTGTGTACCCCTGTTTACTCGCAATCCGTCGCTTTTGCTGCACGGTGACTGCTTTTACTATTGTTTGAGTTACTTGCGGTATTGTTTCTTGATGGATCTGTGAAGGGGTCCAAATGAGAGGAGTCCTACTGGGACAGACAGGGCAAATATTGCGCCGAGTTGTTAAACGTCTTTTGAAAATTGTGTTTTAGAATTACATTCGCCATCCAATGGGTCTCAGTTAGCCCTAACCACACAGCGAGACGGCTGTCATGTAGCGCTAACTGTGGACTGTTGATGAATGCCCTGTATTGGAAAGGTGCCTTATTTGTATGTAGTGAAATCGTTGAATGAGCAGTCTATCTTAGTGCTGTCCAAGCACTGGATTTTCAGAATCAGAAACCTTGGATTAATCTTGTTTAAATATTACCCTCTTGTTCAAATGTATATGGGTTCCGGCGACAAATGGCTCTGAGCAATATGGGACTCTACATCTATGGTCATCAGTCCCCTAGAACTTAGAACTACTTAAACCTAACTAACCTAAGGACATCACACAACACCCAGTCATCACAAGGCAGAGAAAATCCCTGACCCCGCCGGGAATCGAACCCGGGAACCCGGGCGCGGGAAGCGAGAACGCTACCGCACGACCACGAGCTGCGGACTTCTGGGGACAATTAATAATCTTATTGCAGTTATTTTTGATTATTTCTTGGGCTTAAGCGTTGTAACCTTATAGTATTCACCTCTTTTTTTATTTTATTTTTTCTTGGGAGCAAATTTACAGAAGGTTCAAGAGGTGACTGTTCCTGTGCTTTATGTGGTTACTGTCTAAGTTGTTGATCTAACACAAATATCAGGTTGTCAGTTAGCCATATTGTATGCTGACCCAACTCTTGGTTGTCCCACTGCCCAAGAAGCTGTTCCGGTGTGCCGACTTGACAACGGGACAGGAAGCGGACGCGGTTCTGGGCAGAGGTCGCCACTGGGACCTCGCCGGGACAGCTATTCCGTGCCGAGTTGCGGATGCGGGTCCTCGGTCACTTAGGTGAAGTTCTTAAGCTTACTGCGACGCTCTGTTCCGGAATCATCTTAATTTTACGGTCCTTCTTAAATTTGTCCTTGCCTGCCTTTCCCTCCCGAAACCGAGCCTCAAAATTGTGCAAATAGGAAGGTTTCAAGCCATCAGACAGTTACTAAATTTCACCAAGTTAAACACGATCGCAAGTTTATGTTTGGAATTGCTGCCCTGTGTACCAAACATTTATGTCCCTACAGGCCTGCTTGCTGTCAGTGTCTTTACATTTGATGTGTTCCTGGTAACCACACCGTGTCCTGGTTGTTTTGAAGCGTGGCATTTAGCCTCTTAAATTATTTTGGAAGAATTGTAAAAATCTTGATCTATTTCTGTTAAGCTGTTTTTTACAATTTTTAAAAGATGAACATTTGTAAGCCTTCTGGGGCTCTGTATTGATCATGACCTTGTTGCAATACTAAAAGTTTCAAGGCAATTTCTAAGCCTTCTGGCTCTTGGTGATTATTGATTTTGATCTCTTTGTAAGATTTTTAGAGAGAATTCTAAAGTAAATTCTTAACCTTCTGGCGCTCTGTGATTACTGATGTTGATCTTGTCGTAATTTATGTTTAAAAAAAGAAATCGGAACCGCTGGTATACAGTAACGCTGTGAGCAGTTTATGTCTTTTGTCGCCACCAGGGAATTAGTTATATACTATACATAATGAGTATAAATAACTTACAAAGATCAATGTAGTGTGCAGTTAGAACTGATAAATTATCAAAAACTCTGTACGCGCAAAATAAATTAGCAACCATTCTGTGTATTGATTTCGCAACGAACCTAGCCATGGACACAATACTGAGTAGAACTCACTGTACATAATTCTGTCTGCCTCCATGTCACCTTTTTGCCTGCTATGAGTTGTGTCCTACAATGACCTCACGCCATTGCAAGAGGCGATCATTTATTCATTTTACCTTAATTATTACTTCAGTTATATTCTACAATTTAAGACATATGGGAATAAACAGGAAAATACATGGGAATAATGGAGCAACTCAGTGACAGGTATGGGAAAGGCATTGAGGCCAGGCCTCGGATCTTTGGCCCCTGCCGCCTTTGCCTCCGCCTGCCAGTGGGTGAAAACCTTTTCAAAGATCATAAAAAATTACACAAAATGTGAGTGGGTGACGGGTATGGGGATAGCATTGTGACCAGGTCTCCGAACTCTTGACCCCTGACCTCTTCGCCGCCACCAGCTAGACACTAACTCGCAAAAGAAAAAAAAAGTAGATGATAGCGCAGAGGGGTCAGTGCGGGTGGCTGTCATACGGAGGAGCCGGGTTCGATTCCCGGTAATGCCAAGGATTTTTCCGTGCAGGGAAGATGGGGAACGGTGCGCACTCACCTCCACGAGTTCAGTCGAGGCGCTACTTGACCGACCAGTAATGGCTCCAGGTCACGGAAGCTGACAACGGCCGGGAGAGCGTGTCCTGACCCCACGACAGTCCATGCCGCAGCCAGTGGCCACATGGACAGATTGTGACATGGTGCGAGTTGGTACCAGTGGGACTACTAAGGCGTGTGGGCACAGTTCCGTTTGTGTTGTGCAACTATAGTTATACAAATTGAACATTTGCCGGCCGGTGTGGCCCAGCGGTTCTGGGCGCTTCAGTCTGGAACCGCGCGACCGCTACGGTCGCAGGTTCGAATCCTGCCTCGGACATGGATGTTGTGATGTCCTTAGGTTAGTTAGGTTTCAGTAGTTCTAAGTTCTAGGGGACCGATGACCTCAGATGTTAAGTCCCATAGTGTTCAGAGCCATTTTGAAATTGAACATTTAAATAAAAGTCATTGTTTGAGATGTCCTGTTTGTAGTAGTCACACACCTGTACATAGCAACTACCTAAAAGCACCGCTGAATGGTTATCAGATTTCTTTTTTAAAATTGTATTTCAGCAAATATATTTGTAGTTCGTTTCATTTACAAGATCGTGAATGGTAACTATTTTCTACAGAAATACTGGATTCACAGTGGATCAGCTATAAATACCAAATTGTTATAATTAAAGTGCAGCTACTCACAGACGTCCAGTGGGTGCTATAATTACCGTTTGGCAGCGAAGCTTGGTAGATATTCTAATGTGTAAATTCGGAACCGCCTTACGCCGTAAAAAAAAAAAAAAAAAAAGAAGAAAAAGCAAGTTCCAATTTTGTTCACCAGGTAGAAATCTGGACTTGTGACTGCAAGAAAGTTGTATAGAAATATTTCTGTATCTAATGGATTAGGAGCGGTATGAGCGCACAAAAGGTGGAACAAATGAGAAAGGCATAAGGTTGATTTTCTTATTAACTGCCGTCTCCGCAATTTGTTCAATATGTGCACTGGAGACGACGACGAGATGATGTAGATCATATTTTCACCTGGTGGCCAAAATTGGAACTACCTTCCCAGCGTAAATCGGTTCCGCAGTAACGCATTACCATATCTACCAAGTTCGGCTGCCATACGACAATTACAGCCCACACTGGACCTTCGCGCATAGGTATAATTTAATTATAACCACCCGGTATTATGTCAGCGTTTTATACGTAATGATTCGTTTCAAAGTAAACTTGCGTAAGCGCGGAAATTGCAGTTAAACAAATGTAGCAGTAGTAGGCTTCTCGTAAGAATATGCGAAAGGCAAAATACGTGGCCGGCCGGAGATGCCGATCGGTTCTAGGCGCTACAGTCTGGAACCGCGCGACCGCTACGGTCGCAGGTTCGTATCCTGCCTCGGGCATGGATGTGTGTACTGTCCTTAGGTTAGTTAGGTTTAAGTAGTTCTAGGGGACTGATGACCTCAGAAGTTAAGTCCCACAGTGCTCAGAGCCATTTGAACCAAAATACATGTCTGCAACTTGCAGTAGTGTTTGTATCATTCGTGTTTTCTACAAAGAGAGGAAAGAGAAAAATATCCGATACGGCAGCCTGGCGGGAGGGCGGCCAGCTACCGGCACCGGAAATGAAGCCGTCGCCCATTGTGGTGGTGATTGGCGGCGGCAGTAGTCAGTCATCTGTCGCGCCATTGTGGCACGCTGCGCAGGAAGACACTTTGCTCATCAGCGCTCGTCGTCGACGTAACTCAGCACAGCGGCGCAGATGATGCGCCGCGTCACAGCGCGTCCCGCGTCTCCCGAGATTTGCGACAGCGCCGAGGCCCGTCGCATTTGCGGAGAAATGCGCTCCCGTCGTTTATCGTATTCGTTTTGCTGTATTCAAGTCACACGGCTCCATTCGTTTGATACGCTGCTATCGTGTTATGTCGTCGCGCGTCTCGGCAGATTATACTTTGTTTTCAGTACCTGACAGAGACGAATGACGCTCATTGGCAAATTACATTGACGGAAAACAATCACATCACAAAGAGGGAGTTGTGCCACATATATAGAAAAGTTGGTAGGCGTGTATCTGCATCTGAAAGATGATGTTTATACAGATTTCGCGCCAGTCGCATAAGAATGGCGCCACTGTAAGGATGCAATCATATTTGATATAAATACAAGCTGCAACGGTAATGAGAGTTAGTTACCTTTGAGGTTGGATTAGTGAGTTGATATTAGTCTAGAATGCCTTTAAGGCGACAAAGACGCCGTTATCAACACCTCGCCGAGTGTGAACGACGTCGTATAACAGGGCTGCGATAGACTTAATGTTCCTTATGCGATATTGCAGAGAGACTTGGCAGGAACGTAGCCACTGTACGTGACTGCTGGCAGCGGAGGTCACGAGAAAGTTCCGTCACAATGTGGTGAAACAAGCGCTGTATCAGTTGAGAGATACAGAGGCGAGCGAGTGGGCCGGGACTTAATCCCAGTTCACTGTGTAAGTAGGCTGTTCAGGTTTTTATGTTGGTAACACCACGTAGCGCTCTATATGAAAATCACTGACTGTGCTGTGTGAAGTCTGTGGCTGGTTGGCATTGTTGGAATAGTCGCTATTGTAATGTTGGGCAGTTGGATGTGAACAGCGCGTAGCGTTGGGCAGTTGGTGGTGAGCCGCCAGCAGTGGTGGATGTGGGGAGTGAGATGGCGGAGTTTTGAGAGCGGATGATTTGGACGTGTGTCCATCAGAGAGAGTAAATTTGTAAGCCTGGATGTCATGAACTGATATATATATTACGACTTTTTAACACTATTAAGGTAAATACATTGTTTGTTTTGTTCTCTATCAAAAAATGGTTCAAATGGCTCTGAGCACTATGGGACTCAACTGCTGAGGTCATTAGTCCCCTAGAACTTAGAACTAGTTAAACCTAACTAACCTAAGGACATCGCAAACATCCATGCCCGAGGCAGGATTCGAACCTGCGACCGTAGCGGTCTTGCGGTTCCAGACTGCAGCGCCTTTAACCGCACGGCCACTTCGGCCGGCCCTTGTTCTCTCTCAAAATCTTTCATTTGCTGATTATGCCTATCAGTAGTTAGTGCCTTCAGTAGTTAGAATCTTTTATTTAGCTGGTAGTAGTGGCGCTCGCTGTATTGCAGTAGTTCGGGTAACGAAGATTTTTGTGAGGTAAGTGATTCATGAAAGGTGTAAGTTATTGTTAGTCAGGGCCATTCTTTTGTAGGGGTTATTGAAAGTCAAATTGCGTTGTGCTAAAAATATTGTGTGCCAGTTTAGTGTTGATCAGAATCAGTAAAGAGCGAAATGTCTGAGTACGTTCAGTTTTGCTCAGCTGTTTGAGAATCAAATAACGTAAGGGGTTTTTCAGCACAGTCATTCATAAATGTGTCTAAGGGGAGGTTTCAACTGCTACTAGCGCCACCACCCGCATAACGCGCTTGTTCCAAGCATACAGACCTTAATCTAAGGGTGAAATTAAAAATTAAGGTAGTTTTTTCAAACTTGTATTGTATGTTAACTGGGGGCCTAGAAACGACGGAGAGGCTCCGTCCCCGCCACAGCCGCAGTGGTCCATAACCCCACGACGACTACGGCAGTCCACTTTACCCCTCCGCCGCCCCACACCGAACCCAGGGTTATTGTGCGGTTCGGCCCCCAGTGGACCCCACCCAGGGAACGTCTCACACCAGACGAGTGTAACCCCTATGTTTGCGTGTTAGAGTAATGGTGGTGTACGCGTACATGGAGAACTTCTTTGCACAGCAATCGCCGGCATAGTGTAGCTGAGGTGGAATTAGGGGAACAAGCCCGCATTCGCGAAGGCAGATGGAAAACCGCCTAAAACCATCCACAGACTGGCCGGCTCACCGGACTTCGACACAAGTCCGCCGGGCGGGTTCTTGCCGGGGACCAGCCGCTCCTTCCCTCTCCGGAAAGCCGTGCGTTAGACCGGAAGGCTAACCGGGCGGGCTTTCCAAACTCTATCAACATATGCTTCAGTATATTAATGTTAAAAATGTTAAATCTCAGAGTCATCACATGAATATATTTCGCTAAATATATTGTTTCAAGAAAAATAAGTGGCGCTAAATAATAAATCTAGGAAGCCAAAACTTGATCAGAATAAACAAATGTATGTCAAAATTAACTGTTACAAGTCTCATCTTGAGATGAAAATTCTTATCAAGCTTCAGATTGATACAAAAACTTTAATTATGTGACCCCGTTAAGCCACCTCTTTAATTTTCAAGTAATCTAATGAAAAGTATATTTGGAACAAAAACGTCCTTATTTGCAGTAGATTAAGTGTCAGTTATATTAATGATAGACAGTTCTGAATACGGCACTTGATTACATCTATTAAATAGTAAAACTACAACAAGTTTCAAGATCCTAATGTAAATAACATACAATACAAGTTCTCTTAAAGATCTAGTTCAGAAGTAATGTTCTACTGTTGGTTCCGTTCTAAAAACTCTATCCGACCAAGTAGAAACGCAAACGAGCTAAAACTTTTTCTTTAATTAAAGCAAACTCTCCTCCATCCATAAAAAATTACGAAGATTGGAAAGTGATTCATAATCGAGTTATAAAATAATATGTTTCCCAAAAAGTGGAAATTTAGATGCTGTTACCGGGGCAGACAGATGACGACTGGTGTTCCCTTCGACCGTCCGCTGCGCCCACGCACATATAAACCCGGTCTGAGAGGCAGTGAGACAGACACTTCAAATCCCGGCTTACACGCTGCCTCGCGTGACGTCATCGCCAGGCTATTACGAAACGCGCGTTCGGTAAGAGTAGAAGGTAAAATCGTGAGGACTGTACAACATCCTGGGTCGTTTAAATTTCACAGAACACACACTTCGCATCGATCTATCACTCTGCGTCAGTCAAACGCCTCGAATGACATCAGAGCCAGGCTACAACTGAACGCATGTTTTCGGTTCAAATGGGAAGTGAACTTGCGAGGATCGCATAGATTTCGCGGAAGTAACTGTTTGTGTGCCGCCCGTAATGTTGCCAAAGCCGTGAGGCAAGTGGTGTGATTATTTTCCATATTTGTGGCGAGCAAATAACTTTGATGCTTAGAAGTCAGGGCAAAGACCATTCTAATGGGAATTTACCGTAGAGGTCGCCTCTGAACTGCTCATAGTGCTGTTTATAATAGAAACATTATTATTATTATTATTTCTTTACTTTCTCAGACGTTAAGTCTGGTTGAGAATGGAAAGTGACGCGGACCTTGATCAAGCGTCACTTCCTATTAACTGTACGGTATGTGTTATATTGCATTTAGGAACTTTCGGGTAATTGAACATGTATCAATAATTACGGATTTCTGTAGTTGTATATATGTGTTTGGATGTAGCTGTATTGCATTGATGTACTGGTGGATATTGTGTGATATGACTCCTGTGGTTGATACTATAATTGGTATGATGTCAACTTTATCCTGATGCCACATGTCTTTGACTTCCTCAGCCAGTTGGATGTACTTTTCAATTTTTTCTCCTGTTTTCTTTTGTATATTTGTTGTATTGGGTATGGATATTTCGATTAGTTGTGTTAATTTCTTCTTTTTATTGGTGAGTATGATGTCAGGTTTGTTATGTGGCGTTGTTTTATCTGTTATAATGGTTCTGTTCCAGTATAATTTGTATTCATCATTCTCCAGTACATTTTGTGGTGCATACTTGTATGTAGGAACTTGTTGTTTTAAAAGTTTATGTTGTGAGGCAAGCTGTTGATGTATTATTTTTGCGACATTGTCATGTCTTCTGGGGTATTCTGTATTTGCTAGTATTGTACATCCGCTTGTGATGTGATCTACTGTTTCTATTTGTTGTTTACAAAGTCTGCATTTATTTGTTGTGGTATTGGGATCTTTAATAATATGCTTGCTGTAATACCTGGTGTTTATTGTTTGATCCTGTATTGCAATCATGAATCCTTCTGTCTCACTGTATATATTGCCTTTTCTTAGCCATGTGTTGGATGCGTCTTGATCGATGTGTGGCTGTGTTAGATGATACGGGTGCTTGCCATGAAGTGTTTTCTTTTTCCAATTTACTTTCTTCGTATCTGTTGATGTTATGTGGTCTAAAGGGTTGTAGAGGTGGTTATGAAATTGTAGTGGTGTAGCCGATGTATCTATATGAGTGATTGCTTTGTGTATTTTGCTAGTTTCTGCTCGTTCTAGAAAGAATTTTCTTAAATTGTCTACCTGTCCATAATGTAGGTTTTTTATATCGATAAATCCCCTTCCTCCTTCCTTTCTGCTTAATGTGAATCTTTCTGTTGCTGAATGTATGTGATGTATTCTATATTTGTGGCATTGTGATCGTGTAAGTGTATTGAGTGCTTCTAGGTCTGTGTTACTCCATTTCACTACTCCAAATGAGTAGGTCAATATTGGTATGGCATAAGTATTTATAGCTTTGGTCTTGTTTCTTGCTGTCAATTCTGTTTTCAGTATTTTTGTTAGTCTTTGTCTATATTTTTCTTTTAGTTCTTCTTTAATATTTGTATTATCTATTCCTATTTTTTGTCTGTATCCTAGATATTTATAGGCATCCGTTTTTCCCATCGCTTCTATGCAGTCGCTGTGGTTATCCAATATGTAATCTTCTTGTTTAGTGTGTTTTCCCTTGACTATGCTATTTTTCTTACATTTGTCTGTTCCAAAAGCCATACTTATATCATTGCTGAATACTTCTGTTATCTTTAGTAATTGGTTGAGTTGTTGATTTGTTGCTGCCAGTAGTTTTAGATCATCCATGTATAGCAAATGTGTGATTTTGTGTGGGTATGTTCCAGTAATATTGTATCCATAATTTGTATTATTTAGCATGTTGGATAGTGGGTTCAGAGCAAGGCAGAACCAGAAAGGACTTAATGAGTCTCCTTGGTATATTCCACGCTTAATCTGTATTGGCTGTGATGTGATATTATTTGAATTTGTTTGGATATTAAGTGTGGTTTTCCAATTTTTCATTACTATGTTTAGGAACTGTATCAATTTAGGATCTACTTTGTATATTTCCAATATTTGTAGTAACCATGAGTGAGGTACACTATCAAAAGCTTTTTGATAATCAATGTATGCGTAGTGTAGCGACCTTTGTTTAGTTTTAGCTTGATATGTCACCTCTGCATCTATTATCAGTTGCTCTTTACATCCTCGTGCTCCTTTGCAACAGCCTTTTTGTTCTTCATTTATAATTTTGTTCTGTGTTGTATGTGTCATTAATTTCTGTTTAATGATTGAAGTTAATATTTTGTATATTGTTGGTAGGCATGTTATGGGGCGATATTTAGCTGGGTTCGCTGTGTCTGCTTGATCTTTAGGTTTCAGATAAGTTATTCCATGTGTAAGTGTATCAGGGAATGTGTATGGGTCTGCAATGTAACTGTTAAATAATTTAGTTAGATGTGAATGTGTTGAGGTGAACTTCTTTAACCAGAAATTTGCTATTTTATCATTTCCAGCGGCTTTCCAATTGTGAGTAGAATTAATTGCTTGGGTGACTTCATGTTGCAAAATTATCACTTCAGGCATTTGTGGTATCATCTTGTATGTGTCTGTTTCTGCTTGTATCCACCGTGCATGCCTGTTATGTTGTACCGGGTTAGACCATATGTTGCTCCAGAAGTGTTCCATGTCTGTTATGTTTGGTGGATTGTTTATTGTAATGTGTGTGTTATCTATTGTCTGGTAAAATTTCTTTTGGTTTGTGTTGAATGTTTGGTTTTGTTTCCTTCTATTTTCACTTTTTTTGTATCTTCTGAGTCGTTTGGCTAATGCTTGTAATTTCTGCTTCTTTTCGTCTAATTGCTCTGTCGCTTCTTGTTGTGAGATTTTACCTAACCTTTTTTGTTTTTTTTCCGAGATTTCATTTCTTATAAATTGTGTTAGCTGTCCGATGTCTTTTCTCAGTTTTTCTATTCTGATCTGTAGCCTGTGTTGCCATGCTGGTTTTGTGGGTTTCTTCTGTGTGTTGGTTGGTTCTGATCTCTGTCTAGTGTGTATATTTAGTGTAGTGAGTGCTCCTATATAAACCAGTAGTTGTAACTCTTCCATAGTTGTGTTTTCATTTATTTTGTTGTGTATGATTGTGTTGATAGTTTTTATTGTTGTTTCGACTTGTGGGTTATTTGGTGGTCTATGCAAGAATGGTCTTATGTCTGTATTTGTGTCTTTGTATTCTATATATGTCAGCTGAAATTTTTCTTCTATATCTAACATGTGTGTCACTTCGTGTTCTATTTGTGCTTGTTCTGGTGGCTGTCTTAAGATTTCGTTTTCCTCTGATTGTTTAATTGGTGCGTGTTGTTCTTTGTTTGTTTGCTCTGGGATGTTTGAGTCCATTACTGTATTTTCTTCTTCTTCTGATTGCACATTATTTTGTTCCAGTATTTGTTGTACTTGTTGTTTGATGTTTTCTAATTCTGACTGGGGTATCCTGTTATTTTTGATTATTACACGGATCTGATCAGCTAGTCGTTGTTCTGTTAAAAATTTTAATTCTGGGTATCTGGTAATAAATGTTGTGTATACTTGTGATCTGTATCCAGTTGTGTTGGTTCCTAGGTTTGTTGCTTGGTAATAACAGAACATGAGGTGTCGATTAACTTCATCTGACCATCTCATCCTCTGTCTTTGTTTTCCTTCTAGGGTGGTTGCAGGAAGCATATCCTGCAAAACACCTCTATTTGGATTTAAATCATTTTCCAGTTGGCTAGCAGTGTCGTTACCATTGTGGGCGGGCATAGGGTTCAAGCGTCGTCCCCGACCATGACGGCGCTTGTCCGAGGCTTCTTTAGTTCTGTCCTGAACCAACTAATCACACTAAAGGGGGGTTAGCCCTATTAGTGGTTTGTTCTTTTCGTCGCCTTTTACGACTGGCAGAACATACCGGAGGCCTATTCTTTTCCCGGGCCTCCACGGGGATTATTATTATTATTATTATTATTATTATCAGGGGTATTACTATGTTTGCGTGTGTGAACTTTTACTAAATACATTAATCAGTTAGAACTCAAAACTTCATTTATAATCATAGTTGCTCATCCCGCTGAGTAAAAAGAGAGTAGAAACATTTATTTCAGTGAGCAAAAGGAGAATGTGGACTTGCAGACTAGAAACTATGGTCAGCATGTTTTCCATCGCTTTCCGGCTGACCGCAAAAATAGTTTACAGGCTCTTGTAAAAAAGACGTCGACGAAGAAATTATAATACAATCAAGCCGCCACCCCACAACAAGGTAATCGAGCAGTGGACGGGCACGTTGTGCTGCCGACAGGGAAACCACAGTGTCCGGCGTATGGCTTTGGCTCATCGTACTGCATCTGCAGGAGCAATTTGAGCAGCAGTTGACACCACAGTGACACAAGGAACTGTTACAAATCGGTTACTTCAAGGACAGCTCCGAGTCACACGACCTGTAGTGTGCATTCCACTAATCCCAATCCACCGGCATTTCCGACCTCAGTGATGGCAAACAAGAGCTCATTGGAGGGCAGGGTGGAGGTCTGTTACGTTTCCTGATAAAAGCTGGTTCTGCCTCGGTACCAGTGATGGCCATGTGTTGGTTAAAAGGAGACCAGCTGAGAGCCTGCAACCAATCCGTCTGCGTGCTAGACACGCAATGACCTACACCTAGAGCTATGGCCGGCCTGCGATTTCGTATGAATCCCTCAAAGCTATCAAAATGGCTCTGAGCACTATGGGACTCAACTGCTGAGGTTATTAGTCCCCTAGAACTTAGAACTAGTTAAACCTAACTAACCTAAGGACATCACAAACATCCATGCCCGAGGCAGGATTCGAACCTGCGACTGTAGCGGTCTTGCGGTTCCAGACTGCAGCGCCTTTAACCGCACGGCCACTTCGGCCGGCTCTCAAAGCTATCCATTCTTCTTCTACTGTATTTCTTTCCCCCATTCCTGACATCCTAAATATAAAATAAGTAAGTAGTTACCACATGAACCATAAAATTACTGACAGGCTACATTTATTATCCACATTCGACGCATCGACTCACTACAAATTTTATTCTCTGTAACAGGTGGCATCTGAAACTAGGCAAAGCCCGACACTTGTCAGTCAACACTAAATAATTAGCAGCTCTGATGTACACTTTTAAAAATGTAATTTTGCAGCTCTTGTAAGAGGAATATCAGACCTCTGTATCAACCCCCACTAGCCGAAAAGTGAACGGTTGCAACTCGTATATAATAGATAATAGTGGTATTGATTTTACCAATTCTAGGACGAATTACTTTTAAACGATATATTCGAAATCGGATTTCAGCAGTCTGGAAAATGTATGTGCCCAGTATCAGTTAACAAGCTAAAGTTTCGGAAGCAGTTCGAATGCTTTAAAAAAGAACGCTTCCATGATGCCATATTTCTTTTGTTCTTGCTAATTTTTTTCCTTGTAGAATGCAAATGTAGGAGAGCTCCGCTCACATTCACTATCTTGCTTTTGTTCATTAACGCGGCCATGGCGTGCCCCATGTAAACACATTTGGCCCGGAAATGTTTTGCCGTAAACTTTGCCGGGCAACAGTAGCCGGCAATATTGCCGTTCATTTGGCTGTAATTCGTGTGGCCGTGATATTGCCAGACAACACTGGCGGCCTATAGTGTCAGCAATAGCCAACTTTTACAGTCCGTGTAAACGTACTTTTACATGGTGTACAGGTGAAGGGGACTAGCGATGATCAAATAAGATTTGTAATGCCGCAATACATATTATGAGAAGTCATCATTTTTTCTGTTAAATGATTTTTACTTAGTACTATATCTTCAGAGACTACAATTGAAAACAGAAAAACCAATTTAGAAACATAGAATTTAAACATATAACCAATCCTACTTCACAAAGAATACTTTAAAATAAACATAAAGTAAAATTTGGTCCACAGCCGTGGATCAGCATATGGTACACGTAATGTATGTAAGACGAAGTGTCATACTAACTAAAAGTCCAGGGCTAGCCTCGAGTAGGTGAAATTAGCTGTACACGGCTTCTCACGTCACACCTAGCACTACATACGAGCAGCCCTCGTACTTCATCTTCGCACATTATGTGACAACGCGTGTTATGTACTTTGCATTACATATACATGATATACCAGTGTAGTTATGAGCCATACTTTAAATTTGTTGTAAAGTATGCTTTTGTCAAGTAGAAGAGATAAATTTTTAAATTATATATTTGTAATTTTATATATATGTTTTACATTGTTTATGGAGGTGGATGACGTTGGCAGATACAGGCCATATGTGAAAATTTTGTGATATAGTTAGGTATAAAATAAAAAGGACATCAAACATTCAATCATGGTACTCCGAACATGAAACGTCGTTTCTTATTGGAAGTGACAGTGTTGTGTCTATGGATTTTTCGTAATAAACAGACTCCCATTACAGTTTATACATGCTTTTGACTGGCTAAATCTCAAGAGCAAAATGTCATTTAGGCGTGTTTAAAATCATTTTTTCCTATTTTTATTTATTTGTTTTTAATTTTTTAAATTTTATATTTTATTTTCAAATTTGTAAGTTGCTATGAGTATTTACATTTTGCACATTCTTTTCATATATATATCGTAGAACAGTAGCATAGGGCTTCATTCAAAATTTTTTATATGAGAGATTGCATTCAAACAGGCCCTGATGTCATATCCTCTTCATACTTCTGTACTACTTTTTCCAGCCTTTCATCAAGTTTCGTATCAGTTGTTTTCTTTCGTTTGACTTCCATACTTAATTATGACCTCATTAATGCAGACGCCGAGTTCTCTTCTTCTGTGTTCATACACTCGATCACGTCTTTAATTTTAGGATTTGGCTTTCTGAGAAGATTATTAAATTTGTTGCGCCAGTCTACCACAGCGTTGGTGGTACAATGGCGCCGTCTGTGGTAGTTCCAAAAACTGATAGGGTTTTCGTCATTTTCACAGACATCTGTCTTCAAATTAGTCGAAAGCCTGGCGATACCCGGTGCTTGTGACTGTGTCACGAGCCAGCCATCGCAGACATCTTCAGGTCGAAGGAACGCCAGAGCAGCACACATGCGAATTTGTAGCCTCACTTCTTCGTTTTCTCTGTATTCGCAAGTAAGTCCCAAGTCTTGCACGTTCCTACAGAGAGATTTCTTCTTTAGAGATGGCGGCCATGCACTTGAACCGACGGGATCACAACTTATAGCGCAGAAATTGCAGCTGATTCGAAATCAACGGTGACATTATGTTTCCATTTTGGTACATTATCCACAACATTGCGGAAAAGACGAATATAACGTTTCTTGTCTTTTGTTTGGTAAGAATGCAAAAGCCATCGGATAGATGTTTGTTTTGTGGTTTGAACTTCCGAAGTCTGCATGAATAGTGTATATTTGTGAAAATTGCTTGTTACAGTATTTGAAGATCCCATCCATAAAAAAAGTATTGTTTACTCTTTAGAGGCTCTCTTTCTGCTTTTCCGCTATAAACTATGATTCTATCTGCAAAGTTGTCATCATTTGAGAGAAAACTGTTGCCGTCATTCATGGTTAGTAACTCTGATTGAAGATCAACTTCTTGTCGTGTTTCTGGCTCTTTCTGATTGACATGTAATTTTCCCCGGTGCATATGTGATATCCTCTTCATTGCTTGCTGTTCTGGGGTGTGACGTGAGCAATCTGTTATATCAAAAATTTTGAATGAAGCCATATGTTACTGTTCTACGATATATATGAAAAGAATGTGCGAAATGTAAATACTTATAGTAATTTACAAATTTAAAAATAAAATATAAAATTTAAAAAATTAAAAACAAAAAAAATTACAAAAAACTTATTTTAAACACGCCTAAATGATAATTTGCTCTTGCCATTTAGCCAGTCCAAAGCGTGGATAAAGTGTGATGGGAGTCTGTTTATTACGAAAAATCCATAGACATGTCACTTCCTATAAGAAACGACGTTTCATGTTCGGAGTACCGTGATTGACTGTTTGATGCCCTTTTTATTTTCTATTTAACTGAATCACAAAATTTTCACATATGGCCTGTAAATGCCAACGTCGTCGACCTCAATAAACAATGTAATATATATATATATATATATATATATATATATATATATATATATATATATATATATATATAAAATTACAAACGTATAATTTAAAAATCGTATCTCTTCTACTTCTCAAAAGCATACTTTACAACAAATTTAAAGTATGGCTTGTAACTACAAGTGGTAAATCATGTATATGTAATGCAAAGTACATAACACGCGTTGTTACATAATGTGCGAAGATGAAGTACGAGGGCTGCGCGTAGGTAGTGCTAGGTGTGACGTGAGAAGCCGTGTACAGTTAATTTCACCTACTCGAGGCTAGCCCTGGACTTTTAGTTAGTATGACACTGCGTCATAGATACATTACGTGTACCATATGCTGATCCACGGCTGTGGACCATATTTTACTTTGTGTTTATTGTAAAGTATTCTTTGTGAATTAGAAGTGGTTATATCTTTAAATTCTGTGTTTGTAAATTGGTTTTTCTGTTTTAGATTGTAGTCTCTGAAGGCATCAAAATCATACCTTCGATTGTACAAGTCGCCTAGCTCTTCGGTATATATTTTAGAAATCGAAGTCTCTTCCTCTCGTGATCTCTTCTTCGTCTGATTCAACGTCTTTTTTACTTCTAAGCGAGTGTCACCCGCTGCCCCACGTTGATGATTGTTTGACCTAAGCACGATACATTCTTTGGTCTTAAGCATTCCTCGGCAATATGTTGTTTTATGTTCCGAACAGCGCCCTATCACAGTCCCATCTGGTTTAGTTCTCTTTACGATGTACGAGTAACCATCACAGAGGGCTCATGGTTTACCGTGAGTGGTTGTTGACAGTTCCATATCGAACGTATACACACGCAGAAACACAAGGCGAATGAACTGAACACTCCGAAAATTAGACTCACCCTGACAGTGAGTAGCCAAGCGGTCAGTCACTTGAGTGGACGAGGACTTCCCGAGTGGAGGTAGGCCGGACCGCAGAGGGATCGTTCCTGGTGGACGACAATTCCCAGGGCGCAGGTAGGCTCTGCCCTTGAGTAGGTAGCTTCCAACAAAAATGGGTGCGAGTTTCACAGATTTCTGGCTGGGTGCGATTTTCACTAGGTGCGATTTTCACATATCCCATTAACACACTGGACTCGCATTCGAGAGGACGATGGTTCAAACCCACGTCCGACCATCCAGATTTAGGTTATCCTCGATTTCCCTAAATCGCTCCAGGCAAATTCCAGGATGGTTCCTTTGAAAGGGTGGCCAATTTCCTTTCCCATCCTTCCCGAATCCGAGCTTGTGCTCCGTCTCTAATGACCTCGTTGTAGACGGGACTTTAAATACGTATCTCCTCCTTGTCATATCATTCAATGCTCACACAATTCTTATTTATTGACCATACCAGTTTAAGTTTTTGAGTCATTATCAATAAGTCATAATGTTTTTTGGCCGATGGCTATATTAGAGTATGGCGGGAGCGAAAGTAGCCAATAAATAAAAATTTTCTAACATTGACTAATATAAACATTTTAGCCAAGATTTATGACCTCACGGTCTATCTCCGCTGGTAGCATGGTAAGTGTGGTCAGTTAAACGTCTCATGTTGTTTTCACTTCGTTAGTACATAGCTATTGGTGCATACCTAACGATACCGCATAACGCAGTCTCACGAAGAACCCCTTGAGTGCGAGATCGCAAGTTCCGTCTTTAGTAATGCTCATTTGAAAGTGTTGTCACCATAATAATAATAATAATAATAATAATAGTAATAATTTGTTAATGTGCAGTCGAGCGTATGCAACATCACACATTCCACTGAATCGTCTTATAAAAACGCTAATATTTCATCTGCCACCTCTTTCCACTCTGCTAAATGCTTTGTGTTCTTTTCTGACATAATGTCAACATCGGCAACTGTTCAAATGGCTCTGAGCACTATGGGACTCAACTGCTGTGGTCATCAGTCCCCTAGAACTTAGAACTACTTAAACCTAACTAACCTAAGGACATCACACACATCCATGCCCGAGGCAGGATTCGAACCTGCGACCGTAGCAGTCGCACGGTTCCGAACTGCGCGCCTAGAACCGCGAGACCACCGCGGCCGGCATCGGCAACTGTTTTTGCAGCTATAAATCAATGTTTGCTTTATCAGTGCTCACCACTGGATACCTCCATTGGCCTTTTGCGACCTCCCACTCAAGGGGTTCCATGTCAGGCCAAAGATACCAGGAGAATAACACATTAGAGATTATTATATATTGCGTAATTGGCGCTAGAGTGCAAATCCAGACTTACAAGGAAGAACATGCTCCATAGGTACTAAAATACGTGGCCTTGTTTACATTCTCCATTAGCATTTAGAGACCTATCTATGGCCTGATAACTGGTGGTAGAACGGAAACATGAATTTGGATGGGATGGAGGAAGAACATCGTCATTTTCCTTTAAGGAGGAACGATCTCTACGTTTGTCTCCTGCTATTTGCGAAAACCGGAGAAACACAGATATGCGCAACCGAAAGAGAAAGTGAGCCAAGGGCGTTTAGAATGCGAGCCAAATTTCTTCGATACTGCACTACATGGGTCGGAATTAGTGGCTAGGTATTATGCTATGTATCTGATTCGTAGATATAATTTTAATCCTCGGTATGTCCAAAGTAGCCATTTGTTTTAAACAAACCTACAGATAACTGCAACTGTGAGGTTAACAAGAAGTATACATTTTTACATCAAGCGACAGAACTGCTCGTCAGGCAGTCCAATCGAAGACATTTATAATAATTTTGTTCGTGTTGCCATTATAAGTGTGCTAATGAAGGGGTGATGAGGAAAGACTACTGGCGTCGATGTTGTAGCGAAGGAAATGGTGGAGGAACTAGACTCGTGATCGAGAGGAGCACTTACCATATCACTGTCGAATCGTCCTGTTTAACGTCTGCGCTGATGTTTTAAACATGGCTGCGTAGTCAGCGACCGTTTATAATTAAAATTAAAGCAACTACAGCCCTCGGTCACGAAATTTAAGTCTTTTGACCAGGTTTCGACACTTCTTTGAGTGCCTTCATCAGGAATTAAATATTCAAATTGGCCTGTATCATAAGTAAAACATTATGGCAAAAATTTTTTAATGTAAAAGTATGGGTACTGACTAACATTACAAGAAAGAAAGAAACAGCAGTTACATGTTATGTATAAGATAAAGACCAAATATTTGTCTTACACATGACATGTAAGTATTATTTCTTTCTTGTACTGTTACTCAGTACTTACACTTTTATGTAAAAAAAAATCCCATAATTTTGTACTTATGTTATAGGCCAATTTGAATATTTAGTTTCTGATGAAGGCACTCACAGAAGTGTCGAAACCTGATCAAAATACTTAAATTTCGTGACCGAGAGCTGTAATTGCCTTAACTTTAATTTGCCTTCGTTGATTTTCTCAAGCCAATTAAGGCGAATGGCGAGAAGAATCCTTTGATGAAGAATAATCAGATTTCTTCAAGTAGCAAAATTATCCAACTGAGTTGGAGTTCTACAACAACATCACTTTGGACAAGTTAGTTAACCATAGGTTTCTTTCCTTCCATTGCTTTAGATTTCTTTGTGTCTCACGGCATACAAAGATCTATTCTGGATTCAATAACAGAAATTCTAATATTTGCTGTTTGAAAACGTCACCATGGGGTTAGGGATTAAGCATTGGCACGTCAATTCATGTTATTCCGTAAGCGTTTTACGTGGAAACGTGGAACGTAAAAGCGTGTACGTGTGTGTGTGTGTGTGTGTGTGTGTGTGTGTGTGTGTGTGTGTGTGTGTGTGTCAGTCAGTCAGCAGTGTCAACAGTCAGTACATATTAGCGCAAGTGACAGAATGTTAATATCACACGTGACGTAAATGAACAGAAACATATGAGTGACAATCCCGCTGCTGTAAGCGGGATTTGTAATTAACGTTATTTGTGAAACAAACGGTTCGCTCGGCTGATCTGAACAGTTATTCAGGTGGCTGACGTCTGCACAGTGCGTGCGCACGCACAGCGCTAATCAGTAATGGAGAGCCGCCATCCAGCGCAGACGCTCGCGACACCGTGACATTTTCCACACACACCTGATATTTACATGTAGCGATAATTTTAGTTGTTGCTGCCATTACACATGATTCGCGCTCTTTGCTCAAGTGCGTGCGTTTGAAGCCACTGATGCTAATAAAGGGAACCAGTCCTCTATAAATTAACGCATATCATGGCGTCTAGCATTTTCCATTAATAAGAGGCAATAACAATAGTAGAAAGTTCATAACGACTGACAGAATTCGCTGAAGCTCTGTAGGAAAGTATATAGCCAAGATAAAACTGGCAAATCAAGTGCCGAAAGAGGAAAAATTTGCTGTTGACGAGGTGTTAATTGGGTTGATGGCGTACTGAAACTATCCGATGTATACGATATTGCAGCGCCTGTGTTATTCTGGATTACAGTTCAAAGTTCCTTCCGTCATGCGTGCATGTCCAAAAGAACTTTCCATCGTAATTCAGAATAACACAGGAGCTGCAATATCGTATTTATGCGCCGACAGCGGGCAAGCGACTTTCAAGAAAAATGCGTCACATGTACAGGAATATACATGATGGATGTACGAGTACACGTTGTAGACGCATGGTTGACGACATATGGAAGTTTGGGTGTAGCCGTCAGTCGTATTCGGATAGCCAAGTGGTAAGGCGACCGCTCGAGATGAGCAGAAAATCCGGGTTCAAGTCTCTCTCTGGCACAAATTTTCATTGTCATCATTCCATTCTACAGCTGATGGCTGTCCATATTCGCAACTGCGGATACATTTCATATATTGAATTCGTGGTACAGGTTAGGAATCTATTTATAATCTTGGCTTTTGGAAATACTGCCATACGAGCCGAGCAACCGACGGGCTTCAAGGTCCAAATCGAAACTTGGAAGACCGACGGCGCATCTAACGGAACTTGTTCAAACGGTTCAACATCTGAGGCCATCAGTCCCCTAGACTTAGAACTACTTAAACCTAACTAATCTAAGGAAATCACACACATCCATGCCCGAGGCAGGATTCTAACCTGCGTCCGTAGCAGCAGCGCGGTTCCGGACTGAAGCGCCTAGAACCGTTCGGCCACAACGGCCGGCACGGAACTTATCATTCACTATCGACACAGTGCATACTCCGGCAAGAAGTGCCCCACCTCTTGTGTACTGAGGTGACGGAAGACATGGGACAATGACATGCACATATAAAGACGTCGATAGTATCCCGTACACAAGGTATAAAAGGACAATGCAGTGGCGGAGTTGCCATTTGTACTCAGGTATTTCATGTGAAAAGGTTGCCGACGTGATTTTGGTCGCATGGCGAGAATTAACAGATCTTGAACGCGGAATGGTAGTTGGAGCTATACGCATAGGACGTTCCATTTCAGAAATCGTTAGGGAATTCAATATTCCATAAGCCACAGTATCAAGAGTAAGCCGAGAATACCAAATGTCAGACATTACCTCTCACCATGGAGGAAGCGCCGACGCCCTTCCCTAACAGGTCGACAGTGCTAACAGGCAAGCAGCCCTGCGTGAAATTACCGCAGAAACGAATGTGGGACGTACGACGTATGCATCCGCTAGGACGGTGGGGTGAAATTTGGCGTCAATGGGCCATGGCAACAGACGAGTGCCTTTGCTAAAGGCACAACATTACGTGCAGCACCTCTGCTGGGCTCATGATGATGTCGAATGCACCACAGATGAGTACCGATTCCAGTTGATAAAAGCTGATACTAGGGTTCGAGTGTGGTGCGAATCCCACGAAGCCATGGACCAAAGTTGAAACAAGGCACTGTGCAAGCTGGTGATTGCTCCACAATGGTGTGGACTGCAATCACATCGAATGGACTGGATCCTCTAGTCCAGGTGAACCGAACAGTGACTGGAAAAGTTTATGTTAGGCTACCTGGAAACCATTTGCAGCCATTCACTGGCTTCATGTTCCCAAACAACGCTGTCATGTCCCCGGGCCACAACTGTTCGCGATTGGTTTCAAGAACATTTTCAACAATTGGAGTGAATGATTTGGCCACCTAGGTCGCACGACATGAAATCCATCGAAAATTTATGGGGCATAATCGAGATATCAGTTCGTGCACAACATCCTACATAGGCAACATTTTCGCAATTGTGGACGCTACAGGGGCAGCATGGGTCATTATTTCTGCAGGGGACTTCCAAGGATTGGTTGAGTCCATGCCACGTCGAGTTGCTGCACTACGCGGGGTAAAAGGAGGTCCGACAATATATTAGGTGATACCTCATGACTTTTTATCATCTCAGTGTGTGTGAGTAGGCTTTCGTGACTGAAGTTAGTTTATGAAAAAATCCGATTTCTGAAGCATATATTTCCGGGCGTTTAATACTTGTTGATAAATCCAATTTGACCTACAACTGAAGCCAGCCGCACCTACAGAACCTTTATGAGAAAGCTATGCATGGAGCCCTAGCAAGCGGTGTTGGAATTGCTCACGGTGATCTATAGCGACATCAGTTTAATCGAGAACTGTGGCAATGATAGAACGACAAATAAAAGCCGAGCAGCAAACTGGCGTACAGCCTACCCAATCGCCTAGATTATCTATGACAAGAAATGCATTTCCAATAAAGCGAAATTTCACCGTTAGCAGATTGACGTACTCCAAGACAGTCTCTACGCCGTTGATAGATCATCATCTTAATGTCATCGAGGAAACGGAGCAATAGGTATTGCGAAAAATACTCGAACTCAGGACTCAAGACGGTATCCTGATGCACCAAAGCTCCAAAGAATTGTATTCACAGGCGAAACAATTCACCCTCATCACATGGAAAAGACTTCTGACATATTATGGACATGTAGCACGAATGGACGAAATACAAAGAAAAGATTTATAGTTCATAAATGGAACTCGAAAAACCTAAGTACGATGGCTAACAAAACATAATGGACCTTACGAAGGCCGCTGTTGACTCACTGGCAACTACGATGACCACATGCAGATATGATCTGTTCTCTCGAGTTGGCATCCAAAGGGCTGACACAAGAATCTAAAACTCAAAAACACATGGAAATTTGGAACATGATGGAAGCTTAGTGAGAGGCTAAGGTTTAGGAAGATGAACACGAAACCTACTTAAAGGTTCTATGTAAACTTTAAAGGACTGAACTAAATAATAATCATAACTACTATAATAGTCACTTGCTCCAATGGGGACATTTGTTAATAATAATAAAATGTTCAAATATGCGTGAGTTCCTAAGGGACCAAACTGCGAAGGTCATCGGTCGCTAAGCTTATACTCTACGTAAATTAACTTATGCTAAAAAGAACACACACACCCATGCCCGAGGGAGAACTCGAACCTCCGGCGGGAGGGGCTGCTCAATTCGTGACATGACGCCTCAAACCGCGTGGCCACTCCGCGCGGCAATAATAAAAAATAATTACATCAACAATTATTATTATTATTATGTAATCAACAATAGAATTCATGCATGATTGGATGCTGGAACTGGGGAGTAGAGGAGCAGAGAATCACTGTTGATACTAATTTGTTGGCCAACATGTGAGGGGCCAGTATATCTAGCTCACATTTTTTTTCCTTCGTTTCCTTGTGACATACCAAATGCGTGTGCTAACAAACTATAGCCCCTCTACATGAAATGTTTAAAAGAATTTGGTTGTAGGTTTGTAGGTTATTTAATTGTGGCATCTGACAGGACCAGGTTCCGACATGTAACTAATTTATTTTCATTTCCCGCCTGGCCGCAAGATTCCGGAAGGAAAGCTCTTGAGGCGACTTCTGCCCCTGAAAATGGGAAAGTCCAGTGCAAGCAGAGAGGACAGTAGTATTCAGGACCGACAGATGTTTGTGTCTTAACTCAATGATAACCACAGAAATAAGTAACATAACGTAGAAAAATCACCGGGATCCAACGAACAACGTATTTAGCGGCCGTAGGCCAGTGAATGTGAATGAAGTGAATAATTATAAAAAATTATATTTTTCGATTGTAAATTTAAAATTAATAGTATCATCTTCTCTCTCTGGTGTTTCGTTGTTGTAACATGATGAAGAAGGTAAGTGCATACCATTTTCAGTGTCATTATCTGTATTAACTAGTTAGCAAAAAAGGTTGCAATTTTTTATGTGTGAGTGGGAGTGAACTGGGGCAGTAAATGTTTTCTGAGTTCGATGTATAAAGTTAAATGTGGAACATAAATGCAAGAAACAGTCAAGTTTCATTTTTCTCAAGGAAATACAGAATGGTATGGTTCAAATGTCTCTCTGAGCACTATGGGACTTAACATATGAGGTCATCAGTCCCCTAGAACTTAGAACTACTTAAATCTAACTAACCTAAGGACATCACACACATCCATGCCGGAGGCAGGATTCGTACCTGCGACCGCAGCGGTCGCGCTGTTCCAGACTGAAGCGCCTAGAACCGCTCGTCCACTCCGGCCGGCCAGAATGGTTTCAAGCACATGTTGAATAGAGGTGTACAGGCGGTTTTAAAGGCAAAGTCACGACTCCTTCGTGTCATAGGGATTGTAATTAAATTTCGTAGTAATCAATCGTGGAAAGTGGGAAAACCAGAAAAGTAGAGAATCGAAGCGAGTGTGGTACTACAAAACAATGTTGAAAATTAGGCGGAGTAATAAGGTAAGGAACGAGGACGTTCTCTGCAGAATCGGCGAAGAAATATACACATCACGGACAAAAAGAAGGGACAGGATAATGGGACATATGTTAAGGCATTAGTGAATAACTAGCAGTGTGTCATAGGAAGCTGTACAGAGTAAAAACTGTAGGTAAAGACTGGGACTGGAATGTATCCAACAAATACCTGAGGACGTTGGGTGCGTCAGCCGATAATGGCGTGAGGAAAACATATTTTCTTTATTGGTTCTGGTGAGGCTTCATGTCACGGTTTCTTTGGCGCTGCCCATCGATGTAGCGTCCATAACGTGAACTACGGCACAGTTGTGTAAAATGTTGTGGTGTGGTCGTCTTGACGATATACTTGTATCCGATAGACATGCTTGCATCGGTAGTCTTGACGTTGGTGGGCGCCACCGTTTCAGTGGCGATGTACACTATCAGATCAAAAGCGCCCGGATATCCCTCTGTAATGCAGAATTGACCTCTAGATGCAACGATAGACACACCCTCTGGTATAAAAGGAAACGGTTAGTAGTGTGTTGTCAGTGGGAAATAGGAACACAGAATGGGTCGGTCAGGGGAACTCAGTCACCTCGAGAGTGGACTAGTCACAGGATATACCAGCAAAGTCGACAGCTGATGTGGAAACGCGAAGGAGGAGGGCGGAAGGTGCAACGAAAGCGCCTACAGGCTCTGCAATGCGGGCGGGCTCGGTACGTTAGGAGCCCGAAGAAATGCAAGGAAAATATTATTACTATTATTATTAGTATTATTAAGATTAAAAAAGGATGTAAAATGTTAAAATATATCCTAATACATTGACGGCAAAAAAGTCACAACACCAAGAAGGAACTGAGCGACATAAACGTGTCAAGGGGAAATTCTGAAACACGCTTAATTTACACGAATGCTAGTACTAACGTCATGTTTAGATTTTTTTATACTAAAACAATACTGAAGCCTTCCAAAGTCACGTTAAAAAAAGGACATAATTAAATTGTAATTTTCTTTTTACGAGTATCTACAACAAATTCCGCGATCAGGTTCGTTGATAATAGGAGCACTAAACAGTATTCATACAAAGTGTAATCCTTTCGAAGAACTTACCAGATCTACAGTCACAGAAAAAAACGCAACACTAAGAAGGAGTTGTGCGACATAAACGAAAGTAGGTATCCCGTGGTCTAGGGTAGCGTCTTTGATTCATAATCAAAACGTCTTCGGTCCCGGGTTCGATCCCCGCCACTGCCTAAATTTTGATAAATAATCAGCATTGGCGGCCGAAGACTTCGGCATAAGAAGTCAGCCTCATTCTGCCAACGGCCTTGTCAAAGAGGGCGGAAGAGCGGATAGAGGTTCAGGGCACTCTCTTGTCCTAGGGGTGGGAAACTGCCCCTAAAGGCGGAAGAATCAGCAATGATCAACGACATGAGGATGCAGAAGGTAATGGAAACCACTGCGTTAAAGACACGTAACGTGTATCCACAGGACATGTGGCCTGTAATTGAAGAAGTGTCATGATGATCTCTCCATTGGCAAAAGATTCCGGAATAGTCCCCCATTCGGATCTCCGGGAGGGGACTGCCAAGGGGGAGGTTACCATGAGAAAAAGATTGAATAATCAACGAAAGGATAACGTTCTACGAGTCGGGGCGTGGAATGTCAGATGCTTGAACGTGGTAGGGAAACTAGAAAATCTGAAAAGGGAAATGCAAATGCTCAATCTAGATATAGCAGGGGTCAGTGAAGTGAAGTGGAAGGAAGACAAGGATTTCTGGTCAGATGAGTATCGAGTAATATCAACAGCAGCAGAAATTGGTATAACAGGTGTAGGATTCGTTATGAATAGGAAGGTAGGGCAGAGGGTGTGTTACTGTGAACAGTTCAGTGACCGGGTTGTTCTAATCGGAATCGACAGCAGACCAACACCGTCAACGATAGTTCAGGTATACATGCCGACGTCGCAAGCTGAAGATGAACAGATAGAGAAAGTGTATGAGGATATTGAAAGGGTAATGCAGTATGTAAAGGGGGACGAAAATCTAATAGTCATGGGCGACTGGAATGCAGTTGTAGGGGAAGAAGAAAAGGTTACAGGAGAATATGGGTTTGGGACAAGGAATGAAAGAGGAGAAAGACTAATTGAGTTCTGTAACAAGTTTCAGCTAGTAATAGCGAATACCCTGTTCAAGAATCACAAGAGGTGGAGGTATACTTGGGAAAGGCCGGGAGATACGGGAAGATTTCAATTAAATTACATCTTGGTCAGACAGAGATTCCGAAATCAGATACTGGATTGTAAGGCGTACCCAGGACCAGATATAGACTCAGATCACAATATAGTAGTGATGAAGAGTAGGCTGAAGAATCAATACGCAAAGAAGTGGGATACGGAAGTACTAAGGAATGACGAGATACGTTTGAAGTTCTCTAACGCTATAGATACAGCAATAAGGAATAGCGCAGTAGGCAGTACAGTTGAAGAGGAATGGACATCTGTAAAAAGGGCCATCACAGAAGTTGGGAAGGAAAACATAGGTACAAAGAAGGTAGCTGCGAAGAAACCATGGGTAACAGAAGAAATACTTCAGTTGATTGATGAAAGGAGGAAGTACAAACCAAAATCAGGAATACAGATACAAGTCGCTGAGTAATGAAATAAATAGGAAGTGCAGGGAAGCTAAGACGAAATGGCTGCAGGAAAAATGTGAAGACATCGAAAAAGATATGATTGTCGGAAGGACAGACTCAGCATACAGGAAAGTCATTAAAAGCAACGGTGGTAACATTAAGAGTGCAACAGGAACGTCCACTGTTAAATGCAGAGGAGAGGGCAGATAGGTGAAAGCCTCTATGAGGGTGAACATTTGTCTGATGTGATAGAAGAAGAAACAGGAGTCGATTTAGAAGAGATAGGGGATCCGGTATTAGAAACGGAATTTAAAAGAGCTTTGGAGGACTTACGGTCAAATAAGGCAGAAGGGATAGATAACATTCCATCAGAAATTCTAAAATCATTGGGGGAAGTGGCAACAAAACGACTATTCACGTTGGTGTGTAGAATATATGAGTCTGGCGACATACCATCTGACTTTCGGAAAAGCATCATCCACACAATTCCGAAGACGGCAAGAGCTGACAAGTGCGAGAATTATCGCATAATCAGCTTAACAGCTCTTGCATCGAAGCTGCTTATAAGAATAATATACAGAAGAATGGAAAAGAAAATTGAGAATGCGTTAGGTGGCGATCAGTTTGGCTATAGGAAAAGTAAAGGGACGAGAGAGGCAATTCTGACGTTACGCCTAATAATGGAAACAAGGCTAAAGAAAAATCAAGACACTTTCATAGGATTTGTCGACCTGGAAAAAGAGTTCGACAATATAAAATGGTGCAAGCTGTTCGAGATTCTGAAAAAAGTAGGGGTAAGCTATAGGGAGAGACGGGTCATATACAATATGTACAACAACCAAGAGGGAATAATAAGAGTGGACGATCAAGAAAGAAGTGCTCGTATTAAGAAGGGTGTAAGACAAGGCTGTATCCTTTCGCCCCTACTCTTCAATCTGTACATCGAGGAAGCAATGATGGAAATAAAAGAAAGGTTCAGGAGTGGAATTAAAATACAAGGTGAAAGGATATCAATGATACGATTTGCTGATGACATTGCTATCCTGAGTGAAAGTGAAGAAGAATTAAATGATCTGCTGAACGGAATGAACAGTCTACTGAGTACACAGTATGGTTTGAGAGGAAATCGGAGAAAGACGAAGGTAATGAGAAGTAGTAGAAATGAGAACAGCGAGAAACTTAACATCAGGATTGATGGTCACGAAGTCAATGAAGTTAAGGAATTCTGCTACCTAGGCAGTAAAATAACCAATGACGGACGGAGCAAGGAGGACATCAAAAGCAGACTCGCCATGGCAAAAAAGGCATTTCTGGCCAAGAGAAGTCTACTAATATCAAATACCGGCCTTAATTTGAGGAAGAAATTTCTGAGGATGTACGTCTGGAGTACAGCATTGTATGGTAGTCAAACATGGACTGTGGGAAAATCGGAACAGAAGAGAATCGAAGTATTTGAGATGTGGTGCTATAGACGAATGTTGAAAATTAGGTGGACTGATAAGGTAAGGAATGAGGAGGTTCTATGCAGAATCGGAGAGGAAAGGAATATGTGGAAAACACTGATAAGGAGAAGGGAGAGGATTATAGGACATCTGCTAAGACATGAGGGAATGACTTCCATGGTACTAGAGGGAGCTGTAGAGGGCAAAAACTGTAGAAGAAGACAGAGATTGGAATACGTCAAGCAAATAATTGAGGACGTAGGTTGCAAGTGCTACTCTGAGATGAAGAGGTGAGCACAGGAAAGGAATTCGTGGCGGGCCGCATCAAACCAGTCAGTAGACTGAAAAAAAAAGGTAGGCCTGTTTCTACATTTGAAGGTTGATGCCTACAGAAATTTCGAGCCAGTCGCCAGTCGTTTAAGAGTGGCGCTAGTAGAAATTTCTGTTGGAAATTTGTGGTAAGGTACTATGGGACCGAAGTGGTGAGGTCATCGGTCCCGAGGCCCACACACTACTTAAACTAACTTACGCTAAGGACAACACACACACCCATGCCCGAGGGAGGACTCGAACCTTCGAAAAGGAAAGCCGCGCGAACCGTGACAAAGCGCCTGACCACACGGCTACCCCGGGCGCTAGTAGCTCCTCTGTTAGGATGCAGATTAATCTTTCTTTAAACACAAGCTGTAACGGTCGTGAGCGTTAGTTACCTTTGAGGCTGGACGTGTTGAGTTGTGTTAGTCAAGAATGCCTTTAAGGCGACAAAGACGCCATTATCAGCACCTCAGTGAGTTTAAACGAGGTCGAGTAATAGAGCAACGAGTTGCTGCATGTACCTTCTGCGATAATGGAGAAAGAGTTGGCAGGAATATAGCCGCTGTACATGACTGATGCCAGCTGTGATCACGAGAATATGCGGTCGCAAGAAGGCCGCACTCTGGGGGGCCACGTGGCATTACCGAGAGGGAAAATCATCGTGTCTTGCGTATGGCTCTTGCGCATCGTTCTGCATCTGCAGCAACAATCTGAGCAGCAGTTAGCATCGCAGTGCACAACTAACTGATATACGAGTGTTGTCCAGAAAGTAAGTTCCGATCGGTCCCGAAATGGAAAGCACAGTGAAAACCAGAAACGTTTTATTTGCAACAGTTAGGTACACCTTCCACCTACTTCTCTACATAGACGCCGCTCCAACTTCGAGTGCTGTCGTAGTGTTGTATCAACTTTCCAATATCGTCGTCATAGTAAGCAGCCCCCTATGCTTTCGACCAGTTACCTGCACTGGTTTGCAGCTCGTTGTCTGTGGAAAAATTTTGTCTTCATAGCCAGCGGTTCTTGTGAGCAGAGATGAGACTCAGGGGGAGCCAATTACGGACTGTATTGTGGGTGATCAAACACTTCTCATCGGAAACGCTGCAGGAGCGTCTTCATTGCCCCTGCAGTGTGCGGCCGAGAATTGGCATGAAGAGGAAACTGCTCGACAGTTGTGTTATGTGGGCTGCATGACATAGGCGATATCTCTAGCCAGGCCCTCATAACTGGCGGAAGACGCTATTCCCTACGCATTTATACGTGCTCACTGTTCACTCAAAAATGAAAAGAGCGACGCGACACGATCAACGGGCATCGACTGTCCAACACATCACCGGATTTTCTCAGTGGTTTCCATCTCGTGACCGATCGGAACTTACTCTCTGCACAACCCTCGTAAATCGGTTACTTCAAGGACAACTCCGTGCCAGACGCCCTGCAGCATGCTTTCCACTGGCCCCGAACCACCGCCAGTTGCGATTTCAGTGGTGTCCAACGAGAGCCCATTGGAGGGCAGGGTGGAGGTCTGTTGTGTTTTCTGACGGAAGCTGGTACTGCCTCCGTGCCAGTGATGGCCATGAGTTGGCTAGGAGGAGGCCAGTTGAGGGCCTGCAACGAACTTGCTTGCTACAAACACTTTACTTACACCTGGACTTATTATGATTTGGGGTGTGACTTCGTTTGACAGCAGGAGCACTCTCGTGGATATCCCACACACTCTGCAAATTTGTACGTCAACTTGGTGAACCGGTAGGTTGCGCTGCCAATTATGAATAGCTTTTCTCCAACAGAATAACGCTCGCCCACATACCGCTATTATAACCCAACATGCTCTGCCGAGTGTCGATAGGTTGCCTTGTGCTGTTCGCTCACCAGATCTGTCTCCAGTCAGGTACGTGTGAGACAATCTCAGATGACAACTCCAGCGTCATACAAAAACAGCATTAACCGTCTCTGTATTCACCTACCAAGTGCAACAGGCATGGAACTCAATCCCACAACCTGACATCCGGAGCCTGTACAACACAGCGTTTCCATGTTTGCATGCCTGCATTCAAAATTTTGGTGGTTACACCGTTTATTAATGTAGCAGGATTTCATATGTGCAATGGCTCATCTCACGCCTACACTAACCTGTGATCTTGCATTGTTACTCACTTCCATTTGTTACCTAGAGAAATATATTCTCGAAATTTCATTGCTCTTTATTAATTATTTTCGGATTATTTCCGTCAGTGTATAAATGCTTTATACGGGGTATTACAAAAAGGTACGGCCAAACTTTCAGGAAACATTCCTCACACAAAAAAGAAAGAAAATATGTTATGTGGACATGTGTCCGGAAACGCTTACTTTCCATGTTAGAGCTCATTTTATTACTTCTCTTCAAATCACATTAATCATGGAATGGAAACACACAGCAACAGAACGTACCAGCGTGACTTCAAACACTTTGTTAAAGGAAATGTTCAAAATGTCCTCCGTTAGCGAGGATACATGCATCCACCCTCCGTCGCATGGAATCCCTGATGCGCTGATGCAGCCCTGGAGAATGGCGTATTGTTTCACAGCCGTCCACAATACGAGCACGAAGAGTCTCTACATTTGGTACCGGGGTTGCGTAGACAAGAGCTTTCAAATGCCCCCATAAATGAAAGTCAAGAGGGTTGAGGTCAGGAGAGCGTGGAGACCATGGAATTGGTCCGCCTCTACCAATCCGTCGGTCACCGAATCTGTTGTTGAGAAGCGTACGAACACTTGGACTGAAATGTGCAGGAGCTCCATCGTGCATGAACCACATGATGTGTCGTACTTGTAAAGGCACATGTTCTAGCAGCACAGGTAGAGTATCCCGTATGAAATCATGATAACGTGCTCCATTGAGCGTAGGTGGAAGAACATGGGGCTCAATCAAGACATCACTAACAATGCCTGGCCAAACGTTCACAGAAAATCTATGTTGATGACGTGATTGCACAATTGCGTGCGGATTCTCGTCAGCCCATACATGTTGATTGTGAAAATTTACAATTTGATCACATACTAACGAAACTAAAATGAGCTCTAACATGGAAAATAAGCGTTTCCGGACACATGTCCACATAACATCTTTTCTTTATTTGTGTCTGAGGAATGTTTCCTGAAAGTTTGGCCATACCTTTTTGTAACACCCTGTATATGTAAAAAATAAATAGTTAAGCCAAATGCCAGTCTGCACAGAAATGGTCAGATTAAAACGGTTTCGTAGCATCGGTAAATGTTGAGATTAGCATAGCTTAACGGGTTTGTAAACAATGCTTGTCTTCTTGATACACAATTCTGATGTTTTCTCGCTGTTATCATTTCTGCTACTCTACTTCCGTCTTTCTTTGATTTACTCTCAGTGCTTATTCTGCACTGAAATGAAATGTCATGTGTCCAGGGCCTCACGGCGGGTAGACCGATCGCCTGGTGCAAGTCTTTTTTAGGTGATGCCACTTCGACGACTTGCGCGTCGATGGGGATGAGATGATGATGAAGACAACACGACATCCAGTCCCTAAGCGCTAAAAATTTCCGATCCAGCCGGGAATAGAATCCGGGCTCCTTTGCATGGGCCGGCCGGGGTGGCTGAGCGGTTCTAGGCGCTACAATCTGGAACCACACGACCGCTACGGTCGCAGGTTCGAATCCTGCCTCGGGCATGGATGTATGTGATGTCCTTAGGTTAGTTAGGTTTAAGTAGTTCTAAGTTCTAGGGGACTCATGAGCTCAGAAGGTAAGCCCTATAGTGCTCAGAGCCATTTGAACCTTTGCATGGCATTCAATCGCGCTAATCACTCAGCTACCGAGGCGGACATTCTGCACTCATTAGACTGTTCATTTCATTAAAAAATCCTGTAATTCTACTTCACTTTCACTAAGGATAGCAATGTCATCTGCGAATCTTGTCATTGACATCCTTTCAGCCTGAATTTTAATTCTTATTTTCATTTCCTTAATTACTTCTTCGATGTATCGACTGAATAGTAGAGACGGAAGACTACATCCCTGCCTTAAGCCCTTTTTAATCCGAACACTTAGTTCTTGGTCTTCCAGTCTTATTGCTTCCTCTTAGTTCTTGTGCATATTGTACATTACCCGTCTTTCCTTATACCTTTCGCCTATTTCTCTCATAATTTCGAAAATCTTGCACCAATTTGTCGAACGCTTTTTCCAGGTCGACAGATCCAATGAATGTGTCTTGATTTTTCTTCAGTTGAGTTATAAAATCAATACCGGTCCAGGTCGTAGCGTCCAACATCTGTACTTTCTGAGGTTTCGCCTCCTGAGGTCGAATGGGCTTCAATTGCTTCGCAAACGCTCATACGCCTCACTGAAAGTGATCCCTTCAGCACTCAAGCTGACATAAAGGCGAAGGGTGGACTTACCCCGAATTAATGTCTACTAGCGGGTTGGGGTTGGTTGGGTTGTTTGGGGAAGGAGACCAGACAGCGAGGTCATCGGTCTCATCGGATTAGCGAAGGATGGGGAAGGAAGTCAACCGTGCCCTTTCAAAGAAACCCTGGAGCGATTTAGGGAAATCACGGAAAACCTAAATCAGGATGGCCAGACGCGGGATTCAACCGTCGTCCTCCCGAATGCGAGCCCAGTGTGCTAACCACTGCGCCACCTCGCTCGGTCTACTAGCGTGTGTCTCGTTGTTTTTATCGGGTAGTGTGTAAATGAAAAGGCAGTGTAGAAATGACGCAAGAATAACTGTGCACAGGCTAGGTTTCTTCTCACAGGCGGGAGATGGGCACACATGGGATCGGCGAACTCAACGGACCCCTGCTCGTTAACTCTTAAGCCGACTTTCCCCCTTTTTCTTTTTCTCGTCCTCTTCTGTGCTCTTGGTGGGAACCTATCCGGCCACCTTCTCGTTACGGCCCTGGCTGAGAGGGTGTGTGGGAGCAACGGTGTCCCAGACGCCGCAGTACCTGTCCCGGTGCATTCAGGCGCCGCTGGGAGGCGAGAGCCGAGTCGCGGGAGGGGGAGGCCAGATTCGGCCGGCAGCCAAGTGCCGGTCGGACCCATTGCCGCCGCCAGCCAATCCGCCGATATTTTACAGCGACACGGCCAATCAATATCGGCGATAGCTGCTGGCCGGGCTGGCCCGCGACGCGCCGCGCCGCAGCGCCCACTGAGGCCGCTTCTCAATTTATCGCTCCGATAAACAGATCCGTCATCTCCCTCGCGCTCGTGGGCCGCCCCGGCGCCACTCCGCTCCGGCCGACCGTGCGCTGTTTTTTATATCCACTGAGGCAATATAAATATGAATACGCATTTCCTTTCTAACCTTTTTGCCTTTTTTTGCTTTCTTTTACTATTTTTTATTTATTTTTATCAGTTTTTTTTGTTACAGCGATGTATTAATTTTGAAGGCCCGGCAGATTTCCGTTATGTAATAACAAAAGCGTTTCCCAGAAAGCTTAGATAAATAAACATGGAGAGAGAGGTAGAGATAGAGAGAGAGGCAGAGGGAGAGGAAGATAAAAAAAAGGAAATGCAAAACTACTGCAGGAAATTGCTTTGATTTATCATCTCACTCGCTGACACAAGAGATAAAAAGCTGGCAGTTATCCTGTTAGAGTAGCACAAATATTTGCATCAAGAGATAGCTTACTTGCATTTGGCTACGGCTCAGAGTCGTAACGATAAAGTACGAGAGTGCAATGGTGTTGAAGACGCGTATGTTTGCAGTGCGCCAGTTAAGAAGGCAATCTAAATTCATCCATATATTGTCAATAGACGAAAAAATATATATATCGGTTTACGTGCGCCAATAGCCGGACCAACAAAAAAAAAAAAAAAAAAAAAGGTTCAAATTGCTCGGAGCACTATGGGACTCAACTTCTGAGGTCATCAGTCCCCTAGAACTTAGAACTACTTAAACCTAACTAACCTAAGGACATCACACACATCCATGCCCGAAGCAGGATTCGAAACTGCGACCGTAGCGGTCGAGCGGTTCCAGACTGTAGCTCCTAGAACCGCTCGGCCAGCCCGGCCGGCTGGCGGACCAACAGTGAGTGACTCTACCTAGGTCGGAGTAGGCTGTGAAGAATTGATCGTTATATTTTTGAAGTAGACCTCCTACGTAAGAGGATCGATGATTAGCGGAACGATGAGATCATTAAGAGACCAAGCTTAGAATGGCTAAGGGTAGTGAAGGAAGTCGGCAGGACCTTTTTCAAACGGGACCTGATAGCGAAAAGTGAACAAAAATTTGGAAAAAAATATATTTCTGCTCTATAGAAAGGAGAATTTCATGCCGATTACAAAAATGTGTAGTTTATGCTTGTAATTTTGCACAGATATTACGCCACTCTGTCGTTTTACAGAGCGTCATAAAGCGTGATGTATTCGTCTTTTCCTCGCTTTTTTCAGCTTCATACACACATAAGGATTCTAGAAGGCTTCGATTACCGGAGCCTAAGTACAGGCGTGTCTAGAAGGCTATTGCTTAGCTGCAACCAATGCAATGCGTATTTGTTTACTTCTAGCATTAGTCGATTACTAGTGTCTTGTTCTGCTTCACTGTATGTGTTTCCTATCTTGTAAATGCCGAGAAGACTGAAATTTAACTCACCAAACGGAGGTTTCGTGGCAACCACTTCAAAGCAACATCGAACAGTACAGATCGTTTGGTTCAACAATCATCTACAGAAACAGGGTGCACATGCATGCAAGACACTCGCAAGCATTCCTTGCTGGGATGGAGGCAATTAAGCCTAAATAAAGGTATCTCCATGGTGTCTCACAGAATCCCAACGAGAGCTTCAACAGCTCGTACAGGGGAGCGGAATACCGAAAACTGTAACTGTCGGGTTGACAGTGTTGAAGATGTGTACAATGGATGCACTAAAAACTTTCAGTGATGATGCAATTTCTAAGATTCAAGTTCGGGGAAAAAATTAGGTATCCAGACTGTAACGAATATGCTTCAAGCACTTACTATTATTGATCAACTATGAGTAACCGAAGCGGAGTGAGATTCAAAAGGCGTTACCAAGGCGGCTAGCATAAATGAAAGAATGAGGAGAGAAAGTATGGAGGATAAATTTAAACATTCAGGTACATCTTTCTTCTAAGTGACTGAAGTTAAATTCACCAAAATTGGTATATAAAATTAGAATGACCTTCTCTACCTTCATTGCCTACTATTTTCAGAAAATTTTAAAATATATGATGACGCCCGTGATTATTACCCTACATTTTTAAATGTTGTATATTTTTTACAGATTGGCATCGGTAGAGGAAACTACAGGCATTATATACTTCCCTGAATGTTGACTGTAGTCCGACAGTTTTCCTAAGCTATGTAGTCAGTGTCGGGCCTGCCAAAGGATATGTTACCTCAGTTAAACACAGTTCAGTTCCTTTGTCTTTCATAAATATTGTTGTCAACAGCGCTATATAATAGGTATCTAACTGATTTTCTCTGAGATGCTTTGACTAATACTGATTGTGTGTACAAGTTATGAGCTACTTCTGCTTTACAAATCAGTAACACTCTGCTGGGGAAGAGAACACTAACAACGCAACTCATTCAGCAACGGGTATACTAAAGCGGTTTAGGGAAACCATGGAGAATGTGCATCTGAAAGGGATTTGAACCTCCATCTTCCCAAATTAGAGCGCAGTGTCTTAGTACAACGCCGCCTCTGTCAGGCTACCTCCATCGCTGCTCCACATATCGAGCTGCCATACGGAGGACATGTGTTCGACTTCTGGTACGAAGGGAGTTTCTTTCCTGGGAAGCCCAGATGACTCGGTTCAGTCACGTGGGGATGAAAGTCGAGCTGCCCATAAGAGAGCAAGTGCTGCAAATTTTGCTTTCTCTAAGTATACTTGAAACAGGCTTTATTCAAGTGCGCACATCTTTAATATTGACAGTTAGTGAAATTGTTTGAGTTTCTTACAGAGTTACAGTAGCGGCTGCGGATTCGAAATCTGACATTAATGACCATAACCGCAGTGTGCGAGTCGCAATGAGATGATTTTAAAGTTCGGTCACTGAACCCTCTGCCTGATTGGGCAGCTACTTCTTTTTCTCTTCGAAGCAACTTGCAACGGCCTCTCTTCCAACTATTCCTTAACTATTCACATTTCGCAATGAGGAAGTACCTCAAATCTATATCTGGAGTTTGCTGGCGGCCAGAGTGGCCGAGCGGTTCTAGGCGCTACAGTCCTTAGGTTCGTTAAGTTTAAGTAGTTCTAAGTTTTAGGGGACTGATGACCTCAGAAGTTAAGTCCCATAGTGCTCAGAGCCATTTGAACCATTTTTTTGCAGTTTGCTCTGTGCTATAAATCGAGTTATTTAATTAGTTTCATTTAATTAGCTAAATGGTCGCCTACTCGAAATGTTTCTATGAAATCAGTTTATTTAGTAAAGAAGTACATGTAATCTATCTCTGTTGTAACACTGTGTCCAAAATGCTGTTCCTTGAAAAAATTCCATTGTAGTTGAACCGTGATCTGAGTCAACAGTGAAGGCAGTCTACACTCGAAGACAAAATGACACACTGAACTAAGGCCGTTGATAGACTGCATCACATCTTGTCTACTTATTCTTCTTCATCGTCGTCACAGTTTGTGGCCGTCAGTATACATAGGCTAATACAGTAGACAAGCCAGCTGAAAGTCTATCATTTTGAAAATACTATGGAAGCTTTAGACTAAAAAAAGATTGTCAAAATCCGAGTGCTGTTCTTATGCATCGAATTTAAAGTAGTAGAACCACTTCTTTCATTAGCAAAGCTTAAGATTTATGAACCAAAGTAGTGATCTAATTAGTTGGATTCAAAATTTAGACGCTTCATTCATCTGCAATTCTTAGTAGAACTATCTTACTGTATGAACTCTGTGATGAAATGTAAAAAAATTCATTTACTAGCAAAGACAGAGATTTTGTGAACTTCAACATGTCTATTTGCATCAACTGTATAAGAAAGTCAAACAATTTTACTAACTGTCAGTGTTAAATATATGCGCACCTGAACAAAGTCTTTTTCAAGTAAACTTTTGATAAAACAAAATTTACTGCACTTGCTCTCAGAATATGTTGTAGTTTAATTTGAATGGATTTTATGCACTACACGATATTTAAGCAAAACTATTTGTATAATGCACAGCTGAAGACTCTTATTAACGTTTAAATCAGTCTAAACATGACATTTGAAAATTGACATTTCAACGATGCCCACTCGCGTTCATATCAGTGAAGCAGCACTGCTAATTATTTTACAGAATCGTTGGTCAAACAAATAAAAAATGGTTCAAATGGCTCTGAGCACTATGGGACTTAACTTCTGAGGTCATCAGTCCTCTAGAACTTAGAACTAATTAAACCTAACTAACCTAAGGACATCACACACATCCATGCCAGAGGCAGGATTCGAACCTGCGACCGTAGCGGTCGCGCGGTTCCAGACTGTAGCGCCTAGAACCGATCGGCCACCCCGGCCGGCGGTCACACAAATACTCAGACTGGTTACTGTCACACAAAATTACACGTTAAGATTTGGATAACGCGGTAGGCGCTGATAAACCAGCCGCTGAGCGCCCCTTTCTCATCGCAGTGTTTATTATATTATATCACCTGAATTATATGCCATACAAAATTATACTTTTGCAGGAACATTCAGTGGTATATGTGACTACAGTCTTTAAAATTTGAAGCAAATAAAGTTAGTAGAAGAAAAAAATAAATTAAAAGGTCCTGCAGTTTTATTGCATAAACAGCGAAAATGTAGTTTGCTGTTTCTGTTGTTGTGTCCATGGCAGCTTACGCGTGAGATGACAATGCTGTTAGTCTCCGACCAATAGTGAGGGATGACGGTGCACCTGGTACACAAAATCGTGATCCTCCCTTGCGGCCGTGAGACGCGGTTCAGAACAACACTGCCATGCAGTATTACATCAAGTCACTGTCACACACCAAATTCCCACTGTTCTGGACATAGCATGTTTCGATCAGCCGGCGGAATGGAGATAAACAATGAGGCCCTTTGAAACTCTGCCGTGTGCTGAGAACGTGTGCTACCCCTATATGGCCAGCAAGGCCTTGTAACAAGCCTGGATACGAACAACACTAATACACTCTACTGGTGCTGTTCATGATCCCGGCAACAAGCTAAAGATGAACAACACTACTGTACCCTATTAGTCGTGCTACCTCAAAATGGTTCAAATGGCTCTGAGCACTATGGGACTCAACTGCTGAGGTCATAAGTCCCCTAGAACTTAGAACTACTTAAACCTAACTAACCTAAGGACAACACACACATCCAAGCCCGAGGCAGGATTCGAACCTGCGACCGTAGCGGTCGCGCGGTTCCAGACTGTAGCGCCAGAACCGCTCGGCCACCAGCGGCCGGCAGTCGTGCTACCTGTCAGAGAAAATTTTGCCTCTTTTAGTTTACATACCCGCCGATGCGGTGTGCGTGTGAGAATTTACACTGTCACCCAATCATGTCTTCTGGGTGATGCACGTTTTTTGTCAGGCTGTGTATGAAGCCGTGGACCTGCAACTGTGGAGAACCAACGGAGATAAATATATTGATGAGAATTATGGATCTGATAATTGCTCATGGCTTATCGTATTAATGCCTTCTCAAACTATAGCCACATCCCTATCGCAAAATTGTACAGGCAGAGAAGTGGAGTGATGAACTTTTGGAGAAAGTAGGCCGTGTCGGAACACAGAGGCGGGAGAAAATGTCAATATAGCCGGGAGCACATCAACGTCGCCACGGCGCTTGGCCGCGTTAACAGCCATCCGCTGCTTTATGACCACCTCCCTCCCCTGCCCCCCCCCCCCCCAGCCACAACTCCACCCACACTCGCAGCAGATATGACGGCCGCGACACAAGCTATCGGACAGCCACGAAATATAGCCGCCTCCCGCACGCCCGTTTATCAACCTGACACTGTGCGCGTTATCATCCATGCTCCCCTTACCTATCTCTTCGTGCGGAATTTTTCTTTCAGTGTAATAATCCACTGCTTCTGTTTTTGCGTCGAATTCTGCATCACGCGAAACCAATGAGAGTCTCAGAGACGTGGTTAAACACAGGCAACTTCGCCGCTAGGTCACACCTATATATTAAACGACACGTTGTAAACGCTGCATTCTCAATTTCTGTGCCACTGTAATCATTCCTCTGGAAAACCTACCCTCATATGTTTCAATTCGATGGAAAGGCTTTCCTGGTCACATACAGCTCAAGCCCTGTGAACAAGAGTTCTCAGAATGGTGCTACGTTGGGTTGGGTGGTGGGAGCTTCTTGCATGTAAATATACGTAGTTCACTGTTCGTCGGTTCCTGTGCGCAGAATGGGCTACTCTGCTGTCTTGCTCCTTCCGTAACTAAATATATAGGAATGGGAGATAACCATCATTCTCCACATCCATGGCGAATTTTCTGTTCTCGTGGATGGTACTGACGTATCCAAGAAATTCATCCAGGTTTCCATGCCATGAGGCCACACAACGAAGGTGTCTCCAGTTACTTGTAGAAGTATTTGGTTTAAGGAGTGTGGTCTCTATGACAGTTTCATCAAAATATACCATGAACAAACTGGTTATTCCTACTGCCAGGTGTGACCACAGAAAAAAAATCGAAGCTCTCTAGTTGGCTCGGTAAAGGATCCAGTAGGACTACGCCAGCCTGGCATCAGCAGCGTTGCTTGGAGCACGCCAGGTACGTCAGGCTCGGACATAAAGGTAAATCAGCGTTCGCTGAGTACAGCTCGGAATAAGGCCTTTCGTTTGATTTTGAACGGACGAAACTTCTGTGCAGGGACAGTGGATTTTTGGGCAGTGTGCAAGGTGATGTACGGCCTCAATCCTGTTTTCGATAGTCGACGAGAGTGATATGAGTTCTCTTTTTATTCGATGAGTCGTGCTTCATACTTCTACACTCGACAGTTTTCAGGCAGATGTCTTTAATATTCAATATGTTACGCCATAGAGGTTCTGAGCTCAAGTAATTGCTTGTCAGCAGTTTGTCATTACGAGTTCGCGTGTACCAAGTGACCGAGTGTGGTGCCGGTCACGCTGCTGCGCGGTTTGGGAAAAATAAACCAGCAGAACACAGAGATGCAGACGCAGAGGATGTTGATTTTTGGAAATACCATTTTGTAAAGACTGATTTTAAAAGTGTAAAGATATGCAGGTAATGTTGACGCTGAATTGCTAGATCATGTGCACTTTATGATGAGTTTGAGAAAGGCCAATTTTCGGTATGATTTTTCTTTATTGATTCGGGTCGGTTAGTCTGACTGTCGAGACGACACTAAACAAAATTGTCTGCTCACATGGCTTGGATTCAGGGTCATAGATTGTAGTAATAAAATTCTATTTCAAAATATTGTTTTTTAAATGCTAGTCTTCTTCTATATCACTCATTGTGTCCAGTTTCTCTTACCGTTCCCTCAATAACGTTTTATTGTGTAATCCGGTGTCACCGCATTGCCCTAAGCGGAACACAGCTACTTAAAGCTTGAAATATGATGTGCTTAGCATACTTGCTTTTCCTTGCGTTGCACTTGGGCAAGTTTGCTTTCGCTGGTGTGCTGTTGTGCTGCATTCTAACATTTCTTTTGCCGTAAGATAAACCACGCAAGTTTTTTAGGCCCAGTTTAACGTCACTGTTGGGAGACAGTAAGATTGTTTACAGTCAAGCATTGCATCGCAAATTATCATCAGGGTGAGTTCAGTTAAAGTTTAGTTCAGATCTCATTTCTTTGACCAAAGATTCTTACTCTTATAGTGCTGTGCTAAATGTTCGTGTGTGTGTCATTGGATGTTCGGGATTTTACTTATTCGGTTTGGGTTCGTAACTTTGCAGGACATTTTAACAGAAGAATTCTGGTCATTTATTGTTTCAAAATTTAGTTGATAATTTATAAGGGATTTTTATTCCGTTAGTTTAGTGTGCTAGAACTACAAGATACATACTGTATCGTCACGCATTATATAAAGCATTAGCCGGTCGCTGTGTCCGAGCGATTGTAGGCGCTTTAGTCCGGAACCGCGCTGCGGCTATGGTCGCAGGTTCGAATCCTGCCTCGGGCATGGATGTATGTGATGTTCTTAGGTTAGTTAGGTTCAAGTAGTTCTACGTCTAGGGGAGTGATGACCTCAGATGTTAAGTCCCATAGTGCTTAGAACCTTTTGAACCATTAAAGCATTCTTCACTGCACTGCGCAACACAGAGTTTCACATGGTTGCTTCTTTCGTAAACAGTTTTAGTTTTTTTATATTAATTTTAGTAGAAGTTGACTGGAATACAAGTGCAAAGTTTTAGATGGATTTGGTGACTTCTGTTGCTCGATAGAGTTTGAGTAAGCATATCACTTACAGTATTCAAGTGGAAGAACGTTCACATTACAATAAACACGCACACGAAAATTTATAATAGAAGACATTTATACAAAACAAAACAAATAAGCAGACAAGGGAATAAATGACATTTAGATACTAGTGGGCTTTGATTTACGAGGGTCACTCCAAAAGAAATGCACACTATTTTTTTTAAAATCCATCTTTTATTCTACATGTTTGAAAGTTTTACAGTGTGTAGATACATCCATTAGGAACAATATTTTCATTTCTCCACACAATTTCCATCCCTCTCAACTGCCTTACGCCATCTTGGAACCAGCGCCTGTATACCCGCACGGTAAAATACTGGACCAACCTGTTGGAGCCACTGTTTGGCAGCGTGCACAAGGGTTATCATCTTCAAACCTAGTTCCACGAAGAGAGTCTTTCAGTTTCCCAAAGAGATGATAGTCACATGAAGCCAGGTCAGGACTGTAAGGCAGTATTGTCCATCCGAGTTTTGCGAACGCTTCCATGGTTTTTTGACTGACAGGTGGCCGTGCATTGTCGTGAAACAGCAAAACATCCTGCTTTTGCCAATGTGGTCGAACACGACTCAGTGAAGCTTGAAGTTTCTTCAGTTTCGTCACATATGCATCAGAATTTATGGTGGTTCCACTTGGCGTGATGTCCACAAGCAAGAGTCCTTCGGAATCGAAAAACACGTAGCCATAACTTTTCCAGCAGAAGGTGTGGTTCTGAATTTTTTTTCCTTGGGTGAATTTGCATGATACCACTCCATTGATTGCGTCTATGGTAAAAATTATGGAGCCATGTTTCATCACCTGTCACAATTCTTCCAAGAAATTCATCTCCACCATTCTCGTAGTGTTCCAAAAGTTCGCTGCATACCGTTTTTATTGTTTCTTTGTGAGTCACTGTCAACATCCTGGGAACCCACCTGACACAAACCTTTTTTAACGCCAGCACTTTCAGTATTCTGCAAACACTTCCTTCCCCTATCCCAACGTAGCGTGACTATTCGTTCACTGTGATGCGTCTGTCAGCAGTCACTAATTCGTTAACTCTGCACATTGTCTGGAGTGTGTGCAGTACGAGGCCTGCCACTGCGAGGACAATCCTCAATATTGCCGTGCCCGCTTTCATCACGTAACCTGCTTGCCCACCGACTAACTGTACTGCGATCGACAGCAGCATCTCCGTACACCTTTTTCAACTTCTTGTGAATGTTTCCCACTGTCTCGTTTTCACAGCACAGGAATTCTATCACAGCACGTTGCTTCTGACGAACGTCATGTGTGTCAGCCATCTTGAAGACATGCTGTGACGGCGCCACTCACGGGAACAGGTTGAACTAAGTTTGAAAACAAGCGGGAAGGATATATCTACACACTGTAAAACTTTCACAGATGCAGAATGAAAACTGTATTTTTACAAAAATAGTGTGCATTTCTTTTGGAGTGACCCTCGTACATCAATAGCGAGTTTAAATTTTGTGTGGGACTAGGATTTAACTATGGGTCTCCTGCGTATTAGGCAGCCATCTGAACAGAGTGGTCGGCACAATCGCACAGACTACCCTAGCACACTTTCCAGAAGACCCCAATTCTCACCTTATACCACACCACCCACTGCTGATGTAGTGCCCCTTGCCCATTATCCTCAATACTCGCGACGTTTCGTTGAGTCCCGTAAGAGTTCGAGTGTGGTGTGCATCTGCACTGAAGGGATCATTCGCCAGACTCTCCTAAGTGTAGTGTCTGTTTGGATCCTGCAGACACTATGAATCAGGACACAAAGGAATTAATGACATTTAGCTAGTAGCGGGCAGTGACTTACATCACAGGGAAGTTGAAGATTTGTGCCTGATGAGGATTCGAACCCGCATCTCCTGCTCAGTGGGGTAGATGCTCTGACCGAAAGAACAGGCACCACATATGTAATCATGGCGAGGCTCTCCAATGATCCCTTCAACTCTTAGGGGGAATTCGGAAAACGCACCGAGTATTGAGGTTAATGGGCACGGGCACTGCGTCACTAGTGTGTGGATAAGTTGAGAATTTGGGTCTTATGGGAGGCGCACTAGGGTAGCTGTGCAGTTGCGACGACCAGCGTGTCCGGTTGGCATGATTGTCAGCACAAATTTTCAACTTCTCCATTGATGTACGTCAATTCTCGCTAGCAGGTAAATGTCAGTAATTCCCCTGTGACTTGATTCATAGTGGTTGCAGGATCAGAATGGTGTCTGACTGAGAGACCAAGTTAGTTACGACGCCGTCTGTAATATTATTGGATTTCAGATACTTTGCAAATGAGATATTTGTCATAAAAGAAAGGAACATCCATCGGGCTGTAGTTCGTAAAGATATTAAGCATCACAGCGCAAGTGCAAAGAGACGAAATACTTTATAATGTGCGCCTACACCAAGGCGCGCGTCCAGCGTTAAAATACTTCAAATAAACACTATGACCCGCTGGACGCGCATATTTAAATCATTGCCACAGCGCTCGATAGCAATAAGCTGCGAAACGTTTGAAAGAACAATCCATCATTTGTTAAGAAATGTTCCACAGACTTCATTACATTTTTACGTTTGGTCGCCGACTTGTTAAGACGTATTGTTTAGCACCGCTTGTAACACCATAGCTCTTAAGCTGTACGGAGTTATTTTGCTTTTGTTTCATTTAATATTACATCGTTAAGCTTCTGTAAATGTGTGTGATTGAATCGATAACATAAAACTGTATATTTCTTTCTTTGCACAAACTTTGATGTCATGGTTTGGTTCTATGCAATTTAGTATATCAGTCGTTTAAATGCTTTGTCCCATTTGGAGGGAACAAAACTTACTGTATATAATTGTAATTTTGTGTGAATAATTTTTTGTAGAAATGTCTATATGTGCAAATGTTCTGTTTTGTTTAAAATGATTGTTTACTGTTATGTAAACTGCTGATCCTCACTTAGGGTTCTTAGTTAGTTTGTATGTAAAAGGTGTAGTGGTTCCCCTCGGGAACGGAACTGTGTAACGCGCGCAAATTGTGGTTGGCCTAGGTGGAAAAGGTGGAACTGATAGTCAGTCGGGGACGAGCTAAGAGTCGGGGACGAGCTACGAGTCCGTGCACTGCCATGTAAAAGAGACAATATTGTGCTGGTTCCGAGAGAGGCTTTTCCTGCCGCTTTCCAATGCCTCGGAAGAATGGATAAATAGCTGGAAATATTCTGGGATTGGTATCAATCATCGCCACCAAGAAATGACAGAGTCCAGCATTTCTACCTGCAATTCCACCTAACAACATGCAGTTGCCACCACATTGCGCAATCATTACATCGGAATACTACAATGATGTAAAGTGAAGGATCAGCTTAATGGACGTGTTAGTGTGCTCAAATATAAGGTAAATTTTATCTGAATTTATGTACCTACCCTGATTTTTTTTCCTCATCATAACGCCTCTCAGGTTCCTCTCCGTTTGAGCTAAAGTGATATCCGAGTGTCCTTACTAAAAGAACATTAAAGCCCAATATTTTGCTCATTAATGCCTCTTCAACATAGTAAAAAGAAAGTTAAAATTAAGGTGGCAAGAGAGTGAGTTAAAGTAAATGTTGTTTGCTGAAAATATGCCTATTAAAACTGCTATTTAAAGTGCTGTTGCTAACTTCAAAATTAAAAGTTCTTAAGACTGAGGCTTATAAAGCAAATGATCACATTGTTGTCTGTAGTAAATTCTAAAAGGTGAGTCAGTTTCTTGCAATTTTGTCAACATTGTGTTTCGCTGTAGTAAAAGTGAGAAAGCTGCAGTTGTGAAACGTTATATACTCATGTTTGCTAAGTGTTTGTCTCTCTTGCGTATTAGAAGTGGATATTAATAGTAATGTCATAAAGACCATTCACTTTGTGCAAGCCGTTCCAATCTTACCGTAAACATATGTATGTGTAAGAGTTCACTGCACTCGCGTGTGACAAAGTATAGGTTGTGTTGATCCGTTATAGTTACTTATATCTACTTCCTTAAACGAGAACGTTAATCTTTCTCTTGCCTAATTAGGCTGGCGACCGTTTTCCTTATTCTTAAACAGTATAGCTAGGCAAAATTTTGTTTGTTACTGTTCAAATATTTACGTAATTCTGACTTTCACTTCCGATAAGCCACCTCCGTTAGGTACAACACGGTCAACATAGCAAAATTCCTCTCAGAAGGTAACACTGATCTCTTGCTTTATACCATTATTACTCTAACAAAATAATTCTGTTTTGCAAATTGCCTCCAGTTTTGAGGTTATGGTATAGCAGTAGTAGACAGGAGTGTTATACGTGGCTTTTCCGTGACAGGACTATTTGTTCTGTTGGGGCATACTACGTAATAAACCAAACTTGGTATTTCATAGTATAAACTACGTAAATGCTGTTGCAGTGTTATACGCTACAAGCTATATTTTATTTAGTGGCAAAAACCATATAAATCACCAAGCAAAAGGCTTTGGTAAACCGTGTGACGCTAAAAAGTAGCCAGCCGCAGTGGCCGAGCGGTTCGAGGCGCTTCAGTCCGGAACCGCGCTGCTGCTACGGTCGCAGGTTCGAATCCTGCCTCGGGCATGGATGTGTGTGATGTACTTAGGTTAGTTACGTTTAAGTAGTTCTAAGTTCTAGGGGACTGATGACCTCAGAAGTTAAGTCCCATAGTGCTCAGAACCATTTGAACCATTTTGAGCTAAAAAATGCTTAGACGCACGCCACAACATTTGTTGTTGTTGTTGTTGTTGTGGTCTTCAGTTCAGAGACTGGTTTGATGCAGCTCTCCATTCTTCTGTATCTTGTGCAAGCTTCTTCATCTCCCAGTACCTACTGCAACTTACATCCTTTTGAATCTGTTTAGTGTATTCATCTCTTGGTCTCCCTCTACGATTTTTACCCTCCGTGCTGCCCTCCAGTACTAAATTGGTGATCCCTTTATGCCTCAGAATATGTCCTACTAACCGATCCCTTTTTCTAGTCAAGTTGTGCCACAAATTTCTCCTCTCCCCAATTCTATTCAAAATCTCTCCATTAGTTATGTGATCTACCCATCTAATCTTCAGCATCTTTCTGTAGCACCACACTTCGAAAACTTCTATTCTCTCTTTGTCCAAACTATCGTCCACGTTTCACTTCTATGCATGGCTACACTCCATACAAATATTTTCAGAAAAGACTTTCTGACACTTAAATCTATACCCGATGTTAACAAATTTCTCTTCTTCGACCATCATCAGTTATTTTGCTCCCCAAATAGCAAAACTGATTTACTACTTTAAGCGTCTCATTTCCTAATCTAATTCCCGCAGCATCACCCGATTTAATTCGACTACATTCCATTATCCTCGTTTTGCTTTTGTTGATGTTCATCTTATATCCTCCTTTCAAGACACTGTCCAATCCGTTCAGCTGCTCTTCCAGGTGCTCTGCTGTCTCTGATAGAATTACAATGTCATCGGCGAACCTCAAAGTTTTTATTTCTTCTTCATGGATTTTAATTCCTATTCCGAACTTTTCTTTTGTTTCCTTTACTGCTTGCTCAATATACAGATTGAATAACATCGGGGATAGGCTACAACCAGAACATCTAATTTTTAAGAAATCTCGGACAGACAAAAGTAGTAATTGTTGGACTGCTCCATGTATGAGAGAAACATAAAAATATAAGTTATGTATTCATTGTATACTTGTTAATGTCTATTAGTTTAACGCGTTTGTTCTTTGAGAATATACTGCTTCCTCACTTTACAGAAAGTCTCTGCTTATTCTCTTCTTTAAACTCACCACGAGTTTTCAATGTATGTAAGCTTTGTTACAGGTTCGCTCTTCATCGCGGTATCTCGATTGTATTCGGGAGGACATCAATGTGTTCTATTTCCAATCTGATAACTTTTTACAAAATTTCACTGTTTTGCATTCACTTCCGTTTTTTTATTATTCAAATAGGCCCATTAGGTATTTTTATCGAAGATTCTGATTGCGTGAAGGCAATCCGGGTCAAAGGTCAGTCACGAAACCACCTTCGCGAAATCAAACCTTATGTCACCTGAACACAATCGAGAACCGACGCATCGGCGATCATATATTAATTATTCTCTCTTTCCAAGTCGTACCAAAAACGGGAAAGCAGAACTGCCATGAGTACGCAGTCTAGTGTTAAAGGTTGCATTCTTTATCTTTTCGGCAAACATTACCAGACATCATCATTACTGTCGTATTTGATTAAATGTGTGTGAATAGCAAAATCTTTAACACTAGACGTCCCAGCCATTAGCATACTTGTAGGAAGCCGCAGTCAACACGGCCTTATTTCTTGGCTCAGTCGACGGCTGTTCGAAGGAACAGACACAACATGTCAAACAAATAAAACAGTTACAAGTGTAACACAGAGAGCCATCGAAACTAACACTGATGAGGGCATCGTAAACAGAGATGGTGGCTACCAACTAAGTTTTCTGCTTGGAAGACGTTACTGGGCACGAAATACTGCAAGCGGGCCCCGGTCGATAGAATCCGTATGACATGTATGGTGTTTGACTGACTGCACTGGGACTCGATCGCGTCTCCTCGCCCCCCCCCCCCCCCCCTGCCGCCCTCTGTAATGCTGTACAACAATCGAGGCGCCGTCTCGACACTTCACCAGAAAATAGTAGAAATGGCACTGATTGAAATGTGTCATTTCGGCGAAATCACTCGGATTGATACCCAATGACTTTGTTCTGTCAGGATTGTTCAATCAAAGTAAATATTGTTCAGCTAGAGAATAATCGCATGTTGCTAGAAATCGTTTGTTTAGGACCACTTCGAACAGTTCCTAAGGCAAAGATATCACCCTGAAGTACAGTAGGAATTGTTTTGTGGAGCGACAGTTAATAGAGCGTCCGCCCGACTGAGCCAAGAAATAAGGCTGTGTTGACAGCAGCTTCCTATCAGCATGCTAATGGCGGGGACGGCGCCGTAACTAACTTGGTCTCTTAATCAGGCGCGCAAACTTAATTAAAACGGCCACTGTGAGCGCTGCCCTGCGGCGCAATTTGTTTGCTCATCCACCGCAAGCCACGGCTGCAATCCGCCCGCAAACTTCCGGGAACACGTCGCGTATCTTACCTCGGAGTTAGGAAAACACGCCTTCCCTATACGAACCAATAACGATAATAATACCAGTATAATAATACAATAATAATTATTATTATAATTTTACTAACAGTATAACATAACAAAGCATTGATTTCAGTGGACACATTCTCAGAATGAGATCAAGTAAATTAACAAAAAATGTTTTTATTATTTCCGCAGCAAAAACACAAAAACAAATTTGTTTAAGAAAACGGAGAAGGATCTAAAAGAACTCCAGGTCACACAAATCATGATTGCATATAAAACTGCAATTAATAAATAAAAAAGAAAATGGACACAAAGAGAGTTTACAGTTCGAAATCAGAACCAAACGAACAATCCAAATACCTTAAGAGAAAAGGAAAACCAAGATCAGAAAGAATGAAATAATACTAGCCTAAACGACACCCACAGAACATTAAAAAGTGATTGCAACTAACATACTCCAGTCGGGTGAAATGAAAGAAGAACAGATCAAGCGTTACATAGAAATGAACCAACATTGTTACAGACGACATTAATCAAATAGATAAGGGAAACAAATTCAGTAAACCGTGATCTAAAAATCTGCCGCAAATGATAGGGTACAAGAAACATTTAAAATAAAAATTGTATACGAACAAAAAACGAAAATAATGCATTACGGCATTGTAGTGCCGGCCGGAGTGACCGTTCGGTTCTAGGCGCTGCAGTCTGGAACCGAGCGACCGCTACGGTCACAGGTTCGAATCCAGCCTCGGGCATGGATGTGTGTGATGTCCTTAGGTTAGTTAGGTTTAATTAGTTCTAAGTTCTAGGCGACTGATGACCTCAGAAGTTAAGTCGCATAGTGCTCAGAGCCATTTGAACCATCTGGCATTGTAGTGAAATCAAAATGCTTTCCCGGAAGCTGAATTACTAGCTCTTGATTATAAACTATTCAGTCTAGAAATATTGTGATATAATTTTAAGTTAAAAAAAATCAAAGAAACCTGGGAATTAAGAACAGAAGAAATAACATAAACAGCAAGAAAAGAAAAGTGTTATTTTTTTTAACAATTATACAGGATGATTGCCATAAGGCTAACAAAAAAAGATCTTCGATTATCTGTTGGCAACAAAACTTCCAAAAAACTATCCGATCAGTTAAAAATATTTACACATGTAATCAAGAGAAAAGCAACATAAATACATATTTTCGGACGAAAAGTGTTTCGTTTGAGAGATTCCATGGCAGAAGCACAAACGGAACTGGTGTGAAGTGCTGTGAAGAAAATAAAAAGAGAAGTTGAAAAGATGAAAGAATATTTAAGTAGATGAAGAGAACAAATGAGAAGAAATATCTCTAATGTCGGAGTGGAGTGCTCTGCCCGTTTTCTTTTTCTTTTTGTTCGTCATTGTTCTCGTCATTTAATCTGGATGGATGTCACATGGCATCCTTTCAAGTTCATTCCATACCTCATTTTTTTTATTACAGAGGGCAGCCAGCCTTCGACCACACAGAGCGATTCCATCGCTCTGTACACCTCCACATTGTCCATCCTCGGCATCGACTTCGTCCGTCCAGGCGACAGATGTCAAACCGGACCGGTTGAGTGGAAAACTTTCAGAGGCGTACGCACAGGTAGCGTCAGACAAAGAAGAGAAGCGTCGCGTCGTCTAGTGCCAGGGCGTCGGAACACAGCGCAGGGGGTTCGTCATTCTGTGCACACATCCATCATCAGAAGTGGTATGGCGCTGTATCTTCCGTTTGCTCGGTGACCGTCGCCTCTCAACATGCTGTTCCGTGTCGGATGGCGGACGGCTGTCGTCCGACTTGTGGCCAGATGGCAGAAAAGCGGAGGTCGGTACAGCTCCATGATCAACAACCATGGGATCGGGGCAGACGTCTTTCGGCTGTTGACGGCCATCGTCCGTTGGTACCAAAAGATCCATCGCGTCGTACAGAGAAGCTCCACCGCGGACGCGTACGGCAGAGGTAACACAGTGGGCTCCGTAGGCAGAGCGACGTCCCCGATCGCCGTCGGAACCAACCTGTGTCTGACACATTCCAAACGGACATGACCTTCCTGGCCACAACCTGAACAAGTACACGGCTGACCGTCGTACATGACGGCAGCCCTGTTGCCGGCAATAACCAATTAAGATGACATGTGTTTCTTCAGCTCAGTTTCTGTCTGACGGACACTATTGAGGACATGGCATGTGTCGAACGTCTTCCATGTTTCTACATCTACATCTACATGGTTACTCTGCAATTCACACTTAAGTGCCTGGCAGAGGGTTCATCGAACTATTTTCATACTACTTCTCTACTACTCCACTCTCGAATGGTGGGTGGGAAGAGGGAGCAACTAAATCTTTCCTTTCGAGCTCTGATTTCTCTTATTTTATTATGATGATAGTTTCTCCCTACGTAGGTGGGTGTCAACAAAATATTTTCGCATTCGGAAGAGAAAGTTGGTGATTGAAATTTCGTAAATAGATCTCGCCGCAAAGAAAACCGCCTTTGTTTCAGTGACTGCCACCCCAATTCGCGTATCATATCAGTGACACTCTAACCCCTACAGCGCGATAACAGGAAACGAGCTGCTCTTCTTTGCACTTTTTCGATGTCCTCCGTCAATCCTACCTGGTAAGGATCCCATACCGCGCAGCAGTTTTCCAGCAGAGGACGGACAAGTGTAATGTAGGCTGTCTCCTTAATCGGTTTGTTGCATCTTCTAATGTTCTGCCAACAAAGGGCACTCTTTGTTTCCGCCTTCCCCACTATATTATCTATGTGATCTGTCCAATTTAAGTTACTCATAATTGTAATTCCTAGGTATTTAGTCGAACTGACAGCCCTTAGATTGGTGCGATTTATCGTATACCCAAAATTTATCGGATTTCTTTTAGTGGATGACCTCGCACTTTTCTTTGTTTAGAGCCAATTGCCACGTTTCTCACTATACAGAAATTCTCTCTATATCATTTTGTAATTGGAATTGATCGTCTGATGATTTTACTAGACGGTAAATTACAGCGTCATCTGCAAACAATCTAAGGGGGCTGCTCTGATTATCACCTAGATCACTTATGTAAATCAGGAACAGCAAAAATGGTTCAAATGGCTCTGAGCACTATGGGACTTCACTTCTGAGGTCATCAGTCCCCTAGAACTTAGAAATAATTAAACCTAACTAACCTAAGGACATCACACACATCCATGCCCGAGGCAGGATTCGAACCTGCGACCGTAGCGGTCGCGCGGTTCCAGACTGTAGCGCCTAGAACCGCTCGGCAACCTCGGCCGGCTCAGGATCAGCAGATGGCCTATGACACTACCTTGCCGAACGCCAGATATCACTTCTGTTCTACTCGATGATTTGCCGTCTATCACTACGAACTGTGGCCTCTCTGAGAGGAAATCACGAATCCAGTCACACACCTGAGACGATACTCCATATGAACGCAATTTGATTAATAGTCGCTTGTGAGGAACGGAGTCAAAAGCCTTCTGGAAATCTAGGAATATGGAATCGATCTGAGATCGCTTGTCGACTGCACTCATCACTTCACGGGAATAAAGAGCTAGCTGCGTTGCACAATAACGATATTTCCTGAGTCTGTGTTGGTTATGCATCAATAAGTCATTTTCTTCAATGTGATTCATAATGTTCGAGTAGAGTATATGCTCCAAAATTCTACTGCAAATTGAGGTCAGTGATATGGGTCTGTAATTCAATGGGTTACTCCTATTTCCTTTCCTGAATATTGGTGTGACCTGTGCTACTTTCCAATCTTTAGGAACAGACCTTACGTCAAGTGAGCGGTTGAATATGATTGCTAAGAAAGGTGCTAATGTGTCTGCATACTCTGAAAGGAACCTGATTGGTATACCATCTGAACCGGAAGACTAAGCTTTCTTATCTGAGTTGTTTCACAACACCTAAGATATCTACTTTCATGTCACTCATGTTAACAGCTGTACTGGTTTCGAATTCTAGACTATTCTTCGTGAATTTTTTCAGCAGGCGGCCATCACAACAGCCAACGGCACCACAAATAGGAATAGTAAAACCCTCAACGTTCGAAGGCCAGAACCAGCGCGATCAACCACATCAGCCCATATACTGTCATCAGAGCATCGGAACCTGAGATCGATAGCACGGCACCGCACAAAGTCGGCACACGTCTCTTTATTCGCCATCTTGAAATACACAGTGCTACTAATGATCAAAAATGAATCTCGAGAACATGTTGCGGTGGGACAAACGTCTTGTGCTGGGAGACGACTTTCGTCCCTTATCAACAGATCGATTTCACACACTTTTGATCGTTCATGATCCAAAGGAAAAGTTAATTTAATCGTGGCTTGACGATAGGCAAACGCCATGATGGTCAATGAAGACGGACACGAAGACAAGCCATTACGCAGAAGCAAACAAACACGCTCTCGCTCGCAAGCAGCATAACAGGCGAGGCGGAAGCAAGACGGAGGACGGACTGTCCTCTGACCAGAGAAGCTGAACTACCGTGACGACACCTGCTAGACCACCAGAACCACCGAAGTAATACGTATATTCTCAACTAAGATGCTCTGTAGTCGACTTGCGACGGTTGGCGGAATGGAATGAGGCCGCAAATGCTTCTGCTTGCTGGCTCCCGTTGTCTAACTCGGGGATGACTATGCTTTCTACCGCCAGATACGTGCACTTGGCACCTGTTAAGTGTATAAATAAAATACTCTCGATACTGCTGACCGTCAAGTATAAATGTTAACCAGGGTTCAGTCTAGAAGACTGAAGTCAAATGACGAATTGAATATGTGTATTACACTACGAGATCAAACGTATCCGGACGCCCCCAAAACATACGTTTCTCATATTAGGAGCATTGTGCTGCCTCCTACAGCCGGGTACTCCATTTCAACAACCTCAGTAGTCATTAGACATCGTGAGAGAGTAGAATGAGGTGCTCCGCGGAACTCACGGACTTCGAACGTGGTCAGCTGATTGGCTGTCACTTGTGTCATACATCTGTACGCGAGATTTTCACATTCCTATACATCCCTAGGTCCACTGTTTCCGATGTAATAGTGAAGTGGAAACACGAAGGGACACGTACAGCACAAAAGCGTACAGGCCGATCTCACCTGTTGACTGACAGAGACCGCCGTCAGTTGAAGAGGATCGTAATGAGTAATAGACAGAAATTTATCCAAAGCATCACACAGGAAATCCAAACTGCATCAGGATTCACTGCAAATACTGTGACAGTTAGACGATAGGAGAGAAAACTTGGATATCATGGTCAAGCGGATGCTCATAAACCACACATCACGACGGTAAACGCCAAACGATGTCTCGCTTGGTGTAAGGAGCGTAAACATTGGATGACTGAAAAGTGGGAAAACGTTGTGTGGAGTGACGAATCACGTACACAATGTGGCAATGCGATGGCAGGGTGTGGGTATGGCGAATAGCCAGTGAACGTCATCTAACAGCGTGTGTAGTGCCGCCAATAGTAAAATTCGGATGCGGTGGTGTTGTGGTGTGGTCTTGTTTTTCATGGAGAGGGCTTCAAGCCCTTGTTGTTTTGCGTGACACTATCACAGCGCAGTCCTACATCGATGTTTTAAGCACCTTCTTGCTTCCCACGGTTGAAGAGCAATTCGGCAATGGCGATTGCATCTTTCAACACGATTTACCACCTTTCATAGTGCATGGCGTGTGGTGGTGTGGTTACTTGACAATAACATCCTTGTAATGGACTGGCCTGCACAGAGTCCTGACCTGAATCCTATAGAACACGTTTGGGATGTTTTGGAACGCTGATTTCGTGTCAGGCCTCACCGACCGACATCGATACCTCTCCTCAGTGGAGCACTCCGTGTAGAATGGTCTGCCATTCGCTAAGATACCTTCCAGCACCTGATTGAACGTATGCCTGCGAGAGTGGAAGCTGTCATCAAGGCTAAGGTTGGGCCAACAACATATCGAATTCCAGCATTACCGATGGAGGGCGCCACGAACTTGTAAGTCATTTTCTGCCAGGTGTCCGGATACTTTTGATCACATAGTGTGAGTTCCTTAAAATTAGCAAATTTTATTCATAACTAAATACAGTTCACTGGTGCTATCTTCGAAACAGTTACGTGCGGTTTTCGTTATCTGTCGAGCCCCCAGTAGCGAAACTGAATCCACTATAAAAATGTAACAAAGTTGTTAAAAGCTGAAGAACATCGATTGATATTGAGCAAATCGATCAGTTCGCTAAAACACGCAGTAATCCCGATGATCTAGGGTTCACTCGGCACTAGTGCGAATTCCAAAGTGTCGGATGCCACAAAATATTCAAAGTCCCGACTGGTTTAAACACAGTCCCAGCGGCATTGTTTCAGAATTAGTAACCTAAACTTGGTGAAAATAGAATCCAACCTGATCGTGTCAGAAACTAAGTCCTGTTGGTATTCTAAAACACAGTTCGGAATGCTCAAAAATGGCCCGCCATAAATTCCTCTCCTGTGGCAAAGGACACGTAGTATACATGGGAACGATATCTCGGAGACGTCATTTATGTAGACTGCTTCCTTTCTGTCTTATTTCCAGTGGTATTTCCATTTTGTAAACTAAAATCTCGTAAGAGATAGATACATATAATTATAGTTGTGTTAACAAAATATTGACATGAGTAATATTCTAGGATTTTTCCAGTTTAAGTAACTGACCGTACACTCTTTTATCACCAGATTTTATACGCTGGCGTAATTTCTTGATAAATAACGGTTTATGGGCTTCCAGGTACATTGTTTTCTGAAAAAATAGTTCTGTATTAAACAACATGACCAGCAGTCCAGTTTTATTCTGTGTTCAGACGTTATTTTATAATCACATTTTATACGTTGTAATTTCACCACAAATAATAGTTTATTGGCTTCCAAGTACTATTGTTGTTTGTAAAACATGTCTGTATTACAAGCACGTCTAATTTTTTGCTAGCAACTTGTAGCAAAAATTGTACTGGCGCCACTTCAGAGGACACAATCCTCATTGCCTTTGACACCTGCGATCGACCTCAGTCGTTATGGTAACCAATGGCGTCCATGATAATCATCCTTGATACTTGCTGGCCATCTTATTACAACATCTCCATGGCAACGGCATCTGTGGATAGCAAGTTCAGGCTAGAAGAGTGCACCAATGTTCTGTATTATTCAGAACACAGTATAATCAGTGAATAATTATCATAGATGATAATTATTTTACATAAAACCATTTATTTATTCTACACACACATTCTATTGATTCAATAGCTGATGCTATGGATATACAAGGGGCGTTCAAAAAGAAATGAGCCGGACGCATAATTTCGAAAACCAGTACCTCTATGTTAGAAGTATTACTGACCCTGGCTATTGAGACACTTGTCCCACTGTGACAGAAGGCGATGAATGGCTGTCTCAGAACATTCCCAGGGCTGTGATGTTAACCAGTTCCGCACGTACAGCTGGATGTCGTCGTCCGAGGTGAATCGTTTGCCCTCACAGCGTTTTTAAGGAGACCAAAAATGGCGTAATCACAGGGAGAGAGGTCCGCAGTGTAAGGAGGGTGGCCGAGAAACTCCCATTTGAATTTCTGCAGGAGTGCCGCGACTGTGTTGGCCGTATGAGGCTTTGCATTGTCACGGAGCAAAACGACCCCACGGTTGAGATTGCCTGGTCGTTTTGATTTGACCGCTTGGCGAAGGGCGGTCAGAGTTTGCGAGTAACACTAGGCTTTTACTGTTGTCCTGTGCTGTAGGAAGTGAATCAGAAGGGGGTCGTCAAAGCAGAACGTCAGCATAACCTCTCCTGCACTCATGTGGGTGGCCTTGGCTTTTTTTTGGTGGTGGTGACCCTGGATGCTTTCACTGGAGACTGTCGTTTTGATTCTGGTTCGAAGTGAGGACACCGTGAATCATCTCCAGCCACCTCTCGTGCCAGGAACTCATTCCCTTCCCGAGCATAACGCTGCAGATGAGCCAGACAGTGGGCCATTCGACATGCTTCCTGGTGTGGGTGAAGGTGGCGGAGCACCCATTGCGCACACACTTTGCCCATGTGAAGTCGTTCCTTCATGACGGTGTGAACACTTCCTACGCTCAGTCCGACCATTGCGGCTATGGCTTTCACTGTCATTCGGCTGTCCTGGGTAATGGAGTGCATCCACCAGCTGGACATATCATCGTCAATGCAGTGTGGTGCTCCAGACTGCATCATCGGCTAATGACACCCGTCTCTCCCTGAAGCGCTTGTGCCACGCCTTGAGCCTTGCGAGGAACATGCAGTGTTCGCCGTATACATGTGACATTCGTGGATGAATGTCCGTTCCTCCTACTCCTTCCGCTGTCAGAAAACGAACAACACCTCTTTGCTCTTCTTTTGACGCCTCTATGTCACTGTTTGCAGTGCGACTGGCGGTGGAGGAAGGAAATCGCGTATCTATTAGAAATCACAGTGATCTGTTAGAAATCACAGATATCACAATAACAATTTTACAGAATCTAATTGCGATTTCAGTCGCATTTAGCAGTCGCAAGTAGAATTTCACATTCAATGTCGTGCGCCATCTGTTGGCCGAATTTCGCACTGCTTTCTGTAAACCTGATGTCATGCTATGGAATCAGCTGCGATTTCACTGGCAATGCGCGGCTAAAGTCACAAGTAGCAGCTAAAAAGCGCAGTTAACAGTGCCATCTGCTGGCCAAAATTCGTACTACGCTCTATCTCTGCGATACGCTGTCGAGTCCAACTGCGATTTCTGTGACAAGTCGTGACTAGAAGTCACAAGTAGCAACTAAAAACGCAGTTAACATTCTTTGCCTAGTGCTATCTGTTGACCGACGTTCGTACTTCATTATAAGAATCTTGTGCCTCGCGAGATCGATGTACTGTGTGTGCATATTATATGATGACATGCACATACAGCACCAGTTATGGTTGGTCAAACACAGCTGTGCCTCTGAATGTGTTATATCAATAAGCAGGAACACTGCCTTTTTCAACTGAAAATATCAGTTAGAGATAGGTAACCTAAAAAATGTATTTGATTCTGCTTCCAATATGACAGTTGTGGTTAATACTCCACACGCCTACAGGATTTACAATATTAAGACAGCATAACGCATACATCTGTATAAGTGTGATGAAATGAAAACAATATTATTGTGTCATATGAATGCCTCACTTTTGTTCCAACACAATTGGAGACTCTGGAGCAAATTTTACACCTGGTGTTCTACACGGCAACTGCACGCACGAGAAGATTTTGCCGACACTACAACCGCCTACACAAGTAAGTTTTCCTGTGTTACCTTCAAGTACTGCACTTAAACTATTCCTGATTTAACTGGAAGATCCGTACTTCCCACTTTCATACCAACAGCCTCAAAACGCATATGCTAGACCTCGGGCTATGTTACAGTCAGAGTCACCACGCCAAGATTGCGAGAAAAGGGGGGGGGGGGGCACGTCACTCTCCAACAAGACTTTATCAACAATTAAATGACGGAAAATTTACTGGTATAGGGCGGATTAACATGGGGAAAATGAGATTTTCATTATTCAAATGGTTCAAATGGCTCTGAGCACTATGGGACTCAACTGCTGTGGTCATAAGTCCCCTAGAACTTAGAACTACTTAAACCTAACTAACCTAAGGACAGCACACAACACCCAGCCATCACGAGGCAGAGAAAATCCCTGACCCCGCCGGGAATCGAACCCGGGAACCCGGGCGTGGGAAGCGAGAACGCTACCGCACGACCACGAGATGCGGGCTTTTCATTATTCACTCGCTGTATTTAACATTTATTTATCATTTCTTTAAAATCGCATAATAACTTCAATTAAGTACAGTTAAATCATTCTACACACATTTCATAATTATGGCACTTTTAAACTGCAAATGCTCTAAGAGTTGTCTTGAATCTTCACGATTCTCTCTCAAGAGCCTTGATGTGGACAGATACGTACAGCAATAGGCTGAGGTATTGTGGCGACGTTAATTTGTTGTAATTTGGAGAGAGAAGTCTGATCACGGATCGCGCTTAAAGGGCGCGCGCACGGCAAATGGTGAGGCCGGGTCAGGCAGGCAGCGGCGAGCGAGTGGTCAGCGGCAGATCGCTCCACGTGGACCAGTCAGTTTCAAGCGGCTGGCGGTAACGTGATGTGTCACGAGGGTTTAGCACGTTCCAGCGCACGGCTTTAAGGTAATACATTATCCACTTTCCCGTTGATTACACACAAACGCAAGTTAGTGCAACAAAATGGTTCAAATGGCTCTGAGCAATATGGGACTTAACATCTGCGGTCATCAGTCCCCTAGAACTTAGAACTACTTAAACCTAACCAACCTAAGAACACCACACACATCCATGCCCGAGGCAGGATAAGAAACTGCGACCGTAGCGGTCGCGCGGTTCCAGACTGCAGCGCCTAGTGCAGTAAAGTATGGTACGGCAAATGAATGACGAATTTGAGACGAATCGGCCGAGAGACTGATACTACTCATACGAATTTTATATCAAAATATATTAAATAAACAAATCGGCATTATGTGCAATTTACTGAATAGTTTATAACTTTTGAACCAATGCTGGTACAGAGTAGAGCGAGTGCTCATTTTTTAAAGGTCTCGTCAAGACACGATGACACGATTTTCAGCATTAATATTTCACTGGAAAAAAGCCAAATTTATTAATTTGTTGTTAATAATTGACTAGAACAACACAAGACAGATACACAAACATCAAGGAAGTGTATGATAGCGGACGTCGTTATACAAATTTCAACATCATTAGTTTGTGATATTTGTCATTATTTATCATATTCTGTCTTTGTTTATTAATAATGATTGCATAGTTTTTTCCATATTCGTTTCACCTTGCATATACATAAATTCTGACCACCGCATCAAAGAGAGCTCTTCAAGTCGGTATGGGAAGTGCTGCCCTATAAATGACTGTGGTGTTATTTAATGGCACAAATGGACAAAAACTATTTTCTCACAATGCAAAATAATTGCAAAACATTAAAATATTAATTCTCGGCGAACTAGAGCAGCTACATATTTGTGTAGTATGTGCTTTTTGATGAGAATCTGAGCGCGCATATAATGGTGCAAACAGAATTAAGATTGCTCTTCTATGCGAAAAGGTCTGCAAAGAAGTCGCGATCAAATGAAAGCAGTTAAGTGACATAGCCTGAGGAATTTCGGATGCATGGTATTTAAGCGGAGCTGACATAAAGCGCCAGGACAGAATTCTGCGCGACTTTGCCGACGCCGGACCTGTGTTTTTCACATGTGTTTTTTGCTGATTGTTTTTGTATGCAAACGGTACTGTGCTGCAAAATCGTAGCTATGGAATTCTGTTTGCACTCAAGAGCCGCCACATTCAGCCGCTGAAGCGCCACGTTTTTAGTTTACAAAATGGAAATACCACTGGAAATAAGACAAAACAGAAAGGGAGCAGTCTGCATACATGACGTCTCCGAGATATCGTTTCCATGTATACTACGTGTCCTTTACCACAGGAAAGGAACTCATAGCGGGCCGCGCCATATCAGTCAAAAGACTGATGACTCAAAAAGCCGGACGCAGTGGTCTAGCGGTTCTAGGCGCGCAGTCTGGAACTGCGCGACTGCTACGGCCGCAGGTTCGAATCCTGCCTCGGGCATGGATGTGTGTGATGTAGTTAGGTTTAAGTAGTTCTAAGTTCTAGGGGACTGATGACCACAGATGTTAAGTCCCATATTGCTCAGAGCCATTTGAACCATTTTTTGACTAAAAAAAAAAATCGGTGAAGCTCTGTTTAAGGTTTTTTTTAAGTCCACTTGTGCAGAGGCTCATGCATTAAACATCATATACAATTTTCTGTGCACAGTAAACAATAAAAGTTGCAAACATGCATAAACCGTTACACATATGTTCTTGCTTGTGGTCAACAGAGGTAATCCTACTGGGCGTCCACAGACAATGTATATTTTCACGTAGATGGTATTTATCGTAATAAACAAGATTTTAATTTGTTTATATATTTTTACAATGGAATTTTATTTCAATGTGTCACTATTTTTATTTAAAAATAAATTTATTTATTTATTTAACCTGATCTAAGGCCAACAGGTCGTCTCACACTACGGATCAGGGTTCCACACGTACAGTTTCTCTTTTACGTGATGGTGACCTAAGAAATAACGATTTTAATACGACAAGTAGTATCAAAATGAGTTCAGTGTCTGAAGTGGCGGTGTCAGTAAATTTAAATTATACTGACTATGAACTAACAAAGTTAATACTGGCGGTGCTTGTACTACTACACTTGTTGCCACTTATACTGATAATAATAATAATAATAATAATAATAATAATAGTGCCAGTTATAAGAAGAATTTATAGGTCTAAAAACAGATGTTTTCTGATGCAGCGAGATCCGGGAAAAGGAAATATAAGGAGACTGCATCGGCTAAGAATTTTGGGGAATGAGGAAGATCACCTTGGGAAGAAGGGCGTACAAGGGCAACGAGTGCATACAAAGACAACGCTGATCTTTATTGTTGCTTTAGGGGATGTGTCTCTAACTGTCTTCTCAAGCTCCAGGTGTTATTCAGTTCTCTAATATAATGCGGGAGGTTGTTCCAGTCGGGTTCCTACTACCGAGAAGGACATCGAGAAAGCGACTGAACGATGGAGTGGGGACAGAACGGATTTTGCTCTAATGGGAGAAGGTGTTAATGCCATGTAGTTCGGACAAGAGCGTTAAGATCGAGGTGAGATATAAGGGATACAGGTCATTGATAAGAAAGTACAGAAGAGAGGGGGATGTAGAAATGTCTGCGCTTGTCTGCGCGCAGTCAGGATAGCTGCGCATATGGTGATGAAATATAATCAGAGAGTCGACCGTCACAAATATAACGAACGCAGGCTAATGTCGAAGCTGCTATACCCTATAGAAATTCACAGTAAAGACTGCAGAACAATGCAGCACATCACGTACCAAAAAATCACGAATAAATGACTTAGCACACAGAAAACGCACTTGAAAATGAGAATCATTTCCAGAAACGCGCCGCGCATAACATAAATAAAAAGAAGATTGTGACTTACAGCAGTAATATTTTTTCATAAACAAACCCATTATCGTTTTGGAAAGGTAGAATGAAAGTCACGAAAGCCCACACACAAAGATGCACTACAAGACATGTTGCACTTGGCAGATGGTTACACGTTTTGGTATTAAATGTGAAGGCGGTGTGGCGGAATATCTCCTTGGAGGAGCGAGCACGGGCACGGAGCGAGTATTTACTCTGGCCGGCCCACTTCATCAGCGCCGCTGCAGATGGGCCCGAGCTGACTCGGTTTGCGTAATTAGCCATTCAGCGCCGGCGGTATCATTGTTCTGGCGAACAATGCGCAGCGATTCGGAAGAAGCGGAGGCCGTCTCGTCGCCAGAGCCGGGAGCCGCCTCTGTGTGTTAAGTCCCCGCCAAGACAATGGAACAGAGCTCTCAGCTATTCAATATCGAAGTTTCCGGCCAAAGTTCAATAGGGCCCGCTGCTATACGAGCTGCAAAGTGGACGTCTTATGTAATATTCAATCGTGCCGGCTTGTTTCGTCCAAAGTTTCGGTGCTCCGAGCTTCGGGCAAGAATCACGGTCCTGTTGTGAATATTAATGTTTCGGGCAGGGAGCACCCCAGGCGGCCCATTCATCGCTGCATCGGGCACCTCTTCAGTCAAACGCTGTTTCTACAGTATTTAGAGAGGTGTTCACATAATAAGGAAGTGTGTCGAGTTATTAGTATTGCACAGTAAGGTCACGGACCACCTCATTAAGGGTGTTCAGGGTAATTCAGGGTACTTGAAACGATTTTGGGGGTTGAGAAGTCGCAGGGCATCTAATACTAAATATTACTGACTTTTTTCTCTTTATTGATGTCTTTTCTTTCTGGTCTCTTTCTTTGTGTCGATCTTTTCCACCGAGAGGAGATAAACGGTCACGTATTTCCCTTATGCTGGCAAGTCACAGGAAATACGCCATCTGAAATATTCCGTATCCATACAGACGAAAAGTATGTTTAAAGACGATGTGGGCTTCTAACAACACAGACGTAAACCGTACTACGTGCTAATATGGCGTGTAAGAGACAGGCCACAAACCAGTAGCATACAGGTGGAATAATCTTAAGTTGTATATCAGACTGGAACAGCCAAGAAAATCTGACGACACCGAGCACTTGGTTGGAGATGGTCATGAAATGAACTACAGTAAGATCTACATCGCAGTAGTCCAAGTTTCTGGCATAGTGTAGATCGGGAATTCATCAAAATAAAGAGTTTTGGAAAAGCATACAAATAATTTTTAGTTGAAGTTAATTTGAGATTCGACGTTCTATTTATTAAACGTTTATCTCAACTAAAAAAGCCAGAAAACGCCGTTGGTACATCTTTGACATCGAAAAAGAAATGCGCAACAAATGGTGTACTGAATATTGTAAGTCGAGTTCCGATATAAACAGCGGCGTGGTATGAGCGATAACTCCAAGCTGGTTATAATTAAAATGCAGCTACTCACGGAGTCCATTGTACGGCAGCTAAAGTTACTAGATATTCTAAGCGTTAATGCGGAACAGATTTACACTAGAGAAAAATTTGTTCCATTTTTGGCCACCAATTGCATATCTGGCTCTGTGAATGCAAGAAAGACGTACATAAATGTTTCCATAAGTAATGGATTAAGAACCGCACATGGGCAGAATTAGTGAAACAAGTGAGAAAAGCATAAGGTTGTTTTTCTTATTAACCACTTTCACGATTTGTTCAAGATGAGCACCGGAGAACGTCGACGAGATCCCGCATCAGTAAAACGACGTAATCAACAGTTTCTCGCTACTGTCCTCAGCTGCGCGAGCTCATGTAGAGACAGGTAAACGTTTTCTTTTTGATATGCCCAGTGCCAAAACGTACATGGATGCAGATCAGATTATCTTGCAGGCCATGCATTTGGAAAACCTCAAGAGATAACACGTTCGCGGAATGTTACATTAAACACATCTTTCAAAGGTGACATGAGGTGTTGCCACATCTTGTGTGAAACAGTGGTTTCCAAACAACTGCGCATTTCCAAAGTAGTAATCACATGTGAATCTTCAGGTTTTCGCGGCACAAAGACTGCTCCATTAGGTTTCGGGAATGCAGCCGCATAAATTCTGCTTCTTCTTCTAATATTTCGGCTGTATACCTTTCAGCCATCTTCAGAGAGAGCCGTACGACTGACGCTCCAGCGCTCGCTCCATCCTTTTAAACTCGCGGACCGCGCCACTGCGGGCCAAATCAGACTGGGTTCGTGAGGTAGCGACGTCAAGACAGACTGCAAAGTTGAGCCGACTTGAGCCATCTCCACAGCAAAAAAGTATCATTCGACGCTCCGTCATTAATATGACGGGTAGAGATTTGGACGATGCTACGATGATGGTCTTAAGCAAAGGACTGAATTTTGCACCCACGCCAAAGGTTTTGCCTATACCTGCATTCATCAGTGCCGTTGAAGAAGCTGTTCGACCACTCTCTACGGATTCTGCAGATGAAATACGACGCGAAACTTGTCGAGCTGTTATGAAGGCTCGCCCACAAAGAAGCAATATATCTGTGGCAGAGAGGACTGCACTACGTATGCTCCGCCAAGATACCGAAACGGTGCTTCTCCCTGCTGATAAAGGTAATGCCACTGTTTTAATGCCACGTGACGACTATCATGATAAGATATACAGCTTATTGAATGATAGTATGTACCGGAAGATCAGTAAGGACCCCACCAACAAGGTGGTAAGGAAGACGGCGTCGCTTTTGAATGCCTCCCCATTTCCACCGGAAGTCATACGAAGACTGAAACCAAGTGGTGCAGTACCTCCAAGGCTTTATGGACTCCCAAAGATCCATAAGAAAGACGTTCCTCTACGTCCTATTGTGAGCAATATTGGTTCTCCCAACTATGGTTGTGCCAAGCACCTGGCGTCACTATTGAGGCCGCTTGTTGGAAAATGTGATCATCATATAAGGAACTCTGCAGATTTTATTGGCAAATTAAAATCTTTGAAACTGAACACCTCCGATCTATTAGTTAGCTTTGATGTAGTGTCGCTATTTACTAAGGTACCTCTCTCTGAATCTTTAGATCTCATTGGAAAAAGTTTTGATAAGGAGATTTTAGCTTTGTTTCACCATTTGATGACCTCCACATACTTTTTATTTAATAACGACTTTTTTGAACAGACTGACGGTGTTGCCATGGGTAGTCCTTTGTCACCCTTAGTGGCCAATTTATTTATGGAGGACTTCGAGGAGAAGGCCCTGGAGTCTGCTAGTTTGAAGCCTACAGTTTTTTGGAGGTACGTTGATGATACCTTTGTAGTGTGGTCCCATGGCGAGGACAAACTGCAGGACTTCTTAAACCATCTGAATTCCATCCATGGACAAATTCAGTTTACAATGGAAGTGGGAAAGGAGGGATGTCTTCCATTTTTGGATGTCTTGGTTCGGCGCAAAGAAGATGGCACTTTGGGTCATGCAGTATATCGGAAACCGACCCATACGGACTTATATTTACATGCAAATAGTTGTCACCATTCTTCGCAGACGAGTAGTGTTCTAAGAGCTTTGGTACACCGAGCACACGTCATATCTGATGAAAGTAGTTTAAAAGACGAACTTTTACATCTGAAGAGAGTTTTTGAGGACAACGGGTATTCTCCACAACAGATACGTAAGGCACTACAAATAAAACCTTAGGTGTCCGTAAGGAATGCAGAAGATGACGAGGAAACATTTAAATCCATGGCTTTCCTGCCGTATGTGGGAAGCCTTTCATCCAAAATAGGACGGATCCTCACTAAACATAAAGTAAAAGTGATTTTTCGTCCACCGGCGAAGACGGCTGCACTCCTGGGTTCCGTTAAAGATGACTTACTACTCCGCAAGCCTGGAGTTTACAAGATACCATGTGAATGTGGCCTTTCATATATCGGACAAACGAATCGTACAGTCCAAGAGAGGTGTACGGAACATCGCAGGTACACTCGGCTCTTACAACCCAGTAAATCGGCTGTGGCAGAGCATTGTATTGATTCTGGTCACTCGATGGTATATGAAAATGTCGAAATTCTGACTTCTGTTTCATCTTTCTGGGACTCCGTAGTAAAAGAGGCCATTGAAATCCGCTTGACGAAGAATTTAATTAATAGAGACAGCGGTTTCACATTAGATAAATCATGGAATCCGGCACTTTCAATATTGAACTTACAAAGACGTCGCTACAGTTCAGCTCCCAGTATTACATCGACCTCCCAGCATGGATCGAATGCGCAGCAACAGGCGTAACTCATACATATTGTACGTCTTTGCCGCCGATTAACATCACTGGCGCCTTGTTTATCTGTGGCTGCATGCGCAGTGGCGCGGTCCGCGAGTTTAAAAGGATGGAGCGAGCGCTGGAGCGTCAGTCGTACGGCTCTCTCTGAAGATGGCTGAAAGGTATACAGCCGAAATATTAGAAGAAGAAGCAGAATTTATGCGGCTGCATTCCCGAAACCTAATGGAGTAGTAATCACATGCTGTCCAATGCGGTCTCGACAACGGCTGAGAGAGGGTTGTGATGACCTTGAACCACTTGATAACGCATCCATTGGCAGACGATGACATGGTGGTCGATAGGTACTGTCGGGCCCGCCAGGGACTGTGGTTGTAGTTTACATTTCCCGTCATGCCTCGTGCAGAGCCTACTTCATGAGGTGGTCTCGTCAGATTGTCTACAAAGATGGCGTCAACTCCGCTTGTTTCTCACTTACACCTTTGCTTTCTTTGGCAGAATTTAGTGGGCACACGCAGCCTGGCCTGCTATAAAATTCCTAGTCAGGCACCATGTTTGACTTATGTCATACTTTGATAGTATACTCTCAAGCTGTTGAACTTCTACATAGACAATTCCAATACACTCTAATACTGAGGCACCGAAAGAAATTTATGCATTGATTATGTTTAGCATGTGGCTACAAATATTAAGAATCATATTTATGCATCAGTTAACTATCTCTACTCGCGTGATTTGAGTTTGAAGTGGATCACCAGTTAGATCTTTCATATGTAAAGAAAAACTGTAAGATTTGAAATAAGGATGCAGAAAAGGGAGAGAAAGATGCTCATTATGCACAGACAAATATTGTTGTTCTTGCAGAACAAAGAATAGAAGGAATATGAGTTTATAAATATCTCATTCGACTTTCGACATGCCACTTTCGACATGTCTGCCAATACTGTCCATTGATGTCACAGTTTTCTTTTACAGAGCATCACTTTTGATATGACAATTCATGACAGCACAAGTAAGGCGATTTGTTATAATAAAAAAAAATGATGCAAATGCCAATGATTTCTCTACCAGGATGCTATCAAATATTGTCTTCTGTCGGGAAGCAGAGGAAAACAGACTTTTTGAAATTTGTGAGTGTAAACTCATCTTGCAATTGTGGATGGAGACCACAGTAGACAATTGATTTTATTGACACAATAGCTTGGTTCGAAATAGTAAAAGAACATGGCACAGTTCTTTTGAAGAATAATTTAGAAGAAAATAATCAGTTGCCACCAGTTAGTTTCATGTGCGAATCAAAGTCGATGAAAGCAGCAAATTCCTTTCTTATGGAGCTGTCAGTTTAAAAATTTTGTAATATATAATATTCGAAATTCTTGCATGTGCAGAAGTTTAAACATGTGATCTCAATGGAATCTTTAAAAAAGTGATCTCAACTGAAACGATCATTACATAGCATTTCGTGAAAGAATTGATAATCTGTTTTACTGCCAGATGATGCCTAGTTTTATACAGACTAGGGATTTCTCCTACAATCTTTTCTACAGCACTGATGAACATAGTGGCCAGCCGTAGTGGCAGTGCGGTTCTAGGCGCTACAGTCTGGAGACGAGCGACTGCTACAGTCGCAGGTTCGAATCGTGCCTCAGGCATGGATGTGTGTGATGTCCTTAGGTTAGTTGGGTTTAATTAGTTATAAGTTCTAGGCGATTGATGACCTCAGAAGTTAAGTCGCATAGTGCTCAGAGCCAGTTGAACCATTTTTGATAAACATAATGATACACTAGTAGTCATGTCATAACATACGTGACTCACAATTTGAATGAAACATTTTGTCACATTTCTACATAATTATACAAGCTTATATGAACAATAACTTGGCAGGTCGATAAACCTGTTGAAAACGTTTTCCTAAGCATTATTTCATATGACTTTCTGTAACACTCTATTGTTATTAAAAGGCTATCTTATAAACGCTCGTTTGTCTTACTTTGAAAGGTAGCTATAGTTCTCGTTGCGTTTACATCTTTGCCACTGTGGCATTATGTATCATCTCGTCTGCTAGATGAACGAGACCCTTGCATATCAGCACACGTGTACGGTAGATCGCTATGGCAACATGGGTTTAATTCGGTAGTAGCTGACTTGAGACGTCTTCTGAGGAAGACAGCAGCAGGTAGAGCCTTTGGTCAACACTTGTTGACACTCGTTTCTTGGATGTCATGTGGAGGAGACTATCGTCTGCTGTCTGTTGACCATTTCAGGGGTTAGTTTATTAAAATGTCGGTTTTGGGGATCAACGATAGAAAGCTACTCCACCCTTGAAGTTTTAAAAGTGGAGGTTGGACTTATTTCCTGTTTACAGGACTGGTGTTTTTTTTAAACTGTTAAAACTAATGTATATATTCTCTATTTTTACATCTTCATTGGTTTATTTCGCTGGTGTCTACGTTTTTTCTTCTAAACATAAACACTTATTGATGGTTCTGTTGAGATTAGAGTATATTGTTCTTCCTTTATTTATACTAATTATTATTTTTCTTATTGAATTTGATTATGAGTATTTTTTCCTGTTTTTTTTTTTACTTTTTTCTGTTTGTAAGGGAGCTTTGGTTCTTTCTATTTCAGGTTCAGTGATTCGGTCTCATGGTAATGATTTCTAAATTCTTTTGGGTTGTTTTGTGATAAAATATTTATTTATGACTTTTTCGGATCTCTCTTTGCTTATTAAATAATTGGTTCATTCTTTGATGTTCCTATCAAGTTTTGTTTTTATGATTTATGTATATTCATATGCTGATTTGAATATAATTATATATTATTTTGGTATTGATTATTTTTATTTTACTCAGATTTTATTGAGTTTTTGGATCTGTTCATTAGTAATTACAGCTAGAGCTTCAATTTATTTAACTTCATATTATTCTAATTTTTGTTATTATGTTTCTGATTCTAATAATTATGATTTATTGTTCATTTGCTAGATTGAGTGTTCCTTCTTTTTAAAATTTGTTTGAGGCTAGATTGGTTCCTACTTTACTTTTAATTATAGGTTGGGGGTATCAACCTGAGCATTTATAGGCTGATGTTTATTTAATTTTTTACACTTTGTTTGCTGGATTGACTTTATTGTTAGTTTTATTTAAGGTTTATGTTTTGGCTAATACTTTATAATTTCCTTTGTTGCTTTATTTTGGATCTTACTATTTTATGTTTTATGTTTTTATGACTTTGGCCTTTATCTTAGGGATAAACTGGTGCTGTTCCTCTTAGATTTATTTGCTTTTGCCAAGTATTTAATTGCTTATTCTTCTGTTGCTCATGTAAGAATGGTGGCTTGATAAGTATGAATTGATGGGGTTGTATAGGGTCTCTTTCTTTAATGGTTGGTCATGGTTGATGTTCTTCTATTTTGTTTTTTGTCTAATATTGTTTATGAGCTTTTAAGTATACAAAGATTATTGATTCCCAGGGTTATAGTTAATTTAATATCGAGAATGGATTTGTGGTGATTTCTTTTAAGATCATCAAATATGGCTGCTCCTCTGTCGCTAAATTTGGTAGGTGAATTGCGATTATTAAATAGAATTAAATCTTGACCTTCTTTTAGATTGTGATTCTTATTCATTATCTTTTTTAGAGCTGTATATATATATATATATATATATATATATATATATATATATATATATATATATGTGTGTGTGTGTGTGTGTGTGTGTGTGTGTGTGTGTGTATATGTATATATATATATGTATTCTTATGCTCAGTATGGTAATTATTATTCTGGGGTTTATACTTGTTCTGTTGATTATTTCTGGGAGTATCATCTTTTACTTTTTCACTGATTGCCTTTAAATATTCTTTGTTTAAAGTGTGAATATTTCTTTGTTTAAGTTACTTAAATATTTTAATTAAAAATATTGTTTTGTGGGATCAATGATGTAAAGTTTTTCATCTTAGGTAGTGTTTTTATTTTTTACTTGTTATTTATGTTTTTTCATTATTTTTCTAGAACTATAATTTTTATTTCGGTATTTATTATATAATAATTGATTATATAGATTTTGTTAAGTGAGAACTTTTTAATTTAAATGGTTTGTTAATGTATTACAGAGAGGACTGTATATCAGGTGAGAAGACTATATATCGTTTGATTATTATTGTTTTAATACTTATTCTTTCAATAGGATTTTTAATTATTATCCCTAATGTGATCAGAATTTTATTAGGTGGAAATGGTTTGGTATTGGTTACTTATTGTTTAGTTATTTATTATTAAAATGTAAAATTCTGTAGTGATTGTTTAGTTATTTATTATTAAAATGTAAAATTCTGTAGTGCTGGTACATTAACTGCTTTATCTGATTGGATTGGAAATGTTGCTATTTTAATTTCTATTGCTTGAATATTAAATTTTGGTGGCTGGAATTATATTTATTATTATGGCTTTATTTCGAGTTGTTTTGAAATACATATTAAAATATAAATATTACTATATTAATTATACTAGCTGCTATAACAAAGAGTGCTCAGATTCCTTCTGTGGGGTTTTATTTATTAATTCCCTTTAGACCAATATTAGAGACTTATAAATGTGGTTGGTTTTTATTTTTAATTGGTTGTATAACTATATTTATGGCCAGCTTGGGGACAGATTTTGAGTTTCATTTATAAAAGGTTATTGCTGTTTCTACTTTAAGACAACTTGATTTAATAATTTGAATTTTGGCTATAGGTTATCCAAAGCTTTCTTTCTTTCATTAGTTGGCTCATACTTTATTTAAGGCATTATTATTTATGTGTGCAGGTTCAATAACTTCTAATTTAAAGGACTCTCAGGATATTCGTTTTATAGGTTCTATTGTTAATTTTATGCTTTTAACTTCTGTTTGTTTTAATTTTTCTAGTTTGTCTTTGTGTGGTATGCCCTTTTTGGCTGTGTTTTATTCAAAGGATTTAATTCTTAAGATAGTTTCTTTAAGATGACGTAATAGTTTAATTTTTTCTTAATTTTTTTCTACAGGCTTAACTGCTCTTATTCTTTTCGTTTATTATTCAATATCTGAAGATAATAATTTTTACTCAAGATTTTCTTTTCATGATAAGGCTATTATATTTCGTTTGGTATAGTTGGTTTATTATTTGTTGCTGTTTATGGTGGTAGTCTTATGTCTTGAATAATTTTTCCTAAGCCTCATGTGACTGAGTTACCTTATTATTTAAAATTTTTAACAATTACTGTTGTTGTTTTAGGTGTTTATTTAGGTTATCTTATTTCTAAGTTCCATTTTTCTCATATTTTATTTTCTTTGAGTATATTGTCTTTTGTTAGATTTGCTGGTTCTATATGATTTATACCTTTCCTTTCAACTAAGTTTGTTAGATATATACCTTTAAAATTGGGTTATGATTCATCAAAGTCTTTTGGTTATGGTTGAGGTGAGTTATTAGGCAATCCAGGTTTGTATTGATTGTTTATTTATTTAATTAATTGTACTCAGTGTTGGTATGGCTCAAATTTTAAGATTTATCTTTTCACTTTTATTTTTTGAATATTTATTTTAGTGATATTAATTTTTTGTACCTAAATAGCTTATAATTAGAGTGTGACACTAAAGATGATAAGGAGATATATTTATTTTTAGGTATTTATAAATATAATTTATATTATTTTCACAGGAAAATGTAATGTTTTATTTAAAGTAGACAATTGTTGAAATGTTAATGAGTTCAACTGCGAATGCTGCTGATAATTACCGCTTTCATATTGGCTTTATATTTCCTGAATTGGAACTATATAGTTCAATTATATTATCAAGAGTAATATACCGTTTTTTGGTTTCAATTAGTAAAGAATAAGGGTAATTATTTACCAACCTTGAAGGTCGAAACTGACTGCAATATTTCGCTTCTTGTTCTGTTTAAGGTTGATTGATTATATCAGTACTTTTTGAAATCAACCCAAATGTTATTCTGCTCATTGTAAGCTCCTTGATTTCATTCATGGTATAGTCCTCTTAATAGGACTAGAATGAAGAATATTGTTGATACTGTTCAGATTATAATGTCTGATGTTTTAAAACAATTACAATTAGTAGAATTAATGTGATTTATACATCAAATATTAGAAAAATTACAGTAACTAGAAAGAATCGAAGAGAGAATGGTATTTGTGTTGATATTTTTAGGTCTAATCCACATTGAAGTGGTGATCTTTTTTCTCAGTTATTGATTAATTTTTTTGATAGTGTTGTTGTGAGGCTTATAAGAATTATTGGGATAATAAATCTAATAAAAACTCTTGTAGACAGGACTAGGATTATTTTTCTTGATTTCTATGAACCTTTCTGATTAGAAGTCGAATGTTCTATTTATACTAGAAAAACAATTCTCTACCTCATCAATAAATTGAGATATATAGGAACAATCATACTACATCTATGAAGTGTATATATCATTCAGTATCATCAGTAATAGTTCTCTCAGTACCTGGTTGCATTCTGTCCAGGAATTTTCCACAACCAAAATGTTGTCAGCATAGATGGTGAGCTTGTCTTTCAAATGGTTAGGTAAGATAGTATTCAGACCTCGTATAATTGCAGCTGATGAAACACTGAGATCTAATTTTCGAAAGTGATGGTAGTTTCCAAAAGACAGAAAGACCGTATATTAACTACATTCAGCATGTAATTCGATTTGCCAAAAACTAAGTTGTAAATCAAGAGAAGACATTACCTTTACACCATGTAAGTTTTCTAATAATTAGTCTAGTGTTTGTGGTCGATCTGTTCCTGGTTGTATTATAGTGTTGATCTGTCTGGAATTGATAACAATTCTAATGGAATTATCTTTCTTTCTTAACAACATTTAGTGAGCTGTTGTATGAACTCACAGCATGCTCAGTTATTCCCTGATCTAAGTATCTCCTGTTTAACTTTTTCCATGTTTGTCAATGGAATAATATAAGGCGGAAAAAATACTCTTTTACATTGAATTCTTGATTTCTTTAGCCTTGAATTCATAAACAAAATTTCGTAATTTCCTGCCTTGTCAGAAAAACTTCAGAATGTGACTGTAAAATTTCTAATAATTCATATGTGTCTGCATCAGAATCTATTTCATCTCTGAGTACTTTATTTATAATTAATTATTCTGTGGTAATAGATTGTTCAGCTTCCTAATGTAATGTTGGTATGTCTTTCGTGCAATCGTGAGACAAATTCAGTTAGTGTTGTGTCTAGAGCGGAAACAGAAAATGCAAACAGTTCACATCTTCAACTTCCTTTAACCATTCTTGAAATTTAACCACATCACAAAAATTTAACATTGGTTTATATTTGCGTAACATCTCTACATCCAAAATTACTTGTGTTGACAAAAGAGGACTATCAGAAAATTCGCAGAAATCCTGTGTCCCTGCCACATGAAAATTATGAAGTTTTATTATGTGAATCTACACTCTGTCGTTGAATCACTACCTTCAATTTAGTTTTTAACAGAGGCAAAGTTGGACAAAAACATGATAGAGCGCATTTGCCTAATATTGCCTCATTAATCTCATTAACTGGGCCAAGTACAGCAGAAAGTGAAACGATTCTTATGGAAACATTTAGAATAGGCTGTAAAAGTGTATTTTCACAGTCATCATTTTCTCGTAACAAAGTGTCTCTAATCTCATCAATACCTACAAAGTTAATATGGTTCGTGCACAGAATGTCGACAAATGCAAACAGTTCGTTTGCATGCGGTGTTGCTAATCATTGTTGTGTTGGCTCGTTTTGCCTGGAGTTGTTGCGTGGGTTGGGCGTTCTGACGTCTGCAGTTGCATCACGCTCAGAATTTTAATCCTACGATCACACTAATTTTTGATCTGTCATCATAATTATTTCTTCTCGTGTAGCTGTTATTCATATTATCGTTCCGTTGGCATGATGCCTTGATTCCTATAATCTGAGCGCCACGTTCGCAATCAAAATTTGAGGGATTACGCCAGTTTCGATTCACTCTGTCATTACCATTACGTCTGAAATTGTCTTCATTACCACTAGGTCTATGTTCATGCGATCAACGATCTCTATTCCTGTACTGATAATTTCGATGCTACAGACATCATTTCTGGAGCGCCTGTAATCTGTACTGTAGGGCTTTTGTTTCATATCATGCGTTTTTTCATCGCGTCTCTCATCATATTGTTCTCGCGAATTCCGTCTACGTTTTCGCTTACGCTGCTGACAGTCATTTTCTCAATACTGATTATTATTGTCTGTCTGTGTTTTATCATTCTTGTCAAATTCAAGTTCCTGCGAAGGAGCTTGGAAAGCTTTCAAGTCATCCTTACAACATCCCGCGAAAACTATATGGCGTAATCTGGTAGGTAATTCAAAATGGCTCTGAGCACTATGGGACTCAACTGCTGAGGTCATTAGTCCCCTAGAACTTAGAACTAGTTAAACCTAACTAACCTAAGGACATCACAAACATCCATGCCCGAGGCAGGATTCGAACCTGCGACCGTAGCGGTCTTGCGGTTCCAGACTGCAGCGCCTTTAACCGCACGGCCACTTCGGCCGGCCTGGTAGGTAATGTAGCCTAGCAAATGCGAGTTAATTCTTACGGACTGTACGGATTAGTTAAACATCTGTTCATGCGCATCATCTTTTCAAAGTACTGTGCAGGTTCTGAAAAATTCGATTGGTCATATTTTTGCATCATAATAACGTTACGTTTCACGCGATCTTAATTTGTTTCAGACCAGCAAGCGGACAGGGAGTGCTTGATTAAAATCACCGTACATGCTACATTCACGTACTGTCGATCTCATTCTTGTCGCAGATTCTCGTTCAAGATAACTAGGGTGACCAGACGTCCGGATTAATCCGGACATGTCCTGCTTTTGATCTCTTTCTCCGGGGTCCGGGCGGATTTTTACAGTGTCCGGCTTTTTCGCAAAGTTGAGCGTAATACAGTTAAATTTACAATTCGTCCCGTTAGTAGGTGGCACCAGAAGCGTCGATGTTATCGTTGATCGACCTATAAGCGACTGCAAATATCGATTGTTTAAAATTTTCGTTTCGTATCATCGCTTTGTATTGGTTTGGCTCCCTGTAGTGCACGTGTGATTTGTGACTGTAATTTTTAACCGAGTGAGTTACGTAAAATATTTGGATATGCCTAAACGAATGTGTACATTTTCTGATGCCCTTTCCTGCAAATATCCGGCTTTCAAGAAAGGAAGAAATGAATTTGAAGCGGAATGTAAGATATGCGGAGCTGGAACGTACGTCTCAGTGGCCAATAAAGGTAAGAAATAATTCGACAGATTAACTGTCATGGTTTTATTTCATTTTTTCATAGTAATTCAATTTATTGGTATTCGGAAGGTTAAAGTTCAGTTTAGATATCGTCAGCTGCTGCTTGAATTGTAGATGTTGGTAGCGATACGTCGAATGAAGGGAGGTGAATGGTCTGAGTTTTCACTTTGTAAACAATTCCCTGTTGTTGACATAACAAAACAATTGACGCCACACTGTCACCACAAGCAATGTTTTTAATTTAAAATAAAAAAATATTGTTCTGGGAATCACCACCTGACCACCAGTATCAATTAACTAATAATTTTACCGCTAATTCCCGATAGTCACGTGACTTGTCCAAAGCTGACGGGTGGTATCCTCATATGCAGTTGACCCGTTTGATGTGTCCTCTTTTTTCTTCCTTTGTCCTCCTTTTTGAAGCTGTTTGTCCTCCTTTTTAAACAATTCCATCTGGTCACCCTAGAGATAACTGCAAATGAATTCAAGTTTGTGGCCAATTGGCCATATTGGTAAGTAATAGTCAAATTGTTGTAATCACTCCCTTGGGTGAATTTCATTGTTAGCATTGCGAAAATTTTTAAATTTTCTTACTGTGAGAAAATGTTTGTAATAAAACCATCATTTTTCTGAGGTGGTCAGTTTTCTCCCATAGCGAAACTCGCTGTGGTCATTGTGTCCTGCAAACATATCACGTTCATGTTCCAAAATTAGTGCGTTCATTGTGACTTTCAAAGTGATAATTATTGAACCTACTGGTATCGTTATCACGACCGATCCGTTCTTCGATTTTGGTAAGCTGTTCCTGTATCTTCGTTACGTCACGTTTATTGCTGATTAATTGTCATCTGCCGGTCTTCAAAATGTTGCAAAGGCTGAAATTCTTTGGTATCAGCGAACGGAACTAGCTGAGTATCGTCTGACCTTTGATCTAAACTCGGAACCTTGCTTTTCGCGGACAATGCTCCTCCCGCTTGAGCTATCTGAGTACGATTCACGGCCCATACTCACAGCTGTACAGCAATGGCCGCAAGGAGCTAGGTTCAGAGATCGATTGTTGGTCTGGCACACTGTTTTTATGGGTTTGATTATAAAGTAACCTTTTTTTGCGGCCATTTGCAGTTTTCTTTTATGTGTTTCTTGTACGATACTTTTCGGGAAATGGTTCCAATTTGCAAGTGCGTTTCTTCGTGCGTTGTGACATTTAAGCTTTATGTTTCCGATGTGTGTCGTGCAACATTATTCTGTTGTCTTTATTGTAATATATAAACACACTCAATTTCATGATTAATGATGGATATTTATACAGGGGGAATCACCTAAGACCTTCAGCGCAGGTTACACCCAAATGGAAAACGCTATTGATGTGCGGTTTTCACAGAACGATTGGTTCTCAGAACGGCAAACGTACAATAACAAGCAGACAGTTATATTCTACTTCTAGTCAACTAATATAACATTACATATAGTCCACAGAGCATGTATACTATTCTGTATTCTTAGCATCGGAAGATATTCACAGAGTCTCTTTCCAGTTTTTCATTTAACATTTTGTCGTATTTTTTGTGGTGTAAATATATCTCCAGTTCTTATAACATATCCAAGTGGACGTCCGATGTTGTATGTGCGTGTCGATCTAATGTGAGCTTAGGTTCTGATGTGCTCCGTACAACTGGTGTGGAAATCTCGGCCTGTCCTATCTAGAATCCTCACTAGAACTTGGAGCATTCCTAACATTTGGCTGGAAAATATCTCAATGAATTTCTTCAGATGCATCGACAGTACCGTTAAATAAGCAAATAAATTAGTGCTACTTAGAAATAAAGACCTTAGTAATTAATATTTAAGCAAATAATGATTCAGATTATATCCGCAAAGTACCCTCAGTACGAAATAGTAGCATGCATAATATCTGGACGATTTGTGTTATTATTCTGCAAGCCACCATACGATGGATGGCGGAGGATATCTTTTATCACTACCAGCCATTCTCTTTCCTGTTCCACTAGCAGAGAGAAGGAGAAACAACTGTCTACCTAATTCCTCTTATCTTCATGGCCCTTACGCTAAATGGACGCTGGCGGCGGCGGAATCGTTCTGCTGTCAGCCACAAATGCTGCTTCTCTAAACCGTCGTCTTCCTCAAGGATTCCCATTTGTGTTCACTAGGCATCTTCGTAATACTACTTTTTATAGCACCGGTAAAAAGTTCTAGCAAGGCACCTGTAAATTGCTTCCGACGTAATAGAGATCTGTAACACTCGAGCAGTAATCGATAATGGGTCGCACTAGTGTTCTATATGCAATCTTCTTCATAAGTCTACAATTTCGTAAAATTCTCCCAGTACACCTATGTCTACGTCTTCACTGCTACCGACCTTACGTTTCGTTCCATTTTATATAGCTCCGCAGTTTTACACATAGAATTGAGGCATGGGCAACCTTTTGTGATCCGCGTGTCTGATTCACGTACTTACTGAAATTTGCCGGATGCCACGTCATGTGACCCGTTGCGACAGCAGCGCTCCTGGTGCATAAAATCAAAACTATAACGTCTGTGAGGTTCATGTTGGTAAGGTTATGTACCGGCAGGAATGGAATCCCTTTTCTGACACGACACGCCAACTAATTTGCCTCAAAACAGGCGTTTTTAGAGTGCAGTCTTTTTATGGTCGGCCGTAAATTTTACGCGGACCGGATTGAAACCAATCGCCACCTGGTTGCCCACCCGTGATGATGATGATATTTGGTTTGTGGGACGCACAACCACGTGCTGATCAGCGCCCGTACCAATTCCCAATTCTTTCATTGTCCAGTCTCGCTACTTTTTCGTATGATGACGAAATGATGAAGGGAACACAAACACCCAGTCCCCGAGCGTAGAAAATCACCGTCCCGGACCGAAATCGAACCCGGGACCCCGTGATCCAGAGGCAGCAACGCTAGCCACTCGACCAAGAAATACGGACACCCAGCCATCGCATAGATATTTACAAAACCTTTTCTGACTGTCTGCTAGTGTGCGATTGAAGTTTCCAAAGTGTACTGTGCGCTGCAACTTGAGTGATTGTTCAGTAAGCGTGATCTTCTACCGAAGTGGACTGCAAGAAAATCGTAAGTAATTTCTTTCAAATTCGTCTTTGGTTATAAACCATAACAACTGTTTACAACGTATCGCACTGGTGAAGGGAAAGTCGAGACAATTTGATACTAATTGATTTAGGACACATGTTGTCTGTAAAGAGTGGTAACAAACTCGTAGGACCGACAAAAGCCACGTAAGCTACATCGGTGTGCCGACAAGGCCACGCTGTGTTCCTGACGCCACCTGGTATGTCCTGAGACGAGGTGGCGCCACTAGCAAGCAGCAAGCGACTAGTTCTGGGGCACCCAATAAGCAGTCTGCTCGCCGGGCGCGACAAGGCAGTGGCAGCTGCAGCAGCAGTAGCAGCCCCACAGAGCAGGGGAAAAATAAAGAAGAAACTTGCCGTCCTTCCCTTCCCAAGTCTGTAATTACGTCCTTTGATGTTGGTGGCGCCTTTTGTGTTGCGGTGTGGCGGCCGCGCACCTCGCAGGCCAGCACCGGCAATAACGCCGGACAAAGGCCGCCTGCCCGCAGCAGGCGACAATGGCCACGCTTGTCGGCGCGCCCTCTACTTGGCAGCGCCCGGCGCCCCACACCACACTGTGCTGCCGGTAAGCGCTGCCCACCGCCGCCCTGTTCTTGTCGTCTCTAGGTCTTGGAAGAAATGCTCGCGTAGCTGACTGGCTGCGACAGAGAACATTTCTGCTTTCAGCACCAGCTGTGGATCGACCGCGGCCTGTACGTGATCTTTTGATGTCCTGTGCACCAGTTTCTGTAACACAAGAAATCCTCACTACGAACGCTAAAACACTGCGTCAATGTGTGGAGGAAGCTCACGTGCGGACAGCATGGAGACATATAACATACGTGGTAGTTCTTTGAGCATGCGAGCTTCTCGTGTTGCTGAAACATTCCGGTATCAGCTGTTGCGGCATGAGTTTCAGGTGGGCCTTCGTAACCGGCCCTGCACTGCAAATTTCTGCCGTAAGTGACTGACCGGGTTGATACGCGGCTGTTGCACAGCTCGTGTTTCCACGGCGGACTACAAGGCGGGAGCCCACATTCTGTCATAACACACCTGGTCAGAAGGAGCGTAAATGCTTCCACCTCAGCTGGTAAAAACACTCCTTTGACGTCATGAATTTGTCCTGTCCAGTCCCCACGCACCACATTGGTCGTGTTAATGTCCAACCTAGTCTAAAAGACATACGAGCCGTCGGGTAGCTCAGAGTTACGGCGATCTGCCAAGGCGACGCTGCCGCGTGGCTGTCATCATTCAACATTTCAGCCAGTCTCCTAGGGTCCTGGGTTCGACGTGGAGGCTGTGCAATTTGTATCAGCTGCTAGGGACAGTGGACTGGTGGTTCGCCGGCCAGTGTGGCCGAGCGGTTCTAGGCGCTTCACTCTGGAACCTCGCGACCGCTACGGTCGTAGGCTCGAATCCTGCCTCGGGCTTGGATGTGTGTGATGTCCTTAGGTTAGTTAGGTTTAAGTAGTTCTAAGTTCTAGGGTACTGATGACCTCAGATGTTAAGTCCCATAGTACTGCTCAGAGCCATTTGAACCATTTGACTGGTGGTTATAGCTAAAACAACCGAGTTTCGGTTACACGGGTTTTTTCGTCATCAGTTTAACGTGACTGTTAAAATCGTCAAACCATTTTTCCGTTTCTTGTTGCTGTTATTTCCATCAATAAAAGTAGACTTCGTACAAAGAATGAAAAATTTTTAACGAAGGACAAGGATCGATATGGGGTTGAAGCTATCGAAATCGGCCTAGGTGTCTACAGTAAAGATGGCGAAGATGAAGCTTATACCTTATAGGTGTATCAAGAGATACTGTGGATGTTTTCTCCTTATACAGTCGCAATTTTGTTGCGCATCATCTTGTTTTTAACATTTAAAGCAAACATAGCACTGTACTTCACTGCTACCGCACTTCGAAAAATACTTACATACTATGCATGCTGTCATGCTGCAGTACAACCGATGCCCGAGGACGACAGCGAGAAATACAGTATAGACCAGATGGGACAGCCTTGCACACCGCACGTACTCGCTATCTTAAGCCACGACATACGGCAACACGTACATTATTGCCTCAGCAGTGCTGTAGCAGTTCTTATGTTTGTGTTTCTTGCTAGTTTCCATCTGTTGGCATTGTTATTAAAATAGCACTGATCGCATTTCCTAGTTTCTGTAACAAAAATGGTTCAAATGGCTCTGAGCGCTATGGGACTCAACTGCTGAGGTCATTAGTCCCCTAGAACTTAGAACTAGTTAAACCTAACTAACCTAAGGACATCACAAACAGCCATGCCCGAGGCAGGATTCGAACCTGCGACCGTAGTGGTCTTGCGGTTCCAGACTGCAGAGCCTTTAACCGCACGGCCACTTCGGCCGGCAGTTTCTGTAACAACCCCAAATTTCAAAGCAATGTAAATTAACGAATAAACAATACTCGTTTGTAATAAGAAAGTTTGATTTAAAAAATAAAAATTCGCACGTCTACTATTGCAAATTTGTGGGCCGGTTTTTTGATCTAGTTCTTAGTAAAAACTAAAGAAGACCTCTTGCAACCGAGACCAAACAAATACTGAAACCGACTGTTCTTCCCATTCTTACCAGCGACTGGTTATGCACACCGGCACACCAGATGGACCGCCTAAACTCACTGTTCCGTGGAGCCAACACAAGGCTGGATCATCAAGGGCGCTGATCGCTGCCAGCCGCCGCTGTCTCAGCATACTCGTATGTTACGCGCTGCTCACGAGCCACCTACCGTGTGGAAGATAATAGTTAATGAGGAATGTTCCTGGTGAGTAAGCATTCTTTGTGCTCGCCGCCGAACTGGACGACCGATCCAACAGCTTCTCGCTCATTACCCTTGCTGGCTTCTTACTGGAAGTTACGGAATCCAGGTGATTTTGCCCCCCCCCCCCCCCCCCTGCACTCGTCTTCGTTCGCTGCACATGTTGGCGTAACATGGTTAATAAGTTGTATTCTTTCCATTTAAAGACTCCGTTGATCTTTGTGGGACCTGAAAATGAAGTTTTCTCCCGTCGAAACTAGTATCATGTTTGGAACAAATGACGTCATAAGCGCGTGACTGCGTGTGAGATCGCTCTCTAAGTTTTCATCTATTTTTTAGGTTTCAGATATATATTTTAACTGTTTTTGTGATAATATTTACTATATAAGTGACTTATTAGTGGTTTCTTCATTCACCTCTGCATTTCTTGTGTTGTGGCCTGATATTTGTGAGTGTTTCTTATCGAGCAACTTAACCTCTTACCCGTGTTTACATTCCGCGCTGACCAGTTGCAGCTGTAGCGGCGCATCGAAAGCTAAGTACTAATTAATTGTTTGTGTATAGTAGTTTATTTAGGAACTTTACTAGTCTTCAACCGGTGTTCTTGGTGTTTTCCGGTGAAATAACTTCAGAAGAAATTTTTGCGAACTACTTTCAGTTTCGTTACTGTCATTAGACGTTTGATTTTCTTTCTGTGTTAGTATTTTGTTATATTCTCATTTGTTGTTGATTAATACTGTCAATAATAGTAGTTACTTCCCTTGTAGAGCAAGTTTGTGATTATTGTAGTCAGTTTTTAACATCTTCTTATTGTAGTAGTGGAACTTAGATAAAGTTGTTTTCTTGTTTCAATAATTGTAAAATTTTACCATGAGTGAGAAGTGTGGGCTTTGCCGTAGGTTCGTGAGCAGTGGATTGCGGTGTGAGACTTGTTCGAAGTATTTTCACCGGGGGGAATGCAGTGGGGAAGCCAGTGGGCATTCTGGTGAGATCCTCTCCTGGAACTGCAGGTTATGTAGCAAGAGTAAGTTGATAGAGGAGCAGGAGCGTAAGATCTGTGCCCTTCAGGTGCAGTTGAAAAACGCACAGGAGGAGCTAGATAGGATGAGGAGGGAGAAGGCGGTTGGGGAATGGGAGCTGGCTGTTGGCAAGAGATCTGCTAGGAGAAGGAGATTTTCAGATAGTTTTACTATTGGTGTTTGTAATAGATATGACCAACTGTCAGAGTCTAGTGGAGAGGAATCTCTAGTAGCTGTAGATGTAGGAAGTATGCAGCAGACCTCAGCAGTTACGGTGGCTAGGACAGTTGCAAAGTCTAAGAGAAAGAAGAAGGTTCTGCTGTTAGGTAGTTCTCATGGTAGAGGTGTAGGCCAGCAGTTGCAGGAAGTTTTGGGGAGTGAGTACCAGGTCACCAGCATTGTGAAGCCTAATGCAGGATTGGCTCAGGTGACTTGTAACATAGGGGGGTTATGTAGGGATTTTACTAAAAAGGATCAGGTAGTGATTGTGGGTGGGGCTGGTAATAGTATTGATAGGGATGGGGAGTATGACATAGATGGTGACCTGGAAAAGATATCCACTCAGACTGGCAACACGAATGTGCATTTCGTGGAACTGTTTCAGCGTCACGATCGGCCTCATCTTAATACAGCCGTCAGGCGTAATAACATGAGACTTGGGGGTGCGCTGATGACAGAAGGCATGAGTCACATTTCAGTGGTGTCGGTGGAGTCTATCGGCAGGACGGGTTTCACTAGACATGGCCTACACCTCAACAGGTATGGGAAGGGGAGGTTGGCAAAACTTAGTGACAGCATAGGTGGGGGTGGTGGGATCACTCATGGGAAAATTCCGGTAGTTGTGGGTGTTAGAGCTGTACCTTTTTTAGATTGAAGTCAGCTGATAGGTATTCCTGCTTAAGGGAAGTCTCTCTAACAAAGAAACCACTTTCTACAAAGCTTGGGTATCCGATTAATGAGGGAATTAGTATATTTCATCAAAATATACAAGGTATTAGAGATAAAGTTAGTGAACTGCTTATAGATGTTGACTCTGAAATTATTGGTATATCTGAACACTTCTTAAATAAGGAGATAATTCAGAGGCTTCCTTTACCAGGATACAGGTTGGCTGGCAGCTTTTCTAGGAGCTCTTTGCGGTGTGGGGGAGTAGCCATGTATGTGAAAAACGGTATCCCATTTGAGTCAATTGATGTTTCAAAGTACTGCACTGAAAAGGTGTTTGAATGTTGTGCAGGTGTGGTTAAATTTAGTGGAGCTAAACTTCTTACTGTTGTTATTTATAGATCCCCAGACTCCGATTTCACAACATTTTTGCTAAAGCTAGAGGAGGTTCTTGGTTCAATTTATAGGAAATACAAAAAGTTAGTTATATGTGGTGACTTCAATATTAATTGTATAAGTGATTGTGCAAGGAAAAGGATGCTGGTAGACCTCCTTAATTCATATAATCTTATGCAAACCGTATTATTTCCAACGAGAGTGCAAGGGAACAGTAGAACAACCATAGACAATATTTTTGTTCATTCGTCATTATTAGAAGGGCATTCTGTTAACAAAAAGGTGAATGGCCTTTCAGATCATGATTCACAAATTTTAAGTCTAAAGGATTTTTGTGCTGCAACACATGGTAAATATAGTTACCAACTTTTTAGGAAAGCTGATCCAGTTGCTGTACATACTTTTGTAAACCTTATCAAGGAACAAGAGTGGCAAGATGTTTATAGTGCTGATACAGTAGACGATAAATATAATGCTTTCCTCAAGACTTTTCTCGTGCTCTTTGAAAGTTGCTTTCCGTTAGAACGTTCAAAACAGGGTACTAGCACAAACAGGCAGCCTGGGTGGCTGACTAAAGGGATAAGAATATCTTGTAGAACAAAGTGGCAATTATATCAAAACGTTAGAAACAGTCACAATCTAAATGCAGCAGCCCATTACAAACAGTATTGTAAGCTGCTTAAAAAAGTTATTAGGAAGGCAAAAAGTATGTGGTATGCAGATAGAATAGCTAAGTCTCAGGATAAAATTAAAACCATATGGTCAGTCGTAAAGGAAGTGGCTGGTCTGCAGAGACAGGTCGAGAATATAGAATCAGTGCATAGTGGGGATGTCCGTGTTACTGATAAGTCGCATATATGTACAGTACTTAATAATCACTTTCTGAATATAGCAGGTGAACTAAATAGAAACCTAGTCCCAACAGGGAATCATATAGCGCTCTTAGAAAAAAGTGTTCCGAGACTGTTACCTGAAATGCTCCTCCATGATACTGACAAGAGGGAGATTGAGTTAATAATTAAATCACTAAAGACCAAGAACTCTCATGGATATGACGGGGTATCTAGGAGAATACTGAAGTATTGTTCCACGTATGTTAGCTCAGTACTTAGCCATATCTGTAACTATTCCTTTAGGAGTGGTCGGTTTCCTGACCGATTAAAGTACTCGGTAGTGAAGCCACTTTATAAAAAGGGAGACAGGGATAATGTTGACAATTATAGACCTATTTCTATGCCATCGGTGTTTGTTAAAGTTATCGAGAAGGTTGTATATACAAGGTTACTGCAGCATTTAAATTCACATAATTTGCTGTCAAATGTACAGTTTGGTTTTAGAAATGGCTTAACAACTGAAAATGCTATAGTCTCTTTTCTCTGTGAGGTTTTGGACGGGTTAAATAAAAGGTTGCGAACTTTAGGTGTTTTCCTTGATTTAACGAAGGCTTTTGACTGTGTTGACCACAAAATATTACTGCATAAGTTGGAACATTATGGAGTAAGGGGAGTAGCTTACAATTGGTTCGCCTCCTACTTTAAGAACAGAAAGCAGAAGGTAATCCTCCGCAATATTGAGAGTGGTAATGATGTTCAGTCCCAATGGGGCACTGTTAAATGGAGCGTTCCCCAAGGGTCAGTGCTGGGGCCACTGCTGTTTCTTATTTATATAAATGATATGCCTTCTAGTATTACAGGTGATTCAAAAATATTTCTGTTTGCTGATGACACCACCTTGGTAGTGAAGGATCTTGTGTGTAATATTGAAACATTATCAAATAATGTAGTTCATGATATAAGTTCGTGGCTTGTGGAAAATAATTTGATGCTAAATCACAGTAACACTCAGTTTTTACAGTTTCTAACTCACAATTCAAAAAGAACTGACATTTTAATCAGACAGAATGGGCATGTTATAAGCGAGACGGAACAGTTCAAGTTCCTAGGCGTATGGATAGATAGTAAGTTGTTGTGGAAAGCCCATGTTCAGGATCTTGTTCGGAAACTAAATGCCGCTTTATTTACCATTAGAACAGTATCTGAAATAAGTGACATTTCAACACGAAAAGTAGTATACTTCGCATATTTTCATACGCTTATGTCATATGGTATTATTTTTTGGGGTAATTCTTCTGATTCAAAAAGGGTATTTTTGGCTCAAAAACGGGCTGTTCGAGCTATGTATGGTGTAAGTTCGAAAACCTCTTGTCGACCCCTATTCAATAGTCTGGGAATTTTGACATTGCCCTCACAGTATGTATTTTCTTTAATGTCGTTTGTTGTTAGCAATATTAGCTTATTCCCAAGAGTTAGCAGCTTTCACTCAGTTAATACTAGGCAGAAATCAAATCTGCATGTGGAATGCACTTCATTGACTCTTGTGCAAAAAGGAGTGCAGTATTCTGCTGCATCCATTTTCAATAAGCTACCACAAGAACTCAAAAATCTTAGCAGTAGCCCAAACACTTTTAAGTCTAAACTGAAGAGTTTCCTCATGGCTCACTCCTTCTATTCCGTCGAGGAGCTCCTGGAAGAGCTAAAAAAATAAGCAAATTCCAGTGTTACATTCTTGATTTTCTTTATTTAAACTAACGACTTGTCGCCTGAATATGTTTCTTATATTTCATTTCATTCTGTTTCTACAATAGTGTTATAATTTCATGTATTGACTCGTTCCATGACCATGGAGACTTCTCCTAAATGTGGTCCCACGGAACAATAAATAAATAAATAAATAAATAAAACAAACAACGTTTGAGTTACAGTACAACTGTTGGTTTCAATTTTCATTATTTAAGGGCATGTTTCATTCCTCCATCTTTCCGTCTTGTACTGCGGGAGATGTCCTCAGAAGCTACAAGGACATAGTTAATTTTAAAAGGTTAATTTGCGCAGCCAGACGAAACCCAAGAACTATTTATTAGCTGTAAAGTTAATTCCAGTGTAATACGACGGTTGTCCAGAAAGTAAGTTACGATCGGTCGCGAAATGGAAACCACAGTGAAAACCAGAAACGTTTTATTTGCAACAGTTAGGTACACCTTCCGCCTACTTCTCTACATAGTCGCCACTCCAACTTTAAGAGTTTTGTCGTAGTGTTGTATCAACTTTCCAATATCCTCGCCATAGAAAGCAGCCGCCTGTGCATTCAGCCAGTTATCTGCACTGGTCTGCAGCTCGTTGTCGTGGAAAAATTTTGTCTTCATAGCCAGCGGTTCTTGCGAGCAGAGATGAGACTCAGGGGGAGCCAATTACGGACTGTATTGTGGGTGATCAAACACTTCTTATCGGAAACGCTGCAGGACCGTATTCGTTGCCACTGCAGTATGCGGCCGCGTTATTGGCATGAAGAAGGAACTGCTCGACAGTTGAGTTATGTGGGCTGCATGACACAGGCGAAATCTCTAGCCAGGTCCTCATACTTGGCGGGAGACGCTATTCCCTACGCATCTTCATGTGGTCACTGTTCACTCAAAACTGAACAGAGGGATGCGACACGATTGACGAGAAAAACTTTACCGGATTTTCCCAGTGATTTCCATTTCGCGACCGAATGGAACTTACTTTCTGGACGCCCCTTGTCGCTATACCGATTTCAACTGATTAGTCATTACGAATGACCCTATTTGTAGCTGACTGCATCAAATGGTGCTACTAATCAGTATTTCTATGAGACTCTTATTACAGACTGTCTCCAGTAGGAACTTTGTGGAAATGTTGACTCCTATCACGATTTGACGCAGCAATCTTATCAGTCCACCTATCTGAACATTTTTCTGTGGCACCACATCTCAAACACTTCAATTTTCTTCTGTTTCAGTTTTCGCTCATCCATGATTCACTGTCACGCAATGCTCTCCTCTAAATGTATATTCTCAGAAAAGTTTTCCTCAAATTAAGGCCTAAGTTCGATGCTGGCAAACTTATCGTGGCCAGAAATGTTCTCTTTGCCTTCCTTGGTCTGCTTTCTATGTTCTCCTTGTTTCGCCCATAATGGATTATTATGCTTTTGTGATCATCAGTTCTGATGCATACTTCACGCTATTTTCATTTCTGCTCATTACTTTCCACTTCCTTTGGCTCACTCTTAATACAAAATCTGTACTCATTTGACTGTACTTCTTCAGCTTCACTGCGATAGCAATGTCATCAGGGGATCTTATCACTGACATCCTTTCAGTCCAACACATTAACGTTCCTGTTACTTCCGCCATTGCTTCTTCAAGACTGCTTCCTGTCTTATACCCATTTTAATGTGAGCACTCTTTTCTTGGTCTTTCAGGCTTGTTGTTCCTTCTTTGTTCTTGTACATGTATTGTAATGTTGCATTAATTTGTTCTGAAAGCGGTGCTGATATTCAAGACCATAAAAGTGGGTTAAAAGCTGTGAGCTGGGGAAGTTAACCTTGCATTACTGAGCAACTGTTTCACCAGGTATCCAGTCTAGCTTACCAAATTCGCAACCAGACTAACATTAATTATAATCTTTTAATCGTCATACGACAACCGGTGATATATATATAAAGAGAATTTAAATAATAAGAAATAAATCAGTTTATAGTTGGAAATTTATTTTAACATTGATCATTGAAATTTCAGCATATTAAACTTGATTCATAACTAAACTGGTGCCTTATTTAGGATTGTGAAAATTTGAGTTTGTAATCTTACGGAATACATCAAATATGGAGCCAAGATTGGGAGACTGCATACAACCCTGCATTCATAAAATAACACATGAAGAACGTTGACACATATGCAAGAGGAAATTAACCACAACCAACCAGTTCAATTTTCACCCAAAGAAGTTACGTTCATAGCACAATCCTGTTCGTCATTAAATTACCACACACTGGTATACTAAATTCATACTAACTCTCTGTGAAATCTTCCCGGAAAGAATGGCTGAGGGCTACTTTGATGATTACACCACATGCTTCACGTGGTCAACTTGGTTTACACAAAGAGTGTAACTCCACAATAATTTTTATAATTAAAATAAATTAGATAGAAAGCAATTTACAAAAGAAAAACCTTGAACTGGTTACTATCGTCTTACTATTAACCCGATGGGTCAAACAATTGTATAAGCACATGGTACTGGTCCCACAAAGTACAGCCCATGTGGGTTGAACATAAAGAAAAGTTGCCATATTGAAAAATATTGTCAAGACGAGACGTTACAATCTCACGCACATTCGCATTTAAGATTGATGATCTTAGTTAGAGTTACTGATCAATACGTGGTTCCACTTTACTCACAAAATAGTGACAAAGCAACTACCGGAAGATATTCTGAACTTCACACTCGAAATACACTGCGTTCCAATTTAAGATAACATTAGATATTTTAGAGCTAAACCTTAAATAAAGGTGATTAAATTTTCAGTTAGTCTGAACTTAAGAAATCCATTGTCATACGGACTTAGCAGACACGCGCTTAGCCGGAGATCTTACCATTTCAGACGCTCGCCGCGGACAGACTGACCTGGGCTCCTACCGAGCGTGCTTAACAGATACAAACGGAAGTGACCAGAGAGGCAGCTTCCTATATCAACATGACTAGGGACAGACAGGATCATACTAAGAATAGAAGCCTCTCTGCTTTTAGAAAGCGTAGTTAACTGTTCCGACGTTGGTCCTACCGTTCTCTAGCAGACAGGCTTGTCTGCTACCATCAAGCATGCAACTAGAAATACATTTGCTCATTCATCCTCTCACACAGAAGGGAAGGGGGATGACAGTATCTATCATATACAGTATATAAAACAAAGCGGATGTAGGTTCCATATGACTCTGTATGACATGAATTACATATAAACTGTGTTTTAAAGTGTAGTAGTGTGACAGATCGTTCGTGTTTATGTGTAAAAGTAACACGTTCCACTGCTCAGTCTCTTCCCAGATAGTCAGAAACACCACAGTAAATTTAGAAGACTAATTTATGCTGTAAATGACAGCAGATTTAAGAAATTTACATGAAAGGAATCCAACAGAGACCTTTCAGTATATTACTCATCTTTACCTATAGCTTACTGCTGTTTGTCTCAGACTTGTAAGTACAGATCGTGTGTACAAGCTGTTTCAAAGTCTTTGCGACAATCGTGTGTGTTTGATGGATAACTTCATAGGGAACCACTTTTGTTAGAGACAAAATGTTCTGTTCCCAGCGATTGGCCCTGAAATGACGAGATTTCACCCAACTGCCAGGGTCTGCTAACCAGGTGAGCAGCCTATCACTTGTCCCAGAAATCAGGTAGTGACTTTTAACAAGAATATCACAACAGTGGTGTCTCTAAGTGGAGAAAAATGTTTTAGCAACGAACCAGAAACTTCCATTTTGCCTCGCCTACTGCGTTTCAAATGGAGTGGACGACTGGATGATATGAAGCACACATTGTATATGAACGCCACATTGGTCCTACGTCCTGCTTCCTATCAGGAGCTATTTTTTTTCCATCAGTCTTCTGACTGGTTTGATGCGGTCCGCCACGAATTCCTCTCCTGTGCTGACCTCTTCAGCTCAGAGCGGCACTTGCAACCTACGTCCTCAATTATTTGCTGGATGTATTCCAATCTCTGTCTTGCTCTACGGTTTTTGCCCTCTACTGCTGCCTTTAGTACGATGGAAGTCGTTCCCTCATGTCTCAACAGATGTCCTATCATCTGTCCCTTCTCCTTATCAGTGTTTTCCACATACTGCTTTCCTCTCCGATTCTGCGCAGAACCTCCTCATTCCTTACTTTATCAGTTCACCTAATTTTCAACATTCGTCTGTAGCACCACATCTCGAATGCTTAGATTCTCTTCTCTTCCGGTTTCTGCACAGTCCATGTTTCACTACCATACAATGCTGTACTCCAGCTGCACATTCTCAGAAATTTCTTCCTAATATTAAGGCCGATATTCGATATTAGTACTCTTGGCCAGAAATTCCCTTTTTGCCATGGCTAGTCTGCTTTTGATGTCCTCCTAGCTCTGTCCGTCATTGGTTATTTTACTGCCTAGGTAGCTGAATTAATTAACTTCATCTACTTCGTGACCATCAATCCTGATGTTAAGTTTCTCGCTGTTCTTATTTCTACTACTTCTCATTACCTTCGTCTTTCTTCGATTTACTCTCAATCCATACTCATTCCGTTCAGCAGATTATCTAATTCTTCTTCACTTTCACTCATGATAGCAATGTCATCAGCGAATCATATCATTGTTATCTGTTCACCTTGAATTTTAATTCGACTCCTGAACCTTTCTTTTCTCATTGCTTCCTCGATATGGAGATTGAACAGTAGGGGCGAAAGGACACATCCTTGTCTTACACACTTTTTAATACGAACACTTCGTTCCTGATCTTCCACTCTTGGCTGTTGTACATATTGTATATGACCCGTCTCTCCTCTTAGCTTACCCCTACTTTTCTCAGAATTTCGCACATCTTACACCATTGTACATTGTCGAATGCTTTTTCCAGGTCGACAAATTCTATGAACGTGTCTTGACTTTTCTTTAGTCTTGCTTCCATTATTAGCTGCAACGTCTGAATTCCCTATCTCGTGCTTTTACCTTTCCTAAAGCCAAACTGATCGTCATCTAGCGCTTTCTCAATTTTCTTTTCCATTCTTCTGTATACTATTCTTGTAAGCAACTTGGATGCATGAGCTGTTAAGCTGATTTTTCGATAATTCTCGCTCTTGTTAGCTCTTGCCATCTTCTCTCTTGACGCTTTTCCGAAAAGTGAGATTGTATGTCGGTGGACTCATACTTCTACACACCAACGTGAACACTCGTTTTGTTGCCATTTCCCTCAATGAATTTAGAAATTCTGATGAAATGTTATCTATCCCTTCTGCTTTATTTGACCTTAAGTCCTCCAAAGCTCTTTTAAATTCTGATTCTAATACTGGATCCCCTATCTCTTCTAAATCGAATTCTTTTTCTTCTTCTATCACATCAGACAAATATTCCACCTCATGGAGGCTTTCAATGTATTCTTTCTATCTATTCGCTCTCTCCTCTGCATATAACAGTGAAGTTCCTGTTGCACTCTTAATGTTATCACCCTTGCTTTAATGTCACAGAAGGTTGTTTTGACTTTCCTATATGCTGAGTCTGTCCTTCCGAGAGTCATTTCTTTTTCGATGTATTCACATTTTTCCTGCAGCCATTAAGTCTTAGTTTCCCGGCACTTCGTATTTATTTCATTCCTCAGCGACTTGTATTTTTCTATTCCTGAGTTTCACGGGGCGTTTTGGTATTTCCTCCTTTCATAGAACAACTGAAGTATTTCTTCTGTTAGCTAAGGTTTCTTCGCAGTTACCTACTTTGTACCTGGGTTTTCCTTTCCAATTTCTGTGAAGGCCCTTTTTAGAGATGTCCATTCCTCTTCAACTGTACTGCCTCTTGAACTATTCCTTATTGCTGTATCAATAGCCTTAGAGAAGTTCAACCGTATCTCGTCGTTCCTTAGTACTTCCGTATCCCACTTCTTTGCGTATTGATTCTTCCTGACTAATATTTTAAACTTCAGCCTGCTCTTCATTACTACTATATTGTGATCTGAGTCTATGTCTGTTCCTGGGCACGCCTTACAATTTCGGAATGTCAGTCTGATCATGATATAATCTAACTGAAATCTTCCCGTATCACCCGGCCTTTTCCAAGTATACCTCCTCCTCTTGTGATTCTTGAACAGAGTATTCGCTATTACTAGCTGAAACTTCTTACGGAACTCAATTAGTCTTTCTCCTCTCTCATTCCTTGTCCCAAGTCCATATTCTCCTGTAACCTTTTCTTCTACTCCTTCCCCTACAACTGCGTTCCATTCTCCAGTGACTATTAGATTATCCCTTTGCATACTGTATTACCCTTTCAATATACATTTCATCTACCTCATCATCTTCAGCTTGCTACGTCGGCATGTATACCTGAACTACCGTTGTCGGTGTTGGTTTGTTCTCGTTTCTGATAAGAACAACTCTATCACTAAATTGTTGACAGTGACACACTCTCTGCCCTGTCTTCCTACTCATAACAAATCCTACTCCAGTTTTACATTTTCTGCTGCTGTTGATATTACCCTATGCTCACCTGATCAGAAACCCTCGTCTTCTTTCACTTCACTTCACTGACCTGTACTATACCTAGATTGAGCATTTGCATTTCCCTTTTCAGATTTTCTAGTTTCCCTACGACGTTCAGGCTTCTGAAATTCCACGCCCCAACTCGTAGAACGTTATCCTTCCGTTGATTATTCAACCTTTTTCTCATTGTAGCCTCCCCCTTGGCAGTCTCTTCCTGGAGATCCGAGTTGGGGACTATTCTGGAGAGATCATCAAGACACTTCTTCAATTACAGGCCACATGTCCTGTGGATACACATTACGTGTCTTTAATGCAGCGGTTTCCATTGCCTTCTACATCCTCATGCCGGTGATCATTGCTCACACTTCCTCTTTTAGGGACATTTTCCCAGCCCTAGGGGAAGAGTGTGCCCTGAACCTCTGTCCATTCCTCTGCTCTCTTTGACAAGGCTGTTAGCAGAATGAGGGGTGACTGCTGAAGTCTTCGGCCGCCAATTGTGATTATTAATCACAATTTAAACAGCGGCGGGATTCACATCCGGACCGAAGACGTTTTGATTAGGAAGCAAAGACGCTACCCCTAGACCACGGGCCTATCCAGTCTTAAATAGAGCCTAGTATCGCCAGGAAGCTTCAGCGCTCAGTTTATATTAACAGAAGTGGTTTATCATCCTTGACGATTTCTGCAAAGAATTTCCTAAAAATATCCGATATTTTCCTTTTTAATAGCCAGTCGTGGGTTAAGTCACGAATAGCTCTTGTAACTATCTCGCCTTAAGAGCCCACAGGTATCCGAGTACTGACTAATTATACAGTGGTAAGTCGCTCGTCTAACGTCTCATTTTCACCAGCTTCTAGAAGGTAGTCTGTAAACGCGGCGTTCTTTCAGAAGCAATACCCTCACAATGCTAGACGAATGTTCTGTTGTGTTCAGTGAACTTAGGGACAGTGATTTAGTATCCTGTCCACTGAAGAATAGTAGCTCAATGTTTATTTGGTGAAACTTCAGGGCATTACAGCATTGCGGATATTGTGGGGAAGGACCAATACGGCAACGCCAGTGTCCTCACCGAGGGGACATAACATGTGCACGCATTCCACGGTGTATTCTGAAAGAGTACTATGACGGCTGCAGCCTATGTGGATCGAATATAACGACTTGTACACATTTTCTGTGGCTCAAAGGGATTCGAATTCTATCTGATTCTTAACCAATTTTCTTGAAACATTGTTGGAGATAGTCAGCGATTACAATATAGTTTTTGAAATAAATTATAAAACAGTGTAGATCGAAAGGCACGTTTATTAAAGAATGACAAGTTTCGGTCATCGTATGATAGTGCCAGATCACAAAGATTTGTCCAAATAGAAGAGTGTCTTCGACATGATATCATCACATGACTGTCTGGATAAATCCCAATGAATATGCACTTGACATTTCAGGCCAAATGGCTACAACCCGGGCAAGGTCTCTATACAGGGTGATTTTTCCCAATGTGTACAAATTCTAGGGATTGATCGATGAGAGGATAAGGAACAAAAAAGGTCTAATGAACTTATGCGCGGAAGTGCATAACTTCCACGCCAGAGACCATTTATTGAATCATATGGCTCAAATGGTTCAAATGGTTCAAATGGCTCTGAGCACTATGGGACCTAACATCTGAGGTCATCAGTCCCCTAGAACTTAGAACTACTGATGCGCCTAGAACCGCTCGGCCACACCGACCGATTCAATCATACTTTGTTACAGAGACTGTGGTCTAATACGCTCTGTACCATGCAGTCTCAGTTACAGTAAGCAAGGTTTTCTCCTTGAGGGCGGTATTGTTCCTCATACATCATGCTCTAGCGTCCTCTCATACGATAATAATTAGTAATCTTGTGTCCGATTTACTTCTTTTGCTGACTCGTGCATGTGATACAGGAATGTACGCAGTGACTCCGTATTCGAATCGAGAGCTTGCCCATATGGTGTTTACTTACGGAAAGGCAAATGGCAATGGAAAGCTTGTGTCAGGAAACGTATCTCGTCGACAAAATCCACAACATTCAATGTTTGCAGCAGTGTTTCGCCGTTTGTCTGAGACAGCGTCGTTTCAGGAATCAGGAAATCATGAAGACGTACCCGAAACGTTCGGACACCCGACTTGGAGGAAAACGTGGTTAACACTATGTAAGGCGACTGCCGCGTCAGTACCAGGCAGTTGACCCGCCAGTACAGTGTAAGCCAGACGATCGTGTGGAACATTGTCCATGACAATTGTTACTAACGTTCTTATAGCTTGTGAAGAGCTTACTAGCGTCAGACTTTCCACATTGGGAGCAGTTTTGCGACTGCTTTCTTCACCAGGCAACCACTATTCCAGGATTTGTGTCATCCATCCTATTCACATATGAGGCCACCTTTACGTGGAGTGGTATCTTCAGCTTTCATAACAGTCGACTGAGGGATAGTATGCAGAACCCGCCTGGTGTGGTGACAACGAATCATCAGCATCAGTGCAGTTGGATCGTGTGAGCCGGGGTAACTGGCGACCGTATTTTGGAACAAATTTTCCTTCCACGTCGCCTAACAGACCGGAACTGTCGGCGTTTCTTGCGGGTGACTTGGTCTCCCCTGCTCGAAGAAGTGCCACTGATGATTCGAAGGGTTATGTGGCTGCTACACGATGGTTCTGCATCCCACTTCACCGTTAACGTTCTGACGCATGTCAATCGTGTCTTCCCTGGTCGATGAATCAGACGGGTGGTGGGGCAGGGGGGGGGGGGGGTCCAGTTGCATGGCCTGCTCGTTCACCGTATCTTAACCTGTGCGATTTCTGTTTATGGGCCATCTCAAAAGTATCGTGTATGCAGAAACCATTCAAGATGTGGAGACACTGGAGCTGCGTATTCATGCTGCCTTTGACACTGTTCAGATGAAGCCTGGCCGACGAAAGTTTGAGACAGAACAAGCCACGGCGCGTACGGGCATGCGTTGAGGCACATGGAAACCAGTTTCAGCATATACTGTAACTGTGGCTGCATGGTACAGCGCATATTAGACCACAGTCTCTGTAACAATGTATTATTGAGTAAATGATCTCTAGCATGGAAACCCCTCCCCCCCCCCCCCCCATGAACCATGGACCATGCCAATGGTGGGGATACAGAGAGCCATACTGTAGGTGCAACCACGGCGGAGGGGTATCTGTTGAGAGGCTAGACAAACGTGTGGTTCCTGAAGAGGGGCAGCGGCCGTTTCAGTAGTTGCAGGGGCAACAATCAGGATAAATGACTGATATGCCTTGTAACATCAACCAAAACGACCTTGCTGTGCTGGTACAGCGAGCAACAGAAAGCAAGGGGAAAGTACAGCGGTAATTTTTCCCGAGGACATGCAGCTTTACTGAATGGTTAGGTTAGGTTGATGGCATCCTCTTGGGTAAAATATTCCGGAGGTAAAATAGCCCTCATTCGGATCTCCGAGCGGGGACTACTCAGGACGACGTCGTTATCAGGAGAAAAAAAACTGGCGTTCTACAGAACGGAGCGTGTAACATCGGATTCCTTAATTGGGCAGGTAAGATAGAAAATTTAAAAATGCAAAATGGATAGGTTAAAGTTAGATATAGTGAGAATTAGTGAAGTCCGGTGGCAGGAGGAGCAAGACTCTGGTCAGGTGAATACAGGGTTATAATTACAAAATCAAATAGGGGTAATGCAGGAGTAGGTTTAATAACGAATAAAAATAGGAATGCGGATAAGCTACTGCGAACACCATAATGAACGAATTATTGTAGCCAAGATAGACAGGAAACCCTCGCCTACCACAGTAGTACAAGTTTATCCGCAGATAATGAAGACATTGAAAAAATTATGATGCGATAAAAGAAATTATTCAAACAGTTACAGTAGATGAAAATTTAATAGTTATGGGGGATTGGAATGCAACTGTAGGAAAAGGAATCCATCTGGTAGAATTCTGCGCAGAGCTCAATTTAATCATAGCTAACAGTTTGAGGATCATGATAGAAGGTTGTATACATGGAAGAGACCTGCAGACACTGGAAGATTTCATATAGATTATATAATGGTAAGACAAAGATTTAGGAACCAGGTTTAAAATTGTAAGACATTTCCGGGAACAGATGTAGACTATGACCACAATTTAATGGTTATGAACAGCAGATTAAAATTGAAGAAACTGCAAAAAGGTAGGACCCGGATAAACTGAAAGAACCAGAGGTTGTAGAGAATTTCTTAGAGAGTATTAGGGTACGATTAACAAGAACAGGGTAAAGAAATACAATAAAAGAAGAATGGGTAGCTTTGAGATATGAAATAGTAAAGGTAGCAAACGATAAAGTAGGTAAAAAGATGAGGGCTAGTAGAAATCCTTGAGTAACAGAAGAGGTACGGAATTTAACTGATGAAAGGAGAAAATATAAAAATGCAGTAAATGAAGCAGGTGAAAAGGAATACAAACGTCTTAAAAATGAGATCGACAGGAAGTGCAAAATCTCTAAGAAAGGATAACTGGGGGACAAATCTAAGGATGTAGTGGTAAGATAGATACTGCCTACAGGAAAATTAAAGAGACTTTTCGAGAAAAGAGAACCACCTGTATGAATATCAAGAGCTCAGATGGAAAACCCGTCCTAAGCAAACAAGGGAAAACAGAAAGGTGGAAGAGGTATATAGAGGTTCTGAACAAGGGCGATGTACTTGAGGGCAATATTCTGGAAATGGAGGAGGAGATAGAGGAAGATGAAATGGGAGATACGATACTGCGCGAAGAATTTGACAGAGCACTACAAGACCTAAGTCGTAGCAAGGCTCCGGGAGTAGACAACATTCCATTAGAACTACTGATAGCCGTGGGAGCGCCAGCCATTACAAAACTCTTAAATCTGGTGAGCAAGATGTATGAGACAGGCGAAATACCCTCAGACTTCAAGGAGAATATAATAATTCCAATCCCAAAGCAAGCAGGTGTTGACAAGTGTTAAAATTACCAAACTATCAGTTTAATAAGTCAGAGTTACAATATACTACCACGAATTCTTTAAAGACGAATGGAAAAATTGTTAGAAGTCGACCTCGGGGAAGATCAGTTTGAATTCCGAAGAAATGTTGGAACACGCAAGGCAATATTGACGCTACGACTTTTCTTAGAAGTTAGGTTAAGGAAGGCAAACATATGTTTCTAGCATTTGTAGACTCAGAGAAAGGTTTTGACAATGTTGACTGGAATAGTCTCTTTCAAATTATGAAGATGGGAGGGGTAAAATACAGGGAGTGAAAGACTATTTACAATTTGTACAGAAACCAGATGGCAGTTATAAGAATCGAGGAGCAGGAAAGGGAAGCAGTGGCTGAGAAGGGAGTAAGAAAGGGTTGCAGCCTATCCGAGGTGTTATTCAATCTGTATATTGAGCAAGCAGTAAAGGAAAAAAAAGAAAAGTTCGAGTAGGAATTAAAATCCACGAAGAAGAAATAAAAACTTTAAGGTTCGCCGATGACATTGTAATTCTGTCAGAAACAGCAAAGGACCTGGAAGAGCAGTTGAACGGAATGGTCAGTGTCTTAAAAGGTGGATATAAGATGAACATCAACAAAGGCAAAACGAGGACATTGGAATGTAGTCTAACTAAAGCAGGTGATGCTGAAGGTATTAGATTAGGAAATGAGACAAAGTAGTAAATGAGTTTTGCTGATGATGGTCGGAGTAGACAGGATATAAAATGTAGACTGGCTATGGCAAGGAAAGCACTTCTGAAGAAGAGGAATTTGTTAACATCGAGTATAGATGTGCCAGGAAGTCTTAACTGAAAGTATTTGTATGGAGTGTAGCCATGTATGGAAGTGAAACATGGACAATAAACAGTTTAGACAAGAAGGGAATAGAAGATTTTGAAATGTGGTGCTACAGAAGAATGCTGAAGATTAGATGGGTAAATCACATAACTAATGAGGAGGTATTGAATAGAATTGGGGAGATGAGGAATTTGTGGCACAACTTGACTCGAAGGAGGGATCGGATCGTAGGACACGTTCTGAGGCATCAAGAGGTCACCAATTTATTACTGTATGGAAGCGTGAATGGTAAAAATCGTAAAGGAAGACCAAGAGATGAATACAGTAAGCAGATTCAGAAGGATGTAGGTTGCAGTAGTTATTCGGAGGTGAAGAGACTTGCACAGAATAGAGTAACATGGAGAGCTGCATCGAACCAGTCTTTGGACTGAAGATCACAACGACAACAGCATGGAAACCATGTATCTCCGGACGTAAGTTTATTAGACATTTTTTGTTCCGTATACTCTCAACCATCAATCCCTAGAGTTTGTAAACGGTGGAAACAAACATCCTATAGATCAGAGGTGTAAGATTTGTTAGTGCTGGGGGTCGCTAGTCCTTCACTGTGACTACGTCAGGGCCGCAAAGAAATTATTAGGTCACATCATTTGTTTACAAATATTCATTTTATTTAACAAATATAGTTTGTATGAAGAATTTTTACAAAAACATTATTTGCACTGTTTAATTTGAAACAATCGCTTCGATGTTTGATTCAATTTCTGTGGTAGAGAAGAGAAAATTGACTCTAAATTGCCATTAATCAAGCGGCACCTATTTTTTGGTATGTTAATGTCCATGATGAAGACCTCAAGAGGTCAACGCATTTTAATGCTTTACTTGACTGTTACTATTGACGCAACTACAGAAACTGAACACTTTTGCTTCATGGAATGTAATTCGCATTGCCTCATCAGTTTGCATACCGATGAGTTCCAGGTGCACCTCGTCTGGTGCATTTTCAGTTTCGGCACGGCATGCCGACGCAGAAAGCAATGGAACCCACAGCTTTAAAGATTGAATAACCAACTAAAGGACCGCTTCTACCTGTCGGGGCGTGGAATTTCAGAAGTCTGAACGTGTTAGGGAAGCTAGAAAATCTGAAAAGGGAAATGCAAAGACTCAGTCTACATATAGTGGACGTCATGTGAAGTGAAATAGGAAGAAGAAAAGGAATTCTGGTCAGACAAGTGTAGGGTAATATTAACCAAAACAGAAAATTATATCAGTGGAGTAGGATTCATTATGAGTAGGTAGGTGGGAAGCAGAGTGAGCTACTGTGAACAGTTAATTGATAGTATTGTTCTCATCAGAATCGACAGAAAAATCAACACAGCAACAGTAGCTTAGGTGTATCTGCCAACGTTACAAGCAGAAGATGAAGAGATGGAGGATGTATATGAGAATAGTGAATGGGTATGTAAATGGAGATGAAAATCTAACAGTCATGGGGGACTGGAATGCGTCTTTAGGGGAAGCAGTGGAAAAAAGGGTGACAGGAGAATATGGGCTTGGTAGTAGGAAGCAAGACAAATGGAAACAAGACAAATAGAGTTCTGTCACAAATATCGGTTAGTAATAGGAATTACTATGTTCGAGAATCATAAGAGGATACTAAGAGCAAGACTAAGGAAAAATCAAGACACTTTCGTAGTATTGGTGGCCTGGAAAAAGCGTTCGGCAATGCAAAATGGTGCAATGTGTTCCAGAGGTTGAGAAAAATAGGAGTGTGCCATAGGGAAAGACAGGTAATGTACAATATGTACAAGAACCAAAAGGGAATAGTAAGAGTTGAAGATCAAGAACGAAGTGCTCTGATTAATAAAGGTTTATGACAGGGAGTCGTCTTTCACCACTACTGTCCAATATATACATCGAAGAAGCAATGATGGAAATAAAAGAAAGGTGCAAGAGTTGGATTAAACTTCAGGGTGAAAGGATACCAACGATAAGACTCGCTGATGACGTTGCTACCATGAGTGAAAGTGAAGAAGAATTACGGGATGTATTAGATGGTATCAACAGTCTAAAGAGTACAGAATACGGATTGAGAGTAAACCGAACAAAGGCGAATGTAATGCGAAGTGACCGAAATGAGAACAGCGAGGAACTGAATGCCTGAGTTTGAGGATCACAAAATAAAAGAATTCTGCTACCTAGGCAGGGAAATAACTTATGATGGACTGAGCAAGGTGGACATAAAAAGCAGAATAGCACTAGCAAAAAACTGCAGAAGAAGACAGAGACTGAAATAGATCCAATAAATAATTCAGAACGTACGTTGCAAGTGCTACTCTAAGATGAAATATTGACACAGGAGAGGAGTTCGTGCCGGGCCGTGTCAAACCAGTGACATGACTGAATGGCTGAAAAAAAGAAAGGAAAAAAAAATACACACACACACACACACAACTTTTGGCAGTAGGAAATGTGGTGATGTGAAGTCACTGATTCTCAGATTGTGCTCCAATGGCCTGGAAGGGAGCGAAATGTAAGGGGCTGTAGCATATTCCTAGAGTTATCATTCGAAGCTGGTTCGTGAAATTTTGTAAGCAGTCTTTCCCGGGATAGTTTATGTCTATCTTCACGAGTCAGTCAGTTCAGTTCTTTCATCTATGTAACACTCTCCTGCAAGTCGAACAAACTTGTTATCATTCGTGCTGCTTTTCTCCGAACACGTTCAATTACCCCGTCAGCCCTACCTGGTATGGTCCCACGCACTAAAGCAATATTCTAGGATGGATCGGACGACTGATTTGTAAACAGTCCGACTTGTATACTGTGATTCTCTAGTGTTCTACCACTAAACAGAAGTCTGTTACCTGCCTCACGCACGAATAACGCTATGTAGTCTTTCCATTCCGTATCCTTAAAAAGTGTTACATCCAGGTATTCGTATGAGTTTATCGACTGCACTAGTGGGTCACAAACGTTATAGTCATAGGATACAAAGTTTTTTTCGTTTTGTAAAATGCACGATTTTACTTTTATAAATATTTAAAGCTAGTTGCCAACCATTGCACCATTTTGAAATCTTATCAGGCTCTAACTGAATATTTGTGCAGTTTCTTTCAGTCTGTGTTTATTGCAAGAATGGTCAAATACAAGTGCCCTACAATTTTTAATATTACATTTGAGAGGCGTTGCCTCTATCTGAAGAAAAAAAAGTGTTTGCATTCGTAAGAGACTGCATTCTTGTTGTATCTGTTAGTGTGCTACTGCAGTTTGATCTTGAGATATTGCCTGACGTTTCGTTGAAAATAAATTACAGTATACTATAGACGTGTACTTCCTACCTGACATTGGCAGGGCGAGTCCTGCACTACCTCAAGGGAATAAACATGCAAAATGTTTTGAAAAGTAGAAGAAGCAAATGCGGATACGTGCGAACTCAAATGAGACCTACTTTAGAGACGAACACCATCAGCTGACTTATCCGATGATTACACAAATTGTCAAAATCAGTCTCATTACTTTTGTGTGATACCCTGTACATAATATTTTCCGTAATAAAGCCGCCACTGAGTTAATCGAGCAAACTAAAACTTACAGCAGCATAATAAAACAGAAACAGTTCCTTAGTCTTCCAGCGTAGTTTCCTTTGTGTCGAGCTAATAAACTACATTCTTATTTTTCGGAAATGAACTGCAGATTTTTTAACAGACAAATAGACAAGTACCTACAAATCGTAAGAAGTGAAGCGCATTAAATGAGCAGAGAAGAATGAATTATTTTGTAGCCGTAACATAGGAAGTCGAGCTTGGTCTTCAATTACGTGACACATGGAATGGGCAAAGCTTGCTGCCAGGGTCTTATTGCACGACCGCACGATCGTGGCAATTACACGGTCGTTCGAAGGAATCCCGCCAGGGTGGAGTCTGTGGGAGGGTAGAGAGAGAAGTTTATTAGCAGAGTGGTAGCAGACTGGTGACACAGGCGTGCCAACAGAAGCAGTCAGAAGCGACCCAAAGCGACTACAGCACAAGGAGCACTTCCACGAACGCAAAGCGTGTGGGAGGACGTAAGGGCGACAGCGATGAGCAAACTGCGCTCTTCAACGCCGTTCCATTCGTGCAGAAAATTATCTCGCTTTGACAATGTTCACGAAAAACTGTTAGAAGAAAAAATTTTTGACCTTTTAATAACTCCGGCATCGTACTTTCTACTTGTTTACTGCCTGTCTAAAAGCATCTTTTTCTTTCATATTCATTGCAACTTCGTCAATAATATTTTACCCGTGTTGTAGTTTTTTCGCTGCTCCCATCATGTTTCTCCTGACTAATCTTTCAGTGCCATTCCTAGATTGTTTAGCACATTACCATTACAAATATGTTTTGTTCTCGTCTTTTCCTTTTCGTATCTCGTGCAACTCTTCAACTCTGATGTAAACTAAATCATTTTAAATCACTTTTATAATGTTCTGCAAAATACTATTTATTTTTTCATTTATTTGCTGACGAACCAACCTATGACCTTAGCCATATCTAAAAGTGGTAAACACAGATAAAGTGGAGTGCGACTTATGCAGATATTACTTCTTATATCACGCAGAAATAGTTACATTTAATTATAAATAAATTTTTATGGATATCACATGGATTCACTTAACAATAGCTGGAGAATAAAGTTCAGTGTAGAACTGTAATCTAATATTTGTATTTGTCTGTACTAATGAAGTGTCACTTCTTGTGAATATTTCTGCAGCTACAGCACTTCATTTTGCACCACACGCTACCCTACTACAACAACTACTGGAGAGCGACGGAACATGCCTCGCATGTTCCTTTGTTCTCCTCCCAAAGAAGTTCTCATTAGTACTTATTCGGCTCGGTAATGTTTAACAATAGGTCTGCCATTGCCCAGTGACATAAATGTATACAGTTACAATACTACACAAATACATAATACAAAAAATAATTAAAAGTATCTTCATAAACACTTACTAAAATGACAATTTCAGTCGTGTGATTTATTAATTGGCTCCAAAGATTTAATATGATATTATCTGAATTTTTCGTCGCTGCTTGGCAGAATATAACAACGTTATTAAACAGAAAACTCTTTCCTAACGTTATGCAAAACATTTATTTAATGTTTATTTGCTCACAATACGGCTTTCTGGAATCATCGGCAGACAACTCAATGCTGCAAACACGGATAAAATCACATGCGAGCTACACGCATGCTATTTAGATTTTAAAAGCATAAAATAATAAAATAGCATTTGTTCGTATTTCCTGCCACCTATCGATGGCGTTTGACTGTTTGAACCACAGTGATATCCCAGGTAAACTGAAGTTTTATGGGATTGGTGCTATAGCTAACCAATGGATAATTTCATATCTAACCAAAAGAATGCAGGAAGTTGTACTTAGTAATTCAACCAGTATAGTCCGAGGACATTATTCTCACTGGGGAGGAGTCACGTACGGGGTGCCCCAAGGTTCAGTTTAGGTCCACTGTTGTTACTCATACATGTAAACGATCTTCCATCTAATATACAACAAGCAAAATTAGTATTCATTTGGAGATGAAATTAGTATTGTAATCAGTCGACATACATACAAAAACGGAAGGAATTGTCAGCGTGACTGGTTTTCTGCGAATGGTCTCACCATCAATTTTAAAAAGACTCAGCATATTCAGTTTTTCATATTTAGAGGTACTACGCCAGTGATAAGTATGTCACAAAAATTTTAGGAGTCCATATTGGTGTGAATTTAAACTTGATAAAGCACATTTTAGAATTTCTAAAACAACTTTGTTCAGACATGACTGCACGTAGGATCGTTGCATATCTTGGGGAAAGGCAAATCAGTAAGTCGACACACTTTGCACATTTTCAGTTAATAACATGATATGGATTGATGTTCTGGGGTAACACATCTTTAAGAAAGAAACTCTTCGGTGCTCAAAAACGTGTTGTAAGGATGTTATGTAGTGCTGACCCACGATCATCTCGTAGACATGTTTAAGGAGCTGGTCATTCTGACTACTGCTTCACAGTACAGTTATTCTCTCATGAAGTCTGTTGTAAACAATGCACTACGGTTCAAAAGGAACAATATATACACAGTTACAGTACCAGAAGGAAAAATGACATTCCGTACTCCACATTTAGGTTGTCTTTAGCTCATAAAGGGCAGCACAAGTCTGCAACAAAAATTATTTATCACTTACCCAGTGATACTAAAATGTCTGACAGACAGTAAAGTAAAATTTGAAAACAAAATGAGAAAGTTTCTCCCAGACAACTCAGTCTACTACGCAGAAAAATTTCTATTACTGTAATGTGTAAAAGTTGGTGGGTAGGAACTACTAATTCACATTTGTATATGTTTTTCCTTTTTTTTTTTTTTTTTTTTTTTTTTTTTTTTTTTTTTTTTTTTTTGCAGAAAGCCATTGAAAAGAACTTAGAAAAGTTCAGCATGTAGCAGTATGTACAAACTAATTGGCGATATGAGTATTAAGTGTTTAGTTGGATGTCATTACGATTTATCGTGCAACATCGAACATAACACTAACTGTTAAGAAATAAAAAATCTACAAAAGTGACAAACACAGTGTTTACAAAGGAAAGAATTACATTATTGCCAGTCAGGTCGCAGCGACTGGCCAAGACAGAAGCAGCATCAGGTAAGTAACCGACTTTGTGACTTTTACGAGCGAATTGTATAATTTCACCTGTGTGCTTTGATAGTTTAGTTTCTTGAGTTTCTGCGTGTTAATTTAATATCTAATAGCCATAGTTCTCGCGTTTCAGTTTGAGCCGGAAAGTAAACCGATTTTGTGACATATTACAAGTTCCTAATCAGAGGGGCATTAATTAGTGTCACCTCAGTATTTCGCTGGTTAGGTTTCTGAATCTCAGTGCATTAATCTAATTTATTAGTCAAAGCTCCTGCGTTTTCGTCAGCGTCTACACTAGAGCACCGCAGCACGTGGCTCTAGTCCGTTTATCTGGGTATTTTAGTTTTCCACGGTCTTTAGTATGGGTAGGGACTGTGATTGTTGTGTGCGGATGCGAGCCGATTTGGCGACACTTCACTCTCAGCTCCAGGCTGTGACGGCTTCGGTGACACAACTTGAAGCTGCAGTGAATGGGCACCACTGTTGTGGGCTGGCAGTGGGGATCCAACCTACGTCCATCACATTCGAGTCCTTCAATCGGTCCTCACAGGTGGCCAGCTCAGTTACTACTCGCACTGAGGTTGACCCTTCACCTGTGGTCGAGTGGGAGGGCCCACATGTGAGGCCTTCCCGGTTAGTCTGACAGACAGGTTGGAGGTGCAGACTTTGGCTCAGCCAGATGCACTAGCCTGTCCTGTTTCAGAGGAAACCTCTCAGGCTGCGAGATACAAACAATCACAGAAGGTGGGATTATTCACAGTTGGCAGCTAAAACGTTAGGCGTGTTATGGGGCCCCTTAGGGACATGGCCGTCAAGAAGGAGAAGAAAGTCAATGTGCACTCCGTGTGCTTATCGGGTGGAGTCCTTCCAGGTGTGGAACGCGTCCTTCTGGATGCCATGAAGAGCACAGGATGCAAACAACTGCAGGTGGTGGCTCGCATTGGTACAAATGATGTCCGTCGCTTTGGATGGGAAGAGATTCTCTTTGGTTCCGAGTAGCTAACAGAAGTGGCAAAGGCTGCCAGTCTTGCTTACGAAATGAAAGCAGAGTTGACCATTTGCACCATAGTCGACAGGATCGATTGCAGGTCTCTGGTACAGAGTCGAGTGGAGGGTTTGAATCATAGGCTCAGACAGTTCTGTGACCGTGTAGGCTGCAGATTCCTCGACTTATTCCATAAGGTGGTTGGGTTTCGGGTTCTGCTAAATAGGTCAGGAGTCTACTGCACGCAGGAGGCGGCTACATGCGTGGCGTGCACTGTGCGGTTTTTTAGGTTCAAGGGAGTTGGGAACACACAAAAAGGGCTTTATTCACAGAGGACGCAGGACGAACACAGGAAGAACGTAGATACAGTAACCATCGGTATAATTGTTTTAAATTGTCATAGCTGTGTTGGGAAAGTACCAGAGCTCCAAGTGGTAACAGAAAGCACTGATGCTTAAATCGTTATAGGAACTGAAGCTGGCTAAAGCCAGAGACAAGTACAACCAAAATTTTTGCGAAAAATCTAACAGTGTTTCGAAAGGATAGGCTAAACACAATTGGTGTTAGAAGTAGATTATCTTGTCGCTGAAGTAGATAGTTCCTGTAAGTTAGTATGGGCACAGGCCATTCTTGGCAACTAGAATAAAATAATAATTGGATCCCTTTACGAACCTCCCAATTCAGATGACACAAGAAAACTTCAAACACGTACCTAACTCATACAATTACAGTTGGTGGTGAATTTAATTTACCCTTGATATGTTGGCGCAAATATATTCGAAATTGTACTGAAAGCATTCTCTGAAAATTATTTCGAGCAGTTAGTTAACGAGCCCACGCGAATAGAAAATGGTTATGAAAACACACTTGACCTCTTAGCAACAAATAACCCTGAGTTAATAACGAGCATCAAAACCGATATAGGGATTAGTGAACACAGGGTTGTCGTAGCGAGATTGAATATTGTAATCCCCAAATACTCGAAAAATAAGCGAAAAATATACCTATTCAAAAAGCAGATAAAAATTCTCTTGACGCCTTCCTGAGAGACAATCTCCACCTATTCCTAATTAATAATATAAGTGTAAACCAGATGTGGCTTACATTCAAAGAAATAGTATCTGCAGAAATTGAGAGATTTATACCAAATTAACTAACAAACGACGGAGCTGATCCTCCTTGGTACACAAAACGGGTTAGAACACTGTTGCAGAAACAACGAAACAAACATGCCAAATTTAAACAGACGCAAAATCCCCAAGATTAGCGATCTTTTACAGAAGCTCGAAATTTAGCGAGGAGTTCAATGCGAGACGCCTATAACAGTTTCCACAACCAAACTTTGTCCTGAAAGCTCGCAGAAAATCCAAAGAGATTCTGGTCGTATGTGAAGTATGTTAGCGGCAGGAAACATTCAATGCCATCTCTGTGCAATAACAATAGAGATACTATCGAAGACAGTGCTGCCAATGCAGATTTACTAAACACAGCCATCCGAAATGCCTTCACAAAAGAAGACGTAAATACTCCAGAATTCGAATCGAGAACAGTTGCCAACATGATTAACGTAGAAGTAAATATCCTCAGAGTAGTGAAGCAACTCAAATCACTAAATAAAAGCAAGTCTTCTGGTCCAGACTGTATACCAATTAGGTTCCTTTCAGAGTATGCTGATGCAATAACTCCATACTTAACAATCATATACAACCGTTCGCTCTACGAAATATCCGTACCGAAAGACTGGAAAATTGAATGCGTCACACCAATATTCAAGAAAGGTAGTAGTAGTAGTAGTAGTCCACTAAAATACAGGCCCGTATTATTAACGTCGAACTGCAGCTGGATTTCGGAACATATATGTGTTCGAACATTGTGAATTACCTCGGAGAAAACGGTCTATTGACACACAGCCAATACGGATTTAGAAAACATCGTTCTTGTGAAACACAACTAGCTCTTTACTCGTATGAAGTGTTCAGTGCTATTGTCAAGGCACTTCAAATTGATTCTGTATCTCTGGATTTACAGAAGGCTTTTGACTCTGTACCACACAAGCAGCTTGTGGTGAATTTGCGTGTTCACGGAATATCGTCTCAATTATGTGATTAGATTCGTGATTTCCTGTCAGAGAGGTCACAGTTCGTAGTAGCTGATGGAAAGACATCGAGTAAACCAGTTTCAGGCGTTCCCCAAGATAGTGTTAGAGGCTCTTTGCTGTTCCTTATCTATATAAAAGATTTGGAAGACAATCAGAGCAGCCGTCTTAGGTTGTTTGCAGATGACACTGTCGTTTGTCGACTATTAAAGTCGTCAGAAGATCAAAACAAATTGCAAAACGATTCAGAAAAGATACGTGCATGGTGCGAAAATTGTCAATTGGCCATAAATAACGAAAAGTATGAGGTCATCCACATGAGCGCTAAAAGGAATCCGTTAAATGTCGGTTACACGATAAATCAGTCGAATCTATAGGCCGTCAATTCTACAAAATACCGAGGAACTACAGTTACAAACAACTTAAGTTGGAAGGAACACATAATAAATGTTGTGGAGAAGGCAAACCAAAGATTGCGTTTTACTGGCAGGACACATAGAAAATGTAACAGATATACTAAAGAGACTGTCTACCCCATGCATGTCCGTCCTCTTTTAGAATACTTTTACACTCCTGGAAATTGAAATAAGAACACCGTGAATTCATTGTCCCAGGAAGGGGAAACTTTATTGACACATTCCTGGGGTCAGATACATCACATGATCACACTGACAGAACCACAGGCACATAGACACAGGCAACAGAGCATGCACAATCTCGGCACTAGTACAGTGTATATCCACCTTTCGCAGCAATGCAGGCTGCTATTCTCCCATGGAGACGATAGTAGAGATGCTGGATGTAGTCCTGTGGAACAGCTTGCCATGCCATTTCCACCTGGCGCCTCAGTTGGACCAGCGTTCGTGCTGGACGTGCAGACCGCGTGAGACGACGCTTCATCCAGTCCCAAACATGCTCAATGGGGGACAGATCCGGAGATCTTGCTGGCCAGGGTAGTTGACTTACACCTTCTAGAGCACGTTGGGTGGCACGGGATACATGCGGACGTGCATTGTCCTGTTGGAACAGCAAGTTCCCTTGCCGGTCTAGGAATGGTAGAACGATGGGTTCGATGACGGTTTGGATGTACCGTGCACTCTTCAGTGTCCCCTCGACGATCACCAGTGGTGTACGGCCAGTGTAGGAGATCGCTCCCCACACCATGATGCCGGGTGTTGGCCCTGTGTGCCTCGGTCATATGCAGTCCTGATTGTGGCGCTCACCTACACGGCGCCAAACACGCATACGACCATCATTGGCACCAAGGCAGAAGCGACTCTCATCGCTGAAGACGACACGTCTCCATTCGTCCCTCCATTCACGCCTGTCGCGACACCACTGGAGGCGGGCTGCACGATGTTGGGGCGTGAGCGGAAGACGGCCTAACGGTGTGCGGGACCGTAGCCCAGCTTCATGGAGACGGTTGCGAATGGTCCTCGCCGATACCCCAGGAGCAACAGTGTCCCTAATTTGCTGGGAAGTGGCGGTGCGGTCCCCTACGGCACTGCGTAGGATCCTACGGTCTTGGCGTGCATCCGTGCGTCGCTGCGGTCCGGTCCCAGGTCGACGGGCACGTGCACCTTCCGCCGACCACTGGCGACAACATCGATGTACTGTGGAGACCTCACGCCCCACGTGTTGAGCAATTCGGCGGTACGTCCACCCGGCCTCCCGCATGCCCACTATACGCCCTCGCTCAAAGTCCGTCAACTGCACATACGGTTCACGTCCACGCTGTCGCGGCATGCTACCAGTGTTAAAGACTGCGTTGGAGCTCCGTATGCCACGGCAAACTGGCTGACACTGACGGCGGCGGTGCACAAATGCTGCGCAGCTAGCGCCATTCGACGGCCAACACCGCGGTTCCTGGTGTGTCCGCTGTGCCGTGCGTGTGATCATTGCTTGTACAGCCCTCTCGCAGTGTCCGGAGCAAGTATGGTGGGTCTGACACACCGGTGTCAATGTGTTCTTTTTTCCATTTCCAGGAGTGTATTTCCATTATTGCTTCCTCTATGTACAGATTGAAGAGTAGGGGCGAAAGGCTACAGCCTTGTCTAACACCCTTCTTAATACGAGCACTTCGTTCTTGAACGTCCACTCTTATTATTCCCTCTTGGTTGTTGTACATATTGTATATGACCCGTCTCTTCCTATAGCTTAACCCTACTTTTTTCAGAATCTCGAACAGCTTGCACCATTTTATATTGTCGAACGCTTTTTACAGGTCGACAAATCCTATGAAAGTGTCTTGATTTTTCTTTAGCCTTGCTTCCGTTATTAGCCGTAACGTCAGAATTGCCTCTCTCGTCCCTTTACTTTTCCTAAAGCCAAACTGATCGTCACCTAGCGCATTCTCAGTTGGAACCTTACTAGATAGGATTGACGAAGTATATCGTAAAAGGTCAAAGAAGGGCAGCACGTTTTGTATCATCACGAAATAGGGGAGAGAGTATCACTGAAGTGATACAGGATTTGTGGATGGACATCATTAAAACAAAAGGTGTTTTTCGTTACGGAGGAATCTTCTCACGCAGTTCCAATCAACAATGCGAAAATATTTTGTTGACGTCGACCTACATAGGAGAAACGATCATCATGATAAAATAAGGGAAATCAGAGCTCGTACGGAAAGATATAGGTGTTCGTTCTTTCCGCCCGCAGTACGAAATTGCAATAACAGAGAATTGTGAAGGTGGTTCGATAAAACCTCTGCCACGCACTTAAACGTAATTTGCCGATTATCCATGCAGATGTCCATGTACATCTTTTGTCACACAGAAGCGGTTCCATTAACAAATGAAAAGTAAAGTGGCTGTTGGTCAGGAAGCAGTCAGTAGTTACAAAAACGGTTCACCAGGCCATATGTTGGAAAAATTTGGGAGAACTTCGCAAAAAAGTCTCACAGCTACATTACCTGCGTTTTACAACAGCAACAGCGTAGCAATACTTTTATGAGATAGTAAAGACAAATAGCAACCTTTGGTATATAGTGGTACATACAAAATATGACGTGAATTGTGAAGTTTTACGTGCTATTAAGAGAAGTAGAAACATGACCCTATTGGAAATACCTGAAATAATTAACGAAGGAAACAGAATGGCGGCTTAGTTTTTAATAACCAAGGTCGATAATTTCCTCCCCCCCCCCCCTACTTCCCACTCCTCTGTTAAATAAACCTGCTGCCATGTGAAGCACAACGGGATTAAAGTCGGCCTGCCTCTTTCGGACTGGTAAGAAAGGAGTCTCGTGGTATTGAAGCAAGGTAGTCCGATATCGCCTCTCGTCCAGCTACAATGCTATCTGATCAGCGCCGTCTAATTATTACAAACATCATTTACACTATTATTAGACTGTGTATGGTGTTCCCACTGAGCTATTTTGCTTTTTTTTTTTAATGAAAACACTCGTTTGGTTACAAGTGCATTTGTTTTTGTTCATTCATTATTACCTCATTCGTAATTACCAGGAGCAGGAATCTGTGCCATTTCCAGTTTTAGTCATCGGAATCGTCTATGTGTAAGTGCATGAATTCGAGAATTTGTTCAGTGCTGATCAAGATGTATGAGTTACCAAAGGGGTGTGTACGCCAACAGTTGTGACCTTTTACTGTAGCAGCTCACCGTGCGGTAATGCATAAGTAGCCATATTAAGACCGAGAGAGCATGATTATTCACGTAATGGATTGCGTTAAACAGCTAGCACACCCTGAAGGAGAGGAAAAAAAATTACCTACGGAGAACAGTACCCTATAAACTACATCATAAACGTTTTGTTTTCTACTGATTGTCGCCGGCCGCGGTGGTCTAGCGGTTCTAGGCGCCCAGTCCGGAACCGCGCGACTGCTACGGTCGCAGGTTCGAATCCTGCCTCGGGGATGGATGTGTGTGATGTCCTTAGGTTAGTTAGGTTTAAGTTGTTCTAAGTTCTAGAGGACTGATGACCACAGCTGTTAAGTACCATAGTGCTCAGAGCCATTTGAACCATTTTTTCTACTGATTGTGCATATTTAGGGTGCAGAGATACACACTGCTCCCACATTCCTATGCCGCTCACAAACGATGTACAGGGTAGAATTCATTCCAATGACGAATTATCAGTTGAAGATTACTTATTTTTTTATTTTGAAACTGCATGCTTCTTCAGCGACTTCCACTGATATCTTCACAGGTTATCTCATGAGTAGCAGCATCGTTTTCGAAGCAACGGTTCCACAAGATTCTCGCTCTTCATTTTCAGGCACTGAGGGAAATTCGAAACTTCCCTTAAAGGCGACGATGCTACTCGACTGATAACCCGAGAACACGTCATCAAATTTGTTTTTCATATTTATTGAAACACTAATGTGGTGATACACAGACAAAGCATCGGACATGCCCCACTAATTGACTGAAGGCTGAAGTGTTGATCTACCATTAAGAATGAGTTTCACTCGAAGAAACTGACTCAGTTGTCTCACTATGCATCTGCTACTTCACTTCTCTTTTATTGGCCAAGTCGTACATTGTTGCCGATCAAATACTTCAACTAGAAAATAGTAATTGTTAACGAGGAGCATGTCACGGTTGTATTCTGTAGCTATGGCGCCACTGCAGTGTAACATCTCGTCACATTCATTCTCTCTCCCCCTCTGTCTCCCTCTCTTTATACTCTGCGCGTATCTATCAATTCTGGAATACTGGAAACTAGCAAAAAAATCCGAAATTCGTGCATTGTGGGTTTTTGCGGGCGGTGTTAACTTCAAACGAAATTGTGGGCTCGGAAGCTAGAGTCGATATGATGACTCGTCTCCGACTACGGGGGACATATTTGGAGGTAAAGCAGCAAGAGCCGAATACGTCTCTCGCAGTGGGTGATGAAATGTCGTGGAATAATTTATCAACCACAGCCTCTCAACCCGGATGTTTTTACTGAAAAAGTCCGAAGACGTTCCTATGCGAGCTTGTTAAACATTACAGGATATTCCAAGCATGAGTTGAGCTGTCAATGGGAGTCAAATAAAGACCATTTATTGGGACTGAGGGGGCGGCAGCGTCTTTCACAGTGGCTGTTCACGCTCTCTGGATATGGCTGACTAGATCTGGCTGAGAGTCATTGGGAAGTGTACTGACGGCTTTTTGTGGGTACAGTATATAGATTGGATTTCTGAGATTTTCTTCTGTTTCATTGATGATTACGTGAATCGTTTCGCGTCCCTTCGTGTTAGCCTTCTTGGTTGGATTTTTTTGGCGCAATGAGCTATCAGATGGATGAATCAGTGAATGACGGGACGATGAATGAATTAAAGTATTGGAACACTATCTTCTCCAGACGTTTTACCCCTTTTGACTTTATATCGCCAATATGGCTTTGATTCTGGAACGTCATTATTTCAGTTATTAACTAGCTGCATTTCTGATTCACTTTTCAGCTGTAGAAGCATTAAAATATAGTAATTATACATAAAATAAATCCTCGTTGCGAGAATGATTTTATAAATTTTTTATTACGTGATCGATTTCGAGACTGCAAGTCTCATTTTCAGAGGCACATGCGTACATAGCAAAATTTTCCGAAAATTACATTTCACCAATGCAAATGCAACATAACACTATTTCTCGTAAAATATATGTCACTAATTGTCAAGTTTGCCGGAAAATCAGGCTGAAGTTCTTGTGGCTAAGTCAGAATGCTCATTAAATTACAGTTGCTCATAGTCAAGAGCAAATATTCAGTAATATTGTTTAGCTTTGGGATAGGCGACCTATTGTTGGTAACCAATTTACAGCTGAGTTAAAACCCTAGGAGGCACAAAATAGTATTTTATTGTGTCTCGGAGCCTTTCCAACAAAAAATAATAAACCTGTAACGCCTGGCTCGCATAATCACACCAGAGGGTAGAGAATAGTATTTTGTTGTGCCTCAGTTCCTTCCAGAATAATGTTCACTCAGTTTAAGCGTAATGGTTTTCAGTTACATAAATGGTTTATGTTTTTAGGCGTTGTAGCCCCACTGTAAAATATTCCTTAATTTCAAACGAAAAGTTGGTTGCTAACATTACTTGGTGATGTGTGAAACGTTAAGATAGAAAATGCCATTGTATTCATATTTTTTCCGTGACTATAAGTACTGACACGACACGTCATTATTCCACCATGTGTGAAACAAGACGTTTCTAGTGGTTTTAGCAATTTGTGTTTTATCGTATACGTTCTTGCAGGTGAATATACTAATTTCACGTTCTGAATAGCCTGTGGGGTTTATATGAGTGTTTTGTTATATCTGAGTTTGTTTTCAGTTCAATATTCACTTGTGTTCACATAGGAGGTTCATCGCCAAAGCCATAAACGTTTATTGCTTGTAGAGATTGGTTATACACTCCCACTGTAGCTGGTTTTAATTCAGCTCCAACTTTGCTACCAACGAAGTGTGAAGATAGAAAATGTTGACCTAATATTTGGTCTTGGCTAAGAGTATTTGGAATTTCATGTATTTTCTGGCTTACACACAAGAACTTTAACCTGATCTGATAACCGGTAGGCACAATTATTTGTAACGTATACATTACACAACTGCTGTCATACTGTTTATGTATGATGTAGTTCACAGGTACAGCTGAAGATGGATCTGATATCTTGAAACAGATAATGAGATAAAGAAGTTATGTAACCGTCCTTGTAGCGAAAGGCTATTTTGGTTATAATTGCTAATTACGTATGGCAGCGTTCCAACCACCTACTACGAGGAATAGTCAATGTTGCAGTGCTTGCACCGTTTCCCCTCTGTTGTGTATTTCTGTTCTACCTGCATTCTTAAATGATGAAATGTAGTTTCTAGCCAATATCTTTGTGCTTTGTTACCTTCATACTCTTATTGTTTTAAATTGCTTCCCACTTTAGTCCATTTAATTTAATTAGCATAAATTGAATACCCATAAGTACTTTATTTACTGTGATGCGATCTTAAACCGTCCATACATCGGTACTGTGAATGTAAGATCACCAGTTGCAGTTGTGTAATATTTGTAGCACAGCAAATTTTAAGACTACGTTATCCCTTTAGCAAATGCTATAAATCAAGGAACCCAAACAACAAATCACAGTATGACGTGCATTAACCACTATATAAAAATTGGCTACGGAACTTAACGAAAACAACTCCACTGTGAGACCAGCACATTAGGTGTAGGGGAATGCGCAGCTAGAAGTTACCGCGGTAAGTTGTTCCGATGGAAATAACTCCGCGAGGGAAAGAGATATGAATACGAAATAAACACGTCGTGAAATGAAACGCCACAGCGCACCGACGGCAGCCATCGTAAACAGGCTAGTGGTCCCCGGAGCGTAGGAATGGCAGCACGTGCGTCGCTGGCTCACGTAAGTAAATATTTTCCTATTTGGTTCAAATGGTTCAAATTGCTCTGAGCACTATGCGACTTAACTTCTGAGGTCATCAGTCCCCTAGAACTTAGAACTACTTAAACCTAACGAACCTAAGGACATCACACACATCCATGCTCGTATTTGGTATTTTTGATCCATCTCACGAATTTTAACGAGTAGTCTTTAGCGTATTGTAAGGATTTATCTACTGTTTTTGTACTAAATGCGTAAATTACTTGTTTCGTAACATAAACAGTATCTTGCTTTTATTTCAATATGTGTGATTGGGGTGGATGTTCCGCTTTTCGGAGGCACGTTGTGACCTCGGAACAGCTTGCCCCAATTCATTTGTACCACCAATAGAATATAAATATCGGTATTTTTTGCTTTTTTGTATGAGGGCATATACCCGAAAAACAACACGGGGTTCTTTGTCACAGGAGTTGATGCAAAAAGCAACAGATGTAGTTCTCAAAGATGGCAGGAAAATAAAAGCTGTTGCCAAAGAATTAGGTATTTGTCATATGACTTTATACAAATTTGGCAAGAAACTAAGGTCTGGGATAGAAAACATCGCGATTGGCTACAAAAAAGTAAGATTGGTCTTTACTGAAGAACAGGAAGATAAGGTAGCAGAATATTTGTCGCAATGTGCTTCGGTCTTCTGCTAGAAGAAGTCAATGCTCGTACGAATGTGCACTGAAATTCAATGATCGCGATATTCCACCATCGTGGCACGCAAAAAAAAAAGCTGGTCCAGACTGGCTGACTGGTTTTTTAAAAAGACATTCTCACCTGTCAATAAGACCACCGGAGTCAACGAGTGCCAGCACGCGACATCATTTAACAAATACAATGTTACCGAATCTTTTACAAAGCTGAACACAGTGGCGGGTAAATATAAATTTCCACCTTCAGGAAGATATAATTGAGATGAAACAGACGTTACCACAGTGCTAAAGCTGAGGAAAATTATTGCCAAGAAGGGAATGCAGCAAGCTGGAGCCATGTTATCTGCTGAACGAGGGGCAATGGTTACAGTGGAACTGGTAATAAATGCATTAGGTCATGCAGTTCCTCCAAAAATGGTTCAAATGGCTCTGAGCACTATGGGACTCAACTGCTGAGGTCATTAGTCCCCTAGAACTTAGAACTAGTTAAACCTAACTAACCTAAGGACATCACAAACATCCATGCCCGAGGCAGGATTCGAACCTGCGACCGTAGCGGTCTTGCGGTTCCAGACTGCAGCGCCTTTAACCGCACGGCCACTTCGGCCGGCAGTTCCTCCCATGTTTATTTTCTCAACGCTTAAATACAAGGATCTGTTTATAAAACGCGGACCACCGGATTCTATCGGTGCATGAAACACATTAGGAAGGATGATAGCTACGGAGTTCGTGAAATATATTGATCATTTTCTCAAACATACTAAACGATCACTTGCACACCCGAATTGTTGTTGCTCGATAGCCACCAATCTCATACTGTTATCAGTGTGATGGAGAAAGCGAAATCTAACTTCATTATAATGCTGTCATTCCCGCCTCATTGTACACACCGCCTACAGCCATTGGACGTTGGAGGAAATGCACCTTTCAAACGCTGTTGTGAAAAAGTTCAGGACAATTGGCTATGCAGTAATGCTGACAAGACAATGTCGATATGTGAGAACCCAGAAATTGTTAGATACGCGCTACCTCGTGCAGTGACTCCCATAAACGTAATGAACGATTTCAGAAACGCTGGCATTTGGCCTTATGACCCCAACGCCTTATTAACCTAACTATGCCCGAACAGTGATTGTGATATATTTTCTGATGATTAATTAATTATAAGTACATATGTTTTCGGCCTGCGACGGCAATATGATAGATATCTTCAGCGTAAGACAAGGCCATTGTGATTGAAGACTGAATGATCAAGGCTGAGTAGTTACAAGTTATTTGATAAGCTGTTAATTACTAAAGGGTTAATAATTGTTTAAGTACAAATTATAGTTGCTTGTCGTATACCATACATATGTTTACCTGATATTTGTACGACACTGTTGATTATTACTTAAATAAACAGACGTGATGATGACGATAATGTTTGGTTTGTGGGGCTTGCAACGGCGCGGTCACCATCGCCTGAACAAAATCCCAAGTTTTACACAGTCCAATTTTTTTTACACATTCCAATTGGGCCACTGTCACGCATGATGATAATGGCCGGCCGGGGTGGCCGAGCGGTTCTAGGCGCTACAGTCTGGAACGGCGCGATCGCTATGTCGCAGATTCGAGTCCTGCCTCGGGCATGGATGTGTGTGATGTCCTTAGGTTAGTTAGGTTTAAGTAGTTCTAAGTTCTAGGGGACTGATGACCTCAGAAGTTAAGTCCCATAGTGCTCAGAGCCATTTGAACCATATTTTTGATGATAATGATGAGAACAACACCAACATCCAGTCCTCAGGCAAAGAAAAATCCCTAACCTGGTCGGGGCTCGAACCCGGGACCCCGTGGTCCAGAGGCAGCAATGCTAGCCACTACATCACGAGTTGCGGACTAAAGAGACATAGTTTAATCATTTATTGTTTTTTTATTTCACAAATAATGGCTTTAACATAGGCGGTAACAACTTACCCCGACTTGCTAACAATTTGCCCCAAGTTGGGGTGAATTGTTATTTTACGACTTTAGACATTAAAACATTATTACTAAAAATATCACACGACAAATGACCCAAATAACTGTCTTAATGTCAAAGTTACATATGTAAGTTAATTTTGATTGCATCGCATGAATACTAAAATCAAATATTCTTAACGAATTTTGAGGTTAACTAAAAAGGATTGTCATAAATCAGAATAAAAATAACAGAGGGCGAAATTCTCTAAAACTCAAGTCAAGTTACAAAATGACTGCTACATTGTCGGGAGGTACCAAGAGGTGTGGAAGACTGTATGGAGAAAATGCAGCAGAATCAGTTCTTTCGGACGGATTGTGTAATCAAAGTTAAATTACAACCACATTAAGTACCACAAATTGCGTGGCAAAGAAATCAAGTTAGAAGCTTTTCAGAATGTAGATCGCAATTCCATACTTTGTGACACATTCGTCCAAATCAGCTACTGCCTGCCAGTCAACATCAGATGATAGTCTGGAGACGAATGCCCAGAATATTTCATAGTCCGTCACACTATACATCAAAAAGAACTCTACATGGAGAAGGTGACTCAGAGCTGTTGTCCGTGTAACGGACGAAAATATCGCTTATTCCACGAAATAGAACGGGGAACGCAGCGGAAACTTTTCACACTTGGCGTACAAAATACACATTAACAGACCTAACACTGGTACTAGCCTAGAGCAATGTTTCCTCGACAGGTCGAGCCCTTCGCACAAAGACAGTGGTGTAGCGACTCAGTTGAATTGCGCAACTAAAATTTTAGAGTGAAAGTAACCGTTGTTAGCGCAGTCGCCATGTGATGCTGCAGCATCTCGGTCTTGCAGGTAAAGCAGAAATGTCAAACTATGTTATTCCATAGATATGGTAGCACAGCGCACCTGCGTACAGATAGACCAGGGCGCTGGCACTGTCCACAACAGCGCGAAGCAGGCAGCAGCATCGCTTCTGCGAAAACTGCCCATCTCCGAGGGAGGCATGCTTTTCGTTATATGCTTCACTCACAACCTTCTGCCGACAACAGGACAACAGGAACCCGGAGTTGCGCTGTCACAGTGCGAAAAATGGAAAGCTTTTCTCCCTAGCACACAGGCTCTGCACTCACAAAATAAAAATCGCGAAATAGTGGCTGAGAATGAAACAATACTGAATAGACTCATCCCTCTACAAAACTTGTTGAATGAGGCAGGCTCTCTACTGTTTCACATACGAAACAGACTAAGTACAAGCGTTTTTTTTTTTCTTTTTTCATCAGTCTTCTGATTGGTTTGATGCGGCCCGCCACGAATTCCTCCCCTGTGCTGACCTCTTCATTTACTTGCTGGATGTATTCCAATCTCTGTCTTACTCTACAGTTTTTGCTCTCCGCAGCTCCCTCTAGTACCGTGGAAGTCATTCTCTGATGCCCTAATGTATGTCCTATCATCCTGTCCTCTTTATCAGCATTTTCCACGTATTCTTTTGCTTTCCGATTCTGCGAAGAACCTCCTCATTCCTTACACCATCAGTCCACCTAATTTTTAACATTCGTCTGTAGCACCACATCTCAAATGCTTCGATTCACTTCTGTTCCGCTTTTCCCACATCCATGTTTCACTACCTTACAATGCTGTACTTTTAGACGTACGTCCTCAGAAATTTCTTCCTCAAATTAAGGCCGATGTTAGACTTCTCTTGGCCAGGAATGCCCTTTTTTCCATTGCTAGACTGCTTTTGATGTGCTCCTTTCCTCCTTGCTCCGTTCGCCATTGGTTATTTTACTTCCTAGGAAGCAGATTTCCTTAACTACATCTAGTTCGTGATCATCAATCCTGATGTTAAATTTCTCGGTGTTCTCATTTCTATTACTCATCATTACCTTCGTCTTTCTTCGATTTACTCTCAATCCATACTCCGTACTTATTAGACTATTCATTCCGTTCAGCGGATCATGTAATTCTTCTTCGCTTTCACTCAGGATGGCAATATCATCAGTGAGTCGTATCATTGATATCCTTTCACCTTGAATTTCAATTCCACTCCTGAACTTTTCTTTTATTTCCCTCATTGCTTCCTCGATCTACAGATTGAACAGTAGGGGTGAAAGGCTGCATCCTTGTCTTTCTCTATAATACGAGTTCCTTCTTGATCGTCCACTCTTATTATTCCCTCTTGGCCATTGTACATGGCTCTGAGCACTATGGGACTTAACATCTGTGGTCATCAGTCCCCTAGAACTTAGAACTACTTAAACCTAACTAACCTAAGGACATCACACATCCATGCCCGAGGCAGGATTCGAACCTGCGACCGTAGCGGTCGCGCGGTTCCAGACTGTAGCGCCTAGAACCGCTCGGCGACTCCGACCGGCTGGCCATTGTACATGTTGTATATGACCTGTCTCTCCCTGCTCCCTGTAGTTTACCGCTACTTTTGTCAGAATTTCGAACACCTTGCACCATTTTACACTGTCGAATGCTTTTTCCAGGTCCTTAACTCTTGCTTCCATTATTAATCGCAACGTCAGAACTGCCTCTCCCGTGCCTTTACCTTTCCTAAAGCCAAACTGATCATCATCTAGCGCATCCTCAATTTACTTTTCCGTTCTTCTGTATATTATTCTTGTAAGCAACTTGGACGCATGATCTATTAAACTGACTGTGCGGTACGTCTCGCACTTCTCAGTTCTTGCCGTATTGTGTGGCTGATGCTTTTCCGAAAATCAGATGGTTTGTCACCAGACTCATACATTCTACACACCAACGTGAATAATCGTTTTGTTGCCACTTCCCCCAAAGATTTTAGAAATTCTGTTATCTATCTCTTCTGCTTTTTTGATCTTAAGTCCTCCAAACCTCTTTTAAATTCTGATTCTAAAACTGGATCCCCCCTCTCTTCTAAATCGACTCCTGTTTCTTCTTCTATCACATCAGACAAATCTTTCCCCTCATACAGGCTTTCAATGTATACTTTCCACCTATCCGCTCTCTCCTCTGAATATAACAGTGGAGTTCCCGTTGCACTCTTAAAGTTATCGCCCTTGCTTTTAATGTCACTGGTGGTTGTTTTGCCTTTCCTGTAAACTGAATCTGTCCTTCCGACAATAATTTCTTTTTCGATGTCTTCACATTTTTCCTGCAGTCATTTCGTCTTAGCTTTCCAGCATTTCCTTTTTATTTCATTCCTCAGCGACTTATATTTCTCTATTTCTGAGTTTCCCGGAACATTTTTGTACTTCCTGCTTTCATCGATCAGTTGAAGTATTTCTTCTGTTACCCCTCGTTTCTTTGCTCTTACCTTCCTTGTACCTATGTTTTCCTTCCTAACTTCCGTGATGGCCCTTTTTAGAGTTGTCGATTTCTCTTTAACTGTACTGCCTAATGAGCTATTCCTTATTGCTGTATCTATAGCCTTAGAGAACTTCAAACGTATCTCGTCATTCCTTAGTACTTCAGTATCGCACTTCTTTGCGTATTGATTCTTCCTGAGTAATGTCTTAGACTTCAGCACTACTCTTCATCACTACTGTGTTGCGATCTATGTCCGCTTCTGGGCACGCCTTACAATCCAGTATCTGATTTCTGAATCTCAGTCTGATCATGATGAAACCTAACTGAAATCTTCCCGTATCACCGGGCCTTTTCCAAGTATACCTCCTCCTCTTGTGATTCTTGAACAGAGTATTCGTTATTACTAGCTGATACTTGTTACTGAACTCAATTAGTCTTTCTCCTATCTCATTCTTTGCCCCAAGCCCATATTCTCCTGAAACCGTTTCTTCTACTCCTTCCCCTGCAGCTGCATTCAAGTCACCCATGACTCTTAGATTTCCATATCCCTTTACATACTGTATTACCCTGTCAGGACCAACATACACTTTCTCTGTCTCTTCATCTTCAGCTTCCGACTTCGGCATGTATACCTGAACTATCGTTGTCGGTTTTGGTTTGCTTTTGATTCTGATAAGACTAACCCTGTCACGGAACTGTTCACAGTAACACTTTCTCTGGCATACCTTCCTATTCATAACGAATCATTCTCCCGTTATACCATTTCCTGCTGCTGCTGATATTACCCTACACTCATCTGACCAGAAATCGTTGTCTTCTTTGCACTTCACTGACCCCTACTATATCTAGATTGGGCCTTAGCATTTCTCTTTTCAGATTTTGTGGTTTCCCTCCCACGTTCAAGCTTCTGACATTTCATTCCACGCCCAGACTCATAGAACGTTATCCTTCCGTTGATTATTCAATCTTTTTCTCATAGTATCCTCCCCCTTGGCAGTCCCCTCCCGCATATCTGAATGGGGGACTATTCCGGAATCTTTTGCCAATGGAGACATCATCATGACACTTCTTCAATTACAGGCCACATGTCCTGTGGGTACACGTTACGTGTCTTTAATGCAGTGGTTTCCATTGCCTTCTGCCTCCTCACGTCGTTGATCATTGCTGATTCTTCCGCCTTTAGGGGCAATTTCCCACCCCTAGGACAAGAGAGTGCCCTGAACCTCTATCCGCTCCTCTGCCCTCTTTGATAAGGCCGTTGGCAGAATGAGGGGGACTTCTTATGCCGGAATCCTTCGGCCGCGTATACAATTAATCAAAGTTAAGCAGTGGCGTAATTCGAACCCGGGACCGAAGACGTTTTTTTTGATTTTGAATCAAAGACGCTACCTCTGGAAAAGTGATAGTCATAGTTATTCAAGGTTTGTGCCTTCTGGCAAAACGCCTCAAGTTCTTAGCCAAATAAAATCGTAAGAAAGAGGCAATGTTCAGAGACGTTGCCCTTCCACAGGCAATTTAGGGGAACTAAAGGCATTTATAATTCAGAATAAACATAAAATAATATGCTTGCAAGTAAGGTTTCAGTAGCTACACGGATGCGTTGTACGCCTGTGCTGATGGAGCTCTGTTTGTTAGTTTTCTGGAAATTAGGCCGTGGTCTAAGGCTTACTTTGGTGCCCGTGCTGTAGAAGAACTCTCTGGAAACAATGGAGATGCAAATAGTTGAATCTCCAATGTAAGCCGATTTAGAAAGTGTACAATTCCACAAGGTTGTTGCTCAGCTCGTTGAATCTCCGGAACTGTTTGTTCGTATCTGCGAAACGGCCGTATCATAACGTCATCCGACAGTTGTGAAAGATCGCGAAGTTACACTGACGTACTGGTACGTTAACAGTTCTTTAGCCTACTTTCGTAAATTATGTAGATTATACAGTAATATGCATAAATAGGCAACAGCAGATCATGAACTTCGCACAATTTGAGTTCCAGTAAGGGCGAATGATGTATAGAAGAAGACATAAAATTTTCGAAACACGAGAACAACTTTAATAGAAAAGGTCTGGAGTTAGACAAGCTGTGGGTCTTAGTGCTAAATAAAGCAAACACCAACAACTCTTCTGCTTTAGATAGAAGCAGTGATTCGCCCTCTGTTTGAGCTGACAACGAAAAGTCGTCTTGAGAAATTTAGCAATTGTTTAGATAATTAAGATAATTCTCATTTATTATTTCGTCTCAGTTGCACATTTTGAATTCAATTACGTGTTCCAGTCACTCTGGATCATGTTCATATTTAAGTAGTTGCGTCAGTAATCTGTCTGTCTACTCAGAACCACATATCATTGCAATTAAACCTAATTAAAAATGTGCAACTGAGTCAAAACAAAAAAATGAGAATTATCTTTACGAAACGTATGTTCTGGTTCTGTATGTATGCTAGACTCCTGATAAAGGTTTCGTTTCGAAATTTTAATGCACTGAAGTGTCTCACTTGGCAGTTTCTTGTTTAGTGATCAAAATGCCACATTATTCCTTTCTCTATATTTACCATGATAAACTTTACAAATGCTCTGATGATTGTAAAAAACACTAACAGGAGTATACAATTTACGAAACTATTTTCATACATAATTTAGTGAAAGTTTTTCCGGCTTTCTACATTTTGATAACGGACGTCTCATGATATTTTCCTAAGGTAGTGGATAATTTTGATGTCTAATGCCTTCTATTTCATAGGGTTGTAATCGCGTTCTTTCACATATTATACAACTCTCGTTTTTATCCAGGATGACCTGTGCTTATATCTTCTATGGAAATTCTTGTTGTTAGTTTGAATGCGCTCTCTCGTAATCACTGTTAATGAATTGTTGTTTCCTGTGGTGAATGTTTACTTTTTAATATGTGTTGACGTATTTCAAGTTTCGTATTTTCGCATTTTAGAAATAACACGCTCTCTTGATGGTAGGCCTATTCTTTTTTGTGCTTTTTCTGCGCCGCCGGTGTTATCGCGTTCTCTGTGCTACCTCTTCAGAGTTAATGTGATTGAGTTTTTTTAAGTAGCTAGCAGTTACATACCTGCTTTCTTGATTTTTGGCGTATGTCCCGTTAGTAGCATTTTTAAAGCTATTTGATTTACAATTTTCAGTAACTTTTATCTTAATATGTACCATATGAGAGATATGCACAGTCAACTGTATTTCAAATCGAGCAGGTACGCATGAGAACACCTCACAGTCTTGCAGATATTGCAATAAGCTATATACTCGTACATACAAGAACTGCAAAAAAAAAAAAAAGAAAACTGCTACGTGTGTAACTGCAAACATCTAGGTCTACTATAACAACCAACACTAAAACACAGGTACCACTTCTTCAGCGCACATCAAAACCAGAGGTACGAAAAATATTGAAACATAGAGCAGCACTGTCGTTCCCCACAAACAACCAAATATGCTGCCGAAGTGTTATTCAATTACAGGTGTGCAATACTAGTTAAGTGAAGAAATGTATGGTGCTACAAATTAACATTCCGTTTACATTTTTTGTTCGTTACAGAGATGAATTTTCATTTCATTTGTTTATATTCCAATTACTATAAATTTTTATTTTTTATTTTCTTTTTTTTTCAATTGCCATATCTATTTTGAAGTTCAGTTTACGAAGAAGTGCTGGAATTTATGTAACTAAATTTCTCAGCTGTGATTGTCATTGTGATCATTTAGGCTCAGTATGGACAGGTTTCGTAATGGTAACGCAGCTGCTGATGGAGAAAATACAGTAGACTATTACCTAACCGCAGAGTACTTATTCGTACGAGGGACATTCAACAAGTAATGTAAAAATTTTTTTTCCGAAACCCGGTTGGTGCTATTCAAAATTCCAGTACATCATATTATTCTCAAGTCTACTGGCTAGAAAACTTTACTTTTCAATATAATCTCCGTTTAATTAGACGACCTTACGCCACCTTCCTAGGAGGGCGTGTAAGCCCTCATGGTACCAGTCTACTGGACGACGTCGGAGCCAGTGCCTTTCTGCATCAATAACCCACGTACTGCTTCCCGCAGGATGCATCCTTCATTGGGCCAATAGATGGAAGTGGGAAGGTCTGAGATCAGCGCTGTAGGGTGCATGAGGAACAAAAGTCGGACGAAGTCTTGGGAGCTCCACTCGCGTGCGCAGACTCGTGTGCGGCCTTGCGTTGTCACGAAGAAGGAGAAGTTGGTGACGACAAACATGCTGAAGTCATTTCTTCAATTTCCTGAGGACAGCACACGACACTTCACAGTTGATAGTTGCACCATGAGGGAGGGCATCAAACAGAATAAGCCTTTTTCAGAGTCCCAGGAGAGCGTCGGCATGACTTCACCGGCTGACGGTATGGCTTTGAACTTTTTCTTTAAAGTCAGTACCGCCATTAGACTGTTTCTGTTTTTTCAATTTGCAGTGTTACATTTTCACGATCATGATTTCGGCTTTACAATGCCCTCATAAAGTGTTTTAATGTTATACAGTGCCTAAGATGGCATACTGCCGTATTTAAAATACACTATTAGACACATTGTCTAAGGGTCAATATTTCTGGTAAAAGCCTACAGCTTTGATTTATCACTGAGTATACCATCTTGACTGATTCAGTGAAGATGGTATACTCAGTGATAAGACAAAGCAGTAGGTTTTTACCAGAAATATTGACCCTTAGACAATGTGTCTAATAGTGTATTTTAAATACGACAGTATGCCATCTTAGACACAGTATAACATTAAAACACTTGATAATGGCATTGTACCTACCCCCATGAACCATGGACCTTGCCGTTGGTGGGGAGGCTTGCGTGCCTCAGCGATACAGATGGCCGTACCGAAGGTGCAACCACAACGGAGGGGTATCTGTTGAGAGGCCAGACAAACGTGTGGTTCCTGAAGAGGGGCAGGAGCCTTTTCAGTAGTTGCAAGGGCAACAGTCTGGATGATTGACTGATCTGGCCTTGCAACACTAACCAAAACGGCCTTGCTGTGCTGGTACTGCGAACGGCTGAAAGCAAGGGGAAACTACAGCCGTCATTTTTCCCAAGGGCATGCAGCTTTACTGTATGGTTAAATGATGATGGCGTCCTCTTGGGTAAAATATTCCGGTGGCAAAATAGTCCCCCATTCGGATCTCCGGGCGGGGACCACTCAAGAGGACGTCGTTATCAGAAGAAAGAAAACTGGCGTTCTATGGATCGGAGCGTGGAATGTCAGATCCCTTAATCGGGCAGGTAGGTTAGAAAATTTAAAAAGGGAAATGGATAGGTTGGAGTTATATATAGTGGGAATTAGTGAAGTTCGGTGGCAGGAGGAACAAGACTTCTGGTCAGGTGAATACAGGGTTATAAATACAAAATCAAATAGGGGTAATGCAGGAGTAGGTTTAATAATGAATAAAAAAATAGGAGTGCGGGTAAGCTACTACCAACAGCATAGTGAACGCATTATTGTGGCCAAGATAGACACGAAGCACATCCCTACTACAGTAGTACAAGTTTACATGCCAACTAGCTCTGCAGATGATGAAGAAATTGATGAAATGTATGATGAGATAAAAGAAATTATTCAGGTAGTGAAGGGAGACGAAAATTTAGTAGTCATGGGTGACTGGAATTCGAGAGTAGGAAAAGGGAGAGAAGGAAACATAGTGGGTGAATATGGATTGGGGGAGAGAAATGAAAGAGGAAACCGTCTGGTAGAATTTTGCACAGAGCTTAACGTAATCGTAGCTAACACTAGGTTCAAGAATCATAAAAGAAGGTTGTATACATGGAAGAATCCTGGAGATACTAGAAGGTATCAGATAGATTATATAATGGTATGACAGAGATTTAGGAACCAGGTTTTAAATTGTAAGACATTTCCATGGGCAGATGTGGACTCTGACCACAATGTATTGGTTATGAACTGTAGATTAAAACTGAAGAAACCTCAAAAAGGTGGAAATTAAGGAGATGGGACCTGGATAAACTGAAAGAACCAGAGGTTGTACAGAGTTTCAGGGCGAGCATAAGGGAACAATTGACAGGAATGGGGGAAAGAAACACAGTAGAAGAAGAATGGGTAGCTCTGAGGGATGAAGTAGTGAAGGCAGCAGAGGATCAAGTAGATAAAAAGACGAGGGCTAGTAGAAATCTTTGGGTAACAGAAAAAATATTGAATTTAATTGATGAAAGGAGAAAATATAAAAACGCAGTAAATGAAGTAGGCAAAAGGGAATACAAACGTCTCAAAAATGAGATCGACAGGAAGTGCAAAATGGCTAAGCAGGGATGGCTAGAGGACAAATATAAGGATATAGAGGCTTATCTCACTAGGGGTAAGATAGATACTGCCCACAGGAAAATTAAAGAGACCTTTGGACAAAAGAGAGCCACATGTATGGATATCAAGAGCTCAGATGGAAACCCAGTTCTAAGCAAAGAAGGGAAAGCAGAAAGGTGGAAGGAGTATATAGAGGGTTTATACAAGGGCAATGTACTTGAGGACAATATTATGAAAATGGAAGAGGATGTAGATGAAGATGAAATGGGAGATACGATACTGCGTGAAGAGTTTGACAGAGCACTGAAAGACCTGAGTCGAAACAAGGCCCCTGGAGTAGACAGCATTCCATTGGAACTACTGACGGCCTTGGGAGAGCCAGTCCTGACAAAACTCTACCATCTGGTGAGCAAGATGTATGAGACAGGCGAAATATCCTCAGACTTCAAGAAGAATATAATAATTCCAATCCCAAAGAAACCAGGTGTTGACAGATGTGAAAATTACCGAACTATCAGTTTAATAAGTCACAGCTGCAAAACACTGACGCGTATTCTTTACAGACGAATGGAGAAACTGGTAGAAGCCGACCTCGGCGAAGATCAGTTTGGATTCCGTAGAAATATTGGAACCCGTGAGGCAATACTGACCCTACGACTTATCTTAGAAAACAGATTAAGGAAAGGCAAACCTACATTTCTAGCATTTGTAGACTTAGAGAAAGCTTTTGACAATGTTGACTGGAATGCTCTCTTTCAAATTCTAAAGGTGGCAGGGGTAAAATACAGGGAGCGAAAGGCTATTTACAATTTGTACAGAAACCAGATGGTAGTTATAAGAGTCGAGGGGCATGAAAGGGAAGCAGCGGTAGGGAAGGGAGTGAGACAGGGTTGTAGTCTGTCCCCGATGTTATTCAATCTGTATATTGAGCAAGCAGTAAAGGAAACAAAAGAAAATTTCGGAGTAGGTATTAAAGTCCATGAAGAAGAAATAAAAACTTTGAGGTTCGACGATGACATTGTAATTCTGTCAGAGACAGCAAAGGACGTGGAAGAGCAGTTGAACGGAATGGACAGTGTCTTGAAGGGAGGATATAAGATGAACATCAACAAAAGCAAAACGAGGATAGCCGGCCGAAGTGGCCGCGCGGTTCTGGCGCTGCAGTCTGGAACCGCGAGACCGCTACGGTCGCAGGTTCGAATCCTGCCTCGGGCATGGATGTGTGTGATGTCCTTAGGTTAGTTAGGTTTAACTAGTTCTAAGTTCTAGGGGACTAATGACCTCAGCAGTTGAGTCCCATAGTGCTCAGAGCCATTTGAACCATTTGAACCAAAACGAGGATATTGGAATGTAGTCGAATTAAGTTGGGTGATGGTGAGGGGATTAGATTAGGAAATGAGACACTTAAAGCAGTAAAGGAGTTTTGCTATTTTGGGAGCAAAATAACTGATGATGGTCGAAGTAGAGAGGATATAAAATGTAGACTGGCAATAGCAAGGAAATCGTTTGTGAAGAAGAGAGATTTGTTAACATCTGGTATAGATTTAAGTGTCAGGGAGTCGTTTCTGAAAGTATTTGTATGGAGTGTAGCCATGTATGGAAGTGAAACATGGACGATAACCAGTTTGGACAAGAAGAGAATAGAAGCTTTCGAAATGTGGTGCTACAGAAGAATGCTGAAGATAAGGTGGGTAGGTCACATAACTAATGAGGAGGTATTGAATAGGATTGGGGAGAAGAGAAGTTTGTGCCACAACTTGACAAGAAGAAGGGACCGGTTGGTAGGACATTTTCTGAGGCATCAAGGGATCACAAATTTAGCATTGGAGGGCAGCGCGGAGGGTAAAAATCGTAGAGAAAGGCCAAGAGATGAATACACTAAGCAGATTCAGAAGGATGTAGGTTGCAGTAAGTACTGGTAGATGAAGAAGCTTGCACAGGATAGAGTAGCATGGAGAGCTGATCAAACCAGTCTCAGGACTGAAGACAACAACAACAACAACATGGCATTGTAAATCCGAAATCATGATGGTGTAAATGTAACACTGCAAATAAAAAAAAGGTCTAATGGCGGTACTGCCTATAAAGAAATATGTTATGACTGTGGCCCCACATTATGAAATAATTATTTGAACTTTTTCTTCGGTGGAGGGGTGGTGTGGCACCACTCCATGGATTGCCGTCTTTTTCCGTTCGACAAAAAGTGGTCACGATCAGCGATCCATATCCTGAGGACAATAGTCAGCTCATAGATTAAACACTGTTATGCAACAAAACTAAAATTCGTATTCGTTAAGTTACATACAGCATCAAACTTTGGGCTAACACACAGCACATAACCGCAAACAGCTATACACGTATGTATGGTGATATAACAAATTACTAGAGCATTTAATCTATGTTGGCACAACATAACAAAAGTTGGGGAATCGGGTACGATGGATGGTACGGGCAAATGATCATAGCAACAGAGCGAAAATGTGTGCCAGTTGTTTGAACTTCTAACAACTGCAGATATTGTCTGTTATTAGCCAAGCGCAGCACATGAAATTTTTGTAAATTTTAAGGAGATTATTGAGAAAACTAAATACTCCCTAGTTTCATGTGTTTCATTTTTATAATTGTCAAAGAAAATGATATAGGTTTATATTTTAGATGAATATATATATCAAAGATGAAAGGAGAAACCATAATTAACGAGCAGAAAAAGTGTGTGACATTTGCACAAAGTACCGAAACGTATGTTACCTTTACACAACAATAATGAAGCCCTACGTCGGTTTCAAAGTGGTTCAAATGGCTCTGAGCACTATGGGACTTAACATCTTTGGTCATGTCCCCTAGAACTTAGAACTACCTAACTAACCTAAGGTCACCACACACATCCATGCCCGTGTCAGGATTCGAACCTTCGACCGTAGCGGTCGCTCGTTTCCAGACTGAAGCGCCTAGAACTGCTCGGCCACAGCGGCCGGCTTGCGTCGGTTTTAATATAACAGATGTTCGTACAATATGTTCCTAACATGCAAGGATAGTATCAGTTATTTATTGGACAAAGCATTCTTACGAGCGTGCTTGGAAATGTTTCATCTAAATTATATGTATTTCCCGAAATATTTTACAAACAGCGAGCCTCCAATGGATTCTTATACTTTCCGAAGATTAGTATCTTTTTTCAAGGTCAAAGTAGTTATTTTCTATAATAGCATCTTTCACTCACTCTCATCAAAATTGATCGCCACTGAAGCAGCTCCCCCATCACAATTGTGTATCTGAATGCACGGACGGGGCGCGTTATGACACTGCACACACATCAATCGAAAATAAGCGCTGATCGCGATAACTGGGGAAGTGAAATCTCATGCCTGGCCGGTGAAACACGTGAATCAGGGCGATTTTGCGCCCCTGGCAAGCACTTTTATGGGCGGTATTTACGTGCCATAAATTATGCAAACTTCAGTGATTGAAAACAAATCGTTTTCCGTGATTGCTTCTCTGTCTGCGACTATCTAAAATTCACCACCGTAGATTGTAAAACGAGATATAAGGCTAATAAAAGTCGTACATGTACTTTAAAAGTCAATCTCTGTTCCAATTCATTTACAGCATTCCGGCGGGAAGTTAATAATAGAAGACAAGCTAATAGCACTGTGGGATATTTATTGATTCAGTTACAAAATCCCATTCTGAAACACGTTTTTGTACCTTCAGATGACATGTCTGCCAGCGAAATGCGACTGTTACAACCGACGTGGGAGTACTCTGCGTTTATCAGCTGCTGCCGTGCAAAAATTTGTGATGGGGAGAGATACGGAGGAAAACTAGGACAAGTATTTTATCGACGTGAAGGGAATTCAGTTGTTTTGTGTGATGACTAACCCTACAGATTTCATGTTTCATTACGAGCGAACACACTCGAAATTAATTTTTTTTTCCACTTGAACCATAGGTTATATATAGTCAGTGGAATATATGTTTAAAGCATTAAAGGGAGTTATAGGCAAGATTGCTCCCAATTACGCCAGGTAATATAAAACAAATTTCTTGTTCATGTACACACATAAGCATGAAGTTTTCCCAGTAAAGGAATGTGAAATAAAGTTCATAGTTATACTTAATACATATGAATTATCAAAAAGATGTCCAAACAGCAATTACAGTACAGACGTAATGGAAAGAAAATCCTTGCAAAGTCAGTTTACGTTCTAGTCTTGTTGGCTGAAAGAGCATGTACTTGGTGAGATGCTAGAAGACAACGTTCGCCATTGCCTTCCACCATTTTGTACCCAGAATTTAAGGAAAAGAACTCGTACATGTAAAACTGCTTCAGACGTGTGACTATCTAACAAAAGAGTTAATTTATTAAATGGTTGATGTTAAGAAAGTAAGTTAAAAAAGTTTAGGAAAAGTCTGAAATTATGCTTAAAGTTCTGTGGACGTCGTTAAGCGCTCTCGTTTTGAAACATTGGATGAATATAGTGTCGGTAATTTCCACTCTACTTTAATCATAAGCAAGTGTTTCACTCACCTCATGACGTCATATATCCTGAACTAAGTGAGGCTGTACAGTGAAACAATTTTAAAGGTACATTCAGTGATGTACATTGAAGCGCCAAAGAAACTGGCGTGGGCATGCATATTCAAATACAGAGATATATAAACAGACAGAATACGGCGTCGCGCCTTCATAAGACAAAAAGTGTCTGGCGCAATTCTTAGATCGGTCACTGCTGCTACATTGGCAGGTTATCAAGATGTAACTGAGATTGAACGTGGCGTTATAGTCATCGTGTAAGTAGGCTGTTTAGGTTTTTATATTGGTAACGCCACGTAGCGCTCTGTATGAGAATCACTGGCTGTGCTGTGTGCAGTCTGTGGCTGGTTTGCATGTTGTTTGCTATTGTAGTGTTGGGCAGCTGGATGTTAACAGCGCGTAGCGTTGCGCAGTTGGAGGTGAGCCGCCAGCAGTCCTGGATGTGGGGAGAGAGATGGCGCAGTTTTGAGAGCGGATGATCTGGACGTGTGTCCATCAGAGACGGTAAATTTGTAAGACTGGATGTCATGAACTGATATATATATATATATATATATATATATATATATATATATAATGACTTTTGAACACTATTAAGGTCAATACATTGTTCTCTATCAAAATCTTTCACTTGCTAACTATGCCTATAGTAGTTAGTGCCTTCAGTAGTTAGAATCTTTTATTTAGCTGGCAGTAGTGGCGCTCGCTGTATTGCAGTAGTTTGAGTAACGAAGATTTTTGTGAGATAAGTGATTCATGAAAGGTATAGGTTATTGTTAGTCAGGGCCATTCTTTTGTAGGGATTTTTGAAAGTCAGATGGGGTTGCGCTAAAAATATTGTGTGTTAGTTTAAGCAGTCATTAATAATTTTTCTAAGGGGACGTTTCAAGCACACGAGCAATGGGGCAAAGCATCTCCGAGGTAGCGATGAAGTGGAGGTTTTTCTCGTGCGACGAGCGTACCGTGAATATTACGAATCCGGTTTAAGTTCAAATCTCCGACGTCGCTGCGGACGGAAAAAGATCCTGCAAGAACGGCACCAACGACGACTGAAGAGAATCGTTCAACGTGACAGGTGTAACCCTTCCGCAGATTGCTACAGATTTTAATGCTGGGCCATCAAAAAGTGTCAGCGTCCGAACCATTCAACGAAATATAATCGATAAGTGGTGTACTTTTGATGACTGTACGGCACAGAGCTTTACACCTCGCTTGGGCCCGTCAATACCGACATTGGATTGTTAATGACTGCAAACACGTTGCCTGGTCGGATGAGTCTCGTTGCAAATTGTATCGAGCGGAGGAACCTGTACGGGTATGGAGACTGCCTCTTGAATCCGTGGACCCTGCGTGCCACCAGCGGAGTTTTCAACCTGGTGGAAACGCTGTAATCGAGTTCGACGTGTGCTGCTGGAGTGATATGGGACCCTTGATACGTCTAGATACGACTCTGACAGGTGGTATGTAAGTAAGTTTCCTGTCTGATCACTTGCATCCATTCATGTCCACTGTGCATGCTGACGGACTTAGGCAATTCCAGCAGGACAATGCGACACCCCATACGTCCATAATTGCTACAGTGTGGCTCCAGCAACACTCTTCTGAGTTTAAACACTTCCGCTGGACACCAAACAACCCAAACATGAACGTTATTGAGCATGTCTGGAATGGAGAATGAGATTTTCACTCTGCAGCGGAGTGTGCGCTGATATGAAACTTCCTGGAAGATTAAAACTTTGCCGGCCGGAGTGGCCGAGCGGTTCTACGCGCTACAGTCTGAAACCACGCGACCGCTACGGTCGCAGGTTCAAATCCTGCCTCGGGCATGGATGTGTGTGTTGTCCTTAGGTTAGTTAGGTTTAAGTAGTTCTAAGTTCTAGAGGACTGATGACAACAGCAGTTAAGTCCCATAGTGCTCAGAGCCATTAAAACTGAGTGCCGGACCGAGACTCGGACTCGGGATCTTTGCCTTTCGCAGGCAAGTGATGTATCAACTGAGCTACCCAAGCACGACTCACGACCCGTCCTCACAGCTTCATTTCTGCCAGTACCTCATCTCCTACCTTCCAAACTTAACAGAAGCTCTTCTGCGAACCTAGCAGAACTAGCACTCCTGGAAGAAAGGATATTGCGGAGACATGGCGTAGCCACAGCGTGGGGGATGTTTCCAGAATAAGATTTTCACTCTGCAGCGGAGTGCGCACTGATATGAAACTTCCTGGCAGATTAAAACTGTGTGCCGGACCGAGACTCGTACTCGGGACCTTTGCCTTTCGTTGGCAAGTGCTCTACCAACTGAGCTACCCAAGCACGACTCACGACCCGTCCTCATAGCTTCAATTCTGCCAGTACCTTGTCTCCTACCTTCCAATAGACAAACAATCACAGTACATATGCTGCGTTCCAATTCCTTGTATTCTGAGCACTTTACTGTCAGTGCCAGTCAACGAGGTGGTCTTCGGTTTAATGGGGCCAGTCAGTAGAAACCAATTTTGTGTGTCCGTGTAATAAATGGGGCACGATTTTGAGAGGAGTCACAGACGTTCTCCCAATCTCAAAGCTGGATTAAGAGTGGGATTTAACATTCTGCATTGATTCTATACATTTATTTCTTTCTCTGTTGTTTGAGAATAAATAAGTTTACAGTATTAGTCGTATCCATTTTAGTAGCATATCAATTCGACATTACCGGTTCCTAATTAAGTTGGAACAGCATATCATGACGACTAGATATCCCATATAATGTATTCCTCTACGTGTAGGTAGTCAATGTCATTGGTAGGTGTGTTATTTCCATTGCTGACACAATGCAAACCACTAATACACCCACCACATGTACACTATATTACCGAGCGTTTACACTGGGCAGGCCGCGGTGGCCGAGTGGTTCTAGTCGCTTCAATCCGGAACCGCGCGACTGCTACGATCGCAGGTTCGAATCCTGCCTCGGGCATGGATTGTGTTCCGTCCTTAGGTTAGTTAGATTTAAGTAGTTCTAAGTTCTAGGGGACTGATGACCTCAGATGTTAAGTCCCATAGTGCTCAGAGCCATTTGAACCATTTGTTTTCACTGGTTGCAGGCACATGTTTGACGACGTATGGAAGTTTGGGTCAGCCCGTAACTAATGCTCGGATAGCCTAATCAGTCTGCTTTCGGCAGGGCGGTGGCTCGGACGTCCCTGCAGCTTTAGCGCGCGCGCGTTGTTACTGTGCTTTACAGCTTACTTTCTTTGATGCACCATGACATATTGACAACGAAAGTCAGCATTGAAGTTCAGTTTTACGAACGAGTACGCGCGACGGAAAGCATTAGGAATCGAGCAGTTTATACGAGATGACGGGCCGCGCGGGGTAGCCGCGCGGTCTCGGGCGCCTTGGCACGGTTCGCGCTGCTCCCTCCGTCGGATGTTCGAGTACTCCCTCGGGCATGGGTGTGTGTGTTGTCCTTAACGTAACTTAGTTTAAGTTAGACTAAGTAGTGTGTAAGCTTAGTGAAACTGATGAACGACGAGGCTTATGAAAGGGTTCTCAAAAGGAGGAGCAGCCTTCAGTTCAGGCATTCGGATGGACACATTGGCCCTGTGAAAGTTGAATATGCAGGTTTCCACCAGGTGCGTATCAACCTTACTAAACATATTCTGTCCTATTTGTTGGTGGATCCCATGCCATCGTAATTTACGACGGCCAGCCAGAGACCTGTCGGGCAAGGGGGACATCTCAGAGCAAGCTGTACGCAACGTCGCATCAAGCCACTGCCGACGGGAGAAGAGAATAGGTCGCCCGACTGTCAGTGCTCAGTGACTACAAGGGGGCCCTTTAAACTGTTCCATCTGATTATCGACAGAAGCATCGCCTTCAGAGCAGCCTCTGACGCGGCAGCAGCGCACTACAGACGGACATTCTGCACTGCCAGAGGAATCCCCAGCATATTCTTTGCAATGCGAGAAAGGAACGGCACTGCAGAAAAGGTTACCTATCGTAGATTTGGTGGTGAGAACCGATGCTTCTATCCTTGACGGCGACGACCCCCCAGTCGTTGTCGGATGTATACAATGTCCGCAAACAAAGAGCCGCAAACATCGACTGGCTCCATTCGATACCTGCGGGACGGAGCCAATAGCAGACGAAGATCTTGACAGTGAAGACCATCCACAGCAGGAAGATATGATTTTCAGTTCCCCTGACAGAATTCAATTATCAGCGGATTCGAAGGAGACCTTTCATAGATAAAGGGCAGCAGATGGTTTTAGTATCTGATCCTGTCACGGTGTATTGCAACCTTCGGCCGCCCCGTTAATTCCAAGGGATGATCGCAACACAAGTCTGAGTGTGTGGGACGTCGCTGTCGACCATGTGACGTCTACTACAATAGCTAAAGCGTTTTCATTTGCTTCACATCACGACAGTTAAATGCAGTGGACATAGCAGGAGACTCAGGCTCATTTTTTACAGTGGGGTGTTCTTCCGGTCTCTCATCTCCACCTCTCCCAACAGGAGCCAGCAATACCGCCTCCAAATGCCAGGCCCACCAGATTGACACCATCAGCCTGAGTTCAAGCTGCAGATGTTTCGCGACTTTTTGCGATTGATCTCGAAGCCGCACTCCTCCAGAAAGTGCTCATCATCCACTTCCACTCTATGGACACGACGTTTATAAGGCGCCTTGCACGGATAATGGCAGTGGTACGGCCATTCTTGTGAATGAAGGCATCGTGATCAATGGTGTTATCCGCTTACCATCAGCACAAGGTCTTGCTATCACATACCAGGCCGTCAAGACTGTGAATGTGTAAGCCTACCACCCCCCCTCCCCTCCCAAATCCCCCCCCCACCCCCCGACAAGAGGACAGACTGTTGTTCGCGTACTCCTTATTCGAGGGACTCTACAATCATATGGTCTTAGGGGCGACTTCAATTGTGTCCACAGGATCAAATACTACACTTTAGCACATGCGGAGAACAGCAACGTGTAGTGGTCTGTCGACACTTGTCGGAGTATCATTGCCAACAGTCAGGCATACACATACGTTACCAGGCATTCAGAGAGTCGCCTTGACTGGGTATGTTTCCCACGGACTTAACCCTGTGGCACATAGCGTCCACTACAGTGGACAGCTGTTAATGGTCGCTTCTTTAGCATTTTCAATCAGCCCTGAGGCTGTAAATGCACACAGTTCACTGCAGTCGGCACTCCCTACTGGTGTTGTGTCCTGAATGCATTTGCAACCTCATGACTGATTGAAAACGCCAGAAAATTGACCATTATAAGTTGTCCACTGCAGTGAAATTCATGCACCGCAGTGTCAAGGCAGCAACGCTTAATATTGAGATATGGATCATGATGCCAACCTGAGCACCTTCTACCTCCCTTGAGGCGGAGCAGGAACACATGGAAGATGAACGTAGTGCTCCTCGAGGATCCAGAGTGTAGGCAGAGGATAGCAGAGACCTGGAGGAACGGTGACAGACGACATGCAACGTTTCCCTCCACAATCCAGTGGTGGCTCTAAACCTGCACTGCGGCGGGTGATGATGATTACGGTTGAGAGGTTATATGATGACAACGGTACACCATAGAATATCATTTTATATTACTGCGGGAGATATCTGCTTAGCCACCGTCACCAGACCGTTTCACTGTGGTCTGGAAATTGCAAACAAAGATCACAACGCTTACACGCAGTCATTTCGAGGGTACGCTTGTGCACGTGCGTAGTCAAGAACAGATCAGAGATGAACCGCCGGTCATGTATAAACATTACCTGCGAACGTTGTAGATGTCGCAGACAATTAGTCTCCGTGCCTGATATGCCAGATGGCCGGTGCCTGACGCCCCTAGCGGATATTGCCAATGTCTTTTTGGATCATTACCGGCGGTCCTGCGCCGCAGAAGAAATGGCTCTGAGCACTATGGGACTTAACATCTATGGTCATCAGTCCCCTAGAACTTAGAACTACTTAAACCTAACTAACCTAAAGACAGCACACAACACCCAGCCATCACGAGGCAGAGAAAATCCCTGACCCCGCCGGGAATCAAACCCGGGAACCCGGGCGTGGGAAGCGAGAACGCCACCGCACGACCACGAGATGCGGGCGCGCCGCAGAAGATCAGAATGCTACGGCAATAGATGAAGTCCTCCGCTTGCTACCTCGTACCATCGATGTCAACGCGACGGTTACCCTCAAGTGCCCCATAATGGTATAGGACGTCACTGATGCCCTCAGCAAAGAAATGGTTCAAATGGCTCTGAGCACTATGGGACTCAACTGCTGAGGTCATTAGTCCCCTAGAACTTAGAACTAGTTAAACCTAACTAACCTAAGGACATCACAAACATCCATGCCCGAGGCAGGATTCGAACCTCAGCAAAGAGGCGAACAAGAAATCGCCAGGCCCAGATGGTATCCCGATAGAGATATGTTGTACGTTCGCTGATGTTATGCTGCCCGGATGGGTTACAATGTACCAAGAAGTAATGGACCCTACATTGCCTTCTGCCTTTGTCGATGGTTTTCTTATATCTGCCGGACGGCGAATTGACCATTACCGACCTATTACGCTGCTCAGCAGTGAATTCAGGATATTTATGAGAATTCTGGCTGCACCAATTCCTCTCTACCGACCAGACCTGTCTTGGCGGTAACAGCAGCCTACAGATGGCGCTCTCAGTGTTTACCTCGATGTCATCGCACTGGCGGGGGCATGTCGCGTTTGCAGAGCCTTAGTGCCATTTGATAGGGTATGCCACAATTTTCTTGAGAAGATGCTGCGATAGCTTGCCTTCCTACAGCCCTTCATGAGCATAGTCATGGGCCTTCTGCGTGAAGCGATTTCACATGTTACAATCAATGGACGTACGGCAGGCAAGATCACTATTGCCCACTCTGCGAGGCAAGGTTGCACCCTGTCAGTGGTTATGAATGCCATTGCCATGGAACCAGTGTTACACAGACTATGATGCCAAGCTGCAGCGATTTACCTTTGTCTGCCGAAGTCTGAAGATTACTGGACTGGATTGGCCAGTAAGGCGCTTTAGCCAGAAGCCGCTACAACTTGGAGGTCTGGAGCGATGGTCATAATCAGCAGCTTCCCAGAGGGAAGTTTGACCACATATCCACTCCGGGATCGTATCAAATGTCTGGGGGTTATCTTTACGCGTGGCAGTCGACGGACAACACGCCATCACTATACTCGTCTCCTATATGGCATTCATACAGATGCCCATAGCAACTTGTAATGTTGTTGCTTTAATTTGTTCTGGGCATTCTCAAAATTTAGGTATTTCTTATTTGGGAGGACCACCAGGGTGTACACTGACCATCGTGCACTCCAATTTCTTATGAGCACAAAAATCACGCATGGGAGACTAGGACGCTGGGCACTATACCTACAGGAATATAATTTCACTGTAGAATACATTCCGGGACAGAAAAATGTAATTGCTGACGCTTTACAGCGCATTCCTATGGGTTTGGTTCACACAGAAGAAGGGGAACTCGGTGAAAATAATTTTAGCATTCTATACTTACAGAATGTAGCGTTCGAGAACTTTGTTACCACCTCTTTAGGGAGTATAGCGGACGAATAGGATAAGGACGCAGTATTGAAAGATATAAAGAAGAAGTGGGAGGACAAGGAGAATGTAGGAATACGCCAGTACTACTTAGTGCGCAATAGAATACTTTTCAAGAAACGAGCCCCGGACGACTCCAGGTGGGTGTTGGTGATTCCGGAGGAACTCGTAAACAAAATTATATGGTACATACATTTGAGTTATGGTCACTTCGGAGCACAGAAATGTTGTGAAAAACTGAAGGAGACATTCTATTTTAATAACATGCTACGGCGTATTCGTTGTGTACTTAGAGTGTGCCGGCCGCGGTGGTCTCGCGGTTCTAGGCGCGCAGTCCGGAACCGTGCAACTGCTACGGTCGCAGGTTCGAATCCTGCCTCGGGCATGGATGTGTGTGATGTCCGTAGGTTAGTTAGGTTTAAGTAGTTCTAAGTTCTAGGGGACTAATGACCACAGCAGTTGAGTCCCATAGTGCTCAGAGCCATTTGAACCATTTTTGAACTTAGAGTGTGCGGACCTAGTCAGCGGGCAAAGGCGGCCACAGTGACGTATGCTGCATCATTGCACCCGATAATACCAAGCAAACTTTGTGACCTCGCGGCCGTGGATCTATTTGGGCCACTAATACGATCTAAAGCAGGTTTTACATATGTTTTCGTAGCGGTGGAGCTAACCTCCAAGTTTGTGTGTCTGACTCCGTTGAGGCGAGCCACAGGAAGGGCAGTGGCAACTGCATTTGCAAAGCAGTTTCTGCATGAAGTTGGGCGAGTGAAAAGGGTTTTCTCGGATAATGGACCACAATTTACATAGCAATACTGGCAGTGGATGCTTCGCAAGAGAAGAATTAAACCTCTATATATATATATATATATCACCCCAGCTCGAACCCCAGTGGCGTATTATGCGTGAATTAGGAAAATTATGTAGGTTATACTGCAGTCGTGATCACCGATCGTGGGACATACACCTAAAAGGATTTCAGAACATAATTAATGAGTTGCCTAATACGTCTACATCTACATCTACATGACTACTCTGCAATTCACATTTAAGTACTTGGCAGAGGGTTCGTCGATCATACTATCTCTCTACCATTCCACTCCCGAACAGCGCGCGGGAAAAACGAACACCTAAACCTTTCTGTTCGAGCTCTGATTTCTCTTATTTTATTTTGATGATCATTCCTACCTTTGTAGGTTGGGCTCAACATAATATTTTCGCATTCGGAAGAGAAAGTTGGTGACTGAAATTTCGTAAATAGATCTCGCCGCGACGAAAAACGTCTTTGCTGTAATGACTTCCATCCCCATTCGCGTATCACATCTGCCACACTCTCTCCCCTACTACGTGATAATACAAAACGAGCTGCCCTTTTTTGCACCCTTTCGATGTCCTCCGTCAATCCCACTTGGTAAGGATCCCACACCGCGCAGCAATATTCTAACAGAGGACGAACGAGTGTTGTGTAAGCTGTCTCTTTAGTGGACTTGTTGCATCTTCTATGTGTCCTGCCAATGAAACGCAACCTTTGGCTCGACTTCCCCACAATATTATCTATGTGGTCTTTCCAACTGAAGTTGTTCGTAATTTTAACACCCAGGTACTTAGTTGAATTGACAGCCTTGAGAATTGTACTATTTATCGAGTAATCGAATTCCAACGGATTTCTTTTGGAACTCATGTGGATCACCTCACACTTTTCGTTATTTAGCGTCAACTCCCACCTGCTACACCATGCCGGCCGCGGTGGTCTCGCGGTTCTAGGCGCGCAGTCCGGAACCGTGCGACTGCTACGGTCGCAGGTTCGGATCCTGCCTCGGGCATGGATGTATGTGATGTCCTTAGGTTAGTTAGGTTTAAGTAGTTCTAAGTTCTAGGGGACTTATGACCACAGCAGTTGAGTCCCATAGTGCTCAGAGCCATTTGAACCTTTTTTTTTTTTTTTTTTTTTTTGCTACACCATACAGCAATCTTTTCTAAATAGCTTTGCAACTGATACTGGTCTTCGGATGACCTTACTAGACGGTAAATTACAGCATCATCTGCGAACAACCTAAGAGAACTGCTCAGATTGTCACCCAGGTCATTTATGTAGATCAGGAACAGCGGAGGTCCCAGGACGCTTCCCTGGGGAACACCTGATATCACTTCAGTTATACTCGATGATTTGCCGTCTATTACTACGAACTGCGACCTTCCTGACTGGAAATCACGAATCCAGTCGCACAACTGAGACGATACCCCATAGGCCCGCAGCTTGATTAGAAGTCGCTTGTGAGGAACGGTGTCAAAAGCTTCCCGGAAATCTAGAAATAGGGAATCAACTTGAGATCCCCTGTCGATAGCGGCCATTACTTCGTGCGAATAAAGAGCTAGCTGCGTTGCACAAGAACGATGTTTTCTGAAACCATGCTGATTACGTATCAATAGATCGTTCCCTTCGAGGTGATTCATAATGTTTGAATACAGTATATGCTCCAAAACCCTACTGCAAACCGACGTCAATGATATAGGTCTGTAGTTCGATGGATTACTCCTACTACCATTCTTAAACACTGGTGCGACCTGTGCAATTTTCCAATCTGTAGGTACAGATCTATCGGTGAGCGAGCGGTTGTATATGAGTGCTAAGTAGGGAGCTATTGTATCAGCGTAATCTGAAAGGAACCTAATCGGTATACAATCTGGACCTGAAGACTTGCCCGTATCAAGCGATTTGAGTTGCTTCGCAACCCCTAAGGTATCTACTTCTAGGAAACTCATGCTAGCAGCTGTCCGTGTTTCAAATTCTGGAATATTCCATTCATCTTCCCTGGTGAAGGAATTTCGGAAAACTGCGTTCAATAACTCCGCTTTAGCGGCACAGTCGTCGGTAACAGTACCATCGGCACTGCGCAGCGAAGGTATTGACTGCGTCTTGCCGCTTGTGTACTTTACATACGACCAGAAAGCTTCCGCCAATCACTGTGCTAAAAAACAAGGAGCCCCCGAGCAAAATCAAAGAGGTGATGCCTTGGCCACTAGAGCCGAGACTACGCCGGAACGCAATTGTTGACTTAGCTTTACGCAACATCAAGCGTGCAGCAGAAGCCAGAGTCGAGGCGTATAAGAGAAACGTGAGAAAAACAGTGTTTCATGTAGGACAAAAAGTTCTTATCAGATCACACAAGCTGTCTAACAAACGTTCAGGTGTCTGCAAGAAATTTTTTAATCTCTTTAACGGCCCGTATCGGATAAGGAAGACTCCCCATGAAAACGCCATAGAAGTTGAAACTCTTCGATCGAAGAAATCAAAAGGGCTACACCATGTGTCAAACGTAAAACCATACATTGAGTAGAAAGGACAGTGAGGAGTAGAGAGGACGGTGAAGAGAAACAATTGATTAGTTTAGTGATAAATGCATTTTGAATAATATGTTGGTAAAAATAATGATAAAGATGTTTCTATGTGATTGATTGAATGGATGTTTTTAGTTTTTTTTCTCTTTCCTTGTGCAATTAGGATTTAGGTTGGTTCAAATGTGAAGATAAAAGGTTTCTTTGTGAACGAGTGAAATGCTGTTTATGGCTTTTTTGTGTAAATTGAAAAGAGTCGCTCCTGAGAGAAGTAAGATCTGTGTTGAATTAATGCAAAACTTAGGGGAATATCCGATCTGTGGGTATTATGGGTCTGGCAAACCCAGGTCCCCAGCTGTTAGTAGCCTTGTTTCCGATTTCCTGCTTTCAGTGCTACTATCTATCTATTACTATTCTATATCTGTCAGTATAAATGAGGATCTCTTACTATAGTATGCGTGCTGTATGAATATTTCAAGATAGGAGAACTCTGAGAAAGGAATGAGTAAGTTTGGAATCTTGAAAACAGGCTGCGATAATACGATTGTTTAACCAATGGCTTCCCAATATGCGCTAATATGTTAATGTTGATGATATGTCCTTTTTGTTCTTTATAGCTGAGTACGTAAAGTGCTGTCTGTGGATTTCGTAAGTAGATTGATTCCCTTCAAGGTGAAAGAAGAGTTGTGGTTTGTGTAATTTACGTGACCCTGAAATAGTATTATGGCAGTCAAATGACGAGTAGGTTTCCAGAAAATGGAGAATGGAAGGGAAATATGGATCCTTTTTGTAGTCTTGACTGATGTTGAGCCAGAGCCTGAAAAATTATTCTGCTTTAATACTTGTCCTAGAAAAGCGACGTTTATGTGTTTTGCTGATGCTGTGAGCATTACAGCTTACTGTTTTCGCTGGTGCGGGATGCACTGCAGCCTATATGAGTTGAACTGAAGAAATGTCCCTCTTGAAGGTAGAGGAAGATTAAATAATTTTGATTATGGGACCGAAGGAAAGCTTGGTTTAAGGTAATATGGATGAAGCAAAACATTTGTCATTTAAACTACAGGAGGATTCGGATCTTTTGTGTCAGTTGTAAGTTCAATAGGATGTTAAGATGAAACTGTTTTACAAAATAGAGACCACAATTTTGCCGTTCATGAGAAATGAATCAAGAATAACCATCACAGGCGAAATAACTGATTTGGAAGCGAAAGGTAACTTAAAGAAGGAACGAAATTGGAGCAAAAGGGTAAGAAAACGTAGTATAACCTGTATGAGGAAAATATTTTACCCTTCTCAGAGTCATCTGTGTGATTAATTCTTGTGATAACGTAATCTTAGATGAAATTGTCTTACTGCTTTATGTATGAACATATGAGTATGATAAATGTATAATTACGAGTCTCTTATCAGGTGTGTCAACTGGTATAAATGTTTTGGCGTGTAAATAACCATTGTTCTTTTTACTGTGTAATATTGTTGCTTTAATTTGTTCTGAAAGCGGTGCTGATATTCAAGACCATAAAAGTGGGTTAAAAGCTGTGAGCTATCTGAGGAAGTTAAACTAGCATTACTGCGCAACTGTTTCACCAGGTATCCAGTCTAGCTTACCAATTCCCAACCAGACTAACATTAATTATAATCTTTTAGTACATATATATATATATATATATATATATATATATATATATATATATATATATAAAAAGACAATTTAAATAAAAAGTAATAAATCAGTTTATATTTGGACATTTATTTTAACATTGATCATTGTTCCGTTAAAATTTCAGCATATCAAACTTGATTCATAACTAAGCTGGTGCCTTATTTAGGATTGTGAAAATGTGAGTTTGTAATCTTACGGAATACATCAAATAGGGAGCCAAGATTGGGAGACTACATACAACACTGCATTCATAAAATAACACACGAAGAACGTTGAAACATATCCAAGAGGAAATTAACCACAACCAATCGATTCAGTTTTCATCCAAAGCAGTTACGTTCGTAGCGCAATCCTGTCCGTCATGAAATTACCACACACTGGTATACTAAATTCATACTAACTCTCTGTGAAATCTTCCCAAAAAGAATAGCTGAGGGATACTTTGATGCTTACACGACATGCTTCACGTGGTCAACTTGGTTTACACAAAGAGTGTAACTCCACAATAATTTTTATAATTAAAATAAATTACATCGAAACGCAATTTATAATAGAAAAACCTCGAACTGGTTACTATCGTCTTACTATTAACCTGTTGGGTCAAACAATTGTATAAGCACATGGTACTGGTCTCACAAAGTACACCCCACGTAGGTTGAACATAAAGAAAAGTTGCTATATTGAAAAATATTGTGAAGACGAGACGTTATAATCTCACGCACATTCGCATTTAAGATTGGTGATCTTAGAGTTACTGATCAACATGTGGTTCCACTTTACTCACAAGGTAGTGACAAAGCAACTACCGGAAGATATTCTGAACTTCACACTCGAATTACACTGCGTTGCAATTTAAGATAACATCAGATATTTTAGAGCTAAACCTGAAATAAAGGTGATTAAATTTTCAGTTAGTCTGAACTTAAGAAATCCATTGTCCTACGTACTTAGCAGGCACGTGCTTAGCCGGAGATCTTACCACTTCAGACGCTCGCCGCGGACAGAGTGACTTGGGCCCCTACCGAGCGTGCTTAACAGATAGAAACGGAAGTGACCAGAGAGGCAGCTTCCTATACCAACATGACAAGTGACGGACAGGACCATACTAAGAATAGAAACCCCTCTGCTTTCAGAAAGCGTAGCTACCTGTTCTGACGTTGGTCCTACTGTCCTCTAGCAGACAGGCTTGTCTGCTACCATCAAGCATGCAAGTAGAAATACATTTGCTCATTCATCCTCTCACACAGAAGGGAATGGGGATGACAGTATCTTATCATATACAGTATATAAAAGAAAGCGGATGTAGGTTCCGTATGAGACTGTGTGACATGAATTACATATAAACTGTTTCTTAAAGTGTTGTAGTGTGACAAATCGTTCTTGTTTATGTGTAAAAGTAACACGTTTCACTGCTCAGTCTCCTCCCATATAGTCAGAAACACCACGGTAAATTTAGTAGAGGAATTTATGCCGTAAATGACAACAGATTTAAGAAATTAACATGAAAGGAATCCAACATAGACCTTTCAAACTTTCTGCGGTCTTTGAATATGGTACAGCAGGTGTCAACATCTATCTGACATCCAGGGTACCCCACTGTCCACGGACCTCTCTATGACAATGTGATAGTTTACATGCAGTCTTCGGAGACTTTGCCAGTGCGTGAATGATCATTAAAGTGCGATAAGACACGCTCCCCCTGCCAATTACAAAGTGCAATCTCGGAATGGTCAATGTGCATGATAGGGCAGCTGCCTTATATGTCGCCACGATGATGAACATGTGGAACCATCGCCAGCGCACAGCTTCACTTAAACTCTAGTTGAAGAACTGGCTCCCACACTTCATGAACCACCCACTGCAGTGAGGCATATTTCGCCACCATTATCTCATCTAAAGAAGTTTTCTTGTGGACTTCATTTACGTCAACGCCGACCAGCCATGTGAGCTACTGCAGAGGGCCCGTGATGTTTACTGCCATGTGATGCGAGGCCATCCCCCAAAATCCGATTGAAGACCTCCTGCCCTCGCCTACTTGGCCGATTGTCTGGCGTTCAGTGCATGGCGCCCTTCTCGATTCCAGTGCCCGAATGCCTTGGTACGTATTTGGTGGTCAACAACCAAAAATATATGAATCGCAAGAGACTCCATTCCATATGCATGGCTGATTCTCCATTATATCCCCAGTGCCATCTACCTGATACAGATGAACACTGTCTGGAATGTAGATCCGCCATGGAGGAGTGGAGGTTGACGAGACTGATGGCCCTCATTCATCGAACGACCCCCACAGCAGCGACTTCGACATCCCTTCTTATCCCAGATATGACGTTTCATCCACATATTAAGATGAATGCAGTGATAAGGCCTGACCATGTTGTATCTTTGCCGTGATGATGACAAACACTTTCTCGAGTTTTGGACCTTCCTATTGGAACGATTCACTCGTCTACGACGGCAACTGCGCTGCCGTCAATACTTTACTAATTATCTGGATAGTGTTTTCTTGTATCCTTCCAACAGTTGGGGTGTGCCGGATATGAGAAGTTCATCTTAAGTGCATGTTAATTTTTCGGAACGGACCGGAACGAGTGACAGAATCATATGAACCCTTTGTTTGTGATAATATGCCCAGCCCCCGAATGAAGGGTTAGAAGGATCCATGGACATGTTGATCGATGATAGCCGTGGGTGTCGTGTCTAATGTTGATTCCGCAAGATGGACGGCTTGTTACATTATATTTATGCTTTAAATTTTTCGTTTCTATTTACCCTTGAAGGGTACCATTGTAAGAAGAAAGATATTTTGTTTAACCTGCCTTTCTATTCCACATAAAAAGAAAAGAATGGTAAGGCGACCTCTCGTGATAAGTGGGAAATCCGGGTTCGATTCCCGGTCTGGCACAAATTATCATTGTCGTCATTCCATTATACAGCCAATGGTTGTCCATATTCGCACAACGAATACATTTCATGCAGTTTATATCAGGGAAGGCAACTAGAGTGACATCACAGCTTCGTTGCGGTGCCAGTACTTCCCGTGGGCACCGTCCCGAACCATGTGTTGAATATTAACACAATTTTGCAGTTACATTCAGTGATATATTGGTTACTGTCTGAGAACTGCGTTGCGAATAGAGCCGGTAACATAGAAGTAACAAATTAAAACATCATGTCAGATGCTGAAGTTCTATTGCATGAAAAGAGAAGTTGTACTAAATGACAAACTTTCCTCTCATCATTTTGTGTTGGATTAAAGACAGATAAAGTATCGTAATTTGAAATTATGTGTAAAGTTTGTTGGAAATTGCTACGTGCTTTCATTCTCAAATAACAGATAAATAAAATCCGGGTGTTTGCACTTTGCCAGTTACGCTTCCGCACACTTTCTAACTGTGATACTTATTTTATACCACTAAACTTCTAACTTAATGTTACACAGACAGAATTTTGAATACGGTCAATAAATACGTGAAATATTGAAAATCAAACTTTTGCAGCTCCTGGAAGCCGATGGATAGCAACGTGCAACTGGACTTGTTTTTGGGTGCAGGGTTCCGTGGTAGTCACTGACTGATGTAGATATTTGACTTATTGGTTGATGAGTGCTTGCATAATGTGGTGTTGCGCTTGTGCTGTCGTGATTTATAGATCTGAAGTAATGAGAGGATGAAACTTGGAGACCACACTTACCGTATGGCTCTCGAAGCTTAATGTCAACAGCTGACATACGATTTACCATCATTTGTGACTCGTTCCTTTATATGAAGGGAAAAAAAAAGAATTTTGAATTTCATTCAGTCCATTTTGTGATCTAACACTACTTCTCCATTTAGAACTAAAACGTCGTAAGGCAGCATGCCATCAGCAAGCTGAGCTATTCTGTTCTACAGCGCGTTAGCGATCTGGGCTGTGTACATGGATCACATTTTAACAGCACTTCGAATGGCTGTTTACACGAAAAGGAGAATGCGTTGACATTTTGTGCTCAAGACTGGAACGTAAAGCATGTGATCAGAAAGCGAATAACGACATGAGGATGGGCATAAGCTCACCGTTATTTTTTACATAACTTTTTATAACCTAGTTGCCATATACATAAATTTCCTTTTTAACTAATATCTCAATGTGTAATAGTAAGCTAATATCTTAACATGAAAATACAAAAACCTTTTGGTCGATGGCCGTAAGTCCTACACGCAGATTTTTTTGCGGTTTGGTTTGTAGCATGAAATGATAGGACCCCTTTTCATCCAGTTGGACATTAACATCCTGCCACTCGACCGGTATGGAAACAATGTGTGGTAGTTCCAGTGCCAGTATTTGGCTGATATCGAAGACCTCCCTCAAACCGTTATAGGAACTAGGAAACTGAGATTGTTTTGATTTATATCTGGATCAGTGTCTCTCATTTTCACGACCAAAGTTAACATATGTGTTCATGTGTGTGTGTGTGTGTGTGCTGGTGTGTGTGTGTGTGTGTGTGTGTGTGTGTGTGTGTAAAAGTAATGGGTCCAAAAGTATTTTGGGTTATGAGTCATCGTCCCTGAGTAGCACTTGCACACAACATCATTATTTGCTGAGTTAGTCTCTGTCTTCTCCTACCGTCTATACCCTCTACAACTCCCGTTAGTGCCATGGAAGTGCCTACATGGTGTCTTAACACCTGACCTATTATCCTGCCTCCTTATTGTCGATGTTTGCCACTTATGTATTTCCTCCCTGGGTCTGCGGATATCCATTTCCTATCTTCTGCGTCCACCTACATTTCAATATTCTTCAATAACGCCACCCTCGAAAGTTTCAATTCTCTTCTCTTCTGGCGCTACCATTTCCATAGAATGATGTACTCCATACGCAGATTATCAGAAGTTTTTCTTCACATAAGACCACTATTTGATGCTAGTAGACTTATTTCTACCAGAAATGGCCTTTCTGGATGAACTAGATTCATTTTTATATCCTACTTGCTTCGTCTGTCATATTTGTTTTGTATCTGAGACACCAAAATTCTATCGCATCGTCAACTTCGTGTTGTGCAACTGTGAACTTTAATACCGTCGTTGAACTTTTATTTAATTTCTCTTATTGCTTTTTTAACGTGTAGACTCAAGCGCTTATGGTCTGAGGATGATACAACGGTCGTTCGGTTCCGCTGGGTCGTTCGAGGCCTCTTTGGATGGACGAATAGAGAAGAGAGAGAGAAAGAAATAGAGAGAGAGAGAGAGAGAGAGAGAGAGAGAGAGAGAGTAGATGTGATACACCACATCTTTAGTCTTACATTGTTTCTAATCGGAGTACATCCTTCTTGAATCTCCATTCTTACTTTTGCCTCTCCGTACTTGTATTCATTGTATGTTACCCGTCTTTCCCTATAGCTTATTTATATTCCTCTCAGAATTTCGAATGTCTTGTTCCATTTAACATTTTGATCGCTTTACTTAGGTTGAAAACTCCTATAAACGTGTCCTGAATATACCTGACGGTTGCTTCCATTATCAATTGCAGCGTCAGAACTATCTGGTGCCCTTGCCTCTCCGAAAGTCAAAATTATCCTTTACTAAAAGATGACCAATTTTTCCCGTTTTTTTATATTTGTCTGGCCGCAGCTGGGATGCACGACCTGTTAAGCTGACTATCTGATAATAGATGCCTTTAACAAAATGCCTCAAATGGCTCTGAGCACTATGCGACTTAACTTCTGAGGTCATCAGTCGCCTAGAACTTAGCCTAATTAAACCTAACTAACCTAAGGACATCACACACATTCATGCCCGTGGCAGGATTCGAACCTGCGACCGTAGCGGTCGCTCAGTTGCAGACTGTAGCGTCTAGAACCGCACGGCCACTGCCTTTACCAGTTCTTAATTATAATGTAAGGAAGAAATTCGCTCACAGCTAGTAATATTGTTGTTTATTAAAACACGACCGGTTTAGCGGCTTTAAGTCGCATCATCAGGTGAACAATGTTAAAAGATCATAGACATACCCATCGCTCCTAGCCAAAAGCTACTATTCATAGAATATCGTCAATGTTATGACAAGCGAAAGTTACAGCAGAAGTGCCTCATTTTTTAAAATTCGAATGCATCAGTATGACAGCAGGGCAGTTCAGTGCAGGGCAAGGCAAAATTGCCTCTTACGAACGACAAAGAATGAGGCAATTCTCCTTTACCTTTTGCTCGCCATAACATCGTCGACGTTCCCTAAATAGTAACTTTTGACTAGGAGGGATGGGTATGCCTATGATTTTTAAACATTGTTCACCTGATGATGCGGCTTAAACCCGTGAAACCAGTCGTGTTTTCATAAACAACAATATTACCAGCTGTGAGCGGAATTGTTCCTTACACCATTCCTTTCAAAAGCTGCGGTTTTCCGGAATGTAAAATACTTTGTGAGTTCTTAATTACCTGCAGTCGTTAGAAATATGACAAGCTTAGCGGTAGTAAAGTGTATGTGTGTGTGTGTGTGTGTGTTTGTGTTTCTGTATATTATGATACAAATATTCCGTTCAAACTGGTCCCGGCAAACCGCGAAAGCGCCCGTAGCCGTTTCCTGCAGAGCTCATATCGCGGCTGGCAGTGTTTGCGAGGCAGCCCAGCCAGCAATGAGCGCAGCGCGGCGCGGCGCGGCCCGGCCCGGCCCGGCCAGGGCGCAGGAAGTATGTACGTGTTTCTGCGCCATTGCCGCGGCACGGGCGCCGTAACTCAGCGCGCTCACGGCCGCTCGAGAGCTTCCTGGCTCTGAAAAACCAATTCTCGCCGTGCGCTAAGTTATATCGGAAATATTTTAGCAGTGTCTCCGCCAACGGGGGAGCGAACGCCAAGAAAGTTGGCGCCCCGCTGCGCTTCTTCATTCCGTTCCCGGCGGCCGCTGGCTGCGAGGCCCAGGCAGCCAGTCCGACCAAACGGAGACACTCGCCACCTGCTGTCCGCACCAGTGTCAGCAGGGAGACTTTATGCGTAACACGATGCGCCAACTTCATCATCTCTAAAAGTGTTTTCTCATTCAAGATATTTATAATCTCTCGTCTAGTCGACTAATTTTCGTGAGGTTATGGGTCAAAGACCTATGCGTTATTGGAACACCATTAATAAATGAGGTACTGACGTTAACTTTCTTCATAGGGTTCTGAGCCATGCACGGCTCGTGTTCTTGCCATTTATTGCTTGTCATTTCTATTACGGTATTGCCGCCTCGTTTTCTTATTCCATTTACTGGCGTCACTAACTTCCTACCTTACTTGCCCGTGAGCAGCAGCAGCAGCGCGTATCGGTAAGTGCACTATCGTACCATCTCTGGAGCGACCGGTAGTTTTTCCGGGTATCGTGTGTCTGGCAATCAGTTGGAGACGGACCAGCAGTGTAGTCGGGACGCAGCAGCAGTGAAGTCGGGGACGGAGCGCCGGTTAGGCGTGGACAGCCAGTGCTCGCCGACCGCTGGCGACACACGTGAACTGTCCGACGGAGGGAGATTGGAGTGGGACGACCATTGGTTGGTCGTTCGGTTGGTCGTCTCATCGGCCGACGTATATTTGGTACTTTCACTGTTTCCGGCCTAGTACTTGGTCGGTTGGCGTGGAACAGCGAGGAAGTCTGGCCAGGGCCACTGGCGGCGTCCTCGCAGTCGGAGTGTGAGGGGCTGTTCCCATTTCTACGAGGTCCGTGGCTCACTGATCCCGGACACGAAAGTTGAGTCTTTACTTAATCAGCCATCCAGCCCCAACTGTTCACATTGTGTCGTTTGAGTTTCGTTGTGGCTTGTTGGGACGTTCCCACAAGCAACAACGTGTGTTTTCAAGTTGGCGAAATTCTAGCCGCCCTCCTGTGGAGTTTAACTTAACTTGATTACTTTTGAGTTGAAGTGCACCAGCGGAATCTTGTGCCTTGTGGCCGTTAACGTTCTGGTTACCTGCCCTGGCAGTTGACGTAAATTCAGGCTATGCATTTTCCTCATCGTGCTGTGGCTGTCCAGCACGGCGTGTAGTTTGACAGCTGAATGTGTAATTCGTTGTGGGCGCTGATACCTTCTGCGTTGTTCCATTGAACTCCCTGTTGTGTGCTGGTCGGATGGAGAGCGGAAGTTACCCTGTCGCTTGGTCCGTTGACTGTCTGTCGGTTGGCTGCCGTCGGAGTGAGAGCTATTGGGCCGACTGCCTGTCTCCCCTAAGCGAGCGTTGATGTTTGAATTCCAGGCCGACCCTTTGAAATTACTGAGCGCCGTTTGATGTGCTGCATTTTCCTATTTGTCCTTGTTGTTGGATATGCATGGCTTCTAGCTGATTTTAAATTAAAGTTCTTTTGCCCTTAAGGCGCGAGATTGTTTGGGCATTCAGCCTAATTTAGAGAAATGTTTTAAGATGAGCCCTTCTGCCTTTTCAAATTCAAATTCTTGTTTTTGAGTCTTAAGTGATTGGCCTTCAGCCGTTTTTAAATTAAAGTTGTTTTGCCCTTGAGGCGTGAGATTGAATGGCACATTTAGCCGGGAATTAAGTTGTAAAATTAATGTTTGGCGTGCTATGTTTTTAATGTTTTCTTTACTCTTGTAATGTTTGTCAAATGAAAATAGTAGTATTTTCGAGTATAGCTGACAGCCATTCATTTTGGCCCCTTTCCACAAATCAGACTATCTGTCCTGTCCTGCGGGTATAGCAGGGGATATCAGATTCATTTTGCGCTTGACTACTATAGCCTACACAAATAAGGAGGCGCATGCTGTAGCAACACATGGTAGAAAGGGAGCAGTATACTCTATGACGGACCAGTCATTCCACTGTAAAAACATTCGTTTCATGGTGCACCTCGATCATACAGCTTTGGTTTGTGTTATGAAAAAGTTATTTAGCCTCTATAGTGTTCACTGTGTGTAACGTATAGCGACAAAAACGAATGTTACGTTAACAGGCGTCAGCGATAGCATATAAATTTTTCTAAGCATATAAATTTTTGTAGGCAGCATCAGAAGCAGAAACAGTGGCCACTGCGGTGTATGCCTTATGGAGATCACAAACGGAATGAGTACGAGTCTAACGTTTAGGGCTGCATACGTTAGAAATCAGGGCGTCGCTGTTATGTGAGTGCCATATTGGTTTCCTCGCTTGCCACTGTAGTCCTCTTTAGTTGAGAACACTGGCGCTCTGATCGTTTCATACTCGTCGATTCATTCCCTCTTACCGTCGTGTGGAGGGCTGAGAGAACAGAGGTTGAGTGCACGATCTTGGTGTTGTGATGTGGCACCGTCACGGTCATTATTGGGTTCAAGCGGCCACTAACGAAGCTGTATTTTGTGAATCTGCGGATGGTGCGACGCGAAAATCAAGTGGTGCAGTGTATAAATGGTTCAAATGGCTCTGAGCACTATGGGACTTAACATCTGAGGTCACCAGTCCCCTAGACTTAGAACTACTTAAACCTAACTAACCTAAGGACATCACACACATCCATGTCCGAGGCAGGATTCGAACCTGCGACCGTAGCAGCAGCGCGGTTCCGAACTGAAGCTCCTAGAACCGCTCGGCCACAACGGCCGGCTGGTGCAGTGTATACAATTGCAGAAGTTATCCATTACAGGAAGAGTCTGTGTTTTAAATAAAACACAGACCTGCGCCTTCCATTTAAATAACAGACTAGCAGACAGAGAACTAAATATTACTTTCTGCGGAAAACGAATTAAACATAACAAATTTCCCAAATATTTAAGCATAACTCTTGACAGGTCACTTACCTTTAAGAAACAACTGGAACTAACTAGCCAGAAATTGAAAACCCGAAATAACATCATCCAGAGATTAGCATGTACCAGATGGGGAGCGGATGCAAATACACAACCTGCTGAAGCAATACCACACGTCTATTCCGTGGCAGAGTACTGTGCTCCTCTGTGGAGTAGGAGTTCCCATGTAAAGAAGATTGACGCCCAGATCAATGAAGCCATGAGGACAATTACAGGGACACTAGAGTCAACATCTCTAGAATGGCTTCATGTCATCTCAAACATCGCTCCGCCTGAAATCCGTAGACAGCAGGCAACAATTCAGGAATGGCAAAAAATAAATCATGCAGATAAGGGAAGAGTACTACCGATACACCAAGTACTAGATGACCGCCGTCGATATCACCTTAAATCAAGAGCGCCAATATGGGAAGACAGAACACTTGCCCAAGGAAATACCTATGACTGCCACAAATCCTGGAAAACCAAGTGGAACAATAGTGACATTAACCGACACAATATAGAGGACCACAGCCAACAACTCCCAGGAATGCAGCCTCCTCGTAAAATCTGGTGCCAGCTTAACCGTGTGAGAACTGGACACGCGAGAACTAAATCCATGCTCTACAAATGGGGCGCCAATGATAACCCAATGTGTGGCTGTGAAACTGATGAACAAACATTACAACATCTGGTGCAAGGTTGTCCACTGCGAATATTCTGTGGTGACTGGAGAGACTTCGTGGAGACCAGCCCTGCTGCCATTAAATGGCTGTCACATTTGGACACAACTTTTTGACGAATTGTAACTGTGATTATATTTCAACTTTGCTCAGATTTAATAATGACTGGTGTTTGTTCTGTTTATATTATTATGTATGTGTGTATATGTATATTTGTATTTATATGTTATGTTATGTAAATTTACGATGTCAATACCGCACTTGCACTGGTAAAGCCATACGATAAATAATAATAACAGGAAGAGTGATACCTGGAAAAAAGTTCGATGCTGCAGTCCAAACATCAGACGAAAAAAGTAAAACTTTTTTCCAATGCTAACAAAATGGCAGTATTCTCCTTTTTTCACCTCCATCACGACAAAATATATGCGCTCCATCAAACAAAAACGGGTGCACAATAATGTTACTGTTATGCCCCTGCGACCAAAAAGCACGCTATTTGTTTTTAGTCATGGTGACACGCCTTTAAGGGATAATTGCGAGTTGTGTAGCTTACCATTCATCTCTGTAACTTATCCGATTTTTTCTAATAATAAATCATCAGTTACAGAACATACTTCATCCTCGTATCCTGTTTTCGTATATTTCATATACTGTCGTTATAGACTAAGTAACGTGTTTAAAATGTGTATATTTGTTGGATGTTCTCTGAACTGAGAATAAATATTAAAATAAATTTATATGAGTTTTCGAAAAAGTTTTATATCCACTCTAAGACAAAAGAAGAAAGGGACTCTGCGAAGGTAGTTCAAAATGGCTCTGAGCACTATGGGACTTAACATCTATGGTCATCAGTCCCCTAGAACTTAGAACTACTTAAACCTAACTAACCTAAGGACAGCACACAACACCCAGCCATCACGAGGCAGAGAAAATCCCTGACCGCGCCGGGAATCGAACCCGGGAACACGGGCGTGGGAAGCGAGAACGCTACCGCACGACCACGAGATGCGGGCTGCGAAGGTAGTATTCGAACGGGACGGAAAACAAATAATCACATTTTTATAACGATTGGTTGATTTCCTGAAGAGAAAGAGCTACATAAATTAAGTAAATAACGTGTTGATCCACCTCTGGCCCTTATGCAAGCAGCTGTTCGGCTTGGCAATGATTGATAGTTTGCGGTGATAAGAGGGTAATTGCGGAGATGACGTCATACTAGCTGGAGAGCTTAAAACAAGTGTGCGGAGCTTATTTCTGATTTGTACACTACCCCTGTGTTCTGTGTTACGAGTTACCAGGGCAGGCAGCGTCTGGAACGTGTGCCTTGGGAGAGAGACAGAAGACCGACTGGCGACGCTGCAGAGCGTTCGCCGTCTCTCCCAGCGCAGAATGTATCACGCACGTCCTTCTTTCTTGACCAACACTGTACATCTGTGGGAGGAAATTTCAGTCTGTAGGTGCGAAAAGGAATTACATCTATAATGAGTTCTATACTCCGTAAGTCATCTTACTGTGTGTGCTGGAGGGCACCTTTGATACGATTATCGTTTGCCTGCTGTTACAATTCGATTTGTGTATTGGAAAAAAGACCTATGTATGAGATCTGACTGCTCTGATTTTCTCATCGTGGTCATTTCGTGACTCCCGTGTGGGTGGAAGTAATATGGTTCCCGACTCTTCCAGTAATGTACACCTACGGAATTACAAGAGTAAACCTTTCCGTGACGCACGACATTTCTATCACTGGAGTTTGTTGAGCGTCAACGCCGCACTATCGAGTTTACTATCGAAATATGTCAAACTTAGATTTTGCCTATTTCTTCTATCAGTCCAACCTGATACGGACCTCAGTGTGATGAACAGTACTCAAGAATCTTACAAGTGTGCCGTAAGCACTTTCTTCATGGCTGAAATACATTTACTTAAGATTCTTGCAGCGATTTTTCCACTGAAATCGTCTGCAAGCGAAGAGCTCGGAATGGTAAGTCGCTTGGCCACAAAAAAACATAGCATGTCACACGGAAAACATCAGTTCATTTTATTTAACAAGTTGTGCCAACTGTGATTAACAACGTTTTCCATACATGAAATTTGACGAGCTCAAATGAATTAATTATTTATAACCACACCAAAAACTTAACTACATATATAGTACTCCAACTTTGATGATTTTTTTAAAATTTCAAATCGTTACCCCACATAGAGCTTTTCGTCACTCAGGTGATACTGTCCCCAAATAATTGAAGATATCACAATATCAATTCATGTGCTACTACATCAGACAGAAAGAAACATTTCAATTAACAAATGTTCCAGAATAATACCCAAGCCTGAACAGACATTTGGTTAACACATTGACATTTGGTTTACACACCAGATCACAACTGGCAATGAGTAACAGTAAGAGCAACATGAAATTCAATCTTTATATTAATCAGAGGAAGGAGATTTGAACTCTGATAAACAGGCGGCCGTTGTCTCCTGAAAGAGAGAGAGTTTCCAGTAGTGATTATTCATTCTAACAATTTTCAAGTCATCTTCCGTATTAGAGGGTTCACGTCCATGCTTTAGTAGGCGTTCAAAAAAGAGAGAATGGCTCTTTTCATATTTATAGCTTCAGAACTGTTCTTTATATTTAGTTTTGACATGTCTGCCTATCATGCAAAACTCCTCACATTACGGGAAAACTTTCACCTACAAGAGCCCTTGAGAATAATAAATGACCAAATGAATATAAGTGACAACTAATTGATCATGCTAGCTACTAAAACAATAACAAATAGGAATGTATAAGATAGGCAGTCTAAGTAAAGAAAAGAAAGCACACACAAACACACACGCACACACACACACACACACACACACACACACACACACACACACACACACACACGCACGCACGCAACTAATGAGAGAATATTAAACTACATAAAGACACAAAACAAACAAAATACGAACGAAAAAGACAAAGCGACAGTTGTCAGCACTACACACAATAAAAAAGCCAAACCAAGACACATTGATCAGTCTTAGTGAGGTGTTGGCTCGAAATGTACGAAATTTGTTCGTAAAATGCCGCAGATGGAACGTCCTGGGTACGCAAAACATGTAAGTGCGGCTCCAGGACGGTACATATGCACATATATCAACTGTTAACGAAGGTACAAGCACACGGAACAGTTTTCCAAGTAAGTGAGTGGCTCGAAGACTTCTTAAGTAACAGAACCTAATACTCTCTCCTTGACGGCAAGTGCTCACGAAAGACAAGGGTATCGTCAGGAGGCCCCCAGGGCAGTGTGATAGATCGCATTTACTTTTTTTATATATAAAATTGTTCCAGCGGACAGGGTAAGCAGCTATTTGCTGATGATCCTGTGGTATATGGGAAGGTGTCGTCGTTGATTGACTGTAGGAGAACACATAATATAGACAAAATTTCTAGTTGTTGTCATGACTGGCAGCTAGCTCTCAATGTAGAAAAATTTGACATGACGAAACTTGTAGTACTAAAAGTTGTTTCTCATCTAACAAAAGAATAACAAAAAAATTAAAATGAGTACTGTAACAACAAATCTGTAATTATTATGAAAAGCAAATTTTACATTCAAAAAGAAGCTGTACTGCAGGTCACTGAAGATGCTTCACATATAAAAAGAAGAGAAAAGCGTACGGCACACTAAAACAGCCTTTCATTTAGTTGCATTAGACGGAGCACATCGCAAGAGTGGAGAAGCAAATAAGAAACCAAAGGAAACATAAAAAAGACGAGGAAATAAAACGTTTAACCTGGGTAATCAGTACTGAGAAAGTATCTTGAAGAGTTATAACGAGCAACTCGAAAAATGCTGCTACCGTTTAACAAGCAGAGACACCATCGTTCCAGCGGCATTCTAAATCGAAGTGTAAGGAAGCCCACTTGAGCATACCGGTACCCAACTCTCGGCTGCTGGCCGAACCTGCTAAGCCGGTAGCCTAACGCGCCGGCGCAGCCTGCAGTACAACAGTCTGGCGCACAGTGGACGGGGTGAGGTGAGGGAACCGCCGACCGGCCTTTCGTTCCGCCTGGCCCGCTCCCGAGTGGTCACGGCCGGACTCTTGCAGCCGCCTCTCGAACTCTCCGGAGCGTAACTGAATAATGGCGGCTGCTCCCGTTTTTAACCTAGCGTTAAGAGCGCCGGACCGCCAGTGCAGGGCCACAATTTGTATCGAACCTTGTCGCAAAAGAGACCTCAGCCACGCACTCTCCGTTACAGGTAAGAGCCGAACCAGGGGTATTATCAGTAGCGAATTCCGCGCTGGCTATCCCGGAATGCTAACAGGTATGTTGCTGCTGAAGTTCTACAGGTTTTTCGCAGAGTCGTAAAATAATTTGATTTTGCCTCTTGTGAAAACTGTTGCTGCCAGGTCCCTCTTGCATGGTGGTACCCGACCAGAGTGAGGCCACCTCCAATCATCTGTTGTGAAGTCATATTACAACTGAACAGGAATAAAGATAAGGAGATTTTTACGCACCAGTTGTCGAAAACGTGTGACGTGATTAACGCTACATGTTTCGGAACTAGATTCTCATTATCAAAGTATATAAAACAAGGAAAGCGCAAGTTACTACTTCAAATTACCAATCATATTTACATTTAAAGGAAATCTGCCTATATTTCCATTCAGTATAAGGCATCTTAAGATTATTACTGAATTGATAAACAGAGCTCTCTGAGATTGTTATATGCCACCATGAGATGTAGAATCTTACATGTCTGACAATGCAGGTTTACTGCTTGGTTATTATTTTTGACAATGACTCACGACATATTAATTTTATCGCACGTAATACTACTTGGTAATATATACAGATTTCCATTTCACGCGTGTTAGTATTTGCAGTAATACGAAGTAAAGGTATGTGCTTTCCTTGTTTTATTGAACTTCTTAATGGCACAATGTACTCTAGAAACATGTTGTGTGAAATAAATCACAAAATGTCGGCAACTGGTGCGTAATAAACTCCATACTGAAATTCGAATAATGTTGAGAACAACTGTCGGTTCTATATATGTACAGTTATCTGTTGTGACATGTTTGTGACTAAAGCTCCTTCATACACAGAACAAACATATAAACGTACGCTTCCCAAATTATTTGTTGCGAGATTAGTACTGGGCGCACATGTCAATCATTAGTGTCATTGGCACTGGAAGTTACATAATATCCACGTTTATATGCTGCTGTCGCTGTCATATAATTAGATAATCGTAAGATAGTATCACAAACGTCTTTTCCATATGCTAAGTTGCTAATGTATATAAAATGTCGCAGATGTTGGGGATCTGGACCCGTTATTAACCTGGTAATAAGTAAATAAAATAAAAGATACAGTACATCTCCATTCGCAAGCTGCAGAGCACCAAATGCGCAAGACATTGTTTCTTACATCTTTAACAGTGGATTTTCACACACTCTGGTGTGCATTTCCTTGAAGTTCTCATTTGCGAGTGCTGTTAGCATGAGATTCATGAGAATATTCTTGAAAAGAATTACGGCCACGATCAAATTCGGCCGCTCATTCCCTGATAGATGGAACTGCAAGAGCAGAATTATTAAGAACGTTTACCTGGCTTTCCTAATGTTTTCGTTTGTGGTTACTGTTATGAGTTCCTTCACGTGGATCGTCTTGAAGAGAGACATAGTCACACTTGATTTCATATGATCGTTTCTTAAGTGTTGAAAATGCAGGAGAAGACTTGTTATGAACCTTTATATAATTTTGTCGAGTTTTTAATGAGAATGAGCTGTTTAAAAAAGAATGTTACGGAAGACATTAACTTAACTTGAAGAGAAGTACACAGTGATCAAGTATTGTTTGCACAATAATTTACTGTCCAGCTACCCACAAAATATTTATTTGTTTATTTATTTATTTAACCTGATCTGATTAGGGGCATCAGACCCTCATCTGACCAGAGTTCACACACATAGTACCCTTTTTACAAAACAACTGACATAACTGATTTAATTAACTACTAACTACTGTGTAAGCATTATACGAGGGCAGTTCAATAAGTAATGCAACACATTTTTTTTCTGAAACAGGGGTTGTTTTATTCAGCATTGAAATAAACCAGGTTATTCCCCAATCTTTTAGCTACACAACACTATTTTTCAACGTAATCTCCATTCAATGCTACGGCCTTACGCCACCTTGAAATGAGGGCCTGTATGCCTGCACGGTACCATTCCACTGGTCGATGTCGGAGCCAACGTCGTACTGCATCAATAACTTCTTCATCATCCGCGTAGTGCCTCCCACGGATTGCGTCCTTCATTGGGCCAAACATATGGAAATCCGACGGTGCGAGATCGGGGCTGTAGGGTGCATGAGGAAGAACAGTCCACTGAAGTTTTGTGAGCTCCTCTCGGGTGCGAAGACTTGTGTGAGGTCTTGCGTTGTCATGAAGAAGGAGAAGTTCGTTCAGATTTTTGTGCCTACGAACACGCTGAAGTCGTTTCTTCAATTTCTGAAGAGTAGCACAATACACTTCAGAGTTGATCGTTTGACCATGGGGAAGGACATCGAACAGAATAACCCCTTCAGCGTCCCAGAAGACTGTAACCATGACTTTACCGGCTGAGGGTATGGCTTTAAACTTTTTCTTGGTAGGGGAGTGGGTGTGGCGCCACTCGATTGATTGCCGTTTTGTTTCAGGTTCGAAGTGATGAACCCATGTTTCATCGCCTGTAACAATCTTTGACAAGAAATTGTCACCCTCAGCCACATGACGAGCAAGCAATTCCGCACAGATGGTTCTCCTTTGCTCTTTATGGTGTTCGGTTAGACAACGAGGGACCCAGCGGGAACAAACCTTTGAATATCCCAACTGGTGAACAATTGTGATAGCACTACCAACATAGATGTCAAGTTGAGCACTGAGTTGTTTGATGGTGATCCGTCGATCATCTCGAACGAGTGTGTTCGCACGCTCCGCCATTGCAGGAGTCACAGCTGTGCACGGCCGGCCCGCACGCGGGAGATCAGACAGTCTTGCTTGACCTTGCGGCGATGATGACACACGCTTTGCCCAACGACTCACCGTGCTTTTGTCCACTGCCAGATCACCGTAGACATTCTGCAAGCACCTATGAATATCTGAGATGCCCTGGTTTTCCGCCAAAAGAAACTCGATCACTGCCTGTTGTTTGCAACGCACATCCGTTACAGACGCCATTTTAACAGCTCCGTACAGCGCTGCCACCTGTCGGAAGTCAATGAAACTATACGAGACGAAGCGGGAATGTTTGAAAATATTCCACAAGAAATTTCCGGTTTTTTCAACCAAAATTGGCCGAGAAAAAAATGTGTTGCATTACTTATTGAACTGCCCTCGTACAAGGTAGACAAAACAACCTGATAATGAGATCAAAGAAGGTAGGGAACAATTAATCCAGTAGAATGTTCCGAAAACCCTCGTCCTCCTCGTTTGCTCACAGCAACGGAGGCCGAACAGTGTACGACTTATCTTCATCATCATCATACTCACTTAGGCGCTTAGACTTGTTCCTTACTGATACGGTCTCAGGCATGCGGTGCACCTGCTATAATCAGTTTTCTTGCACCTCATAATTTTATCGATGATGATTTCAAATCTCAGGTCTTTTTGTACGTCTTCACTTCTTTTGTGCTCAAATAATTACTTATAACTCATATTCCGGAAATATAAAGCACTACAGTGCGCAAACGAAATTTAATACCATCTTCCGGAAGAATTAGAGCGGAAAAAAGTCGTCTATTGAAGTACAAAAATATGAACTGTGTTTTAAGTTCTTTGAGGCTTAGATACTGTTGTAATGAATGCCACATAAGGCGGTTCTGTAGAAGAGGAATGAATATTTCTAAAAAGGAGAATCATGGACGTTAGACAGATAAATATAGATAGAATAAAAGTGACTGAAGAAACTTGAACTAACAGAAGAAACACTTCCAGAAAAAGACGAAATATGGAAGTACAAAAATGACAAGAATACAGTAATCTAGAACACTTAGTAAGAAAACACTTAAGAAGTGAAGCCAAGATGAAACAGCTGCAGGAAATATCCGAAGAAATCGAAAATGAAATGGTCGTCGGAAGGACTACTTCAACATACATAAAAGTCAAAAAATTAAAAGGAAAACTGCTAATTAAGAGCGCAGGAGGTATTAATTCGAAAGATCTGAGCTTATTGAGGGGAGATGCAATCAAACGACTACTCCAGCTGGTGTGTAGCCTCTATGACTCTGAAGAGTCTGGCAAGGCTGTCATAGACACAGTCCCAAGGATAGCGAGATCGAGCGAGACTGATACACAATCAGCTTAACAGTACATGTATCCAAGTACAATATGTACAACAACCAAAGGGGAACAATAAAAATGGGAAACCAAGAACGATTTATTAGGATCAAACAAAGGATGAAAGCTAGGAATTTTGCTTCCTTGGGAGCAAAATAACGCATGACGGACGAAGTGAGATGGATATAAGGTTCATGCCGGCCCAAGGAAATACGACTTTCCACGTCAACATCAAAGATAGGTCTTAATTTGAGCATGAAATTTCTAACATGGTCTTTTGGAGCACAGTGTGAAAGTGTGTCATGGACTGTGGGAAAAGCTGAAAAGACAGTCGTAGCGCTGAAAATTAAGTGATCTGATAAGAAATGAGAAGGTTCCGCGCTGAGTCGGCCAAGAAAGCACAGTGGGGGAAGCGCTAATTAGAAGAGGGGCTAGGACTATAGAACATACTCTGACAGAAAAAAAAAATCGTAGCGTCAAGAGGTAATTAATGTAGAGTAACGAAATTTCGGGAATACCTTTATCTTGTTAACATACTTAAGTGGTTAATATTACAAGATCACAGGTTAATGTAAACGTGAGACAAGCCATTGTGGATTTGAAGTGCCTCTACATTAATAACAGCTGTAACCGCCAGAACGTTGGATACAAGCATACAAGCCTGAATGCAGTTTGTTTACATGTGCCGGCTGTCAGTTTGTGGAATGGAGTTCCATGACTGTTGCGCTTGCTCGGTCAATACAGGGACATACAGGTACTGATTTTGGATGACGCTGTACTTGTCTCGATGGGAGACATGTGTAGTGATCGAGCAAGCCGAGGCAACATATCAACACTCTGTTGAGCACGTTGGGTAACAACAGCAGTATGTGGACGACCCGTTATCCTGCTGGAAAACATTGCGTGGATTTCTGTTCATGACACCAGCACAGCATGTCGAATCACCAGGCTGACATACAGATTTGCATTCAGGTTGCGTGGGATTACAGTGAGGGTGGTCATCCTGTCTTACAAAATTGCACTCCAGGCTATAGCTAGAGGTTTATGTGCAGTGTGTCTAGCAAGCAGACAGGTTGGATGTAGACACTCAATTGGCCTCCTTTAACCAACACACGGCCATCACTGACATCAAGGCAGAACCAGTTTTCATCAGAAAGCATAACGCACCTCCAACCTGCCCTACAACGAGCTCTCGCTTGATACCACTGAAGTCGTAGATGACGGTGGTTTGGGGTCAGTGAAATACATGATACAAGGCGTTTGGCGCGGAGCTGTCCCTGAGTAACCGAAAAACTTTGTTGTGTCGCCGTGGCGCCAACTGCTGCTCAAATTGCTGCTGCAGATGCAGTGCGATTTGCCAGAGGCATACACCGAACACGATTGTCTTCCCTTTCAGTATGCTACGTGGCCATCTAGAGCCCGGTGTGCTGTCAGCTGCCCGGTCTTAATGAGACTGTACATTCCCCTGACCAACGTTGCCAGCAGTCGTGTACAGTGGCTACATTCCTGCCAAGTCTTTCTGCGGTATTGCAGAAGGAATAGTCAGCTTCTCGTAGCCCTGTCACAGGACCTCGTTCAAACTAAGTTAGGTATTGATAACGGCGTTTTTGTCACCGTAAAAACATTCTTGACTGACATCAACTCACCACGTCCAATCTCGAAGGTAGTTCATGCTCACGAATGTTACAGCGTATGCCGGCCGTGGTGCCCTAGCGGTTCTAGGCGCTTCAGTCTGGAACCGCGCGACCGCTACGGTCGCAGGTTCGAATCCTGCCTCGGGCATGGATGTGTGTGATGTCCTTAGGTTAGTTAGGTTTAAGTATTTCTAAGTTCTAGGGGACTGATGACCTCAGATGTTAAGCCCCATAGTGCTCAGAGCCATTTTTTGCTACAGCGTATAGTTAAAGCAAACATGACTTGCATTAGCGCCACTCTTATGCGTCTGGCGCGAAATTCGAATTACAGCTTCTTTCAGATGTAGAAACAAGCCTACCAACTACAGTTTATGTCGGACAACTCCTTCTCGGTGTTGTCTCAGTGTATATTAAACACTCCATCTTCAGGCCCCGAGTGGCCTACCGGGACCATCCGACAGCCGTGTCACCCTCAGTGGAGGATGCGGATAGGAGGGGCGTGGGGTCAGCACACCTCTCTCCCGGTCGTAAGATGGCATTCGTGACTGAAGTCGCTACTATTCGGTTTAGTAGCTCCTCAATTGACATCACGAGGCTGAGTTCACCCCGAAAAATGGCAACAGAGCATGGCCGCCTGGTTGGTCACCCATCCAAGCGCTGACCACGCCCGACAGCGCTAAACTTTGGCGATCTCACGGGAACCGATGTACCCACTGCGGCAAGACGTCAGGAAATAATTCTCACGGTTCTAGAGAGAGCACTAGAGGGCAAAAGCTGTAAAGGAAGACAGAACTTAGATAGGTCCAAAAATAACTGAGGACATAGAATGTAGTGCCACTCAGCGATGAAGAAGTTAGAAAATAAGAAATCGTGGTGAGCCGTATCAGACCCGCCAAAAACGGTAAAAAAAGTTCAGACTGTAGGCCGCGCTCATGTTCGACAGCGAGTCAACAAAGAACATAGCTGTTCCTCCTGCCTGTGTCCGCTAGCTTGGGCATCGCTCTTCCATCAAGAGCTGCGCGTGACGCCCAGGGGCTGCAGCAGGTGATTCGTGAGGCCGTGTGCGCACGGGCCGCCCGGTCTGGGTTGGCAGCACTGATTTCCCTGGCGGCTCTACTTACCTGCCCTCAGGGCCGCGTTCATGCTTTCCATCTGCTGATATGGCACCAGTAACTGTCTGAATTCCAGGATGCCCTGAAAACTTTCCGTCTGAAATTGACGCACACAGTTACGGGATACAGCCGCCACACCTTAGGCATTCATTTCAATAAAATGTCTTTTATAGTAATGCATTTGAAGAAAACCATGTTTTAAAACAGATTCTTCGGGGATAGTTACCAGATACAATTTTTTAAATATTATTTTATTTTCTACTCATTAGCAGGCAAAAATGGCAATACAACAAAATTTACAAAAATACAAATAAATCTTAAAGTAGCAGTTTGTGGTCTTCGCATTTGCAGTACAGCGAAAAGAAAATGCGTTTACTTCGTTGGATGATTTGTTGCTAACACAGAAAGCAAATAATCGTTTACTCTTCATCTCAAGAGGCTGTCTTCTTGTACCGTATTAAATTTATCCACTGCATTTAAAAATTTGTAAACAAAATTCCCATCTCTTTGTTTACTACAATCACCACCACTGAGCAGTACAAACAAGTTGGCGTTGAGAGAGAGAGTGCGGTGTAATTTCAGTGATTACAAAATCGAGTAAGATTTATAAAATGTTTGGCAGTATGATCCCACTTATCAGTACGACGTCGGGCCAGCTCTGGGCTCGATCCAGGCACTGATTCATGCCGTAAAGAATTATTCAGAGACAGGCTGGCCCATAAATATTGTAACTCGTGCTTGACTTCTTAAAAACTGACACTGGGATGGAATTTATGTCCGAACTGGTCCTGCGTATACTCTATCGGGAACACAGTTGGAGATCTAGCTAGCTAGCCACGGGAGTACCTCAGCATCACTCAGACAGTTCGTAGAGACACGAGCCATGTGTGAACTATCATTGTCTTGTTGATAAATGGCACCACGATACTATGGTAGGGATGTAACCACAAGCGAATGCATGATGCAAGTGACTTGCCCATCAGAGTTCCCTCAATCGCTACCTGGTGGGACCTGAAATCGCACCCAATGGCTCACCATGCCGTGACACCAGGAGTAATACCGCCGTGCCTCTTCAAAATATTGGATGAATGGTGTAGTGTCTCAATTGAAAATATAACTACACTACTGGCCATTAAAATTGCTACACCAAGAAGAAATGCAGATGATAAACAGGTATTCATTGGACAAATTTATTACACTAGAACTGACACCTGAGAAATCAGTACCCAGAACAACCACCTCTGGCCGTAATAACGGCCTTGATACGCCTTGGCGTTGAGTCAAACAGAGATTGGATGCCGTGTACAGGTACAGCTGCCCATGCAGCTTCAACACGATACCACAGTCCAGCAAGAGCAGTGACTGGCGTATTGTGATGAGCCAGTTGCTCGGCCACCATTGAGCAGACGTTTTCAATTGGTGAGAGATCCGGAGAATGTGCAGTCTAACATTTTCTGTATCCAGAAAGGCCCGTACAGGACCTGCAACATGCGGTCGTGCATTATCCAGCTGAAATGTAGGGTTTCGCAGGGATCGAATGAAGTGTAGAGCCACGGGTCGTAACACATGAAATGTAACGTCCACTGTTCAAAGTGCCGTCAATGCGAACAAGAGGTGACCGAGACGTGTAACCAATGGCACCCCATACCATCATGACGGGTGATATGGCAGTATGGGGATGACAAATACGCGCTTCCGATGTGCGTTCACCGCGATGTCGCCAAACACGGATGCGACCATCATGATGCTGTAAACAGAACCTGGATGCATCCGAAAATGACGTTTTGCCATTCGTGCACCCAGGTTCGTCGTTGAGTACACCATTGCAGGCGTTCCTGTCTGTTATGCAGCGTCAAGGGTAACCGCAGCCATGGTCTCCGAGCTGCTGCAAACGTCGTCGAACTGTTCGTGCTTATGGTTGTTGTCTTGCATACGTCCCCATCTGTTGACTCAGGGATCGAGACGTGGCTGCATGATCCGTTACTGCCATGCGGATAAGCTGCCTGTCATCTCGACTGCTAGTGATACGAGTCCGTTGGGATCCAGCACGGCGTTCCGTATTATCCTCCTGAACCCACCGATTCCATATTCTGCTTACAGTCATTGGATCTCGGTCAACGCGAGCAGCAATGTCGTGATAAGATAAACCGCAATCGCGATAGGCTACAGGCCGACCTTTATACCTTTATCAAAGTCGGAAACGGGATGGTACGCGTTTCTCCTCCTTACACGAGGCATCACAACAACGTTTCATCAGGCAACGCAGGTCAGGTGCTGTTTGTATATGAGAAATCGGTTGGAAACTTTCCTCATGTCAGCACTTTGTAGGTGTCGCCACCGGCGCCAACTTTGTGTGAATCCTCTGAAAAGCTAGTCATTTGCATATCACAGCATCTTCTTCCTGTCGGTTAAATTTCGCGTCAGTAGCACGTCATCTTCGTGGTGTAGCAATTTTAATGGCCAGTAGTGTACTTTTTTATTAGTTTTTTAGTGTCTTTTGGAAAGGGAAATAATCCTTGTTGTTGTCACCAAATGTTTTTGCTAGCGGTGACCGTAATAGTGTTTAAAGCTTGTACACACTTTATGATCAGAAAGTTTAATAATTTGTCTATAAACGTGAAAGTAAGGGTGGGTTCTTGTTAGTGCAGATTATCATTACACGTAGGCCACATAATTAATATCTATCCACTTTTGTACTTAGTATTTTATACATTGAAAGTAGCTGTAGCTTAAGCCTTTAAAAGTATTCCAGTACAAGTGAAAATAATTTACTTTGTACTTACAAGAAGCACTATCTCGCGATGTTAAGCGTTTGTACGTATGTGCGGATAAAGTATAAATTAGACACCACAAAACACAGTTTTAATACTGCAAAACATCCTCCATAAGGCAGTAATTTTGTTAAGGTTCAATATTTTTCATTTTTACGTCAACGTAAACTGAAAATTAGTAATTTTACGTTAAGTCTTGAGACCAGCCGTTATCGAGTTCTGTAACTGTTGTAGAAAAATATTTGTGATACTCAGAGCTAAGAACTCCTATGGAATGATAATATAACCGACTGTGGGCTTTAGGTTGCGCTGTTTCATCAATAATTACTGAAAATTAAAATTTCCGCGTAAAAGGCGGACAACAAGGAGACCAGCGATGTTACGTTCATCTCCGCAGCAGCGTGAGCTAAAAATGCTGAAAACGCAAGAATGTGGCAAATGGGAATTACATTTCTATAAATAAAAACATGTAACCGCATTTACTGCTAAGTTTCTCGTTTCACAATAAACCGAACTGAACAAAATAACAGATCTAAGAACAGCAATTCGCTGTTACTCACGTCGAGTACATCAGATCAATACCAAGCGAACAAAACGAGGAGACAGTAGCAAAAGAGAGGAAAACGAACAGAACAGAGGCCGATAATCTTATCGCACGATTTTTAACTCATGGCAGCCAGCAATTACATGTTGGCTTCTTTTATACAAGTCCTTGTCGTAGTCTTTATCAACCATAAACGAAATATTTATTAAATGTACATAATTACATACTTTATAACTGTTTCTAGTATCAGAATAATAATTCACTTTTAACAAAATTCCATATAGTTTCGATATTTTATATTTTTTTGTCAAAAGTATTCGTGGGGACGCTGTATTACCCACTGGAATGATCACACATAAATTGTTTGTCGTGTGCATTCAACAAGCGTACCTAATGCGCTACATACACTTCATTGTCACAGTTTGTTATAATGTCACACGATCACAAGTTTTTCATGGCGATTAAATATTCATTATTAAAGGTTTACGTTTAGCTTCACAGTTTGCTGATTATCCCTAGCACACGCTGTAAATTGTTTACTCAGTCCATGTAGCTCGCATTTAATCTCAGTTAATTATGCTACTCAATATTATAAGAGTTTATGCAACTTTGAAGTGTTTGTTCTATGACAGTAGGTCCAAATACGAAGCCATCGAAAACCTCATACGGGCGCACTGCTCTGGGAGAAACGGCAAAAAAAAAAAAAAAAAAAAAAAAAAAAAAAAAAAAAAAAAAAAAAAAAGCCATTGACCAACCTTCAACCTTCTTCATACTCAATGTCCATCAAATCACTTAACCATTTAACATGAACATAATAACCATTTGACATACTACGTCAAAAAAGTATGAATTTTCACTAGTGCTTTTTGCACACAGTTAAATGTTTTTGATTTCGATGAGGCGTTAACAATCTTCTTTCAATTTAATATTTGTCTAATATTATACAATGCAAAAACTCCAGTGCTCTTGCTGATCTTCTCTGACGGCTGCCTCTGGCGACGCCGTGGTTGTAGTCTGGATCACGCGCCCTGATGCTTCTCTGAGTGTGGTTGATGGAACGCCCGGCAGGAACAATAGATCGAACCCGATATCCCGTCAGACGACTACGCAACTGCTGCCGGCCCCGTGTTGTGATCTCGTACGTTGGAACTGGAGTTGCTTTGGCTGCACATCTTCATCATTCGAATTCATGGAAACTGTCAACATGGGATTAGACATTGTGTGCTTCTGATATTACACGATATGGAGAAAACGCATGATAATTAGTAACGTTATTGTTTCATCAAGACCAGTTCTGAAACTTTCGTTCACTGGCGTTACATACAGCAAGATTTCTGCATGAATTTAGTCCATTGTGATATGCGCTACGTTGATATACATCCTTTCGTAAACACACCTTTCTCGAAGTCCGTAATGTGACTTCTGGTGTCTTGCTCGTTAGCACTACACATCCTGCAACATTAGCACTGCGCTTGTACACTGTTTAGATAGTCTCACTAGCCGTTGACGAACATGCATGTTGTTGCCTGCGAAGAAACATCTGCAGTTATGCACACATTCGTTTTATTATTGCAGTACGAAATCAGTACATTCACAGCACTAACTGTTACTGTAGTATAGTCTTACGTATATGCATATATCACTTCACAGTCTGGGTATACGAGAATACAGGTTAAGCTGACATCGTAATGTCCAACACTATCTGCTCTCCACCAAATACCTGTTGCAATGTTTTACAGTACCGAAATTGTCATCGTTAGTGTCACAAACACGTTTGTGGTGGAAGTCCTTGCTAGGCAACACACTGTTATATAACTTTATACTTTTTCATCGGTTTGTCTCGTCTTAAGGACTTCATCATCGTATACAGAACATGTCAAACATCGGTTACAGTTCTGTATGTTAATAAATGAAAAGCACCAGTTTGCTTTTGTTCTACAATATTACTTTTATTGTTAACCGGTTTTCGGCTTACAAGGCCATCTTCAGACATTGCCTTGTAAGCCGAAAACCGGTTAACAATAAAAGTTATATTGTAGAACAAAAGCAAGCTGATGCTTTTCATTTATTATGTTGTTCTACCAAGAACCGACGGATGATTCTGTTCTGTATATTACCTCATGCATACATGTTTTCTTATTTCTTTCCCAATTGCCGAATCTTCGAACACAGGAGTGGTAATGGCTACGGATACTGGCTTGACTTTACAAAGACGAAATTAGAAAAATGTTTATCATTTAATCGTTATGTTTTAAGGGCGGAAAATGTCAGACGGTCCAGAAACTAAGTCAAAGTCAACATTCCCAAATACGGAAAAGATAAAACTTCATCATGAAGTTCTGTGTGCTGGTGGCATTCACAAAACCTACAGGATTAAAACGTGAAATGTAGATATCCATTTATATTTCGCATACATTATATATTTATCTTTGCTCCGGCGACATTTGAACTTAACACTCTTAAACTACTTTAGGCATAAGGAAAAGAATGAAAATAAAATGAAAATATTAAGAAAAATGTGCTTATTTGTTCCGAAATATTTCCTTTTTGAGGTAAGTCTTACTTTGACTATTAGAAGTAGTTTCTCAAATCATGAAAGCATATTTAATCACTCACAGCTATTAATACTTACAAGCTAAGTACAAAAATGTTTATAAGAACTGGCTTTACATAGAAACTTATTTCTACTATTCATAAATATGTTACAGAGTTCTTCAAATGTTTGTAGGTGTGCAGCCCCTTTATTTTATTAATTTCACATCAGCTAGTAGCTATGGCTAGTAGATATTCCACTTTTTATTTTTCTTATCTATAGCATAAGATTAAAAGATTTAGGGTGAGTCCTTACTATTACAAGATCATTTGCGTTAAATCATACTAGACTATTTACCCCTTGGTCATAGTTCGTTTTTCTAATTTTGATGAATTATTGATGTAGCTTTGATATAAACTTTATTATATAAAAATTTATGTCATCAATAATTTAAAATTTTTCCTGCCAGTCTATGTTTGAAGTCTATGGACTTATTAACTACTTTTCTTAGATACTTAAAACTTTATGCCCACATCTATGACTTTGTTATCTAAAAAGTAGACGACAATCAAATGATTTCAATCAATAGTTATTATACTATAAATACATAAATTATACAATCAAAATCAATGTAATTTTTTATAATTAATAAGGGGATATTTTTTCTCCTGGTGGTAGTAAGCTGGTGTCTGTAGTCTACTTTTCTCCAAATGGTAGCCTGAAATATCACAAAAAATTTCAGACCTCTAGCACAAATAGCTTTTTTTGCATTAAATAAACATGCCAGAAAATTTGATTCTTGGGAAATTCAGTTTAAAGGTACATTTCATCTGTTACCCACCTCTGTTGTTCTTAAAACCCTCCAGTTGCATAATATTTTTGGTTTGTATAATCTTCATCTTCTCTCTTTCTTTTCTTGCTCCTCTTTGCTATTCTGGCCTCTTTAGTTGCCTCAAGAACCCATTTTTCACCTTCGGCCTATCTCAAGGAATCAATTGCCATCAGTGCTTGTCTCATATTGAAACCAGAAGTTAGTCCCAACAACTCTAAAATATCACATCTGCGAACTGCCCCATCGTTAATGAAAATAACTGCATCTAATACACCTATTCTAATGGTACTGAAACCAACAAACACAGTTTTAGGCAGGTGTCCCCATATCACATGGTTGAAACATTCATTAACATTTTGTGTCTTACCATGTAAGCACCATGACGATAGTTTAGTGTCACTTAGGTCCCTGTATATGGGTTTAATTGCTTCCAATACCTCAAATGGCAGAGAGTGATGGTGTGCATAAGTCTCACCATTTGCTATTGATTTTTTGTGTCCACACCATGTGTCTACACCACTGTCGCAGAGAGCATGCTGTGGATGGTCATCCCTAGTAGCTTTATGGAGAAAGGTAGCCCATACTGCTTTCTTCATCGCCTAATATTGTCTCGATTCCTTCTTATGGCTAAACCATAATAGAGCTGCAGTTTGTCCACCTATTCCTTAGTAAGACGACCCCGACCACCAATTGGTTTGCCGTCACTGAGCTTTTTCCGCTTCATATCTTTTATTAGCTTATGTAAACGTGTGCCCACTTACGTAAACGTGTGCCCATCCTTTTTTGGACGTGACAAACTCACTCTAACTTTTCAGTTTTTACAGTTATTCCATAAGGCATATCGTCCAACAAATTTGCAAATCGCTTCGAGTCTCCAAGGTACTTCGCATACTGTACACCATAATTCTCTTCTGACCTTTGAAATATTCTGAGAAATCCCTTTGATTCCATTCCACCACTGTACCCAGAAAAATTCTGAACACAAACATTTCCTTTGCAACCATAGCAGTACTTTGTCATTCATTCTATGTCAATCATCTTTCCATTTTCTATGGACTTTGCGGTGACAACATCATTGAATGATAGGTGACCATGTTTCTGCCATGTGCCATCAATGGCTGCAGCTATATGGGTCATCTTCATTGCATAACGCAGTTTCTTCTACTGTTTTCTTCATTGGCACAGCACTTACTTGACAAAGACTTTCAGTTTCAAGAAGTAACTGTGTTTACTTCTCAAATCTTGTAGGTGGGGGCAAATTCATGATAGCACAAAATGTTTGGGCTTCCTTTCTACCCATCCCAATACACCTCATTCCATATGCAGTTCTGATATTTGTGTTATAAACTCTTCCTTTGCACAGTCCAGAAGAATACCCAGTTTTATTTACCCCACAGAAAGCACAATACACTTGTAACTTACTAGCCACACCTTTCCTGCCTTCAAAATCTTCGACGATTTTAATACCACCTTTTCCACAAAGCGCACACACAGCAGCGTTCGTTAGAAGCGAACATAAAAAACTCAATTCAGCAATTATGGAAACACATTCCGTTACAGTGTTTTGATTGTATTTTATAGAAATGTCACTTTGGGTACTCAAATATTTTCGCTTCTTTCTTGAGGCACTTGGCGGAGTCGACATAAAATTCAGTTGGTTTGTGGATGTAATTTCACAGTCTTTGCTTTCCAACGATGTAAACCGATTACCAAAAAACTTACGTTTTCCCGTTCCAAAACACTGTTTTGGAGGCATAACTACTTCCCGGAATGACACAGCACCAACAACTCAACAACGTACAGAAGTTTGAACGTAAATAACTCTCGAAAGCCATAGATATACAAAGGAAAACAAAGGAGCATCGGAAATTGTGTGTACTAACAAGGCTGCTAACTCAAAAAATGACTACGCAGTGTATCTTTTCGAATTGGCAAAATAATAATGACGCCATTTGACATCCGACTGCAGCGGAAACACGGTCGTTGCGCATACCGAGATATATTTAAATTTGTTTTTAAAGATGTTCCCGATATCCGAATCGATTCATTTAACTGCCGTTTTGTTCACAAAACTCTAAATATCGATTTAAGACGGAAAAAATTCGAATTTTTTGAGAAGTTTCACTAGCAAGTGACCTTAAAATACAACATAAACAGCAGACCCCGTGTGGCTCGTCTGATGTCAGATCCGTATCTAACGATGACTGCCCATCCAAGACAACAGGCTGTGTCCTAACACCAAGAAATCCTCAGCTCACTTGCATATTTCATTTGATGCCCCGTATAAATGTAATTTGTCTAGTAAGCTTTCGATTGCTACTCAGAAAAATGATTTCCGGAAGTCGAGAGATACAGAAACGATCTGTCTGTTTCGATCGTAGGCTTTAATGATGTCACAAAAAAGGCGTGGGCTGGATTTCAAACTGCAAATACAAATATTCTCGAAATTAATGTTGGTTGACACCAGGGAGTGCCAGATGAATGATGAGGAGGTTAAACCACACTGCTATTCCTGCTTCAACTCCCACACTCACTAGGCGGCGCAACTCGCAAGCAGCAAAATGTAGCGAGAGCCTACTGCGCGTTTTCTAGCTCGGGCAGGCCCTGTACGTGTAGGATTTCCTCACCCACATAAGGCAGTGTGATGTGGAGGTGGCATGTAACTCATAACTGGCCCTCACCACACTGCTGACAAATGTTTCTTTCAAATGGTTCAAATGGCTCCAAGCACTATGGGATTTAACATCTGAGATCATCAGTCCCCTAGACTTAGAACTACTTAAACCTAACTAACCTAATGACATCACACACATTCATGCCCGAGACAGGATGTGAACCTGCGACCGTAGCAATAGCGCGGTTCCAGACTGAAGCGCCTAGAACCGCTCGGCCACAACGGCCGGCATGTTTCTTTCCTCCTTACTGGAGTTTTCTCTATCGTGTAATCGTTATAACCTTCGACTCACCTTGGTCTGTCTGTGACAGGGGTCTAGTACGCCAATGATTTGGTTGCGTATAATTTAATCCAAACTGCTGCGCACTGCGTACAGATTATCTACAATTCAAATACTCCGTGTTAAATGCACACAACACAAAGGCAGAACTACTCAGATACTCTAAGCAGTATCGCACTGTCGTGCCACAGGTATTGACGGGAAAAGTAAACGACTGACTGGGCGTCCATCGAGAAGGTTCCATACCGACTGTTTGCAAGTTCTTGCAATTGGGCGCATCTCCGGTGACTTTGTACGCCAATAATTTTACGGAGCAAGGTCCAGCTACAGTTTAACTTGGAATACGAACCACCACGTCTCGCTGCTGGCATATCTTCACATCATTGCAAGGTGAGGCTAGGTGAAGATAGACTGAAAACTTCCTGTGTCTGACCGGGATTCGGTCCTGCGACTTTACAGTCTTCAGGATCGCACTTCGACAATAGACAACAAACAGCTGAAATGGAAAGTGTTAAACCTTGAACACTTCACAGAACGCTACCAAACTGCTGTGCGAGGTGCCGAGGATAGCAGTGTGTTTAGCACTAATTTCAGCTAGAATTTGCATATGGAAATGATGCTCTAAGTCCCCCTTTCTTAACTCCGACTTTGGCTGTTGCACATGGATTAAAATAGAAACGCGAACTGATTGTAATCGACCCTGCAAGTAGAGTACGTTGAAGCAGAAACTTCAGCAACAGCCAATGGTAGGCAGACTGTCAAGAGAAGCGGGTGCTCAGTCTTGCAACCTACTCAGACCGAAGGGCGAGACTAGACTCCCTCAAAGAGCACCCCTACAAGCCGAACCCAGTACATTACCACCCCCACCACAATGGCCATGGTTAAACTTGCCAGTCAGCAACTTGGCGCCAATTTTGCTACGTCACGGAAATTTTCCCTGGGCAAGCCAATCATAGGTAATCTCTTACAGAAAACGCGGGAATTTACCCTCAAACGCTGCCTGGGAACTCATGTCGTTTCCACGCCACGCTTGTAGCTCGCCAGAAGGTGTGTTTACCGAATTTCCGCGAAGAAACGGAATATCTCACCCCAGGCGCTTCCTCTGAACCCACTGTGGGCGTGTCTCCTGCTCCTTTTACAATATTGGCGTTGGGGCAGCATCCACCCCATTCAGCCAGTCCCTCACACACACCAGCCGGCATAACATAACCCTTTCTTCACCAGCAAAGCCCTCTGTCTTTCCGGACCACCCAGGCGACGAGAGACGCCAAGTGGGAAGGAATGGCAACTTTTCACCGCATGCAATTAGAGAGGAAAACATTCATATCTTCCGAGTTCCCAATAGTAGCATTGTAATGGCTATTCTCAGCTATACCTCCCCAAATCGAATAACTAAGAGTAAGACGATTGCTGTAAACATGAGAGGGTGAGAGGGGGAGGCCACTGTGTGCATCGGAAAGGCATGTCACCTCTCAGCTGTGCCAGAATATATATATATATATATATATATATATATATATATATATATATGTGTGTGTGTGTGTGTGTGTGTGTGTGTGTTTGGGTTTGCATATATGTTCACATAGATGTATCATCGACATTTTGAGAACAAAGTGTAAATACATTAAAAAACTCACATGATTTGCCATATACATATACACATATATGCACGTTATCGTTACGATATCCAGACGCCTGTAGGTATATGAGTTAGGGTGGTAACGTTTTTATAGACTGCCGCAAAGCCATTAAAGAGTTACACACCTTCACTTGGCAAACAAAATACGCTCGTACGGGATACGGAATGTCGGATGAGGTTGGACCTCATGGTGACAACAGAAATTACGTCCATTTAAAGGGTCTGAGTACGGCAGTATAAAAACATTCTTAGGGTACCTGATATTTCATAAATGGACTAGGAGACAATTTTAGTAATACGCTCCGCGGTATACCTCCGGGGCTCAGCGCAGTTGGAAAGTTATTACGAACTGCAGGGCCAATACAATATTGTTACGTTTCGAGTTAAATAATTGCAACTGCCCGGAAATGAAAATATATATGATGCGCATGCATCGACTAAAAATGTAGCATGTCTTAACTACACGATTGGCGACGAGTCAGTCCAGTCAGTCGCAACAGTCCACAACAGCCCCTAAGGCTAACGGTGTGTAGATGGTTACGATGCTGATTTTTGTTGGAGATGTTGCAAAGAAGAACTCTGCTGTTCGTCACACGTTTAGTCAATACGAGCGCTTCATAGAAAGTCCGATAAAACTCTAACGAGAGCCACGGAAGGTGACCTTTACTGTCAAAATAGTGTAAGCAAAGACCCAAGCAACCTTTTTAATTTCTTTAGAAGAAATCTCGCGTAACGGCCACCAGGATACATAAAAAAGGACGAATTTATAAAAGCGAATCCCGAAACTCGTCATTCCCATTTACAGCTTGCGAGGGGAACAAACCATACGGTGACTAGCTGATCACAAATGTAAATACAGTGAGTCATATTAAATGTCTTGCACACACACAGCTTACTGGTGTCCATGCTACCTTAAAGATGACGCAGTAAATAACTTTTAAAACTTGCATTTGTTGGATTCTTGCTGCACCATTTAAATGTGCATGACATATGTACAAAAATAACTTTCTTTTTTAAGCGTTCAAAAATGTTCTCCACTATTTCTGCGAAAACTTCTTTTATAGTTTAGAACGTCTGTCTTGTGTCATGATTTGCTACATTTATATCTGAATTATGCTCTGTAAAATGTAATTTTACTTTTATCTCCTGGTGAATACAAGAAATAACCACGTTTTTCTTAGCATTAGAAGGTGTCGGCTTTCCTAATGCCGAGTAACTACTTGCATAGGTCGATCGTCCCATATCTTTGATCTACTTTAGTACAATTTTCATCCAAATAATAATGCAGACGGTTTTGTCGATAATTTAGTCTTATAACCAAATAGTCGGAACTTTGGAAAATAGATAGTGGCGACATTCCCGTAATGAGCACTTTTTAAAACTATTCCTTACATATTCATTATCTTGTTTGTACCTCTTTTCATTCACATGTAGATAAGTCTTCGAAAATAAAAACAATTTTAATATACTGTCAGCACACTTGTAAGTAGGCTGTTTATGTTTTTATGTTGGTAACGGCACGTAGCGCTCTATATCAAAATCACTGACTGTCCTGTGTGCAGTCTGTGGCTGGTTTGCATTGTTGTAATATTCGCTATTATAGTGTTGGGCAGTTGGATGTGAACAGTGCGTAGCGTTGCACAGTGGAGGTGAGCCGCCAGCAGTGGTGGATGTGGGGAGAGAGATGGCGGAATTCTGAGAGCGGATGATCTGGACGTGTCTCCATCAAAAAAAGTAAATTTGTAATACTGGATATCATGAACTGACATATATGTGATGACTTGTGAACATTATTAAGGTAAATACATTGTTTGTTCTCTATCAAAATCTTTCATTCGCTAACTATGCCTATCAGTAGTTAGTGCCTTCAGTAGTTACAGTCTTTTATTTAGCTGGCAGTAGTGGCGCTCGCTGTATTGCAATAGTTTGAGTAAGGAAGATTTTTGTGAGGTAAGTGATTCATGAAAGGTATAGGTTATTGTTAGTCACGGCCATTCTTTTGTAGGGATTTTTGAAAGTCATTTTGCGTTGCGCTAAAAATATTGTGTCAGTTTAGTGTTGATCACAATTAGTAAAGAGCGAAACGTCTGAGTACGTTCAGTTGAGCTCAGCTGTTTGAATATCAAATAATGTAAGAGGTTTATCTGCACAGTAATTCATTAATTTTTCAAAGGGGATGTTTCACACTCTTAGGTGTACCCATCTTTTTATTGTTATTGATGCCAAATACAGCAATCACGTAAATTAATTTAATGATTTTAATTGCAATTTGTTAGGCTTAAATGTGTTAATAACCACTAAAGAAATTAATAATTTGGTGGCGTTGAAAATGTCAGTGATTGTGAGGATATGAACACCTACTCTGTAGGTATAAGCTCAACACAGTTGGTGTCGTCACTGAGCACTTCGTTTGCACTAGCAACGCTCCCTCTTCACTGACACACACTATAGGATCGTGCTCCGTAACTTACGCCTGTGACACCCTGGAAGGTCTACAGAGACACCCGTCTTCTGGCAGTTTGAGTTCGGTAGGTCGTTAAGTACGCTCCACATTTTTTCTCCTCCCTCAGCCGTGTATGTATCTATAATTATGTGAAGCAGACTGGAAGACAATGGTTCCGTCACCTCTGCATTCTAAGGTGTCTCTTATTAGGAACCGAAACATACCAGTACTTGTGCACTATTAAAGAATATACCAAGCCAGTGTTAGTTGTTCAGGTGTAGCAGTCCCCGGTTGTCTAAGCATCTAGTGGAGACGAGGCGTAGGCACTGTGAGCGCCACGGGACACACTTTTTCTCCTCTTACCAAATGTGCCTCTCTCAATCTCCCGTCTCCCTCCGCCGTTCCATCATTCATGAATTATACGAGTCTTTTCATCAGCGTCCAATACTTCACGGAGGCCGGTTCCGCAGACCTTTCTTCCTGCCGCACGTTTCCGCCTTTCTGGCGTCTCCTCCCCCCCCCCCCCCCCTTCGTGCCTTTTGTACCCAACCCCCCCCCCCCCTTCTGCCCCCTACACACCGTCGCGATCGCCTCCCCGCATACCGCGCGGCTACTTGCCGCTGCGTGGGGGCTCGGCAGTAATTACTTAGCACCGCCTTGGGAGCCGCCTGCTCCGGCAATAAGTCGGTTTCGGGACTGCGGGCGATCGATGTGGCCCACGCCGTGCCGCTCCCGCCCCCACCCCCTCACGCATTATCGTTATTAGGCCATCTGATCAGGACCGCCTACGTCAAAAGGCCGGGTCGTATACCCCCTCCCCTTTCCTGCACCGCTATTCTCTGGAAGCCTACCTCTCGCCGGCTGGCGCGAATAACTCAATTCGAGTGCCTGTCATTAGTGAAATGGAAAGCATTTCCTTTCTGTTTCCCTTTACCTCACATCTTCCTCGTTAGCAAACGGCGCCTTTAAGCTGTTTTAAAAGCAAGTGCTTAGATTGGGCGAATGTGATGCATGTCTACGGCCCGCGGTATAGGAGGTACGGTCCGAGATTAACGTGTTCAGCTGAAAAGCGCTGAGCGATACTGGAGGATTTTGTTCTGCTTCGTCGATGGATTATATCATTTAGTGCTCTCAATTCCTTGCCTGCGCTTTATTCGCTTTTAGTTATTCCTGCTTAAACGTTGCATAAAGGTCGCAGTTATCTGCTGCCGCCTTCATTTCTGGCATTACGTGTAGTTGCAGTTTCGTTTGCTCTTCAACCCTGTAGTAATAATAACATAGATCTTCATGACAAAAACCCAATCTGATGACAAAAATGGCAACTGGGTCTTAATGTACATATAAATGGAGCAGAAAACTTCAGGACAACCGAAAACCTATCTGCGAACTTCACTGTGGCAGTAATTTTGGTAGCTATTTGTTCGGCGGCTTGTTCGGTTGCTGTCGAATGTAAGGTTCAGGAATATGGTTCACGAACACACTTACGTTCTGTAGCATATCACCTCAACTTGGCAGCTGAAGGGAGCCGTTCTGCAGTTCTTCATCCTGCAAGCCTACCCCTTCTTACCTTACTAGCTTTGTACCAACTGCTTTCCTCGCGTTTGCGTAGTAATTCCGTCAAAAATAATTTTACAAACATAATCAGGCCTACTGAAAAATTAATGTATTAATGAGCTATTTTCTTTTTGGTGCAAGTCTAATGAAGTCAATTTGTCGTAGTGACTCATAAATAGCTTTCTTTGATTCAGTTCGCAAACTGCAACACCTTCTACGCTTTTCAAGCTGATTAAGGCTTCTAAAGCATGGCCTTTTCCAAATGTACTACTGCCCAAAAAGCGATTCTGGTAGCTGGAGTCCATGATTTTTGTCAGTCATGCCTTTTGCATTCCTGCGGTGATATTTCCGTAGAAACTTTCATCCCCTAACGCATATTTCTTTATTTGCAACCAAGAAGTGAAATACCAGTTTTCATACATGTAGCTTCAAAATTTTTTAATACATCGAGACATTTTCTTAAAAATTTTCATATCCTATTAGGGTAGGTAAACCCTCTTAGGTGTTGAATTTTCAAAAACAGTGAAAACCTACCTTTTTCTTTACATCAGAGAAGCCAAATATAAATGTTCATAGATTTAACTTTGAAAATACTTTCATAAAGAAATAATGTCCCTATTTCATTCACTTAGGGAGTTGAGATTCCATAAACATTGAAACACAACTTTTTAAAAAAATTTCTAACTGAGAAGTCAAATAGCAATTTTCAAAGAGGTAGCTGTAAGAATACTTCAGTAGTTCCTTAATAATGATTTATTTTCAAAAAAAGCTTTCATCCACTGTTTTATCCCCTTAATGACTGGATTTCCAAAAATGCTGAAATACATTTTTTTTTAATTTCTAACTAAGGAACCACATGCCAATTTTTGTAGTTCTAGTTGCGGCATATTCCCAAAAAGCCTTTCGTCCTCTGTGTCACCACCTTAGGAGTGGATCTTAGAACGATCCCTTCTTAAACTACGCAACAACGTAAGAACCAAACCCTCTCCAAATTTGCAACCGTATCTCGCTTTCGGTTGGATAATGAGTCAGTGAGCCAGTCTGGCCCTATTTCACCCCCATAGTGAAGCACGTATTTTTTCTTTTCGAATTGGGAACCCAAATACCAATTTCGCTTTAAAAATACTTTCACGATGAAATATTTTCATAAAACGTATCACCCCAACTTTATTCGTTTAGGGGCTAAATTTCCAAAAATAGTGAAATGCTTTTTATTTATAACACAGAGTCAAATACAACTTTTCATAGACGTTGCATTGAAAATGCTTTCACAATAGAATACTTTCATAAAACGTGTCACCCCTACTTTATCCGCTTAGGGGCTGAATTTCCAAAAACAGTGAAATGCTTATGTTTTTATTTCTAACACATGATTTAATACAACTTTTCATAGATGCTTTGATAATGAAATAATTTCAAAAAAGGATTGAATTTCCATGAACACTGAAACACGTATTGCTTTTTTTTCCCTTTTTTTTAATTTCTAGCCGAGTAGCCAAATACCAGTTCTCATAAACATAGCTTTAAAGCTACTTCAGTAGTTCCTTAATAATGGTTTACTTTCAAAAGGAGCTTCTGACAACTATTCCACCCGATAGGGGTAAAATTTCTAAAAGTGCAGAAACACGTTTTTTTTTAATTCTGACGAGAAGCCAAATACCGTATTTCGTAGCTCTAAATTACCTTAATAGCAATATATTTTCAAAAAAACATTTCATCCCATGTTTTACTCATTAGAGGTAGATTTTTCCTAAAATGCGGCAATACGTATTTTTTTTCTGACGAAGAAATAAACCAATTTTCGTAATTCAAAACTGCCTTAGTAGCGGCGTATTTTAACAAAGCCTTTCATCCCCTATTTCAGTCCCTTAGGAACGGAATATCGAAAAGTCGCCTCTTAAGAGACGCCTACAGTATAAGATCAACAAACTCTGCAAATTTGAAGCTTCTATCAGTGGTCTGGGCTTGGTGATTATGAGTGAGTCAGTCAGTCGTGACATTTTTATTCATAGATATTACAGTTGGGCTATTTATAACCTGTCTCTGCCTGGCACAGCTGCCCTGCGTCAAACCGCTAAAATGAATTTAGATCGGGGAAAGGGACTGTCAAATCTACAATCAAGAACAGAGGATAGGTACCGCCTCGTTCAGGCGGTATTTAGCACTAATAAGGATACGTATTCCATGAAGCGATCTGTCACTTGACGTTAATAGAAAAGTCAGTTACCTTGAATATCTTCTTACGGTCCCCTTTTCATTCATTCTTCATGCAGTGGTCCTATTATGCAGTGCCACCAATTATTCTATCGGACTTGTTCCAACTGCTGCGGGTCGAGGATTGTAAGGCAGTTCGTATTCTCTATCGGCTAGCTAAAAAATCGAGTAACCACCTTTTCAAGAATTCCTTTGTATTTGTAAGTTCCACGTAAACTTTAATGGCATCAAGTAAACGAAACTGTTACTTACACTTTCAACTTAAGTGATGACAACTCTGTAAATGGCAGATCGAGAGTGAGATATAATAACAGATTTTATAACGAGCTTCTTCTGTCCTGGAGTGAAACTATTATTGTCCGAAGCTCCTCTTCTCTCGAGTCCGCAACATCCCCAAGCAGCGACGTCAAATGTGACTTCTCCAGTGCAAGTAAAGACACTCGCTCGTCGTCGCGTCTTGTTGATGGAATGTGTTCACATTTCTGCTTTCACGTGTGCACATAAATTAAAAAAGAAACGCCAGCACAGCACGCACCCCTTTCCGTACTAACTAAAATAAAATATCTCCAAGAACGTCTTTCATCGGCATAGTAGAAGGAAATGAGACATTCTGATACATTAAATACCAATTTGTACCAGTGCAACAGAACAAAACGATGTAGTTGACAACTTTGTATGGACACACTATGGCCTCTAAACGTCTTGCTTAACCTACGATATTAACACATGGATATAGTTGGTGTCTGCCGTCACAGCTCAAAGACTGCCCGCAGAAAACCATAAACTAAGAGTATTCCCTCCCTGTGTATGAAGTTATGGAGCCCATGGAAACTTTACTTTTGCATAGGATGCGACTATAATTTTTCCTGTACCGGAGTCACACTCTAAGGTCACTTTGCCTGCCGCGATGGTCTTGCAATAAAGTAATCGAAACTCTGCACGTACCACAGCGGTTGTCGACTGGTACTTTTTGGTACGCGTAACAGCTACATGAACCGGCTCAGACTTCATCAAGGAACTTCTGGTCTGTAGATGTTCGCTTAGACTGAAACCAGTTACCAGAATCAATAAATAAATAATTGTTGCCATCTAGGCTGACTGTTTCTGTATATTATTATGATAAATGCACGCAAAGCGTAGAGTTATGTTGTTCTTGTTGATAACCCTGACAATAAAAGAAAACGGACTGCGTGGAATCTACTTTCCAGTTGACAGCGTATTGCTCTCGAATACTACCATGGTTAACGGCGCCATACCACGGGTGGATCTCCATTCATGGTGTGACTTATCTTCGCTCCACGAAACACCGCGAAGAATTTAATCCAGGACATTGGCACAGACAGTCTGTCTTTTTTGACAGCGTTACCAATTTCTCTCACTACGAGGAATTGATTGACTACCCGGAAGGAGAGTGCCAAGACACAAGCTCGCCTTAGCGACACCGACTGTGCGGCCAACTACCCATCACCATCGTGGCATTCGCAGGATCCCCCCAACGGTAACCGAAAAGACAAATGTTTTAGCGAAGCAACTTCGTCTTGGAGCACGTGCAGTCGGCTGCTAACTATTCAGTGTCACCGATGAATAGGGCCTACAATGTCCCAGGTCGGTATAATTTTTGTCCTATCAATTTTGTCGGCTGTGTAACTATGTCAGTCAATATCAGATCGCTCGGAGAAAAATCGATCTAACAGAAGAGAGAACGAGCTCTATCATATACGTTATAAATGCGTAACACATTAAGAGCTACTATGACTCCTGCAGTCGCACTGATCCACAGTAGGGAAGTTGCGGAGATGGTTTCAAGAGATCCGCGTTCGAGTCGGAGGATGCGCTATTGTTTTGCCGGAGCCGACGTCGGTTACGTAATTATCATTTCCGAATAGCACCCACAGCATGTCAGTTTTTTTATACAACACAATTCGTTTCATCGTAGGTTAACTATGTAATCAACAATTAAAAATAAAGGGAAACTGGGGCCCTTCAGCTTATAGAGGATGAGTCCGGAGGAAAGGTACATCCTTTGAGGGGTATGGACATGTGCTCTATTCCGAAAGGTTTCCGAGATGTTGGTGTTGTCTTCAGTCGGAAACTGGTTTGATGCAGCTCTACATGCTACTCCATCCTGTGCAAGCCACCTCATCTCTGAATAACTACTGCAACAAACATCCTTCTGAATCTGTTTACTGTGTTCATCTCTTGGTCTCTATCAACGATTTGTACTCCTACCCCTTACTAAATTGGTCATCCCTTGATGTTTAGGAACGTATCCTATCGATCAATCCGTTCAAGTTGTGCCACAAATTTATCTTCACCCTAATTGTATTCAGTATCTTCTTATTAGTTGCGTTGTCTACCCGTCTAAGAGACAGAACGACTTCAGTCTCAGTTTCGTAGGTTTTTATTGAATAACTCTAAAACCGCGCCTCCCGCAAACACTTGTCACAGCACAAAATTAACTTATATTGAATGTCCCTTACAATAGGTCCGATTCATTTTTGCGCGTAGAAAGTCACAGAATATTGAATTCCAGAATGAGATTTTTCACTCTGCAGCAGAGTGTGCGCTGATATGAAACTTCCTGGCAGATTAAAACTGTGTGCCGAACCGAGACTCGAACTCAGGACCTTTGCCTTTCGCGGGCAAGGTTCCGATTTCGAGTCTCGGTCCGGCACACAGTTTTAATCTGCGAGGAAGTTTCATATCAGCGCATACTCCGCAGCAGAATGAAAATCTCATTCTGGAAACATCCCCCAGGCTGTGGCTAAGCCATGTCTCCGCAATGTCCTTTCTTTCAGGAGTGCTAGTTCTGCAAGGTTCGCAGGAGAGCTTCTGTAAAGTTTGGAAGGTAGGAGACGAGGTACTGGCAGAAATAAAGCTGTGAGGACGGGGCGTGGGTCGTGCTTGGGTAGCTCAGTTGGTAGAGCACTTGCCCGCGAAAGGCAAACGTCCCGAGTTCGAGTCTCGGTCCGGCACACAACTCTAATATGCCAGGAAGTTTCAGAATATTGAATGTCTTACGCGACGCGCATGCGCTGTAGCTTAGATGGTTTTTGTAGGCCAGTTTGAGGTAGTTTCCCGACTCGACACACCACAAGTGTCCCATATCAAATTGTTTGTCTCGAATGCCTCTAGGCTACAGTGGTACGTTGGAAACAATGACAATTTAAAGAATAACACAGGAAATAAATAACAATATACATTGAACATGTTCTGTCTCGGAAACTATTAGGAACTGGGCATATGCCCAATGGAGTTTTTTGTTCAGAATTACCACTCCTAACACCCTCCCCCCACCACCTTACCTCCTGAATCACCCTGTACTATGGTGTAAGAATTTGCATTAAGCGCTGAAACCGAAGATCACGAAATTAAACAAGAGGTCATGAAGTGAAGTAGTTTCAGAAGTCAACTTGTAAGTTTCTTTTGATCTGGGGCTCGACGTATCCCAGTTTTGATTTCTGTTTCTAAGTTTCTCCTAGTGCCGCTGAGATGAATGATGGTGAGGTAACATTTTTGTCATGTTCCAGTACCCTGTATTCTTCGTGTCCACAGCTGAGTAAAATTTTAAATGTTATTTTAATGAAGAAGGTGTGCTTCTTTCTCCTGAACACCTATTTTCGAGAATTTTAACTCTTAGGTATCATTTCGATTACTTTTCAGACTCAGAAGGAGGTCGCCAATTTATGGGGACATGAAAAGAAATAGGTTTGTTTATAAATAAATAAATCTTCTGCTACCAGTCACGATTTTTTATTTTACTATTCGCACGACGCGTTTCGAGAAATAATTCCCATTTTCAAGTGTTTTTTTTATGTGTGTTAAGCCATTTTTTTTTATATTGTCAGTGTGTGTGAGTCTGCTTCATTTTGTTGACTTTTGCTGTAATACATAAGAAACGCGATTTTTAGTTGGGTATCAATTCTTTCTGTGAGGTTAGTGGCTAAAGTTTGAGAACAATTTGTACTTACAGTTTTCTAATGGTCCATTTGTGTAGAGCCTCACACACACTTAACATCACACACATCGAAAATATCTTATATAAACAAAACAGTTACAAAGATCTTCTTACAGGTAGTTCAAAGAGATAGCATTATAGGTCTTCCACAGATTATGATATGCTTTTGTACAGAGGTTATTTATCTTAACAGTTTGGCTCATGAATTACTTATATTGATTTTACAATTGTGCTTATTTATATGTTTTACTACTTTTATTTAAGTATATTATCGAAACATCTGAAGAAATTCACTGATTCACTTTCAAGTTTTTCATTTAATATTTTATCTTCATATTTTCTGTAATGTGAATATATCTCCAGTTCTTCAAGCAAATCCATTTTATGTCCTTTATTTAGTCGGTGGAGTACTTTGACATTTTGCTCTATTTTTCCAAATGGGTGTCCTGTGTTTTGTATGTGTGTTGCTATTGCTGATGTAGTGTGTTTGTTGTGTGTGTATGCTCTAATGTGCTCTGTGTACCTGGTGTTGATATTTCGGCCTGTTTGTCCTACGTAGAACTTGGAGCATTCCTGGCATGTTACCTTGTATATTCCAGAGTCTGAATATGGATCATGATTACACTTTATATTATGTATTAGTTTTTGGTGTAGTTTATTGGATGTAGAAAACCCACACATCAAGAAAACGCACTTGAAAATGGGAATTATTTCTCGAAACGCGACGTGCGAATAGTAAAATAAAAAATCGTGACTGGTAGCAGAAGATTTATTTATTTATAAACAAACCTATTGTATCTACAGTCGCAGGCTTTCAAAAACCATTTATAATGGATCAAATCAGATGAAAAGAAATGATCATAATGGCTTAGGTAAAGCTGCTGGAAAACTTCGGTTCGTTGGTAGGATACTGGGGAAAAAGAGATGCTTACAGAACATTCGTGTGGTTCCTCTTAGAATAATGCTCACGTTTGTAGCCATACGAAATTATATTAACGCAAGGTAGGGGAGAGTGGGGGAAATACACGCACCTAAGGAAAAATTGATGTGAACCATTCGTTGCTTCATTAAAACCTACGAAAATATGTACATACCATACAATGGACATTTCTCCACATATTCCAATCGTCCGTAAATAGTTATAAACAGTACCTCAATTTTGAACATTAAAATAAAAAAATGTGCAAATGCTTGGTATTCCCCACCCCTAAGGGTAATGACACGCAAAGTACTGGGTAATAACACGTAAAACAAACAAACCATAAAAATGTACAATACTTGCTATTTTTATTTGCTTATTAGTTACTACAAATAGTAAACAGTATATTTAAGAACGAAATAATGTAATTCTACAAACATCTCTTATAATTTTCGTTTTTTACATTTTTATTGATGTGAAAAGAGTTAATTTTCTCATACAGCAAAGATCGCACTTGTAACCTTTTGGAGTGTTCAAGCCACTACATTCTTCATGACTCCATCTGTCACAAGAAATACATCGGTACCATAGTTCTCCATCTTTCCCAAACTCTCCACAAACTAAACAGGCATCTTCTGATATTGCCAATGGATCAATATCATCCATTTCACCGTCATCACAAATGTTCTGCAAGTCCATATTTAGGTCATCTTCGCTGCTACTTTCACTTTCTTGGTTGTGTTTCTTCTTATATAATGCCTGTTTCTTCTTCGAGACTTTTTTAATTTGCAGATTTCTTCACTTATCTGCTTTATCCTTAAGATTTCTTTTCTTGTTTCCTTCAGCTGTCTTTTTCATGGCTTCTTGTTGTTTCTTTATTGATAACTCCGTTAGCAGTTTATTCTTCTCTGGAGTTGCTGTAAGGATCACTGACTTTCCTTTAGGCTTTCCCTTGGCTTGTTTCATCTTAGGAAGAACTTGTTTTTGTTTTGGAACAGGAGATATGTCAAATACACTAACATGCTTGACACATGCACTTTTAGTTGATGTTGTTGTGACCTCTTCTAGGCCTACTAGAAGAAGAACATCTTCTGCTGTAGATCCAGGAATCTGTTCTTGACTCCTTTTGGGGATATGTGGCTCGTTTGTAGATGCAACCACTTCATTTCCATTTGTTAAATTCGGGATCTCTTCATCTTCAAGGACAACATCTCTGAAGATCTCACATTGTTGTAAGTCGTCATGCTGAAATTTGTTTGGATTGAAAGGGAAAATCCCACATGCCTTAAACCCTGACTGCCCTTTGCCCATGGTAGCGACATTAATATATGCCTTATTAAAAAGTTCTGCTAACTCATATGGTTTAAATTTTTGATACACCTGTGACTTCATATACATGTCACATTCACGATTGAAGGCTGATTTCAAAGAAGAAAAGAATGTAACATGTAGTGGTTGAAGCTTGTGAGAAGCGTGTGGAGGTATGGTTACCATGACAATAGAATGTTTTTTAGGAAATTCAAAAATATCTAATGAAATGTGGCTGCTGTGATTATCTAAAATCAGCAGCACAGGGTCATCAATAGTTGATATTACATTGTTCTGGAAATGTTGGATCCATTTGAAAAATAATGGCACATTGGACCATCCATTGACGGTACAACCGTATATTGCTCCAACTGGTCCACCTTTACTCTTCCTGGAGAAGAAAAACATAGGGGGGATGTAGGTACCAGCAGCACTGAAACAACGTATCACAGTCACGTTTTTCCCCCTTTCCCAATACGTGGCCCCACCTATTTGTTTAACACCTTGAGGAGCCAAAATTCTCTCAGGCTTTTGTGCAGTATTTATGCCTGTTTCATCAACGTTGAACTCTCGCCACCTCTTTAAATTTATATTTTTCAAAGACATGTTCTAAATTTTTAAAATATGCGTCCATTTTTCTTTCTGGGTTTTTCTTTTGTAATATCTACCCATCTGAAATTTAAAGAAAACCTCATTAGTATTGAAAATATAACCTACAAGGGGGAATACCACGCATTTCAACAGCTGCGTGGCGTTACCCCACTGTAAGTTCGATGACTAACCTAAGCATAACTCGGCATCTAATTCAAATAGCGGGACAATTCTACAATTAAATTAAAGGTTTCATCTAGGGTTAGTACTTGATATGCAAGAATTACATTCAAGCAAATTTTACTAGCACTAACCTTGCAAAATACAGCTGACCAAAATTACATGAGACACGCCGAAAATAAACAATACTTCACTGCTCCAACAATGCCACTGGAAAATGGCTGGCGTAAGCTGCGTTGTAGTTGTTACTCCTGCCGGAAGGATGTAGCACCAACTGGGAACAGCCTGCCCCATTCAAATTGCGTAAATCAGAGTGCGTGGGATTGCCCACATGCGTGTAATTTCCCCACCTTCCCCTACTGAGCGTATACAAGAAGGGCACGCGAATGGTCACGTGTTTATTTCGCTCGCGGGAGAGCGTCACAGAAATGCTGAAGAAAGTGCAACTATCCTACCAAAGCGTACTTAGAACGTTTGAAGACTCAGTATTAGGTGAGGAATCTAGGAATGTACTACAGCCCAACAGAGCACTTAAGCATAATTCCTCCTGTATCCCAAACCCAAATAGAACCAGATGAAACCCTAATATGTAGAACAACAGGAAGTCCCCTCTATCGTTCCTGAACTTCTCAGCGGTTCACACGGCATGGGTGAAGTTGTAGATAAATAAAGATTGTCTCACAGAATAATGTGTCTAGTTTCCACTTACTCTTCTCTGTCCCAGAAGGTTCGTAGGAAACTCCACTAATCCTCCCACAGCAGACATACCTGAGACGATAAGTTAAACAGCGGCGGCCGTTTTTGGTGTAGGACAACGGCAGTCGTTTGTGGTTATGTGAGCGTTACAAATGGTCGCAGGCTTGACTCGCGGGAGTTCGTCACCGAAATAAGGAAAAACTTTCAGATCCTTGAAAGCAAACGCACTATCTGGAAGATTCCTGTTTACCATGCTCTGAGTTTGTAAATTTGTTAGCAGGTAACAAGATCCCTGAGACATGTGTGCTATGTGGAGGATTAGCGGAATTTTCTAAGAACCTTTTGTGACAGACTATTCGGTATGTGAAGACCGGAAACCACATATGTCTTTGAGAATATGTCTACAGGTCGGAACACTTGAAAATCAATCTTAAACGTGAAGTCTTTTGTGTGAAGTTCAGTTACTCTGTATGTAAGCGGCTGTCTGCAAAGTCATTCAATAGCGGGGATATGCGATTTGCAACATTACTGACGTTTTGTCACAGAGAAAGAAAAGAATCGAAGCGATTGAAATGCGGTGCTGTAGAAAGATGTCGAAAATTAAATGGACTGATCAGGAACAGTGGGATTTTCCACAGAATCAGCGATGAGAGGAAAATGTGGAAAACATTGACAAGCAGAAGGAACAGAACGATACGACGTGTTTCAAGACATTAAGGAATATCTTCCATGTTAATGCGGATTGGAATATAGCTAACAAGTAACTGAGGACGTTGGATGTAGGTGTTTCTGAAATGAAGAGAAAGCTTCCCACAGGTAACAAATGCATGGAGGACCACGTCAAACGAATCAGAAGACAGATAAAAATAAATAAATAAATAAATAATGATTTTTGATGTTTGAAGCTGAAATTTTTAGTCTTCAGTTTGACGTGTTATTATAAGGGGCGATAAAAAAATTTCCGTTCAAAGAATATAGAGACCAGAAGCGGTATGTCAATCAGGAAAAATCGCACCGAGCACTGAAGAAATTATCCCACCGTAACACCAGGTTGAAGATACCTGTTTGGTAAAACGCTGTTTCCTGCTGCTTGAAGAGGTCCCTTAACTGCCTGCTGCTCTTTCTCATTCGACGGGAAGCGTCGATCCTTCAAGGCCTTTTCTAACCGACCGTAGGCTTAATAATCGCTTGATCACGAAACTTCTGCAATGCGACATTTGCTACATGAGGACGTGCGTTATCATGAAGTAGCAGCACCCCCGTGCCGCGGTTTTCTTGGACGTTGGTTTTCGACGGACATGCTGCCCATACACATTCTTCATTCTTCGGTGGGATGTCAGTCGGTGTTTGTCCTTCGATAGCTAAGACAAGAATAACAGCTTGTTGGTCCTGTTTAGCAAAAATGGCTCTGAGCTCAGTCCCCTAGAGCTTAGAACTACTTAAACCTAACTAACCTAAGGACATCACACACATCCATGCCCGAGGCAGGATTCGAACCTGCGACCGTAGCGGTCGCGCGGTTCCAGACTGAAGCGCCTAGAACCACTCGGTCATAGCGGCCGGCCTACTGTTTAGCAGCAGTAGTTCACGCTTCTGCTTTTATCCACACATGTCAGAAACACACGAATGCCTGTCGACATGTCGGTGCTTATATAACCGCGTCGGATTCGCTCTACACTACGTACACGTCCCCAAACCGAAACTTTTTGATCGCCCTTTATAACTCGCAGGTTCCTTGCAGAGAGCTACGTTTCTACATAGCTATTCACTTCTGCAAGCGTAAGTGCCTGTGTCTTCTGCTATTGTTCCAGGGATGTTGTTGTGTCTTCAAGTATTTACCAGCAGTTTGCCTCTTCTTGTCTGGATATGCCTCCACAGAGTGCAGCATTACCTGTAGTTAGCGGTAACTACTGCTGCTTGCAAAACCTCAGGGGCTTTGTTCCACACCGTTGCACAAGCGAATAACGATTATTAAGAGCCGGCCGCGGTGGTCTCGCGGTTCTAGGCGCTCAGTCCGGAACCGCGCGACTGCTACGGTCGCAGGTTCGAATCCTGCCTTAGGCATGGATGTGTGTGATGTCCTTAGGTTAGTTAGGTTTAAGTAGTTCTAAGTTCTAGGGGATTGATGACCACAGATGTTAAGTCCCATAGTGCTCAGAGCCATTTGAACCATTTTTTGATTATTAAGATGGCCTAAGACATCAGCCAGTGAATTAATGAAATGTGAGACAAGAATAATTTAAGTAATGAAATCAGGAATTAAAGCTTTGATCCCTCGATGTATTAAAGTACGTTTAGAACACATTTGAATTATACTGTTGCTTAATTCATGGAAAATTACTTTGCTGTGAACGATGGTCCTACGCATACTATACAGAATGATACAATCAGAAAGTGAGATAGTCCTATCAGAGCAGTTTCAGGCAAATAAACAGTTCACTACATCACAGTCACTGTATGTTGCACTACGTTCACAGTTCAAATTCTCAGCTCGCAAACTGATAAACCGAAGACTAACTTCCGAATAAAGAATGCTATAGTTATGCTCCTCCCTCAGAACTCAAACAGGTGCGGCCGCCAGGCCGTTTCAGCCCATCTCAATGCACGGCTCTCACCACCAAAAAAATACCTTCATTTCTGCGTTGCATCTCTGTCCCGAGATTTGTCGCGTGACACGCCACTCTATTCAAACTAATACCCATACACCTGACTATCATTCATTTACACTGTTCACAGTATTCAAATACAAGCAAATACATTACACAATTCTGTACCTAGCTATTTCTATCACATAGTATTTTATTTTCTTAATACAATAAATTTTGGCAACGGCCTTGCCACAGTGGATACACCGGTTCCCGTGAGATCACCGAAGTTAAGCGCTGTCGGGCGTGGCCGGCGCTTGGATGGGTCACCATCCCGCCGCCACGTGCTGTTGCCATTTTTCGGGGTGCACTCAGCCTCGTGATGCCAATTGAGGAGCTACTCGACCGAATAGTAGCGGCTCCGGTCAAAGAAAACCGTCATAACGACCGGGAGAGCGGTGTGCTGACCCCATGCCCCTCCTATCCGCATCCTCACCTGAGGATGATACGGCGGTCGGATGGTCCCGATGGGTCGCTTGCGGCCTGTAGACGGAGTTAGTTAGTTAGTTAGTTAATACAATAAATTTTGCTTTAACACATTGCACGAACCAGATATGCAACCGCCCGTCAGAACAACTGCTTTACTCTTTCTTGCCATTTTCTCATTGTTATTCCAATTCTTTTACAATTATTGATATATAAATTTATTATTAAAGGAAAGTCGAAGCTGAATATCAGTACAAATTACCCATTTATTAACCCCGTTTTAGGTACACAGATTTTTCTGTTATATTACAAGAGAACAGGTTTCCTGTAATCTTCTCGGTATCTCTTCATTGATAACTCTGTCCATCCATCTTATTTTCACCAGCCTTCTCTAACACCAAGTCTCCAGGGCTTCTAGCCGTCTTCTCCCTTGTTCTCGTATTGTTCAAGTCTCACACCCGCATAGACCCACACTCCAAACAAAAGCTTTCATCCTTTTCGTTATTTTCGTACTGATATCTCCTAAAGCGATAATAAGGATTAGCATCGTCCCTGTACGAACTTGTTACCCAGTAGATCGCTCTTTCCAGCGGATCTTCCGCATTTCCCAGCGTTCTTAGCCGAAGTAGTCTCTTTCAAAATTTTCTTTCCCAACTCGTTATACCAGAAAAACATCGGTTTTTTACACTTACAAATTGTTATATCTGCCACTATCAGGACCATTGTTACTATTATTATTATCACTACTATTAGTGGCAGCAGCTGCTGTAGTACATGTACTGCCAGTATTAACTTTATTAGTTCACTGTCAGTATAATATACTCAGCTGCTACTTCAGACACTCACATCATTTTAATACTATTTGCGAAATTATTTCTTAGGTAGGCATAATGGAAAAAATATTACTGTACTTGCGAAACCCTGGTCCGACGTAAGAGAGGGCCTGATGGCCCTAATCAAATCACTCTAAAGAAATAAATTAATGTTGATCACAATGAGTAAGTATTTCCTCAAATTAAATCAGTTTTGGCCTGCTGCATTCTGCTCACAGTTTCTTTCCAGCTGCTACCATCTCATGTGATCCTGTTTGCCAGATATAGGCATGGTATAGGCATGAGTATTGAAATACAGAGATATGTAAATAGGCAGAATACGGCGCTGCGTTCGGCAACGCATACACAAGACAACAAGTGTCTGGCGCAGACGTGAGATCAGTTGCTGCTGCTACAATGGCAGCTTATCAAGATTTAAGTGGGTTTGAACGTGGCGTTATAGTCGGCGCACGAGCAATGGGACACGGCATCTCCGAGATAGCGAAGAAGTGGGGATTTTCTCGCACCACCATTTCACGAGCGTACCGTTAATATCAGGAATCCGTTAAAACATCAAGTTTCCGACATTGCTGTGGCCCGAAAAAGGTCCTGAAAGAACTGGACCAATGACGCCTGAAGAGAATCGTTCAATGCGACAAAGGTCCAACCCTTCCGCAAATTGCTGCGAATTTCAATGCTAGGCCATCAAGTAGCGTCAGAGTGCGAACCTTTCAGTTTAACATAATTGATATGGGCTTTCGGAACCGAAGGCCAATCGTGTACCTTTGATGACTGCGCGAAATAAAGCTTTACGCCTCGCCTGGGTCCGTCAACACCGACACTGGACTGTTGATGACTGGAAATACGTTGCCTTGTGGGACGAGTCTCGTTTCAAATTGTATCGAGCGGATGGATGTAACGGGTATGGAGACAATCTCATTAATCCATGGAGACTGCATGCGAGCAGGGGACTGTCCAAGCTGGAGAAGGCGTTTGCAATTGGAGTGGTAGGGGCCCCTGATACGTCTAGTTACGACTGTGACCAGGTGACACGTACGTAAGAAACCATTCATATCCACTGTGCATTCCGACCAACTTGGGCAATTCAAGCAGGACAATGCGACACCCCAAACGTCCAAAATTGCTACAGAGTGGCTCCAGGAATATTCTTAGGAGTTCCGATGGCCACCAAACTCCCCAGACATGAACGTTATTGAACTTATCTGGCGTTCCTTGCAACGTGCTGTTCAAAAGAGATCTCCACCCCCTCGTACTCTTACGGATTTATGGAAAGCCGTGGAGGATTAATGGTGTCAGTTCCCTCTAGCACTACTTCAGGCATTAGTCGAGTCCACGCCACGTCATGTTGCGGACTTCTGTGTGCTCGCGGGGGCCCTACACGTTATTCAGCAGGTGTACCAGTTTCGCTCTTCAGTGTAGTTGCATCACTTCTAGCGTCTCTCTTCCATTTCTCTTTGATAAAGGTGTCAGAGTGCGAACCTTTCAGTTAAACATCATCGAAATGGGCTTTCGGAACCGAAGCCACTCGTGTATCTTTGATGATTGCGCGACACAAAGCTTTACTCCTCGCCTGGGTCCGTCAACACCGACATTGGACTGTTGATGACTGGAAACATGTTGCCTTGTCGGACGAGTACTCCAGTACTCCTATTCGATATCATATTATCTAAATATCATAGTCACATTACGTTACTTCATAAATTTCAGGGTCTTAGCTAAGTATGCAACCAGGCATTTCATTTCAGGACATAATTCGAATTTACTTTTGTTAGGAATCCGTTAGCGAAACTAGACGGGGAGCTGACAAAGTGTACGAAGCAAAATCGAAGTGGGTCGTACAATTTCAGAGACCTTTCGGAGACCCTGCCCACAGGAGCAAACTTTCCTCCCATCGTCTCTGCTTGTAACCGCAGGTCATTCACTGACTATTCTGAAATCCAGCGAAAGAATCGTTCGGGGGTAGGCGGTAAGGGGGTCAGTGTCGGAGGCTGTGTATTAACGAGTGGTAGGTGTGGGCTGCAGGGCGAGCCGGGGCGCCGCCGTGCCGAGGGGTTGCGCGGCTAACGAGCTCGTTACGGCGGGGCGGCGGTCAGCGCCGGCCTGCGCCGCTGCCAGACTGCCAGCCCCCACTCCCAGCCCCCAGTGCCAGCCAGCCGCTTAACGACGCTTCTCAGCTGAGCCTCCGCCGCCGCCTCCTTGTGGTCCCCGCCGCCGCGACAAAGGAGACCCGACCGGCAGAGCGGCGGGCGGCGAGCGGCGGGGCTTACATCTTTATTGGGGAGTGGCCGCAGGAAAGAGGAGCACACCGCGCTCTTAATGGCCGGACCCGCGTCTGATGACGCAGCCGGCGGCCTCCGGAAAGAAGCGCGGGGTGAAGGAGAGGGGCGCCCGTCTGCACCACTGGGCCTTGTAGCGCGCGAGTCGGGCGACTAAGACCAGCAGTGGAAAAGTGGAACAGAATAAAACTTTTTTGAGTGACTTTCTAATGGTAAAGCACAGCAATGTATCGTTCTTTTCTTGCAGGTTTTATTCGGCAAATCTAGATTTCGGCTAGTGCCTAGCCATTCTATTCTATCGCTTGAGCCTTGTCCCGCAGTTACGCAGGGTCGGCCATCGTTAATCGGATTTGGCATGTTAATGTTTAAGGGGTGGCCGGATGCCCTTCCTGCCGCCACCACGTACCCCTCCCCCCCCCCCCCCCCCCCCGTGACGGAATTAGTGTACCCCAACTATCTGCGTCTAGTGTAATCCATGGAATAGCGCGAAAGTGTTCAGATGTCTGCGAGCCGTGTAACTGAGGAGGAATGTGGTGACCAGCCCGGTATTCACCTTGCGGGATGTGGAAAACCGCCTAAAAACCACATCCAGGCTGGCCGGCACATCGGCCCTCGTCGTTAATCCGCCGGGTGGATTCGATCCGGGGCCGGCGCGCCTACCCCAGCCCAGGGAGCAGGGCGTTAGCGCTCTCGGCTAACCTGGCGGGTTAGTGCCTAGCCATTATCAGTGCTAAAAAATACAAGTACATGGTCAGGCGATAGTATAAAAGATTATAACTTGTGGCATAACCTATATAGCCTATACATTAGTTTATATACCAACATTTTATAGTATCAGATCATGTCTAATGCGTCCGTCCCCTGGTGTGCGGGTTCTCTCACATTTCATTTAAGACTGCTGTATAATGAAGATAGGCTATGCTGAGAACACATCGATTGGCTGTATGGCGCCCTCTGTGTGAGCTACGTGAGTGAGGCTGCTCTTGGTTTCATATTTAATAGAACGGAAGGCGGCGAATGTGTTACCAGTGAGGTTATGATGCCACACTCTTCGTAATAAGACATTAGGTACGTGCATAAGTTCGTAGTGTTTTTGTTTTGCACGTTGGTAATGCGGTTGCTATGGGTTAATTTATCGATTGTAATATTTTGTTTGTAGTTCTCGGTTACTTTTTGGGTTTACATATTTTCATTTTGTCTTCTGGAGATAGTGGGTGGAGCTGTCGACGCTAGGAAATGGAGTGCCCAGTGGAGAAATCGGAACACTTCTGATATATTCAGATTGAGGTGATAGCAGCGGAGGCGTATCGGGATAACGCTACTGGACAGAGCACGACACGAAAACGGTTTTCTCGTTTAAGGGAGATCGTTTCGACATTAGTAACTATCCACGTTCAGGTAAACCTTCGTGGCCTGATTAAGGTAGTGTAAGCGCATTAATTCGCAATGATCCACGTCACTGTACTCGAGAACTGGCAAATGTGATGAACTCTGATGATTCCATCATCTTGCGAAATTTAGATGCAGTGACGAAGGTTCAAAAATCCGGTGCGTGGGTACCGCATACTCTAATCCAAAATCACAAACATCAGCGAACGGCCGTATGTGCATCTCTGGCTGCTCGTCATCAACTGCCTCGTGAACAACACCGACCATTCCAATCTTGTATCGTTACTGGTAACAAGAAATGATGTCTGTATACTATCGTAAGGAAATGAAAGGAATGGCTGAGCCCAAACAAAGCAGCAACTCTCTGTATAATGCATCAGCAAAAGATAATGTCATGCATGTGGTGGAACAGCGATGGCGTGGTCTGCCACGAATTGCTTCCCCGAGTTGCAGCCACCATTGCTTACACTTACCGTCAACAAGTGATACGTCTTGTAGACGCAGTCCGCGATCAACGAACGCGAAGACGGCGTGAAGTGACGCTACTCCACATAAGGCCCGCTCGCATTCTGCTAGACCAACAAAAAACGCTATACAAGAGCTCCGTTTTGAAGTCATTCCGCGTCCACATTATTCACCTCATCTTGCGCCCTCAGATTCTCACCTTCCCCGTTCCCTATCGAACAGCCCGAAGTTCCTTTCTAGATCAAAATGCACTCCGAACATGGCTCGATGATTTCTTTGCCTCAAAACTAAGTGGTTTTTTCTGTCATGGAATCGAAAAATTATCCCAATGTTGGCAGACGTAAATACTCAAGGAGAAAATATTACTGATGACTGTTACAGGTATTTGTTGTGTTTATTAAACCTATGGAAAAACTGAGCGAGGTGGCGCCGTGATTAGCACACTGGACGCGCATTTGGGAGAACGACGGTTCGAACCCGCGTTCAGCCATCCTGATTTGGGTTTTCCCGTGATTTCCCTAAATCGCTTCAGGCAAATACCGGGAAGGTTTCTTTGAAAGGGCACGGCCGATTTCCTTCCGCATCCTTCCTTAATCCGATGGGACCGATGACCTCGCTGTTCGGCCGCCTCCCCCAACTCAACCAACCAACCTACGGAAAAACGTTACGAACTTACGCATGCGGCGGCCACATCAGAATTACGTTAATCAGAGATTAGTAAGTTCTCGAGCATAGCAACTGTATTACGCCATGAATTAATTTTGACTCCGATTGGATCCGACATATTATACATTGCCTGAAGAAAATGCGACACCCTCAAGTACTGTGTCCAGTGTCACCAACGTATATAACAGGTTTTAGTGTTAGTGGTTCATTTGCCGCGTTCATCGGCGTTCAGGTGGCCCTTAAGAGGCTCGTTTGAGCACCCTCTGCTTTTTCTTTGTAGGCAGTTCTGGCATAGCGGTTAACAATGGAAGCAAAAGAGAAGAAAATCGAGATACGTTCATTGGATTTGTCGACCTCGAAAAAGCATTCGACAAGGTAAAATTGTGCAAGATGTTCGAAATGCTGAGAAAAATGGGTGTAAGCTAAATGGATAGACGGGTAATATAAGTGTACAACTACCTAGAGGAAACAATAAGACCAGAAGACCAAGAACGAAGCCCTCCGACTGAAAAGGGTTTAGCACACGGAAGTAGTGTTTTGACCCTATTGTTCAATCTACACATAGTAGATGCAATGACAGAAATAAAAGGATTAGTGGTTGACGTTGCCAGTTTACATTACCAACTACGATTTTTCACTGCAGACTTTTTATGTTACTAGGCCGACTGAGCTCAAAAAGTACGACGATTTTCAGACACTGAACAATATAATAGACTGGTCTACCGATAGTTCGTCAATGAAAGCGGTAATAAGTGAAGAAAATTTGCGATCGTGAAGTAGGATTTTCATCCTCACGTGTTTTAGTAAAACGAAGGTTCAAGTGTGGGATTAAAATCGAAGGTGAAAGGATATCAAAGATTTACTTCTAGCATTGCTATCGTCAGTGAAAGTAAAGAAGAACTATAGGATGTACTGAACGGAATGACCAATTTAAAGAGTAGAGAATATAGACTGAGAGAAAACCTAAGAAAGGCACTAATGATAATGGTAACGTCTGTGACTTGGCCGGGAGACCCACCTGCGGGGAGACCAGCAATCTGGTGCAAGTCTTCTTAGTTGACGCAACTTCGGTGACTTGTGTGTCGATGAGGACGGAATGAAGATGGATACAACACAACACGCAGCCCGAGAGTCGAATCCAGGCGCCTCGCATGGCATTGTACCGCGCTGAACGCTCAGCTGCGGAGGCGGACGAAGAAAGACTTAAGTAATGAAAAGTAGCAGAAATGAGAACAATGAGTACCTTAAAATCAGAACTGGGGATTGCGAAGTTAAAGAATTCTAACTAGGCAGCAAAATAATCCGTCGTGGATGGAACAAGAAGTGCATAAAAGACAGGCTAGCACTGGCAAAAAAGGAATTCATGGACAAGAGAAGACCATAAACTCAGTATAAATCGAAATCCCCATGTCACAGACCCGAGAAGGTCTCTAGCTGATGATGAGTTTGGCTTTAGGAAACGTAAAAAGCAGAGGTAATTCTGACGTTGTGGTTGATAATCGAAACAATACGAAAATAAAATCGAGACAATTTAGTAGGATTTGTCGATCCGGAAAAAGTGTTCGACAATCTAAAATGGTGGAAGGTGATTGAAATTCTGCGAAAAATAGCGGTGAGCTGTAGGGAAAGGGGAGTAATATGCAATATGTACAAGAACCAAGAGGGAATTATAAGATTGGAAGACCAAGAACGAAGTGCTCGAATTAAAAAGGTTGTAAGACAGGCCTTTCGGCCCCCCTGTTCAGTGTATGCATCGAAGAAGCAATGAAGGAAACAAGAGAAAGATTCAAGAGTGGGATTAGAATTCAATCTGAAAGGATATCAATGATAAGATTCGCTGCTAACACTGCTGTAATGAGTATAGTGCGAACGCACACGCTATGCCCGAACTCGTACGGGACTTGGTAGATTAATCTGCCACGAGTAATGAGTATGATGGGCAAACATCTATTAGGCGCACTACGAATGTAGTGGTGTGGACATGTTGGGAATGAGGATCTCACAGGGAGCGTGCAAGGGATAAGTCCCTGCAGACGCACTATGTGCCCGCGGTGGCTCAGATGGATAGAACGTCTGCCATGTAAGCAGCAGATCAGCTTAGCAGCTCATGTATCGTAACTGCTGACAAGGATAATATACAGAAGAAAGAGAAAGAAAATTGAGAATCTATTAGATGACCAGTTTGCTTTAGGAAAGGTAGAGGCATCTGAGAGGGAGTTATAACGTTGCGCTTGATAATGGAAGCAAGACAGAAGAAAAATCAAGACACATTCGTAGGATTTGTAGACCTGGAAAAAGTGTTCGGAGATGTAAATGATGAAAGATGTTCGAAATTCTGAGAAAAATGGGGGTAAGCTATGGGGGCGACGGGTAATGTACAATGTACAAGAATCAAGAGGATACAGTAGGAGCGGAAGATTGAAAACGAACTGGTGGGAATTAACAAAGGGTGTAAGACATAGATGTATTCTTTCGCCGCTAGTGTTCAATATATAGATCGAAGAAGCAGTTCGCAGTTGGCTAGCGTTGCTGCCTCTAGATCACGGAGTCCTGGGTTCGATTTCCGGCCGGGTTGGGGATTTTTCTCTGCCTGGGGACTGGATGTTTGTGTTGTCCTCATCATTTTATCATCATAATCGTCACCATCACCATCACCATCACCATCACCATCACCATCATTATTCGTGACAGTAGCTAGACTGGATTGTGAAAAACTTGGGTTGCGTAAAAAAATGGGACTCTGTAAATGCGCTGATGGCCGAGCAGTTGAGCGCCCCACAAATCCAACATCATCATCATCATCGAAGAAACAATGACGGAATTGTAAGAAAGGTTCAAGAGTGGGATTAAAATTCAGAATGAAAGTATATCAATGATCAAATTCGCTGATGACTTTGCTAGCTTCAGCGAAAGTGAAGAAGATTTACGGACTTGTTGAATGAAATAAGCAGTCTAATGAGTGCAGAGTACTATTGAGAATAAACCGAAGAAAGACGAAAGTAACTGAGATGTAGCAGAAGTGAGAACAGCGAGAAACTTAATATCAGGATTGAGGATCACGAAGTAGAAGAAGTTACGGAATTCTTCTACCAAGGCACTAAGGTAAGGCACGACGGACGGAGCAAGGAGGACCTAAAAAGCAGACTAACATTGACAAAAACGGCATTCCTGGACAAGAGAATTCTATTGGTATTAAACGCAGGTCTCATTGAGGAAGAAATTTCTGAGAATGTACGTTTGGAACATAACATTATATGGTAATGAAATATGGACTGTGGGAAGACCGGAACAGAAGAGAATGGAAGTGTTTGATATTTGGTGCTACAGAAGAATGTTGAAAATCAGGTGGACTGCTAAGGTAACGAATGAGGAGCTCCTCCGCAGAATTGGCGAGGAAAGTAATACACAGAAAACACTGACAAGAAGCAGGGACAGGATGGCAGAACATGTGTTAAGACATGAAAGAATAACTTCGATGTTACTAGAGGGACCTGTCAGGGTAAAAATGGTAGAGGAAGAGAGAGAGAGGAATTGGAACTTATCCAGCAGATAATCAAGGACATAAGTTGGAAGTGCTACTCTGAGATGAAAATGTTTACACAGGAGAGGAATTCGCAGCGGGCAGCATCAAACAAGTAGGAAGACTAACACATAAAAAAGGTGTTCATCGCAGTCAGCACACCTTTGAAAAATAAAGATAGTTTCTGTTTGTGTTTATTAATTTTGGATTACAAGGCGTTTAGAAATGGTTCAAATGGCTCTGACCACTATGGGACTTGACATCTGTGGACATCAGTCCCCTAGACTTAGAACTACTTAGACCTAACTAACCTAACGACATCACACACATCTATGCCTGAGGCAGGACTCGAACCTGCGACCATAGCAGCAGCGCGGTGCCGGACTCAAGCGCCTAGAACCGCTCGGCCACAGCGGCCGGCAATGCGTTTAGACCCTGCTGTAATGTGGTAATAGACCCTGCACTATCGAATAAGTGATCGTTTATTTCATCACAACAATAAAGCGTGGTATTGTTTTCGATATAGCACTGGGACTACATTCGACACTACTTACGTTTCCACATTTTAGTGACGTCGTTTTAATAGCTCGCAGGTGTTTAATATTGAATTTTCTAGATATTGCACATATTTTAATTACCTATTAACACAAATATTATTAAATTTCAACATGTTCTAAAATTTTTATGAGGCACACCAATTTTTTAATTTCATTATTTCAATCTGATTTTGCCCAAGAACAATGCATTGAACAACAATATAAACTTTCAATTCACGAAGCTCAGGATTGAAGATTATAAAATGGATGTTAAAATGTGTTCCTCGATGACGTCTGACTTCATATATAACAAGTCACATGAGTTTCGGCATTTGGTACCCTCAGGTATGAAAGATGCTGCAGGACGAAAATAAATGAGTGCAGCAGGATTTCGATATTGCAATATTTCTAGCGACAAGAGGACATGCTGCTAGACCACAAGTCCACAGCTGAAGAAAACTGTATGTCTCGTATACGAGTTCCAGTCCGCTGCTTAGCATTCAGCACCGGACAAACGACGGGCGAACAGCACGTTCCTCGAGTGGTGTGGAATTCTGTAGCAGACGGTGCTTCTTAGCTTCGCTACGTGTGCACTCTCTGGGGTATGACTGCGGAATCTGCGATGAGACGAAAAGGATTGCGAGTAAATAAATGAGAACAGGCGACTGCGATTCGGTTGTGTCAGCGTACTCAACTCGTCCGTACATCAAGCACAGAGGGTACTGTAGAGCAATGCATAAGCACGCTACCAGTGGATGCAAAGAGGTCAGCCAGTGTTTGAGGGGAGACACGTTTCGTTGTAAAATGAGAGATTTTTTTTACTGAAAACATTTTTAGGTAGGAAAAATCAAGATAATGGATAGGTCTTTTTCTTCGTTATTCTACATCGATTTATTTTCTTTTAAGTTGAAAATAATAAAGGTTATCATAAAATTTTCATAGAAGTCTGAGGTAACTATCCATGTACGGCCTACTGGAAGAAAAGATTAAATTAACTTGCACAATCCTGTAAACAAAGAAAACAAATTGGCAGAAAAAACAAATACTCGGAAAAATACAGCTTAACTGAATCCGTTTACTGAGAGAAACATCACAGAAAAGCAAAACTACAACACTATCCCGCGTTAGTAATACTGAAATATTTGTAGGCACACATTACAATTTGGACAAAACAGCAATTTCTAAAAAAACGAATTACAAAATAACGGGTAATCGTTAAATAACTGTAGAGAGAAGAGAGAAACACATCTGAGCTCGAATTAGTGTACCTAGAACGGTACCAAGACAGACGGCGTGAGATATAACGAAGAATAGAGATGCAAGAAAAAAAGTGGGATAACTGGAAGAGCGCTAGAAAAATTAGACTAACAGACAGCAAAAAGAAGTTCTGTGTGCGTTTCATTCATAATGTATAAAATATTCTACCAATTTCTATTCTGACGAAACAATCAGTGCAGTGTTGTATAATACCCGTTCGTCGATAAGAAGATAAAAAAATTAATACCTGAGATTAAACATCAAATGAAATTATGAAAATTAACTGAACTTTTTATCATAGTTGAAACTTCATTAGATTAAAAGCTACTCCTAAACACCTGTGAATGCAATCCAGAAGTACATACAATTGCTAATCTCTGCGTTTCCAGGATTTCCTTACACGAAATACTGCACACTCGCACATGGAGGAGATACACAGAGAACCGTCGATAACATGACTCGTTCAGGCCGCCCAAGGGCTGCTACCGCAGTGGGTGACCACTACCTACGGACAATGGCTCGGAGGAACCCTCACAGCAACGCCACCATATTGAATAATGCTTTTCGTGCAGCCACAGGATGTTGTGTTACGACTCAAACTGTGCGCAATAGGCTGCATGATGCGCAACTTCACTCCCGACGTCCATGGCGATATCCATATTTGCAACCACGACACCATGCAACGCGGTACAGATGGGACCAACAACATGCTGAATGGACCGCTCAGTAGTGGCATCACGTTCTCTTCACCGATGAGTGTCGCATATGCCTTCAACCAGACAATCGTCGTGTTTTAAGGCTGGCTCTGAGCACTATGGGACTTAACATCTGTGGTCATCAGTCCCCTAGAACTTAGAACTACTTAAACCTAACTAACCTAAGGACATCACACACATCCATGCCCGAGGCAGGATTCGAACCTGCGACCGTAGCGGTCAGGCGGTTCCAGACTGAAGCGCCTAGAACCGCACGGCCACACCGGCCGGCGTCGTGTTTTAAGGCAACCCGGTCAGGCTGAACGCCTTAGACACAGTGTCCAGCGAGTGCAGCAAGGTGGAGGTTCACTGATGTTTTGGGATGGCATTATGTGGGTAGACGTACGCCGCTGGTGGTCTTGGAAGGCGCCGTGACGGCTGTACGATACATGAATGCCATATTCCGACCGACAATGCAACCAAATCGGCATTATATTGCGGAGGCCTTCATCTTCATGGACTACAATTCTCGCCCCCATCGTGCACATCGTATGAATGACTTCCTTCAGGATAACGCTATCGCTCGTCTAGAGTGGCCAGTGTGTTCACTAGACATGAACTCTATCGAAAATGCCTGGGATAGATTGACAAGGGCTGTTTATGGACGACGTGACCCACCAACTACTCTGAGGGATCTACATCGAATCACCGTTGAGGAGTGGGACAATCTGGACGAACAGTGCCTTGATGAACTTGTGGATAGTATGCCATGACGAATACAGGCATACATCAACGCAAAGAAAGACTTGCTACTGGACATTAGATTAACTGGTGTGTACAGCAATCAGGACCACCACCTCTGAAGGTGTCAAATGGCTCTGAGCACTATGGGACTCAACTGCTGCGGTCATCAGTCCCCTAGAACTTAGAACTACTTAAACCTAATTAACCTAAGGACATCACACACATCCATGCCCGAGGCAGGATTCGAACCTGCGACCGCAGCAGTCGCACGGTTCCGGACTGCGTGCCTAGAACCGCGAGACCACCGCGGCCGGCTCTGAAGGTGTCGCTGTATTGTGGTACAGCAAGTAATGTGTGGTTTTCATGAGAAATAAAAAGGACAGAAATGATGTTTATGTTGACCAATGTGCCAATTTTCTGTACAGGTTCCGGAACTCTTGGAACCGAGGTGATGCAAAACATTTTTGGTGTGTGTAGTAAAAGTGCTGAGACACCAGACGCGAGATGCGGCGTTGGCCATAACGTCGTCAATTACACCGCTCCAGTTCCCTCTAAAGGCACTGTTCATGATATGTGTCCTCGAAGTCTCAACAAAATCTTCTTGGTTTTCGGGTCGCGATATTGTTGATGCTTTTGATTGCTATATCCATCATCAGTGTAAAACCGCTGAGTGCCAGGCCTGCTTTCTTTTTTTTCCGTTATTGTAATTTCCTTCCCCTGCCACACATGGGTAGAGGAAGGATGGCTGCTGCACAATCCGCCGCTCTTCAGCCGAGTTGCATTCAAATAGTAAGAGGAAACTTATACATCAAAAGGACGGAAAAGGGGGAAATAAAAACACAGTAAATGGGGACAATGGAAGTTAAAACATACACTACCAAGGGGACATCCATAGGCGGACAGTTAAAAAAGCCGACATAAAGTTAAAATAGCACAGTCGATGATTAGTGGGGCACTTAAAATACACTGGAGTCCCACACGCAAACGAAAAGTCAGCCGTAGTATAAAAACACACCGAGCGAGAGACATGTGAAAAACCACTGTAGGTGACAGAGCAGACATGAAGATTAAAAACCACTGGTAGGGACCTGCCGAGCGATGGGAGGACTGAGAGGAGCGAGAAAGAGGGGACAGGAAGGTGCAGTGGGGGGGGGGGGCTGGAGGGGGTGGGAGGGAAAGAAAAATGGGGGCAGGGTGCTCACCAAGAGGCAGGAGACGGGCTGGGCGGGAGGCCAAGTCAGGAGGGAGCTCAGAGACAAGAAGGGGGCACAGGAATGGTGGGGGCTTAGTAGGGAGGAAAACCACTCAGGGGAAGGGAAGAAGAGGGGATAGGGAACCCTGAGTAGAAGGACAGTGAAGATGGGGTTAGAGTTGGTAGGAGGGATACATGTCAGGGCGAAGTTCATCATCTGTCTGGGGTAGATGCTGGAAGTTGCATTAGGAAAGGAGGTGGAGGGTGTGGAGATGGAGAGAAGGCAGACCACAACGGTAAAGGTGCAGGAAGAGGCTGGGGGTGGAGAGGAAGTGGAACACCAGGAGGCATGGGAGATTGAGTTGGCAGACGATGTACAGGGCGCGGGTGTGTTCAAGGAAAAGAACAAGATGGGAGAAGGGGATTAGGTCGTAGAGGATGTGCATGGGGGTCAGAAGGTGGATATGGAAGGCAAGGCAGAGGGCTTGGCATCCTAGAATTTTGAGGGCTTTATAGAATGTGGGAGGGTTGGAAATCCAAGTGATGCTGCCATAACAAAAGATGGGGTAGATCAAGGTTTTGTAGATGTGAAGGATGGTGGAAGGATGTTCAGCCAGATAGGAGTTTCAGGAGGTGATGTCTATTGTGGGCTTTGTGCTGGATCGTAAGGCGATGGGGAGTTCAGGTCAGATGACGGTTGAGGGTGAGGCCTAGGTGTTTCAGGGTAGAAGCGACGTGGATAGGACGACCATAAATGGTGTAAAAATCGCGGAGCCATAAGGAGCAAGTGGTACGACCTATGATGATTTCCAGGGCCTTGGAAGGGTTGATGCGAAGGAGCCATTGGTTGCAGCAGGTGGGGAACTGGTCGAGGTGGGTTTGAAGGGTATGTTGGGATTGTTGAAGGGTAGAATAAGGACCAGGAAGCTTTGTCATCAGGAAATTGGAGGAGGTTTGGGCATACGAGCAGTATACAGGAGATAGAGGGGAAAGGACGGAATCTTGGGGCAAGCTGATGGAGGGATAGAATGTATGGGAGTGGTATTGTGGGTAGTGGCATAGGAAGAACGATGGGAGAGGAAGAAAGCAACGAGATGGACGAAATTGATGGGGAGAGCATAGGTCTGGTGTTTGAAGAGGAGCCCTGGATGCCAGACACAGCCATAGGCATTTTGGAGGTTGAGGAAAACAAAGATAGCACAGTGACGGTAGTTAAGTTGGAGGGACAAGAGATTGGTAAAGTTAAGGAGTTGGTCTTCACTCAGTAAGGGGATGAACGTGGTGCTGGTTGAGGTGGCCATGATTACGATGGGAGAGGATGGATTTGAAGGCCTTTGGGCCTGGTGCAGTTTTCTGCTTATGTAGGTTCCATTGCAGTATTTGGCACCTGTCACAGAAGGCCATAGCTGCACGTGCACTGTAGATGAATTGGGCATCTAATAGCAGCTTCAACCCACTGCACAACTTAATGACGTCATGTGAAGCGATGGCAGGGCCAACAAGACACACAGGCTCTGCAACGAGCTTGTGATGTCATACTAGTAGACTTCTCTGCCAAACTTCTGGTATGTTCGGCTCTGGGCAGGGTCCACTGGAAATCAATACTGATAACATACTAACTAAAGTTCTTAATTCTGTCATGTGCTATCGAGAACTTGCAATCATTTAAATGCGCAGTCAAGAATTATTAAACTCGTCATAAAAAGTTACTTGCCTCCCAGCAGAGTTGGCTAATGGCACTAGCAAGACCTGCAATGTCGTGTGCTGTGACGTACACGCCATGGAATGTCTTTCTCATGGGCGTCAGCATGAAGGAAACAAAGGCAGAAGTATGATGGTGCCAGAGGCAGCAGTCATGCCTATATAGGAGGAAGGCAGGGCCAGTTCCAACACATACTACAAATTAGTCCCACAACTTCCAAGCGGGATGACTTTCGCTACTTGGGCTACCCTCAAGGGCAAAATAGATGCTTCGGAAGCTCTCCCTGCTGCCATCTGCTGCCGTCCATCACTGCCTGCAGCTGTCCATCGCCTTGTGCTGCTATCTCTCTGTCCATCTGCCTACAGCTGGTGCATCGGCCACTGCCTGCCCCTACCACCTGCCACTCATGCCTGTCACCACTGCTGCCGCCCCCCACTGCTACCTGTCACCACTGTGCTGTCCTTTGGTCCCCATCTCCTTGTTGACCATGTCTTCATTCTCTTTCCCTATCTCGGTGACACCTGTCACCACTAGACTGCACATGCCCCCATGGACACCCCCACCACCACAATCATGTACACATCCCCTTCCCCTTCCCCTGACCCCATTACCTCCTGGAGTGCCTCATCTGGGCTTACCCCTTCTGCTCCACTTCCTCTCCTTGTAGGCTCCTACCCTTTCATTTCCTCCCTTCTTCTGTATCCCCACCTGTATACTGACCCTGCTCCTGCTCCTCCCTATGCCCTGACTCATGCTCCTTCCCCGTCATTACCACACATTGGGACAACTTTCCTTCCCTTCCCACTCATTCCTCCTTCACCCCCCCTCTTCCATCACACCATCTGCTGAACCACTGTCAGCACCATGGAGCACCTACTCTCCACCCTCACATGAGGAGTCTGTGCCCCACCACCTCCCATTCCAACTGGTCCCTCATCCTTCCTCCCAGACAACCCCCACCAAGAAACCCACTAAACACCTGATGATGACACCTCCACCTCCTCCTTCAAGAAACCACAGCCCACACCTCTTCCTTCTGATCCTCTCATGGACACCACCCCTTCTCCCACATTTCCAGCCTGCATGCATTTGTCTTTTCAAACCCTGATCCCAAACTCCTCGAGGCTCACACCCTCACACTCGATATCCCAAAGTCTATCCCCAATGCCTTCATTCCTCAGATTATCTGCTGCAGAGACGTCCTCCGGAAACTTCCCCATATCATTTTTGTTCCACATGCATCTCTCACACATCTTCTCCTCTCTCCATCAGCCCCAACCCCTCATTGTGTGGCAAACCTCACTGCTGTGGTCACAAATCTCAGCCCTGTGGTCATGGAGGTATAGGTGTTGGCAGAACTGAATTCCCACCCCGCCCTGGAAATCTGCTCAGTGTGGTGCGTTTACAACAACTCTGGCCCTATCTTTTTGATGTGCGTGTTCACAGAGTCTGTCTCCTCTATAAATCACCTCCTCACTCATCATCCTTTTTACCCCTCACACACCCCTCCTCAATACTACCATTGCCAACACTGTCTCCTCTACAATGACCAAACCCCCTTCCACCAACCATGAGTTTACCGATCCTGTTCGCCCCATCGATTAGCTCGTCCACCCCAATTCCTTCCAATCACCCCTACAGCCGGAAATATCATCTGTTTCATGACCATCATCATCCAGAATATGCACCCCTTCCAAAGCCCTCACACCCTACAACAGATATCCCTTGCTGCCTGCTGTGTCTTCCATTTGCACACATACAGCATATACTCCCACAACCAGGCCCAGTTCACCTTCACCTGCCTTGACACCCTCATTTCAGGCTCTCCCCTCCTCCATCCATTCTGTTCCCCCTCCTCACCCTGGTATACCAGCAGAATCATCTGCTGTACCTAAACATTCGCTTCCTCCATGCCAACAAATACCTCTTCATGCATACCCAGTCCCAGCACCAGATCGACTCTGTCCTCAATGAAACCTTCCTCAAAAATCTCCATGTTGTCCACACCTCTCCCTACCTTCTTCACTGTATCAACAATCCCCTTCCCCTAATGCGAGGACAGGTCGCAGTTGGCCACCTCAAGCATATCCCTGTCTGGCCACAAGCTTTGCTCAATGACCTGTCCGAACACCTCATCCTCAGCGCCTTTTTTCCCTCCCTCATCTTCACCTGTACTATCTATGTCCATCTAGCAGCTCCTTTTCACTATGGATTCATCTCTCATGTTGACTACACCTTCTTTACTTATGTGATTTCTGTAGACCTCAACATCCACAGCCAATAACCTGCCACTCTTTGGTGATGGCATCAGTTCCTCGCTACTCTCCAAAGTGACCTTGTTCTGCTGCACAATGCACCTCTTGTGATGGCGCCCTTGCTTTCCCTACCTCCTTGGTCATGCTGTCACAAACGTCCTTGGTCCCCAGTCCTTCCCACCATCTCCTCAGCAAAACCCTCACCTACTACTCCTATCATGCTGTCCCTCTGAAGTCCATCCATGACTACCACTGAGCCAACTGGGATGCCTAACTGGAACCCACTGCCTCCCAGGTCGAAAGCTATACACTTACCTTTCAGAATCCTGCTGACTTCACCAATGCCTCATATTTTCCCCAGAAGACCATCACTGATGTTGTGGAGCCCCATGTTCCTACCAAACTAACAATGCACACCACCCTACTCTTCCTCCACAGGATGTCCTTTCTCTCCACAAACCCCACAGACTCTACCACTGCTTCCCCGCTCCTCTGCCAATGGCAATTACAATGACACATCTGTAGCCTCTTAACAGCAAAGAAACGCTGGGACTGGCGCCAGCCATGACTCAATGCCATTCTCCTTGTCAACTCCTCCACGTATTGGTCTGCTTTCCATCGCCTTACTGGTAGCCATTCCACCCCACATTACCCCCTTCTCCATGACGCTTTCCTGATGACCTCAGTAAGGCTAACCATTTTGTTTCCCATCTCTCTGATGTCTTCTCCATTCCCAATGATCCTCACCTTGATCGCTTCCTCTCTCCCACAGTCCTTGAATGCACTGACACTTCTGTCCTGCCACTAGCCTCCAGTTTCCAACACTAGGATCAATTACACCCCTCAGATTTAAACAGCCCCATTACAGTACATGACAGCAAATTCATACTCAACTCCAAACACAACACTGCCCCTGATCATGACTGTGTCACCTACTGCCACCACAAGGGATTCCCCCCCCCCCCATTCTTCAAATGGTTCAAATGGCTCTGAGCACTATGGGACTCAACTGCTGAGGTCATTAGTCCCCTAGAACTTAGAACTAGTTAAACCTAACTAACCTAAGGACATCACAAACACCCATGCCCGAGGCAGGATTCGAACCTGCGACCCCATTCTTCCTGGCTGTCCTTACTACCTTGTATAAAGTAATCCTCTCCATTGGCTTTTACCCCAACCTGTGGAAGACTTCTCACATCCTCTTGTTCCTTAAACCCAAGAAACCCCCCTCCGACATGTCTTCCCATCAGCCCCTCTGCCTCATCTCCATGTTCAGCAAGGTCTTCGAGTCTGTCCTCTCCCAATGTACCCATCACCAGCTCAATCAGCACCACCTCCATTCCATTACCCACCGTGGCTTCCAGCCCTCCTTCTCCATTGATGACCAGCTCCTTAACCTTACCAATCTTCTTTTGTGCCAACTTAACTCCTGTTGTACGCCTATCATTGTTTCCATCGACCTCCAAAATGCCTATGGCCATGTCTGGCACCCCAGACCTATGCCTTTTCTATCACCTTCATCTGTTTCATTGCTTCCTTCCTCTCCTGTTGTCTGTCCTATGTCACCATCCACAATACCCAGCCCACCCGTTTTATCCCACTGTGTGCATGCTCCCATCTCATCTATCTCCTGTATACTGCAGATATGTACAAATCTCTCCTGCCTGTTCACCTTCTCAAATATACTGATGACACTGCTTTATTGGCCCTCTTTTGTACCCTTAAATAGTCCTTTAAACCCATCTCAGCTGGTTCACTACTTGGTGCAACCAGTGGCTTCTACATATCAACCCTTCCAAGACCCAGGCAATCACCAAAGGTTGTACCACCTCCTTCCTCCAGCTCCACGATTTTTACCTTACCATTTATGGTCATTCTGTACCCGCCAGGTTAGCTGAGATTCCTTGGCTTGGATAGGCATGCTGGCCCCAGACCAGTCCGCCCTGCGGATTAACGACGAAGGCTGGTGTGTTGGTCATCCTGGAAGTGGCTTTTAGGCGGTTTTCCACACACCACTAGGTGAATATGGGGCTGGTCCCCACGCCCTGTCTCAGCTACACAACTCGCAGACATCTGAAACACGTTTGCACTGTTTCATGGTTTACACTACATGCAGACAGCTGAGGTACACTGATTCTGTCCTAGGGGTACAAGGTGGTGGCAGGAATGACATCCAGCCACCCCTGCAATTAACCATGTCAAATCCAATTGTAACCATTCTGACCCTGCGAAACCTGTGGGACAAAAGCACAATCAAAAGAAGAAGGAAGAAGATTTATGGTCGTTCTGTCCACCTCATTCCTACCCTGAAATACCTTGGCCTCACCCTCGACCATCACCTCACTTGGACTTCCTATCTCCTTGCAATCCAACACAAAGCCCACAATAGACTCTTCCTCCTGAAACTCCCATCCAGCCAGACATGGCAACTGCATCCCTCCACCATCCTTCACACCTACAAATCCTTGATCCATCCCATCCTTTGCTATGCCAGCATCACCTAGATTTCCTCCCCACCCAGATTCTATAAAGCCCTCCAAACTCTCGAATGCCATACACTCCAACATGTACCCAGGCCCTATATGACCTCATCCCCTCTTCCTTGAACACATCCGAAAACTGTATGTCATCTGCAGAATCGATCCCCTTCACCCCCTGATGCCTCCTATCCTCTCTACACTCTGCCTGTTGCTGTGCCTTTACCAATGTATCCCACCCTCTCTTCATCTCCATATCCTCCACCTCCTTTACCAAAATGCCTTGCATTGCCTATCTCTTCCAGATGCTGAGATTCACCCTAATATCTACCCCTCCTACCAACTCTAATCCCACAGGTCTTCCCTCTTTTTCCCTTCCCCTGAGCTGTTTTTTTCCTTCCTCCTATCTCCCTCCCTTGTCCAGCACACACCTCCTACAAGTCTTCCCTCCCTCCTGGCTTGCTTTCCCTCTCCCTCGCCCACCCCACCCATCACCTGCCCCTTGATGTACCACTCGACCCCTTCACTTTTCCTGCCACCATCTCCAGCCTCCACATCCCCCTCCCTCTCCTCTCCCCTCTCTTCCTTCTTCTCAGACCTCCCCTCCCTTGTCAGGCCCCTGAAAGCAGTTTTTAGTCTTTGTTGTGGGTGTTCTATCTCGTGCAGTGCCGTCATTCCAATGTAGATTTTTAATACTGTGGCCAACTTATATCCTGTACTTATGAATTTAGTGTATTTTAAGTGCTAGGCACATCGCAAACTGTGTTTTTATCTTTATGTGTCTTTTTTTTAAACTGTGTCTCCCTATTAAAGTCTCTGTGTAAGCATATGTTTCAACCCCCATTATCTCCCCCCTTGTTATGTATGTTCTACTTGTTATCTCCTTTTATATGTATCGTTTCATCTTTTTTTCACATATGCTGAAAAGCAGCGGATTGTGCCACTGCCAACACTCCCCTGCCCGTGTGGGGTGGGGTAATGAAATCACAATAAAGGAAAATAAAAAACCAGCTCTGACTTCCAGTACTTACACAGAATTCCACGAATAGGAGTAAACACGCCAATAACAGTCGATAGCATTACACAAACAGTCGCTAGAAAGCAAACAGTGCACCCAATCACGATACAGTTACCTAACGTCATCTCAAGGAACGTCCCTAAGCCTACCACGAAATCCTCGCCATCTTTTACAAAACTTTCTTTACTTCTTGGAGATCTCCCTTCGTTCGTCATTATTCCAAACAGTCCTATCTCTACCTGCTTTCTGTACTCTATTCATATCCTCTTGAAAAATAATTATTCTTCATTGTACATTACCCTTTATCTTAAAAAAACTTTTTTCATATAGCTTCTCAATGCATTTCTTCCACTTCATCGCAACTCATTCTCTTATATAGCCTACCGACTCTTAAGCTAACTTAAATCTACTGAGCTCAGATGCATAAACTAAGGGATGAGGCAATGCAGCAGCACACAACAATTGATACAAACAGCAATGACAAAAAATGTCTATTGGGAAAGCAAGTAGCAGTATATCTAAACTAGAAAAGCAAATGCAACATTACAACTAATATGAGGCAATGTGCAGCACCAAAAAAAATAAATCAGTAGTAAAACTGGCTTAATACAATGTAAAATTCAGTAGCACTATGCCTGGCAAACAGCAGCAGCAAATGCAATAACTTATACCTAAATATGACATAGCTCAAGCAGAAAAATTAGTACACTAAGACAACAATGCAGATAGGGGTAATGTCTATTCACATCTTAATGTCTATGTCATTAAAGTGGTGCACCACAACAACTTATTCTACCAAAAAATTACCAAGTACTTGAAAAGAAAATTATTAGTCCCTTCTTATTGTTATTCCCTTTCCAAGTGCTCCTTTTTTTGAAGAATGTGGATCATAAAATTATTATTTAACAGATCGTTTGACAGAAAGTGTTCACATCAGCAAATGCATTTAATTACCTCTTATGTTATTTGATTTTCAAACAGTTGAGCAGAACTGAACATACTCAGACATTTCTTTCTTTATTTATTCTGATCAACACTAAACTGACACACAATATTTTTAGCGTAACGCAATCTGACTTTCAATAATCCTTACAAAAGAATGGCCTGACTAACAATAACCTATACCTTTCATGAATCACTTACCTCACAAAAATCTTCGTTACTCGAACTACTGCAATACAGCGAGCGCCAATACTGCCAGCAAAATAAAAGGTTCTAACTACAGAAGGCACTAACTACTGACAGGCATAGTTAGCAAATGAAAGATTTTGATAGAGAACAAACAATGTATTTACCTTAATAATGTTGAAAAGTCATCATATATATATATATATATATATATATATATATATATATATATATCAGTTCATGATATACAGTATTACAAATTTCGTTTTTCTGACGGACACACGTCCAGATCGTCCGCTCTCAAAACTCTGCCATCTCTCTTCCCACATCCACCACTGCTGGCGGCTCACCTCCAACTGCGCAACGCTATGCGCTGTTCACATGCAACTGCCCAACACTACAATAGCGAATATTTAAACAATGCCAACCAGCCACAGACTGCTCACAGCACAGTCAGTGATTTTTATACAGAGCGCTACGTGGCGTTACCAACATAAAAACCTAAACAGCCTACTTACACCTTGTTGCGTCACTATACCCATACTCCGCCTTCCATGCGCCTCTATGAAAGCTGTCTTGATACTTACCCTTCTTTCCAACCCTAATCACAAAGTTCAACCTTACCCTATCCTCCAATTTCCTCCTTCCCCCTTCATACACCTTGCCGACTTCTAGTTGTTGCCTGCTGTTCTACAGCGCCCAACACCGATACTCATCACGGTACTTCATCACGATAATTATTTTTCTTGTGTCATCTGGAGTCACCATTACACAATGGCATCATTCACATTCACCAGTGACTATATAAGGTGGCTATAAATTTGGAAGTTACAAGCACTCATCTACGTACGCTGTTGTGATTTACAACCGGAATTAGGTACCATTTGATAGGTTGTACATCGTATATATGAATATTTAGAGAAGACTGCCATTATGAAGTAAACTTTGTAGATAGTTAGGACCTTTGCCTTTCGCGGGCAAGTGCTCTACCATCTGAGCTACCGAAGCACGACTCACGCCCGGTACTCACAGCTTTACTTCTGCCAGTATCTCGTCTCCTACCTTCCAAACTTTACAGAAGCTCTTCTGCGAACCTTGCAGAACTAGCACTCCGGAAAGAAAGGATACTGCGGAGACATGGCTTAGCCACAGCCTGGGGGATGTTTCCAGAATGAGATTTTCACTGTGCAGCGGAGTGTGCGCTGATATGAAACTTCCTGGCAGATTAAAACTGTGTGCCCGACCGAGACTCGAACTCGGGACCTTTGCCTTTCGCGGGCAAGTGCTCTATCATCTGAGCTACCGAAGCACGACTCACGCCCGGTACTCACAGCTTTACTTCTGCCAGTATCTCGTCTCCTACCTTCCAAACTTTACAGAAGCTCTTCTGCGAACCTTGCAGAAGTAGCACTCCTGAAAGAAAGGATACTGCGGAGACATGGCTTAGCCACAGCCTGGGGGATGTTTCCAGAATGAGATTTTCACTGTGCAGCGGAGTGTGCGCTGATATGAAACTTCCTGGCAGATTAAAACTGTGTGCCCGACCGAGACTCGAACTCGGGACCTTTGCCTTTCGCGGGCAAGTGCTCTATCATCTGAGCTACCGAAGCACGACTCACGCCCGGTACTCACAGCTTTACTTCTGCCAGTATCTCGTCTCCTACCTTCCAAACTTTACAGAAGCTCTTCTGCGAACCTTGCAGAACTAGCACTCCTGAAAGAAAGGACGCTGAAGAGACATGGCTTAGCCACAGCCTGGGGGATGTTTCCAGAATGAGATTTTCACTCTGCAGCGGAGTGTGCGCTGATGTGAGTGTTAGTTCTGCAAGGTTTGCAGAAGAGCTTCTGTGAAGTTTGGAAGGTAGGAGACGAGATACTGGTAGAAGTAAAGCTGTGAGTACCGGGCGTGAGTCGTCTTACGGTAGCTCAGATGATAGAGCACTTGCCCGCGAAAGGCAAAGGTCCCGAGTTCGAGTCTCGGTCGGGCACACAGTTTTAATCTGCCAGGAAGTTTCATATCAGCGCACACTCCGCTGCAGAGTGAAAATCTCATTTTGTAGATAGTTGTTAATGCTTACTGCATTAAAGGTGATGGATTGTATTTATTATCAAAATGGCGTAATAAATGATTGCCTATACTAGCAGAAGTTGGAATGCCAGTAGAAATGAAACGGCAGGCGTAACTTAGGCCCTCGGTGGGAAATCTCGCTCAGGTGTGTTGGTCTGCTTTAACACAGGAAGTATCCCAAGACGGACGATTGGAGCACCTGAACACTGAAGCACAAAACAGCAGAGGACACAGTACATACAGTGATATTGCTAATTGCTTCAGCTTATTAGGGCTATAAAGCTAAACAGATGTGATCACGTAAATCTTATTTCCACTGAGGTTGCACACCACTGTAAATGATCTATGAAAGTAGTAGCTTCCAGTGTTTAGTATGTAGGTGATGTCAATCTTCTCGCGTTATTTATATTAGATTGCGTAGCCATAAAAATGGGAAGATTTGGATAATTGGTCAGTCATATTAGTTAGGAAATCCATTTGTATCTCTTTGTGTTCACTGGACATAGATGTATAAACATTTGTAATATATAAAAGAGTTTTAATCCAAATTAATGGATAAGCAGAAAAAGCATTTATCATTTGTAGTTACTAGTTCCTTTAATTATTCATTCATGTCGATGTTGTAATCTATATATTAAAGAGCAAGAGAGAGATCCTAAGATCTGTTTCATGGGTAGTCAGACAGGGCCAAATTTTCATTTTCGCGTTCAATATTTTCCGTTGCGTTTATTGATTTTACACCCACATGGAGTAGCATCTTGGATATGGCTTACCCTACCAGAATCGTACTTAAAGTCTTCTTATAGTAGTCATAAAGTGGTTCGAAACCTCGGAAATTTTCAAAAACGAATTTTTTTCCCATTTATTATGTTTAGATGTTACTGATAGTGATCACCAGCTTGCGTGTATGGCTTGCAGTGGTAAAGTCACGCGATAACATTAAAAATAATATTTGTGTATTTTATTTCTTTCTTTCCGCAGGCGTTGCGCTTCAGCCCGCTGGCTGAAATTTATTGATATTTATGTTATGTCATTTGTCGTTGTATTTTGTAGATATTTAATGTTACATACCCGTTTTATAATAAATATGTGTACTGTAAATTTGTGTACTTTTAAGAGAGAACTGTTAGCAGGGATCACTCCATGATAACTAGGGCGAAAGCGCGCTTAGTAGCACAACAGATCATTAGTTGTAACAATATAGAAAAGGCAGATACACAGAGTAGTCAAGAAAGCCTATGGAATGAGAAAGACCTAGCTTTGTTAGCAGCAAAAGGCACAGGTGGGGGGAATACCGATCCAAGGGAACTTTTTGAGGATGACATACACAGTCAAGCCCGTGGCAGGCAGTCTGATAGCGAAGATGAGGAACAGAGACAAAACTGAGGCAAACGTAAAGATACGGGACTATAATGTAAGAGTCCAAGTGGTAAGAATCGTGGTAGATCGCCGTCAGTTACACCGTCACGAGGCAGCTTATCAGGGGCACGCGGTGATGACTTTTTGAATACCAAAAAATGGAAAGGGAAATGGGCAGAAGATCAGCTACGAATAGAGGAAGAGAAAGTCACAATAGGAGAGAAGATTTAGATAACACAAGTGATTTGGACATCATTGCATACCTAAAAGCAATGGGAAGTGAAATGGGAAATAAAATTCAAAAGGTCAGCTCCGAATTGGCAAGCGAAATAAAAAAGGGGAATGATGAAGTACGCTCTGAAATAGGAAGTAAAACTCAAAACGTGCTGAAATGGGTAGTAATATTCAAAACGTTATTGCTGAAATGGGAAGCAAAATTCAAAACCTTAGTGTCGAGATTCAGTTGATAAAACATGAAACGGGGGGAGTGAAAAATGAGGTAGTGATGCTCCGAACAAAGCTAGAACGAGAGATTGCGGAGGTCAGAAGAACCGCGAACGAGGACCTATAACTAGTGACGAGGGCAAAGTGGGCTGCTCTTGAAACATTAGAGACGACAGAAAACATGACAAAGATAGGTAGAGGGTGCATTAACGAAGTTGCTGAGGCGCGTGACACAAGTAGAAATAACGCAGCTGCAAAAGACAGAAATTGCTCCAAATAAGGCATTGACCCGCGGAGCTCTCCCAATTTAAACATAACGCAGAAAGCGAGATTAAACAATTATCTCAGGAAGTCAGGTAGCAACCTAGTCAAAAATCATATCTCAGAAAAGATATATTTTAGGCGATTTGGAAAGAACAGAAACCCAAAGACCCAGTTCAAACTCAGCACGATCTTGTGCAAGCCCAGACGATATTAGAAAGTGCTCGAATGTAAGAGTTGCTCGGCAACTACAGACTGAAAGCGTATTTGCAGGGCAACGAAATATCGCTAGAGATATGGCCCCGCGTCTACACAGGGCACAACTGGGTCGCAAATTCCGAATACGGAGAACAGCAATGAGATATTTCATATGCATAATTGTTACCCGATAATGCTCACCACAGAACATTTTTCCAGTGACGGAAACTTGACAGGGAGTAGAAGAGAGGAAGCCCAAGGTAATGGTGGACAGGAAACGTTAGAAAAAATGGTTCAAATGGCTCTGAGCACTATGGGACTCAACCTCTGAGGTCATTAGTCCCCTAGAACTTAGAACTAGTTAAACCTAACTAACCTAAGGACATCACATACATCCATGCCCGAGGCAGGATTCGAACCTGCGACCGTAGCAGTCACTGCGGTTCCGGACTGAGCGCCTAGAACTGCTAGACCACCGCGGCCGGCGGAAACGTTAGAACAAAGTGAGAATGTGGTAGGCTGAGTGGGACGAAATTGTAAAGAAATGTTCGATTTTAAGCATTCTATCTCTGTACGAAAATTCCAGCATTGCAAAAACGAAGGTAATGTTTTACACCCAAAAACTTTTATTGGGCAATTTGATTTATCATTGAACCGTGAATTTACTTTCAAAACCTTCTCTTAATAATTTACTTTATTTACTAGCGATTCATCAAGAACATTAACACATTTAATCACACTATGTGAGTGTGGAAGTAGTTGCCAGTGGGTAAATGACGAAAACAAATTAAATTTCTCTCAACAAATGGAAATTTTATTCCTAAAAGCCCTTCTTTTTTAAACAGGTTTAAAATTATAATCAGAAAACACCCTCTAAATATTAAGTTACAATTTATTCAGAGGCAGAAAGAACAAATATTGACAGTATGAGCTTTTGGGCTGAGAACTTTGACGCTGCCTTTTGACACGGCCGTAGTCACGACCGCTCACAACAACCTCTGAAAGACTACACTGGTGCAAATCTGCAACACACCAAATTACTTTAAACTAAAAATTTTAACAACTCACACAAGCACATGAACTATGCACCCCGTAGAAGGGATGGAAATGCTACAAAACTCTAACACCGAAGGTGCAACTTGATTTAAAAAAGAAACTCTTACGGTGGAAGGGTGGGAACTTTATATACTAAAATGACCATTTAAAAAAAAAACAGGAAATGCAGTCTTATATAAAATATACAAACATGCTCTACATATCTCATATACCGCCTCTCAAGATGATAGGCAAGATAAAAACAAATTTCAGGAATTCGGCCGTTGCACTTCAAGCAATAAATTCGTTAACACCGAATCTGACAAACATGACACAGGGAGCTATTAACGTCTGGCAGACTGACACGGAGATTACCGAACAACCCGAACCGCAGGTTGCTCTAACCCGCCACAAGGGAAAAACGGACCACCCAGTTCTTAAATAACCACCTTCCCACGGGTGGGCAAACGGAGAAGAATGGTGGGACGACCCCAAAACAAAGCGGCTGGTGACCTCACCAAGAAAACAAGTAGAATTTAACAAGTAAATGAAACTATATATCTCCAATCGATCCAACCGCCAAAGACGATTGCCTAAACAAACTCGAGCAGACTGGCGGCCTACCACATACTAGCATTCCGGACGACAGACAGACACTGACTGCCCCACACTGACCCGGCTGACCAACTGACCAGACTCACCGCCTAGCGAGCTCATAGCGCCCCTTAAATGCACGTGAACAGGCTACCTTTCCCCTATCACACCAGAGGGGTCACCAAAGCTGTGATTGCCACAGCGGGGCCACCGCCAGAAACGGAGGGCGACTGCTTTACACTAAGCGCTGTGGCGCTCTCTTCAAAACAGCAAATTTTACCACAGCTCAGTCATTACCTCCTCATTGGCCTATGATGTACAAACTGCACTTCGTATATTCACATATCGAGAGAACATCGGCCGAATGCATGTGGAACATTGCAAAAATGTGCGCGTCATACGAAGAGATTCGTGAAGCATTTTTAAACAAATACTGGTTCGAGGAGACACAGGATAGGATCAAACAGGAAATAATGATGAGCAGAGATTTGGAGAGTTCAGGTTTGTGTAGTCCGGTGAAGTATTTCGAAAACTTGACCAAAATAAAAATATCTGTATTTGGACGACCCATGCACACTGGCTGAGATCGTAAGATTGTGTTACATGAAGTTGCCAATTTCCTACCAGCAAACACTCGTTGGCCAATGTGGAAGTGATGTAGAAGGATTCGAGGGTGTCCTAAGAGAGCTGGAGTTCGCATTCAACGAGCATCAAGCCCGAGAAAAATGTAGGCAGAAAGACATGCAAAGTGAAAGAAGGTAGGACAATGGAGGGAATAATAGAGGCCATAATTGGCAAAACAATGTAAATTGACCACCTCACCAAAATATGGACAATAGATATCGTAGTGGGAACAGTGTACAGTGGAAGAACTATGGCAGAGAATATAGGCAGCAAAATGAACACAGATGGGAGCCACAAAGTAGTGGCACATCATGGGGCGACAATGGAGAAACTCGTTCACGGTCTGATGGGGTGGAATGGATAACAACAGGAATTGGGAACAATCGATTGAAACTGGACCACCTAATCCTGGGAGAGTACGCCAAAATAACATGGAAACTGAGCAATGGCCAGGCTGTTTCAAAACATACACCCACGTACCTTGCTGTATATTCTGAGGATCTTCCACATCATCAACTCTGCAAAAGACCGAAACGTCCCCTTAAAAAAAATTAATGAATGACTCTGCTGATAAACGCCTTACGTTATTTGATTTTCAAACAGCTGAGCAGAACTGAACGTACTCAGATATTTCGCTCTTTACTTATTCTGATCAACACTAAACTGACACACAATATTTTTAGCGCAACGAAATCTGACTTTCAATAATCTCTACAAAAGAATGGCCCTGACTAACAATAACCTATACCTTTCATGAATCACTTACCTCACAAAAATCTTCGTTACTCGAACTACTGCAATAGAGCGAGCGCCTATACTGCCAGCTAAATAAAAGATTCTAACTACAGAAGGCACTAACTACTGATAGGCATAGTTAGCAAATGAAACAAACAATGTATTTACCTTAATAGTGTTCATGATATATATATCAGTTCATGACATCCAGTCTTACAAATTTACTCTCTCTGTTGGACACACGTCCAGATCATCCACTCTCAAAACTCTGCCCTCCCTCTCCCCACATCCACCACTGCTGGCGGCTCACCTCCAACTGCGCAACGCTACGCGCTGTTCACATCCAACTGCCCAACATTACAATAGCGAATATTCCAACAATGCCAACCAGCCACAGACTGCACACAGCAGAGCGCTACGTGACGTTACCAACATAAAAACCTAAACAGCCTACTTAATAGTCCCCATGCTCCCCACAAAAAAATTTTACAAATTGCTTTGGGCAGTGGCCAATACACATTTGAAAAACTTTTTCATAATTACAATAACAAAGAAATCAAATTCACACACTTATTGATAAACTGTTGGTCAAAAGCAATGATTTTCTCACAGTCCATAAAGACAAGTCTTGATCATTCATCACAGTAAAATTGCAGTGTTTTTCTCAAAGTCTGAGCAGTAAAAGAAAATGCACACGGAAGTAGTGGATTTCCATGCAGTCTTGAAGAAGTAGTATTGTCCTTCCAACGGGAAGACAGTGCTGACTCTTGACATGCAGACATGTAATGGGCCACAACAGAGCAAACCCACAGCAGAGTCAGTGGAAGTTTAGAAGAATTGTGGTAGGTAGGTAGACCCACTGTAGTCCTGGTAGGGATTATGGTATTGGTGGGCCATCAAAGGTCGAGACCCACTGCAGTCCTTGTAGAGATGGTCAGTAGCCATCTGTTGCGACTGTGCAGGTGCCCAATCACCATCGCGAAGAGTCTTGCGGACAATATAGCAAGTCCATAAACCACCACTTGTGCACTCACAAAGTTTTTGGAATTGTCCTTAGAACCAGCAATGCTGTTAACAAGTCCATTGCTGTATTATCAACACACGTGCAAACACTAACAGTCCCAACTTCTCACCTATTGTGCATATACTATGACCAACAGAAATGTGTGCACTGAAATGAATGCTTACAAGTTACTCAATTTGATGAACTGGTGCCAATTACAAATTTATGGCATAAGAATACAATTACAAAGGTACAGAAAACATCATTAAAGAATATAACAATACAGATAACATTTGTAGTAATACAGGCTTTACAAAAGAACCGAAATAAAGATATACATCAGTGTTACAGGAATTATGGCATAAGTAAATACATAAAAGATCAGAGTAGCTTTCGAAAATAATGTCTAAACATCTTTACAAAGTAAATAACATATTATTAGAAAAATTCTACAACATAGCTCTTATCAGATAAACACATAAAGAGAGGAAGATCACAAATACACAAGGGTACACAAACAAATAGCGGAATAACACAAAAGGAAAGGACAGGGTTTGTTTTACTGCAGTATGTTGCAAACAAAACTTTCTTTACTTTTTGGAGATCTCCCTTCGTTCATCATTATTCCCAAAAAGTCCTATCTATACCTGCTTTCTGTATTCTATTCATATCCTCTTGCAAAATAATTATTCTTCATTGTACATTACCCTTTTTCTTAAAAAAACTTTTTTCGTATAACTTCTCAATGCATTTCTTCCAATTCATCGCAACTCATTCTCTTATATAGCCTACCGACTCTTAAGCTAACTTAAATCTACTGAGCTCAGATGCATAAACTAAGGGACCTGTCAATGCAGCAGCACGCAACAATTGACACAAACAGCAATGACAAAAAAAATGCAAATAGGCAAAGTAAGCAGCAGTATATCTATATTAGCAAAGCAAATGCAACATTGCAATTAATATGAGCCAATGTGCAGCAACAAGAAAAATAAATCAGTAGTAAAACTGGCTTAACAGAGTAATACAAAGTGAAATTCAGTAGCACTATGCCCGGCAAACAACTGCAGCAAATGCTATAACTTATACCTAAACATGACAAAGCTAAAGCAGAAAAAATGTTACAGTAAAGGTGGCCATGTCTAATACCTATGTCACATCTTAACACTAAAGTGATGCGTCACGATAACTTACTCTAGCACACAAGTTACCAAATCGTTAAAAAATTATTTATGCAATTCCTGTGAAGGGAAATGTCTATTTGAGTTCCCTTTTTTTTAAGAAAGTCGAACATAAAATTAGTGTTTAATGGATCTGTAGACAGCAAATTTTTACATTTGTACATCTATTAAATTTTATTTTAACCAATGCTGCAGTGCAGCTAGAAACTAGACATTAAACAAAATAGGCAAATATATATACAAAGCAAAGCATGAAACATCTTTCACTAGCCATATGGCATTTCATAAGGCAGTAAAAAAAATCTAACTAGAATGACAGTAGTCATAATCAGGTGTGCAGATGTAAGAATATTTCCTATCAATTCACAAGCATTTCAGGAAGTAGCACAAAGTACAAGCTCCACAGTGTAATAATATGTTTCCAGGTAACGAGCGTATCGTATTTGCGATGCTTTCTACAAAGGAATGTCAACAGCGAGGTTAATGGCCTCTTTTATCTCCACCTAATGGATTTTTCTCCAGGAAGGTGGCACAGCTGGGCATCCACAATGCATTACGTCAAGGTCACTTACCTTTCTTACCGAAATACACTCCTGGAAATTGAAATAAGAACACCGTGAATTCATTGTCCCAGGAAGGGGAAACTTTATTGACACATTCCTGGGGTCAGATACATCACATGATCACACTGACAGAACCACAGGCACATAGACACAGGCAACAGAGCATGCACAATGTCGGCACTAGTACAGTGTATATCCACCTTTCGCAGCAATGCAGGCTGCTATTCTCCCATGGAGACGATCGTAGAGATGCTGGATGTAGTCCTGTGGAACGGCTTGCCATGCCATTTCCACCTGGCGCCTCAGTTGGACCAGCGTTCGTGCTGGAAGCGCAGACCGCGTGAGACGACGCTTCATCCAGTCCCAAACATGCTCAATGGGGGACAGATCCGGAGATCTTGCTGGCCAGGGTAGTTGACTTACACCTTCTAGAGCACGTTGGGTGGCACGGAATACATGCGGACGTGCATTGTCCTGTTGGAACAGCAAGTTCCCTTGCCGGTCTAGGAATGGTAGAACGATGGGTTCGATGACGGTTTGGATGTACCGTGCACTATTCAGTGTCCCCTCGACGATCACCAGTGGTGTACGGCCAGTGTAGGAGATCGCTCCCCACACCATGATGCCGGGTGTTGGCCCTGTGTGCCTCGGTCGTATGCAGGCCTGATTGTGGCGCTCACCTGCACGGCGCCAAACACGCATACGACCATCATTGGCACCAAGGCAGAAGCGACTCTCATCGCTGAAGACGACACGTCTCCATTCGTCCCTCCATTCACGCCTGTCGCGACACCACTGGAGGCGGGCTGCACGATGTTGGGGCGTGAGCGGAAGACGGCCTAACGGTGTGCGGGACCGTAGCCCAGCTTCATGGAGACGGTTGCGAATGGTCCTCGCCGATACCCCAGGAGCAACAGTGTCCCTAATTTGCTGGGAAGTGGCGGTGCGGTCCCCTACGGCACTGTGTAGGATCCTACGGTCTTGGCGTGCATCCGTGCGTCGCTGCGGTCCGGTCCCAGGTCGACGGGCACGTGCACCTTCCGCCGACCACTGGCGACAACATCGATGTACTGTGGAGACCTCACGCCCCACGTGTTGAGCAATTCTGCGGTACGTCCACCCGGCCTCCCGCATGCCCACTATACGCCCTCGCTCAAAGTCCGTCAACTGCACATACGGTTCACGTCCACGCTGTCGCGGCATGCTACCAGTGTTAAAGACTGCGATGGAGCTCCGTATGCCACGGCAAACTGGCTGACATTGACGGTGGCGGTGCACAAATGCTGCGCAGCTAGCGCCATTCGACGGCCAACACCACGGTTCCTGGTGTGTCCGCTGTGCCGTGCGTGTGATCATTGCTTGTACAGCCCTCTCGCAGTGTCCGGAACAAGTATGGTGGGTCTGACACACCGGTGTCAATGTGTTCTTTTGTCCATTTCCAGGACAGCAGTTTGCGCTACAGTGACAGTCCATATAAAAAAAATTTCACAGGTCGAGAATTTGCGTTACAAATGTGTAGAAACAAAATCCTATAAATATAACAGTGTCCAAAAAATTTTCGCCGGCATTCTGATACATTCGCACATGTACACACATTTCATAATTATTAAAGTATGATTCTTGGTTTCCAACCACTACTCATTATTCCATACCTTATTATACATATACATATTTGTCGCCACTTCTTCAATATTTCATCATAATAAATACGTAGCATAATCAAGTTCGTCAAATAGCATCAGCTTATTGATCATAAACATACCTCAACAGCGTAATACACATCGTCGTCGTAATAATAATATCAAAACACCTCAGTCAATCCTCAAAAACGTCGTAGCTTTCTGCAATAACTTCAAAACCTAAAAAAAAATTCTCTGCTCATTTCAATAGTGTCATTTTCTATGGCTTCTTGAAATAAATGGGCACCAAGACCGACTTTAGAAGAATCCTTGCTAAGGTAGAAATCTTATGACAGATCTGGATGAGCTAGTATTGACCCGTTAAGTAGCGCTTCTTTCAGAGAATTGAATTCCAACTGTGCCTGTTCTCCCCATTTCCAAATAGTATTTTTTCCAGTGAGAGAACAAAGTTTTGGTGTAACTAGAATTTGCATATTCAGAAAACGACGGTAAAAATATACGAGACCTAGAAAACTGTGGACTTGTTTTTTTGTGGATGGAACTGGAATGACTCTGATTTCTTCTAACTTTTCAGGATCCGGCTGAATGCCTTCAGAAGAAATAATGTGCCCCAAAAACTTCACCTTTGTCCCACCGAATTCAGACTTTTCCGAGTTAAATGTAATTCCAGATTCTGCAAAAATACGTAACACACTGTTGAGGATGCGATTATGTTGTTCCCATGAGGATTCTGCTATCAGAATATCGTCCACATATAAGGTGATGTGACGTTTTAAGAACTCAGGTAATATGGAATTTAGCCCGCGAATAAATGTTGCCGAAGAAATGTTCCAACCAAAAGGAAGTTTCCGAAATTGATAACAAACGCCGAAACAAAGAAAAGCTGTGTATTTTCTACATTCTGGATGAAGTTCGAGCTCATAAAAGCTGGATCTGAGATCAATGGAAGACAACATTTTTACACCATTAAAATTTTGAAGAAGTTTTCCAACGTTTGTGGCCTGTCTGTTTTAGGAATGATGATAGTATTGATCTGTCTCGACTCTAAGACAACCCTGATCGATCCATTTTTCTTCTCAACAACATGTAATGGATTGTTGTATGAGCTTACTGCACGCTCAATAATGCCCTCGTCAACCATAGATTGTATTTCTGTTCTAACACGGTCCCTATAATGTGCCGGAATTACGTATGGTCTAACACAAAATGTAATATGCTCACGAACACGAAATTGGTATTGAAATCCCTTCATTGTTCCTGTCTTGTGAGTAACAACTGTGGAATGTGCGTGTAAAATCTCAAGAAGGTCCTGCCTATCAGTGTCATTACAATCCTCAATTGTTTAAATTTTATTCTGAATTAACTCATTAGTATCAAATACGGCGTTGATATCATCCCTGTCAGTACTTGCAGAGTGATTGTTAGTGTCAAGTTCCGTCGAAAATTCCGAACTGTTGTCTAACAGAAGGTAAAGCTGATTAATTTCCTCGTGATGGTTTGAGAGGCAATCTTCAAATTTCAAAACTTTTGACTTACCTTCTTTCTGTAAACTTATTTCAGCAACGTGAAAATTTAAGATTGCTCTGTATTCATTCAAAAAGTCTACTCCCAATATAATTTCCGTCGACAATAATGGAACAATAAGAAAGTTCGTAGAGAAGCTGTGGCTCTGACAAAAGAATTAAAGGTTGGTTTGTTGGCGTACACCTACACTTTTTCCAAAAACTGCACCTTGCAATTTAATTTTACGTAAAGGAAGTGTGGGGCAATTGTTCGATTTGTTGCATTTGCAAAAAGCTGATTGATTAATTACTGAAATGGGACTGCCAGAGTCAAGTACTGCTGTAAATTTTACGTCATTTACTGTAATGCGAATTACAGGATAAGAAATGTTGTTATGTTTTACGTCGTGTTCCTGGAGTAAAATGTCCCTAATGTCTTGCATTTTTACGTAATTACTAGCCACGGCAGCTACGTCGTCAGCTTCATAAGTACGTTTTTTGGCTGCCAGCCATGTGAGTCACTGCCTGCTGTCTCTTTGTTGGCGCATGTTGGTACTGGGATTAGGAGACCTAACTTCTACAAATCCACCTTGTAGAGAGGGCCCTGCCCTGTTTGAATTCCGCCAGTTCTGATTGAATTCTGGTCTATTGTTAAGGTTATATCGTCTGTCGTCATGTCGGTAGTTGCTGTAATTTTTTTCTTGTCGGTTACGTGGTGGAGAATTTCTCCATGATTCATAACTGCGCGGTGAACCGTTGCGTCTGAAGTTATTCTGTCTCCTTTGATAATAATTATTTTGGTTCCCACATTGTCTGTTTCTCTGATTGTCTCTATAATAGTCATTACCGCGGAGAGGTGATCTTTCCCTGTAATTATTACTACTCTGCCAACGGTTGTCATACGGGTGGTGTCTGTTTTGGTCACGATTTGCGTTGTAATAATAGTCTTCTCGTGTCCAGTTATTATTTCTTTCATCGCTCAATCGTGACGGATGTGACCTGTAATTGTTGTGTTCCTGTTTTCGCGTCCTGCGATTGTCAGTGTCAATATCCAATTCTTGTAAGAGTCCCTGAAAAGCTTCAATGTCGTTTTTGCAACGTTCTGCCAATATAATATGTCGTAAATGTTCAGGCAATTTGATTAAGCAAATGAGGATGAGTTTTGAGGGGCTGTATGGGTTTGACAGATACTGATTCTTACGCAACATGTCTTCAAAATATTTGACGAGACTTGAAAATTCAGATTGTTGGAAATGTTTCATCATTATGATGCTATGTTTTACGCGATCTTCAGTAGCTTGAGACCAATATGCTGAGAGGAAGGCATGATAAAATTTTCCTTCACTGTGACAATCGTGAATGACCGATCGCATTCTTACAGCTGGTTCATTCTCTAAGTAGCCACACATAAATTCTAATCTGTGTTCTAAAGACCAGTTGGGAGGAAAACAATGAGAGAACTGATGAAGGCACACTTGTGGATGATTTTCGTTGCCAGAATTCTTAAATGTTTTGAATTTACGTGTAGTAATGAACAGCTTATAGTCAAAATCATCATGTTGGCGAGTCGCATATCGGTCATTGTTACGTCGTGTCGGCGGTTCCATTTGAAAATTCGGTGCACCTTGCCAATTTCTTTCATAATTTCCGAAATGCCCTGTGTTATTATTTTGTGGCTTTTCCGTATTTCTAAGTCCCTCTTCCCGTGTTGGAGCGCGAGTCTCCTCTGAAATATGTAATTCTTGTATTACTTGTGCCAGCTGATCTTGTACTTCCCGGATCTCTCTTTTGTGTTGCGTATTAATTTCATTCTGATTTTGTTTGAATTTGCTAATTTGTTCGTACTCTTTCGTGTCATTAAAGTCTACCGGTCTTGTGTCATTCAGATTATCATCTACCTTCGTAGATAAATTATTTATTTGATCCGGAAGTTCGACTACTTTCTCTGATAATGAACTAATTTCCTCCATGTGTCTTTCTGAACCAATTTTCAGAGTATCTACTGTGTCCTTAAATTTTCCTGAGTTTTTGCAAGTTGCATAGCCGAATCGGTAGATGCAGCTGAGTCAATTTTAGCACGCAAGGTTTCGTGATTTTCATGAACAACAGTTTGCAGTTCTTTTATGGCAGCTTCGTGATTCTGTAATGCATTTTCATGCCGTGAAAAAATAGGTTGAAAATTATCACAAATTTGTGTTTTTACGTCATTACAGACTTTTTGACACTTCGATTCGATGTTATGTAACTCAGTAGTTAAATCTTCACGTGTTTGTTGAAGTGTTTCTTTAATTTGCTTCTGATTTTGTTCCATTTGTTGCTGTGAATGTTTTGGATTTTGTTCCATTGCGTCTAACTGTTGCTGTATTTGTCTCTGGTGTTGTTCCATTGTGTCTAACTTTTGAAGATTTTGTTCCATTGTGTCTAACTGTTGCTGTGTTTGTCTCTGGTGTTGTTCCATTGTGTCTAACTTTTGAAGCTTTTGTCCCATTTGTTGCATTAATTGTAATAACAATGCACTGGTGTCTGAAACATGTCCCTCAGTGCTATTCGGTAGTGCATTTGAACCGGGAATATTCGCATTCTGAAAAGCAGAAAATGTGTCTTGACTTATTTGAGAAAACGGTGAGGACGCAAAACCTGAATCTACAGTATTTGCAAGATTGTGTCCTGTCATTTCGCAACCCTGAGGCGAGCTGTTGCCGACCGATCGATCGATAATGGTTCCCTGTTCTCTAACTGTTTCACTGTCTACACCATTATTCGCCGACCGCTCCATTTCCTTATGCACAATTGCCAAATTACTACTTTGAATGTCTGTTAATTCATTACACGGTGGTGCTGATAAGCTACATTCGTCGTCACTATCATTTCTCAATTTACTTTGGAGCCTATTGTTACGTTTTTCACATGGCATAATTATCACGTATTTCACACGCTAACAAGAAAGCACAATTTGAAGAGCAAAAATAAGAAAACACATTAACATAGCACTGAAAATAATATCTAGTTAATTGCAAGTGCAGCTGCGGAATTCTAGGTGCATACTACATGCATGCCACAACTGTTTCACTGTACAACAATGAAAAACTACAACTACAAATGAAATTCTCTTTACAATTATGCACTAGCAATAAACAATAGCTACACTAATTACACAAACTACAAGAAAAAATCAGAAGATTCCAGGTTCGAATCCTGGCAGGGTCGCCATACGAAATGTCCCCTTGGAAAAATTAATGAATGACTGTGCTGATAAACCCCTCATGTTATTTGATTTTCAAACAGCTGAGCAGAACTGAACGTACTCAGACATTTCGCTCTTTACTTATTCTGATCAACACTAAACTGACACACAATATTTTTAGCGCAACCCAATCTGACTTTCAATAACCTCTACATATGAATGGCCCTGACTAACAATAAAAGAATTCATGAATCACTTACCTCACAAAAATCTTCGTTACTCGAACTACTGCAATACAGCAAGCGCCAATATTGCCAGCTAAATAAAAGGTTCTAACTACTGAAGGCACTAACTACTGATAGGCATAGTTAGCAAATGAAAGATTTTTATAGAGAACAAACAAAACCTTAATAGTGTTCATAATATATATATCAGTTCATGATATCCAGTCTTACAAATTTACTCTCTCTGATGGACGCACGTCCAGATCATCCACTCTCAAAACTCTGCCATCTCTCTCCCCACATCCACCACTGATGGCGGCTCACTTCCAACTGCGCAACGCTATGCGCTGTTCACATCCAACTGCCCAACATTAGAATAGCGAATATTCCAATAATGCCAACCAGCCACAGACTGCACACTGCAGAGCGCTACGTGACATTACCAACATAAAAACCCAAACAGCCTACTTACAAGACTTGTAACCTAACGGGATCAAAAATGGGCTGATGGTCTGAAAATGGACTTGCAAAGTCACCATGACCTCCCTCAAACAGTTGTTAAACCAAACTTCGCTTCCTAAACTACAGAAAAAAAACTTTAGCTTCCATCTCCATACACAAATGAAGATGAAAGTGTGTTGTGAAATCCGAATCAGTATATGACTCTTGATAAACAAAAGCCATATAATTTTATGAAAACTGAACAGTTACACCCTCAAACTAACAGTTTCCAATATATTTATTATATCTGTAATCATCTTGAACTTATTTTTCAGGGTAGTCTTAAGAAAATATTTATTTATTTATTCATGAAAAATTATTGTTTGTAATTCTCTTTGATAATAATGCTACAGGTTTTAACATTTTAATGTATTACATTTTTATACACTGTAAACAAAAACTTAAGTTAAAATCGGTGGTCGATCCGAACTCTTATTATAAAGATTAGTTGTCACAGTACATGTAAATGCAGTCTGTCAAAGAATGCTTTAGAGCACAATATTTGTGAATTGTTAGAGAATATACACGTTAGGGAAGCACTAGACTTGTACAATCAGTTTGTGAAATGATTTTTTTAATGCAAACCAAGAGATAAATATGACCATGTAAAATTTTGCGCAGGACATTCACAGAATTTCTTATAATTGTATAATAAGCAATAGGTAAGTTCTAGAATAATTGACATAACGACTTGTTTTGCATATTAATGGCTAAAAGAAGCACATGTAATTTATTGGACGACCACCTTGAAAAGATTAGGATACTTTAATATATCTAAGGGATGGATGTATGACAGAGAACATGGGCCTCAAGTCCGGAGAAAGATGGGAACTGCCATTTTTGAAAGAGCATAAAAAATTGTAATGTTAGTTAAATTTCTTTTAATAACATGAGTTATTATGTGTGTTATTATATATTCCAATTTTCATGTCTCGAAAAATTGTTCCAAACGTAAGGAGCAGACAGATTAAAATAAACAAGTAGTAAATAAATTTATGGCAGTAATCCCATGAATAAACGCAAAATGACTGTAGAAGGACATATAATGATTGAATTGTTCCTCTGTCCTCGTATTCTTATTAGTTCACTTGTACAGACAATTAATATTATTTTGTACTGGATGAGATAATTACCTCATCCTAGTACAAAATAGTTAATAAGGTGGGGGTATTGTAAGGTCGCTATAATTTCGCACCTTACAAACACTCATCTACATACTTTGCGACGATTTACAATCGGAATTAGGTATCATTTGGTAGGCTGTACATCGTATATATGAATATTTAAAGAAGGCTGACATTATGAAGTATACGTTGTAGATAGTTGTTAATGCTTACTGCATGAAAGGTGATGGATTGTCTCTTTATCAGAATGGCGTAATGAACGATTGCCTATACTACCAGAGATTGGAACGCCAGTGGAAATGAAATGGCAGGCTTAACTCAGGCCCAGGGTGGAAAAGCCCGTACAGGTGTGCTGGTCTGCTTTAACACAGGAAGTATCCCAAGACGGACAGTCAGGGCACCTGTGCACTGAAACACAATACAGCAGAGGGTGGCCTGTATTGTAGCGGAGCCAGAAGGATTACCAGATAATACTTCTGAAACTCTGAAAATCTTGGACGCAGCAGAGAGGAACGAGGAAGCTTTACCTCGGAAATCACGCAGGCTCGGTTATCTCTGAGGATTTTTACTCTGAGAAGCGTACCATTGTATGAATTCCAAATTGAAGGGTATAGGTATTTCCTCGCAAACCTTCCACACTGGACGACAAAAGACTAAAATATAGTTGCTCGGCGTTCGGAAGAATCTGTAGGGAGGGAGAATATTCCGTGGTTTTGAGAATATGATTCGTCTTCTGCCGTTACGAGGGAGGGAGCCGAGCTTTTCTGGGAAGCCAGCGGTGGAGAGAAAGTAGTCTTCTATTTTGAGCGCCCATGTTTGCCGGTTGCGCAGTACCAGCTTTTGTTGGTACAGACGGACTTTCTGTCTTTCCTCTCGGGAGATTTTATAGTTAGAACGGTTGGGACTGTACTGTTGCGAACTTATACGATTCTGGACTTCACCTCCTGGTAGGGAGTCGTCGTTGAGTATGCAGCGTTCAGTGATTGAGAGCACTTCTTCTGCCTATACTCACACTGAGATGTTATCTGAACTGTGTCCTGTGGCTGGGAGCTCGCGTTTTTCGTCTGTAGAATACAGAGAGGAGAAGACAGTATTAGATTATGCTAGTCGGGGGACCGTCTTCTGCCGTCCTAGTGTTTGAATGAGGTTTTTTTTTTTTTATATTATGTAGCTGGAGTACTTCCGTCGTCGTAGACATGTACGAGAACCGTCACTCCAATGCACTGGACGCAGTACGTAAGTGATATTGCTAATTGCTTCGGCTTATTGGGACTTTAAAGCTGAACACCTGTAATCACGTAAATTTTATTTCCACTAAGTTTGCCCACCACTGTAGGTCATCTGTAGTTCCCTTAATTATTCATTTATGTTGATATTGTAGTCTACATGTTAAAGAGCAAGAAGGAGGAGATAATTTCACCACTAAGAGATCCTAAGATCTGCTTCAGGGAGTAGTCAGATAGGGCCAAACCTTCATTTTCGCGTTAAAAAAAATGGTTCAAATGGCTCTGAGCACTATGGGACTCAACATCTTAGGTCATAAGTCACCTAGAACTTAGAACTACTTAAACCTAACTAACCTAAGGACATCACACACACCCACGCCCGAGGCAGGATTCGAACCTGCGACCGTAGCAGTCCCGCGGTTCCGGACTGCAGCGCCAGAACCGCTAGACCACCGCGGCTGGCCATTTTCGCGTTCAGTATTTTTTGTTGCGCACATTCATTTTACATCCGCCTGGAGTACCATCTTGCAACTGTATTCTAACTGTAATATACGACTAAAATATATTTTAAAAACCGTTAATATATTCCTATATGTGTACTTTACAAAATCTTCGTGTAGTCACTTTTGTGTAAAAAGAGTCAGTGTCGTCCACTGATGTATTTTTTACAAAATCATCTATTATTGTCACCTTTCACGTATTTTAACCAACTTTTGGCTGAAGAGCGGCTTTTACCCACTGCCATACCGACCCCGTTGTGGGGAATTGAAATAACAATGAATAAAATAAAGCATCTCCATCAATCAGCGGTTTTACTCCTGACGACGATGACGGCAGAGATAGCCACCGAAAGCTCAAGAATTTTATTGGAAGTCACGTGGCTTGAAAACCAAGAAAATTTAGTCAGTGTTCATGATAGCGCTAGATCCACTAGCAAAAGTCTACCAAGCGAAAGATGTGACATAGCGGGAAACTCCATCAGTTATTATGAAGATATGTGGAAGTAAAAGAATATACAGGGTGTTCCAGGAGAAATGTTCAGTAGTCACGGATACAGCAGAAAAGATCATTCGAAACAGAAAAGGCTAGTAAACACAGGCTGTTAAATGCATAACTTAAAAGCTATGAGCACTTCTTCATCTTCGGTATTGTGAAGCAAATCTCTTCTACTGCAAGCTCTTTGCTTTCCACATTTTAGAAGGAGGTAGTATGGCGCAAGAGAAGGAAAGATTGTCTAGAAAATATGGCATACCTTAAGAGCGGTGAATATAAAGGAAATGCTCTGAGCTTTTATGGTATCCACCTTAGAGCTATTGTTTACTGAATTATTTCTTTCTTGTTTTAGTTCGTATTACCAACTATCAAAATATGGGAAGCGACGAGATTGCAGTAGAAGAGATTTGTTTGGCAGTATCGAAGATGCTCTTAAAGTATGTTGTTAGAGCCCATATTTACTACATTTATTTTACCTTAGAATGATCGCTGCTGTCATATCCTTGAATACTGACTCTTCCCCATGGGTCATCCTGCACATACTACAGGTTGGGCTGATATAGCGCCTATAGCTGCGAGAATAAAGGAATTAATGCTCAGCACAAATGAAACTGGTATAGCGCCTAGAGCTGACTCAGACAACCACTGGATAATTTTTTTCAAAGCGAGAGAAGTTAGTAACATGAGATTCCCCAGTCTTGATTTCTTGAGAAAAGGTCCAAAACAAGGTTACCATGGATTTACTGCTGTTGTAAATAAATTTTTCTGAATTGGTAATGTGTAAAAATATGGTGCAAAAGGACAGTGCGCTAAACGGGAAGCTTGCAAGGTAGTATCACGAAACAATAAGTCAATGCAAATACCCTTCAACTCCCACAGTCAATTTTGCCCCCCATAGGTGAAGGAAAGCCTTAGCACTCAGCACGTGTTTTCTACTTGATGTTCGTTAATGATAGGTATTAAGTTATTGAAGTAAACTTGCAGAAGATGACACGAAAAGGAATAGAAAGGAACGAATTTACTGTTTTACTGTTGTATATTATATTACTACTGTGATATCGTGTTTTTTCATTAGCGCTCAAGCATTTCTTCTTACTTTGAAGATCACTTAAGTGAATTTATTTTTTGGAGCTCTTATTAACAGTTGGCTGTTTAATGAAATTAATTCCCAAGTTTGGTCATTACTGTTAAAAGATTAACCGGTCAGTCTTTGCTTTAATCTAGCTGTCATTGTAACACCTAGATTTTGGTCGGTGACTGGGGGGGGGGGGGTTGCATGTTGTATTCTTGTGTCAGATCTTGGGAATCTGCCATCGGCCCCAGAAAGATATCCACTACCCGTCAATCCACCACACGTGGCAAGTGCACGCCAGCGGTGTACGTGTGTGTGGCGTGGTGTTCCGGCTCCTGTCTTGCGGTAGCCACTGAGGCGGCGCGGTCTCCTCGCTTAGCACGGCATCTCTCTACAGGTTATGTTATTAACCTTATGACATCCGCACTTAAGTTTAAATCAGTGTGTCCATTACCCTAAGCCATCCTAGCCAAGCCTTGCTTCCACCTACCAAGTCTCGTCTTGCTTGATTTGAATATCTTTCAGTTTTTAATTGTGGATTGCTGTAAATTTTAAAATTGTTGTTACCCTGCAAAATTGTTAGTGCCCATAGGGCGCTCCAGATCCTTGGTGTAATCCTTGATCTTTAAATTTTAAAATATTGTCAAATGCTGAACCTGTAAAATTTTGATTATTGTTACCTTTCTGTTTGAAAAGTGATAAATTGCCATCCCCAAAAGTGCCCTCAAGTTATTTTAATGGTAATCCTGAACTTGTAATTTTTTTCTGAATAAGGGCCACCTTCCTCATTTGAAGTTTACTATCTAATGAGTGGTTTTCAAATTGTTATGGTAATGTTCCCTCCGTAACTGTAGTGAAGTCAGATTTGCCTGGTTGAAATCTTACGAATGCCTAAAGGGCTCTGGATCTGTATTTTTATGAATGTTAAACTTGTTGTTTAACCCTTTGACAGGTGTTGACGAGTTCACTTGTCATGCTGGCTGCTGCTCCCTGGGAGCTAATGACGAGTTTAGTCGCGGCCGCCAATAACCATCTCGTGTTGAAACATGAGACCGTATTGACACCACTGCTGACGTGGATGGTTTATGGCTACAGCTTTCCGATTCTGTGGAAGAACTTGTCGTCCGATTCTTTGTCTGTTGTGAGCCTAGCTTCGCTCTACAGTTCACTGTTCATCGGAATTTACATCAGTATTCTTCGCGTTCTGTATTTTGCAACGAAAATGGCAAGACGTCGTGGGTGCACTGAGAAAGAAGACGGAGATTCTTACGAGGAGTGACAGTGAGGATGAACTACTTGATTTTGACCAAAGTGATATTTCTTCCACAGAATCGGAAAGCTGTAGCCATAAACCATTCACGTCAGCAGTGGTGTCAATACGGTCTCATGTTTCTACACGAGACGTTAGTTGTTCTGAATGTGAAAAACCAGAAAGTGATACAGAAACGCCTACGACGAAATCACGTCTTAGCGATGACTGGAGAGAAAATGGTTTTCGGGCAGTTTATCACGCATCTGATGATACGCTTTCGGGACATGTGTATCAAATAGGGAAGGAGCCAAGTATTCTGTCAGTTTCCACGTTATTCTTTACAAAAGAACTGATGGAATGTAAGCCGACGAAACGAGTCGGTTTTATTGATTCACCAAAGAGAATACTCCAGAATCTCGAATATCAAAGTGGAAAGATACCGGACATGAATAAATGTATTGTTTCATAGCTTTTTGTCTTCTAATGCCTCGCGTGAAAAAGCTGACAATTAGCGAATACTGGACCAGAGATTTTCTTCTAAATACTCCAATTTTTAGTGAAATTATGTCAAGCGACCGCTGTTTGTTACTTATGAGAATGTTATATTCCAGTGACAACTCTGCCAATACTGGAGGAGGCAGATTATTCAAAATTAGGAACTTTGTCGATAAAGTTCGTTCTGTGCATTTATTGCACATAAGAAACTCTGCATTGATGGAAATTTGTTAGTATTCAAAGGACGCTTATCTTTCTGTCATCCATTCCATCGAAAAGAATTATATTCGAAATAAAAACATTTGTGTTATCTAATTGTAAGACTGGCTATGCCTTAGATTTCATTGTTTATACAGGGACATCAACAGAAACTGAGTTCCACAATTTGGTGACGTAGTGGCTACATTTATAAAGCCCAATTTGGAACGTGGGCATACCCTCTATCTCGATAATTGGTACTCAAGCCCAGCTTATTTTCCTGGCTTCACAGTCATAGGACGAATCCATGTAGTACTGTCCGAAAGAACGGACGCAACATGCTGAAACTTCAGAAGAAACCGAAACGAGAAGTATTCAGTTTATGTGTACTAATACAATGCGTGCTACAAAGTGGGTGACAAAAGGGATGTGTGGATACTGAGCACATGTAACACCACAGAAATGGTTGACGCGGGAAAGACTGACAGGAATACTGGAGGGAAAATTAAGAAACCACAAAGCATTATAAATTATAACTTGAATATGCGAGCAGTTTACCGATCTGATATCTTGCTTAGTTCTGTCGAATGTATACGGGAAACACTAAAGCGGTATGACAAGTTCTTGTTTCACGTTCTCGATCTGTGTGTTTTAAATACTCCTGTGCTAGACAGGTCACTAACCCATCTTACTATGTCGGTAGCAGAGATTCATCTGTCACTGGTAACCGAACTTGCGGAAACATTTGCACAGAGCGCAAGGGAAGGTGTTCTTATGGTAATCTTCTAAGATTTGTGAGTAGACATTTTCCAAACATTGTAAGAAGTGAGCATCCCAAGAAAAGTACGTTAATACGTAGATGCATTATTTCATGGAAACAGAAATAACCACATAAAAACGAATTACTAATCACAGCGCAGAACGAATACGGCAATGCTATCAGAAAAAACTTTGAAAACGAAAAAAAGTAATGCAACAGCAAAAAAAAAAAAAATTAACTTCACCAGCACCGGTCCGTAAAATGTAAAAGTAACTCCTAAATTTACAGTTCATGTTTTTGAGTCTTCTCTGTAAGTGAATTTAATGCGCTAACAAAAAGATTGAGACTTCACATCATTCAAATGTTTGAAAATCTGTTGAGTGCTTATGTGCAACAATTAAAAGCATAGCCCAACAAAAAAATCTGTGGCATGCTATGAGTCACTTCCGGTGATGTCAGATCATAACAGCACTGATTACCATCTGCAAAGGACAGTTGTATCTGTGCCTGGATGGAACAATTTACACAGTGCACCTTTTAAAGGTCTTTTGTTATATATATATATTTCTTCGTTGGTAATTTATTACATGACTGCGGACGACTACGCATTTAATTCGTTGTGTTCTAAGAAGCAAATAGTAGGGCATGTGAAATTTCCAAACACGTCACAAAACGAATTTAAGGAAGTGAAGTTAAATTGTTCCTCCCGTTGCTCACAGTAAATTCCGATGTAACAGTGCGATATGAAAGATGATCTGTATGTCGCTTTCTCCTATAAACGACGTAATACTATGTTTTGAACAACAAAAACAACGTATAATAATCCTTAATTTATGATTTATTTTATTCGTTCTTGAGTTAATACAGTGAGGAACCCATAGAGAAATGCATATGTTAAAAACGGGTGTACAAGAATGAACAGTAAACTATTAAGGTAGAGCTACAAAAGCTTAAGCTAAAAAACTGTGTAAAAAAGCTACAAGCAAGATATAATTCTTTGTGACAGAAAATAGATTTAACGATTCTGTTTGATTCTGCAGTAATTCATCTGCTGAGAAATTATGCAGCGAGAGCATTTATTCTGTATCAGCTGTGAAAAGCACAGTGCTTCGCCAGGAGCCATAGCCAGTCCAGAAATATTCAGCACAGGGCGTGTGGGGCAGCGCGGGCAGAGCCGGCCACAGCGCAGGCTCGAGCAACAGCTGCGAGTCGCAGCGCCACAGCGCGGCACGAAGATGGTGCACCTCCAGCAGTCAAAGGGTTAAAGAGGTATTATATGTCCTGAAAAAAATTTACATCGGGTCCTTTGGGTTCACCGTCCTGAAATCTGTCTGACAGTTACTATTTATTTATATGTTATTGATGTTTTAAGTGTGTCTTGCTAAATAAAGGATTTGCAACTGTGAAGCAACAAATGGCCTTTTGCAAACTCAGGTTGAGGGTGGAAGGTGTGAAGATGGGGAGAGGGCGGCCTCACCTTCGACTGTCACCTCACGTGGACTCCCCATCTCTTTATGATCCAACACAACGCCCACAATAGACTCCACCTCCTGAAACTCTTGTCTGGCTGAACATGGGGACTGCATCCTTCCACCATCCTTCACCCCTACAAGTACTTGATCTGCCCCATCCTCTGTTATGCCAGTGTCACTTGGATTTCCATCCCTCAAAGATTCTATAAAGCCCTCCAAATGCTAGGACGCCATGTGCTCCACCTCGCCTTCTATATCCGCCTTCTGTCCCCCAGGCGCATCCTCCACGACCTAATCCCCTTCCCCCATCTTATTCTTTCCCTCAAAAATATCCACACCCTGTACATCGTCTGCAGAATCGATCCCCTCACCTCCTGGTGTCTTCTTTCTACTCCCAGCCTGTTGCCATGCCTTTATCGTTGTGTCCCGCCCTCTCCCCATCTTCACACCTTCCACCCTCCACCTGAGTTTGCAAAAGGCCATTTGTTGCTTCACAGCTGCAAATCCTTTCTTTAGCAAGATACACTTAAAACATCAATAACATGTAAATAAATAGTAACTGTCAGACAGATTTCAGGACGGTGAACCCAAAGGACCCAATGTAAATTTTTTTCAGGACATGTAATACCTCTTTAACCCTTTGACTGCTGGAGGTGCACCATCTTTCTACTCCCAGCCTGTTGCCATGCATAAAGGCATGGCAACAGGCTGGGAGTAGAAAGAAGACACCAGGAGGTGAGGGGATCGATTCTGCAGACGATGTACAGGGTGTGGATATTTTTGAGGGAAAGAATAAGGTGGGGGAAGGGGATTAGGTCGTAAAGGATGCGCCTGGGGGACAGAAGGCGGATACAGAAGGCGAGGTGGAGCACATGGCGTCCTAGCATTTGGAGGGCTTTATAGAATCTGGGAGGGATGGAAATCCAAGTGACACTGGCATAACAGAGGATGGGGCAGATCAAGTATTTGTAGGGGTGAAGGATGGTGGAAGGATGCAGTCCCCATGTTCAGCCAGACAAGAGTTTCAGGAGGTGGAGTCTATTGTGGGCGTTGTGTTGGATCATAAAGAGATGGGGAGTCCATGTGAGGTGACAGTCGAAGGTGAGGCCAAGGTATTTCAGGCTAGAAGGTAGAAGGTAGATAGGATGACTATAAATGGTAAGGAAAAAAATCGTGGAGCCAGAAGGAAGGGGTGGTATGGCCTATGATGATTTCCTGGGTTTTGGAAGGGTTTATGCAAAGGAGCAACTGGTTGCCTAGGCAGTGAACTGGTCGAGGTGCGTTTGAGGAGTATGTTGGGACTGTTGAAGGGTAGGATAAAGTGCAAGGAAGGCGGTGTCATCAGCAAACTGTTGAATGGTAGGATAAAGGGTCACGAAGACCGTGTGATCAGGAAATTCTAGGAGGTGAACAGTTGGAGGAGGTTTGGGTATATCTGCAGTATACAGGAGGGGAGAGGATAGAGCCTTGGGGCACACTGGCGGTGGGATAGAAAGTATGGGATTGATATTGTGGATAGTGACATAAGAGGGAGCATGGGATAGACAAAAATTGGTGGAAAGAGCATAGGTCTGGAGGGAAACAAAGATAGTGGAGCAACAAGAATTAAGTTGGAAGGAAAGAAGTTGAGGAGCTGATCATCAGCGAAAAAGGAGGGCCAGAAGCCACACTGGGTAAGGGGAAGGAGGTGGTGCTGGTTAAGGTGGGGATGAATATAGCAAGAGAGGATGGACTCAAAGACCTTACTGAATACAGAGGCGAGACATATGGGATGGTAGGAAGAGTTGTCAGAGGTGGGGGAGGGGGTGTTGGGTTTAGGGCACAGCAGGACACAGGAAGTCAGGGTAAAAGTTGGTGGAGAGTTGGGCGTTATACAGGGTAGAAAGGGCAGCCAGGAAGGACGGGAGGGGATTCCTTGATGTGGTGGTAGGTAACACCATCGTTACCAGAAGGCCTTTGCAAATTTTTTTCTCTTTATTGTAATTTCATTCCCCTACTCTATATGGGCATGGAAGGGCTGCAGCGGCATAGTCCATCACTCTTCAGCCAAATGGCTTTACAACAATACAAAAGGGGGACTCTCACATAAAAAGAGGGGATAAAAGGGGGACATAAAAACACAGAAAACGGAGATGGTGGGAGTTAAAATATACACTAATATAGGGACATGTACTGGGAGATGGTTAAAAAGTTGACATAACGTTAAAAGAACACAGCTGGGAATTCGTTGTGCACTTAAAATCACTGGATGCAAACACAAGTCAAAAGTGAACCACAGGATAAGAAACACACTGGAAACAACAGTGCATTCATGAATAATAAAAACCACTGGTAGGGACCTGCAGAGGAAATGGAGGCTGGAGAGGAGGGAAAAAGAGGGGAGGAAGCTGCAGTGAGGGGCAGGGGGCAAGGAGGAAGAGGGATGAAGGGGGGCAGAAGGTGCACCAAGAGGCAGAAGATGGGTAGGGTGGGAGATGGATAGGGAAGACAAGGCAGGAGGGAGTGCAGAGACACAGAAGGGGGGGATGGGAGAGGGAGCTAGTGGGGGAGAGGAAAACCGCACAGGGGAGGGAAGGGGAGAGGAGAGGGAGCCCTGAGGAGTTGAGGGGAGGAAGATGGGATTAGAGTTGGTAGGAGGGTTAGATGTCAGGTCGAAGCTCATCATCCAGGAGGGGCACCTACTGGAAGTTGCTTGGGGAAGGAAATGGAGGATGTGGAGATGGAGAGAGGGTGGGACACAATGGTAAAAGTGCAGCAATGGGCTGGAGGTGGAGAGGAAGGGGGACACCAGCGGGTGGGGGAATCGAGTCAGCAGATGATGTACAGGGTGCCCATGTGTTCAATGAAAAGGAGAAGGTGGGGAAAGGGGATAGGTCATAGAGGATGCATGTGTGGGACGGAAGATGGATACAGAAGGCAAGGTGGAGGGCATGGTGTTCTATGATTTGTAGAGCTTTATAGAATCTGGGAGAGGCAGAAATGCTAGTGATGCTGGGATAACAAAGGATGGGATGTATCAAGGATCTGTAGGTGTGAAGGACTGTGGAAGGATGCAGTTCCCATGTCTGACCGGACAGGAGTTTCAGGAGGCGTAGTCTGTTGTGGGCTTTGTGTAGGGTTTAGAGCACAGCAGGACACAGGAAGTCAGGGTAAAAGCTAGTGGAGAGTTGGGCGTTATACAAGGTAGCAAGGAAAGCCAGGAAGGAGGGGACGGGATTCCTTGAGGTGGCAGTAGGTGACACCATCGTTACCAGAGGGCCTTCACAACTTGTAAGGAGATGGGGAGTGCAGGTGAAGTGGCAGTGAAGGGTGAGGCAAAGGTACTTTAGGGTAAGAGTGAGGTGGATAGGATGACCATAAATGGTTATGTAGAAATCATGGAGATGGAAGAAGCCAGTGGTGTGGCCTATGATGATTGCCTGGGTCTTGGAGGGGCTGATATGAAGGAACCACTGGTTGCAACAAGTGGTCAATGTGGGTTTGGAGGGTACATTGGGACTGCTGAAGGGTAGGATAAAGGGCAAGGAAGACGGTGTAATCAGCAAATTGGAGGAGGTGAACAGGCAGGTGAGGTTTGAGGATATCAGCAGTATACAGGAGATAGAGGAGAGGGGAAAAGACAGAGCTTTGGGGCACACTGCCGGAAGGATATAAAGCATGGAAATTGGAATTGTGGATAGTGACATAGGAGGACAATGGGAGAGGAAGGAAACAACGAGACAGATAAGACTGATAGGAAGAGCATAGGTCTGGAGTTTGAAGAGGAGCCCGTGATGCCATACATGGTCGTAGCGTTCTATAAGTCAAGGGAAACAAAGACAGTGGAGCAACAGGAGTTAAGTTTCAGCGAAAGAAGATAGGTAAGGTTAAGGAGCTGGTTGTCGGCTGAGAAGCAGGGCCAGAAGCCACACTGGGTAAGGGGAAGGAGGTGGTGCTGGTTAAGGTGGTGGTGAATACAGTGGGAGAGGATGGCCCCAATGACCTTACTGAACGTGGATGTGAGGCAGATAGGCAGATGAGATGATAGGAAGAGGTGTTAGATGGGGGGTTGTTGGTTTTAGAGAACAGAAGGACACAGGAAGTCTTCCACAGGTCGGGGTAACAGCCAGTGGAGAGGAGGACATTGTACAGGGTGGCAAGTGCAGTCAGGAAGGATGGGATGATTCCTTGAGGTGGCAGCAGGTGACACTGTGGGTGACCAGGGGCAGTGTTACGTTTGGAGGACGAGTGTGATGTTTTGTGCGGTGATGGAACTTTTGATGTCTGGGGGGGGGGGGGAGGGGTAACCGATCCAATTACTGGAAACTAGGGGCGAGCAGTGAGACAGAGGTATCAGTGAGGTCAAGGATGGTCGAGTAATCAAAATGGGGATCATCAAGAATGGAGAAAACCTTGGATAGGTGGGAAAAAAATGTGTAGCCTTACTGAGGGTGTCAGGGAAGAGGCGATTGTCATGGAGAACAGGGTAATGTGGGGTGGGATGGCTACTAGTAAGGCAGTGGAAGGCTGACCAGTACTTGGAGGAGTTGGCAGGAAGGGTGGAGTTGAGGCATGTGCAAGTCTGGCGCCAGTCCACACGTTTCTTTGCTGTAAGTAGGTTCCAGATGCGTCACTGTAATTGCGAGCGGCAGGTGAGTGTATCCCACTCACAGGTTGCAGAGGAAGGAGTGGTAGAGCCTGCAGGATTCATGACAAAGAAGACAGACTGTGCAGGATAGCATATGGTGGTGGTGGTGGGGGGGGGGGGGAGTTTGGTAGGGACATGGTCCTCCACAGCATCAGTGATGGTCTTCTGAAGGAAGGAAGAGGCGTGGATGATGTCAGCAGGATGGTGAAAGGTGAACAGTTGGCTTTCGACCTGTGAGGCAATGGATACCCCGTAGGCATCCCAGTCGGTGCGGCAGTAGTCATGTACAGACTTTGGACAGGTGGGGAGGAGGGGGGGGGGGACTGCAGGTGGGGCCACAGCGGAGGAGATGGTAAGGAGGGTGGAGAGGTGACCACTACCAATGGGATTAAATATGTCCACAGGGATACGACCAAGGAGGTTGTGGGAATCGAGGATAACATCTGGGGTGGAGTTACTTTCAGGACAGGTGTGTTGTGGGAGAGGAGGGTTGCAAGGAACTTATGCCACCGCCAAACATGGGAAATGAAGTTGTAGAGGTTTGGAGCAGCGGGATGGATATAGTGGCACAGGTGAAGGTGAGGGCGAGAAAATGATGCTGAGGAGAAGGTGTTCAGTCGAGTCATTGAGTAGGGGTTGTGGCTGGACAGGAAGATGCTTGAGGTGGCCAATAGCGACCCAACCTCAAGTGAGGGGAAGGGGATTGTCAGTGCAGTGGAGGATATAAGAGAGGTGTGGACTACATGGTGTGGTTGGAGGAAGTTTTCATTACGGATGAAGGAGTCGACCCAGTGCTGGGATAGAGTATGCATGATTTATTTGTTGCCAGGTGTAAATTACATCTTGTTTTAAACGAAACATGGATATTAGCCTTTTACAAAAGTTTCGAAATTTTGTCACAGTCGGTACCATTGTAGATTCGACTAAGAAAACAACAGTTTTTATCCCCATTTTGACTACTATGGGTTTCTTTCTGTATAGAATAAAACTATTTGCGAATACTTTTAATTTTATACTCATTTTTTGTACCTACTTGAACAATCGTCTGCTATTCCATATACGTTGCTTCCTGACTTACTTATACTTAACCTTAAAATTTTGTAGTTCTGTAATATGACTATATTTAGTGAAACTTATGTAATATTATATTTAGTAATGGTAGTAAACTTATTGTTTCACAAAATATATTTCTGATCCATATCAGTTTTTTGTTTATGTTCTACCATATCAGTTATTGGTTGCAAATATGTCATCCGTTTTGATTAGTGACTATAGATTATTGCTGTAACGTGGTTCACGACGCTACTTAACGACGCACAAAGAAAGGTTCAAATGGCTCTGAGCACTATGGGACTTAACATCTGAGGTCATAAGTCCCCTAGAACTTAGAACTACTTAAACCTAACTAACCTAAGGACATCACACACATCCATGCCCGAGGCAGGATTCGAACCTGCGACCGTAGGGGTCGGGCGGTTCCGGACTGTAGCGCCTAGAACCGCTCGGCTACTCCGGCCGGCCAACGACGCACATTTCATCCTGTCAGTATATGAGTTTCTCCTCTATAAAGGTAACATAAATGTATCTTTGTCAAGTTGTTTGACTTCATTTCTGTGATTAATGGTTGCGCCACCTACCGGCCTTCCTTTATTTCTTTGATAGATTAATCGCTACAGTCAGTTTGGCACTGGTTCTCTTCGAACAGACAACGGCACTGACAATATGACTACGTGAGATGAGATCTGTATTATATTCATCTATACGGTCACTTTCGTGAGCTTTCTACTGAAGTTTGATTTAAATGCTAGTACGATACTAACTGAAATTTCTGCACATGGAATACTAAGATGTACGCTTATGTTATTCTGTAAATATAGCTGTAATTATTTTCTTATGCACTTTATTCCACAGCTTCAGTCCGATGAAGAAATTTTGAAACGCGTAACGCTTAACAAAGAACAGGACAATCAAGACCTTTCTATATTCCAAAGTTGTGCCCAGATTATATCGATCAGCGTAATTTAAAGTGGAAACACATTTTTCTTTTACTTCCTTCTGAGTTATTTGTACCTTTCAACATCACGATATTTCATCTATTGCGACGAGACACGCTTTCTTAGTTGATTGGCTATTCTCTCTTCTACTTCTTTCTTTAGTTTACGTCTGATACAACCCATGGGGTGAGCCTGACATGCATGAATAGTGCATCTCTATAGCAGATACCATTTTTCCAATTATTTCTCTGTGTTAAGACAGTTACTACAATCGGATGTCTTTTAAGGCAAGGACCAATCACGTGCGCTCTACTCTGATGCATCCAAAATGGTAATCCAGTACACTTAGGAAGGAATGATGACAAAATTCTTGCCGGCCATGGTGGCCGAGAGGTTCTAGGCGCTTCAGTCTGGAACCGCGCGACCGCTACGGTCGCAGGTTCGAGTCCTGCCTCGGGCATGGATGCGTGTGATGTCCTTAGGTTAGTTAGGATTGAGTAGTGCTGAGTTCTAGAGGACTGATGACCTCAACTGTTAAGTCCCATAGTGCTCAGAGCCATTTGAACCATTTGACAAAATTCATCTAAAGGTGTCTGTAGACTCCATAGACTTATATGTGCTCTTTTGTCGCTTCGGGTTCATTTACAATGTTCTACAGTGCACTTTGGCTCTACGTGAAGTAAATCTCCTGCATATAATTTTTTTTTCTTGCAGATAAAGGTTCTGCGTTTGAAATAAGCTAAAAAATCGCTCCTGTGCGATTGTTTGTCACGTTATTTTCTGCCGTGTTTACCTTGTGGATGCAACCATGTTTTCTACACATGAAATCAATTTTCAGGACCTCAAGGTCTTCAGAAGCCTGTTTTTTTATGATAATATGAGGCTACCTTTATGCATCTGTTTGTAATAATATATTTTTATGTTTTTTTTTTCGAGAAACTTGCTATAGCTGTCATTCTGCTAAGTCCTGTCTTGCGGTGGCTGCCATTCTGAGAAATGGCACTGTGTTAACCACTACGAACATAACCGCTTGAAATGACGGTAGCCTTCACGACTGTCGTATCACGTCGTAAAATGGTAACACAATCGGTCTTCAATAACTGACAGAAGAGCGCCTGCAGATTGCCTGTAGACTGGTGCTGGTGCCATAACGCTCACTTTGGCTGCAGCAGAGTCCTTATGGACGGTGCCCGCACAGTGAATCACACAGTACAGAGCCCGTGGATGCCGCAGCTAAGACGTTAACGATGCGCCAAATGCGATAAGCTGCTGGCCTGCGACGCGCCGCTGCTCCACTGAAATGTATTGCGCTCCGCCGCAGGCGGAACAACAGTTCACGGTGTGTTACTGCCAGCAGTGTGCAGTACAGCTATAATCTCCTCGTCCCGCTTTAACTATTCCTGCAGTAACTGTAAGCGTTTGTACTACACAACACTCGGTAACCATTACCGCCATCTCGCGAGACTCGGATTTTGTAACTAGGCTTCTACAACTGCTCCGCACTTCATCCACAAGCTAAACAACTGTAATAAATAAGAAAAATAACAAGGGGCACATAGAGAAAATACTATGGGCTCAAAATATAGCAAAAATATTTAATACTCTACATTTCTCAATGAAGTTGTGCGTTTATTAGTTCAAATGACTCTGAGCACTATGGGACTTAACATCTGAGGTCATCAGTCCCCTAGAACTTAGAACTACTTCAACCTAACTAACCTAAGGACATCACACACATCCATGCCCGAGGCAGGATTCGAACCTGCGACCGTAGCGGCCGCGCGATTCCATACTGTAGCGCTAGAACCACTCGGCCACTCTGGCCGGCGTTTATTAGTTACCTGCCTTACACAACAACAGCGTCTGTAATTGTTCTGCGTATTCTAGAGAGCATAAGTTGCATCTGGAACAGCTCTGCAATTCCACTGTAGATTCATTATTGACTTCTACAGCCTATATTTTTGCACTTATACAGAGTCATAAAGCAGAAGCAAAAGCCATCACATCTAAACAATGCTGTTGGAATCTTATAAGCACAACATTCTGTCAACAAATGAGGAGAACTCGAACTCCACAGACATAATTTCAGTGGTTTTTCACCGGTATTTTCTATTCTGGAATAAGGCACCGATGATCCTTGATGATGCGTAACACTAACATCAATATCACGTGTCACTGATTATCACAATTAAGAAAGAACATTTTACACGTTAAAGGCGAAGGGAAACATGAAATGACACTACAGCTTCGAGCAATTTTATTCTGATTGTAGAGCCCTATAAAATGGAAATGAGCGTTTGGCGGCATTGGCCGGGAGGCCCCTTGCGGGGCAGGTCCGGCCGCCTTGGTACAGGTCTTTTTTACATTCGACGCCACTTTTTTTTTGTTTTTGTTCGTTGAGTTTGGTCTGGGTGGACGTCACAAGACATCCGTTCACGTTGATCGTTGATTCCTTGACTCAGTGTTTTTATTACAGAGAGCACGCAGCCCTCTGACCGAACACGCTGAGCTACCTTACCGGCAATTGGGCGACCTGCGCGTCTGATGGGGATTAAATGATGATGAAGAGAACACAACACCCAGTCCCTGAGCGGAGAAAATCTCCGACCCAGCCGGGAATCGAACCCGGGCCCGTAGGACGGCAAGCCGTCACGCTGAGCACTGAGCTATCGAGGCGGACAGTCCTATAAAATGAGCGCAGGCTAGCAAGAAAAAATACTTATTTCTATGCCAGTGGTATTGTTAGTGAAATTACGATTTCATTATAAAAGTGACAAATTAGGCTTTGAGTATCTTTGGAATGTTATCAAGTGTTACGTGAGTTTGAATTTGGTGTTATAGTCGGCGCACGAGCGATGGGACACATCAACGAGGTAGCGATGAAGTAGGCTTTTCCCCGTACGACCATTTCACGAGCGTACTGTGAATATAACGAATCCGGTAACACATCAAATCTCCGACATCACTGCGGTCAGAAAAAGTTTTTGGAAGAACGGGACCATTGATGACTGAAGAGAATCTTCAGTGTGACCCATTAACACCGACATAAGACTGTTGACTGGAAACATGTTGCCTGCTCGGACGAGTCTCGTTTCAAATTGTGTCGAGCGGATGGACGTGTACAGCTATGGAGTCAACGTCGTGAATCTATGTACCCTTCGTGTCACCAGGGGACTATTCCGGCTGATGGAAGCTCTGTAATGATGTGGGGCGTGTGAATCTACTACAATATACTGCATTCCAGTACATCTTGGTACCTTCCAGACGGCGCGTCTGCACACTACGTCCTCTGCTCAGCACTTGCCAGCTGCCCTCTGCTCGCCACACTGCCGACCGGCCACTCCGGCCGTTGTTCGAACTGCCACGTTGCTATTGGTTGTAGGCCAACCTCCGTCCTCTACACCCCTCAGAAACGATCTTTCCGAAGTGCCTTAAGCAATCCTTGTGTTTAGCTTTACTAGTTTCTCTTTTGACAAGCCTACCACATCTACTCACAGTCCTTTTAAGTAGCCCTTCACCTTTTTTATCTCAACACATTCACACAGCATGCCCTCATACATACTGGAAAGGTACAGTGAGGACGAGGAAGCGTAACAGATTGAAAAGCAGTCGAAATGAAAAAACTTAGTTGCCTTCTACATGCCCATTAGCTGGGTTATTTATGAAGCATACTCATAGTAAGTCTTCAAAGACAACAAACATTTAAGATAATTTTAAAAATTGGCACCAACAGTTTCTGCGTCACTATTCTCAAATCTCAACATTCCCAGCAAGTGGTTCAAATGGTTCAATTGGCTCTGAGTACTATGGGACTTAACTACTGAGGTCATCAGTCCCCTAGAACTTAGGACTACTTAAACCTAACTAACCTAAGGACATCACACACAACCATGCCCGAGGCAGGATTCGAACCTGCGACCGTAGCGGCCGCGCGGTTCCAGGCTGTAGCGCCTAGAACCGCTCGGCCACTCCGGCCGGCTTCCAGCAAGTCTACTGTAATGAACCCTCCCGCAGTATGAATAATAATTTTAATAATACCAACAGTGAGGCAGAGTCTCAGAGTGTCTGATCACAAATAATTTCCTAAACAATCTCCCACAGAATTTCAAACACTTACTTCCAACCAAAAGAAACGTGGATATAAAATTATGACTTACGTATGCAAGCTAGCGCACAACATAAATGATTTTGAGAATGTATCCCTCTTACAACAGAAAAGTTTGAACTGAACAGTCCGTGTACATATAATCAATTTACGAAGTACGTGCCTGGATGACGTTCTGCAACGCACCAGGTAACCCTACCGGTCTAATTTACCAGATGAGAAAAAACCCAACACCATTCACAGTTATCAAAACGTGTTCTCCCGTACTAACTTCCAGCATGTAAACCCAGTCTACCACTTGATAACAACGGCCCCTCTTTACGTGCAATAACCAGCTCAGCGGCCGCACTGGCATGTCAGATACGTCGATTAGCGGTGCCCAACAAATTTAAACCTCAGCACAAGCTTTCTTAACCGTAGGCAACAACTAGTACACCAAAGAGAAGTGTGGTTGTGACCGCCGCTGTCACTGCTGCCGGCCAGGTCGACAAGCTGCGCCGCTGTAGCAACCGGCGTGCTGCAGGGAGGGCGAGGGGAAGCCGACCCTTCCAGGTTGCAGACCGCATCGAGGAAGCGGCGCCCGCGATCTGTCCGGTAAGCTGCAGCTGCAACTGGGCGCTGCTCTCGACGCCGAACTGCAGCGAGAGCAGCGGATGCGGCCGCGGGAATTCAATTCGCCGCAACAGGTGACGACTGCAGCCGAAACACAGTCTGTATATCGGAGAAGCAGTGGCGGAAATAAAAGAAAGGTTCAGGAATCAGATTAAAATTGAGGGTGTAAGGGTAAAAATGATAACTTAACCTCACGACACTGCTATCCTCAGAGATACTGAAGAGGATTTGCATGATGTTTTAAATGAACAGTCATCTACAAAGTAAGAACTGAGATTAAACGAGGAGCCGGCTGCGGTGGTCTCGCGGTTCTAGGCGCGCAGTCCGGAACCGTGCGACTGCTACGGTCGCAGGTTCGAATCCTGCCTCGGGCATGGATGTGTGTGATGTCCTTAGGTTAGTTAGGTTTAAGTAGTTCTAAGTTCTAGGGGACTGATGACCACTGCAGTTGAGTCCCATAGTGCTCAGAGCCTTTTTTAAATCGAGGAAAGACGAAAGTAATGGGAAGTAGCCGAAATGAGAACGGCGAGAAGTTTAACATATTGGCAATGACCAAGTAGACAAAGTTAAGGACTTCTGCTACTTAGGAAGCAAAATAACCCATGACTGACGGAGCAAGGAGGGCATAAAAAAGCGGACTAAGACAAGAATGGCATTCCTGGTTCAAATGGCTCTGAGCACCATGGGACTTAACTTCTGAGGTCATCAGTCCCCTAGAACTTAGAACTATTTAAACCTAACTAACCTAAGGACATCACACACATCCATGCTCGAGGTAGGATTGGAACCTGTGACCGTAGCGGTCGTGCGGTTCCAGACTGTAGCGCCTAGAACTGCTCGGCCACTCCGGCCAGCTGGCATTCCTGGGCAAGATAAGTCTACTAGTATCAAACATAGCTCCTAAATTTGAGGATAAATTACTGAGACCCTACATTTGGAGCGCAGCACTGCATGATAGTGTACATGGCCTGTGGAAAAACGGAACAGAAGAGAATCGAAGCATTTGAGATGTGTTGCTGCAGAAGAATGTCGAAAACTATGTGGAATGACCAGATAAGGAACGAAGAAGTTCTCAGCAGAATCGGCAAGAGAAGGGATATATAGAAAACACTGACAAGAAGAAGGGACAGGATGATAGGACATCCGTTAAGCTATTACAGAACACCTTCCATGTTACTAATGGGAGCTGTAGAGCGTAAGGACTGTTGTTAACTTTAATTTATATCCGGAGCAGAACTGATTATTGTAATCCAAAAATATTCATATTCCTACATAAGCTTCATTTCAAATTTTCGTGCAATGCTCCTCTATTTTTCCACATATTTGCCAGGAATAACGTCATTTCTAAGAGAGCCAATACTGCATGCGCACTTAAGACGTTTGCAATGTATTGTATAATCAGAGATTGACTGAAGTTGCAGGGATGTAACTTCAAGTGGACATATCAGATTAGCCAGCCGCGGTGGCCGAGTGGTTCTAGGCGTTTCAGTCCGGAACCGCGCGACTGCTACGGTTGCAGGTTCGAATCTTGCCTCGGGCATGGATGTGTGTGATGTCCTTAGGTTAGTTAGGTTTAAGTAGTTCTAAGTTCTAGGGGACTGATAACATTAGATGTTAAGTCCCATAGTGCTCAGAGCCATTTGAACCATTTGACATACCAGTTATCAGTGGAAAATTTCTTCCCCGAGTGTGTTCATATTTGATTGTACATTTACTACCAGTCTTCAAAATGCTGTCAATAATGGACATTCAGTTCCCTTACTGAGTAACTCTTAGCCTGAGTGTGGCATTCTTCATACTCGTCGTTGTTGCTCACCTGTGGGTCCGCCACTGCAGGTTCAGCGTCCTCATCTGGCACTGTGCTTCAAGGAATGTGGTAATATTCTGCTAGTTGCATTCCTTTTCTTAGCGACAAGGTTAATGACAAGAGACATTAACAGTATCTTCGTTGGTGCTAAGTCACGTAACACTTTACATTCAACTGTATTCACATACTAGCCTCAGTATTAATGATATGACACATTAAAGCAAACTTCCATGGTTATGAGTGATGCAATACTTCCCTACAATCTACAGAACTCGGCATATTTTGAGTGTGCTTCCTCGCTGTGCAAAGATACTCTTCATTTGCAAAACTCCAGTCAGAACATTCTTTTGTACTTTTTGAAACATAAATCCTGACACATGTAATATGATTTATAATTGTAACTTATTGTACTCACTTCTTCGTATTTCTCTTTTTTAAATGCATTCTCTTTGTCTTACTACAGCTAAGGCAGTCGGTATGAAACTTGTTCTGGGGTTGCAGGGGTCTTCTCGTATTGTAAATAATCCACCTTTACTATACAGGGACAAAGATGAACAGATGCAGTGCATGACTAGTGAATAAGATCCTTGACTCTGTGTTTAGTTTTATCTCTAGCCGACTTGACACTCGGTCAGTTGTGCAACGATGGAGCATTCTTATTTGAAGCATAGTAGCTAGCAGTTGAGTTTTTCAGAGAATGAGATCTATTATTTGTGGGTCTGGGAGAAACTATCTGGAATAAGAGGGTTGTGCAGAAAGTAAGTTCCGATCGGCCGCGAAAAGGAAACCACTGGGAAAATCCGGTAAAGCTTTGCACAAATGTATTGGGCAGTGTCTCTAGTATGCCCGTCGATCGTGTCGCGTCGCTCTTTTCAGTTTTGAGTGAACAGTGAGCACGTAAAGATGCGCAGGGAATAGCGTCTCTCACCAAGTATGAGGGCCTGGATAGAGATTTCGCCTGTGTCATGGAGCCCACATAACACAACTAGCAGTTCCTACTTCATTCCAATTCTCGGCCGCACACTGCCTGGGCAATGAAGACGCTCCTGCAGCGTTTCCGATGAGAACTATTTGATCACCCACAATACAGTCCGCAATTGGCTCCCTCTGAGTCTCATCTCTGCTCACAAGAACCGCTGGTTATGAAGACAAAATTTTTCCACAGACAACGAGCTGCAAACCAGTGCAGGTAACTGGCCGAAAGCACAGGCGGCTGCTTACTATGACGACGATATTGGAAAGTTGATACAACACTACGACAGCACTCGAAGTTGGAGCGGCGTCTATGTAGAGAAGTAGGTGGAAGGTGTACCTAACTGTTGCAAATAAAACGTTTCTGGTTTTCACTATGGTTTCCAGTTCGCGACCGATATGAACTAACTTCCTGGACAATCCTCATATTACACTGGAATTAACTTTACTGCTAATAAATAGTTTTGGTGTTTCGTCTGGCTGCGTAAATTAACCTTTGAAAATCTAAGGGTGGAGAATCCATCTTCGTGTTGTAGAGGTAATGACTGTAGCAGTTTCTCACTTGCCATAGTGAGCCTGCAGACTGGTGAGACACCGTGACGTGACTGAGATCATAAACAGTACAATGCTTGAATTATGATCGTCTGCCGAATGATCCGTTTGTCTTTCGCCTTTGTAGTCGACAACTGTCTTGAGTGACTCTATGGTAATTGGTATTAGTTTATGAACATTTAACAAACCAAAGGATCATTATTAACTAGTTTCACCATTTTTCGCGAATTTGACAAATATAAACATCTCCATTTTATTTCTAAAATGAGTGGATCTATTCAATCACTAAAATTGTTGTTCCTTTCGGAAATCAGACTGTCATAGAACACGTTAGTTTAGTTACATACGACAATGAATTAGCATTTTTTGAAATCATTCTAATATTTTCAATAATTTTTGTCTCTTTTTTCCATCTTATGAGCTCACAATAGTTCACATGTACAGAATCGATATGTCGAATCGAGTGGGTAGGAGTGCTGAGGACACTCTTGTGTACGAGAAATTGTGGATGTTGAGTACCCGTGGTGGGATGCAGAATGACTTGTACACAATTAATATTTGGTGTGATCAATGGCAAGTTGCTTTCAATATTGATAAACGTGAGTTAAAGTGGATAGGTAGGAGAGACATACTTGTAATATTCTAACACCCTATTAGTGGCATCCTGCTTAACTTCGTCAGTCCCATCCTGGAACGTTGGAAGATAACATGGGATAGAACGAACACGTAAGGTCATTTGTAGCGAAGGTGAATCACAGATTGCCGTTTTTACGGGAAAGTACTGAGAAAACTCAGCTTAACTACATGTAAAGGGAATCACGTACAGAAGCCTGAGTGACCCAGCCTCGAGTATTGCTCGTTTGTAATACGGCGAAGTCGGATTAAGCGAAAATTTCAAGCAATTCAGAAGCGTTCTGCTGGAACTGATTTGTACAAGAAAGTTACGAAACTACTCCATGACTAAAAACATTCAGCGGAAAGTATTCAAATATTCGTTTTGAAAACTGAAACACCTTTTTCTAGTACAGCGCATCAAGAAAACGACGCCAGAATTGCTAAAACAAATAGCTGTTTACGAGAAACGGTTGTGAAGACCAAATAGATTTCAACTCGTTTAGTGGCGTACAGGCAATCGTTTCTCCCTCGCGCCAATTGTGCGCAGAGCAGGAACTGTAATGATTAGCTGTGCTGTTCTTTGTAGAGTAGTCTGCAAAGTTTTTATCATTAAGTTTCACTCCTATATTAATCAGACTTTGTGGAGACGTTCTTTACTTAAATCATCAAACCTTTATTCCATTCAGAACTGATGTCCACCTTCATTATCAGTAGTGGCCACCACGGGCACGAATATATTCTTGTGTGCATTGTGACGTGGAAGCAAACAGATTCCCATCGTCGAGGAATGTCTTACCACTCGTGACAAGCATACTGTGTCAGTTCATGAAGATAGCTGGCTGGAGGCTGAAGCTTTGAAAAACACTACTTTCCGTCGCATGCTCTATGGACAATAAACAAGGCCACTGGGTAGACTAGTTATGTTTCCGTACATTCCTCAAGTCGTTGGCAGAGTGAACGTTAGTGTTGAGTCTAGCATCATCCTGCTCGAAAATTAAATTTGGTACCCTGGTCATGAAGGGTGAAGCAGTAGGATTTACCATTCTTGCTGCATAGTGGCGACAATTCAACCCCCCTTCAACAATTACCAAATCAGCCCTGCTGTCATATCCAACAACTGCTCAAACTATAATTCCAAGGGTTAGAGACGTATATGTTCCAAGATTCGTTGGTTCTGGTGAATCTTCAGCTGATCGTATACGCGCAGATTGGGGTCGATCTACTGGCCCCAAACAAAAGCGGGACATCACTCACCGCCAAAGAATCCCTTTTAAATGACCATTTCAGTGGTACTAAACTGTCTCTGTTGTCTTTGATGTGGTCTCAGCTGTAAACGACACTTAGTAACTTTAGATTTCAACGGAATTTCCAGAATAATATTTTTCTTACGGTTGATGACGACTCTGCGAGTAACATTAGTCTGAATTTCGATGTTGTCACCCGATTGTTGCTCCTCTGGCCACGTTGTGTTGCTGTCTCCGCCAGTAGAGTTCGAGTACCGATACACACACGCAGTATACGTCTTGTATCTACACAATTCTTCGTCTGCAGAAATAGCTTTTCTCTGTACTGGAAATAAGTTTGTATAAAGATTAAATTTCAGTCATCATGTCGCACAAGCGTGGAAGTACTGCAGTATCGCTTTGTTAGCATTTCCATCAGTGTATGAATGTAATGGCAATTACAGATTTAAAAATTCTCCAGTAGTAAAATTCTCCAGTGGTAAAACATTCATTTTGAGGTAAAAGCTAACTTCCTATTGTAATAAAACTGTCCCTTGGGCAGTCTTTCCCACTCCCTGAAGAAACTACATCTATTTTACGCTTAATTAATTGTTTAATGTACGATGCTATGGTAATTAGTTTGTTTGAGACAACTTATGCAGAATCTGGGTTTGGTTTTGTATTCTGCACTCAATAGCAAGTTTGTGAACATGCTAGGAATATTGAGCTTCCAATAATTACTAAGTAATTGATCTAAACTATCCACACCGATGAATAAGAAGTGTATTTTTCAGCTTACATATTTATTTTCGGCAAATCGGCTAGCTAATTTTTGATGAACATATATTTGGAATTCATATACATGATAGTAATGCTTCTTATTCTTTCTTCCGGCTGCAGTTAACTAAAATGCAATGTGTGTTGTTATTTCCTTGAAATTTATAAATTACTTCGGAATTCATAATGTCATAATGTTCGCACCCACACAAAATTGTAAAGCATTTTCGTATGTATGTGATTTAATTTTGTTACTCACTATTAACTGTCATTTCTTAAAATTTGTAATTATGATTGTCAATGATTGTTGTAAATCATATAAATACCTTTGGTTTGCATACAGCAGAGAGGCAGTATGTTACTAACCATCAACAGTACAGCATGTAGAACTTTGTTTACCTATTTTTCGTCGCCGCACGTGTTGCGTACCAGTAAAGTAATTTTGTGGAATCTGTACCTGGAATTTATTTCGTACATCACGTGATAAGTTTTGCACATCAGTACAGCAGAAGAGCACAGGAATTTTTGCAGTGAAGCTACACCTCAAGAATGAATGTTTACAAGCTATGTAAATTTTACGAACATTTTTGGAAACAACACTGCATCTCTAAATCAATGAAAAGTTCAGCACTTTTCAGGTCAATTAATTTGTTGAGATAGTTGCATCTCAGCTGGGATAGGCCCATATTTTAAATTCTTCCGGTTCACGTTGTTATTGTGACCGCCAAACTGTTGGCATCAGCTTTCAAGTATTGTCAGTCTGCAAATATTTTATCAGCAATCCATGTTATACACATCCCACAGAACGCTAACTACTTCTCTGTCAGCCAGTTCCATTTTATTATCTGTTTTCAAATAAGTACGTTTTGAGTTTCTGCCTTGAGCAAATGCAATATTTTACATTGAAACGTATTTTCGTGATGTTTCAGCACCTTCAGTGCATTCATGGTGACACTGTTTATGAAATAATGAAATTAAATGTTTCGTAAATAGTGACTCAGTGCACGGTAGCGAGTACAAGTTGACTTTTTGTAAACAGCGTCACACTGCTGAATGCAATTTTAGCTTTTATAGAATCATGACAATGTGTAGATTACAAAAATTGTATGCGACAAAATCTCCCAAAATACTGTCTGCGCCGCAGACGAGAGACGCCCACATGAACTTCAGTTTTTGCTATTGACAATATAAAATGAAGGGGGAACGTTCATGAAATTCCTTGAGAACTTTTATTTTAAGTTTACATTTTATTTACTAGCGGAACTGATGGCCTTGATTCCAAAGTTTCAATGATGAAATCGCATCCGAAGTGCCTGAAAAATAATTAAATGTGTGAAGTCACCTTCCCGCCAAGCCAATTTTTTTGAAGCAACACTATAATACTAACTCGGTGAACAACGATTCGTTGAAGTACATTCAACCAAACTTCATTTTATGATTCATTTGTGACTCTGTTTCGTATCTTAGAAACGATAACAAACCAGCTGCTTTGTTTATGAAGAAGCAGTAGTTGTTTTCCCTTGTGGTATTGACGAGATTCAGGCAACCGTTCGAGTCTTTCATTATCCAGTAATCAGACAGAACCTATCCATTGTAAGTGACATGAGAAGTGCGGTATGGGCTACATATTTCCACATGGTGTCAACAGATGAACGTCTCATTCATCATCTACGCCCATTAGATGGTGTAATAACAGTATCCACAGGCTCAGAGGGATAACAACCCATGCTTTCCAAGGAGACGCTTCCAAATTGTATCCTGGATGTTGTCAAGCCCACTTACTGGTTACTGACAAATCATGAACTTCTATGAAAGTGTGCTCACGGCGACCCCAGAATTCAAACGTGTCTCTAAACGAAATCTTAGGAAACGATGCTCTAAAACCACAAGTGTCAGTATTACAACTTACGACGCAGTTCTTGTACTTAATGATGGGAATGTAGGGAGGGTGAATGTATTAGACAGAATGGGCTTTAACATAGGAAAAGGCATATCGATAAAATACATTTACAGCTTCTCTCTGCAGCCGAAAAGTCAGTTGTTGTCCTGGTAAAGGGATGAAGACAAGAAACAAGAAACTATTAGAGAAGCCATGAATGAAAAGTGGACTCTCAGTAAAAATCTGGGGTATTCTGAAGAAGTATTGAAATAAACGATATCGGAATTGAAAAACAACTGCTATCACTTAGTAGCGGAAAAGCATCCGGACCAGACGAGATACCCGTAAGATTCTACAGTGATTATGCTAAAGAACTTGCCCCCTTTCTATCAGCAATTTATCGTAGATCTCTGGAAGAACGTAAAGTACCTAGCGACTGGAAGAAAGCGCAGGTCGTTCCCATTTTCAAGAAGGGTCATAAATCAGATGCGAATAATTATAGGCCTATTTCGCTTACGTCAATCTGTTGTAGAATAATGGAACATGTTTTATGTTCTCGTATTATGACGTTCTTAGATAATACAAATCTCCTTCATCATAACCAACATGGATTCCGCAAACAGAGATCATGTGAAACTCAGCTCGCCCTATTTGTCCAAGAAATTCACAGTGCCGTAGACACTGGCGAGCAGATTGATGCCGTATTCCTGGACTTCAGGAAGGCATTTGATACGGTTCCGCACTTACGTTTAGTGAAAAAAATACGAGCTTACGGAATATCGGACCAGGTTTGTGATTGGATTCAGGATTTCCTAGAAGAAAGAACACAACATGTCATTCTTAACGGTTCAAAATCTGCAGATGTAGAGGTAATTTCGGGAGTACCGCAAGGAAGCGTGATAGGACCTTTATTGTTTACAATATACATAAATGACTTAGTTGACAACATCGGTAGCTCCGTGAGGCTATTTGCAGATGACACGGTTGTCTACAAGAAAGTAGCAACATCAGAAGACTCGTACGTACTCCAGGAAGACCTGCAGAGGATTAATGAATGGTGCGACAGCTGGCAGCTTTCCCTAAACGTAGATAAATGTAATATAATGCGCATACATAGGGGCAGAAATCCATTCCAGTACGATTATGCCATAGGTGGTAAATCATTGGAAGCGGTAACGACCGTAAAATACTTAGGAGTTACTATCCGGAGCGATCTGAAGTGGAATGATCACATAAAACAAATAGTGGGAAAAGCAGGCGCCAGGTTGAGATTCATAGGAAGAATTCTAAGAAAATGTGACTCATCGACGAAAGAAGTAGCTTACAAAACGCTTGTTCGTCCGATTCTTGAGTATTGCTCATCAGTATGGGACCCTTACCAGGTTGGATTAATAGAAGAGATAGACATGATCCAGCGAAAAGCAGCGCGATTCGTCATGGGGACATTTAGTCAGCGCGAGAGCGTTACGGAGATGCTGAACAAGCTCCAGTGGCGGACACTTCAAGAAAGGCGTTACGCAATACGGAGAGGTTTATTATCGAAATTACGAGAGAGCACATTCCGGGAAGAGATGGGCAACATATTACTACCGCCCACATATATCTCGCGTAATGATCACAACGAAAAGATCCGAGAAATTAGAGCAAATACGGAGACTTACAAGCAGTCGTTCTTCCCACGCACAATTCGTGAATGGAACAGGGAAGGGGGGATCAGATAGTGGTACAATAAGTACCCTCCGCCACACACCGTAAGGTGGCTCGCGGAGTATAGATGTAGATGTAGATAGATGTAGATGACATAACGAAAAACGTTATGTTAAACTTGAAACTAAACTTCCTGAAAATTATGTTGTTTTTTTTTTAAATTTGTGTACCTTTTCCTCAGAATCTATGAAGGGTAGAATTATGAAATATTCTACATCCTTTGCTTTACAGTGTGCGGCAGAACCGGCTAAGTAATTTTAAGGAGCAATTAAAAGTAAATATGGACGTATAGAGAAAAAATGTTTTTATTTTCTAAATTAGTACAATATGCCATTTTACATTCATTTAGTTTTGAAAATGATGTCCTCAAGACGGCGGCCGTTAGCTTAAATACATTGTTGTAGACGCTCCCTGAAGTTTCGAGCAGCTCTTGCACACATATCGCGTGGTATGGCATTCACTTCGTCAGTAAACCGCTCTTTTAACTCTGGTAGGGCGGCCTTTGAAAACCTTTTCCTTCAGATATCGACAAAGAAAGTAGTCACAAATACTGAAATCTGGTGACCGCGCAGGCCAACCGACGTCACCCCTCAAAGAGACGAGGCGTCCCGGAAACATTTCTCTCAAAACATCAAGTGAAAATCGAGAGGTGTGAACAGTAGATCCATCCTTTTGGGACCACAAGTATCCCAGTCTACGTTCATCAATAATCTCGTCCATTCTGGGTTGCAGAAAATTTTGCAACATTCAAATTCACTCTCAAGGTCACTCCTTCCTCCTCAAAAAATTAAGGGCCTACCACGTCAAATTGCGATATGGCACACCACACTGTCGCTTCAGGAGAATGTTACGGTCTTTTATGAGTAATTTGGGGCTCATTTTTAGCCCAGTAGCGAACGTTTTCCTTATTCACGCACTCACTAAGATGAAAATGTGCCTCGTCACTAGTGAAGAAAGCTATATTCGGAGGGATCTTAGCAAGCATTTGCTCACACAGATTTTGAGGGTTGGCGTAATCTGCTGGGTATAATTCTTGAGCAATCATTATTCTGAAAGGATGGATCTTCAAATCGCATTGCAGAATCCTTCTCAAACTGCGGTCTGAAATCCCCAATGCAACAGCATGTCGTCGAGCACAACGTTACGGCGATGGTTGTACTGTACCAAAGCCTATCATCCCGGAGGTTTTAAGTGAAGACAATACCGGCCGTGAAAGCTTACATTGTATGATAAAATTCTCCTTTCGATAAATTATAGAAACCTCATGAGAGAAGCTTACTACACTACTGGCCATTAAAATTGCTACACCACGAAGATGACGTGCTACAGACGCGAAATTTAGCCGACAGGAAGAAGATGCTGTGATATGCAAATGATTAGCTTTTCAGAGCATTCACACAGGTTGGCGCCGGTGGCGACACCTATAACGTGCTGACATGAGGAAAGTTTCCAAACTATTTCTCATACACAAACAGCAGTTGACCGGCGTTGCCTGGTGAAACGTTGTTGTGATGTCTCGTGTAAGGAGGAGAAATGTGTACCATCACGTTTCCGACTTTGATAAAGGTCGGATTGTAGCCTATCGCGATTACGGTTTATCGTATCGCGACATTGCTGCTCGCGTTGGTCGAGATCCAATGACTGTTAGCAGAATATGGAATCGGTGGGTTCAGGAGGGTAATACGGAACGCCGTACTGGATCCCAACGGCCTTATATCACTAGCAGTCGAGATGACAGGCATCTTATCCGCATGGCTGTAAAGGATCGTGCAGCCACGTCTCGATCCCTGAGTCAACAGATGGGGACGTTTGCAAGACAACAACCATCTGCACGAACAGTTCGACGACGTCTGCAGTAGCATGGACTATCAGGTCGGAGACCACGGCTGCGGTTACCCTTGACGCTGCATCACAGACAGGAGCGCCTGCGATGGTGTACTCAACGACGAACCTGGGTGCACGAATGGCATAACGTCATTTTGTCGGATGAATCCAGGTTCTGTTTACAGCATCATGACGGTTGCATCCGTGTTTGGCGACATCGCGATGAACGCACATTGGAAGCGTGTATTCATCATCGCCATACTGGCATATCTCCCGGCGTGATGGCATGAGGTGCCATTGGTTACACGTCTCGGTCACCTCTTGTTCGCACTGACGGCACTTTGAACCGTGGACGTTACATTTAAGATGTGTTACGACCCGTGTCTCTACCCTTCATTCGATCCCTGCGAAACCCTACATTTCTGCAGGATAACGCACGACCGCATGTTGCAGGTCCTGTACAGGCCTTTCTGGATACAGAAAATCTTCGACTGCTGCCCCGGCCAGCTCATTCTCCAGATCTCTCACCAACTGAAAACGTCTGGTCAATGGTGACTTAGCAACTGGCTCGTCACAATACGCCAGTCACTACTCACGATGAACTCTGGTATCGTGTTCAAGCTGAATGGGCAGCTGTACCTGTACACGCCATCGAAGCTCTGTTTGACTCAATGCCCAGGCGTATCAAGGCCGTTATTATGGCCAGGGGTGGTTGTTCTGGATACTGATTTCTCAGGATCTATGCACCCAAATTGCGTGAAAATGTAATCACATGTCAGTTCCAGTATAATATATTTGTCCAATGAATACTCGTTTGTCATCTGGATTTCTTCTTGGTGTAGCAATTTTAATGGCCAGTAGTGTATATGCAATGGAATTGAACAAAGAAAATTGTCTAGGAATCTCTTGAGTAGTTTCTGAGATAAAGTACATATATTATTATTTGAAAATAAAATTTTTAAACTCCACAAAAAAGTTAAATATAAATTATCCAAGAAACTTAACAGTAAATGTGTTAATTTCATATAAAGCGTGACACAAAAGTTCATTGCCATACCTTCAAAATGGTGGATTTGGTGTGTCTTCAAATGGTTCAAATGGTTCTGAGCACTATGGGACTTAAATTCTGAGGTCATCAGTCCCCTAGAACTCAGAACTACTTAAACGTAACTAACCTAAGGACATCAGACACATCCATGCCCTAGGCAGGATTCGAACCTACGACCGTAGCGGTCTCTCGTTTCCAGACTGTAGCTCCTAGAACCGCTCGGTCATCAAGGCCGGCTGGTGTGTCTTCTAAATTGTGTGTGTTCCTCATGAACGTCGCCCTTAATTCAGCAATGATGGTGAAATTCCACCGAAACTTGTGTGGGTATGCGTACCCTCGATTCTACGTCATCTGACAGCTGCTTTGGTCATCCTCCTTGTACATTGTTTTAATTGATTTTAGATTCGGTTAACTGATTCTTCTGTCGCACCTTATTTTCAGTTTAAGGGGTAGGACTCCGGTTTATAGTGAGCGCTGTTCCCTTCAAACTTTGTCTTTAAAGGATCATGTGTTGGACGGCTTTTAGAAGCACACCCCCATCGGATACTGATCTCCAGAGGACATTCACCTGACCCCACCTCATAATACCTCTCACCTACTATTATTAATGTCGGTCCGACTGGTGCTGACTGCGTTTATAGCTATCTCGCTTTTCCTATCACGAATCTTATCATCTATGGCTAGAAGGCATTCTTTATGACTGCCTTCGCCCTGAATGGGACCGGTGGGTTGGCGGGGAGGGGGAAATCAAATGTAAATGAGGTTTCTCTCTCCACAGTCACACATGAGCTCTGGGGGAGAGGCGTCTGCTGTGACTTACATATAGGTCCAGACCCATAAATTTCCCCTTCCCTTTAAATCATTTCTCATCTCTGGCAACAGTATTGCTTGCAATATCTCGATCTCACCATTCTTACATAATTCAATCAAATTTCTGTCTAACGTCACTTAACACCAAATGAACTACACCTATACTTTGTTCATCATAAGAATAAACCTGATGTAAACGAACGCGAACGACATGATTGGTCAGAAGCCACAGCAACGTACACCGATGTTATTATGCTCTCGGAAGGTGGTATTACTTATTTATTAAGTATGTTATTACTAAGTTACTGTAAATGAGAGATTAAGATGTTCTAATGTATTAACAGCCATCAAGTTTTTCTCAGTCATGCTTTAGTTGTGTAGTTTTTATTTAAAAAAACCTTTACAGTCCGAACCTCCAGACTGTTGGGCTCTGATGTTGCGCTGTTAAAAGTGTGAACATGGCTGACGCTGCCTCCTGCTCCATAGTGGAAAACGCGCGTGGATTACGGTTGAAAATTGGCGGGAGGCACATTGTTCTTTATATTTTTCACAAGTCTATCGGAAAAATCGTCTTTTAAGTTTTCCGAAGAGCTATATTTATTACAGTTAAGACATTCTGTGAACAGCGTGCATTACTCAATCTGTGCCGGCACGGTAGCTCAGCCTGTTCGGTCAGGGGGTTAGCTGCCTTCTGTAATAAAAAAAACTAAACAAGCGTAATGAGACGTCCGCTCCGAACAAATGTAACGACCGTTAATGAAAAAAAAATCTATGGAGTGGTAAAATGATAATCTAGTGTAGTCCATGAATCGACGGTTCAAATCTCGCTTCGAGCTTAAATTCTTTCGTTCAATTTGGAATTCCCGCATGTAAATATGTATTAAATTTATGCTAGGTAAGACATACCTAATTATCGTTTTTATTAAAAATGCAAGGCTTCTTGGTTCTATATTGGTTGGTATATTGCTCCCTCCTATGTATATCTCGCGAAGAGACCATGAGGATAAAATCAGAGAGATTAGAGCCCACACAGAAGCATACCGACAATCCTTCTTTCCACGAACAATACGAGACTGGAATAGAAGGGAGAACCGATAGAGGTACTCAGGGTACCCCCCGCCACACACCGTCAGGTGGCTTGCGTAGTATGGATGTAGATGTAGATGTAGAATTACATATTGCACAGAAAATCGAAGTTCTCTTTGCAAATATAAATTCTTAACTGTCGATATTTTATAAAAGACTGTAAGTTGAGGTCGTTTAACTCAGGAAAACACAACAAATTAAATCTTTAGGACAAAAATGAAAAATCAAATATTCTTTAGCTGGACTGTGCCGATTGTTATATATCGGTACTACATATGTGGTCTCACACGAGCCAACGTGATAAACTTCTTAGATACATGAAAACAATAATTTTGCCAGCATCGAGCACACCATGCAAATGCTACATTTTTACATTTGCTTCTGTACCGGTGATTTATGAACCTAGCAGAACTGATCTGGAACAAAATTAAGGGATTTATCGCGGGAAATAAAGCTATATCTAAGCTGGTAGACGATTTAAAAGTATTTTTCGGAATCGGATATGAAAGGAGATCATAGAGTATTAGACGAATAACTGTAAGATGTGGCTTCAGTGGCTTCAATATTTAACTGTACGGTGAAATCTTTGCAGTACGCTTCTGCGTCGCCCATAGCTCGCACAACCAAATTACCCTGTGTTTAAATTGGTAATTTTTATCACTTCTGTTTTAATTACAGTACTTAGCTAGCTTTCTGTCTGGTCGCCTAAAGAAGCGTACTGTATTGCTGGAGTCTTGTCGAGCATTATTTCGCTCTCTTAAAATATTAAAAAAAGATTCGAAGCTATATTGTTTCTTTTCTCGTCTCTTTTTACGCCTTAAACGCAGATGCTCACATCACTGCAAGTTAGCTGGACCAGCTGACTGGCCAGTGCTGTCGAAGTTAAATGAGCCGATAGATCTATTGTCTCATATTATCGCTCAGTTGTTGTGCGCATAACGCAAAGTAGAACTGTACACGAGAGCGCGTGGCTCCCGCTCCACGTGAAACGAAATCCAATAGATACCAGCAAATGTGGAAAAATAAATTGTGTAATGTTTACATCAGGTTTATTCTTCTGATGAACACGGTAGAGACAGAGGGACTGATTAGGTCACTGTTTAGGCCCTTCATCCTCATCAATCTTCCATCCCAGGCTTGGTATAGGTTTTAAAGCAATATATACAGGGTGGCAATTATTGAACTATATGAAATAAAATCGTCTAACTTCTGAACGGTTTGCGTTAGGACGTTCAAACTTCCTGGTTGGCCGCGAGACATGATGGGAATTAGTATGTGCCTTGTTTGGTTTAGTGACGAAGCCCACTGACATTCGGATGGGTTCGTCTATAAGAAAAATTGCCGCATCTGGGGGACCGAGAATCTGCATTTCGCGATCGACAAGTCTCTTCACCCTCAACGAGTGACTGTGTTTTGCGCAATATTCAGTCACGGGATAATCGGTGCGATATTCCTTGATGGCACGGCGACTACCGAGTGGTAGGTGAAGGCTTTGGAAGATGATTTCATCCCCATTATCCAAAGTGATCCTGAATTTGACAAGAAGTGGTTCATGCTAGGCGGAACTCCAGCCCATCGAAGTGGGAGAGTGCTTTATGTCCTGGAGGAGCATTTTGGGGACCGCACTCTGGCTGTGGGGTACTTGCATGGGCCTCTCTCTATGTGCCGCCGTATTCTCCAGATCCGAATGCATGCGACTCATTTTGGTGGGGCTGTATTAATGGCAAGGTGTATATCACTAACCCTAAAATCATTGCTAAGCTGAAAACTGCCATTCAGGACGTCATCGACACCATCGATGATCCGACACTTCAGTGGGTCATGCAGAATTTCGCTATTCTGAGTAGGCCACGTCACCGAACATTTCATAACCGGCATCCGAATGTGGTAGAGAATGTAGGATCATTGTGCAATGGTTTTACAAAGCAGGATCATGGTGTGGTAGTGGCTGGAGCAGGAAACAGTATTGATAGGGGCCAGGGCTACAGTATTGAGTGTGACCTGGTAAAAATAGCCTGTGGAACGAACGATACAAATGTTAGCTTGGTTCTTGCTTTCATGCGGTATGATAGGCCCCAACTGAACAGCTCTGTTAGGAACTAGATCAGCTGCTTCGGGCAGCTACTTTGTCAGGCATAGGTTTGTTTTCTGTTGATGGTATTGGTAAGTGGGACTTCACAAGTCATGGCCTTCTTCTCAATAGGAAAGGGAAGGATAAATTGGCTCGGATGATAGCAGAATCTTTAAGGGAGGGGGGGGGCACTGAAACTCATGGGAGTACTTCTTTTAGGCTAAGATCAGTGTTCAGTCATCCAAAATTGATTGAAATTAAGCTTAATGAGAAGTTCAGACAGGCAGGTACTAGAGATGTTAAAATATCACAAGATTCTCATAACAGTACACAGAAAAATAATAGTATGTCCCAAGATTCTCATAAAAGCACAGCGAAAATAATGTTAGTATATTGCATCAGAACATCAGGGGATTATAAAACAAAGTAGATGAGCTTGGTTTGGTTAGAAGATTCAGATAATGAGGGTGGAATAGATATACTATGCCTGTCTGAACATCATATAGCCACAGATATGGAAATCGTAAATCTAAGTGGATATAAACTTTCAACATATGTAAGTAGAGACACTACGGAGAGAGGAGGAGTTGACATATATGTTAAAAACTTTCATAGTGTGAAAAGTCTGGAAAATAAAAAGTTTTGTGTAGAGCAGCATTTACAAGCCTGTGCTTGTGAACTTAAACTAAATGGCACTTTTAAAACTGTGTCCATTTATATATCTATATTGGGAAATTTTCAGCTATTTTTGAAAACTTGGGATCTTTGTTGTGCTGTCTGTCAAAAAGAGGAAAGCGTTTTAACGTAAATGGGGTCGGCTACAAATGACACATGAATCGCATTACGACGGTTTGAGTTTCACATTACACCATCCTTACTGTTCAGTGCGTATGACCGCACAAGTTCAGCAGTTAACAGTTGTGGCACTATTAGTTAGGTAAACCCGTCCACCACGGCAAGATCGTATGACATAAGATGGGAAAAATCGATTTTTAAGTGTCCCGAGGCCTAAAACCGCATAAAAAGCAAAGTGATATTTGTTTTTAATTGTCCTTGGGCAAAAAACAAAACAAAGAGCAAAATGAAATTGGGTCTTTATTGTCCTGGGTCCAAAATGAAAATAACGTCGGTTTCTACTTTTCGTGGGACTGACGCAAGACATGTTCAGTATGCTGTCTAATGGTTTTTACCACTAGCTGAAATCGAGAAACGGCATGTTCCACAACAGATTGGGGTGTCTCGGTGGTCACGTTTAGAATGCGTTGTGAAACGGATGCTTTCAGTTCAGCTACGTTCGTAATTGGTGTACTGAACACAACATCTTTCAGATAACCCCACATACGAAGTTACAGGGATTAAAATCAGGCGATCTGGACAGCTGGGCTGTAGTAGGGAAATGACGACTGGTGATTCTAGTGTTTCAAAATTACTCTGCAGCAGCCATTTCACTGCTGTGTACATTGTGAAGGAGCGCGCTTTTGCATAAACATGATCGTACCCACACATCCTCGCTGTTGAAGGGTTGGGATGACTTTAGTACGACGAAGACTCTCATATAGTTTATCACTGACCGTACAGGTAACAGACCTGTAGGACTCATCTCTTCGAAAAAATACGGTTCTATGAAAAAGGATGCCGTCAACGCGCACCACACGTTCACGTTTACAGACTGAAGAGGTACCGGTTGATACTCATGCAGATTTTCTGTTGCCCATATTCTGCAGTTCTGCATATTGACATTTTCTTGGAGAAGGAAATAGTCTTCGTCTATCCACAGAATATTCAATGCTCATTCCTTGCCCACCTCCGTGCGAGCAAGTTGTTCCAGAGCAAATATTCGTCTTGCTGTCAGGTAAGCAGGAAGCAACCCCTGGACATGGGTGATTTTTCATGGATAGCAATGTTTCGTGAAATTTTATGCACCGTGTCCGTAGTCATGTTTAAAGTTTGGACAATTCCCCGTGCACTGCATGTTTGTGCACTGCCACTCCGCTCCACGGTGTTGTGGCCGCATGGCCGACAGACGTCGGATCAATTGCTTTCCTTCTTCTGCCACGTTGCACTTCAAAACAACCTCCCTTTTCGAATTTTGTAATTACACTACTGGCCGTTAAAATTGCTACACCAAGAACAAATGCAGATGACAAACGGGTATTCATTGAACAAATATATTATACTAAAACTGACATGTGATTACATTTTCACGACATTTGGATGCATATATCCAGAGAAATCAGTCCCCAGAAGAACCACCCCTGGCCGTAATAACGGTCTTGATACGCCTGGGCATTGAGTCAAACAGAGCTTCGATGGCATGTACAGGTACAGCTTCCCATGCAGCTTCAACACGGTACCACAGTTCGTCAAGAGTAGTGACTGGCGTATTGTGACGAGCCAGTTGCTCGGCCAACATTCACCAGACGTTTTCAATTGGTGACAGATCTGGAGAATGTGCTGGCCGGGGCAGCAGTCGAAGATTTTCTGTATCCAGAAAGGCCCGTACAGGACCTGCAACATGCGGTCGTGCATTATCCTGCAGAAATGTTGGGTTTCGCAGGGATCGAATGAAGTGTAGAGCCACGGGACGTAACACATCTTAAATGTAACGTCCACTGTTCAAATGCGAATAAGAGGTGACCGAGACGTGTAACCAATGGCACCCCATACCATCATGCCGGGTGATACACCAGTACGGCGATGACGAATACATGATTGAATGTGCGTTCACCGCGATGTCGCCAAACACGGATGCGACCATCATGATGCTGTAAACAGAACCTGGATTCATCCGACAAAATGACGTTTTGCCATTCGTGCACCCAGGTTCGTCGTTGAGTACACCATCGCAGGCGCTCCTGTCTGTGATGCAGCGTCAAGGGTAACCGCAGCCATGGTCTCCGAGCTGATAGTCCATGCTGCTGCAAACATTGTGGAACTGTTCGTGCAGATGGTTGTTGGCTTGCAAATGTTCCCATCTGTTGACTCAGGGATCGAGACGTGGCTGTACGATCCGTTACAGTCACGCAGATACGATGCCTGTCATCTCAACTGCTAGTGATACGAGGCCGTTGGGATCCAGCACGGCGTTCCGTATTACCCTCCCGAACGCACCGATTCCATATTCTGCTAACAGTCATTGGATCTCGACCAACGCGAGCAGCAATGTGGCGATACGATAAACCGCAATCGCGATAGGCTACAATTCGACCTTTATCAAAGTCGGAAACGTGATGGTACGCATTTCTCCTCCTTACACGAGACATCACAACAACGTTTCACCAGGCAACTCCGGTCAACTGCTGTTTGTGTATGAGAAATCGTTTGGAAACTTTCCTCATGTCAGCACGCTGTTGGTGTCGCCACCGGCGCCAGCCTTGTGTGAATGCTCTGAAAAGCTAATCATTTGCATATCAGAGCATCTTCTTCCTGTCTGTTAAATTTCGCATCTGTAGCACGTAATCTTCGTGGTGTAGCAATTTTTGTGGCCAGTAGTGTATTTTCTCCGACGCGCGGGATTAGCCGAGCGGTCTTAGGCGCTGCAGTCATGGACTGTGCGGCTGGTACCGGTGGAGGTTCGAGTCCTCCCTCGGGCATGGGTGTGTGTGTTTGTCCTTAGGATAATTTAGGTTAAGTAGTGTGTAAGCTTAGGGACTGATGACCTTAGCAGTTAAGTCCCATAAGATTTCACAATTATTTGAACATTTTTTTTGTACTTTCTCCAAACCATTTGCAGACAGCGGACCAATACCTTTCTTTCGTACCCTCGCGTATCCAGAACTTCTGCTGGGCTACTGGTACACTGTCACCGTTCTTGTAACAGAGTTTTACCATCAACGCGACCCTTCGTGCAGGCAGTCATGTTTGGCGTCTTGGTTGCAAACTGAGGAGCAGCCGTGTGCCGCGCACTTGTTGGTGTGCATGTGTACACATTACAGCGCCATCTATTTTAGTTAATTTTTCTTTTTTTACAGGACTTTGCATCAATGACTTCATTCTGAGGAGTGGTTCTCTTTCTACGGCGTTTTGAAACTGGAATTTTAATTATGGGCACCGTCTATTAAGTGGCCGAGGTATACTTAGACGAATGAAATGTACGTGCTCTTTTCCACGCACAAAGAATGTAGAAGTACTGGTGGCGCGCTTCCACGCTGTAGATGCAGTTTTTTTTTCGTTTTAATTTTTTGTTGCGAGGAATTCAGAGTAGTGAAGTAGGATCCAGCGAGTCGCTAAACGTTTCGAGATGCGGGTCATTTTGACTATCTGCGCTGAAGTGTATGTGTGTTTTGTGAAACAACGTCTGCGCTGATGATATACTGAAAATATTACAGCCGGTCGTTACTGTCTAATTTTGTAATTTATATCTATCCTATGACACAAAATTTATTTTTAACTGATTGTTACTCTTCATGAACATTTCTGATGTATGTGCCGAATGAATTTCAATGAATATTATGCTCAAAGTTAAAAAGAAAGTGTCTTTGTAGGATATGTATTGGTTAAGAAACAGTGTATACTACAGTATCATTGACCAAATCGAAATTAGAAAAAAACGTATCTAAACCTAGAATAGAATCCGCGAACTGGAATATTGTAATACAAAATTCTAACTACTGCATTAACTTAGCAGCACACCTACACAGTACTAAATGAAGATACTAATCGTACATGTGACTACAGTGCTAGCAAATTGCAGGTCTCACTGTACGGCGTCCGAGTATACGAATTTTGGTTCGCCTTGTATTTATGCCAGCAATAATGAAAAGATACACTTCTCTTAAGCGCAGAGGAGAGACCGTGTAAATAGAAAGAATAGATTGAGAGAGTCTGTACGGAGGAGGAACTGTCAACTGACGTGGCATATGAAAAAATTGGATTCGATATAGAAGACGTAGTGGATAAAGCATTAGAGTCAGTCTTTGGCAAAGTCTTAGAGCATATGCGATGAAATAAGACTGAAGGATTAAATAAAATTTGTTAGGAACGTCTAAAATCATTCGAAGAAATGGCAAGCAAACGACTACGCAGTTAAGTTTGTACACCCTACAACACTAGAGACTACCATTGGATTCCCAGGACAATACCATCCACACAGTTATGAAGATATCGGTCATAGTTAATTGCGACAGCTAATGCATAGTAAGCTTGACGACCCACGTAGCCAAGTTTCTGTCCAGCATATTATAAAAAAGAACGAAACAGCAAATCTAGGCTCAGTTAGATGGAAAATTTGACCTTGGGAAAGGCAAAGCCACCATGTGAGTTACGACGCTGCGCTTTGTAATGGAAGCAAAACTTTAAAAAAATCATGTTCAGGGGCTTTCTTGACGTAAAAAGAGTTTTCGACAACAACAAATACGTAATATGTATGAAATTCTGAACAATATAGAAGTAAAGTATATGAAAAAACTTGTAGTATACAATATGTACAAGAGCCAAAACGGAACAATAAGAATAGGAGTTCTACAACGGATTAGGAAGAGTGTAAGGCAGGGATGTAGCCTTTCACCTCAACTGTTCAAAATGTAAATCAGGGAAGCTGTGACAGAATTAAAACGGATGTTCTAGAGTAGGATTAAAATTCAGGGTGAAAGGATATCAACGACAAGATTCTCTGATGAAACTGCTAATCTAACAAAGTGAGGAAGGATTACAGGATGTACTGAATTGAATGAACGGTCTACTGAGCACAGAACATGGATTGAGAATAAACAGAAGAAATGTGACGAGGAGCTGCAGAAATGGGATTAGCGTTAAACTTAACATCAGAACTGGTGACAACGAAGTGAACGACTTCTGTATTTTAAACATAGCTGCGCTACAGCAACGGTTCCACGTCAAAAGATTAAAAAACAGCCGACCAGTTGCAAAGGATAAAGTAATCTTTACCTAGGTTTCAATAGATATAAATCTATCTTCTTCAGAAGACGGCCTGGGGACAATGAACATCATAATTTATATTCAAGGTAATATATGTTATACTTTATTCTTGACTCGTGTATCTTACCTTGAATATAAATTATGATGTTCATAGTCCCCCGGCCGTCTTCTGAAGAAGATAGATTTATATCTATTGAAACCTAGGTAAAGATTACTTTATCCTTTGCAACTGGTCGGCTGTTTTTTAATCTTTTGAACGACTTCTGATACATTGGGAGCAAACTGACACATTACAGAGGAAACAAGGAGCACATGAAAAGGTGAACTAGCAGAAACGAAGAGGGCATTCCCGACCAGCAGAAGTCTACTGGTATCAAACATAGACTATAATTTGAGGAAGAAATTTCTGAGAAGGTACGTATGGAACACAGCGTTGTATGGACTGCGTGAAAACTGGAAAAGATGGGAATCAAAGCGTTTAGGATGTGGTGCTGTAGAAGTATGGTGAAAATTAAGTGGAATGATAAGAAATGAGAAGGTTCTCTGCAGAATCGTCGGGGACATGTGGAAGACACCGACAAGAGAAAAGGGTATGATGAAAGCACATGCGGTAATACATCAAGGAAGAACCTTGATGGTACTAGAGAGAACTTCAGCGGGTAAAAACTATAAATGAAGACATAGATAGGAATACCCGCAAAAAATACTTGATGAGGTTATGTGTAAGGGTTACTCTGAGATGGAGTCGTTGAGACAGAAGAGGAGCTGTGGCAGGCCGCAGAAGAATGATTGGACTAGAAAATGTGACACTGATTTAAAATCGTTAACATTTGGCAACAAGCAATTAAAAGGGTCGGCAGATGAGCAAAAGATTTCTCCACTGTGACAATATTACAGCTAGTCAAAACATTGGAACGTACAAGAGGTAGAATTATATCTTACTTGATACATTGAGAGGATAAAAGGGAGTTTAGGATTTAACGTCCGTCATGGACGAGGTCATCAGAGACGTTCGTTAGGACAGTAGCATTCTGTAGATATTTGCTCGATGTTATACGTAAACACCAAAATATATGTAAAACAGGGGAATAGTTCACAAAGTATCCATATGTCGACACCCCAACTGATCTGTAGTATATTGCGAAAAACACTGAAAAATAAAATGCATACAGAGATGTCAGAATCCACGGTACTTCTACCGGTTTCCAACAGATGAGAAACAATAGATACGAGAAGTGCAAATGCTGCGGTCAGTCAAGGAATATATAAAACGAAACAGTAGCACAACGTAATTTTACATGGAATAAGAACGTATATTGTATTGTATGCGACTGGGGATCAATATTTATACCGCTACTAGAACAGGACTAGTATCACCCTCACCATGGTCCCTTAATTGTAAGGCTGGTAGGTGCCAAACTGTAGGGTAAAAATATAGAAATTGCGTAAAAAAAATCACATACATGTTCTGGATGAGAGATTTGTCATTTTTCAGAGGTAAAGCCTGTCCAAAAATGCATAGTTGTGCGGCTGTGTAGCGCCGAACTATGAAAAAGGTGATGTGAATTTTTATTTTTTTCGAACTGTATTTCGTATCCAAATTTGAAATGCAACCGATTAGCCAACAGTACCAAGAGGTGGACTCACCGGTTGAGACTGCGGAACGCTCATTCTTTTCAGTGGCACGATAAACTGATCATTTTCAAAAAGGAACACACGTCCCGGAATTCACTGTAGTTTGCTATGAAGCGTGAAAGTTTTATAAAGTTTTGAATACAGTGACAAGTGTACGTCCCATATTTTGCAGAGAAATCCGACAAGAGAATCACCATCGGACTGTGAATTGGAAAAGGGGTTCAAAATTTTGACTTCCAACATGAATACTGAAAGACTTCGTAGCTCGACGTTCGGAACAGTAGGGTTCCACCAAAGTGACACTTTTTTATCATGAAACGTTCCCAGGTACGCTTCACAAGCGTTATGCTTCGTTCTGAAAGGGGCGGGCTTTTAAAGACCCGCTGATAACTGAGAGATGCCGGGAATTACCCGAAGAGCTGAGAAAAGCCAGAGCTTCAAAGCATTCGCGTTGCAAACAGACCTGCTGTTGAAATGCAGCCTTCTTGACTACTCGGGAATGTCGAGAAAGAACTTAAACGCATTCACAGCCGTTTATGAACAACACCCGGCATGTAAGCCTCTAGGGAACATTCCGTAGGCGGTGGATTTCGCTACGAATGGAGAAGGCGTGGGCAACCAAAGGAATGCGGCCTGAATTCACTTGCTTCATGTTGGTGTCTACAAAGGGATTTTTCGAAGCGTGATCGAAAATGTGAACACCCTGTAACCAAGACTGGCAGTGTGGAGTTACCCAGAGTGGAACGTTCATTGGGTAGCACTGTAAACTGAGTCTAGCAGTGACATGATATGTGATACGAAGTTCAGCCCTCTGAAGATTAAGATTGGGGTACGAAGAACAAAACTGCCGAGAAAGAGCATCCTATCGTTTAGTCAAAGTTTTCAGAGGGTGGATTTAGGTGATACTAGATGCGAGATTCTGAGACTCAGTCCGAACATTCGTTTGAATATTTCCATTGGAGGTTACGCTAAGTGATTCGCAAGCTGTTTCGCATAGAATACTCTGAATCTGCATTCTAGAGCAATATGTCTACTTCCTGCTAAGTTACTAGATTTTCTGCTTCATTGCCATATTCATCCAGATGTCTATTGTCATTCTGTGACTTTCTCCGTTTGAGACTCTGTGCCGCTTCTGCAATTTAATTACTGCAGAGAAAAAACATCGCATGAGAGACAGAGAACGCCCTCTGGCGCAAGGACAGAAGTGCTGCGCCGACCGCCAGGCTGTGGCTTTTCGTAGAGAGCGACTGGGCAGCATGACGTAAATTAAGCTCCTTTGAGTGCCGCCCGGAAAGCCACGAGCATACGGTGATACGGGTTTGAAAGCAGGCGTCTGTCAATGGCCACACAGGTCCATGCAAAGACCAAGACGCCGCGCTACGCTTTCACGCAACTCCGATTCTATCGTGTGGTCTGATTAAATAGTTAATCCTCCCCCGCTCCAATCTTATAGACCCAATCACTGAGCTGTATCTATGTGCAATCCAATCGGTCCTTCGGCTTCTCCCATGCAGCACAGTCTACCGCCGTGCGTCTTGTTTGCAATATGTACAGAGGCAAGAAAAGCC